>NW_027361712.1:6657500-8015000 GCF_039654945.1 Dendrobates tinctorius
GTCCGAAAGGAATACAAAATTAGAGGGTACATAACTTGTTATACAATACATGTTGTGTATTATGCCATGTCTACATGTGATTTGACTTCTATTGGCCTCACCACCTGTGAAGTATGGGTGAGGACGACAAAACATGTGTGTAATATTATGGCCCCAAAAGACGTGGTTGATGTGAGCACTTTAAAAATTATTCCCAGGCATTTCAGGATACACCACAAATGTAATCCTAGTGAACTAAAGGTATGGGGAATCGATAGGATACGAATAGGCATAAGAAAATCAATGCTTCTTAGCACAAAGAGAATGTAGGTGGATGACGGTTTTGGATACCAGCTGGCCTAAATGAACATCTGAGTTTTGCTCCTTTTCTTTATTCTGATACCTCTGGATTTATTTTAACCTGTGTGTTTGTCTTATTTTTATTTTAGTTTTGAATTGTCCAATGACCAAAGTTTAGTATCATGATGTTGTCTGTTCCCCTTCAAATAATCCATGATTGAATCAAATATTACTGGCAACAGGATACCATGTTATATCATGAGGCAGTCGGGATAATTTGTAATTTGTTTTATATGCATAATGCACTTTATATTTTCATATATTGATCTTTGTTTTATATGCACAGCATATTTTATACTTATTTACCTAGATATAACAAGGATTGTAAGTATATTGCGTTTTTTGAGCATTGTGATTTAGTCTCATCAATGGGTTTATATATTACTGATATTGCATCCGATGGAAATTATTTCATCTGATGTATTTATCCAGCAGTTTTCATGAAGTTAAAATTACGGAGAGTAGTCCTGACTGATACCTGTCTCATATTTAACACATGGGTGTGAGAGTGTTTTGTTGTTGCTGTTCATGTCAAAGCTGACGTCCTGTGAGTGCGCATGTCTGTGGCGCAATGATATCCACTGCATTGCCAAAGGCGCCTTTTGCATGATGCATTTGAGTCATTGACATCACAGGGGATTTTCCCTACCCGTCACTTCATGTGTGATGCCGGAAGCAATGCAATGAGTGTGGCGCGTTCTATCACACATGTGCAACATTGGAACCACAGATAGTGTACACCTGGGGTTAGTCCTATTTATTTTTGGGCATAACACACAGCTAGGTACAGCCCCTGGAGGAAGCCCACGTGAAATAGGCTAGTTGCCAGCCCCAATGCACATGTGGAAAATACGGGTAAGAGCCTTGAAAGATTACTTTACCTTTTGTTTTCATGCATCTTTGAGCTTGTTTGAAATTTATCTTGAAATTTATATTGGAACAGTGTGTTTTTTCTCCACTGAGATTCTTCAAGTTATATTAGTAGCTCCAACTGAGAGACATGATGCATCTAACAAGGGTGTATTGCAATTTTTAGGCACTGGCACATTACTTTTATTATCTTTCTAAAATATATATTGGTGAGCACTTTGACCCCTCCAGTGCTTCACAGAAGTTTATAACGCCCGTGCGTGAAAATAAAAAAATAGTATTTTTTCCACAAACATGATCTTTTAGTCACCAATTTTTTTATTTTCCCAAGGGTACCAGGAGAAATTGGACCCCAAAAGTTGTTGTCCAATTTGTCCTGAGTATGCTGATACTCCATATGTGAGAGAAAACTACTGTATGGGCACACGTCGGGTCTCGGAAGGGAAGTAGTGACGTTTTGGAATGCAGACTTTGATGGAATGGTATGCGGGTGTCATGTTGCTTTTGGAGAGCCCCTGATGTACCTAAGCAGAGGAAGCCCCCCACAAGTGACCCCATTTTGGAAACTAGACCCCCTAAGGAACTTATCTAGTTGTGTGGTGAGTATTTTGAACTCCCCAGTGCTTCACAGAAGTTTATAACGACCGGGCGTGAAAATAAAAAAATTGTATTTTTTCCACAAACATGATCTTTTAGTCCCCATTTTTTTATTTTACCAAGGGAAACAGGAGAAATTGGACCCCAAAAGTTGTTGTCTAATTTGTCCTGAGTACGCTGACACCTGGTATGTGGGAGAAAACTACTGTATGGGCCCATGTCGGGGCTCGGAAGGGAAGTGGTGATGTTTTGGAATGCAGACTTTGATGGAATGGTCTGCGGGTGTCATGTTGCCTTTGGAGAGCCCCTAATGAACCTAAACAGTGGAAACCCCCCACAAATGACCCCATTTTGGAAACTAGACCCCCTAAGGAACTTATCTAGATGTGTGGTGAGCACTTTGAACCCCTAAGGGCTTCACAGAAGTTTATAATGCCCGGGCATGAAAATAAAAAAAATCGTATTTTTTCCACAAACATGATCAATTAGTCCCCAATTTTTTTATTTTCCCAAGAGTAACAGGAGAAATTGGACCCCAAAAGTTGTTTTGCAATTTGTCCTGAGTAGGCTGATACCCCATATGTGGGGGTAAAACACTGTTTGGGCGCATGGCAGAGCTTGGAAGGGAAGGACCACCATTTAACTTTTTCAACTCAGAATTGGCTGGAATTGAGATCAGATGCCATGTTGCATTTGGAGAGCACCTGATGTGCCCAAACAGTGGAAACCCCCAATTCTAACTCCAACCCTAACCCCAACACACACCTAACCCTAATCTCAGCCCTAACCCTAACCATAGCCCTAACCCTAGCCCTAGCCCTAACCCTAGCCCTGGCCCTAACCCTAACCCTAATTGGAAAATGGAAATAAATACATTTTCTTTTAATTTTATTATTTTTCCCTAACTAAGGGGTTAATAACGGGGGGTTGGTTTTACTATTTATGGTGGGTTTTTATGTTTGGCGGCTGTCACACGCTAAAAGACGCTTTTTATTGTAAAAATAGTTTTTGCATCACCACATATTGAGAGCTATAATTTTTCCGTATTTTGACCCACCAAGTCACGTGAGGTCTTATTTTTTGCGTTTCATGAATTTCTTTTGGGGGGTGCGTTTACACCATTCCGCGTGCGGTAAAATTGATAAAGCGCTTTTATTCTTCGGGTCAGTATGGTTACAGGGATACCTCATTTAGGTCTTTTTTTATGTTTTGTCGGTTTTATGCAATGAAAACTATTTTATATAAAAAATGATTATTTTTGCATCACTTTACTCTGCGAGCTATAACTTTTTTATTTTTTCTCTGATTATGCTGTATGGTGGCTCATTTTTTGTGGGACAAGATGACATTTTCAGCAGTACCATGGATATTTATATGCGTCTTTTTGATCGCGTGTTATTGCACTTTTTGTTCGGCGGTATGATAATAAATCATTATTTTTTGCTTCTTTTTTATTTTTATTTTTTAAGGGGATTGCTAAAGGGGTTAACTAATGGGACAGTTTTATAGGGCAGGTCGTTACGGACGTGGCAATACCAAATATGTGTACTTTTATTGTTTGTTTTTTTTTATTTCCAAAAAATGAATTTATTGGGGGAATATTTTTTTTTTCTTATTTATTTGGCGATTTTTTTTAACATTATTTTAACACTTTTTTTTTTTTTTAACTTTATTACATTGTCCCAGGTGGGACATCACTGTCCTGTTACAGATCGCTGATCTGTCACATCACAGGCAGTGCAGCAGGCTTCCTTCAAAGCCAGTTGAAGATCAGACTTTCAGCTTTCATTTGAGGGTATCCACATTAAAATTGGATGAAGGGTTTAGGAGTTTCAGCTCTTTAACATGTGCCACCCTGTTTTTAAAAGGACCAAAAGTAATAGAACAATTGACTCCAAGGCTTTTTCATGGACAGGTGTGGGCAATCCCTTCGTTATGTCATTCTCAATTAAGCAGATAAAATGCCTGGAGTTGATTTGAGGCGAGGTGCTTGCATTTGGAAGGTTTTGCTGTGAAGGAAACATTCAGTCAAAGGAGCTCTCCATGCAGGTGAAACAAGCCATCCTTTAGCTGCAAAAACAGAAAAAACCCATCCGAGAAATTGCTACAACATTAGGAGTGACAAAATCTACAGTTTGGTACATCCTGAGAAAGAAAGAAAGCACTGGTAAACTCATCAATGCAAAAAGACCTGGGCGCCCACGGAAGACAACAGTGGTGGATCATCGCAGAATAGTCTCCATGGTGAAGAGAAACCCCTTCACAACAACCAACCAAGTGAACAACACTCTCCAGGAGGTAGGCGTATCAATATCCAAATCTACCATAAAGAGAAGACAGCATGAAAGTAAATACAGAGGGTTCACTGTACGGTGCAAGCCACTCATAAGCATCAAGAATAAAAAGGCTAGACTGGACTTTGCTAAAAAACACCTAAAAAAGCCAGAACATTCTTTGGACAGATGAAACCAAGATCAACCTCTACCAGAATGATGGAAAGAGAAAAGTATGGTGAAGGCGTGGTACAGCTCATGATCCAAAGCATACCACATCATCTGTAAAACACGGCGGAGGCAGTGTGATGGCTTGGGCATGCATGGCTGCCAGTGACACTGGGTCACTAGCGTTTATTGATGATGTGACACAGGACAGAAGCAGCCGAATGAATTCTGAGGTATTCAGAGCCATACTGTGTGCTCAGATCCAGCCAAATTCAGCCAACCTGATTGGTCGTCGTTTCATACTACAGATGGACAATGACCCAAAACATAAAGCCAAAGCAACCCAGGAGTTTATTAAAGTAAAGGAGAGGAATATTCTTGAATGGCAGTCACCTGATCTCAACCCAATTGAGCATGCGTTTCACTTGTTAAAGACTAAACTTCAGCCAGAAAGACCCACAAACAAACAGCAACTGAAAACCACCGCAGTGAAGGCCTGGCAGAGCATCAAGAAGGAGGAAACACAGTGTCTGGTGAAGTCCATGAGTTCAAGACTTCAGGCAGCCATTGCCAACAAAGGGTTTTCAACCAAGTACTAGAAATGAACATTTTATTTACAATTATTTAATCTGTCCAATTACTTTTGGTCCCTTTAAAAACAGGGTGGCACATGTTAAGGAGCTGAATCTCCTAAACCCTTCATCTAATTTTAATGTGGATACCCTCAAATGAAAGCTGAAAGTCTGAACTTCAGTTGCATCTGAATTGTTTTGTTTAAAGTTCATTGTGGTAATGTCTAGAACAAAATTAGAAAAATGTTGTCTCTGTCCAAATATATGGACCTAACTGTATATATACACATACATATATGTGTGTATATAGATATATAGACAGATATTGTAAAAGCCGGCAGATGCTGCGTACAATAAAGAATAGAACAGGTTCAAATAGAAAAGATAGACAAGATATATATCTATATACAGTATATACACTCACTGGCCACTTTATTAGGTACACCATGCTAGTAACAGGTTGGACCCCCTTTTGCCTTCAGAACTGCCTCAATTCTTCGTGGCAGAGATTCAACAAGGTGCTGGAAGCATTCCTCAGAGATTTTGGACCATATTGACATGATGGCATCACACAGTTGGCGCAGATTTGTCGGCTGCACATCCCTGATGCGAATCTCCCGTTCCACCACATCCCAAAGATGCTCTATTGGATTGAGATCTGGTGACTGAGGAGGCCATTTGAGTACAGTGAACTCATTGTCATGTTCAAGAAACCAATCTGAGATGATTCGAGCTTTATGACATGGCGCATTATCCTGCTGAAAGTAGCCATCAGATGCCTGTTCTTAGCTGAGAGGAGTGGTACCCAGTGTGGTCTTCTGCTGCTGTAGCCCATCTGCCTCAAAGTTCGACGCACTGTGCGTTCAGAGATGCTCTTCTGCCTACCTTGGTTGTAACGGGTGGCAATTTGAGTCACTGTTGCCTTTCTATCAGCTCGAACCAGTATGCCCATTCTCCTCTGACCTCTGGCATCAACAAGGCATTTCCGGCCACAGAACTGCCGCTCACTGGATTTTTTTTCTTTTTCGGACCATTCTCTGTAAACCCTAGAGATGGTTGTGCGTGAAAATCCCAGTAGATCAGCAGTTTCTGAAATACTCAGACCAGCCCTTCTGGCACCAACAATCATGCCACGTTCAAAGGCACTCAAATCACCTTTCTTCCCCATACTGATGCTCGGTTTAAACTGCAGGAGATTGTCTTGACCATGTCTACATGCCTAAATGCACTGAGTTGCCGCCATGTGATTGGCTGATTAGAAATTAAGTCTTAACACACAGTTGGACAGGTGTACCTAATAAAGTGGCCAGTGAGTGTATATATAAACAGTATTTTCCGGCGTATTAGGCTAGTTTCACACTTGCTTTTTTTTGCAGCGCGTTTTTCCCGCAAAAAAATGCATTGAAAAAACGCATACAAAAGCATACAACTGCTGCGTTTTTTTCAAGCATTTTTATGAGCATGCATGAAAAAAACGCAGCGTTTTTATGCGTTTGTATGCGTTTTTAGTGCGTTTTTACCGCGTTTGCGTTTTTTTCCAACATTAGGTGGCCCCTCACACTAACCCAAACCATGACTTTACTAACCCTAACCCTGACCCTAACCCTTAACCCTAACCCTGACCCTAACCCTAACCCTAACCCTGACCCTAACCCTTAACCAAACCATACTTAACCCTAACCCAAACCCTAAACCCTAACTAACCCTAACCCTGACCTTAACCCTGACCCTAACCCTAACCCTAACCCTAACCCTGACCCTAACCCTAACCCTAACCCTTAACCAAACCATACTTAACCCTAACCCTGACCCTAACCCTTAACCAAACCATACTTAACCCTAACCCTGACCCTAACCCTGACCCTAACCCTAACCCTAACCCTAACCCTGACCCTAACCCTAACCCTGACCCTAACCCTAACCCTTAACCAAACCATACTTAACCCTAACCCTGACCCTAACCCTTAACCAAACCATACTTAACCCTAACCCTGACCCTAACCCTGACCCTAACCCTAACCCTAACCCTAACCCTGACCCTAACCCTAACCCTAACCCTGACCCTAACCCTAACCCTAACCCTTAACCAAACCATACTTAACCCTAACCCTGACCCTAACCCTTAACCAAACCATACTTAACCCTAACCCTGACCCTAACCCTGACCCTAACCCTAACCCTAACCCTGACCCTAACCCTTAACCAAACCATACTTAACCCTAACCCTGACCCTAACCCTAACCCTAACCCTAACCCTGACCCTAACCCTAACCCTAAACCCCCTTAACTAACCCTAACTTTACCCAAACCCCTAAATTCCATTGTCTAAACTAATGGTAAAAAAAAAAACGCATGTGCAAAAAAACGCATACATGAGCATGCCAGTGCGCACATATGCGCATCCATAGGCTATAATGGCCAATTTTAGCGCAAAACGTGCGCATACGTGCAGGGCCAAAAAATGCAACATGCTGCATCTGGAAAATACAAACGCACACCCCAAAAAAACGCAGCGCATGAAAATCGCATACGTGCGCTTACCAGCGCACAGGTATGCGCACCCATGTTAAATATAGGGGAAAAAACGTATGCGCAGGTATGCGTTTTTTTCCAGCGCAAAAAAACGCAAATGTGAAACCAGCCTAAGACGACTTTTTAACCTCTGAAAATCTGCATAAAAGTTGGGGGTCATCTTATATGACCGGTATATGGGGGGAGTGGTCCCAATGAATGAGGGAGGTTGTAAATGGTGTTATCATCTGTCAGCCTCGGGATTATTTTCTCTAGTCACCAACCTCGGGTGGAGCTCAGGTAGAGCTTCTCTTGCCTAGGAACCTAGGAGTGGAGAAATAAAACGAGAGACACAGGTTGCTTGTCTATCAAGTAAATCTCATCCTTTATTATTTTACCTCATTGGTGGCAGCGGTGCGGCGGCTCCTCCTTCAGCAGTGTGGCGGCTCTGTGCTGGGGGTCGGCGGTGGCTCCTCTTTGTTCAGCGTGGGGGTGCTGTGCTGGGGGGCGGCTGTGGAGGCTCTCTGTCCAGCGTCAGGGCTCCTCCGGCACTTCCCCAAATGGCCACCGGAGCCCACGCATGCTCAGATTCAGATCTCGTCCCAAGATCTCGGGAGACGAGATCTGAATCTGAGCATACACGGGCTCCGGCGGCCATTTTCAGGGAGGCTACCGCATCACCGCAAAAACATTCAATTTAGCAAAATTTTCCAAAAAATTTTTAACAAAATTTTTTTTTACTTACAGTAATAGATGAAAAAATGAAGGTTCTTAGTGCACAAATTGGCCAATTCATGTATGCCCATCAGCCTCAGCAAGGTGACCTTATTCTGATGGGTCCCTGCTCTACACTACAGAGCAGGGACACCTCTCCATTATTAAACAGGCTTAATGTCACCTTACAATAGCAAGGTGACATTAACCCCTTATTACCCTATATGCCAACTCTACAAGGCAATGGGAAGAGAGAGGCCAAGTGCCAGAATTGACGCATCTTACAGATGCGCCTTTCTGGGGTGGCTTTGGCAGATGTTTTTAGCTGGAGGGGGCCAAAAATAATGGTCCCTTTCTAGGCTATTAATATTTGCCCTCAGTCACTGGCTTTCCCTCTCTGACAGAGAAAATTGCGTGGGAGCCGTAATTATAGTCTTTCATTTAACACCTACAGATCCCAAATTTTACACAAACATTAATTAAATTAGTAGTCACTAACATATATAAATCTCCCTGATATCTAATAGTTTACTATATGTAAACCATGTGTCATATCCTGTCGGCTTCTGCAATTATTTTACAGAAGCCGACAATTGAATTAACGGCTATTCTACTATTTACAGTATATCTCTATCTAATATAAAGATATGTATATATGTGTGTCACTGACACACAACTTTTCAATTTACTCCTTATTACCTTTCTATTCTCAAGAACGGAGGATTTTTTAATTTTATAATGTACAGCTTTGTGCCTAGGATATTTGCCTACAGTCCCAGTCTGGCTGGCTACTTAGGTAAAAAGTGTATGGCACGAGCAGGCTCTATGTGTTAGGATCCCTTCACCTGTCAGTGTTTCCAGTATGTGTAGCAACAATTTTCACATGTACTGGAGACACTTACACATGCACACTCATGGGACTACACACATGTCCATGTGTTCACACCCACATGTGGACATGTCCATTTTTTTCTGGCTCACGGACATCAATACATCCTGCACAAGTGAGCAAGTATGATATAAAGTGTGACATATCTGTGTGACACATACCGGAATTGAATGCAGAATTGAAATCACAGATGTTTAGGTGTTTGATGTGCAAAGATAGAGAGAGATAGAAAGATATCCGTAAGATAAATAATTAGTGCCATGTGCAGTTTACTGTAGAGGTATTTAGCTAATAAATAAATTAAAACAATTGCGTTGGGTCCCCCCTTTTCTTATCCAGTCCAGGTAAAGCAGAAAGCTGGAGGCTTATAATTTAAAGCTGGGATGGTCCCTGGTTGTTGGGACCTTTCCATCCTAAAAATATAAGCTAGCATTTGCCCCATTAATTGGTGCATCCACTAGATATGACAATTCTGACAATTTGTTCTTTCTGATTATCCTGGTGCATTGGCAATATATGGAGACCCAGCGATGATGATGATCTTTGTCACCTTAATGCTATTCACAGTCACCTGTGCCTGATGCGAGGAACGTGGACTACAGTGTACCTTCGTGTGAACATTTTGTTTAATAAATTGGTGAAAGAGGGAGTGTCTATTGTGTTATTTTTCTGTCATAGGTTTTTCAGGTTTTAATTTTTGGACTACTTCGGATTCATTGTATTAAGTCGGATCTGCATGAGATTTTTATTTTAATAAATTGGTAAATGAGGGATAGTGTGGGGGAATCTTCATTCAAATAAGGTATGTGTGTATTAAAATTGTATTACTGGGTTAGTAATGGAGGTATCAGACTGCACCTCTTCATTATTAACCTCAGGGGTTGATGGCAGCTGTGATTTTTGACAAATCACTGCTGTCATCAACCCCAACTACTACTACCCCGATGCCAATGTGGGGAGGAGGGCTCCCATGCAGTGACCGGGCAGGTACCCAGGGGACCGCCATCAGGTTTCCTGAGGGAACGATACTGAGAGAACAGTAAAGGGAGAGACTTGACTGAAGTTGTCAGGAAACAGGGGGCGGGGCAAGGGTAAAAGGAGCAGGGGGCACGCTGAAGCGGCAGTTGGCAGAGAGCCTGACAGGAGACAGGAAGGTGTGTGACATAGAGGGAGCTGAGGTAACGGGCGGTGTGTCTGTGAGGAAAAAGCTACGCGCTCACCGACAATTTAGATGTGAGAGACTGTCACCGGAGGCCACTCCCCGCACACGGTCACACACAGCCACACCCACTGTTTTCCGCCCTGCTGTGACGGGTCCGTGACCTCATGCGGCCGCTGCGTCTGGACTTCAAACCGCTACAGCGGTAAGGACACTGCCCCCCTGTCTACCCCCATAGCTGCGGCCCTGTCATCACCGGCCTCAGGGGACGTCTCCTCGTCATAGACGGCCATAGAGGCTCCCATCCCATTTACTGAGGGACTCTGAGCAGGGGCCGGCCAACTGTCAGTATTACAAACTGCGCCATCGTTTCTTCAGGGCCTGTTGCGCCCCATCGGCACCGCTTCTTCAGGGCCTATTGCGCCCCACCGGCACGTTTCTTCAGGGCCTGTTGCGCCCCAACAGCACCGTTTCTTCAGGGCCTGTTACGCCCCAACAGCATCGTTTCTTCAGGGCCTGTTGCGCCCCACCAGCATCGTTTCTTCAGGGCCTGTTGCGCCCCATCGGCACCGCTTCTTCAGGGCCTATTGCGCACCACCGGCACGTTTCTTCAGGGCCTGTTGCGCCCCAATGGCACCGTTTCTTCAGGGCCTGTTGAGCCCAATTCTTCCCGGAATATCGAGGCGTCAAGCTGCTTCAGCGACCCCTAAGCAGTCACTTCTGCGATCCCAAGTGACGCAAGGAAGGATAAGTGTACTATAGAAAATTATTGTTTGTTTTGTTGAGCCCCTGCGAGGGCAGATTGTTTGTTATCCTTTTTTGCCTGTTTAGCATAGCCCTAGTGGCTCCAATTTATAAAAGTTATTATAAAAGTCATACCCTGTCTCGTGTCTCGGCATTGCATCCTGAGAATCTGCTAGACCCTACACCAACACACCAGGGCATTCAGGAAGTGCCAGGCATATTATTACAATAGGCACAACTAATAGATGTGCAACTTCTGGGGCAGCTGTGGGCTTGTATTTTTAGCCTGGGAAGCATTTAATAGCAAGAAACCTTCCCAGGCTGATAATTTGATAATTTGAGCTGACAGCTGTCTGCTTTACATTGACTAGTTATGTAAAATAAGGGGGACCCCACATTGATTTTTCATTTAAATATGAACTAAATACAAGTATAGTAAACTACACATGCACGGCACTAAGTATCTATCTGTCTTTGCACATCTAACACCTAAACATCTGTAATTTTTATTCTGCATTTTATTTCAGTACATGTCAAACAGACGGCACACAGATTCCTCATGAACACTGATAGCACCGGTATTATTTTTCCAACATTGGAAATATCAGGATGTGTGAAGGGGGCCTTGCAGAGTGCTTATGCTTCTCTGAAGCTGGCCAGATCACTGGATCATACTAGTTTAGACTTCATTGGCTTCATCAAGGCTGCAGGGGCAAAGCTTACTCTGCTAGCAGCCTGGGAGTGTTAGACGTCGAGTTTCCCCTACTGCACAGGGGGAATCTCAAGCCATATCCTCTGCGGTCTCCCATTCCTCTGCGGCTGCAGAGATTCCTGCTCAACAGAGGTGTCAGTCCAGACATCTTGCCCAGGCTAATGCTAGGCATCTAATTGCTCCTTCAGGCTCTGCTGTAACACCATGCTTGAATCAGCAGCAAGCAGACGTTCCAGGGAATAAGTCCTGTATTTTGCCTACTGAGGATGCCCGTGGGACGACCTCTCATTCGAGGTCAGAGGTCACATGCGCAGGTCCCGCTCCTGCTCGGATTGGTCCACCACTGGGAAGGTTTCGGAATGACGCCACTATAAAAGAGTTGCATAGTCGCTCGGCCATGCGCTAGTATAGACTCATGCTAAAGGTGTGTATGATGATGGATGCATGTATCTGGTGACAGACTCATTTGAAACCCCAACCCTTGGTTGTGCCTGTTGTTAGGGTCTAGTGGTTAGAGTCAGCGCCTGTCAGTGGCTAGGCTTTAGGCCACAGTGCTTCAGGTCAACACCTCACGTAGCGCCATATTGTGCCATCCAGCGCAAGGAACATAAGTGCCGCATCTACGGCGGCGCCGAGTGCTGGTGAGTCTAGAGGGGCTCTGACCCTGTGTCTTGGGGCAGAGTCCTGTGACTTTACACCAGCGCTCACTTCGCCAAGCTCTATGAGATTAACAGGCTTTGGCGATTATATTAGGCGGTAATGCGGCTTTGTGAGGCAACAGAGTCTGCCTCATACACACTGGGTGATGTTAACCCTCGTGTGTACGCTTATTACACCGCCATATAGTTTCTGCCATTACTTAGCTGCAGTATTCCATCTCTGCACGGTGGACCCCCGGCTGCGAACGCACCTCATTTTCATTTTATTATTTGGTGCGTTCCGCCAGCCTAACAGGGAGAGAGAATAGTTGCAACCAGTGGTGGAACAATGCAGCTTGCATGAAGTGTCAGTCATCAAGAGCGCCACATCCCCTGCAATGCAGTGCATTCCTGAAGATTCTACTTCAGACAACCCCTTTAAGGCTGGAGTCACACTAACCTGCGCAAAATACGGTCAGTATTTTACATGCGTAATACGGATCAATGACCACTAAATAGTGGTCCGTAGGTCGTCCGTAAGCAAGGTGAGGACGCGTATTTTGCGCATGTGTGTCTCCGTATGTAATCCGTATGCAATCCGTATGGCGAGATTTTCTCGCAGCCTTGCAAAATGGACATTTAACGGTTTTGAGGCCTGCAAACAATTTAAATCATTAGCCTGCACCCTATTTAGACACTCAGAAACAGGTGGATGCCTACATTCTGTACATTTCTCACCTTGCTTTCACGAGGTGTGTTGGTGTTCTTTGTGCAGCATGGCAGAGGGTCTGACATTCAGTACAACCGAGCAGGTTCTCTTTACCTGGCTTTTGTCACGGCGCTTTGGGCAACCATATCCTGTGATAGTGGATCCGCAGAGGAGGAGACGCATGTGGGTACATCCACTTTTGAGGCAACGACTCACAAGAGGGCATTTTCACCGCCTCTATTCGTCTCTGCGGGAGCATCCGGACAAATTTTACCAGTACTGTCGAATGAGCATTTCCACATTTGATCGCCTCTTGGAGACAGTGCGCCCTGGGATCACCTTTCAGGACACTAGGATGCGCCAAGCCATATCTGCAGAGGAGCGACTTCTACTCACAATACGGTATGTACTCCACAACCACATTCTCTATGTTCATAATGTGTGTGTTAATTTATGTTTTTTGGCCTTCTTGGACAATGTTTAATACCCTCATCTTACTCAAAATATGTTTCACCTGACACAGCAGAATGTTACATCTAATATGTCCTGCATATCACTTAGTCATTGTGCCACCACATATGTGTGTGTTGTTATCTCTCATTTCCTACCAAGTTTGGTCGGCATGTAACTGATTTTTCTTTACTTTAGCCATTCTAACCTGTACTATTTCTGTTGTTCTACAGCTTCCTGTCCACTGGCCTGTCTTATGCCGCCCTCCACCATGAGTTTCTCATTGGAAAGTCCACCATTTCAGGCATAGTGAGGTCTACATGTGCAGAAATCTGGACAAGACTCCATCAGGTGGTCCTACCCGAGCCCAGGATGGAAGACTGGTTAAGGATTTCAAGGGACTTTGAGGAGGACTGCCAGTTTCCAAATTGTATTGGGGCCCTGGATGGCAAACATATCAGGGTGCGTAAGCCGCCGAACTCAGGGTCCCAATTCTTCAATTATAAGCAATACTTTTCTGTTGTATTGTTGGCTCTGGTCGACCCTCAATACAAGTTTATAATTGTTGACATTGGGGCCTATGGAAGGACGGGAGACTCTAGAGTCTTCAATACTTCCATAATGGGTCGGCGGCTACGCACCAACCAGTTGGATCTACCACCACCACGCCAGCTACCAGGCTCCCCCGAACAATCAGTCCCTTATGTCCTTGTGGCAGATGAGGCCTTTCAGTTATCACGTAATGTCATGAGGCCATATCCCCGGCGCAACCTTGACCACAGGCGCAGAATTTTTAACTTGCGCCTATCACGTGCTAGGTGACTGGTGGAGTGTTCCTTTGGGATTCTTTGTGCCAAATGGCGGGTACTCCAGTCTGCCATTCAGTTGAGTGAGTAAAATGTGAATGAAGTTGTGAAAGCCTGTGTTGTTCTGCATAACTTCACCAGAATACATGATTGTTCCTCCTCTGATGGTGTTGTGCGTAGGCCGGACAATGTGCGCAGGGTGAGACCACCTATCATCCCTCAACGTAGACCGCTCTCTGGCCTCAAAGTGCGTGATATATTCACGAATTACTTTATCTCACCTGAGGGGGCAACGTCTTGGCAAGAGAATGCTGTGTCTATGTTATAATTTCTTTTTTTCAAAGTGTGTCTAAATATATATTACACAAGCCTTTTTATGATTCTATGAGTGTTTCTTTGCATTGGTTGGTGTCTGTAAGTATGTTGTGATGGATAGTGAGAAATCACACAGAGACGTTAAGTAGAGTAGACAAATTTTTAGTTTTGCCTTTTTTTTTTTTGTTTTGCTTAAAGGCAAACATAATTTTGCCAGAACACAAATTTGGCAATGGCCACAAACACCTTTTGGCCCTTCTTTAACTTGGTGTAACATTAACATTACGGAAAAAAAATGCACCAAACATTATGCAATTACAACATTGCTGCATGCCTACATTAACCTTGATTAGGCAACAAAGGGTGAGCTCCATCACCAAAATAAAGTGAATAAGATAACACTCACATTTCCTCATAATGTTTTCCAATCAGAGAAAGATTCCACCATGACAGGCAAGGCTACCTCACATCTTTCACACAGATATTACCTGTCTGTAGAACAGACAATATTTAAGCATGCTATACTGGAAAGGATGAAAATACAAAAATCACTTGTTAAGACATTGAGAGAGCGTGATATTGTGAATGCTGGTCGCCTCAAATTGGTTTACTAGAGAATGCTAATAACAAAGTTGACTACTTAACTAAAGGCAAGCACGCCTTTCCTATGCATTAGCAAGTGATTAGTGTATTTTCATCTTTTCAGGTAAAACAGCATAGCGCATTTAAATATTCTCTTTTATACACACATGTAAGATCTGTGTGAAAGGCGTGAGGTAGCGTTGCCTGTTATGATGGATTGTTTCATATGTTTGGAAAACATTGTTTAAAAATGTGAGTGTTAAATTATGTTCTAAATGTTGGTGAAGGAGAACACCTGTTTTTTTGTCTAGATTAGAAGCACCAGTTACATGTCACTGGACATCTCCAAATTTTTGAGTCATAAATCCTCATATGTAGGGGAAGGGGAACGGGGAGGAACAGCCTGTGGGTGCTGCTGGACATTGTGGCCAACATCGCCCTGTGTGGGGCCATACTGTTGCCCATGATGCTGTTGTTGTCCAGCCTCCTGGGCCTGTTGGTGATACTGCCCAGAGTAATAATGATGATGGTGAGGGGCTTCTTGTTGGCTCTGGTAGGCCCGTGGCTCATACCCACCAAGATAGCCAGATCGTCCCCAACCAGGTTGGGACCAGCCTCCAACACTGGGTGGGTACAAGTGGCCATATTGGTGGGGTTGGCTCGATGAAGACATTTGGGGCTGCGGAATAGAAGGATGGGTAGGGGGAGGAAGGGGTTGAGGTTTTGGCCCACATATTAGGGGCTGTTCAGACCCTGCTTGAGCAAGCATCTGTGTGGATGGTCTCATGCGCATTAAATTTCTTGGTGAGAGCTGCCACCTCTCCAGAAATTCAAACACCTCATATGGGGTATTGGGGGGGTGCTTGCATCAAGCAGGATCTGAATACACCCCCTAATACGGAGCCTGACCTCACGGGTAAGGGCACGGAGATAAAGGGTGAGGCTACGTGCATAGGCCTCCTCACCATCATGACTCTGGACAAGTAATTCAGTACCCCAGTGTCCACATGGGTCCGGCTCTCTTGAATGGCGACCTGGCGCCTTCTTCTTATTCGCCGTGATGCAAGAGCAGCCTGTGGGGAGGGCCTGATCTGGGCAGTTGGGCTGCTGCTCAAGTTGCCCATCTCTTCCAGGATGGGTGAGGTTGCAGCTGCAGACCGTCCTGGTGGTGTGTTGTGTCGGGCACCCATTGGGTGGTCTTGTGATGCCTCCTCTTCAGACATCCTTCTTGTAGGGGGAGAAGATGGGCCAGCCACCTCATCCCCTACAGGATCAATAATGGGCTCTGCCTCTGAGGCCGTTCCTCGATCCGTAAGGTTGGATTGAGTTCTGTTATGAAATAGAACAGAGGCAAAAATACATCAATATTTTTGTCCCTGTAAAGTATTTGTGTAATGTTTTTGTGTCATGTGGTGTGAGGTATGTACTTACGGTCTCAGAGCCAGAATTGGGGCTAGGAAGTTCAGCCGGTCATAATATATATATTTCCGCTTGACATGGCCAGCATCCCCACTCCTGGACCGCTGCTGGTGTTCCCGGCGGTACTGGTCCCGGATGCTTCTCCACCGTTTCATCACATCTTCCACTGCAATGTGACAGGAAAGATTGTCAAAATCACATATTTGAGAGGTCACATTTGCAAACAGTAGTCTAGGCATGGGGCCTTATGGGGTGTGCGTTCTACCCATGGTGGCATATGTAATTGGGCCGATAACCAGGGTCTCATTAGCTCCCCTGAAACTAATTTTAGTGGCTAGGAGGATGAGGAGCTTGTGGCCTAACCCCTAATTATGGCTGTGTGAAGCCACGTGTCACATCCTAATGTAACTGCCTCATGAGGCTAAAATTACATGCCCAGGAAGGGGGGGGGGGCTGATTTTAGAGTCATTTTATAGCGCGCGCTAACGTTAATTATATTTTTATGGTTGCACTTACGAATTTTCTGCTGCTCATCACGTGGTCTGTCACCGAAGTCATGGTACATCTGGTGACAGATGCGCCTCCATGACGCCTCCTTTCTTGTGCGGTTCGCATAGTTTGCGTCGCGTGGGTCCCATATTTCTGGACGCTCCTGCACCAGCACAATTAGCATCTCCACATTTATGTATGTGGACGCCATGCTGCTGCTGTACTCCGTGGAGGCGTACTTCCTGGATGTCTGGAGCGCTTTTTGAGCTCATTTGCATGTCTACGCTTCCTGATGATGGATTGGCCCATTTCCTGTTCACCAGCCAAAAGACCTGCGTATTGCTCGCAGGTCACACGTGTGTTCAGTGTGTAATCCGTATTTTTTGCGCACCCATAGACTTGCATTGGCGTACTACGGGCGTAGTACGCTGACAATCGCAGCATGCTGCGAGTGGCACGGAGCGGAGGATACGGAGGAGAAATATACGCCTGGTGCAAGTGACCCCATAGAGAATCATTGGTCCGTGTCTAATGCGTGCTTTTTGCGCCTCTCACGCACCCATATTCCTCGCCAGTGTGACTCCGGCCTAAATGTGAGGCACAATGCTGGCACTTTAAAATTAAGTAGCTTTTCCATTTTGAGGTATGGCTTGTCACTTGAGTCCTTGTGGGCAAAACCAATCACATAAATTTTTTTTACCTTGCTTTGTGCACAGGGTAACAGTCATCAGAAAACAGGAAAGATAACAAATAGGCACCAACAAGAAAAAAAATGACTAAAAGTCCAATATATAAAAATGTAAATTTTATTATAATTATACCAAGTTAAAAAACAATTGTATGCAGTCACAATTCATTAATGTAGGTAAAAATACAAAATACTACTCTGTATATTAAGAAAAAATGGGGCACTGTTAACCAGGAATATAGAAAAAATGTGGAGCTATCAGTATATAGCACTACTAAAATTTACACATAGTGACAAGACAAATTTATATATAGCGGATATATAAAATATAATGTGCACAACATATTACCTTTACTATGTATAAAGTACATGTGACAAAATTCTGTGCGAATAGAATTAAATATATAAAAATATAAAAATACAATAAAGTATAAAAATACAATAAAGTGCAACAAGTGCAAAAAATATATGTAACAGCATGTGCTAATGTGCCTTAAAAATAGAGCAAATACCAACAATAATGATAATAGAGTGCTATAAAATAAAGACACCACTAAATGTCACTATGTCCACATAAAGTAATTAGGTAGCCATGAGAAATGTATAGGATAAGTGGAGATTATAAAACCATGGTGGTGGTCAATAGCTTTCAAATATAGTATTCTCCTGGTATCCTGGAAAGCGCCCACCCAATGCAGCGTTTCGGCACACAGCCTTCATCAGGAGATTTTATAATCTCCACTTATCCCATATATAAAGGCGCATCTATAAGATGTGCCAATTCTGGCACTTAGCCTCGCTCTTCCCACTTGCCCTGATGGGATGGCAAGTCTGGTGATAGTTGGGGGGGGTTGATGTCACGTTTGTATTGTCAGGGTATATCAAGCACAGAGGTTATATGACACCCCCATTGCTAACACCATAGTAATATTGTATAAAAACACACCCAGAATAAAGTCCTTTAATTGAAGGAATGACACAGACTCCTTTAATCAATCTAATTAAACCACGCTCAAGGCATAGCCCATTATAATGAAGCCATTGCTCCCTGCAAGAGAATTAAAATAATAAACTGTCCACTGAGAAGCTAGTAATTAATTTGTCCCATGATGGGTCTAGCTCTGCTACATTTAGATGGTAGGCTGCATGGTTGCAGGATGCGACTATACAGTGTGCCATCCAGCAGAGACACTGAGCAGCGTCTCTTGCTCAGTGTCTCGCAGTGAACGCCTATCCTGACTGACATCACCACGAGCATGAGAAAGTTCTCGCACTCACGGTGCCGTCAGAAAGGTCCTGAGAGTTCACAGCCAATTTAATCATTTCAGCTAACTGACGACAGCGCGCCATTAGAAGTTTTCCCACGGTCCTTGCGTTGACGAATATTTTCTTTGAAAACTATATATAAATGACATAATTGCTTTATGTAAAGGCTCATGTTAAAATCAAATTGCAAATGCATAACAATCGCACTGCATTGATGTAAATCGGTGTTAAAAATTGGATTGTACTTGCATGAAAGACGCAGGATACTTGCATGACACTTGTCCGACTTTGCAGGAACAATATCGGACCAATTTTAAAATTGCTAGTGTCTCCAGCCTACAACAGATGAAATACAGAAGACATACTTTGTTCTTCAGAGTCACATCCTAGTTTCTCATTTTTTAATTGTTACATTTCTAAGAGTCAATGCATAAAAAAGTTCACACGATCTGTTTACCTGCTTCACTGAAAATAAAAGCAGAAGCAATTAGAAGGCAACAAGTATGACACTTGAGAAAAAAAATTGGTCCATTTCTCTAGGATAGTAACACTCACTATCATATGTGAATGCAGCCTGTGTAGGTACAAAAGACCGATGTCGCCACATTTGAGAAAAATGGTCTGATTATTATGAACATTATTCTGTCAGTACATGAAAATTGATACATAGACTTGTATTGTCTCAGATGCAGATATGTACATGGCCTTATTCCTCACAGTGTCAGGTATATACATTAATAATCATAATGATAATACAGGTTGGTTATAAGAAATTATTTTTTAGTTTTAGCTTTGAAAATTGCTGAACACAGCATTTGGTAGCATGGATCTCCTGCTGACTTACATGATAAGTGTGCTGAATTATATACTTCTCCGTTTGGCTTGTTAACTTAAGCAGGCATAATAAACATAAGCCAACAATCCTCAAGCATTTAAGGGGGTTTTACACATAGCGATATCGCTAGCAATATCGCTAAAACGTCACTGTTTTTGTGACGTTATAGCGATATTGCTAGCGATATCGCTGTGTGTGATACTTACCTCCGACCGGCTCCCCCGCTGGTTATCGCTGATCGCGCGAGATCGGGCGGCTCCATTTCTCGTCTGCTTCCTGCTGGGCTTCCTGCTGTGTGAGACAAGCGATGCTGGACGCGGGCGGGAGGACGTCTGGATCGCTGTGTGTGAAAAGTGAGTATCGTCCGCTGCGTTGCTGCTGCATCGCTGTGAGATCTTCCTGTGTGGCAGCTCACTAGCGATCATTTAGCGATGCACCAGCGATCCTGACCGGGTCATATCGCTGGTCGGATCGCTGGTGCATCGCTAAATGTAAAAGCGCCTTTACTCTTGAAAAGTAAATTTTTCTTTTATAAACAGACTGATGTACTGTCCCCACTTGATTAAAACATCAAAAACAGGATATTTGCAACATTATTATTATTATTATTATTATTATTATTATTTTCATTACAGTTTCTGTCATTAATAAATGGCACCACTATTTACACTTCTGAACATAGTAAAACCTTTACACATAATACAAGTGCTAATACAGCAGGGCAGATGCATAAAAAGGTGTAAAAATAAATGTGTTTGGTATCAGTGTCTTCAATCAAAAACTGATGCTTTGTCAGAGCAAGAGACAGAATAGGAATGCTGTGATGGAATTGTGTTGGAAATATATATATTTCATATAGATCTCACTTGCATATATACTCATATATACTCACAGCTAATATATACAGTATAATTACATCTGCTTAAAATAGCTGCCACAAACCAGACATAAAGAGGAACTGACTACCAGATGTACTGAACTAATGTCTCGAATTTAGCTTAATTGCAGAAAAACCTACAGTTATACTTTAGGTGCTTAATCAGCATCTTGCCATACATTAATCATGATATTCCATATATTTAGATAGCCAATAACAAAGGAGATTAACCATATGGTAATTAACTAACCACCCCTTTCTATGTGCAGCTATAAACCCATATATGTACAATAAACCAGCAGTATTGCATAGAATGTTATTCTGTCACCACGGTGTACAGTGTCATTCTTGAATGCTCAAAATACTCAGCCTAATTGGGAACGGCCACAGCACACACAGGGATAGATGTATCCTAACCAAATTTCCTTCACATCTGGCGCCTGCACATGGAGCAGTGGACGAAACGCACGGGGACCCTGCTGACCGGAAAGATGGGGGTGTCGCCATTGCCTTGGCTGACAGGACAGAGACTGCAGCTCCATAGTAAGGTAATTAAATTTTGTCATCTTACCTGAATGTCCCCTGTGCCCAGTCCAGGTCTATACCTCTTGCCGGTCAGGTGTGTGGTCACCACTGCTATCCCAGGTAGTGTAAAAAGACCACTCCCTTATCCAAACCCTGGGATTTAAGCCAAAGTGTCTGCTGTGTGCTGTGTTTTATGTGTGTTTATGTTTGTGTAGATCTGGGAGATAGTTGGAACAGTGACTGATTTTGCTTGTGGTTGCTGGGGAACAGACCCGTATAAAACCGATACTGGAAAAACCAGTAGTGTACCATCAGAGTGCCATCAGTTTTTTTCTGGTATGGCTAAAGAAAAAGAAATGACAAAGCTTCTCCTATATTTTGCAATATTAAGCACTGTAGTACAGCGGGGTTGGTGCAGTGTGATAGACAGGCAGTGACTCAGTAAAGTTCAAAACAAAGTCTCTTTTAATGGTCAGTATACTCAAACAGAAAACAAAAATAGTATCCTCTGGATCGCAGCCGGTAAACAAGACAATCCACAACTGAGATCAGTTACCATTGGCGACTGCACCGCTGTGTACGGGTGCCAGGTCTTTTGGCTGAACTCTGAGGATCCTCCTGCTCTGCATGCTTGCAAATCAAAACTGACACACCCAACCCTCTGCTGCAGGGTTTTTACAAGGGACCTGTGGCCATAGGCCACATGGAAGACCTGGCCGGGAAGAAGTGGACCGCCCCACTACCATCCTGTAGTCTGTTTCAAAAATAAAAGCCCATGGCAGGTTTTCTTCAATCTGCCCTTGGACAAATAGCTTGCCCAAGATCAACATTTACTTTTATTTTGCATTGCAATCAAAGCTATGCCTGTGACTGCAATGCACTCCTGCGGCCTCAATGTGCTTCCGTACACATCCTGGGGGACACATAGTGACCCTCAAATATAACACCAGTCACTGCATCACATACCCCCCTGTTCAAACTTGTGGGGTTGAACATTTGTTACCATACAGGGGGCCCATGACAGGGCATCTGCAATTCCCTGTGACTTCCCCACCCGATGTTCCACTGAAAAACTGAAGTTTTGCAGGGACAGGGACCATCTGGTGACCCGAGAATTCCTTTCCTTTGCGTTTCTCATCCAGACTAGGGGTGAATGGTCCGTTACTATACAAAACTGATGCCTGAGCAAATAGCGTAGGAACTCCAAGGCACCCTTAAGCGCCAAGCACTCCTTCTCCATTACTCCACTACACTATAATTTTTCTCGGCAGGGGTCAGTTTCCTGCTCAAGTAGGTGACTGGATGCTCATCCCTGTTAACCTCTTGGACAGCACCGCTGCTAAGCCTACCTCTGAGGCTTCCGTTTGTATGATGAAGGCTTTCTTGAAGTCGGGGTTGATGAGAACAGGCTGCCCACACAACGCTGATTTCAGGGACTGGAATGCTTCCTCCACTTGGGGATTCCACCGGACCATAACCGACTTCTTACCCTTTAACAGGTCGGTTGGGGGTGCTGATCTCCCAGGAAAATTGGGTATAAACCAGTGGTAGTACCCAATGATGCCGAGGAAGGCCTTCACCTGTTTTGTACTTAAGGGCTTGGGCCAGTTTTGATTGGCCTCGATCTTGTTTACTTGGGATGTATCCAAATAATTGAGCCTAATAAATGACACTTCACATAAACTATGATATCAAGCAAGCAAAACAAAGTTAAGCCATAAAATATTCAGCCTTTATTACGGCACGATAGCAAAAAAGTAAAAACATTAAAAGGGAGATACATATCCAAATCATCCTAACAAGTTTGATATGCATATATAACACCATACTACAGGCTTCATAAATACGGTAAATTAAGCTACAGTGTTGGCCAAAAGTATTGACACCCCTGCAATTCTGTCAGATAATACTCAGTTTGTTCCTGAAAATGATTGCAAACACAAATTCTTTGGTATTATTATCTTCATTTAATTTGTCTTAAATGAAAAAACACAAAAGAGAATGAAGCAAAAAGCAAAACATTGATCATTTCACACAAAACTCCAAAAATGGGCCAGACAAAAGTATTGGCACCCTCAGCCTAATACTTGGTTGCACAACCTTTAGCCAAAAACACTGCGACCAACCGCTTCCTGTAACCATCAATGACTTTCTTACAATGCTCTGCTGGAATTTTAGACCATTCTTCTTTGGCAAACTGCTCCAGGTCCCTGATATTTGAAGGGTGCCTTCTCCAAACTGCCATTTTTAGATCTCTCCACAGGTGTTCTATGGGATTCAGGTCTGGACTCATTGCTGGCCACCTTAGAAGTCTCCAGTGCTTTCTCTCAAACCATTTTCTAGTGCTTTTTGAAGTGTGTTTTGGGTCATTATCCTGCTGGAAGACCCATGACCTCTGAGGGAGACCCAGCTTTCTCACACTGGGCCCTACATTATGCTGCAAAATTTGTTGGTAGTCTTCAGACTTCATAATGCCATGCATACGGTCAAGCAGTCCAGTGCCAGAGGCAGCAAAGCAACCCCAAAACATCAGGGAACCTCCGCCATGTTTCACTGTAGGGACCGTGTTCTTTTCTTTGAATGCTTCTTTTTTTCTCCTGTAAACTCTATGTTGATGCCTTTGCCCAAAAAGCTCTACTTTTGTCTCATCTGACCAGAGAACATTCTTCCAAAATGTTTTAGGTTTTTTCAGTTAAGTTTTGGCAAACTCCAGCCTGGCTTTTTTATGTCTCGGGGTAAGAAGTGGAGTCATCCTGGGTCTCCTACCATACAGTCCCTTTTCATTCAGACGCCGACGGATAGTACAGGTTGACACTGTTGTACCCTCGGACTGCAGGGCAGCTTGAACTTGTTTGGATGTTAGTCGAGGTTCTTTATCCAACATCCGCACAATCTTGCGCTGAAATCTCTTGTCAATTTTTCTTTTCCGTCCACATCTAGGGAGGTTAGCCTCAGTGCCATGGGCTTTAAACTTCTTGATGACACTGCGCACGGTAGACACAGGAATATTCAGGTCTTTGGAGATGGACTTGTAGCCTTGAGATTGCTCATGCTTCCTCACAATTTGGTTTCTCAAGTCCTCAGACAGTTCTTTGGTCTTCTTTCTTTTCTCCATGCTCAAAGTGGTACACACAAGGACACAGGACAGAGGTTGAGTCAACTTTAATCCATGTCAACTGGCTGCAAGTGTGATTTAGTTATTGCCAACACCTGTTAGGTGCCACAGGTAAGTTACAGGTGCTGTTAATTACACAAATTAGAGAAGCATCAAATGATTTTTCGAACAGTGCCAATACTTTTGTCCACCCTCTTTTTTATGTTTGGTGTGGAATTATATCCAATTTGGCTTTAGGACAATTCTTTTTGTGTTTTTTCATTTAAGACAAATTAAATGAAGATAATATTAACAAAGAATTTGTGTTTGCAATCATTTTCAGGAAGAAACTGAGTATTATCTGACAGAATTGCAGGGGTGTCAATACTTTTGGCCAATACTGTAGGTGCTACAGTAATGGTATGAGCCTTGTATATTGGTGGTACTCCTATGCACTAATGAAACAGAATCCTTTTATTGTGTAATATATGATTATCGTAAAAAGGGGCCAAAATATGACCAGCAGTCCAATTAGCAATCATAAAAAATTACAAGTGCAAATAAGCAGCCCAAGCCATACTGACTGCGATTTGATATATATACACAGTACACTCCAGAATAGCACAGAGTGGCACAATGGAGAATGAATTAGCATCCAGCTAGATAACAATACAATTAGCACAATGGCAAATTACAGTGACATCCAGTTAGGAAATGCTTACACTGTAATGGTGGATAACTGCAGCACTGCTTAACAATTATCTCCAGCAATACTAAATGGAATAATACAAAATACATGTAGCACAGTGGCAAATAGATAATTTAGGGCTGCATAAAGTCAAATAGTGCCTATATTACCATGAACGGCACAAGCCCAAGTACACACAGTGCGCAGTTTTGTGCCATAGCAATAATAACTGCTGGAGGTGAAGGTAAAAAAGTGCAAAGTGCAAAGGAATCATACAACCTTGAAGGATGAAGGTCCCCGATGCGTGGTTAGCTCTAGCTTCGTCTTGGGGGGGTGAGAAATGTGGCTCTCTCACCTGTGTGTCTAAATTCATAGATTTTTTTCAGCTTCCTTGTGTCTGCATGGTCTTTGTGGGATACCACTAGTGGTGAAAATCGGGATAATAAGGATGGATTGACAGAACAATGTCTCATCATTCTGAATCCTGTCTGGAGAAATGGCTGATGATCTGCTCATTCTAATTGATGGAACTATACTTCATCATTCTGGATCCTGTCTGGTGGAATGGCTGATAATCTGATGTTAATGGGATTTTTCTTGTCCTCATTTTGGCGGAAATGTTCTCTGCATGGATCAGCTTTGCTTCTTTGAAAATTTTCATTTGCAAGCACTTCCATGATTTTGTCATTCCACGCTTTAGCTGCTTGTTTTAAACCATATATGCTTTTCTGTAGTTTGCAAACTTTGCTTGGGTTTCTTTCATCTTTGAATCCTGGAGGTTGTTCCATGTAAATGTCTTCTGTTAAATCTCCATTCAAAAATGCTGTCTTTACATCCAGATGTATCTGTTCCATCTATTTCATTGCTGCAACTGTAAGTAAAATTCTTATTGTAGTATGTTTGACAACTGGAGCAAATGTCTCATCATAGTCTTCTCCATATTTTTGAGAATACCCTTTAGCTACAAGTCTTGCTCGGTATCTTTCAGGTGTGCCATCTGTTTGGTATTTTACTTTAAAAATCCATTTACATCCTATGGCTTTTCTTCCGTCTGGTAAATTTGTCAGTGTCCATGTATTTGAGTCATGCATGGATTTCATTTTTGTTTCTGTTGCTTCTATCCATTTATTAGCTTCTTCTTTAGGGAGTTTAGATATGTCTTCCCAAGAGGTAGGCTCATAAATTTTAATTGTGCTTGTCTTGTATGAGAGACGTTTTGGTGGTTTACCCTTGTTTTCTCTCATTGAGCGTCTTGGTTCCGTTTCTGTTTGTAGTTGTATTTCTTCATTTTCAGTATTCTCTTCTTCATCAATTTCAACTACTTTCTCATCAGATATCTCTTCAGCTATGTCACTGCTGTTTTTCTCATTTTTTGTGTCAATTGAAATCATAGTGTCTTCATTTAGATTAGATCCTCAATAAATGTCACACTGTTACTCACTGTGACTCTGTCTGTTTTGGGATCTAGGATTCTGTATCCCTTGCAATTTTCACTATATCCAACAAATATTCCCTCCATGGATCTGTTTTGAAGTTTGGAGCGTTTCTCTGTTGGAATGAATACAAAAACTTCACATCCAAAAACTTAAATGATTGACACTTGGTTTCATACCTTGCAACAATTCATATGGAGTTTTCTTCAGTTTTCTGGAAAAAAAAGTCTGTTCTGTAGATATGTAGCTGTCATTGCTGCCTCACCCCAATATTTCTCTGGTAGTTTGGTATCTGTCCGCATACATCTCATCATTTCTGTCAGAGCTCTGTTTTTCCTTTCTGCTACTCCATTTTGTTCAGATGTGTATGGAACAGTTTTCTTGTGTTCTATACCATTTTGTCTTAAGTAGTTTTCTATTTTGTGACCTGTAAATTCACCTCCATTATCACTTCTGATGACAATTGGCTTCCATTGAAATTTGTTACTCGACCTTGTTACGTAATCTACAAGTTTATCAAAAACTTCACTTTTGTTCTTAATTATGTGACTGTGTATCTTGAGTAGTCATCTATGAAAGTCACCATGTATCTATTTCCTCCTGATGTAGTCACTTGCATGGGTCCACATACGTCAGTATGCACCAAATCAAGTGGTCTTTTGCTTTTCATCTCACTTTCTTTTGGAATAGATATTCTTGTGGCTTAGATGTTATACAACATTCACATCTTACAGTAATTGAGCAATCTGATATCTTTAGATCTTTTGTTAATTCTTTTCTTTGTAGTTCCCTTATACTGTCAGGGTGTTTGTGTCCTAGACGTCCATGCCACATGTGAAAATAGTTCTTGTGATCATGTGTACATACCTTCATCTGTTCCTTTGGTGTGTCAAGATGATATAATTGTTCATCTGCCTTGACATTGGTTATCACCTTGTTTCCTGCTAGGATTGCACACTCATTGTCTTTGAATTTTACAGTGAGTCCATTGGCTGTTAAACGCTTCTCAGATAACAATCCGTCTTCCAATTTTGGAACATACAACACAATCTGTACAAGTATCTTTGAATCTTGTCCGAACTTGTTTGAACAATTTAGCATACCTTGTCCGATACCTTCCGAGGTTATTTTACTTCCATCTGCAAGATAAATGGCTTCTTTCTTATCTAAATCAAGATCAGTGAAGAAATTCTTGTCACTTGTCATATGAGGTGTTTCGAGGTGTCAGGAAAATATGAAATATTTCCTAATATCCTAGGCACATGTACCGAGCTCCTGCTGCCCACCCCCATTTGGTTGTGCAGTGTAACACTGAGATTCACCGGAGCTCACAAGTGATCTTCCCACTTGCAGATGCAGCCATCCCCTCTGCTTCTGTGAAATTCTATCCTCTCCCCCTTCCCCTCAACACATGGTCACTGTTACTGCATATGACCAGTTAAAGCCGTTTTTTTCAGCCAAAATCTCCTTTGTCTATTCCAGGTCGAATTTATTAGCACACAATAATCATAGAGACAAAAAATATGTTTCCAGAATCAGTATAATTAAATCTACGCACGGCAGCATTTTGCGGCTTCCAGGGTCCCCAGAAACCGGAGATATCGTTTCAGCACCCCAGTAGACCACAAACATGGCATATTTGGTCTCAAAGGAAAGACAATTTTGTAAGAGAAAATATAATCCCCCTGTCATCACTCTATGAGCCCTCCAGCCAGAGATACGGCAAGTAGAAGTTTTTACTAACTTTCCAAAAGGGGCGTACATCCTCTAACACACCCCACCAAGTGAGGTCAGCAAAGGAGGAGTCCCTAAGTTTATGGGCAAACTATAAAACAGGAAAATCTATTTTGTAGGGTGTTCTTACCTGGGGATAACAGCGAACATGCTGTGGAGTGAATCTTTTCTTTGGAAATTCCCCTCCCTTTATCGACATGTCATACCAGTGACTGAGATGTAGTAAGTTTCATATTTTAATCCCTTTTATTTTATAGCTATATGTATATACTGTATTTTGTCTCCTCTTGTAATATCTTTTGTACTTTTGTAAACACTTCCTATATTTTCTGGAGTAAACTTATAAATTTACTAGTTTTGTCTTCCTTGCTCAATGATCGAACTGACATGTACTCCGCTACCTTTTGGGTTGGTTCCTGCCCCGATATAAGTTTTAGTATCAAACGAGGAACTGGTGGCAGCATAGCATCCTGGTGGTATTGGGAAACCCTGACAGTGATGGATCTGAGGTTTCTGTGTGTATTTCCAGCCTGGTCCTGGTGATATACACACCGTCCTCACTGCACAGTGCCCGATAGCCAGCACGCGACAAGGCAGCCTCTCCGGCGACTACTTACCCTAGGTGCAGTTCCCTGACTGATCTGAGGTTAGTGGGGGCACCAGAGAGCTCCAAATTCCAAGCCAGAACTGAAAGTGGAAACAAAAGTTTCTGGGTCATATATGTAAAATAAGCAATTCCTGACACGAGGGTCTCCAGGAATTAAGCCTATTCTTTGTGCCTTTTGTGGTCCCCTTCTGTAACTTGTGAAGAGGCTCGGCTATCTTAGCGAAGTTCGAGATAAAATTTTGATAATATCCTTCTAGTCTCAGAAAGGCTTGCAGCTCTTGAAGAGTATGTAGCAGAGGCCAGTTCCTCACTTTGCTTCCAGCCGGGTTGACTCGACCCTAAGACACCACGTGCCCTAGATATTTTATTTCTGTCTGAAACCAATGACACTTTTGGGGCTTCAGCTTCAAACCATGGGTCTGTAAATGGGTCACCACTTGTCATAGTCTTCGTAGATGTAGCTCAAAGGTGGGTGCATGAACGATGACATCATCCAGATAGACCAAGATGAGTTAGAAGTTCAGCTCTCCCAAACAGTACTCTATTAACTGCTGAAACCTCCCAGGTGCATTGGTAAGTCAAAAAGGCATTCTATTGAACCCGTAAAAGTCCATTAGTAAAATGTAAGGTCTCTAGGGCTTGTCTTTATCAGCCACCGGAACCTGCCAGTAGCCACTTGCCATATTTAACGGAGAAATACTTGGCCTGTTGAAGCGCCATCAGGGACTCTTCCACAAAGGTTAAATGTTTGACATGGTGACACTATTCAACTTGCAATAGTTGATCCAGAATCTCAAGGTTCCATCCTTCTTTCGGACAAGCACTATCAGTGCGGCCCATGGACTCTAACTCTCCCGCACTACTCCACTACTCAGGATCTGTGATAGCATGGCTTTTACTTTCTAGTACAGGTTAGGCCGGTTTCACATTAGCGCTTTTTAAGCGCACGCACGGCCGGGGGTAGCTCCGCCCCCGAGCCGGCTCTCTGCCCGGCGTGCCCGCCCCTTGCTTGTAGCGCCGCCTACTAGCGGACAGCGGCGCCTGCGATCGGCGCACCCTATCTTTAGCATATGGTGCGCAGATCGTGCGCAGGCCGTGCGCTAGTTGCGCTTTGACCTGCGCTGCGCACTTTTGACGGTGCGCCGTGCGCGCCAAAATCCGAAAAGTTCGATTTTGGCGCGCACGGCGCACCGTCAAAAGTGCGCGGCGCAGGTCAAAGCGCAACTAGCGCATGGCCTGCGCACGATCTGCGCACCATATGCTAAAGATAGGGTGCGCCGATCGCAGGCGCCGCTGTCCGCTAGTAGGCGGCGCTACAAGCAAGGGGCGGGCACGCCGGGCAGAGAGCCGGCTCGGGGGCGGAGCTACCCCTGGCCGTGCGTGCGCTTAAAAAGCGCTAATGTGAAACCGGCCTTAGGGGGAATTTGCGATATCACTCACAGATTGGAGGTGTGTCTCCTGTCGGAATCTCATGTTCAATGTGGGTTGTATATCCAAAATCAACTTCATTTCTGGAGAAAGCAGCTTGAAACTCCCATAACAGGTCTTCTTTATCAGCTGAATTTGTAAAGAGGAGAACTGACTGGTGTCTAGTCTTTTTATTTCAAGGATCTTCTGGCCATTCTACTCCAGAATCGGCTCTGTCCTCAGAACTTCAGACATAGTCACAGTCCAGTGTTCCTGTTCCTCAGCATTCAGGGCCAGTTGGACTTTGGGGACTCTGTTTCCTCCATACACATACAAATCAGCCACTTTTTCACCTGCACTAAGCACAACAGGAGAATTGTATACTTTGGCTCACCGGACGACCACTTATCCATCCATCACTGTCTTCATAGTAAGTGCGCTGATCAGGCCTTGTCCGGTTCCTGTTGGTGTCTGGGGCTCAAAAATCACATCTATTCCATTGAATTTTTCATGGCTTTCCACATCCTTCCGTATGATCTGCTCCTTGAGGACGCAAAATAATATTTTGACTCCCTGGTGGGACAGTCACAATCCCCATCACTCCATCTCTGGGAATACTGTAGGAATCCCACATACCTAGCTCATTCACTGGAATGTCTCCTGTGTAGTGTGAGGCAGTGAGGGAGATCATATGCGAGGGTCGATATGTGTCCCTCAGGATGTGGATGGAGTCTTATTAAACCCGCTGGAGTGCCTTGTGTTCACAGCAGAATGCCTGTACTTTAGGTTGCATCTTTCCACACAGACATGAAGTGATGCAACCACAACAAGCACTGAATCCTCCGCCAAAACCCTGGCTGTGGTCAACAGCAGTTGCAAATCTGCAGTTCACAGGGAGACAAGGGTTGCCTAGAATGGACTTTTTTTAGACTGCAAATGATGACCCGTCTCATGTTATCTGTCAACTGTGCAAAAAACAACTCGGTAGAGGCAAAAATTGCAATAATTTGACTACTACACGCATGAACTGTCACATGCACGATCAACATGCTTTAGTCAAGGAATCTCACTGTGCTAAAGTGCAGACTAGCGGGCCTCGCCAACCAGTGACCGTCCCAATCAAACGTATCTGCTGTTTCTTCCTCTTCCGCTACTGTGTTCTCACACAGGTCTCCGGCCACAGAAATTCCAAATGTTAACCTCCTAAAATCAGGGTGAGTGAGAGCTAGTCACCTGTAATGGAAGTGGAGATGCCTACTGTTTTTGTTTCATCGAGCACACCACATCTTTCTCAGTCCATCATATCATCTCTGCCTGCACCTCACTCACAGTCCAGCAGTTTGTTGTGTTCAACCTACTGCATCCTCTCTCAGCACAGCAGCCAGCCTTCAGTCCCGCAGTTGAGGTCACATAAAAGAATGTTTCCTCCAACACATTCCAAAGCTAAGAGTTTGAACTCCACCATCTCCAATCTGTTGGCCACAGAAATGCTGCCTTTTTTGCCTTGTGGATACAGGCGATTTCTGAAAGCTAATAGCCATCGCAGTCCCCCAGTACCCATTGCCCAGTTGCCATTCTACATTCCAACCGAACACTGAATGCCTCTAGAGGCCAACTATTTAGACCCCAGACCACACCCTGGGGTGGAGATAAGGTGGACAACCTCCCTCCCACTCTATTGCTGTCCACAAAAATCCAGCCCTTTAAAAGGCTGATTAACCCCTCTCAACACATAGTATTCTGGAGGAAACTTCTGGGTTTCAAATCACTGAAGCTAATACACTCCAGAACTTTGACAGTGACTTTGTCACAATTCTGTTACATTTTGCAGTTCACTCTAGGAATGTGACTGCTCACTTGATCTGAAATGCGCTTTAGGCATCCAGGACCTCCAATATACAGGTGACCTGCAATATACATGTAGTTTTAGTAATGTACAGATCCTGATAGTTTTTTCTCTGGCCTTGCCTCAATCTGACTGATAAGAGGCATGGTAGGCGAGAATTGTACTGTTGCAGAGTTCTGTCAGTGTTCAGGAAGGACAATGGGTCAGTAATCTCCTTAACCATATGGACTATAAACCACTCTTTTTAGCAAGTTTTTCTTTCTACATAAATATGGTAATTTATTTGAACCCCTAAGGATCTGCAACAAAAAAAAATTCTCCCACAAAAAACAATGCTTCATACAGTTACAACAGTGAAAAAAGTTAAATATGCTGAACTGTTGAAAGACAAACATCCAAAAAATAGGCCAGTTGTTAAGACCTTTTGAGGCCTGTCATTAATTGTGGCACAGTCTAGCTCAGTTTGCCTTCATATAAAATTATGGTAAGTGCATACAGAGAAACAGTAAAAATACAATGCTATGCTCCGTCTCCCCTATCTATTACTGCCATGTGCATGAGACCTAAGACATCTTACTAGGGTTAAAATATGGTATCTACTTTGGTCCTGATATAGAAATGATCTTTAACTAGCCACATCTAATTTTTTTTTTTTTTTTGGAATATCCATTTAAACAGTGAATTTTAAATTTGACAGCGATCAATATGGATTGGTATGAGCAAATGTCACATGCACTGGGGGGGAAGAGACAATTACCTTAAGAAAACAAAAAAGTAATTCCTACTCCATGAATCATTAATGTAATTGAAGTATTAACTGTAGTTTGTATTCTATCATTTTCAATGAATATGTTATTTGCGATGTTGCTTAGTCAGTCACACTGCCAACAGATCAGCTTACATCTATAGATGTGGAATAGGTGAAATGTTTTCCAACAGTGTGTATTTTAAGCAAATATCTGTTGTGTTGCATTGCTAGCGTTCAATCTCTATTACCTTTTCTTGATGTTCATGCATATGCAGGGCTAGAAATCTTGGCTATGAGTTACAGTGCCGGCAAAAAAAATCTTGAAGGTTCAAGGTCTCTTGAACCTTGTTTTTCATTAAATTCCAAGCATTTTCTATGGGGTTAAGGTCAGGGGAATTACCTGGCCACTCTAAAATGTTAATGTTATGGTCCCTGAGAAACTTTCTCACGGCCTTGGCTTTGTGGATGGGGGCTCCATCATGCATAAAGTAATCACACTGATGTATGACCCAAAAGCATGTGTTCTTCCAAAACAGTAATATAATTGCTTGCTTTCATAGTTACATTCTTGGGAAGGAAGTACAAACCTGCCTTGCCCATGCTTCCACTGAATGCACCCCACACCATCACACTGTCAGGGTGTTTAACAGTCTTAGGCTAGTTTCACACTTGCTTTTTTTTGCAGCGCGTTTTTCCCGCAAAAAAACGCATTAAAAAAACGCATACAAATGCATACAAACGCTGCGTTTTTTTCCAGCATTTTAATGCGCATGCAGGAAAAAAACGCAGCGTTTTTGCGCGTTTGTATGCGTTTTTTGTGCGTTTGCGTTTTTTTACAGATTTTGGAAAAACCCCACAAAAAAGAAAATACAACCATTCAACAACACACAAGACCAATGGGACTTCATTGTGGGTGTGGTATGTTAATATATATAGACCTTGTCTACAGTATTCTTCACATTTGCTTGATTCTTCTCGTGACCATGGATCTGCGCTGGAAGAGTTTTCACTTCAACTTGGATTTGGACATCGCGATGGCTCAGGCGTATGCAGTTGCTTGCCATGAACAAAGGAAGAGAGAGAGGCAGCGAAGACGGCGGCGTATGTGGATACATCCGATTGTTGAACTCCGGGAGAGCCGTGGGGCATACCACACCCTCTACAGCGAGCTACGTGCAAACCCGGAGAAATTTAATGATTATATCCGGATGTCCCACGAAAGTTTCATGGATTTGCTTGCTCGTGTCCAACAATCCATCCGGAGACAGGACACACAGCTCCGTCTTGCGATTCCTCCTGAAGAACGGCTACTGGTGACATTACGGTATGTTTTAAAAACAAAGGGGTGTGGTCTGATGTTTTTTTTTGGAAATTTAGTATTCAAAACCTTGGGTAATTAGTTTTCGTGAATGTACTAATATCTTATTTTATAGTTTTTAAAAATAATATACATAAATATTAATTTTACTTCTTTGTCTGTTCACAGATTCCTGGCGACTGGAGAAACCCTATCCTCACTACACTTCCAGTACCGTATTGGAATCTCTACCTTGTCTGGAATTGTTGCTGACACCTGCCGGGCTCTCTGGAATGTTCTTTGCCCAGAATTTATGCCCCTGCCCACCGCTGAAAAGTGGATGGAAATTGCTGACAAATTCTGGACAGTATGCAATTTTCCCAACTGTTTGGGAGCTGTTGATGGGAAACACATACGGATCATCAAACCCCAAAGAACGGGATCTGAGTACTATAATTACAAAAAGTACTTTTCAATAGTACTCATTGCAATTGCGGATGCCGGATGTATGTTTGTAGCAGTGGACATTGGAGCATTTGGCCGTGGTAATGACTCGCAGGCTTTTAAAAACTCAGACATGGGCCGGAGGTTGTATGGCAACCAATTTAATTTCCCTATGCCACGGCCTCTTCCTCACACCGAAGCTCCGCCACTGCCCTTTGTAATGGTTGGCGATGAGGCTTTTCAAATGTGCGGAAACTTACTGAAACCCTACTCCAGCCGGGACTTGGACCACACCAAAAAAATATTTAATTACAGGCTGACCAGGGCCAGAAGAACTGTCGAGTGTGCTTTTGGGATTCTTGTTTCCAGATGGCGAATTCTGGGCACGGCCATTAATCTTAAACTTGAAACAGTCGATGAGGTGGTGAAGGCCTGTGTGGTTCTACATAACTTTGTGATGGCTAAAGAGCACCCGACCTTTGAACTGGACGATGATGCTCCTAACCCATTGCCTGAATTCACTCAGCACACTCTCAGGTCATCCGTTGAAGTTGGCCAAATGAGGGACAAATTTGCGGCCTACTTTATTTCTGATGTAGGACGGGTGCACTGGCAAGATGAAATGGTGTAATGTTGTTGTTTATGGTAATAAAAATCCTTATTTGATACCATTACTGAGTGCACTATATTTTTTAAACTCCAATTAATTAAAAAACTTCCCATGTATAACTGAATTTTTTTATGTTCACACACCTGGGCAGGTAAATACACATATGAGTTAAAATTCAGCATTGCTAGTCTGCGTGAAATATATTGGAATGAGCAAAGCTGCAGGCCATGAATCATGAAACCATTTTTTTTTCAATCGAAAATTGTGCAACTAGTTTAAAACAAAGTATGTGATTTTCTCAAAACACAACCCTCAAAACCCAACCCCAATGAAAGTCCATGGGGAATACAAGTAAGTTACACTAGGCCTTGGAATGACTATACTAGGCCGTGGTATTTCAAATATGAGTATATTAGGCCTTGTGCCTACTAGTATATTCATATGTGAAATACCACGGCCTAGTATAGTCATAACAAGGCCACAAGGCCTACTCGATTTTGGCAAACTAGTATCTTGTTTAAACTTGACAAGTTTCAACAGTTTGAAAATAGATTCTAGTTGGTAAAACTAGAGTTATTACACTAGGCCTTGTAATGACTATACTAGGCCGTGGTATTTCAAATATGAGTATAGTAGGCCTTGGGGCTAGTAGTATAGTAATATGTGAAATACCACGGCCTAGTATAGTCATACCAAGGCCTACTGTAATAACTCGATTTTTAACAACTAGCATCTTGTTTCACAAAAAACAAACTGGTGAAACTAGAAAGAAACTTATTTTTTAGACAAGTTTCAACAGTTTGTTTTTCATGAAACCAGATTCTATTTGGTAAAAATAGAGTTATTACACTAGGCCTTGGAATGAATATACTAGGCCGTGGTATTTCAAATATGAGTATAGTAGGCCTTGGTGCTAGTAGTATAGTAATATGTGAAATACCACGGCCTAGTATAGTCATACCAAGGCCTACTGTAATAACTCGATTTTTAACAACTAGCATCTTGTTTCACAAAAAACAAACTGGTGAAACTAGAAAGAAACTTATTTTTTAGACAAGTTTCAACATTTTGTTTTTCATGAAACCAGATTATATTTGGTAAAACTAGAGTTATTACACTAGGCCTTGTAATGACTATACTAGGCCGTGGTATTTCAAATATGAGTATAGTAGGCCTTGGGGCTAGTAGTATAGTAATATGTGAAATACCACGGCCTAGTATAGTCATACCAAGGCCTACTGTAATAACTCGATTTTTAACAACTAGCATCTTGTTTCACAAAAAGCAAACTGGTGAAACTAGAAAGAAACTTATTTTTTAGACAAGTTTCCACAGTTTGTTTTTCATGAAACCAGATTCTATTTGGTAAAACTAGAGTTATTACACTAGGCCTTGTAATGACTATACTAGGCCGTGGTATTTCAAATATGAGTATAGTAGGCCTTGGGGCTAGTAGTATAGTAATATGTGAAATACCACGGCCTAGTATAGTCATACCAAGGCCTACTGTAATAACTCGATTTTTAACAACTAGCATCTTGTTTCACAAAAAACAAACTGGTGAAACTAGAAAGAAACTTATTTTTTAGACAAGTTTCCACAGTTTGTTTTTCATGAAACCAGATTCTATTTGGTAAAACTAGAGTTATTACACTAGGCCTTGGAATGACTATACTAGTCCATGTTATTTCACATATGACTATACTAGCCCTTGGGTTTGTTTTTAACATGTATTTACCCATCAGTGTGTGTGAGCGGCGCAAACAACATTAATGAAACTTATTAATGGTGAACCACAAATGTAAATTTATTTTTTATCACAAAAATAAAACTAAAAATTATTTTTTACGGCGTTTGGGGGCAGATGGTTTCAATTTGGGGGTGTGCAGGGAATATGCAACACTTGCAGTTGAAGACGGTGTTTGAGGGGAAGGGGCAACAAAACTTGTGGGGGAAGGTAGTCCAGTTAAGGGAATTAAAGTAGGAACACTTGTAGGAGAGGAAATCTGTTCAGGTACATTAGTTGTAATGGCATGTCGCCGTAGGCTTGTGTGCCTGGACCGACTTTGGCCCAATGCCCGCCTTGATTGATTTCGCCTTGAACTAGGGGCAAATATGGAATGCAGGTCCCCCGTCTGCTGGTATGGCTGCTGCTGCTGAGGTGGCGGCTGCTGCTGAGGTGGCGGCTGCTGCTGAGGTGGAGGCTGCTGCTGAGGTGGCGGCGGCTGCTGCTGAGGTGGCTGCTGCTGCTGAGGTGGCGGCTGATGCTGAGGTGGCGGCTGCTGCTGAGGTGGCTGCTGCTGAGGTGGCTGCTGCTGCTGAGGTGGCTGCTGCTGCTCTTCGTTGTCAGTGCTCGTCCTTGCAGGAGGACTGGTGGCGGCAGTGATGGTCCAGGTTTGCAGAGTGGTGGTGGCAGGGCTACTACATGTTGTTGTAGCGGCAGGGCTGTTCCATGTTTGCCTAGTGGTGGCTGAGCTCCACGCATGCATGGGATTGGCGGTGGTGCTCCAGACAGGAGCAGCGCTTGCCATGGTGGTGTCGGTGAAGTGACCAGCTGCACTCAGACTTGTGGTGGTGTAACGGTGGGTGTCCTGGCTTTGAAGAGAGGTGTCCGTGCAGTGGTATGCAGCACAAGTCGGTAGTGAGGTGAAGCGAGTCAATGGTGGCACAGGTGGAAAGGACACCACTGACTGCTGACCGTACCGATTATGCTGCATAGCCTGCAAGAAAGCATTGTTGCAGGCCTGCAGCACATTCAGCTGTTGATCAGGACTAAGGTGTTCCGCCATGCCCTTTTCAATCTTACTAAAAAAATGGTGTGCTGGTCTGTTGAGGTCGGCCTCCAGACGGTCAAGGCGCTGTTCTACAGAATTGAAGCGGTGTTCAAAGTGGTTAAAACCACGTTCCATCAGTGCAAAACCGCTTTCAACTCTGTCGGACAGTGACTTGAGGCTGGAATTAAATGTCTCGCTCAAATGCATAAACTCGGGCAAGACATTCCTGTCCAAGGCCCTCTGCCGCTGGCGGGTAGTGCCCGCATAACCAGTGGCAGAGACCTGGGACAGGGGAACACCTGATGGCCCAGCTTCCTGGTCACCAGCTGTGTGTGTGTGGGACCTGCAAGGTGCTTCCTGGCTGTCGGATGGCTGGGACGGGTCAGAGGACGTCCGAGGAAGGACCGCTCCAGGGCCAGGTTGCAGGGTGCTGCTCCAGGTGCTGTGGAAGAAAGGAAAATCATTACTACCATGCCTTTACAAGAAGCATCAGCTGTGGATTAGAAAAACACAGATTAATAAAAATAAAAACCCAAAATGTATAATACTTACGATCTTGTGGCAAGGACCGGTCTTAGGAACTGCAACGCGTGATAGTGACGGTATCTAGTTCTGGTCCTTGACGCAGATCCACTGCGAACCTGGCCCTCAGCACGAACATCACTGTTGAAGCGGTCCTTGATCGAACGCCAACGTGTTCGGACTTTGTCCACTGTTGATAAAAAAAAACAGTGCCGTCAAGGACAACAGTCACTGCGTCACAATGTAGCAATACAATACTCAAAGCAGTCACTGTAGACCACGATGACACTGTTGGGTTTCCTGCTAGAATACGCCTAGCACGAAACCCAACAGTGCCGTCAAGGACAACAGTCACTGCGGCACAATGTAGCAATACAATACTCAAAGCAGTCACTGTAGACCCCGATGACACTGTTGGGTTTCCTGCTCGAATACACCTAGCACGAAACCCAACAGTGCCGTCAAGGACAACAGTCACTGCGGCACAATGTAGCAATACAATACTCAAAGCAGTCACTGTAGACCCCGATTACACTGTTGGGTTTCCTGCTAGAATACGCCTAGCACGAAACCCAACAGTGCCGTCAAGGACAACAGTCACTGCGGCACAATGTAGCAATACAATACTCAAAGCAGTCACTGTAGACCCCGATGACACTGTTGGGTTTCCTGCTCGAATACACCTAGCACGAAACCCAACAGTGCCGTCAAGGACAACAGTCACTGCGGCACAATGTAGCAATACAATACTCAAAGCAGTCACTGTAGACCCCGATGACACTGTTGGGTTTCCTGCTCGAATACACCTAGCACGAAACCCAACAGTGCCGTCAAGGACAACAGTCACTGCGTCACAATGTAGCAATACAATACTCAAAGCAGTCAGTGTAGACCCCGATGACACTGTTGGGTTTCCTGCTAGAATACGCCTAGCACGAAACCCAACAGTGCCGTCAAGGACAACAGTCACTGCGGCACAATGTAGCAATACAATACTCAAAGCAGTCACTGTAGACCCCGATTACACTGTTGGGTTTCCTGCTAGAATACGCCTAGCACGAAACCCAACAGTGCCGTCAAGGACAACAGTCACTGCGGCACAATGTAGCAATACAATACTCAAAGCAGTCACTGTAGACCACGATGACACTGTTGGGTTTCCTGCTAGAATACGCCTAGCACGAAACCCAACAGTGCCGTCAAGGACAACAGTCACTGCTTTACAATGTAGCAATACAATACTCAAAGCAGTCACTGTAGACCCCGATGACACTGTTGGGTTTCCTGCTAGAATACGCCTAGCACGAAACCCAACAGTGCCGTCAAGGACAACAGTCACTGCGGCACAATACAGAGCAGGGAAATACTCACTAAACGCCTTTTTGGCGGATGCTGTGGCGCTGTCCCAGCCATCCATCAACGCTGCGGCCACCTCATTCCATAGCCGCCGGGTCACCACATTGTCCTTGTACAGCCGGTCACGGCTGTCCCACAACGGCGAACGCTCCTGGACCAGGCTGATGAGCTGCTCATTATCCAGGTAGACGTCTTCATCCCGTTGTGGAACCTAGACAAAACACATTCATTAGAATAATCAAATTTAAATTGACTAAAAAGTTACAAAAAAAGAAACAAAAAAAAGAGTAAAAATAGAAGATAAAAAAAAAATAAAGAACATTACAAATCATTTGATACTTACATTCCGTATCACCACCGGGACATGGCTTCGCTGCTCCTGCTCTTCGCCCTCACTATTCCCGTCCACAGATGATGATGACGATGTCTGAAAGTTGAAAAAAACGTAAGAGATTTGGAGAAGCAGCAGATATACTTACCAGATGCACGAAAATAATCACCTCACGGTCTGCTTGCGCCAATTCCTGCCGCGATGGGGAATACTCAGATTCTGAAGACATACTGCATGTAAAAATAATAAAAATCATTAGTACATACATAATTTAAAAGGACAGGCATATAATGTAATATACTCACATTCTTTGCTGATATAATGGGTTCTTGGTTGAATGTCTGCTCTTCAATCTGTCTAGTGTAGTAGTGGCAGAGTTTTGGCAGGCACCTCCTTTATATAGACTTTTTTTTTTTGACTTTAGAAGATTCTAACTAGGATAAAAAGTGGACACCACCCAAAAAACGCAGCGCTAAAAAATCGCATACCTGCGCATGCCAGTGCGCACGTATGCGCATCCATAGGCTATAATGGCCATTTTTAGCGCAAAACGTGCGCATACGTGCGCATGCGATTTTTTCAAGGGCCAAAAAATGCAACATGCAGCGTCTGGAAAATACCAACGCACACCCCAAAAAAACGCAGCGCATGAAAATCGCATACATGCGCTTACAAGCGCGCAGGTATGCGCACCCATGTTAAATATAGGGGAAAAATCGCATGCGCACGTATGCGTTTTTTTCCAGCGCTAAAAAACGCAAATGTGAAACCAGCCTTAACTGTATATTTTGGGTCATACCATGACACGGTACTCGGACGACGCACAACCTTTGAGCCTCCCCTGACCAGCCTGAAAGTGCTCTCATCACTAAACATCACTTTCTTCCACTCTTCAGATGTCCAATCTTGATATTTCTTACAAAAGTAAAGCCTTTTCTTCTTCATTGCTGCTGTGAGCAGGGGCTTCTTTGCGGCACGGCAACTTGGTAGACCCAGGTCCTTCTGCAGGCGGTGACGAATTGTCCTAGTTGCGATGTTCTGGAGGAGCATAGGGTACTTGTTTTTTAGTTCAACAGCAGTTATAGAAGGATGTGACATCACTTCACGCTTCAGAAGCTTATCAGTCCTTGGTGAAGTCTTCTTAGGTGCGCCAGAGCCTGACTTCCTCTGCGGTACCATCCCAGGAGGCAATGATGCCGCCGACCGCTTCAGTTGATAAATTGCTTCTCTTGACACTCCCAGATCTCTAGCTACAGCAATCACCAAATCCCCCTTCTCGAGCAGAGTCAAGGCACGGGATTTCTCTTCCATTTTAAGCTTCTTTCGACCCATTGTGGGAGATAATAAAAAACTGAGGGAGATAATAAAAGACTGCCTAATAGCAAAACTGGATGAGCTGCACATAACAACCAATCAGAGTGCAGCTTTCGCTTTACCAGAGAAGTGAAAACTGAGCGTTGATTGGTTGATATTTGCAACAAAGCCAGCTTTAATATTAGTCAGTTTTTTATTATCTCCTCCATTGTGTACACTTTTAAAAAGTGAAATTATGATGTGGATTTTATATGTAAAGTTTTTCTTTGCTGCGCAAGTGTAAATATTTTTTTTTGCCGGCACTGTAGTTTTCACCTTTTGATTGCCAAAGTGCATCAAAATACTGTTAGATTTTCTGAACATATCTATTCTATTGTTTGAGAACATAATTACCTCTTTAAGAGTAGACATTAGAGATGAGGAAACAAATATCAACGGAATTAACTTCAACTCTTATCTCACAAAAATCTGGATTCTCAAAAATTTGGATTTTTTTGTAATTTGCCTCCTTGTGAATTCAGCAAAATGACAACCAAAGACATTATGTCTTCCGATCATCGTCGGCCAAACTGAAATTCAAATGTCTCGCTCACTAGGCCAAGGCTTCTGAGTTTGCTGGGCCAGGGAGGGTTCTGAGCAAAGGTCTCAACCTACTTATGACATCACGGTGTGCTCCGAGACCTTTAACACACATGCGTAGAACTCTTCCAGGCCAAACAAACCTGAAAATTCAGCCGATCGAGGCCTAAGAATTTAAGCATGACTGATAGTGATCTGAGAAAGAACAAGAAGAGAAAGTGTGGCAGTGAGGATCGGAAGGGCCAAAGAGGTGAGCATAAGGAATTTTTTATATCTTACATTTGTTATTATATGGGGTCCAGAGAGACGCCATGGCATAAAAAGTGATATTAAATTCATGGCCAATAACTTCTTTGTGAATCGAATTTTACTGGGAAAAAACATGCAAACAAGTGAATTTAAATTTTGCCTGGGCTTATCATCTCTAATAGACATCAATGAAATGGTAATGTGCATTAAGGGGATGAAGTTTGTATTTTAAATATTACTGTCAGTTCCTATCGAGTAGTATCAAAAGCACCAAGTAATTGATAGTTACAAACAATAGCTGGAAAAGCTCTTTTAAACTGTATCTGCCTTCTGGAAGCATTTCAGAATAACACATAAGTCACTGGATTTCTCTTGGTGGTAGAGAAGCCATTTTGCTTTTCCACAGATTTTGTGCCATCAGTAATGTGGAAACCCCCTATATTTCCATTGACAAATGACAGACCTGAGTGAGGACATGTTTTTTTTGTGGATTATGTTGAAGTTTTTATTGGAAACATTTTACATAAAATTTTGGATCACATTTATCCTATGCTCTACACTGAGGGATCCATTCCCTATAATGAAGCAGTAGAGTTATTGTGCACTCCGTGTGGCCTCTGTTAAGCAGATTCCTTGTTTTCAGACATACACAAAGCTGTGGTTGACCGTGCTTTTGTGCACTCTTAAATAGATGGACATCGCTATTTAAAAGAAAGTGATTTTGCATCGCCATATTCTAAGAGCTATAAATTTTCGATATTTCTGCAAACAGAGACATGTGAGGGCTTGTTTTTTGCAGGCCGAGTTGACATTTTATTGATACAATTTTCTGGCACATAACATTTTTTGATCGCGTTCTATTCTGACTTTTGTGAGGCAGAATTAACAAAAAACAACAATTTAGTCATTGTTTTGTGGGCTTTTTTATGCCATCACATTGTAGTTAAATTGGTAAGACAGCTTTATTCTTCAGGTCAGTTCGATTACTGTGATACCACATTTATATTATTATTTTATGCTTCGCTGCTTTTACACAATAAAAACTATTTGATGGAAAAAAAACAATTGTTTTTGCTTCGCTATATTCTAAGATTCATAGGTTTTGTAATTTATCTGCTGATGAAGCTGTATGGCAATTCATTTTTACGTGACAAGATGTAATTTTTAGCAGTATCATTTTTATTTAAATTTGTCTTTCTAATTACGTTTTACTCCACTTTTTATTTGGCTATATGAGGAAAAAGCGTTTTTTTACCACATTTTTATTTATTTTTTTTGCGGTGTGACCGTTTTATGGGTCGTACAAATATCGAAAGCCTGACCAGCACATCCAAACAGAAAACAGGTGTCAACAGTTGCTTACTATGAGTAGCCGTCTCCATATATAACCAACAAATTAAGTTTATTTGTTGGTTATATATGGAGATGGCTACTCTTAGCAAACACCTGTTTTCTGTTTGGATGTGACAGTCAGTCTTTTGATATTTGTATACATAGGCTCTCTGAATGAGCACTCCACTCCTCAGCCTCAGGTGTTTTTAATTACAGCAGGATCCTACCTTCCCTTATAAATGTTGGCTTTTAACCCAAGAGAAGATTCACATAGGCAGGTTCCCAGCAATGAGAATTGCCTTATCATGGCTGCTTGGTACACATGAATTGGCCAATTTATGCGCTAGACATTCACAATTTTTCTAATTTTCTATAGCAATAATGCTATTCAAACTTCATATATTTCATATTTGCATGCTATAGGGCTACATACTTCTACTTTATTTTTTGGTTATATATGGAGGTGGCTACTCTTAGTAAGCACCTGTTCACACGTGTTTTCTGTTTAACCCCTTAACGACCGCCGATACGCCTTTTAACGGTGGTAATTAAGGGTACTTAAACCCTTGTGAAGATAGTAAATAGCGTCCCCCAGCGTCGGATTTTCTCCGGGGTCTCGGCTGCCGGGGGTAGCCAAGACCCCAGAGAACATGAATCGGGTCAGTTTTTACCGACCCCGCTTTTGCGATCGCCATTATTAACCCTATAATGGCGACTGCAAAAAAAGCCGCGATTTTGCAATTAATTTCTCTTTCCTCTGATGTGATCGCACATCAGAGGAGAGAGAAATAAGGTCCCCGATCCCCCCTGTAACTCCCGGTGGTCCTCGGTCCCCTCCAGGTGGTCCTGGGTCCCTGTGGCTTCCTCCAGTGGGCGCCGCCATCTTGGATCCGGAGAAAATGGCGGGCGCATGCGCAGTGCGCCCGCCGGGAATCTGCAGACTCCGGCTGGCAGATTCCATTCATTCATTTTGATCACTATGATAAACTATCATAGTGATCAAAATAGAAAAAACAGTAAATACCCCCCCCCCTTAATCACCCCCTTAGATAGGCAAACATAATGAAATAAAGAAAATATTTTTTTTTCATTTTTCCATTAGGGCTATGGTTAGGGCTAGGGTTAGAATTAGGGTTAGTGCTGAAATTAGGGTTATGGCTAGAATTAGGGTTAGGGTTGGAATTAGGGTTAGGGTGAATTAGGATTAGGGTTAGAATTAGGATTAGGGATTAGGGTTGGGATTAGGGTTAGCGTTGGGATTAGGGTTAGGGGTGTGTTGGGGTTTGGGTTGGAGCAAGAATTGAGGGGTTTCCACTATTTACCAACTTTGGGGGTCTAATTTCTCCTGTTATCCTTGGGAAAATAAAAAAATTGGGGGCTAAAAAAATCACTTTTGTGGAAAAAAAGACTTTTTATTTTCACGGCTCTGCATTATAAACTTCTGTGAAGCACTTGGGGGTTCAAAGTGCTCACCACACATCTAGATCAGCTCCTTGGGGGTCTAGTTTCCAAAATGTCTCTTATACTGTTTAGGCACATCAGGGGCTCTGCAAACGCAACATGACTCCCACAGAACATTCAATCAAAGTCTGCATTCAAAATGGCGCGCCTTCCCTTTTGAGCTCTCCCATACGCCCAAACAGTGGTCCCCCCCACATACAGGGTAACAGCGTACTCAGGACAAATTGCACAACAAAGTTTGTGGTCCAATTTCTCCTGTTACCCTTAGGAAAATAAAAAAATAGCAGGCTAAAAAATCATTTTTGAGGAAAAAAAATGATTTTTTATTTTCACGGCTCTGCGTTTATAAACTTCTGTGAAGCACTTGGGGGTTCAAAGTGCTCACCACATATCTAGATAAGCTCCTTCGAGGGTCTAGTTTCCAAAATGGGGTTACTTGTGGGGGGGTTTATACTGTTTAGGCACATCAGGGGCTCTACAAACGCAACATGACGCCCACAGAAAATTCCATCAAAGTCTGCATTCCAAAATGGCGCTCCTTCCCTTTCGAGCTCTCCCATGCACCCAAACAGCGGTTCCCCTCCACATATGGGGTATCATCGTACTCAGGACAAATTGCACAACAACTTTTGTGGTCCAATTTCTCCTGTTACCCTTGACAAAATAAAAAATAGCAGGCTAAAAAATCATTTTTGAGGAAAAAAAAGATTTTTAATTTTCACGGCTCTGCATCTATAAACTTCTGTGAAGCACTTGGGGGTTCAAAGTGCTCACCACATATCTAGATAAGCTCCTTCAGGGGTCTAGTTTCCAAAATGGGGTCACTTGTGGGGGGTTTATACTGTTAGGCACATCAGTGGCTCTGCAAACGCAACATGACACCCGCAGACCATTCCACCAAAGTCTGCATTCCAAAATGGCGCTTCATCCCTTTTGAGATCTCCCATGCGCCCAAACAGTGGTTTCCCCCCACATATGGGGTATCATCATACTCAGGACAAATTGCACAACAACATTTGTGGTCCAATTTCTCCTGTTACCCTTGATAAAATAAAACATAGCGGGCTAAAAAATCATTTTTGAGGAAAAAAAGTGATTTTTTATTTTCACTGCTCTGCGTTATAAATTTCTGTGAAGCACTTGGGGGTTCAAAGTGCTCACCACATATCTAGATAAGCTCCTTCAGGGGTCTAGTTTCCAAAATGGTGTCACTTGTGGGTTTTTTTCAGTGTTTAGGCACATCTGGGGCTCTCCAAAAGCGACATAGCGTCCAATCTCAATACCAGCCAATTCTGTATTGAAAAAGTCAAGCGATGCTCCTTCCCTTCTGAGCTCTGCCGTGCGCCCAAACAGTGGTTTACCCCCACATATGGGGTATCAGCATACTCAGGACAAATTGCACAATAACTGTGGTGGTATGATTTCTCCTGTTACCCTTGTAAAAATAAAAATTTGGGGGCAAAAATACAATTTTTGTGGAAAAAAAATGATTTTTTATTTTCACGGCTCTACGTTATAAACTTCTGTGAAGCACTTGAAGGTTCAAAGTGCTCCCCACACATCTAGATAAGTTCCTTAAGGGGTCTAGTTTCCAAAATGGAGTCACTTGTTGGGGGTTTACACTGTTTAGGAACATTAGGGGCTGTCCGAACGCAACATGGCATCCGATCTCAACTGCAGCCAATTCTGCGTTGAAAAAGTCAAATGGCGCTCCTTCCCTTGCGAGCTCTGCCGTGTGCTGAAAAAGTGGTTTACCCCCACATATGGGGTATTGGCATATTCAGGAGAAATTGCACAACAAATTTTGTGGTTTATTTTCTCTTTTTCCACTTGTGAAAATAAAAAAAATTGGTTCTGAAGTAATTTTTTTGCAAAAAAAAGTTAAATGTTTATTTTTTCCTTCCACATTTCTTTAGTTCCTGTGAAGCACGTAAAGGGTTAATAAACTTCTTGAATGTGGTTTTGAGCACCTTGAGGGGTCTAGTTTTTAGAATGGTGTCACTTTTGGGTATTTTCTGTCATGTACACCCCTCAAAATGACTTTAAATATGATGTGGGACCTAAAAAAAATGGTTTTGTAAATTTTGTTGTAAAAATGAGAAATCGCTGGTCAAATTTTAACCCTTATAACTTCCTATTAAAAAAAAATTTGCCTCCAAAATTGTGCTGATGTAAAGTAGACATGTGGGAAATATTATTTATTAAGAAATTTATGTGACACATCTCTCTGATTTAAGTGCATAAAAATTTAAAGTTTTAAAATTGCAAAATTTTCAAAATTTTTGCCATATTTCCATTTTTTTCATAAATAAACATAAGCCATATCAAATAAATTTTACCACCAGCATGAAGTACAATATGTTATGAAAAAACATTCTCAGAATCAGCGGGATCCGTTAAAGCGTTCCAGAGTTATAACCTCATATAGTGACAGTGGTCAGAATTGTAAAAATTGGCCTGGTCATTTAGCTTAAAATGGCTCTGTCACTAAATGGTTAAATGTGCCAGTCAGTCTTTTAATATTTGTATTCATAGCCTTTCTGACTGAGCACTACATCCTTCAGCCTCAGGTGTTTTTAATTACAGCTGGATCCTACTTTCCCATATAAATGTAGGCTTTAGCCCGAGAAAGGATTCACATAGGTAGGTTCCCAACAACGAGAATTGCCTTATCGTGGCTCCTGGATAATCATGAATTGGCCAATTTTTTTACTAAGTTTTCTTAATTTTTCTAATTTTCTAGAGCAATAATTATGATGCACAATACAAAATAATATTGTGGTGCCATGTTAGCCAGAAAAATTGATGTAAATACTTATATCCAAAAAATGACAAAAGTACTAAAGGAGTGATACCTTTATTGGCTAACCAGAGAAATTATATTTGAAAACTTTCAGGGCTCAGAAGGCCCCTTCATCAGGCTTATATTACAAGTGAATTACTGAGAAGAGATGGCAAAATTTAAATAGGAATTACATAAAGACATGAGGTGATGCTTGCTAGAGGTAGGCCAAAGAAATCAAATTAAGGTTTTTGTTATACATGCAGATGAGGTGGAAGTGTTCTATTAGACATCTGAAGACCTTCTTATAGAGCTATGGACTGGAAGTGTTCTATTAGACATCCAAAGACCTTCTTGAGGAGGTGTGAACTGTGTCCATGTAATGAGTCTTGAGTCAAGTGTCAAATTGAGTCCTATTGTTAGAGATTGAAACATATTTATAAATTTGAACTCCCATATTTTTCTTTCTCTGTCACTATTAAAATGATCTTTCAATATTAGTACTTTTAGATCTGCCATACTGTGTCCAGGCGTGTCCAGCTCTTTGGACCCCACAACCTGGGCACAACCAAACTCTGGACCACTAAATAGACTGTTTCTGCAAAAAAAGTAAAATCTGACATTTTGGACAAACACCTCAAAGCACCACATAATATCACACTTTCCCACAATGTCAGTTCACCACGGGTCGGGTGGGGAGTCAGCGCAGCCTCACTGACGTCAGCGGTAATCACTGAGGCTGCGCAGACTCCCCACCTGATCTTAAGTCAACTCACCAGCGTGGGAAAATGTTCAGAAACTTTTCCACACTAATCAGTTCATCTCCGGTCAGGCGGGGAAGCTGCACAGGCAGCTTTTCCTTCATTCCTCCATGGTTTACAGCCGGGCCAGTCGCATTAGTGACCGCTCCTGGTTGTAAACTATTTAACCCCTTCAGATAGATTGTGGCATGGGACCTGACTGTACGGCAGACATATATATATATATATGTTTAAATCTATAGACTGTATATATGTTTTCACAAATATTTGAGGCTATGGACCCATTATATGTCCATTTTGCAAGCCAGCGAGAAAATCTCACCGTACGGATGCCATACGGATGTCACACGGATGTCACATGGATATTTTGATGCGAGGAAATCACATCCTCGCATCAAAAACGGATTACATACGGATCACCGTTCATGAAACATTGATGCGACTCTTGGCCATAAAAAACGGACCAATTTTTATACGTTGTGTGTGTCTCCGACCTAAGCCTGCTGTACTGGTAGCCCTGATACCTCATGCAACATCTTAAATGTGATTTTTGATCAGCCACACTCAGGTGGCACAAATATCAGCTTAGTAAACCACAAATGTTATAAAAATGTAAGGATTGTAACACAGATAGTTGACTGAAAGTAATTGCAGGCCTGCCTTTCTGGGAACCCTACTGCTACAGGCAACACACATGAAGGAGACCAAACCCAAACTTGGAGTACAAGCATTTCCCAAAATTAAGGACACACACCACTAAAGAATCATCAATTTTCCAGAGTAGAAATATTATAATTGCACAGTTTTTGTAAAACTTCAGTTACTGTAGAGTCTACTCTACTCCCTTTCTTTGGCAGCCACACAGTGGTATTATTATTATTTAGTGTTCAAGCGCAATTTATGTGAAAAGGGTAAACATAATAAAAACAAGTACAATAATATTAAACAATACAAGTCACTGACTGCTACAGGAGGATAGAGGACCCTGCACATGAGGGATCATAGTCTACAAAGGATGGGTGAGGATATAATAGGTGAGAGTAGAGCTGCTTGTGCAGCAGTATGGTGGTGCGATGGTTAGTGTAGGTTATAGGCTTGAGGTATTTCTTAAAGTTCTTTTTGAAGGTTCCCATGGTAGGTCAGAGTATGATATGTAGGAGGACATAGTTCCAGAGTAGAGGGGATCTATGGAAGAAATCTAGCATGTGATTGTGGGAAGAGGAGATAAAAGGGGAGAAGAGAAGGAGATCTTGTGACGATTTCAGGTTGTGTGCGGGTAAGTAGCAGGAGACTGGGTCACAGATGTATGGAGGAGACAGGTTTTGGATAGCTTTGTATACCAAAATTAGGGTTTTGAACAGGAGTAGTTTCTGGGCAATGGGAAGCCAGTGCAGAGATTGACAGAGGGGCGAAGCCAGGGAATAGCAGAGTGACAGGTGGATAAGTCAGGTAGCAGATTTTAGGATATCTTGGGTGGGTGAGATAGTGTTAGAAGGGAGGCCACAGAATAGGAGGTTGCAGTAGTCGAGGCGGGAGATGATGAGGGCATGCACTAGTGTTTTTCCAGATTCATGGTTGAGGAATCTGCAAATTCATGAGATATTTTTGAGTTGGAGTTGACAGGAAAGGGAAATGGCTTGGATCTCAGATTTGAAAGAAATATCAGAGTCAAGTCATTGATTTTGAAGCATAGGTCAGTAGGGGGGGTGAATGAGATGGCGGAAAGATGTTGAATTTGGTTTTATCCATGTTAAGTTTTAGTAATCTAGCAAAGGAGAAAGATGAAATAGAAGACTGATGCTATGGGATTCTGATGAGTAAGGGCGTGATATCAGGTAGATCTGTGTGTCATCAGCATAGAGATGATACTGAAAGCAATGAGACTCCATGAGCTGTCCTAGGCCTAAGGTGTTGATGGAGTAGAGCAGGGGTCCTAAAACTGAACCTTGGGGGACACGACAGAAAGGGGGTGAGATGAGGAGGTGGTGTGTGAGTGGGAGACACTGAATTTCCTGTCTGTTAGGTATGAGAAGATCCAAGATAGTCTGTGATGCCAAAATATGAGAGAGTCTGTAGTAAGAGGGAGTGGTCCACTGTATCGGAGGCAGATGACATGTCCAGGAGGAGGAGGACAAAGTAGTGTCACTTCGATTTGCTGGTTAGAAGGTCGTTGTTGACTTTAGTCAGGGCAGTTTCAATAGAATGGTGCAGTCGGAAGCCAGATTCTAAGTGGTCAAAGAGGGAGCAGGAGAATAGATTTGAGGGCAGTTCAAAGTGGATGTGTTGTTCCACTAGTTTTGAGGCATAGGGGAGAAGTGATATGGGCATTAGCTATACACAAAGGATGGGTCAAGGGAGGACTTTTTGAGGATGGGTGTGATCGAGATATGTCTGAAGCATGAGGGGAAGACAACAGTTGTTAGTGACAGGTTGAAGTGGTGGGTTATTTTCTGGTTGAAGACTGTTGTAAGGTTTGGAATGAGGTAGGAGAGGATTGGGTCAAGTTCACAGATGGTGAAATGTGATTTGAAGAGTAAATAGGCAAAGTCTTCAGCTGAGATCAGTAGTAGGGAGGGGGTGCTGGGGGACGAGGAGAAAATTGATAGTACTGAATAGCTGTTTAGTGTTGTGAGGCAGGGATGATATGAGAGATGAAAAGCTGGTTTGTTTTGCTGCAGTGAGAAATTGTGCAGCATTTTGGCAACTTTTATTACTGAACAGGCTACTCAACTCCTTTTCTTTGGCAGCCACATGGGTATGCCTTATATATCAGGGCCAGAATGTGCTCCAGTGGAAGCTAAACACTACATCAAGTGACCTCTCCTCCTCTTCCTCCACCTTAATATCATACACAGTACAGTACTCATAAGTGGCACCCCAATTTCCTCCCACGTCACAACTTTCCAACCGCCCAACTGACTGTGGGGAACCACAGATGGGCGAGTCTTCAGAGCTGTTTGCATATTCTATTCATGGATATCACAGTTCTGCTCCAAAAATTCAGACTCAAGAGGAAAAAAGCATCTGCACCAACGGGCAAAATATTTTGCAGTTGGATCCGGAGCTGTACGAAGTAAAGTCCGAGCAGAATCCAGACCGTCATCACCATATGTTAACACCCGGGGTGGAGGTGATCCTGATGAGACTCAGATACCTGTGGTGCACAAGGATTGTACTGTGCTGTCAGGGCAAGAAGAGGAGTTTGGTGATTCTCAGGGCAAGGAATGGGAGAACAGAGAGGATTATGTTTAGGTTGTAGCTCCCATTTGGTGTGAACCCAGAGGCACACAGCTGATTAGCTTATCAGAGGAGGTGGCGGAGTAGGACGTCCAGCAGGTTACTTTGCGACTTCCCACACAGATAGTGAGTGATGCAATCACGACAAGCACTGCGTCCTCAATAAGAACTCTGGCTGTGGCAAGCAGCGGTCACAGGTCTGAAGTTCACAGAGGCGTCAAGAGTTGGCTAGCCTGGCCCTTTTTTGAGACCACAAAGGGTGATTAAACTCACGTTATCTGCCAACTTTGTAAAAAACGACTGAGTAGAGGCAAAAAATCTAATAATTTACCTAATTCATGCATGCACCGGTACATGCATGATCAATATGCATCAGTCTGGGAATCTCACTGCCCTAAAATGCTGACTAGCTTGCCTCGCCAACCAGCGATCACCCTGTTAACTATATCTGCTGCTTCTTTCTCCTCCGTCAACGTGACAAGTGTTCTCGCACTGTTCTCCATCCGCAGAACCTCCACTTGTTTATCTGCCAAAGTCGTGGTGAGTGAGAGACAGTCAGCTGTTGCGGAAGTGGACAAGTCTGCTATTTTTGACCGATCTCAGACACCGAGCACATCACATCTTTCTCAATCCACCATAACATCCGCGCCTGCACCTCACTCATAGTGTAGTAGTTGTTGTGTTCACCCTACTCCTCCCTCTGTCAGCACAATAGCTCTAACCCTCGCTTATGCAGTTGTGGTCACATAAAAGATTATTTCCTCCTACACATGGCAAAGCTAAGAGCTTGAATTTCATCATCTTCAATCTACTAATAATAATAACCTTTATTTTTATAGCGCAAACATATTCTGCAGAGCTTTACAAGTCAGCAGTTCATATAAAACAGTCAAAAGTTACAAAGTTAGCGATAATTCAACAGTTAAAGCAAAAATAATGACGACACTGTTCGTAAGAGCTTACAATCTACAATGAGGTGGGGGTGACACAATGATGGTCCAGCAATCTTGGACACTATTCGTAAGAGCTTACAATATACAATGAGGTGGGGGTGACACAATGATGGTCCAGCAATCTTGGACACTATTCGTAAGAGCTTACAATCTACAATGAGGTGGGAGTGACACAATGATGGTCCAGCAATCTTGAGGAAATGAGAGGTACATAAAGGCTGCATGAGGTAGTCATCAGCCAGTTGTTTTAGTGCTTTTGGGTGCTGTTGAGTTTGAAGGTGAATTATGTGCAGAGAAGTAGAAAATAGACAATATATATAAAAAGGGCTTTGATTATTAAAAGTGGTAGGCCGACCTAAGCAGATATGTTTTTAGGGAGCGCTTAAAAATGTGTAAGTTGTGGGTAGTCCTAATTTCATGGGGTAGAAAGGGGAAAAGGTGAGTTATGTAGGTTAGGAGATTGAACAGAGCTGGAAAAAGACCAGATCAGGGGTGTTACCATCTCTGTGTGTCTCTTAGGTTGAAAGTTGTTAGAGGCCACAAAATGTAGGTAGAGATAGAAGCTGGGATGCAGTTGGGGAGGTGGGGCTGTTGAAGTCTCCAAAGATAAGAGATGGCAATTCTGAGGACATGATGGATTTGGAGTAGCTAACTGGGCCTCATGGCTGCACCCCAATATTAGGCCTCACAATTTTTAAGTGGAAATCTGGCCTTCTTTAAAGCTCAATGTAGACTTCTTCAGAAAGACTTGCTGACTACCATGAAAACCCAGTGACCCACACTATGGCCAGAATTGTAGGAACTTTTATGGTAACTCCCATGAATGGGAATAACCTCCTTGTAAAGAGAATATTAGTGCTATATAGTGTAGAGCTTTTATTGTTATTACAATTGCATCTCTATATTGTTCATTGTTGATTTGCATCGTTTAATAGCACCAATTTTCTTATAACTGCTGTAAATTACATCGTTCACTAACTGTTGTTCCCTCATGTCCTCTGCGCATTGCATCTGGTCACCTGCATTACATACATATAACAATTTGGCACTTCTTATTCTTATACTCTCTTTATCAACTTCCTTCAATAAATGACTGTTCATTTGCTGCCTAATATATCTCATCCCTTGACAGTTGCCAATGCCCCAATTTTCAGATCTATATTTTTAAAATAATTAAAAAACCATGTATCATTTTCTTTACACTTCACAAATACTTGCTACTTTGTGTTTGTATATCACATAAAAAGGCAATAAAATACATTTAAGTTTGTGGATGGCTCGGTGGCTCAGTGGCTGGGGTCCTGGGTTCAAATCCCACCAAGGACAACATCTGCATGGAGTTTGTATGTTCTCCCCGTATTTGCGTGGGTTTCCTCCGGGTTCTCCGGTTTCTTCCCACATTCCAAAGACATACTGATAGGGAATTTAGATTGTGAGTCCTTCGGGGACAGTGATGATAATGTGTGCAAACTGTAAAGCGCTGCAGAATTTGTTAGCGCTATATAAAAATAAAGATTATTTATTATTATTATTATTATTATTATTATTATTATGCAACGTGAAAAAATGTGGAAAAGTTAACGGGGTATGAATACGGTATAACAAAAAAATTATTATATATAAACTAAATTATGTAGTCTAAAGTGAACAACATTATCAAAACCTAAACTAGAACGTGAAATACACATGATTTCCCCTTGATTCAGAAGCTCTGCAAAATGAAAAGAAAATGACATGTATATAATGAGGTCTCACAAGTCATCATCAAGGTTTTTGAACTCTGACATTAAAATCATAATTGAATTGACTTTTTTAACCTCTGGTTCCACTGTACAGCTTTGATTTATGGCAAATTCTGGCTCCTGGCTCATTTCTCCCCTATAGTATCAGGACATACTATTTATATCTTAAAATAGTAAGCATTTTGCAAACCCTTTATTATGTTTTATGTGAACGGCTTTAAATTGAAGGCTGGAAGTTCTAAAACACTTTAGCTTTGACTGTGCTAAGAAGCAGGGAATTTGATCATATAAGTATACATATTACCATTTCATTATTGTAGGCTGATTGTAGTATTTCAGCCAACGTCTTCAATAAATCTTGAATATAAAAGGCATTTGATTTTTAAAAAAAGGTAGAGGTACAGAGTCAATGACTGTAATGTTGTACTCTGATACTTGAAGGCATATGTGATCTTTTGTTTTCTGACTGAAGGAAAAGAGCCTGATGATTTTGTCTCTATGACCTTATAAAGGTGAGAATCAGGGCACACTCATACATAAACCATGCACTTATTACCAGAGCTACTGATAGCAGGAATATTCATCATACGGTTATTGGTAAAATGACATTTGCCTGCTCAGCTTTATATACATGAACAAACAATTTAGCATTTTATGCGTTTGATTCTCAACTATGCATTCGATGGCTAACATTGTAATTAACCCTTTCTCACATAACGTCATTTAACAATAGAAATATAATTTCAAACATACAAAACTGCCAAATTTTACTTAAACAAAACAAGATGTTTGCTGCCATTAAATGAGACCATCACTGAGATCAAATCTCGTGAAAAGTAAGTTATTGAAACTTAAGGTACAGTATATTACAAATGTACCATCTATATACTGTATAAAAAACTGAGTGTATGTATGTGTGGGTGTATCAAGCTACACCCACTCCAAATAGCCCCACTCACTCCACATAGCCACACTCACTCCACATGCAAATATCTAATTTAATATATATAATACATATATATATAAAATATCTAATATAATATATATATATATATATACTAGATGGAGGCCCAATGCTATTGCATCGGGAGGGCGGTAATGTCATGATGGGGGCAGGCTCTGCAGCGTTGAGAATCTTTCCCCCCAATATGCTCACCCACCTACCCACTCTCTCTTTCCCCATGTACTGACTTCTCCCATCTGTGCTCTCTTCTTTGACCTTTGTACCCCATGTGCTATTCCCCTTGTCTGCTGTCTCTCTCCTTCCTGTGCTGTGTTCTCCCCTCATGTGCTGTCCCATTTGAGCTGTCTCACCCCTGTGCTCTGTCTCTCTCACCCCTGGGCACTTTCTCTCTACACCATCTGCTGTCCTCTCCTCTCATGTAATCTCATCATTGATCTGTGTACCCCATGTGCTCTTCCCCTTGTCTGCTCTCTCTCTCCCCACCACTGTGCTGTCTTCTGTGTCTGACCGTGTACAGAACATACCACAGCTCCTAGGCAGGGGAGGAAGCAAAAGACAATTGTGACGAGCGTCAGCTTACGCTGAGTCGTTTTTCCTTTTAGAATGGACCCTCTGGACCGTGGCACCCACCCACCTAGGGCGAGCTAACCTTGTGAGAACCCACCCCCTGTACAGGGAGTGTCAGGGGCAAGACCAAGGGGGTGAGCCACCATGGCAACTGGACCAGACGGCCGGCTCAGGGAGACACTATTGAGTGTCAAGCATCAGGATGAACAGGATATGAAACATAAGCGAGGTTACAAGGTTTCTTCAGCAAACGTGGTTACACACTTTAATCTGATACAAGGCAAAAACAGAGAATCAGATGCAGGGCACAAACGGTGAAACACAGCAAGGTGCGTGCAAGGGCACGCCAAATGTTCAGACATAACACGTGCAGAAAACATACCGGAGTCCAGGGCAGGGTACGTGTTAGGGATCACACAAGAGTTCCTAGAAGGGATGCGTGCTAGGACACACCAGAGTCCAAGACAAGGTGCGCACCGAGAGACACACCAGAGTCCAAGGCAGGGTGCGTGCAAGGAGACTCGCCAGGATCCAAGACAGGGTGCGATGGCATTGGACTCCGTACCACCGGCAACGACCAACAGGATCCAGGCATCAGGCTGCGGAAATCAACTCCGGACATCAGGCCGCAGTCATCTGGTTCCAGACCTCTGGCAGCGGTCGGTAGGTTTCAGGAATCTGGGAGGCAAGCCAGGGTTTAAGGCAGGGTGCGTGCTTGGAGCCACGCCAGGGTTCAAGGCAGGGTGCGTGCTTGGAGACACGCCAGGGTTCATTCAAGGACGGAGGCCTGCGCGTGCAGAAGGCACACCAGGGACAGGTACAAGGACGGAGGCCTGCACGTGTAGAGGGACACGCCAGGGACAGGTTCAGAGCAGAGTCCTGCACGTGCAAAAGGAACACGACAGGGTCAGGCTCAAGGACGGAGTCCTGCGCGTGCAGAGAGGCATGCCAGGGTCAGAGTCCAAGGCAAGGTACAGACTAGGACCTGTGCGTGCTAGAGGGCACGACAGGGTACATGGCAAAACTTGCGCATACTTTTATAGAAGCACAGGGAGGTATGCCAAGGGCAGGCGAGGACCTGCACGTGCTATAGAGAGCACGTAGAGCACAGTGCAGAAACAGCGTGAAGTGCAAGGAAGCACAGAGAGCACGGCTGGGGCACTGGCTAGCTGATCGGTCTACAGCACTAACAGGCGGGCAAGACTCCAGTGAACCCGGCTGAGGCATAGCAGGCGACACAGCTGTCACTGACCAACGAGCACGGTTGAGGCACAAGCAGGAGGCTAGGAAGGCCAGGCGCATGCAAAGGGCACACGAAGCAGCAAAGCAAGGCAAGACAAGAAACAAGGCAGAGCTAGGCAGGTACGGAACACGGAGCGGAAACAGGCAGAAACACAGAGACAGATCAGAGCGAGAACAGAGCTAGCAGCGGAGTGTAGGCCGAAGCCCAGAGCCGGCCCAAGGCAGAGCCTTGGGACTAGTCAGGGAGTGTGCTAGAGAGCACCAGAGGACAGAGTCTAGCAGCGGAGCGTAGGCTGAAGCCCAGAGCCGGGCCAAGGCGGAGCCTTGGGACTAGACATAGAAATGTGCAAGAGAGCACAAAATGTAAGAGAGGAGGAATGGTGTGTGTGCCAGGAGGCACTACAGAGCACCATAGGAAGAGATCGAGGCAGAACAAGCAAAGACCGAGAACATAGGAAGGAACACAAGGCAGAGTATAGCGAATGCAAGACATGTCAGAAACAGGCAAGGCAGAGAACAACGGAAGGATCACAAGTCCAAGCAGGACAAGGACGAAACATGGCACAATGGACAAACATAAGACAAGGCATGGGACAAGAGACAGAGTACAAGCATGGAGTGTGTGCAGAGACGCATGACAGGGCAGAGTGCAGGGGCACAGAATAGAGGGAGCGACCCAGCAGACCAAGCAGCCATGTAGGGAAGCAACACAATACTCAGGCCCTGACCATAGGGAGGGGCGGTCTGATATATCACCATAGCACCAGTACTTCCAGTACAGGACCAGGGAGAGACTTTGGGTTCAGATCCTCCAGGATCGTAGAGAGCATTGCTAGAACAGCCTGGGTAGAACCATAGAGGAGGTCACATGATCAGGGGTTTCCAGGAATACAGCGGATTGCAGAATCAGAGCAGGACTGGAGCATAGGAAAGGTCACATGATCAGGGGTTTCAGAATACAGCGGATTGCAGAGTCAGACAGAGATGGATGGTTACCCAGCAACAGCGTGTAGCCATAAGGTAAGGCGCGCGTACACACTGCTCCAGGCATCTTGCAGCATGACAGACATGGCGGACATGACAGACATGGCGGACATGACAACAATACTGACATTACAGCAGGAGATCACAGAGGATACATTTAGTGAGGTAAAATATTGTTTAAAAACAGTCAGGGAAATATTTTACCTCACAAAATGAATCAATCCTCTGTGATCCCCTGCTGTAATGTCAGTATTGTGTTTTGCATCCTCCTCTGCTCAGGAGATGTGGCATGGTCCGTACATGGTCAGACACAGACAATTTTTAAAATGAACTTTCGTTCGTAGGAAAGCCCCTTTAATGTGACCGTCTTCCTCTGCCAGTAGACACGTTGCGCATCTGCCGTGGGGATCAGCCGAATGATTCACTATGCCTGAGCGGAATTTGCATAGGCACAGTAAATCAGATCGATGTCATCTTTGTGCAGACAGATAGCAGTGGTCACATTGAAACTGTGCATGCGCTCCTCCAGTACAAAGATGGCGGCGGCGGTCAGTGAATCATTCAGCTGATCCTGGCGGCAGCATGTTCGCGACGGTGTTCCGCTGGTGGTACCACGCAAGAGGCTGTGTACGGCATATACAGTGTGTGTGGTGTGTACTGCATATACACAGTGTGTGTGTGTGTGTGGTGTGTACGGTGTATACAGTGTGTGTTTGTGTGTGTGTATTTGTGGTGTGTACAGCATATACAGTGTGTGTTTGTGTGTGTGTGGTACGTACAGCGTATACAGTGTGTGTGTGTCTGTGTGTGGTGTGATGGTGTTCCGCTGGTGTTACCATGTAAGAAGCTGGTACAATCAGCAGTTTCCATATTGAGAAACCCATCACTTGGGTGTCCCAATATGGCGGGCGGTGAACATCCGCCGCTTGGAATTCTGGGATCCGGACACATCTGGACGGAACAGAATGTGAAGACATTACAAGATAAGTATATATTAGTTATCTATATACAGCTCTGGCAAAAATTAAGAGACCACTGCAGTTTTATAAAAATAAGCTTCTCTACATTTCTGACAGCCATTCCATTCCAGTGTCAGTTGAATTCCAACCAGAGTACACCTCAATCTACTTAATGTGCTTCTGATTAGGTGATCACCTAAACCAAATCTTATTTAAAGAAGGAAAGTATAAAAAATCCTGCTGTGGTGTTCACAATCCTCTTGCAATAGGACAAGCTGGATGGCAAAACAAGTGCTAGTAGTATCCCAAAAGTAATAGAAATGAAAAAAATAACTTTTAACCATGCCAAAGGAGTTAAAATGAAAAGTCTTGCATGAGGAAAAGAAGGGCTCAATTCTGGCTTTACTAGCAGAGGGATACAGTGAGCATCATGTTGCCTCCATCCTTAAAATTTCTTAGATGGCAACCACAGGATGACATCAGCAACCACAGGTTGACATCAAGTGACCTACAAAAGGAATGGTAAATGGCAGCTAAGGTGAAGTGCACAGCAAGAACAGTTTGTAACAGGCTCCTAGAGACAGGGCTCAAGTCATGTAAAGCTAGAAAAAAGCCTTTCATCATTGAGAAGCAAAGGAGAGGCAGGCTGATGTTTGCCAAAGGCCTTAAGGATTGGACCATGGAGGACTGGAGTAAGGTAATCTTCTCTGATGAGTCTAATTTTCAGCTTTGCCCAACACCTGGTCATCTAATGGTTATACAGAGACCTGGAGAGGCGTACAAGCCACATTGTCTTGCACCCACTGTGAAATTTGGTGGAGGATCGGTGATGATCTGGGGATGCTTCAGCAAGGCTGGAATTGGGCAGGTTAATCCGTGTGAAGGATGTATGAATCAAGCCGCATACAAGGTTATCCTGGAAAAATAGTTGACTCCTTCTGCTCAGGCAATGTTCCACAACTCTGAGGACTGGTTTTTCCAGCACGACAATGTGCCATGTCACACAGCTAGGTTAATCAATGTGTGGATGAAGGACCACCACATCAAATCCCTGTCATGGCCAGCCCAATCTTCAGACCTGAACCCCATTGAAAACCTCTAGAATGTAATCAAGAGGAAGATGGATAGTCACAAACCATCAAACAAAGAAGAACTGCTTACATTTTTGTACCAGGAGTGGCATAAGGTCACCTAAAATCAGTGTGAAAGACTGATGGAAAGCATGCCAAGACGCATGAAAGCTGTGATTAAAAATCATGGTTACTTCACAAAATATTGAGTTCTGAACCTGAGTTAAAACATTAGTATTATTGTTTCTAAATGATTATGACCTTGTTTTCTTAGCATTATTTGAGGTCTGCAAGCACTGCATTTTTTTGTTATTTTGACCATTTCTCATTTTCTGAAAATAAATACAAAATTTAGTGTTTGGAAATTCGAAGACATGTTGTCAGTAGTTTATAGAATAAAAGAGCAATTTACATTTTACTCAAAAATATACTTACAAATAGAAAAATCAGACAAACTGAAAATTTTGCAGTGGTCTCTTAATTTTTGCCAGAGCTGCATGTAATACATATCTAATATATTTCATAGGCACATCTTCTTGACCACAACAGGTTACACTGCCTGTGTTGCTCATAGCAACCAATCACTAAGCATCTTTCTTTTCACCAGAGGTGTTTAAAAGATGAAAGCTGAGCTGTGATTGGTTGCTATGAGCAACAGTTTTCCTTTTAGACAGTTGTGGCAACTAAGGCGTATTATTTTTATCATTTCTACAGTGTTATTGTCCTTCTGTAAAGCTGGAAATAACACAATTTATTACCGTGCCAACAAAGACCACTCTCTGACACAGACTGCAGGGGGAGCCCAGAATCAGGAATTTCTCTTTGTCTGGCATGAAACATCTCATTAACTTAAAAATTCAAACAGATTAAAAAAAGAAACACAAGACGGATTTCTGTTATGAATGGGTCACCAAAGAGGATAGCAGGACCAGGCTAAGCCACCAGAAAACCAGAGAGGTTGGTAACTAAGTGGATTGCAGACCCCTGATCTTATCCACACAACTAACAGTAGCCATGGAGCACACCTACGATGCCCTTGATGCCTCGGCACAGCCGGAGAACTAACCCAGCCTAAAGCAAGAAAGGTGAAATCTAAACTGCCCTGGAGAAGACCCCAAAGGAATAGACAGCCCCCAAACATATATTGTCGGTGAGACAAGATGAAAACACAAACGCAGGCAGAAAAATAGACTGAGCAAATGATGGGTCCCAAACTGACTAGACAAGACAGGAAAGGAAAGACACAGTCTGCAATCACGCAAAAACACTGAAAAATCCAACACATCTGATGCACAAAAAGCACTGAAGTCACATGACTTCGCCTCCACTATATCAGCACTCTCGTATATACTGAAAGCAAAGCAAAAAGAGACCAATATAACAGGGGACAGAACAAACTGACACAAGCAGTAACATATGAGCGGTGATGCAGCACAGATCCAGCAGGAGCAAGCTGACCTGCACAAAGCAGAGATAGACAAAACCAGATCAAATGCAAAAAGATTAGCAAATGAACCACTTAGCTGAACCATGAAGGAACAGAGCAGGAGACATCAGACATCAGACCTCGGAAGGCACAGGAAGAAAATCACCAGCAGGGATTGAAGGAAGTCAGCTGTCTTAAATAATCCTGTCAGAAACCCCAGATCTCCAATCGTCATCATCATTATCAGGTGGCAAGCTGCTGTCAATCTGACCAGCTCCACTACCTCCAGTAACCACCAGAGGGAGCCCAGAAAGAGAACTCGCAACACCTCTGTCAATCTGACCAGCTCCACTACCTTCAGTAACCACCTGAGGGAGCCCAGAAAGGGAATTCATAACAGATTTCCCCAACCCAGGTATCATTTTAATTGGTGTAACAGCACCAACCTGACAATGCCTGGTTCGCTTTAAACTTATTTATACAGCTACAACCAATGCCACTGTAAACTAGTTCTTTACAATTTCTAACTAAATAGTATTACACTCAGGGGGCGGAGCCGCTGCACTGAAATGCTCTGTGCTGCAGAGACACTGCACCTCCACAGTGTACAGATGGGAGGGAAACTGAAGATGACATACAGGTATATACAGGGGGAGATGACATACAGGTGTATACTATATACAGGGAGATGACATACAGGTATATACTATATACAGTGGAGATGACATACAGGTATATAATAATACAGGGAAGATGACATAAAGGTATATGCTATATACAGGAGGAGATGTCATACAGGTATATACGATATACAGGGGAGATGACATACAGGTATATACTATATACAGGTATACAAGAGAAGATGACATACAAGTATATACTATATACAGGAAGAGATGACATACAAGTATATAGTATACACAGGGGAGATGACATACAGATATATACTATATACAGGAGGAGATGACATACAGGTGTATACTTTATACAGGAGGAGATGACATACAGGTATATACTATATACAGGTGGAGATGATCCACATGTATACACTATATATACTGTAGGAGGAGATGACATACAGCAACAATTTGTGTGCAATATAATCATTATAATTTGTTTTAAATAACCACAGTTAATTACTATGCCCAGGCAATGCTGGGCTATTCAGCTAGTGTTTAATATAATAATAATAATAATAATAATAATAATAATAATAATATCCCTCAGGGTTTTCATCTGAATCATAAAAATCAAAAGATATTGTATCTATTCATTAGGGAGTGTAGTTTGTAAAATGAGTTCACATATAGGGGATTTCTGTTATTCTGGCACCACAGGGGCTCTGCCACTTTGACATGGCACCCTCAAACTATTCCAGCAAAATCTGAACTCCAAAATAGCATTTCTTCCCTTCTGAGCTTCGCACTGTGCATCAAAAGTAATATTTCCCCACATATGGAATATCAGCGTACTGGGGAGAAATTGCAAAACAAATTGCATGGTGCAAGTTTATCTGTTCCACTTATAAAAATGCAAAATTTGGGGCAAAAATAACATTTTTGGTGGAAAATGTGATTTTCTTTATTTTCACGTCTCAACGTTATAAACTGCTATGAAGCACCTGAGGGTTCAATGTGCTCACCACACATTTAGATAAGTTCCCTGAGAGGTCTAGTTTCCAAAATAGTATCACTTGTGAGGAATTTTTACTGTTTAAGCACATCAGAAGCTCTCCAAATGCGACATGGTGTCCGCCAATTGTTCTAGAAAATTTTGCATTCAAAAAGTGAAGTGGCGCTCTTTCCCTTCCCAGCTCTGCCATGTGCCCAAACAGTGATTTTTGTTCCCTCATAAGGGGTATCAGCGTACTCAGGAGAAATTGTACAACAAACTGTATGGTGCAATTTCTCCTGTTACCCTGTTAACAATGCAACATTTTGTGCTAAAAACATACTTGTGGGGAAAATGTGATTTTTTTTTATTTTTACAGCTCAATGTTTTAAACTTCTGTGAAGCACGTGAGGGTTCAATGTACTCACCACATATCTAGATCAGTTCTCTGAGGGGTCTAGTTTCTAAAATGTTGTCACTTGTTGGGGATTTTCACTGTTTAGGCACATCAGGGACTCTCCAAATGCGACATGGCGTGCACCAATTGTTCCAGCAAATTTTGTGTTCAAAAAGTCAAATAGAGCTCCTTCCCTTCCGAGCTCTGGCGTGCGCCCAAACAGTGGTTTTCTCCCTCATATCGGATATCGAGAAATTACAGAACAAATTTTGGGGTCCATTTTTTCCTGTTACCCTTGTCAAAATAAAAAAAAATGGATCTAAAGAAATTATTTTTGTGAAAAAAAGTTAAATGTTCATTTTTTTCCCACATTCCAAAAATTCCTGTGAAGCACCTGAAGGGTTAATAAACTTGTTGAACATAGTTTTGAGCACCATGAGAGGTGCAGTTTTTAGAATGGTGTCACTTCTGGGTATCTTCTACCATCTAGACCCCTCGAAAGGACTTCAGATGTGATGTGGTCCCTAAAAAGATTTTGTAAATTTTGTTGTTAAAATGAGAAATCGTCAACTTTTAACCCTTATAACTTCTTTGGAAAAAAAAGTTGGTTACAAAATTGTGGTGATGTAAAATTGAAGTGTGAACTGTTACTTATTAAATATGTTGTGTGACATATCTCTGTGATTTAAAAGCATGAAAATTCAAAATTGGAAACTTGCAAAAAAAAAATTTTTGCAAATAAACACAAATCATATCAAAAAAATTTTACTATTATCATGAAGTACAATATGTCACAAAAAAACAATATTCTCAGAATCACTGGCACCCGTTGAAGCGATTTAGAGTAATTATCTCATGAATTGACGGTGGTCAGAATTGTAAAAATTGGCCTGGTCATTAATATGCAAACCACCTTCCAGTGTAAAGGGGTTAACAGTGATTGTGATAGTGTAGATAGAAAACTGGCACTTATTAATGAAACATGAAGTCGAACAGAAGGCAGTAATTCTAAGTTCACATAAGCGTGTATTAAATCGTCTGATTTTTATCTATATAAAAATGGACGTTATAATCTCTGTTAGGGCAGAGTCACACTGCCGTATTTTTCGTCCGAGAATCGGATTGTAAAACTGGCACTGGCTGTCTGCTCTCCTGACCTGAGCTTTACAGCTGCATAGTAATCCATCATGCTGTCATGCTCAGGTCAGGAGAGGTGCCGGCCAGTCCGTTCAGTGCGATGCGTTTATCGCAGGAGAAATACATCAGTGACTCTGCCCTTATCATCCAAATGGCCCTCGTATCTACACATCAGCAATTATAAAAATTTACAAGACCAAATACACTTTTCTTTGTTAGTTTCTTTCTGACATCGGATGGGATAGTACGTTCGACGTCAGTATCCGCCGCTTTGAAGTGGGCTCCAACAGTAAGCCCACCTCAAAGCCGAGACATGTCAGCTGTTTTCAACAGCTGACATGTGCCCGCAATTGCGATCCCCCATGCCTATTAACTAGTTAAATGCCGCTGTCAATCTCTGATAGCTGCATTTAACGCGCGCTTCCAGCCATCGGGCCAGAAATACACGCACCGCTGACCCCCGTCACATGATCGGTGGTCATCGGTGCATCGGCATAACAACCAGAGGCCTCTATGGTTGTTGATGCCGGATTACTATGAGCGCCACCCTGGGGTCAGCGCTCATAGCAAACCTGTAATTCTGCTATATAGAGGCGATCTGAGCATCGCCTCTGTGTAGCAGAGCTGATCAAGTTGTGTCAGCTTCTAGCCTCCCATGGAGACTATTGAAGCATGCCAAAAGTAAAAAAAATGAGTTTAACAATATGAAAAAAATATAAAAGTTCAAATCACCTCCCTTTTGCCCCATTTAAAATCAAACATACACATATTTGTTACCGCCGAGATCAGAATCGCCTGATTTATCAATAAGAAAAAGGATTAACCTGATTGCTAAATGGCGTAGTGAGAAAAAAATCAAAACCAGAATTTTTTGGTCGCCATGACATTGCATTAAAATTTGAATAATGGGCGATCAAAAGATCATATCTGCACATAAAGACCTGGAGAGTCATAATGGCAGGTTAGTTTTAGCATTTTACTATTATTATTATTATTATGCGTTTATATAGCACCATTTATTCCATGGCGCTTTACATGTGAAAAGGGGAAATATAGACAAGTGTAATAAACATGTGTAAGACAAGGGACACACAAGTACATAAAGAGAGGGGACCCTGCCCACAAGGGTTCACAGTCTACATGGATTGCTGAGGATACAGTAAGAGAGGGTAGAGCAGGTCATGCGGTGGTTCAGTAGACCGAGGATCATTGCAGGCTGTAGGCTTGTCGGAACAGGTAGGTCTTCAGGTTCTTCTTGAAGGTTTCCGTTGATGGTGAGAGTCTGATGTGTTGCGGCAGAGAGTTCCAGAGTATGGGGGAAGCAAGGGAGAAGTCTTGTATGCGGTTGTGGGAAGAAGAGATAAGGGGGAGTAGAGAAGGAGATCTTGAGATGATCGAAGGTTGCTTGCAGGTAGGTACCTAGAGACCATGTCACAGATGTATGGAGGAGACAGGTTGTGGAATACTTTGAATGTCATGGTTAGGGTTTTGAATTGGAGCCGCTGGGCAATAGGAAGCCAGTGAAAGGCCTGGCATAGGGGGGAGGCTGGGGAATAGCAGGGAGACAGGTGGATTAGTCGGGCAGCAGAGTGTAGGATGGACTGGGGCAGAGCCAGAGTGCTAGAGGGGAGGCCAGAGAGTAGGAGGTTGCAGTAATCGAGGCAGGAGATGATAAGAGCATGCACTAGTGTTTTTGTGGTTTCGTGGTTGAGGAATGAGCGGATCCGGGAAATATTTTTGAGTTTGAGGTGGCAGGAGGAGGCGAGGTCTTGGATATGTGGTTTGAAAGAGAGCGAAGAGTCGAGGATCACCCCAAGGCACCGAGCATGCGGGACTGGGGAAAGAAAGCAGCCATTGACATTGATGGATAGGTCTGGTGGAGGGGTAGAGTGAGATGGGGAAAGATGATGAATTCTGTTTTGTCCATGTTCAGTTTGAGAAACCGAGCAGAGAAGAAGGCTGAGATAGCAGACAGACATTGCGGGATTTCAGTCAGTAAGGAGGCGAGGTTGGGTCCAGATAGGTAGATCTGCGTGTCATCGGCATAGAGGTGATAATGCAAACTGTAGGATTCTATGAGCTGTCCCAAGCCAAAGGTGTAGATGGAGAATAGTAGGGGTCCTAGGACAGAGCCTTGAGGAACACCAACAGACAGGGGGTGAGGTGAGGAGATGGTGTGTGAGAGGGAGACACTAAATGTTCGGTCTGTTAGGTATGATGAGATCCAGGATAGGGCCAAGTCTGTGATGCCAAGAGATGAGAGAGTCTGTAGCAGGAGGGAATGGTCTACGGTGTCGAAGGCAGAAGACAGGTCCAGGAGAAGGAGGACAGAGTAGTGTCACTTGCTCTTGGCGGTTAGTAAATCGTTAGTGACTTTAGTTAGGGCAGTTTCAGTTGTTTGATGCGGTCGGAAGCCAGATTGTAACCTGTCAAAGAGGGAACAGGAGGAGAGGTGGGAGGACAGTTCAAGATATACATGCTGTTCCAGTAGTTTTGAGGTGTAAGGGAGAAGAGATATCGGGCGATAGTTAGACACAGAGGATGGATCAAGGGAGGGCTTTTTGAGGATGGATGTGATTGAGGCATGTTTGAAGGATGAGGGAAAGACACCATTTGTAAGTGAAAGGTTGAAGAGGTGTGTTAGAGATGGGATGAAGGCTGTGGCCAAGTTAGGGATGAGGTGAGACGAGAGTGGGTCGAGGGCACAAGTGGTGAGGTGTGATCTTGACAGAAGGGTGGAGAGCTGATCTTCTGTCATGGTGGAGAAGCTGGCTTTTGCAGAACAGGGCTGAGCGTCTAAGAGGGGCATTGGGAGCTGCGGGCCAAAGTTTTGTCTGATCTTGTCGATCTTCTGCTTAAAGAAGGAGGCAAAGTCTTCAGCATAAATGAGAGGAGGGGGAGGAGGTGCTGTGGAACTGAGTACAGAATTGAAAGTGTTGAAGAGTTGTTTAGGGTTGTGAGACAGGGAGAATATGAGCGATGCGAAGTAAGTTTGTTTAGCAGCAGAGAACGTGGACTTAAAGCTGGCAAGGGACTGCTTGTATGCACTGAAGTACTCAGTAGAATGGGTTCTCTTCCATCTCCGCTCAGTGGCCCTGGAAACCCATCTCAGTTCTTTGGTCAGGCTGGTCAGCCAGAGCTGCCTGATGATTGTATGAGTTTTGCTCTGCGTGAGGGGGGCAGCCGAATCAAGTGTTGCTGTTATTGTGGTGTTATAAAAAGTGGCAGCAGCATCTGTGTCATGAAGGGAAGCTATGTCTGTAAGAGGGAGAAGAGACTCAGAGAGTGATTGTAAATTGAGGTGTTTGAGATTCCTGCGAGGGTGAGCGAGTTTATGGAGAGGGGGTTGCGCAGTAGGAGAGGAGAGGGAAGAGAATGTCAGTAGGTTGTGGTCAGACAGGGGGAGGGGTGAGTTATTGAGATTACTGAGGGAACAGAGACGAGTGAAGATAAGGTCCAGCTTGTGACCATCTTTGTGAGTGGCCGCAGAGGACCATTGAGTGAGGCCAAGGGAAGCCATGAGCGATAGAAGTTTAGAGGCAGCTGGGGTGGAAGTGTCAATGGGGATGTTGAAGTCGCCCATGATGATGGTGGGGATGTCAGCAGAAAGGAAATGGAGTAGCCAGGTGGTGAAGTGGTCGAGAAAGGTGGAGATGGCTAGTTCTGGGGGGCGGTAGATGACAGCCAGTTGGAGGTTGGAGGGGGAATAGATGCGGACGGAGTGCACCTCGAACGAGGGAAGAGTGGCGGAGGGTGGCAAAGGAATTGGGGTAAAGGAGCAGGTATCAGAGAGGAGCAAGCCAACTCCTCCACCACATTTGTTGCTGGAGCGAGGGGTGTGAGAGAGATGGAATCCGCCATAGGAAAGCGCAGCTGGAGAGGCTGTGTCAGAGGGAGTGAGCCAGGTTTCAGTGATGGCAAGGAAGGAGAGTTTGTTGGTGATAAAGAGGTCATGAATAAACAATAGCTTGTTGCAGTCAGAGCGTGCGCTCCATAGTGCTCCAGGTAGGGGGACCGGGGGAGTGGGGGATGGATGAATACGTATGAGGTTGTCATGGTTGCAAAAAAGTGTAGAGGATCCTGGCAGGATGTTAGAAATGAGTGTGGGGATGTGTTGAGGAAGGCCAGGATTTGGGGATACATAGCCAGCAATGAGGAGTAGTAGGCAGAGCATTAGAAGGTGGGAGTAGAATAGGACATGATGTGGCCGTGTGTGTCTGGAGAAAAAGGATTGTATGTGGAGGAACAGTTGTGACGAAGAGGTGAGATGGCTGGGAAGGATGGAGGGGGAAATGACAAATTCCTTACAGGGTGGAGAGATTGCAGGAGTAAGGGAGAAATAGAGTAGTATGGGGGTGATAGTAAAAAGAAGGTGAAGCATTGTTGTGGTGTTATAGTCCATTACCTTACAGTCAATTCCAGTCCATTTCTAGTCTAATTCAGAGTACTTAGAATTATGTACTTTGAAATATGATTTTGAAGTAGATGGAGCTGACTACGTCTGGAGCAGACCCATGGTGCTGAATATATGTGCAGCTAAACACAATCAGCTGTGAGTGAAAGTGGGGTGTGACTGCCCAGGCCAAATGCACAGAGTTAAGCAAAGGTCATAAAAGGGGGAAGGGGTTATACAGACCACTTAGATGTGTGGCAGAGATAACAAGAATGGAGTACAATTATGGATACAAGAAGATGGGTAAGCAATGCATACCATATAAAAATACAATGCAGTTCACATGGGGCATTCAGGAGCATGGGAGAGAGGGGTGGAATTCAGCAATGCATACCATATAAAAATACAATGCAGTTCACATGCATTTAGTGAACATAGCAAAAATGCCAAACAAAAAGCAAGTGTGGGATTGCACTTTTTTTGCAATTTCACAGCACTTGGAATTTTGTTCCTGTTTTCTTTTACACGACATGGTAAAACCAATGGTATCATTCACAATTACAACTTGTTCCGCAAAAAATAAGCCCTCACATGGCCATACTGACGGAAAAATAAAAAGTTATGGCTCTGGGAAGAAGGGGAGTGAAAAACGAAAATGCAAAAACGAAAAAAGCTCTGGTTATGAAGGGGTTAAAGAATTGCAATGTATCCATAGAAAATGGATGCTATACAGTTGATCTGTATGGAATCAAAATATATTGTTTGTGCACCCATATGCTTAAATAAGGGTGGTTTTACATTAGCGTTTAAGGCTGCAGCGTCGGCCTGCGCACGGCCGCCGCTAAGCCCCGCCCCCTGCCGCGCCTCCTCTGGTAGCTCCGCCTACGGGCGCATGACGCTGCATGCGTCCCCTATCTTTAGCACTGGGGACGCAGGCCATGTGCAGGTATGCGTTTGGCGGTGCATGCATCCTCTTGACGGTGCGCCGAGCGCACCAAATTGCAACAGGTTGCGTTTGGCGCTGGTCGGCGCACCCGTCAAAAGGACGCATGCGCCGCCAAACACATACCTGCGCACGCCTGCGTCCCCAGTGCTAAAGATAGGGGACGCATGTAGCGTCATACACTCGTAGGCAGAGCTACCGGAGGAGGTGCGGCAGGGGGCGGGGCTTAGCGGCGGCCATGTGCAGGAGCATAGGAAAGGTCACATGATCAGGGTCTCCAGGAACACAGAGAGGATTGCAGGCAGAGCAGAGACGGCTGGTCACACAGCAACGGCGTGCAGCCAAAAGGTAAAACACACATGCGCACTGGCAATGGCAGGCAGCCATGAGATGAGGCGCACGTGCACACTGCTCCAGGCATCTTGCAGCACAACAGTCACGGGGTGCGTGTGCACACTGCTTCCAGGGATCTTGCTGCATAAGGGGCAAGGTACAAAGAATGGTCCTGGCCGTGCTAGGAGGCACGCCAGGATACATAGTTAGCAGCAGGTCCCACACGTGCTAGAGAACACGTTGGGCTTTGAAGTTCAGGACAGATGTCCTGCGTGTGCAGAGGGGCACGCCAGGGTCAGGGTGCAAGACAAAGAGCAGAGCACAGAGCAAGGTACAAGCAAGACAAAGATTCAAGACAGGTCATGGAACTCAGAACACGACAGAGAGACAATGTTCAGGACAGAGCAAGGAAAGCGAAAGACTTGTGCAAGAGTAGCACAAAAACGCACAGTGCAAGAAACAGCGTGAGTGCAAGGGAGCACGAAAAACATGACTGGAGCACCGGCAGGCGGTACCGGCTGGAGGCACAGGCAGGTGGGCATGACTAGAGGCGGCACGGCTGAGGCACAGACAGGCGGAAACCACAATAGCACTGGACGGCGAGCACGGCTGTGGCACAGACAGGCGGGCATGACTAGAGCGGCACGGCTGAGGCACAAACAGGCGGGCACGGGACGATGGCGCGTGCAACAGGGCACGCAGCCACAGGGCAGGGCTAGGCAAAGGTACAGGACAGAGACCTGTGCGAGACAGCACAGCAAAGCCTGGTATGAGAGGTGCAAGAGTGCATGAAAAACGGAGACTAGACACAGAGTTCAAGGCAAGGTCCTGCGCTTGCAAAGGGCACACCAGGGGCAGAGTTCAAGGGAAGGTCCTGCACGTGCAGAGGGCACGCCAGGGGCAGAGTTCAGGACAGAGAGCAGAACATAGGCAGTAGCACAGAGCCGGGTACAAGAGAAGGAAAGCGGAACGTATGCTAGAGCCCAGAACTAGCAGCGGAGTGTAGGCCGAAGCCCAGAGCCGGGTCAAGGCAGAGCCTTGAGACTAGTCAGGGAGTGTGCTAGAGAGCCTACACGAGGTGCGTGTGCACACTGCTTCCAGGGGTCTTGCTGCATAAGACATAACGGGCATGATAGTTCAGTGCACGTGCACACTGCTCCAGGAGTCATGCGGCATACCAGACATGGCAGGCATGATGGTTCGGGGTGCACGTGCACACTGCTCGAGGCATCTTGCAGCACAAAAATCACGAGGTGCGTGTGCACACTGTTCCAGGGATCTTGCAGCATAACAGTCATGAGGTGCGTGTGCACACTGCTCCAGGGATCTTGCAGCATAACAGTCATGAGGTGCGTGTGGACACTGCGAGACCCGCGGGGCACCCGCAGGGACCCGGACCTGGGGACAATGAGGCATGACATGCATGACAGGCATGACAATGGGGATCATGCAGCGCAAGCAGCATGGCCGGCATGACGGGCATGACAGAAAGTCAGCATGCTGACAGAAATACAGAAGGATGTAAAGATCAAGAATAAGACCAAGTTGGAGAAGTACAAAGGCCTGACCCCAACTGAAGCCCTAGAGACTGGTAAACAAAAGCTCTCTGCACTCACTGCAAGACTTGGAAGATGCACTAGAGAAGCTGAGGCCAAGAAGATAAATGCCCTATTCTCTAAAGAACCATTCAAGATATACTGCCAACTACAGAGTAACAGCACAAAAGTAGCAATAGTAAGGACTGAACAATACTGGAGGAACATATGAGAGAAAGAAAAAATGCACAAGACCAGTGCAATGTGGCTGCGAGATCTGAGAATGAAACACACTGGACAGCACCTGACCAAGACAATCCACACCTACTGGTTAAAGACATTTACAGCGGTACATGAACGCATGGTAAAGCAGATGAACCAGCTGCTAGAAGCAGGCCACCACACAGCTTGGCTAACACAAGGAAGAACAATGCTGATCATGAAAGATTCTCACAAAGGAACAGTTCCATCCAACTACTGCCCAATAACCTGCATTTGTCATGATCCAGGTTGGATTATTTATGACAGATAAATGCACTAGTAACCTTTTTTTTCCTTCAAGCCTTTGACTTTAAGGTAGTTTTGCCCCCGGTGGCTATTAGGGTCATTGCACTGTGGTGATTTCAGTTCTAGTTTTGCCCCCAGTGGCCGGTAGGGTCATTGCACTCTGGTTACTTTAGTTTAGTGGATGTGATTATCACCAACAGATGTGATTGCTCTGGTTTAACTATATAGGTGTATCTTGTTCTCTCACTCACTGTTGGTGATATTGTTCATTTCCAACCAAGTCTGGTAGAGGAAGGAACTACAGAGAGGAGTTCCTTGCAGCTCAGGCAGAGCTCTGGTGTAGTAGCTTCAGGTGGAAGCTGAATTCTGGTGGTGGACTCTGTTGCTGGGAGCAAGAGCAACAGAGCAAAGCTAAGTGGTGTTACCCCTGTTTTGTAACTTTCCTTTTGTGTGTTTCAGTGCAGTGGTGGGATTAGGTTCTGCACCGTCCATTTCACTAGAAAGGGCTAGGTGCAGGGCGAGCTAGGGTTTTTAGGTTCCTGATCGACGCCCGGTGCGGAACCGGCCTAGGGATCGTTAGGAGTGTAGAGACACTGACTTAGGGGAGTGCAGGAGGTCTCCACTTCCCCGTTCCCTATCGCAGGGCCCTCCATTGTATCAGTTTCCCTGGTGTTTCCCTTTATCACAGAAATTCGCCTGCTGGAGGCGGTGTATCCTGCTGCACGTTATATTATTTAAATTCGCCCTGCTGGAGGCGGTGTATCCAGGGTCACGTGTGCCATAGAAATTCGCCCTGCTGGAGGCGGTGTGTCCAGTCACATGTTAACCATCACAGCCTTACAACAACATCGAAGCTCCTGTTAGGCCACCAAGCTACAAAACCATATGAACCTGTACATGAATCAAGCTCAGAAAAGCATTGGGACTTAAAAATTTTAAAATCAATAAATAATATTGGAACAGAAAGGCATTGGGACTAACACTAGAAGCTCTAAGCACCAGCTTCTAGTAGGTAGTGCAGTTGCTCAAGATCCAGACAGACTAGAGTAGAAACGGCATAATAGGCCTCTGAGACACACTCCACTACAGGCAACGCACCAGATGGAGACCCAACTTGTAGTCTCCACAATTCAAAAAAGTGTTTGCAACAGCAACAACAGTAGCAGTAAATAAACAAGAACTGAGTGACATGCACAAAAGCAGGGATCACCATAAAAAAATCCACATTTTTATTAGTGTATACAAAAAAACCACACATAACTGATAAAAGCATTTAAAAACACAATTAATACCCATTTAGGGCAGGAGCTTCGGAATGGCAACTAGCACCTGAAGATTGTACATATATAAATTATATTGGCAAATATATCTGATAGCAAGGTTGATATCTGAATCTTTGATACAAGGCACAAATGTTAGAAGCTTAGTGGCACTGGTTACCATCAAATGCAAAAAACCCTTCTGTTAGTTAATCCTAAAGGTTTTGCCATAAAACAATTCAACATAAAGGGTCCTAAATAGAGTTGAGCGACTTTTGGTTTTTTAGGGTCGCGTTTCGTTTCGTGAAACCCGACTTTTCCAAAAGTCGGGTCGAGCAAGATCGTCCGATTATAGGGAAAAGTCGGGGTCGTACCGAAACACGAAACCAAATGTAAGTCAATGGGGAATAAAAGTCGGCAGTGAGAGGACAGGAAACACACCAACAGTGCCCATTTGAATGCCAAAAGCATCAATTCTTCTTACTTAAGCTTGTCAACCTTAATTAACTTCATAATACAAGTTACGCACTGAAAAATGGGGGTTATTTGGCTACAGTTGTGGGGGGGAGGGCTAGCTCCAGGTTTTCATGTGCCCTGGGCGAAAGAGCGCCCCTTTAACACATACCACAACTCATCATGCTCCGATACGGCAGAGAAATAGCGGTATAGTACAATGAAAAATACTTCACTTTTTACATCTCATGACGAGGCCCATCTATTTCTCCATACAGAATCATTGGTCGCATATAATGTTTGAAACAGTATATGATGAGCTCCACATAATGCTACAGTATATGTTGGTCCCCATGGATGAAGCTCCACTGTCTTATGGGCCCAAATAATGCTCCAAACATAATGGGCCCCATTTCTAATGCTCTAGTGTATAATGGGCCCTGTAAATGCTGCTCCAGTGTCTGATGTCCACCTTTGGAATGTTCCAGTGTATGGTGGGCCCCATCTATCATTCTCCAGAGTATAGTGCTCCCCAAAAATTGCTGTCCCAACATTGAAAACAATCAAATAAGTCTCCTCGCTAGGGAATCCCTGTACTTGTCTGGACTCCTCGTCGTCCCCATCTTCCATCTCACTGCACAGTATTTCAACTTTGCAAGTGCTGTGATCCTGAGCAAGCAGGGGGGGCCCACTCGTTGGCGACAGCACTGGCACAGGGCCCCTGATAGTACGGTGGTGTGTCTGATGGCGGGTGGGCCGAACCTGCACTTTCATCTGCAGCTTCCTCTTTGTCACCGTGTAAGATGGAACTGTATATGGGAAGGGTAACCTGAGTTTCATCAGGGTCAGATTCAGGCCGTGTAGCGTGCGAGGGGAATGTAGTGGTCTGGGTCAATGTACCAGCAGATTCATCGAGCAGTGGCTGGGCATCAGTGCACTTGTGTCGCCCCCAGGAGTACGGTCGCCACAGTGGCATTACCTTCTTCCTAGGGAGTGTGATGTCATGCTTGGGAGCAACGAACGATCTCTCTAGCAGGTTAACTGATTGGGCGGCGTTATTCCCACGAGTCATGACCCTCCAAACAGCGTTCATGAAGGCAAAGTGTTTGTTTTACGTGGGCAGTATGGTTGCAAAGCTGAACCTTAAAGGAATGTCCAGAAGGGCACCACCAGGAGTGGAGCCTACGGTTAAATTCGACTCCACCTGGGAAACCTCAACCATGCCAGCTACAGAACAGATGCACACATTGCAAGCTTAATTCCGCTAACGAACGAGACTCCGTCATGCCCCGCGGTCCGAGTCCGGCTTACTGGAGGGACACGTGAGGCTCTGCCACATGAGATTGGCCAATAACTGGTGTGTCATGCCCTTACATGTCCGTGGCTGCATGTGCGCTACACTGAAAAGGCCAGCGTTTGTCGCTTACAGGTGCAGATAACCCGCTGAACAACGTTAGTGATGGGGATCACTGATTATAATTATTACCCACGAACAATGATTTCCCAGTAAGTGCAGGTCAACCGCAGTTCCGGAATTAGGCCTAACCGTCATTCCTGAAAAAATGAAAAACTTACGTATGCAAACCACAGGTGCTGTAGCTTGCTTAACAGCTCGCCAGCCGTTCTCACGCCCAGTATGGATTACACATGATTGCACAAAGGTGAGAAAGGGTACCGTATCCCCAGATAACATGTATGGATAGCGTACACATTCAAAATATATGTCTATACATCAGGAGGCAGGCTCAAACGGTGTCAGGCACAGTATGGATTTGACGGCCCAGACTACACAGCGGAGGAGCAGGGAGAGGTAAAGATTGCAAATGCTGGGGCCCTGCCCAAGCAAGGGGGGCCCACTCGTGGGCGTCGGTACTGGCACTGGGCCCCTCATAGTACGGCGGTGTGTCTGACGGGGGGTGTGCACCACCACCGTCAGAGACACTTGATTGCACTATGAGGGACCCTGTGCCAGTGCCTGCGCCCAAGAGTCGGCCTACCCACCTGTCCAGGGCAACGGCACTCGCACGGTGTCATGCGCTAGGTGGTGACCCCGGCCATGGGGGGGGAGGCAGCACAGTTAGGGAGTTTTAGAAAGTGGCATATGTTGATGTTGGACATTCAGCTGATGCAAAAGGTGAAATAGGTCAAGTCCCAGGAAGAGGTGGACCAAAGCAAGCCATTTTTCTGTCACCCTATGTGTCATCAGGGGAAGGTGGGACAAAATCCTTGGAAACCCATGCGTGGTTCATTTTAATGAAGGTTAGATCATCCACATTTTGGGTTGACAGACGGGTCGATTTTTTCTGTCAGGATTGATCCAGCTGCACTGAAGACTCTTTCCGATAGCACACTTGCAGCTGGGCAAGCGAGCTCCTGTAAGGCATATTGTGCCAATTCAGGCCAGGTGTCCAGTTTAGCGGCCCAATAGTCAAAGGGGAATGACCTGTGTGGGAGAACATCGATATGGGAGGAAAAGTAGTTTGTAACCATAGTTGACAACTGCTGTCTCCTGTCACTTTCCATCGATGCAGTATTACCAGTTGTGAGAGCGGTACTTGAAAAATCAGTCCACAACATTGTCATGAAACCCCTGTCTCCAACGCCACTTCTGCTGTGTGCACCACGAACACCTCTGCCAAGCTGACCCCGGCCCACACGGCTCGTGTGACAACCATCACCGCTGCTGTGTGCTGGGAATGCCTCAAGCAACCGATTTACCAGAGTTGCTTGTTTTTTAGCCAATATTAGGTCAAGGTTCTCCTGTGGCATGATGTTTTGTAATTTGCCTTTATAGCGTGGATCCAGGATGCTGGCCAACCAGTAGTCCTCATCGTTCATTTTGGCAATGCGGGGGTCCCTTTTTAGGATCTGCAAGGCATAATCTGACATGTGGGCCAACGTTCCCGGTGTCAATGATGCACTGCGAGTGCTGGTTGGAGGAGCACTTTCTGGCAAATCCACATCCCTCCAGTCACGCACAAACCCTGTACCAGACCTTGCCACGCCAACATTTTTACTTGCCCCACGAGATGCATCCTCCTCCCCTAAGTAATCATCCCCATCATCCTCCTCCTCCTCTTCTTCCTCCACCTCGTCCAGGAGAGGTCCCTGAGCAGACAATGGCTGAATGTCATCAAGGATTCCCTCCTCCTCTTCCTCCTCATCAACATTGGCTGCAGAAGCCTGCTCCTTAAGGTGCGTCAAAGTTTGCATGAGCAGACGCATAAGTGGGATGCTCATGCTTAGGATGGCATCGTCTGCGCTTACCAGCCGTGTGCATTCCTCAAAACACTGAAGGACTTTACAGAGGTCTTTCAGCTTCGACCACTGCACACCTGTCAACTCCATGTCTGCTCTCAAAGTGCCTGGCCGTGTATCCTCCCACAAATGCATTATGGCCTGCCTCTGCTCGCACAGCCGCTCCACCATGTGCAGGGTCGAGTTCCACCTTGTTGCAATGTCGATAATGAGGCGGTGGTTGGGAAGGTGAGCAATCGCTGCAGCTTCTGCATACGAACGGAGTGTACAGGCGACCGGCGGATGTGCGCGCACAGTCTTCGCACCTTCTGGAGCAGGGCTGTTAACTCCGGATAATTTTTGAGGAAGCACTGCACCACCAGGTTCAAGGTGTGAGCCAAGCAACGTATGTGGCTGAGTTTTGAAAGGGCTATGGCTGCCACAAAATTACGGCCGTTATCACTAACTACCTTGCAGGCCTCAAGATGTACACTGCCCAGCCATGACTAAGTTTGTCGCTTCAAGTACTCGGCCAGCACCTCGGCGGTGTGTCTGTCGCCCAAACACATCATCTGCAACACAGCCTGCTGACGCTTTCCACTAGCTGCTCGATAGGGGGACACCTCGTGTGCAACAGTGGCAGCTGCAGATGGAGTGCTCGTACGACTGCGCTCTGCGGACGAGCTTTCGCTTCTGGAGGAGGAGGAGGAGGAGGAGGAGGAGGGTCGAACGCCTACAGCCAACTGTTTCCTATACCGTGGGCTAGGCAGCACTGTCCCACCACCACTGTCCCCTGTGGACCCTGCATCCACCACATTAACCCAGTGCGCAGTGATGGACACGTAACAGCCCTGGCCATGCCGACTGGACCATGCATCAGTTGTGAGGTGCACCTTTCCGCTCACTGACTGCTTGAGTGCATGGACAATGCGGTCTTTCACATGATGGTGGAGGGCTGGAATGGCCTTGCGAGAGAAGAAGTGGCGACTGGGTAGGTCATAGCGTGGTACTGCATAGGCCATGAGTTCGCGGAAAGCTGCGCTTTCCACCAACCGAAAGGGAATCATCTCAAACGAGATTAGTTTGGCAATGTGGGCGTTCAAACCCAGTCTACGCGGATGAGAGACTGAGTACTTTCTTGACCTACTCATAGTGTCTGGGAGGGTGAGCTGGACTTGAGAGCTGCATACGGTGGAAGTAGGGGTGGACAGGGCGGACTGAGAGAGGGTTGATGATGGTGATGGAGTTGGTGTTCTTTCTGATGGCCTAGAATCAGTCTTTCGTTGATATAACAGTGGGATTCCCTGACTGCTGTGGCCTTGCAACGACACCTCAACCTTTGCTGCTGTGCTAACCGGTGGGCTTACAGTGGGGGAAACAATGTAGCGTTGCTGACTACCTTCGTTGTGATCAGTTGCACATGTGGCACTTGAGGTTTGGTGTTGTGTCCACGCTTGCAAGTGCATGCTGGTTAAATGTCTAAGCATTCAACTGGTATTCAAATTTTTCAGATTTTTCCCTCGGCTAATGGTCTTTGCGCATTTCTTACAGATAACCTTGGCCTGATCATGAGGATTTTGTTCAAAAAAGTGCCACACTGCACTCTTCCTACTTTGGCAGACATTTTGCGGCCTAGCACGCTGTGATCTTTTGACCCTCTGGACAAGCTGTCCAGCAACTCTTTTGATTTTTGGAACCTGTCTTTGGAGTGCTCCGGGCCTGCCAGATAACAGCTGTTGCGATGTCGATGTCTGCTGTGGATGCTCCTCATCTGAGCTATTGGAAGCAGCACCCTCTTCCCCCAATGGATGCCAATCTGGGTCAACAACTGGGTCATCCATCACCTCCTCTTCAATGTCATGTGCACCTTCCTCTGTGTCACCGTGTATGGTGGTATAGTGTGCGGGAAGGGGCACCTGAGTCTCATCAGGGTCAGAATCTGGCTCTGTACACTGCGAGGACAATGTAGTGCTCTGAGTGAATGTACCAGCAGAATCATCCATCAGCGGCTGTGCATCAGTGCACTCCATGTCAGATTCATCTTGGCCTGGGTAATTCACCATTTGACTTGATAATCCAGGCATGGTATGTTAAAACAGCTCCATGGAGTAATCAGTAGTATGGCCTGCGTCATCCTTCAATCTTGGTTGGGGTGAAGGACACAAGGAAAGGTGTGGTTCATGAACATGAGCCTCCAATGACAACTCAGTGCTTTTACTTTTTACAACTGAAGAAGAGGAGGCGATAGAGCTGGAGGCTGAGTCAGCAATGTAAGACAAAACTTTTTCCTGATGCTCTGGCTTTAAAAGCGGTTTGCCAACTCCTAGAAAGCTAAGCCTTCGAAGCCTTATGGAGCCAGACGATGACGCAGGCTCAACACCTCCTGCATTCGGTCCTATTTTGCTCTTGCCACTACCATCAGATCCACCACCAACACCATCATTACCAGCTGCCAACCCCCGCCCAATTCCACGGCCTCTTCCACCAGCCTTCCTCATTTTTTGTAGAAATGTAGACAAAATCCAACAAACTATATAGTAATGTAAAACAAGGTACAAGGTGTCTATAGGACAGGGGAGATTTTGAATTTCTGCTCACACTAGTGGACACTGGACACTTTTGGATTGTGTGAGGCCCACTGAATATCTGAGCGCTATGTCACAGGCTCGATGGCACAGCTGTGACCAAAGTGACTAGAGGATAAGTGAGATTTTGAATTTCTGCTCACACTAGTGGACACTGGACACTTTTGGATTATGTGAGGCCCACTGAATATCTGAGCGCTATGTCACAGGCTCGATGGCACAGCTGTGACCAAAGTGACTAGAGGATAAGTGAGATTTTGAATTTCTGCAGACACTTGTGGACACTGGACACTTTTGGATTGTGTGAGGCCCACTGAATATCTGAGCGCTATGTCACAGGCTCGATGGCACAGCTGTGACCAAAGTGACTAGAGGATAAGTGAGATTTTGATTTTCTGCAGACACTTGTGGACACTGGACACTTTTGGATTGTGTGAGGCCCACTGAATATCTGAGCGCTATGTCACAGGCTCGATGGCACAGCTGTGACCAAAGTGACTAGAGGATAAGTGAGATTTTGAATTTCTGCTCACACTAGTGGACACTGGACACTTTTGGATTGTGTGAGGCCCACTGAATATCTGAGCGCTATGTCACAGGCTCGATGGCACAGCTGTGACCAAAGTGACTAGAGGATAAGTGAGATTTTGAATTTCTGCAGACACTTGTGGACACTGGACACTTTTGGATTGTGTGAGGCCCACTGAATATCTGAGCGCTATGTCACAGGCTCGTTGGCACAGCTGTGACCAAAGTGACTAGAGGATAAGTGAGATTTTGAATTTCTGCAGACACTTGTGGACACTGGACACTTTTGGATTGTGTGAGGCCCACTGAATATCTGAGCGCTATGTCACAGGCTCGATGGCACAGCTGTGACCAAAGTGACTAGAGGATAAGTGAGATTTTGAATTTCTGCTCACACTAGTGGACACTGGACACTTTTGGATTGTGTGAGGCCCACTGAATATCTGAGCGCTATGTCACAGGCTCGATGGCACAGCTGTGACCAAAGTGACTAGAGGTTAAGTGAGATTTTGAATTTCTGCAGACACTTGTGGACACTGGACACTTTTGGATTGTGTGAGGCCCACTGAATATCTGAGCGCTATGTCACAGGCTCGATGGCACAGCTGTGACCAAAGTGACTAGAGGATAAGTGAGATTTTGAATTTCTGCAGACACTGGACACTTTTGGATTGTGTGAGGCCCACTGAATATCTGAGCGCTATGTCACAGGCTCGATGGCACAGCTGTGACCAAAGTGACTAGAGAATAAGGGAGATTTTGAATTTCTGCAGACACTTGTGGACACTGGACACTTTTGGATTGTGTGAGGCCCACTGAATATCACAGCGCTATGTCACAGGCAGAAATTGGCTAGTGTATCACAAACTACAAGGTGTATGTAGAATTGGGCAGAGTAGGAATCTCCCTAGAGTGCAGGTCTGTAAGAACGGAACATGTCCTCGACTTATTCTCACAGAGTGACACAGATAGCTTCACTGTGGCTGTGATAACAGCCGTTACACGGTACTGTGTGATGAGCGTACACTGCTGTATGGTGTGAAAACATGCACGCTTAGTACCTCAGCAGGACAAAAAAAAAATATTGGGATTGCTTTTAAAAAAGCAGTTTGCAGCTCAGTACCTCAGCAGGACAAAAAAAAAAAATTGGGATTGCTTTTAAAAAAGCAGTTTGCAGAGCAGTGGATAAACAGCAATGCAGCTGTCAGGAAGCCTTAGAAGGCAGCCCAACAACCAACACCACTGATACACCACAATATAGCCTCCCCTTGCACTGCACACACAGTGACTGGTGTGTTGTACAGGCACAATCGCTAGCAGCAGAAGCAGTTTTTTTTTCTTCTTCCCTGCCTAACACTCTCCCTACAGAATCAGCAGCAACCTCTCCCTATGCTAAGATCGGCAGAAGTAAGATGGCGGTCGGCGTGCACGCCCTTTTATACCCCCTGTGACGCCCACCAAAGCAAGCCAATCACTTGCATGCCCTTCTTGCGTGCCTATGTCATCACGTTGCCCACAGTGTCCGTGGATCCTGATTGGCTGAAAAAGAGCGCAAAACAAACTTTTGAAACGCGACTTTGGCCCGTAAGTCGCCGACCTCGTGGCCGACCTCATCCTAGGGTCGGGTTTCGTTTCATGAAACCCGACTTTGCCAAAAGTCGGCGACTTTTGAAATTTTTCGACCCGTTTCGCTCAACTCTAGTCCTAAAGGACTCTTGGAGCAATCTCAATTCTCATTTTTCAAACAATAAGGGATAATTATTGGCACCCAATACAAAGAATTACCTATCAGTAAATCATAAAAGTATTACCATTTAACTTGAAATCTCTGAGGCCATCTCATTACTCATAAAAACCAGCAATGTGAGGTGTTTATGATGCCAGGTAATTAAGTACAAAGCTTAGGCAGCCTAAAGTGTCCCTTACCCAAGGGCAATGGATTATCGTGTCTTCATGGACAGGTGACCACAGAAGGTATGCTCACAGAACAGGACTCAAAAGTCGTCCTGTCAGCCCAACGCGTGTTGTCACAAAGCTGACTTTATCAGGAGCAGGGGTGTGGTTGTTTCATATACTAGTGTCTATATATGCCAAAAATAAATTAATAAGTCATAGCAGTGCGACATCGTGCACGGAGATAGAGAAGCGTCAATGAGACTCTTAAATAAGATAGTGAGTTCTTCGTGTCACTTACATAACAGTGCTTGCACAATTAAGATGGCCATGTAAGGATGAATGTAATGCCGTATACTTGCTCTGGATCATGGATCGATACGAGGATCATTTCCTTCAACTGCTGGCATCTTCTCTACATTCCTTTGTTAGAGATTCAGCACATTTTATGTCATATCTTGAGGGACTCATCATTCCGGAGAACACCATTTTGGTCAGCCTCGATGTAGAATCTCTGTATACCAGCATAGCACATGACCTCGGAATACAGGCCATATCTTAGATTTTGGACAGTCTACAGGAGATAGTGAGCATGTAAATTCATACTTGAACTTCTATTTTTTATCTTGGATAAAACCTATTTTACTTTTGATAGGAAGTGCTACAGACAAATATCTAGTACAGCTTTGGGGGCATGGTGTGCGCCTCATATGCAAATCTATTTTTAGAGTGGTGGGAGGAGAATGTGGTGCAGGTATATGAAGCATTTTCAACAAAAGTACTGACGTGGCGATGGTATATAGATGATGTTCTACTCTGGACAGGTCCCTGGGAGACTGTAAAAGATTTATTGAAGATCTCAATCAGAATACTTTCATTATTAGACCTACCTCAACCCTCTTGGAAACATCTATTGAATTTTTGGACATCAAGCTGTCAATCATGGGTCAACGAATTTCCTCTTGTCTTCATCGGAAGGCTATGATGACAAACAGCTTGCTGCACTACACCAGTTTCCACCTGCCACACCTAAAGAATGGAACTCCTAAAGGTCAGTTCCTCTGTGTCTGCAGAAACTGTAGTTCTAAGAGTGAGTTTCAATCATTGGCAAGGGATTTAACTACCCCCTTTGCCAACAGGAAATACTCACGAAAGGTCATCCCGAAGGCTTTTCAACATGCAAACAATGTGGACCAGTCTAACCTCTTCAAAATACAGGTTTGTGACTATACCAGACCTCTGTCTCTTATTTACACATTTAACAATCAGTGGTCAGACACTTATAAAATACTGTCAAAAAATTGGAATATCCTGCTGAGCAAACCCAGACTCTCTTCTCAATTTACTCAAGTTTCCAAAATAGTGGCTGGAAGAACACAAAATTTTATTGACCAGCTTTGCCATAGCTACTACCAGCGACCTAAGGTGAAACTTAAGTTGGGTACAAGGATTTACGGCACCTATCCTTGTGGCGGTTGCAATGTTTGTCAATTTATGATTGCACATGATGGACTTTCTATCCATACTTTACCATCTCCTATTTGGCCTAAATCTTACTTTAATTGCAGGTCTAGAAATTCAGTGCAATAGATCATTTGTGACTGCCCAAAGATGTATGTTGGCCAAACTACCCAGGAATTGAGGAGAAGAATCCAACATCTGTCTAACATCTCTACAGCTAAAAAGGATCGAGAGAAGAATAAAGCCATCATGTCGGTAACCACACACTTTCTTGATATTAGTAAAGGCCCTTATACATTTAGCGATGCACCAGCGATCTGACCAGCGATTCGACCCGGTCAGGATCGCTGGTGCATCGCTAAATGATCGCTAGTGAGCTTTCACACAGAAAGATCTCACAGCGATGCAGCAGCGCACGATACTTACCTTTCACACACAGCGATCCAGATGTCCTCCCACCCGCGTCCAGCATCGCTCGTCTCACACAGCAGGAAGCCCAGCAGGAAGCAGACGACGAGAAATGGAGCCGCCCGATCTCGCGCGATCAGCGACGGACAGCGGGGAAGCCGGTCAGAGGTAAGTATCACACATAGCGATATCGCTAGCGATATCGCTATAACGTTACAAAATCAGTGACGTTTTAGCGATATTGCTAGCGATATCGCTATGTGTAAAACCAGCCTTAAGAGCAGCATCATCAGCCTCAAGATTATGGGTCTGGAGTTCATCAAGACAAGCATCAGAGGAGGCAACACTACTAACCAATTATTTAGATGCAAATCCAAATGGATATATGATCCACAGAGTCTTTCCCCTAAGGGCCTTAATAAAGATTTTCTTTTCACAGGTTTTTATAAACAACTTTAGTGGCCTGAGCATTTTGGTTCAATTGTACTTTTTTTGCTCATTTTACAGCTTCACTGTTATGGCGATGCTTTGCACGTGTATTTGACTATGGATGTATCATGCTCATAGTTTGATTAGCACCCAATGCAAAACTAGTTTTTTTCTGGACTTGATGTATAATGATGTTACCTACGGTATGTTGGAAATAAATTATGGTTGTAGTGAATATCTCTCCCTCTTATCATAGGTGGTAGGGTAGCATCGATCTACGCTAATGCAAATTGGGAAAATTGCTCTAAATGGGCTAAGATTCAACTATTGGTCAAGGACTTATTGAGAGGCCCATAGAAAATAGAACTAGCCAAGAGTTAGTCCTTGGTCTTTGATCTGTGATGAGCCTCCTTGCGGGTCCATGTCAAACTCTGCTAAGCTAGTGTGATCATGTATATTAATGCCTCTACATATTGCAGAGGCTTATGCTCTCTCTTGTTGATATCAAACATTGTTTTTGTGGTGCGTTGATGTCATGACCTCTTTTGTTTGGCCACTATACTTTCCAATGATATTTTTGCCTTGCAGCCCAAGTATACATACCGTATATACTCGCGTATAAGTCGAGATATTCAGCCCATTTTTGGGGGCTGAAAGTCCCCCTCTCGGCTTATACACAAGTCATATACCGGGGGTCAGCCTGGCGGGGGTGTAGGAGATCATACTCACCTCTCCTAGCATGTCTCTTGCAGCCCCCCGTGCTTATTCCATCTTCTCGGCGCTGTTCTTCCTACTTTCAGCGGTCATATGGTGCTGCTCATTACATATGTGCATATGTAATGAACGGCTCATTACATATGCGCATATGTAAGGAGCGGCACCACCTGACCGCTGAAAGCAGGAAGAACAGCGCTGAGAAGATGGAATGAGCACAGGGGCTGCGAGAGACATGCTAGGAGAGGCAAGTATAGCGGAGGGAGCCATATTCACTTGTCCCCCGTTCCACCGATGCACGTCGCTCTGCTGTCTTGCTTCCTCTGGCAGTGACGTTCAGGTCAGAGGGCGCCATGACGTAGTTAGCAGGCGCCCTCTGCCTGAACAGTCACTGCAGAGCCAGCAACGTTGAGGAGCAGCAGCTGCAGCAGCAGGGACGAGGTGAGTATATAGGTTTTTTTTCTTTAATTGAGGCAGCGGCAGCAGCAGCATTATAAGGGGCCACTAATAACTATGCATCATTGTAAGGGGCCACTCACTGTGCAGCAATATAAGGGGCCACTAATAACTGCGCATCATTGTAAGGGGCCACTCACTGTGCAGCATTATAGCATGGTATATAAAACAACCACACCTCCTGCCCCTGGTAAATTCACTTTTGTGAGGACACGGGTCAGGCTGACAGGAGCCGCATCTCGCCTCTGCACCATTACCGCTGACTAACGATTAATGAGTCCTGTTCTGCGAGCATACCTTCGGTTGGTCACCTGTCATTGGAGACATGATAATCTGTTGCCTGTGGGTAAGGGAAACTTTAGGCTAGCCAAGCTTTGCACTTAATTAAGTGGCATCATAAACACCTCACTTTGCTGGTTTACATGAATAATGAGATGACCTCAGTGATTTCAAGTAAAATGGTAATACTTTTATGATTTACTGATAGGTAATTCTTTGTATTGGGTACCAATCATTATCCCTTATTGTTTGGAAAATGAGAATTGAGATTGCATCAAGAGTCCTTTATATTGAATTGCATTATGGCAATACTTTTAGGATTAACTAGCAGAAGGGATTTTTGCATTTGATGGTAACCACTAAGCTTCTATCATTTGTGCCTTGTATCAGAGACTCAAATATCAACCTTGCTATCTAATATATTTAGCAATATAATTTATATATGTGCAATCTTCAGGTGCTAGTTGGCATTTCGGAGCTCCTGCCCTAAATTGGTATGAATTGTTTGTATTTTTTTTAATGCTTTTATCACTTATGTTTGGTTTTTTTTGTATACACTAATAAAAATTTGTAATTTTTTATGGTGATCCCTGCTTTTATGCACGTCACTCTGTTCTTATTTATTTACTGGTTGGTCTTAATGACATGCTGCAGGTTGACCCCATTAATTATGAGTGTGATGGTGCACTCCCTTTGTGTTCTTATAGCAGCAACAGTAACACCAGCAGGCACAGAAGCCATGACAAAGATGTCACAGACTGCAATAATGGAAGATCAATGCATGACACTAGAAAAGACACAATCACTTAGTCTGTCCAGTCTGCGAATGGGCTTCAAAAGTCATTGGAGATCCATGACTTGTTCATTTTCATGAAAGTTAGGTGGTTTTGAGAGAATTCTGGCTGCCAGGCATAACAAATCCTCCAAGGTGTGACATGCAAGCTCAGGCCACTCTTCCATTTTTGAAGACCAAAATGGAAAAGGGTCCAAACCCCCACTGATGGCATTGATATTGAGCTTGATATAATCATGGACCATCCTCTTCAGTGGTTCACAATGTGTCAGATTTGCACTCTGTTCTACTGGTGCACAGGTCTAAAAAATCTGTTAAACGACTCACAGAGATGGCCTATGCAACTTCCACTGCTGCAGCTGCTGTTAATGTTTTTGCAATGGTGCCTTGAAATTCCAGGGGTTTGTTGTCTAGAACTGCGATGCACACTGTGTGCCTCACTGCTGTTTTGGGGGAAACCACGAACCACTAAGATTGTCTACAAGTGTGTTTCAATAATGCAGCATGCCCATGTCCTTTTCCAAGGGGGGAAGCATGTGGCAAAGTTTACTCTTGCACAGTGGATCTAACAGAGTGGCAACCCAGAAATCAGCACTATATCTAACCCTAAGAATATGGGCATAATGTTGAAGAAGTGCAAAAAGAAGATGATCAAGTGTCAGGCGCTTCCATGAGGTCCAAGTCCATGGTGTGATGATGTAGGGGTAACATTCAAGGTTGCTTCCTTGCTCATTTCCCGCCAACCACCATCAACAAAGAGGGGATCATTATCCTCTTACTCTCCTGAGTGTTGCATGCGCATTGCCTCTCCTTCTTGACCTCCTTTTTAGGGATAGAAATGGTGCTGACTATTGATACTCTGTTAGATCCATGGTACAAGAGTGAATTTTTCCTAATGTTTCCCCACCTGGAAAGGAGCATGTGCATGTTTGCATGTTGAAGTATTGAAATACGCTTGTAGACAATTTTAAGAATGTTTTCCCCAAAACTGCAGTGAGTTACACAGTGTACTTCGCAGTTCTAGACAACCAACACTGGGAATGTCAAGTCGTCATTACAAAAATGTTAGCAGCAGCAGTGAAAGAGACATAAGCAATTTCTGTGAGTCATTTCACACATTTTTTAGACCAGCCCATGCACCAGCAGAACACAATACAAGTCGATTGGAGAGGATGGTGCAGGAGAATCTTGAGCTCAATATAAATGCCATCAGAAGGAATTTGGACCCCTTTGCATTTTGTTCTTCAACAATGGAAGATTGGCCTTAGCTCGCCTGTCACGCCTTGGAGGTTTTGTGATGCTTGTCAGCATTCATTCTCTCAGAACGTGTCTTCGGAGCTGCTGATGGTGTCCTGACAGATAAGCGCATCCAGCTGGCTGTCCCCTGACTAGGCGATGGTGTCGTTTTTTTAGTGCCATGCATTGATCTTGTGTTATTGCAGTCTGTAACACCTATTTCATGGCTACAGTGCCTGTTGTTGCTACTGCTGCTGTTACAAGCAATTTTTGAAATGTTGAGACTCCAAATTGTGTCTCCATCTGGTGGGTTGCTTGTAGTGGAAGAGGTGTCAGAGGGCCATTATATTATTTTTACTTTGTGGAAATTGATGCCACTTTAGTGGTGTGGGACAATAATTTTTGTAGATTTGTAGACTCCAAGTTGGGTCTTCATCTGGTGGGTTGCCTGTAGTGGAAGGTGTGTTAGAGGCTTGTTATACTGTTTCTGCTCTGTGGAAATTGATTCCACTTTAGTGGTGTGTGAAAATATTTTTTTTAAATGTGGAGACTCCAAGTTGTGTTTCCATCTGGTGGGTTGCCTGTAGTGGAAGGAGTGTCAAAAGGCGATTATACTATTTCTACTCTGTGGATATTGATGGCACTTTAGTCATGTGTGACAATAATTTTTTGAAACGTGGAGAATCCAAGTTTTGTCTCCATCTGGTGGGTTGCCTGTAGTGGAAGTGGTGTCAGAGGGCAGTAAGGGTGTTTCTGGATCAATTCATACCCTGCATACCTTGCTGATAAAATGGGTAAATTTTAAGTTTAACATGGTTTATTATTAGTGATAATCGAATAATGAAATATTTGGATTCGGGAAAATCGTCACAAATAATTTCTAACATCCGAATATTCATACCGAATAACGAATCCAATGCAAATCAAAGTATTTTTCTGCTGGACCCAACAAACAGGTCTGGGGGCATGGGAAAAAAATCTGAATTTGATTGGAGAGAGCTAAAACTAAATAAGAACAGCATGGAAAGGATGCCTGCATGCCTTTCTGACTCACATATGGTATCTGAGAATAATGTTGTCAGAGTATTGCGCCGGTTTTACAGATTTTTAAAAAGACCTACCAAATCAAAGCAACATTTTTTTTAATGGAAGAATGCTAGGAAACATTTTTTCCTTCATAATTACATGTATATAATGTTAAATAAAAATAAAAAAAATTATACCTCCCCTTTAGCAGAGCGTTTTGTCTTTAGATTTTCCTTTAACATTTGTGAGGGCTCTCACTCCTACATTTGAGAGGTCCCTCCCTCATGCCAAATAGTTAGCAAGATAGGAACATACATATTCCCCATGCCCTTACAATGCCTTTTCAAACATACCCATTTGAATTTTGTGCTTTGCCCGCCACCACCACCATGTCCACCGCCATGTCATTATGCGGCCCTCGCTTCCAATTTGGAGAGTGCCAGTGGGTGCGGTGAAACCTGAGTTTAGTAAGGGCCCTCAGGGGGCTCCATAGCATACATTTGAGAGAACTCTCACTACTACATTTGGGAGGTTCCTCGCTCATACCAAATAATTAGCAAGATGGTGAAATACATTTTCCCCATTCCTTTACAATGCCATTTCAAACATGCACTTTTGAATTTTGGTCTTCGCCTGCCACCACCACCATGTCCACCACCATGTCATTATGCACCCCTCGCTTCCAATTTGCAGAGTGCCAAGGGGTCTTAATCATACATGACAATACACTTAGCAGTTATTGCAAGAGGTAGAGATAGAGAGTACAAGTTTCACGATTGCACAATGTGCAAAGATTTCAAAAGTTACAAAACAATATCCACCTGGGGTATACATAGATGAACACTAAGTACTTATTGCAGAAGCAGAAGGAGGAGGAGTTGATTTTCTGAACAAAATGGATTTGGATGCTAAGGGATGGACGTTAAGACAACTTCCAAAAAAAATTTGGCCTGCAGTTACATCACATTGCTGTCATCCATAGGGCTTACAAAGCCAGAGTAAATCCAGCCCTTGTTCACATTTAGAAGAGTCAGCCTGTCTGCATTTTCCCGTGACAGCCGTGTGTGCCTATACGTCATTATTGCAACTAAAAACCTGCTCAGACAACACACTCATGGCAGGGTGTGGTAGCACCTCTAAGGCGTACAAGGAGAGGTCAGGCCAAGTATGCAGCTTGGACAGCCAATAGTTAAAGGGCACTGAGGATTCAGTAAGGATGCTGGTATGGTCACTTATGTAATCCTTCATCGTCTTGGTCAACTTCTCCCTCTTCGCCATAGTTACACCCACAGATAGCCCTTGCTGATGAGACGGTCTCATAAAAATGGCCCAGTTGTTGGACTTTCTCCCCCCGATCAAGTTGCATCTGGTGTTTGTGGCCCTCCCTTGAAATCTTTGTGGGCAAAAAGAGCCGATACTTCTGCCTGCAGCGTTGTCTAAGGGTAATCTTTTTAGCAAGTCTTCGACTACAGGCCCTCTAGCATGCATGCCCTGAAAATGGAACGTCTGTCTCCAACATTAGAGAAGCAAATGTCTCCTTGTACAATGGGTCAAGAAAGGTGTATCGCTAATATTAATATTTCATGGTGGACAAAATGTCTTTCACGTGAGGGTCTTGGGAAAGGCATCTAGACATGAACTTTGCCATGTGTGGCAGATTACAAAGAGACAAACATTTATTGCTCTCACCAGGAAGAACACTAACCATCCTCTCTTCATGACACATAGCCTCCTCCTCCTCTGCAGGCCATCCATGCTGAACAGTCATAAAGCTGGGATTGGGAGTCCCCTCTGTAGCGCAGAGCAAAAAGTCTTGTTTCTCCTCATTGTCCAATTCCTCGACCTAATGTCCGCTGAGAATACTGTGTAAGTCTGTGCTGTGTGGTATCAGCCACTGCACAATCTTGATCCATAGCCACCTGCTTGGCATTGAAAGCTTCCACTTTCAGATTCTGCAGCAAACGTTTTAATAGACAGAGCAATGGGATGGTTACGCTCATAATAGCGTCATCATTGCTCATGATCATGGTGCAGTTCTCAAAGTTTTGACGAACCTTACATAGGTGAGCGATCCACACCCACTCAGCAGTTGTTATGTATGGGGACTGAATGTTACTCTGACGGGCCATGAGAAGCTGGAATTCATCAGAGACTGCCCTCTGCTGTTCTCTAAGTCTTGCCAACATATGGAATGTCGAATTCCAGCATGTGGGCAGGTCACAAATTAGTCAGTGATGAGGCAAATTAAAGCGCTGCTGAAGCAAAGTTTAAATGTGCGCTGACACGGCGTACCTTGGCAAGTAGTCAGGCAAGTCAGGGTATTTTTTAAAAAACTGCTGTAAAACCAAATTCAGCAGGTGGGCCATGCATGGAATGTGTACCAGCTTGCAGAGCTTTTAAGCCGACACTAAGATATGCCCATTATTGCACACAACTAGACCTAGTTGGAAGTTCAGCGGGAATATGGAATGTCGAATTCCAGCGTGTGGGCAGGTCACAAAGCAGTCAGTGACGAGTCAAATTTAAGCGCTGCTGCAGCAAAGCTGACCAGTGAAAGCCTGAGATGACTTTAGGAAATGTGCGCTGACACGGCGTACCTTGGCAAGTAGTCAGGCAAGTCAGTGTATGTTTTTAAAAACCGCTGTTAAACCAAATTCAGCATGTGGGCCATGCATGGAACGTGTACCAACTTGCGGAGCTTTAAAGCAGCCACTAAGTTACATCCATTATTGCACACAACCAGACCTGGTTGGAAGTTCAGCAGGGATAGCCACTGCTCGATCTGTAATTTTATCCCTCTCTACAGCTCGGCTTTGTTGTGAGCATTATCACCTAAACAAATGAGCTTCAGTAGAGCGTTTTACCACCTCACCAAGGCAGTGCTGCAGATTTTCCAGCTGGGAAGTGAGGGGGAGGCTAGTTCTGCCAGAGATGAGGAGAGACATGAACTGGAATACGAGGAGACTGAAAACCTGATGGAATTTGGATTCGCTTTTCTTGGTGTGGGTGAGATGTGTTACTCTGTCCCAGACTCCAAACAGGTTAACCCAGTGTGCCATCAGGGAAATAAAGGCTTTGCAATAGCTGAAAAGGGGAGAAACCTGTGGACGTCTGTGGTACTTCACGGATAGTGAACATTAGATAGGGCTATAACATGTCCCAATCCGTCCCGTCCTTGCAGATCACCTTTTTGAGCATGGCCTTGAGGGTCTTGTTAAACCTTTCCACCAACCCCTCGGTTTGTGGGTAGTACACCGACAGATAACATAGCTCCCAGGTCACCTTGGACACAAAAGGAGTCCCCTGATTGGTAAGGATCTCCTTTGGCAGCCCAAGGTTGTCCTCCAACACTGATCTGCTGCTTTTTAGAATTCAGCATCTCACGAGCATCTTGCACTTTACCCTTTATATGGAAATGTGCGTCTTTGTCAACCAATTTTTCATGGGCATCTTTTTTTGCCACTTAGTGTATGGGCATTACAAGTATAGGAGATTTGCACCTTTAAACTGGGAAAACAAATTTGGAGGCCATCCTCCACATTTCTTCTTTTGGGGATTGGAGTGCATGCAAATTTGTGGCAGGCCTTGTATTCACTACATGGGCAAACATTATGTGACTTAAAAAAAATCATGATAATGGGAACTTTGGTTTCATGTGGCCATCCACTACATAAATTCAAAGGCTTATTGGGGTGCGTGTAACTTTGATGCAGGGCAGGTCTTGTATTCAATGCATAAGCAAACAGTATGGGAGTACCAAATGAATAATGTGAACTTGGCTTTCCTGTGGCCATCCGGTATGTGGATTCAAAGGCTTGTTGGGGTGTGTGTAGCTTTGGCGCAGGGCAGGTCTTGCATTCAATGCATATGGAAACAGTATGGGAGTACTAAATGAATAATGTGAACTTGGTTTTCCTGTGGCCATCCAGTACGTAGGTTCAAAGGCTTATTGGGGTGCATGTAACTTTGGTGCAGGCCAGGCCTTGCACTCAATGCATGAGCAAACAGTATGTGAGTACCAAATTTTTGGGGGGTCCCCCATTTTAATAGCTAGTAAAGACTAAGTATAGTGCCTTGTGAAAGTATTCAGCCCCCTGGAACTTTTCAACCTTTTCCCACATATCATGCTTCAAACATAAAGATACTACATGTAAATTTTTGGTGAAGAATCAACAACACGTGGGGCACAATTGTAAAGTTGAACAAAATTTATTGGTTATTTTAAATTTTTGTTGTAATTCAAATACTGAAAAGTGGGGCGTGAAATATTATTCGGCCCCTTTAACTTAATACTTTGTTGCGTAAACCTTTTGCTGCGATTACAGCTGCAAGTTACTTGGGGTATGTCTCTATCAGTTTTGTACATGGATAGACTGAAATTCTTGCCCATTCTTCCTTGGCAAACAGCTCGAGCTCAGTGAGGTTTGATGGAGATCGTTTGTGAACAGCGGTTTTCAGCTCTTTCCACAGATTCTTGATTGGATTCAGGTCTGGACTTTGACTTGGCCATTCTAACACCTGGATACGTTTACTTGTGAACCATTCCATTGTAGATTTAGCTTTATGTTTGGGATCATTGTCTTGTTGGAAGACAAATCTCCGTCCCAGTCTCAGGTCTTTTACAGACTCCAACAGGTTTTCTTCAAGAATGGTCCTGTATTTGGCTCCATCCATCTTCCCATCAATTTTAACCATATTCCCTGTCCCTGCTGAAGAAAAGCAGGCTCAAACCATGATGCTGACACCACCATGTTTGAGAGTGGGGATGTTGTGTTCAGGGTGATGAGCTGTGTTGCCTTTACACCAAACATATCGTTTGGCATTGTTGGCAAAAAGTTCTATTTTGGTTTCATCTGACCAGAGCAACTTCTTCCACATGTTTGGTGTAACATAGTAACATAGTTATTAAGGTTGAAGGAAGACTTTAAGTCCATCTAGTTCAACACATATCCTATCCTAACTTGCTCTAACATGTTGATCCAGAGGAAGGTAAAAAAACCCATGTGGCAAACAGTAAGCTTCACATTGGGGAAACAAATTCCTTCCCGACTCCACATACGGCAATCAGACTAGCTCCCTGGATCAATACAATATCAAGGAACTAGTGTATATACCCTGTAATATTATACTTTTCAAGAAAGGCATCCAGACCCTTCTTAAATTTTAGTAGAGAATCACTCATTACAACATCATATGGCAGAGAGTTCCATAGTCTCACTGCTCTTACAGTAAAGAATCCGCATCTGTGAGTACGCTTAAACCTTCTTTCCTCCAGATGTAGAGGATGCCCCCTTGTCCCTGTCACAGGTCTTTGAGTAAAAAGATCATTAGAAAGTCATTTAGGATATTGGCTTTTTCCTCATCCTCATCCACCATTTCACCCAGACTATTATTAAGGGGACCAACACTATCATTTTTTAGTTTCTTACTATTTATGTAGTTAAAGAATATTTTGGGATTATTTTTATTTTCTCTGGCAATGAGTCTCTCTGTCTCAATCTTTGCTGTCTTGATTTGCTTTTAACATAATTTATTTAATTTTCTGTATTTACTCAATGCCTCATCAATACCTACCTACTTGCCTTAATTCTCTAAATGCTTTATTTTTGTCTCTGATTGCGCCCCTTACAGCTCTATTTAGCCATAGTGGTTTCCTCCTATTTCTAGCATGTTTATTCCCATACAGTATATTTTGTGCACAGGTCCTATTCAGGATGCTAATAAACGTCTCCCATTTTCTTTGTTTATTTTTATGTCTCAGGATATCGTCCCAGTTAATTGCACCAAGATCATCTCTCATCCGTTGGAAATTTGCTTTCCTGAAGTTTAGTGTCCTTGTAACCCCTCTACTACACATCTTATTAAAGGATACATGAAAACTTATCATTTTGTGATCACTATTACCCAAGTGACCCTCAACCCTTATATTTGATATGCGGTCTGGCCTGTTGGTTAATATTAGGACTAGCACTGCCCCACCTCTTGTTGAGTCCTGAACCAATTGTGAAAGGTAATTGTCTCTCATAGTTGTCAAAAACCCATTACCTTTGCTGGAACTGCAGGTTTCGGTTCCCCAATGTATTTCAGGGTAGTTGAAGTCCCCCATAATAATGACTTCTCCTTGAGACGCAACTTCATCTATTTGCTTTATGAGGATATTCTCTGTTGCTTCCTTTATTTTTGGAGACATATAACAAACCCCTATCAGTAATTATTTTTTCCCCCTCCCTTATCTCCACCCACAGGGACTCTACATTTTCATTAGATTCATATATATTATCACGCAGGATGGGTTTTAAGGATGATTTTACATACAAAGACACACCTCCCCCTTGCTTATTTGTACGGTCATTTCTGAACAGACTATATCCCTGTAAATTAGCAGCCCAGTCATGGCTCTCGTCCAGCCATATCTCCGATATCCCCACCATGTCATAATTATGTTCCAACAACATTAATTCTAATTCCTCCATTGTGTTGCCAAGGCTTCTGGAATTAGTATACATGCACTTTATGTATCTCTCTGTACCTCTATTCTTTCTTAAATTATTAACTGTTCTAACCCCACCTCCCATGCCACCCCCACCCCCAATTTCATTATTTGTGCCCAGGTCTCTATCTGCACTGTCTTCCCCTCCTATAAAAGGAATACCCTCCCCCCAGTCCCTAGTTTAAACACTCCTCCAATCTTCTAGCCATTTTCTCCCCAGCACAGCTGCACCCTCCCCATTGAGGTGCAGCCCGTCCCTAGCGTAGAACCTGTAACCAACTGAGAAGTCGGCCCAGTTCTACAGGAACCCAAACCCCTCCTTCCTACACCCATTCCTGACCCACTCATTAACCTCCCTAATCTCCCGCTGCCTCTCTGGCGTGGCACGTGGTACAGGAAGTATTTCCGAAAATACCATCTTGGAGGTCCTTGCTTTAAGCTGGCAGCTTAATTCCCTGAAATCATCTTGAAGGACCTTCCACCTACCTATAACTTTGTCATTTGTGCCAATGTGCAACATGACCGCTGGATCCTCACCAGCCCCTCCCAATAATCTGTCAACCCGATCAGTGATGTTTCGGACTCGAGCGCCAGGTAGGCAGCACACCGTTCGAATATCCCTGTCTTTGTGACAGATTGCCCTATCTGTTCCCCTAATAATTGAGTCCTGTTATGAACTGGTCACCGAGGAGGATGGCAGGAATAGGCTAGGCCACCAGGAAACCAGAATGGTTGGTAACTCAGCGGATTTCAGATCCCTAATCCTAACAACACAACTAGCAGTAGCCGTGGGGCGTACCTACGATGCCCTAGAAGCCTCGTCACAGCCGGAGAGCTAACTAGGCCTAAAGCAAGAGAGGTGAAATCTAACCTGCCCCGCAGTAGAACCCCAAAGGAATAGATAGCCACCAAACATATATTGTCGGTGAGACAAGATGAGACACAAACGCAGGCAGAAAATAGACTGAGCAAATGATGAGGCCCAAACTGACTAGATAGGATAGGAAAGGAAAGGCACTGTCTGCAATCACACAAAACCCCTAAAAAACACAGGTCTCATGACCTCTCCCCGACTATATCAGCCTTCTGGTGTGAACTGGCAGCAAAGCAAAAGAGACTAATATGACAGGGGACTGAACAAAATGACACAAGCTGTAACATATGGAGCGGGGTCCAGCAAGGAGCTCGCTGAACCCTCACAGCAAAGCAGAAAGAGGCAAAACCAGATCAGATGGAAAGGATTAGCAAATGAACAACTTAACTGAAAAATGCAGGAACAGGCAGGAGACAGCAGACCTCAGAATGCACAGGAAGAAACTAATCACCAGCAGCCACTGAAGGAAGCCTGCTCACTTAAATACTCCAGTCAGTAAACCCTGATTTCCAATCATCGTCGTCAGGTGGCAGACTTCGGCCAGCTCCACAACCCACAGTAACCACCAGAGGGAGCTCCAACTCAGAAGTCAAATCGAGAGAGTACACAACAGTGTCACCCACTACCAGCACCTGTCTGGCCTGCCCTGCTCTCCTATTTCCCCCCCTTACTGGAGCAGACACTCCTCCGGCTTTCCTACAGGTGGCTTGTTGCAAACTCTAAATGACACTTTTTATGGATATCTTTGAGAAATGGCTTTCTTCTTGCCACTCTTCCATAAAGGCCGCATTTGTGCAGTGTACGACTGATTGTTGTCCTATGGACAGACTGTCGCACCTCAGCTGTAGATCTCTGCAGTTCATCCAGAGTGATCATGCTCCTCTTGGCTGCATCTCTGATCAGTCTTCTCCGTGTTTGAGACAAAAGTTTAGAGGGACGGCCGGGTCTTGGTAGATTTGCAGTGGTATGACACTCCTTCCACTTCAATATGATCGCTTGCACAGTTCTCCTTGGAATATTTAACGTTTTGGAAATAATTTTGTATTCAAATCCAGCTTTAAACTTCTCCACAACAGTATCATGGACCTGCCTGTTGTGTTCCTTGGTCTTCATGATGCTCTCGGTGCTTCAAACAGAACTCTGAGACTGTCACAGAGGAGGTGCATTTATACGGAGACTTGATTACACACAGGTGGATTATATTTATCATCATTAGTCATTTACAGTTGTGGCCAAAAGTATTGACACCCCTGCAATTCTGTCAGATAATACTCAGTTTCTTCCTGAAAATGATTGCAAACACAAATTCTTTGGTATTATTATCTTCTTTTAATTTGTCTTAAATGAAAAAACACAAAAAGAATTGTCCTAAAGCCAAATTGGATATAATTCCACACCAAACATAAAAAAGAGGGTGGACAAAAGTATTGGCACTGTGCGAAAAATCATTTGATGCTTCTCTAATTTGTGTAATTAACAGCACCTGTAACTTACCTGTGGCACCTAACAGGTGTTGGTAATAACTAAATCACACTTGCAGCCAGATGACATGGATTAAAGTTGACTCAACCTCTGTCCTGTGTCCTTGTGTGTACCATGGAGAAAAGAAAGAAGACCAAAGAACTGTCTGAGGACTTGAGAAACCAAATTGAGAGGAAGCATGAGCAATCTCAAGGCTACAAGTCCATCTACAATGACCTGAATGTTCCTGTGTCTACCGTGCGCAGTGTCATCAAGAAGTTTAAAGCCCATGGCACTGTAGCTAACCTCCCTAGATGTGGACGGAAAAGAAAAATTGACAAGAGATTTCAACGCAAGATTGTGCGGATGTTGCATAAAGAACTTCGACTAACATCCAAACCATTTCAAGCTGCCCTGCAGTTCGAGGGTACAAGTGTCAACCCGTACTATCCGTCGGCGTCTGAATGAAAAGGGACTGTATGGTAGGAGACCCAGGAAGACCTCACTTCTTACCCCGAGACATAAAAAAGCCAGGCTGGAGTTTGCCAAAACTTACCTGAAAAAGCCTAAAACGTTTTGGAAGAATGTTCTCTGGTCAGATGAGACAAAAGTAGAGCTTTTTGGGCAAAGGCATCAACATAGAGTTTACAGGAGAAAAAAAAAAGCATTAAAAGAAAAGAACATGGTCCCTACAGTCAAACATTGCGGAGGTTCCCTGATGTTTTGGGGTTGCTTTGCTGCCTCTGGCACTGGACTGCTTGACCGTGCGCATGGCATTATGAAGTCTGAAGACTCCCAACAAATTTTGCAGCATAATGTAGGGCCCAGTGTGAGAAAGCTGGGTCTCCCTCAGAGGTCATGGGTCTTCCAGCAGGACAATGACCCAAAACACACTTCAAAAAGCACTAGAAAATGGTTTGAGAGAAAGCACTGGAGACTTCTAAGGTGGCCAGCAATGAGTCCAGACCTGAATCCCATAGAACACCTGTGGAGAGATCTAAAAATGGCAGTTTGGAGAAGGCACCCTTCAAATATCAGGGACCTGGAGCAGTTTGCTAAAGAAGAATGGTCTAAAATTCCAGCAGAGCATTGTAAGAAACTCATTGATGGTTACCGGAAGCGGTTGGTCGCAGTTATTTTAGCTAAAGGTTGTGCAACCAAGTATTAGGCTGAGGGTGCCAATACTTTTGTCTGACCCATTTTTGGAGTTTTGTGTGAAATGATCAATGTTTTGCTTTTTGCTTCATTCTCTTTTGTGTTTTTTCATTTAAGACAAATTAAATGAAGATAATAATACCAAAGAATTTGTGTTTGCAATCATTTTCAGGAAGAAACTGAGTATTATCTGACAAAATTGCAGGGGTGTCAATACTTTTGGCCACAACTGTAGGACAACATTGGATCATTCAGAGATCCACAATGAACTTCTGGAGTGAGTGCACTGAAAGTAAAGGGGCCGAATAATATTGCACGCCCCACTTTTCAGTTTTTGACTTTCCACAAAAGTTTAAAATAACCAATAAATTTCGTTCAACTTCACAATTGTGTTTCACTTGTTGTTGATTCTTCACCAAAAATTTACATTTGGTATCTTTATGTTTGAAGCATGATATGTGGGAAAAGGTTGAAAAGTTCCAGGGGGCCAAATACTTTTGCAAGGCACTGTATACAGCTGTGAGCTGATATTAATTATCTTGGGACTCGCTTGGGTATTACCCTCTTCCCAGGCTTTAAACATCTGCCCCCAGCCGTCAGCTTTCCCTCTGCTGGTTAAGAAAATATGTGAGAGCCCACACAATTTTTTTTCCAGAAAAATAATCTTTTAATAATGAAATATATGTACAGTAAGATGATCACACACTGAACTAATTTTATATGTCACTGACATGTATATATCTATCTATTCTATGTGTGTATACTGTATGTACTCCATCTATTCTATCCTGTCAGCTACTGTACACGGTTGAAGAATTGCTGACTTTTCTTCTATCGATGTATCTATGTAATATATACTGTATACACAATGTGACTAGAGGGTTGGGGGTGTAGTTGCTCGGCAGTGATATAACATGCAGGAGGACTCTAATTTTCTTTAAAAGTTCACCTGGGTTTATTGCTACATATCCCCAGTAGCATAAACACAAAGTAAAACAGCCTTTAGATCCGGCAAAACAAAATAACAATGTCCATAAACAGGGCTTGGCTCCGTCAGGAATGTGGGCACATAGGCTGTGCCATGTCCAGCACGTAGCCTCTATAACCTAAACACAGTCTTTCTGATCCCGGTCAGCATACCACAGATCCCTGTCCATTACCTGTTGGTGTCAGCCACACAGGTTCCCGGATGCCTCTTATCCTCAGAGGAATCCCACAACTTCTCTCACTGATCCCGTCAGTAAAACTCACGGTTGTCAGACCATCCACTCTGGAGGTATCTCACAGCCCTCCTTCCTCTGGCTCAGACTAGCCAGCATTGCCACCTGTGCCAAACACACAGGCTCCATTAGGTAGCCTCTAACCACACCCACAGGTGAGGTAACATCACATGCACTGGTCAGGTGATCATAACATCACCACAGATCCTTAAACATACACAACCACATACAGGCTTCATCTTGGGTATTCAGACACACACCCTTTGGGTATGTGTTTGACTGGACCCACCCATCTCTCCAAGTCACCTGGAAGTCTCCCAATGTATAGCAAAAACCCTCAGCAGTAGATCTGCTGAGCAAAACACACTCAGGCTTCCATCACGGGGCCATCCACCTCTGAGATACATACCACCCATCAATCATATGACCAGTCACCATGCCACAACATATATATAAATATATACTGTATATACTAGATGGTGGCCCGATTCTATCACATCGGGTATTCTAGAGTCTCTGTTAAAATAAAAAATAGTTATATACTCACCTTCCGACGACCCCCGGACTCTTTCTCTCCTCTCCACGCTCCCAGCATCTTCCGGTCCAGTAATGCTTTGAGCGAAACACCGCTGATGACGTCGCCCTCATGTGAGGGCGACGTGTATCTAGTGTATTATACTCCTGTTACACTCGGAGCTGCTGTCACTGTTCTGCTGTTACCTAATGTGTTGTACTCCAGTTACAGCCAGAGCTGCAGTCACTATTCTGCTTTTCCCTAATATATTGTACTCCAGTTACACCCAGAGCTGCTGTCACTGTTCTGCTGTTATCTAATGTACTGTACTCCAGTTACTCCCAGAGCTGCAGTTACTGTTCTGCTTTTACCTAATGTATTGTAGTCCAGTTACACCCAGAGCTGCAGTCACCGTTCTGCTCTTACCTAATGTATTATACTCCTGTTACAGCCAGAGCAGAGCTGCAGTCACTGTTTAGATCTTACCAAATGTATTGTACTCAAGTTATACCCAGAGCTGCAGTCACTGTTCTGCTGTTACCTAATGTATTGTACTCCAGTTACTCCCAGAGCTGCAGTCACTGTTCTGCTGTTTCCTAATGTACTCCTGTTACACCCAGAGCTGCAGTCACTGTTCTGCTGTTACCTAATGTATTGTACTCCAGTTACTCTCAGAGCTGCGGTCACTGTTCTGCTGTTACCTAATGTAGTGTACTCCAGTTACACCCAGAGCTGCAGTCACTGTTCTGCTGTTACCTAATGTATTGTACTCCAGAATATGTACATGACTGTGCCTGTGTAATGAGCGACACAGTAGTCATGCCTTTAATGGCTGTAATGTGCCTGTACAATCAGCAATGCAGCTGTGTTGCCGCGACAACTAAGCAACTGTCGCTGATTGGTCACGGCCTAACTGCCGCGACCAATCAGCAAGGCGGGATTTCCATTACAGACAAACAGACAGAATTAGACAATTATATATATATATATATATGTGTGTGTGTCACTGACATCTATATATCTATCTATTCTATGTGTATATACTTTGTGCAATCTGTCTATTCAATCCTTCCGGCTCCTGCTGTGATTTTAGTGTATGCGGCAGACGAATTGCTGGCTTTTCATCTATCGCACGGTGTGAGTCAGAAAGGTATGCAGGCATATTCTCCATGCTGTTCACATTTAGTTTTAGCACTTTCCTTTCCATTTCAGCTTTTTTTCTCATGCCCTCAGACCTGTCAGTTAGGTCCAGCAGAAAAACATTTTCAGCTTTCCCCTTGACTTGCATTGGATCCTTTATTCGGTGTGAATATACAGAAGTTAGAAAGTGTTTGAGACAATTTTCCCGAATCCGAATATTTCACTATTCGCTCATCACTAATATTGTAGGAAAGCCAGGTAGGTTAGAGTTAAATCCTAGCAATAAAAGTTCCGGATTAGGTGCACATTGATATCTATGATTACTACCAGGCCATGTTTTCACTGGGGGAAGCTGAACAGAGTGGATTGTGCTGAAGCTGAAGAGAGACGAGACTGAATATCTGTCATGATCCATGCAGGACCAGGACAGATAAAAGCACAGGTAACACATACACAACTCGTTCCCCAGGTCAGCACTTTGGAAATATGTGGTGCCTCCAGAGCAAACGTTGCCAATACCAGCGGGCTCGTTTGTCATCAACCTGACGTGCAGGTGGTTGCTGGGGTGAACTCTGGGTCTGGGCGTCCCCGCTGTAGGTGGTTCCCTGATGGGGAGCGGTCTTGAGGGTCCAGAGGCCCCTCATTAAGGGAATGGTACTGTCATGATCCATGCGGGATCAGGACAGATAAAAGCACAGGTAACCTTTTTTTTTCTCAGGCTGTGCTTGGAGATGTTTGTGCCCCGGTGGCCATTTGGATTATTGCACTGTGGTGTCGTTTTGCTCTAAGTTTGCCCCCGGTGGTGGTGAGCGTCATTGCACTCTGTTTCTTTAGTTAAGTGCACATGATTAGATTGCAGGTGTGATTGCTGGCTCTACTATAAAAGAGTCACAGGTGTTGCAATCAGTGTTGGTGATAGTACTCATTTCAACCATCCTTGGTGGAGGAAGGAGCTGGAGAGCGTTCCTTGCAGCACTGTCTTAGCCCTGGTGAGGAGTCATAGGGGATTTCCTTGTAGCTCTGACAGAGCTTGGTGGCAGCGATTCAGGAGGAGAGCTGCATTCTGGTCGTGGACTCTGTGGCCAGGAGCAAGAGCAATAGAGTAAAGCTAAGTGGTGTTCCCCTGTTTGTGTTTTCCCTTCGTGTGTATTAGTACAGCGGTGGGGCCAGTGCCTGCGCCACCCAGCTCCCTAGCAAGGGATAGGTGTAGGGTGTGCTAGGGCGACAGGTATCCTGAGCGGCGCCCGGTGCGGAACCGACATAGGGAATGTTAGGAAAATAGAAAAAACACAGCACTCAGTGTGGAGAGAGGTGCACAAGTCGGGTATCCAGCCAACTAACAATGTAGTACAAAAACTTGGCACTCAAAAGAAAAATTGATTTGACAGTTCCTTTATTGTAAGCATCCTGTCGCTCAGATATTTGTTAGATACTTATTTGTTCACTAACCATACTGTCTTGTCTTTTTGTAAACTCATTCTAGTTAAAACCAACTGTGAAAAAATTCTGTTTCTGATGAAGGTCAATTGTATGACCGAAAACGTTTAAAGAAGTAAAAGAAGTATATTTAACTGGATGCCTTTTACAATAAAGGAACTGTCAAATCAATTTTTCTTTTGAGTGCCAAGTTTTTGTACTACATAGGGAATGTTAGGAGCGATAGGGACACTGATTCAGGGGAGTGCAGGAGGTCTCCACATCCCCTTTCCCTATTGCAGGGCCCACCGTTGTAACTGTGTTCCCTCCCCCTTGTCTTGTTGTTTACAGTTACCGGTCTGCACGCTGTGTCACACAGGACAGCTTCACGTGCCGCGTCTTGTTGCTTCAGTTTCTGGCCTGCGGGTCGCGTCACACAGGACGGGTCCAAGTGACATTATCACCAACCTACAACTTTTTTTTTCTCTGCTGAGCCATGGACCCAGTTCAGACCTTTGCCCAAATCCTGCAGAATGCAGACTCTTACTAATGAGATTAGGGGGCTGCGCAGAAGGTTGGTGCGGCAGCTTTGGCTGTTGGTGGGCTCTGGGGGCTGGGTTCAGGAACAGGCTCAGTCAGAACCCAAGATATCCCTCCCTGACACATTTTCTGGAGGGAGAGATCAATTCTTGATATTCCAGCAAGCCTGTAAATTGTATTTCAGGCTGCGCCCTCGTTCATCAGGGAGCGAGGAGCAACGGGTGGGAATCATTATGTCCCTTCTTAAAGGGGATCCCCAATCCTGGGCCTTCTCCCTACCGGATGATTTTCCATCATTGGTGTCCGTGGACAAGTGTTTTGCAGCTTTGGCGCTTGTGTATGGGGATCCTGATGGCGTCGCCCTGGCAGAATCTCGAATCCGTAGGTGTAAACAGGGAGCCTGGGTTGCTTAGGAGTACTGCTCAGAGATTAGGAGATGGGCCACTAACACTCAGTGGAATGACCCTGCACTTAGGAGTCAATTTGTGCAGGGTTTGTCTCCAAAGTTGCAGGATACTCTGGTGCAGTACGCCGCCCCCAGGTCGCTGTAGGCCGCCATGTCCCTTGCCATCCAGGTGGATAGACGCCTCAGGGAAAGACATATACAAAAAGTGCCCACTGATGTCCTCGCTAGGGAGGAGGACCCACCAGTGCGGACGGAGGAACCCAGACAGCCCGGTGTTGTTGAGACAAAAAAGGGGGTGTCTGCGGCTCGTCGTGGTGGGGGGGTATGCTTTTCCTGTGGGAAGCCTGGCCATTTTATGAGAGCCTGCCCAGTTCATGGGTATACTAATAGATCACAGACTGAATATGAGTCAACAGTGTGATGCAGCAGCAAAAAAGGCAAATGCAATTCTAGGATGTATTAACAGAAGCATACAGTCTAGATCACGTGAAGTCATTATTTCCCTTTACTCCTCTTTGGTCAGACCTCATCTGGAATATTGTGTCCAGTTTTGGGCACCACATTTTAAAAAAGACATCAACAAACTGGAGCAAGTTCAGAAAAGAGCGACCAGAATGGTGACCGGTCTGCAAACCCTGTCTTATGAGGAAAGGTTGCAGGATTTGGGAATGTTTAGTTTGCAAAAGAGAAGACTAAGAGGAGACTTAATAGCTGTCTACAAATATCTAAAGGGCTGTCACATTGTAGAAGGATCAACTTTATTCTCATTTGCACAAGGAAAGACTAGAAGCAATGGGATGAAACTGAATGGGAGGAGACAGATTAGATATTAGAAAAAACTTTTTGACAGTTAGAGTGATCAATGAGTGGAACAGGCTGCCACGAGAAGTGGTGAGTTCTCCTTCAATGGAAGTCTTCAAACAGAGGCTGGACAGACATCTGACTGGGATGCTTTAGCGAATCCTGCTTTGAGCAGGGGGTTGGACCAGATGGCCCAGGAGGTCCCTTCCAACTCTATGATTCTATGATTCTATGATTCTATGCCAAGTCTCCAGACGAATCTATGCAAGTAGGTGTAGCTAGTTTGTATTCGGAGCTGCCTACGGTTCGGGGAGTGGTGTCGGCATGTTTGTACTGTGGGCAGACTGGTCATATCCTGAAGGCTTGCCCATTGCGCGCCAAATTATCTGTGCCATCTAAGAAGCCGCATTGCCCTGGTCGCTTGGAGGGAGGTGACCAGGGAGTATACATTTCCTCCATTTTGCCCTCCCAAGGTACCATGTCAGCCGAGGTCTTGGCTGGCAGGGTACCGGAGGTGATACCGGTGCTTGTGGACAGCGGAGCAGGAGTCAGTCTGGTGGATGCTCGCTTTGTCCAGACTCATGGTCTGAGGTGTAGTACGCTAGCCCAGCCTATAAGCGTCCGGGCCATAAACTCTGTTCCACTGAGCCAGGGGAGCTTGATCAAGGTCGTAGAGAATATCCATCTGTGTATAGGACATTATGAGGAGTCCTTATCGTGCTACGTCTTGGAGGGAATGCCAGTACCTATTGTTTTAGGCCTCCCTTGGCTGAAAAGACACAGCTGGTAGTGGATTGGCGGGCGGGGGAAGTGGTCAGCTTGGGGCACTCGTGTGGGGGCTGCTGCCTGGGATCTACTGTCTCTGCCGCCTCTCTTCAATGGACCCCTTCCTCTCCGGTGAGAGCAGCAGATGTGCTGCAGGGGAGTAGGGGCAAGTCTCAACCCTCGCCATTTGCTAACCCTGGGAGGTGCAGACCTCGCGGTGGAAGGGGTTGGAGGGTGGTGTACCCCTTGGTGAAGTTCGGGGGTGTGTATGTGGTGACACAGGGGGACGCCTCTGTTGTCAATCCCAGAAAGAGTTCTCCAAATGGTGACAAATGAACAAGTGGCAATGAACGTTCTGGTCCGGACCTGTGTGTGAACGAGCGTGTATGGGTGGCCACCAAAGAACATCCAGTGGAAGGGTGTTGTGGAGTGTTACCAGTTCATACCAAACATACACATACACAACTCGTTCCCCAGGTCAGCGCTTTGGAGATGTGTGGTGCCTCCAGAAACATACGTTGCCAATACCAGCGGGCTCGTTTGTCATCAACCTGATGTGCAGGTGGTTGCTGGGGTGAACTCTGGGTCTGGGCGTCCCCGCTGTAGGTGGTTCCCTGATGGGGAGTGGTCTTGAGGGTCCAGAGGCCCCTCATTAAGGGGAGGGTACTGTCACTCAACCATCCTTGGTGGAGGAAGGAGCTGGAGAGCGTTCCTTGCAGCACTGTCTTAGCCCTGGTGTGGAAGGAGTCATAGGGGATTTCTTTGTAGCTCTGACAGAGTTTGGTGGCAGCGATTCAGGAGGAGAGCTGCATTCTGGTGGTGGACTCTGTGGCCAGGAGCAAGAGCAATAGAGTAAAGCTAAGTGGTGTTCCCCTGTTTGTGTTTTCCCTTCGTGTGTATTAGTACAGCGGTGGGGCCAGTGCCTGCGCCACCCAGCTCCATAGGAAGGGATAGGTGTAGGGTGTGCTAGGGCGACAGGTATCCTGAGCGGCGCCTGGTGGCATAGGGAACGTTAGGAGCGATAGGGACACTGACTCAGGGGAGTGCAGGAGGTCTCCACATCCCCTTTCCCTATCGCAGGGCCCACCGTTGTAACTGTGTTCCCTCCCCCTTGTCTTGTTGTTTACAGTTACCGGCCTACGGGCTGTGTCACACAGGACAGCTTCACGTGCCGTGTCTTGTTGCTTCAGTTACCGGCCTGCGGGTCGCGCCACACAGGACGGGTCCACGTGACAATATCTCTGAGAAGAGACTGCACAGGCAGTTTGTATCAAACCGCAAGTATCACTGATTGCTTTGGACAATAACTATTTTGTGTGATCAAACTGAGACTAGGTCAGCTATGTCTGAGTAGATAGTCTGTATTGTTTAGATAGTGCTTGGACAAAGCTAAAAATTTTATGTTTATGATTTTCTTTTCAGTACTGTGCAACCAGTGGAAATAAACATTTTTCCAGTTTTGATATAAAACCCTGTAACTTTGTGTTCCAAGTGGCTACCCAAGAGTGTGAACCCCTACAATTTGTGTTTGAATGCGGGCAGAAGTCCCAAAGAGCACAGGTGTTTAGAGCTTAAAAACTGAATGTCCTGAGTAAAGGCAGCTACAGATAGATAGCAAAGGCAGATATAGATAGATATATAGATAGATAGGTAGATAGATAGATAGATAGATAGATAGATAGATAGATAGATAGATAGATAGATAGATAGATAGTAAGAAACAACAGCACAGGAAAAAATAGAGTGCAAAGCCTCCCAGGCATGTACCAGTCCTTGTAAATAGAAATAAAAAAAGATGGAGGCAGGACACCATATGAAATTTTAGAAAGAAGTGTTATTTAATAGCCCATATGGCGACGTTTCAGTCTTAAGTGCAGATTTTTCTCAAGCCCTTGCGTGCTTGAGAAAGGTCTGCACTCAAGACCGAAACGTCGCCATATGAGCTATTACATAACACTTCTTTCTAAAATTTTATATGGTGTGCTGCCTCCATCTTTTTTGATTTCTAGATAGATAGATAGATAGATAGATAGGTAGATAGATAGATAGATAGATAGATAGATAGATAGATAGATAGATAGATAGATAGATAGATGTTCACATTTATAGTATTTAGATATGTACTAAAATCAATGTGGAAAAATTGCCAATACTGCGACATACCATTTCACTGAAAACCATCATTCTACTACACTATTTAGGCTTAGGATTATAGACCATGTATCTACATTCCATTAAAGAGAAGATGTGATAGGTTTAGTTTTAAAAAAAGGAACTGCTCTATACACTCACTTGTTAGGTTATAACTAAAATGGTTAAATATGGACTATATTGAACAGAAATTATTTTGGAAGCTTTGTCGCTGCAAATTCTCTAAGCTATAAAATACAGAAGTCTCAAGACTAATAGATCTGTGCCCATGCCAAAAATATGATCTCTTTGAAGATGTATAATAAATAATAAGAAATGTTATCTGAAGATCCTACTTATGAATCCATTGAAATTAAATGCAAATAAGACCTTTCATATAATATTTACATACTTCTGCGAAATAGAAGAACTCTCCTCAAGTGTGCATGACTTCATTGTTTATCTATATTTGTAGGTCAGCAGTAAATGTCAGATCACAAACAACAAAAATACATTTACCAGATGATCCAAGCTTTATAGAGGGCAGACATCAAATATATTCCTGAAATTAAGTTCATTCATATTATTGTCAGATCACATAAATACTTACTGGCCCTCTAGATTTGATGTGGGCTAAAAGTTTAGCTCATAGAACATAACCATAAATTTTGGTAACCCCATTGGATTATCAATGAATCATAAAAGTTTTATAAGGGCATGTTTGTTAAAATCCATAACAATGCTTTAAAATGTCATAAATGGTTAACTTGATGATCAATGTATCGTACAGGGAGCATTAAAGGGGTTGTCCAGTCTAGAATAACAAGTTAGCAGTCACTCTGTGTGACTGCAGACTTGTGAATCCTTCCAGCACATGCACTGTGCTCTGCGAGGATTCACTACGTTACAGGCACTGCGCAATTTGTCTGTCTTTCTGATCTTCAAAAGTTGGGAGGTATGACACAGAATGACTGCAGACTCTAGATAACCCCTTTAAGTCAACAAGTTTCTGACAAAGAGCAATTTAGGTACATTACCCCATCTTGAACTAGCTAGGTTGTAATTTGACCTAGAACGGTAAAAAAATTGTTATAGTCCTATATACTCAAGTATGTACTGTACTGTACTGTAGATTAGAAAAATATGGCTGCTTTCTTCTAAAAGCAAGAATTCATCAGCGCATGCGTTGTGAGTAGAGATAAGTGAAACCGGAAGAAGTTTAGGGTTCGAACCAGACAGTTAGTGTCTGTTTGCTAAACACTGATCACGGACTTCTCCAGGAAGACTGTTGCAATGTTTCGAGTTCCGGGGGATGTCCGGAAGGAGAGAGAGAGGAATAGGGAGAGAGAGGGACAGGGAGAGAAAATTAATTTTCCAGCTCAAAAATTCTGGTCCCCATTCTTTTCAATAGGGTTTGGGTTCTGGTTCAAGTTTGGGTACAGTACTAGTACCTGAACTAAACTTTGGAATAATGTTCAGGTGGGGACCAGAACCCGAACTTCCATGGATCTGCTCATCCCTAGTTGTCAGGGATGAATCTAAAGACAAATGTGACATAGTTTTTGGTAAAAGAAAGCTCCCATGACAGATCTGTACAACCCTTGAAAGTACACCAGTCTCTTAAAACTAAACAGAAAAAGAACTTCAGAGATATTTTTTAGAAAGAGAAAGAAGCTTATTTCCACTGGCGAGATAATGATAGTTGTGCAGACAGACAGACAAATGTTCGTGGAAAAAAAATGGAACAGCACATTATCTGCATCCACATAACCTCTGAGAGTGAGATCTCCTGATGCAGATATCTTAAGATTTAGCCTTTGAGTTTCTTTAAGATATTGAAGAATTCTCTTAATTGCATTCCAGTCTCTTTGGCGTGGCTTGCTTACACGACGGCAGAGAATCCCAACTGTGGCTGTGATATCTGGACAAGTTGTGTTTGTTATGTACAAAAGCACCCCCACTGCTTGTCTGTAATTCTCATTGCTGGGTAGCAGATCTTCTCTTTCCAATTTTAAGTAGGATGGATCCGTTGGTGTCGACGCTCCGTTAGTTTCTGATATTCCAAACTGGTTTAGTATTGCAGAAATTTTAGAACTTTGGTTGAGAAGAAAACTCCCATATTCCTCTCTCTGGATTTGGATTTCCAAATAATATGTCACATTTCCAAGGTCCTTAGTCTCATAGTGCTGGTTGAGAATTTCACCTAGCTTTGCAATTTCTTTTTCATCTTGATGAGACTTGAATACATCATCTACATATAGGAGAACATACATCGTATACAAACATGGATCATCTTGAGATCTTTTAAAACCTTCATCCATCAAAACTTTGTTCATTTTTGAGTTCAAAGCTCTTGTCGACTGCTTAAGTCCATAGAGAGATTTTTGCATTTTACAAAAAAGTTGCTCTTCCCCTTTTTAATATATCCCTCGGGTTGGCTCATGTACAACACTTCTTCAATTTCACCATGTAGGAAGGCTGTTTTGATGTCAAAATGTCTCACTGTCATCTGTTGAACTGTATCTATGAAATGGACATTAAAGTTCTGAATGTGGTTTGCTTCAGAACTAGAGAAAATGTAGCATCATAATCTTCACCATACTTTTGCGAGTACCCTTTTGCGACCAATCTTGCCTTAAACTGGTGAGCTTTATCTTCTGAGTCTTATTTGTTTTTGAAGACCCACTTACATCCTATAGCTCTTTTTCCTTGTGGTAGCTCAGTAAGCTCCCATGTTTGGAGTTGGTGAAGGGACTCCATGTCCTCATTAGCAGCATTTATTCACTTCTGCTTCTCATGAACAGGCAGCTTTGCATCACTTGCCATAACTGTGGCTCTGGTTCAGGAAGTGTTCTGACCATATTAGAAAGGCATCTAGCTGGGATAGATGGTTCTGGGACTTGGTTCTTCTGTGTCTTCCTTGGTGGCTTAAGAGCTTATCCACACTTCAGTGTTTTCATTTTAGGCATCTGGGTTTGGTGACTGAAATTCTTGTTCTTGCTTCTTAGGTTGAATAACTGGTGTAACTTCATGGAATTTCAGCGATACAGAGTTTTCATCAATAGGTACATCTCTGCTGATTGTTACTGTGTTGGTCTCTGGGTGCAGGATTCTGTATCCCTTTTGAGTTTCCCTATTGCCCACCAGGATTACTTGCTTTGCGTGTGATTCCCACTTGGAACGTTTTTCTTTGGGAACATACATAAACGTTTTGCTTCCAAATATCCTGATTTGCTTCAGTTTAGGCTTCTAGCAGTTCCATAGCTCATAAGGAGTTTTATTTGTGGTTTTACCTGGCACTCTGTTTTGAAGATAACAAGCTGTCATGATGGTTTTCACAGAGAGTACAATTTTTTCTCTCTGCAATGCCACTTTTTTCTGGGTTGTATGGAATAATAGTCTGGAACACGATTCCATCCTTTTTCAAAATGGTTTGCACCTTACCACTTGTATATTCGGTTCCATTATCTGCACACGAGGCTTTTGACATTCTTCAAAATTTGTTAAACACTACAGCAAGATATTCTTCAAGTTTCTGTGGAACTTCATCCTTACTGTGAAGCAGGTAGACAACGGTATATCTGGAGTAGTCATCAATAAATGTGACAAAATATCTCTTCTTGCTAGGAGTTTGAACACTCATTGGACTGCATACATCTGTATAAGTCAGATCCAGTAGCTGTGCAGATCTAGTGGTGCTTATTTTAGGAAAGCATTTTCTGGACATTTTCCCTTTAAGACAGCTAGTGCACTTCATTATTTGACTACGCTGGTTGATTTCAATACCATTTGCAAGTTAAGGTAGCTTCTTTACTGCTTCTGGGTCTCTGTGTCCAAGACATCTGTGCCTTTCACGGATACAGTTTTTATGCAGATCTTGTCTAGCACTGTATACTCATTCTTTTCATTTTATCTGGTAAAGTTCATCTTGGATTTTTCCTTCTGCAAGAGTGTGACCCTTCTTTGCGATGATTTATTATTATTATTTATTTTTATAGCGCCATTAATTCCATGGTGCTGTACATGAGAAGGGGGTTACATACAAAGTTATAGATATCGTTAACAGTAAACAAATTTACAATGACAGACTGTTACAGAGGGGAGGGGACCCTGTCCTTGTGGACTTACATTCTACGGGATAGTGTGGAAGAGACAGAAGGTCGGGGTACACTAGCTCTGGTGGTGATGAGGCGGCAGCTCAGGCGGTGGTGAGGTGGAAGAATGGTCATTGCAGGCTGTAAGCTTTCCTGAAAAGATGGGTTTACAGTTTCCGTTTGAAGGATCCGAGGGTGGTGGATAATCGGTCGTGTTGAGGCATGGTATTCCAGAGGATAGGGGATATTCGGGAGAAATCTTGGAGGCGGTTGTGTGAGGAACGAATAAGTGTGGAGGAGAGTAGGAGGTCTTGGGAGGATCGAAGATTACGTGAGGGAAGATATTGGGAGATTAGTTCAGAGATATAGGGAGGGGAAAGGTTGTGGATGGCTTTGTAGGTCAGTGTTAGTAGTTTGAACTGGATTCGTTGGGGAATTGGGAGCTAATGGGGGGATTTGCAGAGGGGGAGACAGGGGAGTAGCGAGGAGAGAGGTGGATTAGTTGGGCAGCAGAATTGAGGACAGACTGGAGTGGTGCAAGAGAGTTAGCAGGGAGGCCACAGAGGAGAATGTTGCAGTAGTCAAGGTGGGAGATGATGAGGGCATGTACAAGAGTTTTAGTCATTTGAGGACTGAGGAAGGGATGGATTCTGGATATATTTTTGAGTTGGAGGCGACAGGAGGTGGCAAGAGATTGAACGTGTGGTTTGAAGGACAGGGCAGAGTCGAGAGTTACTTCGAGGCAGCGGATTTCTGGTGTGGGAGAGAGCGTGATGCCGTTTACCATAATAGATAGATCGGGTAGGGAAGATACATGAGATGGAGGAAAGATAATGAGTTCAGTTTTGTCTACGTTGAGTTTTAGGAAGCGAGAGGTGAAAATGGAGGATATGGCTGATAGACACTCTGGGATTCTGGACAGCAGAGGGGTGACATGTGGGCCAGTGAGGTAGATCTGAGTGTCATCTGCATACAGGTGGTATTGGAAGCCATGGAACTTTATGAGTTGTCCTAGGCCAAGAGTATAGATGGAAAAAAGTAGGGGCCCCGGGACAGAGCCTTGGGGACTCCAACAGAGATGGGGCAGGATGGGGAGGTAGTGTGGGAGTGGGAAACGCTGAATGTGCAGTCAGAAAGGTATGAGGAAATCCAGGACAGGGCAAGGTCTTTGATGCCAAGGGAAGAAAGAATCTGTAGCAGTAGGCAGTGGTCAACTGTGTCAAAGGCAGAAGACAGGTCAAGAAGGAGGAGGATGGAGAACTGTCTGTTAGCTTTGGCTGTGAGTAAGTCATTAGTAATTTTGGTCAGGGCAGTTTCAGTGGAGTGGTGGGGGCGGAAGCCAGATTGCAGGATGTCAAGTTGAGCATGGACATGCTGTTCAAGGAGTTTGGAAGCAAACGGGAGCAGTGATAAGGGGCGATAGCTGGGCAGAACAGTTGGGTCAAGGTTTGATTTTTTTGAGGTTGGGTGTTATGGTGGCATGTTTGAAGGCAGAGGGGAAGGTACCAGAAGTTAGGGATAGGCTGAAGAGATGGGTTAGGGCTGGAATGATCATGTTAGTGAGGTTGGGGAGCAGGTGTGAAGGGATGGAGTCAAGTGCACAGGTGGTGAGGCGTGATTTGGAAAGGAGATGAGTAAGCTCTCCTTCAGTGATGTTGGAGAGGGAGGTTATTAGGGAAGGGCAGAGGTCTGGTATGTGGAGCAGTTGGGGTGGTGGAACTGTAAAGGTTTGCCTTGTTTGGTCAATCTTGCTTTTGAAGTAGGTGGCAAAGTCATCAGCAGAGATGAGGGGAGTTGAAGGTGGCAGTGGTGGGTGGAGGAGAGAGTTGATTGTGCTGAACAGTTGTTTTGGGTTGTGGGATAATGAAGATACAAGGTTTGTGAAATAGGTCTGTTTAGCAGAGGTGAGGGCTGATTTAAAGGCAAGTGTAGCCTGTTTGAAAGCAGTGAAATCGTCTGGCAGGCATGTTTTCTTCCAACGCCGCTCTGCGACCCTGGATGCTTGTCAACATTTTTTGGTGAGGTTGTTGTGCCAGGGTTGCCTATTGGTTTGTCACACTTTGCCATGCATGAGAGGAGCGACTGAGATGATGCAGCTGTTATCTCTAAAAGTAACTACATTCCCTTTTTGTGTGAGTTTCTTTACTGACAGAAGATTGCTTTCAAGGCTGGGAACAGAGAAAACATCCTTTATTGGGATCTTTCTGCTTTGTGCTGAGGAAATTGGACAGTGGAGGTAGCCGTCTCCTACTGGTCATATAGTGACCATTAGCTAAGATGACCTTTTCTGACTTGCTTTCATTAAGGTTAGTGAAGAAATACTTGTTATTTGTCATGTGACTGCTTGCACCAGAATCTTTACACCATATATGTGGGTCGCCCTCCCAGGGCTGTGGGGTACTTGGTACCGGGCCGGTCTCTCAGAGGGCGGTGTCACAGCAGCAGTGACCCGGTCCGTGGCCCTGGGCGCCCATGTAAAAGGGAATTAAGTGATGGAATAAAGTTTATGAGTGATTCGTGATGCCACCTGTGGTGTTTGGCAAGAAAGGTGTTAAGCCGATGCTGCAGACAGATCCTCTGGAACAGATGGTGGGGTGCAGCAGTGATGTTATAGCCCTCCACAGGTAGAGCTGTAGTCCCAGGGCAGAGTAGATGAAGAGAATAGGGGTTGAGGAACATGGTGCAGTGTCTGGCACAGAGATGTTTCAGTGCTGAAGAAGTTGCAGAAAGAAGGCAAGGACACAGCGGAATGTAGTTTCTTTACCTTTACTTTGTAAGTGCAGTCCAGGGTCCAGATTACAGATGGCACAGGAGCTGATTAGCCTGGAAGCAACTCAGGAATCTCTCTCTGCAGATAGGTTGTGTATTCTCCTTCCTAGCGCTTACTTGAGGTACATGCAGTACTGTATTACACTGAAGTTCCTCCTTCTTGCTCCCTCTCAGATCCACCTCGTATGGCAGACAGCTGTAGCCTTCTATCTTTTCTCTTGGCTCACCCGCTGCTGTTGTGCCTCCGAGTCTTAGGTGGGAATAGAGCATTTTCCGCTTTCTATTCCTCTGGTTTCTGTTGCAGGACCTTCAGTATCCATACAACCGTGGAGACCAGGCTCCAGATCATGTGCTCCAGCTGGGAACGAGCTCTCAACTCCGCTCAGTTTCCCAGCTTCTCTCTCCACGTCTACACTCTTTGCCCTCCTCACAGAACTGACTAATTTCCCTTTCCTGGCCCTCAAAGAGCACTCCTCCCTCAATTCTGGTTCAGAGCTCCCTCTGCTGGCCCGGAGTGGGAGCTGTGTTGCATGTTATGGTTAACTGCTAGAGAGACCCTTCATTGCTTCCAAGCCTGACATCACCCTCCCTGGAGGAAAGCAATGCCACTGTGGCGACCATACTCCTGGGGGCGCCACATTCCCCCCTAGTGCAATTCAGTACTCCTGGACTGATAAAAAAAAATATGAACATATTAACACATTAACACTTATAAATGTACAAAATTAGAGAAAAAAAATGAAAAATACAAAAGCCAAAAGCTCCAAAAATAGTCCTGTGACGATTAGTCCATGCGTCAATGTCCATGGTCAATTCCTGGGCAAATGGTGAACTATGTACAAAAGAAGTTTTTGACCACACCTAGTCCTGTGGCCCAATGGTCCATCAAAACAATCTGGAAAATTCAAAAAGGAGATTTCTTACAGAGCCTCTGTAGGCACAAAACTTAAACGTTACATATATACATACCATTTAACATTTACATGAACTTATTTATACACGATATCTGAGGGGTAGAATACCTTTTGTACTACGGACAGACCTACGTAGCTCTGGTGTGGGTAATCTGGGTAGTAGCTGTCTACGGACTCTTAGACTCACCATGGGCATGACAGATTCACAACTGGCAGGGCAAGGATTCTCTGGCTCCACTGCTGGTGTGGCATCTGCTACCTGAACTTCCTGATTTTCACAGTTCTCTTGAGTCACTTCTTGTACTACCAGTTAAGGAAAGGTCAAAACTGGCACCACTATGGCATTATTTTCTCTAGTCCAATTTACAGGGAATTCTCCAAGTACAGTGCTGACCTTTTCTTCTTCTTCTATGGGTTGGATGTTGTTTTGCTCTTCCATTCTTTCTTTTAACTGGTCACGGCACAATTTCAAATGATCCCTTGATACTGCTGCTGAGGTTTCTCCCCCATCCTTACTGATAAGGCACACCTTGGTGTTATCGAAGTTTGATGGTAAGATGGTGTAGGGTTCAGCTTCCCATTGGTCATCTAATTATGCATCCTCCTCTTCCTTTTTAGGACTTGTTCTCCTGGTGACAAGGGAACTGCAGGTGCATGGTGATTGTAGTGCCTTTCTTGCTTTTGTCTTGCCTGAGCTAGACTGTTTTCTACACACTCTTGTACTCTTGTACTGTTGCTGCCGCTCTGTGTCCCAGTCAGCATCTGGTGATGTTACCTCAGGTGTAAGGAGTCCCATAGCCAAATCAATAGGCAACTTGCCAGGCCTCGCTCTCATTAGGTAGGCTGGAGGGCAGTTGGTGGAATTCACAGGAATGTGGTTGTAGAGGTCTACCAGATCGGGCAACTTTTCTGGCCACAGATTCCTCTCTTCCAAAGGCAAGGTTTTCAGTAGGTCGATCACCACTTGATTCATCTTTTCACACATGCCATTGGCCTGTGGATGGTACGGTGTTGTCCTGATCTTCTTGCAACCGTACAAGTTACAGAATTCCTGGAACACTTCAGCCTCAAAGGCTGGACCTTGATCTGTAAGCACTCGCTCGGGGTATCCGTGTGGTCGACAAAAGTGCTGTTGGAAGGCTCTGGCTGCTGTCCTGGCTGTTTGATCCTTAACAGGCATGACTACCAGGAATCTCGAGTAGAGGTCAATGATGGTAAGAGCATAAATGTAGCCTGAATGACTTGGAACCAGCTTCACATGGTCCAGGGCTACTAACGCGAGTGGCTGTTTGGTTACTATTGGCTGCAAAGGAGCTCGCTGGCTATTACGGTCCTTTCTGCGCAGGTTGCATTGTCCACACTCCCGGCACCAATTTTAAATGGCTTTCCTCATACCAGCCCAGTAAAATCTCTCCTGGAGCAAGGCTTCCAACTTCTTCCATCAGAAGTGTCCAGCTCCATTGTGGTATGCTTCCAAGACCATTGATGCCTCTCTCTTCGGGACTACCACCTGCCAGACCAACTCGTGAGTGCGGGCATTGATACTCCTCCGACACAGTTTTCCTTCATAGATGAACAGCCGGCCTCTTTCCTTCCACAAATGCTGGGTTTCTTCAGGAGCATCCGACTCTGGGCGTGAGTCAGCTTGTGACAGTAGCTCCTTTACCAGGCGGACGGCGGGGTCACTATCCTGCGTTTCTGCCCAGTCATGATGAGGCAATGGATTTAGGGTGGCCTCTTTCAAGCCAGATCATCTGTTTCTCACTCCTTTGGCACGTTGGGCCGCAATTGGCCGGTGAAAGGCAGGTAACTCGATTTCGTCAAGTGCCTCAGGATCTTCTCCTGCATCTGGCAGATTAGGCATTCTGGACAGCGCATCAGCATTGGCATTCTTGTGCCCTGCTCAGTACTTGATGATGAATTCATAGTTAGACAGCCGAGCCATCCATCACTGCTCCAGTGTACCTAGCTTCGCAGTTTCCAAGTGAGTCAACGGGTTGTTGTCCGTAAAGATGGTAAACTTGGCTGAAGCTAGGTAATGCTTGAATCATTCAGTCACAGCCCAGACTATGGCAAGGAACTCCAGTTGGAAGGAACTGTAGTTGTCAGGGTTCCTTTCAGTTGGACAAAGCTTCCTGCTGGCATAGGAGATCACTCTTTCTTTGCCGTTCTGTACCTGTGACAGTACTGTTCCAAGTCCCACGTTGCTGACATCAGTATACAACATAAAGGGTTGGTCATAATCTGGGTATGCCAGAACTTCATCTCCTGTGAGAGCCATCTTCAGTCGAGTGAAGGACCTCTCCAGCTCCTCATTCCATTCGATTGTAGGACTCTGCTTTCTGGACTTCTTGGGCTGACCCACCAGAAGATTTTGCATAGGAGTGGCTATCTCAGTGAAGCCTTTGATGAACCTTCGGTAGTAGCCTACCAGCCCGAGGAATTGACGTACTTCATGGAGGTTGCTGGGCTTCTGCCAGTCCCGGATGACTGTGACTTTGTCAGGATCCGGTGCCACTCCTTCTGCACTCACTACATCACTACATGACCGAGGTACTGAACCTTGGGCTTCAGGAGGTGGCATTTGGAAGGCTTCACCTTCAGGCCAAAGTTGGACAAGGCTTCAAACACCTCAGCTAGGTGCTTCAGATGATCTTCATAAGTCTTGGAGAAAACAATGACATCATCAAGGTACAACAGGACTGTCTCGAAGTTCTTGTGTCCAAGACAGCATTCCATTAGCCGTTGGAATGTCCCTGGAGCGGTGCAGAGCCCGAATGGCATGTAGTTGAACTCACAGAGACCCATTGGGGTGGTAAACGCTGTTTTCTGCTTGTCTGCCTCTGCCACAGGAACCTGCCAATACCCACTAGTGTGATCTAAGGTGGAAAAATAGTTAGCAGTTTTAAGTGCAGCTAATGACTTCTCAATTCCGGGTAATGGGTAGGCATCTTTATGTGTAATTCTCTTAATTATTCGGTAATCAACACACATTCTCATGGTACCATCCTTCTTTTTCACAAAGACTATTGGGGCTGCCCACAGGCTACAACTGTCTCTGATCACCCCAGCCTCCTTCATTTCCTGCAACATACCTTTGGCACATTGGTATTGTGTTGGGGGTACAGGCCGGTACCTTTCTTTAATGGGTGGATGATCTCGAGTGGGGATATGATGTTGAACCCCTTTTGCCTTCCCAAAATCTAGAGAGTGTTTACTGAATACCCGCTCATACTCCTGGGTCACCCAGTAAACCCCATTCTTTTGGTATGAAGGGGTGGAGTCAGTCCCCACCTGCAGTTGCTGACACCACTCCTCCAGCTGCTTTACAGAGCCATTGTCCTCCACCTGGTCGGATGAGACCAAGGGCTCTGCTGCTTGTATTGCGTTGTTACTGACAGTAAGCAGCTTAGTAACTGTGGCATACCAAGGTATTGTGGTCTCTTCCTCCCCACAATCCAAGAGGCGTACAGGTACTCTCCCTTTGCGGACATCAACTACCCCTCTGACTGTCAGGACAGTGGGCCTGCTATCAGAGTACACTGGCTCTACAATTGCCTGGTAATCTTTTCCTCTGAGGCCTATGGCTGCCCGACACCAAATCAACATTTCATATCTGGGGGTATTGCAATTGGGAAAGAATCACTCTGACGCTGCCAATTTCTCCGCCAGAGAGTTCTACCTGCTGTTTTTGCATCAGGGCCTTGATCTCCTTCTGCAGGACTCGTTGTTCACTGGAACCAGCAGTCTCAGCCACCTGTTGCAACAAGACAATAACCTTGGAAAGACAATTTTCAATCACATTGGTACCAAGAGTCATCATTGGGTTACATTCTCGTTGATCAATATCCACAACTATCAGACCTTGAGATTTTAACTCTACTCGACCCACTTTAACAGTAATTTCTTTACATCCTACTTGCGGTAAAGACTGGCTATTACTGGCAACTAGAGTTGAGCGAAACGGGTCGAAAAATTTCAAAAGTCGCCGACTTTTGTCAAAGTCGGGTTTCATGAAACGAAACCCGACCCTAGGATGAGGTCGGCCACGAGGTCGGCGACTTACGTGCCAAAGTCGCGTTTCAAAAGTTTGTTTTGCGCTCTTTTTCAGCCAATCAGGATCCACGGACACTGTGGGCAACGTGATGACATAGGCAGGGGTCACCACCATCTTTCAGAAGGGCATGCAAGTGATTGGCTTGCTTTGGTGGGCGTCACAGGGGGTATAAAAGGGCGTGCACGCCGACCGCCATCTTACTTCTGCCGATCTCAGTATAGGGAGAGGTTGCTGCTGATTCTGTAGGGAGAGCGTTAGGCAGGGAAGAAGACAAAAAAACTGCTTCTGCTGCTAGCGATTTGGCCTGCACAACACACCAGTCACTGTGTGTGCAGTGCAAGGGGAGGCTATATAGTGGTGTATCAGTGGTGTTGGTTGTTGGGCTGCCTTCTAAGGCTTCCTGACATTCCTGCATTGCTGTTTACCCACTGCTCCGCAAACTGCTTTTTTAAAAGCAATCCCAATTTTTTTTTTTTGTCCTGCTGAGAAGAAAAAAAAACTGCTTCTGCTGCTAGCAATTTGGCCTGCACAACACACCAGTCACTGTGTGTGCAGTGCAAGGGGAGGCTATATTGTGGTGTATCAGTGGTGTTGGTTGTTGGGCTGCCTTTTAAGGCTTCCTGACAGGCTGGCATTGCTGTTTACCCACTGCTCCGCAAACTGCTTTTTTAAAAGCAATCCAATCTCCCTTATCCTCTAGTCACTTTTGTCACAGCTGTGCCATCGAGCCTGTCACATAGCGCTCAGATATCAGTGGGCCTCACACAATCCAAAAGTGTCCAGTGTCCAAAAGTGTGTGCAGAGATTCAAAATCTCCCTTATCCTCTAGTCACTTTGGTCACAGCTGTGCCATCGAGCCTGTCACATAGCGCTCAGATATTCATTGGGCCTCACACAATCCAAAAGTGTCCAGTGTCTAAAAGTGTGTGCAGAGATTCAAAATCTCCCTTATCCTCTAGTCACTTTGGTCACAGCTGTGCCATCGAGCCTGTGACATAGCGCTCAGATATCAGTGGGCCTCACACAATCCAAAAGTGTCCAGTGTCCAAAAGTGTGTGCAGAGATTCAAAATCTCCCTTATCCTCTAGTCACTTTGGTCACAGCTGTGCCATCGAGCCTGTCACATAGTGCTCAGATATTCATTGGGCCTCACACAATCCAAAAGTGTCCAGTGTCCAAAAGTGTGTGCAGAGATTCAAAATCTCCCTTATCCTCTAGTCACTTTGGTCACAGCTGTGCCATCGAGCCTGTCACATAGCGCTCAGATATTCATTGGGCCTCACACAATCCAAAAGTGTCCAGTGTCTAAAAGTGTGTGCAGAGATTCAAAATCTCCCTTATCCTCTAGTCACTTTGGTCACAGCTGTGCCATCGAGCCTGTGACATAGCGCTCAGATATCAGTGGGCCTCACACAATCCAAAAGTGTCCAGTGTCCAAAAGTGTGTGCAGAGATTCAAAATCTCCCTTATCCTCTAGTCACTTTGGTCACAGCTGTGCCATCGAGCCTGTCACATAGCGCTCAGATATTCATTGGGCCTCACACAATCCAAAAGTGTCCAGTGTCCAAAAGTGTGTGCAGAGATTCAAAATCTCCCTTATCCTCTAGTCACTTTGGTCACAGCTGTGCCATCGAGCCTGTCACATAGCGCTCAGATATTCATTGGGCCTCACACAATCCAAAAGTGTCCAGTGTCCAAAAGTGTGTGCAGAGATTCAAAATCTCCCTTATCCTCTAGTCACTTTGGTCACAGCTGTGCCATCGAGCCTGTCACATAGCGCTCAGATATCAGTGGGCCTCACACAATCCCAAAGTGTCCAGTGTCCAAAAGTGTGTGCAGAGATTCAAAATCTCCCTTATCCTCTAGTCACTTTGGTCACAGCTGTGCCATCGAGCCTGTCACATAGTGCTCAGATATTCATTGGGCCTCACACAATCCAAAAGTGTCCAGTGTCCAAAAGTGTGTGCAGAGATTCAAAATCTCCCTTATCCTCTAGTCACTTTGGTCACAGCTGTGCCATCGAGCCTGTCACATAGCGCTCAGATATTCATTGGGCCTCACACAATCCAAAAGTGTCCAGTGTCTAAAAGTGTGTGCAGAGATTCAAAATCTCCCTTATCCTCTAGTCACTTTGGTCACAGCTGTGCCATCGAGCCTGTCACATAGCGCTCAGATATCAGTGGGCCTCACACAATCCAAAAGTGTCCAGTGTCCAAAAGTGTGTGCAGAGATTCAAAATCTCCCTTATCCTCTAGTCACTTTGGTCACAGCTGTGCCATCGAGCCTGTGACATAGCGCTCAGATATCAGTGGGCCTCACACAATCCAAAAGTGTCCAGTGTCCAAAAGTGTGTGCAGAGATTCAAAATCTCCCTTATCCTCTAGTCACTTTGGTCACAGCTGTGCCATCGAGCCTGTCACATAGCGCTCAGATATCAGTGGGCCTCACACAATCCAAAAGTGTCCAGTGTCCACAAGTGTCTGCAGAAATTCAAAATCTCCCCTGTCCTATAGACACCTTGTACCTTGTTTTACATTACTATATAGTTTGTTGGATTTTGTCTACATTTCTACCAAAAATGAGGAAGGCTGGTGGAAGAGGCCGTGGAATTGGGCGGGGGTTGGCAGCTGGTAATGATGGTGTTGGTGGTGGATCTGATTGTAGTGGCAAGAGCAAAATAGGACCGAATGCAAGAGGTGTTGAGCCTGCGTCATCGTCTGGCTACATAAGGCCTCGAACGCTTAGTTTTCTAGGAGTTGGCAAACCGCTTTTAAAGCCAGAGCATCAGGAAAAAGTTTTGTCTTACATTGCTGACTCAGCCTCCAGCTCTATCGCCTCCTCTTCTTCAGTTGTAAAAAGTAAAAGCACTGAGTCGTCATTGGAGGCTCATGTTCATGAACCACACCTTTCCTTGTGTCCTTCACCCCAACCAAGATTGAAGGATGACGCAGGCCATACTACTGATTACTCCATGGAGCTGTTTTCACATACCATGCCTGGATTATCAAGTCAAATGGTGAATTACCCGGGCCAAGATGAATCTGACATGGAGTGCACTGATGCACAGCCGCTGATGGATGATTCTGCTGGTACATTCACTCAGAGCACTACATTGTCCTCGCAGTGTACATAGCCAGATTCTGACCCTGATGAGACTCAGGTGCCCCTTCCCGCACACTATACCACCATACACGGTGACACAGAGGAAGGTGCACATGACATAGAAGAGGAGGTGATGGATGACCCAGTTGTTGACCCAGATTGGCATCCATTGGGGGAAGAGGGTGCTGCTTCCAATAGCTCAGATGAGGAGCATCCACAGCAGACATCGACATCGCAACAGCTGTTATCTGGCAGGCCCGTAGCACTCCAAAGACAGGTTCCAAACATAAAAAGAGTTGCTGGACAGCTTGTCCAGAGGGTCAAAAGATCACAGCGTGCTAGGCCGCAAAATGTCTGCCAAAGTAGGAAGAGTGCAGTGTGGCACTTTTTTGAACAAAATCCTCATGATCAGGCCAAGGTTATCTGTAAGAAGTGCGCAAAGACCTTTAGCCGAGGGAAAAATCTGAAAAATTTGAATACCAGTTGCATGCTTAGACATTTAACCAGCATGCACTTGCAAGCGTGGACACAACACCAAACCTCAAGTGCCACATGTGCAACTGATCACAACGAAGGTAGTCAGCAACGCTACATTGTTTCCCCCACTGTAAGCCCACCGGTTAGCACAACAGCAAATGTTGAGGTGTCGTTGCAAGGCCACAGCAGTCAGGGAATCCCACTGTTATATCAACGAAAGACTGATTCTAGGCCATCAGAAAGAACACCAACTCCATCACCATCATCAACCCTCTCTCAGTCCGCCCTGTCCACCGCTACTTCCACCATATGCAGCTCTCAAGTCCAGCTCACCCTCCCAGACACTATGAGTAGGTCAAGAAAGTACTCAGTCTCTCATCCGCGTACACTGGGTTTGAACGCCCACATTGCCAAACTAATCTCGTTTGAGATGATGCCCTTTCGGTTGATGGAAAGCACAGCTTTCCGCGAACTCATGGCCTATGCAGTACCACGCTATGACCTACCCAGTCGCCACTTCTTCTCTCGCAAAGCCATCCCAGCCCTCCACCATCATGTGAAAGACCGCATTGTCCATGCACTCAAGCAGTCAGTGAGCGGAAAGGTGCACCTCACAACTGATGCATGGTCCAGTCGGCATGGCCAGGGCCGTTACGTGTCCATCACTGCGCACTGGGTTAATGTGGTGGATGCAGGGTCCACAGGGGACAGCGGTGGTGGGACAGTGCTGCCTAGCCCACGGTATAGGAAACAGTTGGCTGTAGGCGTTCGACCCTCCTCCTCCTCCTCCTCCTCCAGAAGCGAAAGCTCGTCCACAGAGCGCAGTCGTACGAGCACTCCATCTGCAGCTGCCACTGTTGCACACGATGTGTCCCCCTATCGAGCAGCTAGTGGAAAGCGTCAGCAGGCTGTGTTGCAGATGATGTGTTTGGGCAACAGACACACCGCCGAGGTGCTGGCCGAGTACTTGAAGCGACAAACTGAGTCATGGCTGGGCAGTGTACATCTTGAGGCAGGCAAGGTAGTTAGTGATAACGGCCGTAATTTTGTGGCAGCCATAGCCCTTTCAAAACTCAGCCACATACCTTGCTTGGCTCACACCTTGAACCTGGTGGTGCAGTGCTTCCTCAAAAATTATCCGGAGTTAACAGCCCTGCTCCAGAAGGTGCGAAGACTGTGCGTGCACATCCGACGGTCGCCTGTACACTCCGTTCGTATGCAGAAGCTACAGCGATTGCTCCACCTTCCCAACCACCGCCTCATTATCGACATTGCAACAAGGTGGAACTCCACCCTGCACATGGTGGATCGGCTGTGCGAGCAGAGGCAGGCCATAATGCATTTGTGGGAGGATATACGGCCAGGCACTTTGAGAGCAGACATGGAGTTGACAGGTGTGCAGTGGTCGAAGCTGAAAGACCTCTGTAAAGTCCTTCAGTGTTTTGAGGAATGCACACGGCTGGTAAGCGCATCCTAAGCATGAGCATCCCACTTATGCGTCTGCTCATGCAAACTTTGACGCACCTTAAGGAGCAGGCGTCTGCAGCCAATGTTGATGAGGAGGAAGAGGAGGAGAGAATCCTTGATGACATTCAGCCATTGTCTGCTCAGGGACCTCTCCTGGACAAGGTGGAGGAAGAAGAGGAGGAGGAGGATGATGATGGGGATGATTACTTAGGGGAGGAGGATGCATCTCGTGGGGCAAGTGAAAATGTTGGCGTGGCAAGGTCTGGTACAGGGTTTGTGCGTGACTGGAGGGATGTGGATTTGCCAGAAAGTGCTCCTCCACCCAGCACTCGCAGTGCATCATTGACACCGGGAACATTGGCCCACATGTCAGATTATGCCTTGCAGATCCTAAAAAGGGACCCCCGCATTGCCAAAATGATGAACGATGACGACTACTGGTTGGCCAGCATCCTGGATCCACGCTATAAAGGCAAATTACAAAACATCATGCCACAGGAGAACCTTGACCTTATATTGGCTAATAAACAAGCAACTCTGGTAAATCGGTTGCTTGAGGCATTCCCAGCACACAGCAGCGGTGATGGTTCTCACACGAGCCGTACGGGCCGGGGGCAGCTTGGCAGAGGTGTTCGTGGTGCACACAGCAGAAGTGGCGTTGGAGACAGGGGTTTCATGACAATGTTGCGGACTGATTTTTCAAATACCGCTCACACAACTGGTAATACTGCATCGATGGAAAGTGACAGGAGACAGCAGTTGTCAACTATGGTTACAAACTACTTTTCCTCCCATATCGATGTTCTCCCACACAGGTCATTCCCCTTTGACTATTGGGCCGCTAAACTGGACACCTGGCCTGAATTGGCACAATATGCCTTACAGGAGCTCGCTTGCCCAGCTGCAAGTGTGCTATCGGAAAGAGTCTTCAGTGCAGCTGGATCAATCCTGACAGAAAAAAGGACCCGTCTGTCAACCCAAAATGTGGATGATCTAACCTTCATTAAAATGAACCATGCATGGGTTTCCAAGGATTTTGTCCCACCTTCCCCTGATGACACATAGGGTGACAGAAAAATGGCTTGCTTTGGTCCACCTCTTCCTGGGACTTCACCTATTTCACCTTTTGCACCAGCTGAATGTCCAACATCAACATATGCCACTTTCTAAAACTCCCTAACTGTGCTGCCTCCCCCCCATGGCTGGGGTCACCACCTAGCGCACGACACCGTGCGAGTGCCGTTGCCCTGGACAGGTGGGTAGGCCGACTCTTGGGCGCGGGCACTGGCACAGGGTCCCTCATAGTGCAATCAAGTGTCTCTGATGGTGGTGGTGCACACCCGCCGTCAGACACACCGCTGTACTATGAGGGGCCCAGTGCCAGTACCGACGCCCACGAGTGGGCCCCCCTTGCTTGGGCAGGGCCCCAGCATTTGCGATCTTTACCTCTCCCTGCTCCTCCGCTGTGTAATCTGGGCCGTCAAATCCATACTGTGCCTGACACCGTCTGAGCCTGCCTCCTGATGTATAGACATATATTTTGAATGTGTACGCTATCCATACATGTTATCTGGGGATATGGTACCCTTTCTAACCTTTGTGCAATCACGTGCAATCCATACTGGGCCTAACACCGTCTGAGCCTGCCTCCTGAGACATATATTTTGAATGTGTACGCTATCCATACATGTTATCCGGGGATACGGTACCCTTTCTAACCTTTGTGCAATCACGTGCAATCCATACTGGGCCTAACACCGTCTGAGCCTGCCTCCTGATGTATAGACATATATTTTGAATGTGTACGCTATCCATACATGTTATCTGGGGATACGGTACCCTTTCTAACCTTTGTGCAATCACGTGCAATCCATACTGGGCCTAACACCGTCTGAGCCTGCCTCCTGAGACATATATTTTGAATGTGTATGCTATCCATACATGTTATCCGGGGATACGGTACCCTTTCTAACCTTTGTGCAATCACGTGCAATCCATACTGGGCCTAACACCGTCTGAGCCTGCCTCCTGATGTATAGACATATATTTTGAATGTGTACGCTATCCATACATGTTATCTGGGGATACGGTACCCTTTCTAACCTTTGTGCAATCACGTGCAATCCATACTGGGCCTAACACCGTCTGAGCCTGCCTCCTGAGACATATATTTTGAATGTGTACGCTATCCATACATGTTATCCGGGGATACGGTACCCTTTCTAACCTTTGTGCAATCACGTGCAATCCATACTGGGCCTAACACCGTCTGAGCCTGCCTCCTGATGTATAGACATATATTTTGAATGTGTACGCTATCCATACATGTTATCCGGGGATACGGTACCCTTTCTAACCTTTGTGCAATCACGTGCAATCCATACTGGGCCTAACACCATCTGAGCCTGCCTCCTGAGACATATATTTTGAATGTGTACGCTATCCATACATGTTATCCGGGGATACGGTACCCTTTCTCACCTTTGTGCAATCACGTGTAATCCATACTGGGCGTGAGAACGGCTGGCGAGCTGTTAAGCAAGCTACAGCACCTGTGGTTTGCACACGTAAGTTTTTCATTTTTTCAGGAATGACGGTTAGGCCTAATTCCGGAACTGCGGTTGACCTGCACTTACTGGGAAATCATTGTTCGCGGGTAATAATTGTAATCAGTGATCCCCATCACTAACGTTGTTCAGCGGGTTATCTGCACCTGTAAGCGACAAACGCTGGCCTTTTCAGTGTAGCGCACATGCAGCCACGGACATGTAAGGGCATGACACACCAGTTATTGGCCAATCTCATGTGCCAGAGCCTCACGTGTCCCTCTAGTAAGCCGGACTCGGACCACGGGGCATGACGGAGTCTCGTTCGTTAACGGAATTAAGCTTGCAATGTGTGCATCTGTTCTGTAGCTGGCATGGTTGAGGTTTCCCAGGTGGAGTCGAATTTAACCGTAGGCTCCACTCCTGGTGGTGCCCTTCTGGACATTCCTTTAAGGTTCAGCTTTGCAACCATACTGCCCACGTAAAACAAACACTTTGCCTTCATGAACGCTGTTTGGAGGGTCATGACTCGTGGGAATAACGCCGCCCAATCAGTTAACCTGCTAGAGAGATCCTTCGTTGCTCCCAAGCATGACATCACACTCCCTAGGAAGAAGGTAATGCCACTGTGGCGACCGTACTCCTGGGGGCGACACAAGTGCACTGATGCCCAGCCACTGCTCGATGAATCTGCTGGTACATTGACCCAGACCACTACATTCCCCTCGCACGCTACCCGGCCTGAATCTGACCCTGATGAAACTCAGGTTACCCTTCCCATATACAGTTCCATCTTACACGGTGACAAAGAGGAAGCTGCAGATGAAAGTGCAGGTTCGGCCCACCCGCCATCAGACACACCACCGTACTATCAGGGGCCCTGTGCCAGTGCCGTCGCCAACGAGTGGGCCCCCCCTGCTTGCCCAGGATCACAGCACTTGCAAAGTTGAGATACTGTGCAGTGAGATGGAAGATGGGGACGACGAGGAGTCTAGACTAGTACAGGGATTCCCTAGCGAGGAGACTTATTTGATTGTTTTCAATGTTGGGACAGCAATTTTTGGGGAGCACTATACTCTGGAGAATGATAGATGGGGCCCACCATACACTGGGACATTCCAAAGGTGGACATCAGACACTGGAGCAGCATTTACAGGGCCCATTATACACTAGAGCATTAGAAATGGGGCCCATTATGTTTGGAGCATTATTTGGGCCCATAAGACAGTGGAGCTTCATCCATGGGGACCAACATATACTGTAGCATTATGTGGAGCTCATCATATACTGTTTCAAACATTATATGGGACCAATGATTCTGTATGGAGAAATAGATGGGCCTTGTCATGAGATGTAAAAAGTGAGGTATTTTTCATTGTACTATACCGCTATTTCTCTGCCGTATCGGAGCATGATGAGTTGTGGTATGTGTTAAAGGGGCGCTCTTTCGCCCAGGGCACATGAAAACCTGCAGCCAGCCCTCCCCCCCACAACTTTAGCCAAATAACCCCCATTTTTCAGTGCGTAACTTGTATTATGAAGTTAATTAAGGTTGACAAGCTTAAGTAAGAAGAATTGATGCTTTTGGCATTCAAATGGGCACTGTAGGTGTGTTTCCTGTCCTCCTCTCACTGCCGACTTCTATTCCACATTGACTTACATTGGGTTTCGTGTTTCGGGACGACCCCGACTTTTCCCTATAATCGGACGATCTTGCTCGACCCGACTTTTGGAAAAGTCGGGTTTCACGAAACGAAACGCGACCCTAAAAAACCAAAAGTCGCTCAACTCTACTGGCAACTACTGTGAGTTCATCACTTGGGCTGCGAGTAAGTTCAGCTGACATTTGGTTCATGCAGCACCCGGATAGCCCTGTTTTTGAAATCAGCAAAGTCTAGATCAGGGTTTTGTAGGGCTATGATGCGCAGCTGTGCTCTGTGGGTACTGGATAAGAGTCCCTCAATGAATTGCTCCTTTAGCAGTCCGTCTCAATCTTTCACAGTGTCTGGATCAATCTGCTTGACGGCCCACAGCGCCTCCTGCAGGTTAAGAGCATAGTCCTGTGTACTGTCCTGCGCTTTCTGCTTGCACCCAAAGAATCTCATCTTGATTTCAGCGGCAGTACGGGTGTCAAAGGTGCTTCTTAGCTTAGCCAGGATCTTTTTAACAGTCTCCTTATCAGTGTCCTGCCAGGCTTTTACTTCTCTCTGTGCTGCACCTGTTAGCTGCCCAATAAGGATGTTCATCTTCTGGCTTTCAGACAGAGGATACACTTCAAACAAACTGTACAGTCTCTCTTTGAATTCACTCAGGGTATGCGACTCCCCTGAATACTGCGGTAGCCATGCTGCTCCTGGTATGTAAGGCATAGACAGCGGCATTATGGGGACTGCTGCGGTGGGTGCTATTGGAGCCGCAGCCGCGTTGGGCCCTGCATCTTGCGGCGCAGAGGGGTTGGCGGGGGCGTCTGCCGCTGCATTGGCGCGTGCCTCCGACATTCTCTTCCCCCTTAGTTAACGTTAGCCAGGCCCAGAGGGTGAGCAGGCTTACCGGCGGCAGCTTTGCAGGCTGGATGATCGGGGCTGCAGGCCTCTGCTCCTCCCACCCCTCGCGCGCTGGCCTCTTCCCGCGCGGCACTTCACTTCATCGCGCTCTCCAGCAGGCTCCGCCCACAATGGCCCGCCTCTTTGGTTTCCCGCGCGCGCCAAGCAGCGGGATATTGGCAGAAATGATACAAACAGTCTAATGCACACAACACAGTCTCTGGCACACAGGACCTGGGGACACCGGGCTCCGTAAATCCTGTTCGTGACGCCAAAATGGGTCGCCCTCCAAGGGCTGTGGGGTACTTGGCACTGGGCCGGTCTCTCAGAGGGAGGTGTCACAGCAGCAGTGACCCGGTCCGTGGCCCTGTGTGCCAATGTAAAAGGGTATTAAGTGATAGAATAAAGTTTAAGAGTGATTCGTGATGCCACCTGTGGTGTTCGGCAAGGGAGGTGTTAAGCCGACACTGCAGACAGATCCTCTGGGACAGATTGTGGGGTGCAGCAGTGATGTTATAGCCCTCCACAGGTAGAGCTGTAGTCCCAGGGCAGAGTAGATGAAGAGAATAGGGGTTGAGGAAGAGGGTGCAGTGTCTGGCACAGAGATGTAGAAGTGCTGAAGAAGATGCAGAAAGAAGGCAAGGACACAGTGGAATGTAGTTTCTTTACCTTTACTTTGTAAGTGCATTCCAGGGTCCAGATTACAGATGGCACAGGAGCTGATTAGCCTGGAAGCAACTCAGGAATCTCTCTCTGCAGATAGGTTGTGTAGTCTCCTTCCTAGCGCTTACTTGAGGTACATGCAGTACTGTATTACACTGAAGTTCCTCCTTCTTGTTCCCTCTCAGATCCACCTCGTATGGCAGACAGCTGTAGCCTTCTATCTTTTCTCTTGGCTCACCCGTTGCTGTTGTGACTCTGAGTCTTAGGTGGGAATAGAGCATTTACAGCTTCCTATTCCTCTGGTTTCTGTTGCAGGACCTTCAGTATCCATACAATTGTGGAGACCAGGCTCCAGATCATGCGCTCCAGCTGGGAACGAGCTCTCAACTCCGCTCAGTCTCCCAGCTTCTCTCTCCACGTCTACACACTTCGCCCTCCTCACAGAACTGACTTATTTCCCCTTCCTGGCCCTCAGAGAGCACTCCTCCCCCAATTCTGGTTCAGAGCTCACTCTGCTGGCCCGGAGTGGGAGCTGTGTTGCATGTTATGGTTAACTGCTAGAGAGACCCTTCATTGCTTCCAAGCCTGACATCACCCTCCCTGGAGGAAGGCAATGCCACTGTGGCAACCATACTCCTAGGGGCGCCACATATGCTTTGCAGATGGACCTGTACTGGCATTAAATGGAGTTTCAACACATATAGAATCTTCCTTTACAGCTGTTTTAACCCTTTGATGACTGTTCTGCTTTTTAAGCTGACTCATTCTTGCTTTCCAAATTCTGCAGTCTGGTTTAAGGTGGTCGGGCTTTTTTTTTTACAGACAAAACGTTCACGCGTTTTTCTTAAATTGCCTTTATATTTAGGGAAACCCTGTGTTTTTAATGCTGTTTCTGCTCTAAATTCATTACTGCTGCTTACATGCTGCATTTTTCTCTTGAATTTATCCACAAGTTTGCCTTTAACATACTCTAGTATCAGCTCATTATCTGGCCGTGCATCTAGTGTAGTCACGAGTGTGTCATAACTTTCTGGAAGACTACTTTATAGAAGTGCAGCAACATGAAAATCTTTAATTTCTTCTCTATTACCACTGAGTCACTCCACAATCTCTAGGGTATTTCTTCTATAGACCTGCATATTCTGTCCATCACTTAGCTTAGACTGATACAGTTTTCTTATGAGATAAAGCTTATTGCTGAGATTTGATCTTTCATGCACTTTCTGTAACTCATCCCACATCTTCTTTGCAGTTGCACACTTGCATATATGCACAATCTGATCATCATCTACACTGAGGGAGATCATGCTTTGTGTTTTCTTGTACTTCTCTAGCCAATCATCTGGTAATGGATGAAGCACTTGTTCCTGAGAATATTTCCACGTACCTTCTCTTATGAGCTGCATCTTCACCTTGAATTTCCAGGACTGGTAGTTCTGGTTAGTGAGGCTTGGCACTGAGCACTTGACAGGATTGCTGCTAGTGGACATCTTCTCTGTTGCTCTGTGCTGCTTTTGCTCTGGGCTTCTGTTGCTGTGTTACTCTGGGGTTCTGTGTCACTCTGGGCCCATAACCTGTTGACAGTGGATTATTCAGGATACTTTCCAAGCATGTGACAATAGAGCTTCTTTATTCAGGAACAATCAGGAACAATATATGATAAGCTTAATAGATCAGAAATAAATCATTGTGTGTTTCTATCTGTGCAGCATCTATAGCAGGCTGCTTCTCTTACACAGACACAGGAAAAACAGGGAAACACTGTAACGTGCTCTCCTGTGTGAGCATCTGGGAATTTTTTTAACTTTATAAACAGCATACAAATCTAGCATCTAAACACTCAGACAGAAATGTAGTTGTTGCATCAAACATATTCCAACACTGTTGTTCTTTATGCTGAAGGAATATCTTAATTACATTGGGTGTATGTTTGGGATCTTTGCCCTGCTGCATAATAGATTTGGAACTCATTGGATGCTTCCTTGTTAGTATTGTATGATGAATAGGTATCTACTTGTATTTCTTAGCACTGAAGATGAAATGCAGCCTCATTATTGTACCACTCACCGCTGTCTCCAGCTTTTCCTCAAACAAACTGCGTTCTGTTGCAGTCATTATTTTTTATATTTTGACTTCTCATTGCAGAGCATCTGCTGCCTTTTTTCTGCATCCCAATTTGGATGTTTTTGTGCATAGTTGAGCTACTTTTCCTTCTTTCAATATTGATCATTTTTTATTGCAATTCTTCCATGAAGATTACTTCTGGGCAGACTCCTCTGAACAATAGATGGATGTTGTTCAGTCTTAGGCTACTTTCACACATCAGGTTTTCGGCGTCAGGCGCGATCCGGCGTCGTGCAGGAACGCCGGATCCGGCAAATGTTTAGTAAAACCGGATGTGATGGATCCGGTTTTCTGCCGGATCCGTCTTTTTCTTGACAGACAAAACCGGATCCGTCTCATCCGGTTCATCCGTTTTTCTATCCGTTTTTCGACGGATTACGCCGGATCCGGTTTTTAAAATTGACCCTTGTGGCCTTCCGAACGGGATTGGCTACTGGAAAACTATATATAGCATGTTCCTACAGCCCTTCTTTGACAGGTTGTAGAGGAGAAAGTGCAGGTTGGAGAGAAGAGCAAGTTACTGGCGAAGATGGATGTTGTCATTGGAAATATTTTGAAGAATTTGGCGGATTTTATATCGGAGGCGAATCCTTTGAGGGTGATTGTTCTGGAGAAGGAGAGAGTGAGACAGCAGCGCATCAGGCATCGTAGACGACGTTTGTGGATCCACCCCATCACAGCCAAGAGAATGACGCGTGGGGTCTATTCTACACTCTGCATGGACCTTCGACGAAACCCGGATAAATTTTTTGGATATGTTAGGATGAAAATGGAGAATTTTGATTACTTGGTGGAGCGCATTGCACACCTCATAAGAAAAGCGGACACCTATTGCCGCTTCTCTGTTTCACCCGCAGAGCGTCTGATGGTGACTTTAAGGTAAGCCACATTTATTGGATGTGATCGCATCAGAGCACACTTTCACTGCAATCTTGTTGGTGGTAGTTTGTATCTCCAAGTGTTATAGCTCAGTTTTGGTATGTAATGCTGTGATTTAAAACTAATTTATTGTTTTTTAATTCCCCACAGATTTCTTGCAACTGGAGAATCCCTTTCGTCACTGCATTTCCAGTACAGACTCGGGATTTCCACCATATCTGGAATTGTGAAGTACACATGCCGTGCACTGTGGGACTCCTTAGCTGAAGAGTTTTTACCAGAGCCCACAACAGAGAGGTGGATTGAAATTGCTGACAAGTTTCAACAGATATGTCAGTTTCCCAACTGCTTGGGCGCTGTGGACGGGAAACATATCCGCATTGTAAAGCCAGCTGGATCGAGATCGGAATATTTCAATTACAAGAAATATTTTTCAATTGCCCTCATGGCCATCGCTGACGCGGAATACAAATTTATTGCGGTTGATATTGGGGCCTATGGCCGCTCCAATGACTCTCAAGTTTTCAAACTGTCTGCCATGGGGCGTAAACTATATGGAAACACCTTCCAGTTCCCACCACCTAGACCGCTGCCGCAAACATCTGGTCCACCTATGCCATTTGTCTGTGTAGGGGATGAAGCCTTCCAGCTGTCAGAACACCTTTTGAAACCGTACTCTAGCAGAGGATTGACAAGACCAAAACGCATTTTTAATTACCGCCTCACAAGAGCAAGAAGAATGGTTGAATGTACCTTTGGTATTCTGACAGCCAAATGGCGGGTCCTATTGACTGCGATCAACCTCAAGACAGAAACTGTGGACGAGGTGATCAAAGCGTGCGTGGTACTCCACAATTTTGTTATCTGCAAGGAACCCATTTCCATTGAGGACACCTCTGAAGAAACCACCTTGCAAGATTACCATGACATTACCACTAGAAGTTCTGTGACGGTTTCAGTAATGAGGGACAATTTTGCACTATACTTTGTCACCTCAAGGCAGAGTACACTGGCAGGATGACAGAGTGTGAAAGATTTGTGCCCTAACCAAACTTGTGTACCTTCTGTACCAACAGTATATACCTTTGCCAACCAAAGTTGGCTATCTTGTCATGGTCTCTATTTTTAGCTTTAGGCCACAGGTGTGTACCTGGTTGTGTTTTATGCAAAGTATTTCACCTTTTAACAAAAGTTGTGTACATTGTTAGGAAATCACCAACAATAAACACAACTTTTTAGGTGAAATACTTTGCTTCAAACACAACCAGGAACACAACTGTGGCAAAAAGCTAAAATTTACCCACAGTTATATACCTAGTTTTGAATACCATTTCACCTTTTAAATACCCTGTATTTAACCTTTTTCGCCGCAGAAAGAAATGACAGACAACCAGTGTAAAATAATTTAACTTTTATTGAAAAATGTTTTTTTTAGTAAACTTTTTTAAAATTTTAATAAACTTGTTTAATAAAGCTTTGAAACCATAAAACTGGTCATTTTTATTTAAATACACACATTATAAATCTGTGTAGTGTGTGGTGGAAATACCGCTGGAGGGGCTGCGGGACACTTCGACACTGGGAGTGTGGAGAGAGGACTGGGATCGTGGTGGGGAAGGAACAGTTAGAGGTGAAGGTGTGGAAAAAACTACAGAATGGGTGGACATGTGGGAAGCAGAAGAGGTGGTGGGTGGTGGAGTGGAGGGTTGGGCAGGGACTGTAGGAGCAGATGATGTTGATGGCAAGTTGTATGGGGAAGGAGTTTGGTACGGGGCAGGTTGCTGGAAGTGGGGAGATGTCTGGTACGGGGCAGGTTGCTGGAAGTGGGGAGATGTCTGGTACGGGGCAGGTTGCTGGAAGTGGGGAGATGTCTGGTATGGGGCAGGTTGCTGGAAGTGGGGAGATGTCTGGTACTGGGGAGGTTGCTGGTACTGGGGAGTTTGCAAGTACTGGGGAGGTTGCTGGTACTGGGGAGGTTGCTGGTGCTGGGGAGGTTGCTGGTGCTGGGGAGGTTGCTGGTGCTGGGGAGGTTGCTGGTGCTGGGGAGGTGGATGGTATGTAATAGGAGGGGGAGGATGGAAAGTGGCTGGAGGGGGTGTAGATGTAATAGGAGGGGGAGGATGGAAAGTGGCTGGAGGGGGTGTAGATGTAATAGGAGGGGGAGGATGGAAAGTGGCTGGAGGGGGTGCAGGTGGAGGAACTACTGTGGTGGGAGGAGGAGGTTGGGAGGTAACTTGCTGGAGAGCAGCGTGGCATGAATGCATTACATGCATCTGCTGGGCAGGAGAGAGCGTTTCCATGCGCTCCACAACAGACCTGAAAAAGGTGTGGTTTGGCGAAGATCTTGCTTCTGAATGCATGGTTTGCAGAAGTGTCTTCACCTCCAGAATGCTGGAGTTGATCTGCTGATAGCCTGCGGAGATTTGCTCTGACAAGACTTTTAGACAGTTCTGGAAAGATGCATTCAGATGCAAGAACTCTGGCGCATAAGTCTTTTCCTGACCCCTCTGCCGCTGCCGCCCAGTACCCGCAGGTGTACTAGAGGTGGCAGGGGCAGAAGGGTGGGGTAAAGGGAAAGCGATCTCCTCACCAGCAGCTTCATGTAATGTAGGCGGCCACGATGCTCCTGTGCTGGTGGATGGGACAGATGGGTCGAATGTGTGGGAAGGCTGGGAAGGTGCAGATGTACCGGGGCGGTCGAAGTGTCCCTCGGTGCCGGTCTCCTCAGGGATCGCCTCAGAAGGGTCCAATCATGCAGGCTCCCGAGTGCTGCTCACCGTGCTGTGGAATAAAGAGAAAAAAAAACAATTAAAATAGTGACATGGTATGGCCCTGGCTGAAAAAAAAAAGTTACATCTAAACATTTTTTTGTCACATGTGGTGTGTAATATTTACCTTCTGGTGAGCATTGTCTCCCGGAGGAACGACAGGGCTCGTGCGTACTTGTACTTGCTCCTGCGTCCTCCAGATCCACTCGGGGCCCGCATCTCTTTATTGAACTCCTTCTTGAAACGATCCCTCACAGACCGCCACCGCTTCACAATTCTCTCCCCTGAATCGAGAAAGGACAAAGTGGTTAGTATACAACATCAGTGTTTCCCAAACTCCAGTCCTCATGGTCCCCAGGGGTCATGTTTTCAGGATTTCCAAAGTAAATAGAAATCCTGAACACATGATCCGTGGGGACTACGAGGACTGGAGTTCGGGAAACACTGGTTTAAATCAAGCAACCGGTACTGTATATACTTACGCTCTTTAATCTGGGCCCGAGCTTCGAGGTCCTCCCAGCGGTCCACAAGGAGCGAACAGATTTCCTCCCAGAGTCGTCGGGTAACGATCAGGTCAGCGTGGCGGCGGTCAGCCATATTCCAGAGCGGCTCCCTTTCTCTGACGAGATCGATGAGGCGGTCCACATCAATCCCTCCATCCTCACCGTCAGAGTCGGGAGCACGCTGTGAAGGCTGTTAAAGAAAAAGACAAAAATAACATAATTAGCCTCCACAAAAGAAATGAAATAAAAAGTGCAAAAAAAACAAAGCAAAAATATTTATACTTACACGCTGGTGACCGCCGCGTTGCTGTCGCCGACGACCCTGGGAGGCACTGCGAGGACCTCTTGGCCGAGCACCAGATTGGGAAGACTAGAGAAGAAAACAAAAAATGTTATGTCTTTGGATGTAGGCATTTGTTTGCTGTGTGTGGTCTGCAGAACATTGTTTTCTATGTGTTGTGTGTAGTGTGATGTTGTGTTTCTGCGTTTGATGCAAAAAACTTACCAATTGTGAGCCCACTCCAAGTGTCTGTCCACCCCTTCCTTCTTCTTCTGGGAGCTCCTCTTCATCTTGTGATTCCTGTTTTGAAATAAAAGGCAATGAATACACATATATTACAGAGATGATGGATTTTGGAAATAAAAACTTACCGTCAAATGCTGACGATGCGAGGGAGGGCTCCCAGAAGATGTGCTGTCTTCCTCATGGCCAGATTCCATGGCTGTGGGTGGTGTTTCTGCTGCTGCCATTGCTGCTGCTGCTGCTGCATCTATTGGGCGGCTGTTGAATAAAGAGAAACAAAGGGCCAATGAATATCTTGATATTCCATAGCCCTAGTTTGGAGGAATGGGGGATTTGATAATTACCGTCTCTCATCTGCTGCTGGACTCCCCTCCCGTTGTTCAGCATGCTGCTCCATTTGGGGTGGTGCTGATGGTGCTGCTGCTGCAGATGTCTGCTGCCTTCTCCTGCTCCTGGTTCTTGGCTTGGGTGGCATGTTGGGTGTGGCTGAGGGTCCCATTGTCTTGCTTTTATATATGTCCTGTGGGCAGAGCTACTGAGCATGCTCAGACCAAAGAAACCGGATCCGGCCGCCGGATCCGGCTGTCGCCGGATCAGGCGCATTGCGGCGCTCATAGGCTTTCATTGTATGAAAAAGCCGGACACGCCGGATCCAGCGTGTCCGGCTTTTTCGCCGGAGACAAAAAACGTTACAGTAGCTGTTTTTTCCAGACGCCGGATCGCGTCACATTGCCGGATCCGCCGAAAATCGGATGAAACGCATGGCCATCCGGCTTGATCCGGTTCTAATGCAAGTCAATGGGGTGGAAACCGGATCCGGCATTGCATTTCGCCGGATCCGGTTTTAGTCAAAAGCGCCGGATCGCGCCTGACGCCGAAAACCTGATGTGTGAAAGAGGCCTTACTGGTTGCTCCCTGTTCTGAGCTGAAGGCACTGCTGGACATCTGATTTCAAAGGGAAGTGAACATAATGTATCTTTCATCTGCAGCACTATGTTTCCTTGGCTGATCACTGCATCTTTGGTCCTCATCATAGCAGCCAATATCATGGTGTCCTCATTGTTAAGAAGTACAGGCAGATTCCTATGAAGGATAATAGAAAAAATTGAAGTCCGGCTCAACAGGACTGGATTTTTCTTTTCTTTTTATTTTTCAAAAGAAAATATAGTGCGTACAAAAGAAAATTTTCATGGTCAGCATGACCCAGTTATTTTGAAAAATAAAAAGATTCTTATGAAGCATGCAATGCCATTATGATGCTGGATAAAGACCCCAAACCACCAAATATCACTATTTTCAGCATAAAGAAGAACAAAAATTACTGTTGTGGAAGTAATTAGTATGTTCCCGATAGATCACTGATCTCAACATTATTAAGTCAGTCTGGGATTATTATGATTTTTAGAGCACCATTGATTCCTGGGTGATGTACATGTAAAAAAGGGGTTACATACAAAATACAAATATAGCTTACTGTGCACAAACTAACAAGGACAGACAGGAACAGATGGGAGAGGGACCTGGCCTTGCAGAGTTACAGTCTACAAGTTAATGGGAAGGAGACAGTAGGTTGGGGAACTGCGGCGGCTCCAGTGGTGGTGAGGTTGCAACGGTGTCATTGCAGGCTGTAAGCTATCTTGAAGAGATGTGTTTTCAAGATGCATCTGAAAGTTCCAAAAGTGGTGGATAATTGACCGTGTAAGGGCACAGAATTTCAGAGGATGGGTATACTTTGGAGAAGTCTTGGAGGTGATTTGGTGAGGAACATACGAGGGTGTAGGAGACATATGGGAAGATATCGGGAGGTTAGTTCAGAGAGATACGACAGTGACAGATTATGCATGGCTTTGTAAGTTAATGTTAGTAATTTGAACTAAGTATACTGGAGAATTGGAGACATTGAAAGAAATTTGCATAGGGGAGAAGCGGAGGAGTAGCAAGGAGTTAGGCAGATTAGTCAGGCAGCAAAGTTAAGGATGGACTGGAGAGGTCCGGGACTGTTAGCAGGAAGGGCACAGAGGAGAAGATTGTAGTAGTCAAGGTGGGAGATGATGAGGGCATGCACTAACATTTTAGTAGATTCAGGGTTGAGGAAGGGACGGATTCTGGACATATTTTTGAATTGGCGGCAGGAGGAAGTTTTAAAGTCAGAGTCGAGGGTTAATCCGAGACAGCGGACTTCTGGTACAGGGGAAAGACTGATGTCATTCATTGTGATAGATAGGTCAGGTAGGAGAATTAAGTGGGATGGAGGAAAGATCTTGAGTAGGGACGGGCGAACCCGAACTGTAAAGTTTGGGACCGGTCACACGATCCCGAACACGTGTTTCCATGGGAAACCCATGTTATAGTTTGAGTCCAGTTTGGGTCCAGGTACGGCTGTAAAAAAAAGCAGAAAATTAATAATTAACAGTATTATTATACTTACCAGTCCAACAATTCGTCCTGCTGTCTCCCGCCGCATCTGCTTCCGGGGCCTTTCATTAACTTCTGCCGGTATTCACTGCACTCGGCAGCCTTCGGCTTTTTTAGCTTGTGATGTCACCACACGAACACTGCCAGAAAACGCTGAATACTGCTGAGTGCACAGAATACCGGCGGAAGTTAATGAGCGGCCCCGGAAGCAGATGCGGCAGGGAGACAGTGGGACAGGAGCATGAGTCGCTGGACAGGTAAATATAATTATAATGTTTATTATTAATTTTCTGCATTTTTTACAGCTCCCCCCGCCCCATCCCATATCTATAAAGTCCGAGTTCGGGGTTCGGACGCAAGTTCGGTCATCTCCAACCCCGAACTCGAACTTGGGCGAACTCTGATCCCGAACATCGGGTGGGGTTCGCCCATCACTAATGAGAGGTGGCGTCTGGATAGAGAGGTAGATTTGATTGTCATCAGCGTTTAAATGGTACTCAAAGCCATGGGACTTTATGAGTTGTGCAAGGCCTAAGGTATAGATGAATAAAAGTAGAGGTACCAAAATAGAGCCTTGAGAGACACCAACAGAGAGAGGTGTGGGATAAGGAGGAAGACTCTAAATGTGAGGTTAGAAAGCTATGAAGAGATCCAGAAGAGATCAAAGTCTTTAACACCAAGGGAAGAGAAGATCTCTAGTAGGGGGAGTGGTCGACTATGTCGAAGGCAGAGACCAGTTCTAGATTGCCTGTTTGTTTGGATTGCCTCTTTGTTAGGAAATCCCCACTTTTAATCAGGCTGTCTAGGAGTCACAAATCATGCAACTACTGCAACAGAAACTAAATCTCCGAGCACATCCAAATACTCGGAGATCACCCGAGCATGCTCGGGACATCTTGAGTAACGAATATACTCGCTCATCACTAGTTAGGAACAATCTGCCTATTGAGTTCTTTCAAAAACTGTGTGCAAATGTACCTAGAAGATGCTTTGATGCTGTTTAAGGCTGCGTGCAAACGCTGCAGATTCCGCTGCGTTTCCGCAGCGGTTTTGGCCGCTGCGGACCCGCAGCAGTTTTAGCTGCGGTGTACAGTACCATTCAAATGAATGGTATTAAAAAACCGCTGTGTAGACGTAGCGGAAAAATCCGCGCGGATTTGCTGCGGTTTTGAAACCGCAGAAAGAATTGACATGTCAATTCTTTCTGCGGAAACTGCTGCGGGTTCCTATCTCCACCATTGTGGAGATGGTGAATCCGCAGGACCAAACCGCAGGCAAAACCGCAGATAATCCGCAGGTCTTTTGACCTGCGGTTTATCTGCGTTTTTTGCAAAATCCGTGCGGATTAATCCGCAGCGGATTCCGCAGCGTGTGCACGTACCCTTAAAGTGAAAGAGTGACCATATCAAATATTGATTTAATTTAAATTTCTCTTTTGTTCATTCAATTTGCATTTTGTTCATTGATAAAGATAAGTTAATAAAACTTCAGTTTTTTTAAATCATTCTTTGCAGCATTTTTTTCCACACTTGCCTAAAATGTTCACAGTATTGTATATATATTTCTTGCTGAGAAAGATCAAGTCTCAGCAAATATGAAATGCTAAAGTCAGGAGAACATAACAAACATGGATTAAAAATCTATAATAGTTATAGCTTTTTAATCCATGTTTGTTATGTTTTCCTGACTTACTGTACACCTATTTGATGTGACATGTTCAGTGTCACGTATTTGACTTTTGTGTGAAGAACTAATAAGTTAAAACGCAGACTCTGAGAACACTGAGTTAAGTTTAAAAAAACAAGATCTAAAAAGTGTTATAGAGAAAAAATACTTAAAAAAAATGTCATGAGGCATTAATGTTGCTTGTAAGCAAAAAATAATGAAAACATAAAAACATTTTAGTGCTATATAAAGATTGGTTTGACTTAAAACTTTCGTATTACTCAAATATTCAAAATGGGGTGTGCAGATTACTGATTCAAATGCATTTTAGTGGGCAAAAGTACCACTCTCAGGTTTTACTCTTTGTTCTTTTGACAGATACACTTGAGTACGATTTAATGGGTATTCTTATCGTAGCCATCTTTACAGGAAATCCCACAAATGTCCAAATCTATCTCCACACTAGGATCTGCATTTACCATTTATTTTTCATCAGAAGTAGAGCGGAGGACACATACGTGGAGCATTCTATATTCACCTTTATGGGAGTTAATAATAATACATTTTATTTCTATAGCGCCGACATATTCCGCAGCACTTTACATTTCAGAGGGGACTTGTACAGACAATAGACATTACAGTATAACAATCACATAGATCATAACAAATACCAAGAGGAATGAGGGCCCTGCTCGCAAGCTTACAGTCTATGAAGAAAGAGGTAGACACGAAAGGTGGGTGGCAACAGTTGCCCTGATTGTATGGACCAGCCATAATGTTAAGTGTGTAACAGTACAGACGCAGAGGGCTAATGGATGCATAAAGCATGTGGGAACATGATGCTGGGAACCTGGTTATGGTAAAACTTTTGGCTGTGCCACACAGGGATAGATTAGGTTAATGTGTTAAGGCGATAGGCCAGTCTGAATAAATGCGTTTTCAGGGCACGTTTAAAATTGTGGGGATTGGGGATTAATTGTATTGACCTGGGAAGTGCATTCCAAAGAATTGGCGCAGCACGTGTAAAGTCTTGGAGACGGGAGTGGGAGGTTCTGATTATTGAGGATGCTAACCTCAGGTCATCAGCAGAACGGAGGGCACGGGTAGGGTGGTAGACTGAAACAAGGGAGGAGATGTAGGGTGTTGCTGAGCCATGGAGGGCTTTGTGGGTGAGGGTAATAAGTTTATACTGAACTCTGGAGTAGATGGGTAGCCAGTGTAATGACTGGCACAAGGTAGAGGCATGGGTGTAACGATTGGTGAGGAATATGATCCTGGCTGCAGCATTCAAGACAGATTGGAGAGGAGAGAGTTTGATAAGAGGGAGACCGATTAGAAGAGAGTTACAATAGTTGAGACGAGAATGAATAAGAGAAACAGTAAGAGTTTTTGCAGAGTCAAAAGTAAGAAAAGGTCGAATTCTAGAAATGTTTTTGAGGTGCAGATGACAAGAGGGAGCCAGTGATCGGATGTGGGGTGCAAAGGAATGCTCGGAGTCAAGTATGACCCCAAGACAGCAGGTATGTGGTGGGGAGTAATAGTGGAACCACACACAGAAATGGCAATGTCGGGTATAGGTACATTAGTAGAGGGAGGAAACACAAGGAGTTCTCACGAATGAGCAAACATCCCATTTATCATAGATCTATGGGTAAAACTCACCCCACTGCTTATAGGAATGAGACCAGAGAGTGTGCATCTGATGTCCCTTTTGAATGTAGAGAGAACAGATTAGAAAGATGAAATATCAGGACAAGATCAGCACCAGGCCATTCTAACACAACTCCAGTCAGCTAAGGGTACCGTTACACCTAGCGATGCACCAGCGATATGACGCGCTCAGGATCGCTGGTGCATCGCTAGGTGGTCGCTAGTGAGCTGCCACACAGGCAGATCTCACCAGCGATATAGCAGGGGTCGGGGGTCGCTACTTACCTGTCAGATGCGGCGATCTTGCGTCCTCCCGCCCGGCTCTACGCGTCGCTCGTAGAATGGTCCAGCAGCTTCTCGCGCGATCAGCGATAACCAGCGGGGGAGCCGGTCGGAGGTAAGTATCACATGCAGCGATATCGCTAGCAATATCGCTGCAATGTCACAAAATCGATGACTTTACAGCGATATTGCTAGCGATATCGCAGTGTGTAACGGGGGCTTTAGCTGTGCAGTAGAAACATGATGGTACAGAAGCTAAACCAGTTATCTAGTTTCCTATCATTATTTAAAGAAGAATTAAATGACCCTTTAAGTCAATTTAGATAAATGAGGACCAAGTTCTGAAACCCTTACCAATCACGTAAAAGAAACTTGAGAAGTAAAACAGCACTTTGGCTCAGGTGCTAACACAGTAGCCTTGAAACACTGATTTCCTGAGTTCAAATTCCATCAAGGACGTCTCCAATGATTTTGTAATTTCTTCCCTTCTTTCTGTGGCTTTTCACCCATACTACAAAGACAAACTGATAGGGAATTAATAGTGTGAGCCCCAACTATAACAGTAATGATCATGTATGTGTAAAGCATTGTAAAATGAATGGCACTATATAAGCGAATAGAATAAAAAAAATGCACATTTTAGGAGAAACTAGCACACAGTTTATGCCTGAGCATACACATTCAATTGAATCTGTACTCTGGTGAGAAAATGTATATATGCTAGGAGTCAAAGATAAGAAGGCAGTCCCATGTCTGCTAGAAAAGGGTTCCATGAACGACAACTATTCTATTCAATCTTCAACCTTTGAACTCCTCTTTAGAGATGAGCGAACCTATCAAGGTTCGGTTTAGCGAGCGGCCCGATGTTTGTCGAACACACAGACCCCATTGAATTCCAAGGGAGGCAAAACCAAATACACCCATAAAACACCTTCAGGGGGGCCAAGAAGCTGCAAAAACAGCGCAGCATGAATGCATTGGTCAGGACTTGGACCAGCTTTTCTAGAGCATTGATCAATAACAGGCGGATGAGTGACAGGTATAGGCCTGGTGCTCTGAGAGCCCTGTCAAATTTAGGCAACACACATAAAGGAGACCCAACTTAGTCCAAACATTTAAAAAAAATTAGGAGCAGACACTAGGAAATGTGGCATCAATTTCCCCAGAGTAGAAAATAGTATAATGGGGCTCTGACACCCCTTCCAGTACAGGAAACCCACCAGATGGAGACACAACTTGGAGTCTTCACATTTCAAAAAATTGTTTGTAACATCAACAGCAGTAGCACAGCAGGCACAAAGGACATGATAAAGGAGTCACAGACTGAAATAATGCAAGATCAATGCAGCACACTAAAAACTACACCATCGCATAGTGTGCCCAGTCTGCAACTGGGGTGCAAAAGTCATTGGAGAGCAGTGACTTATTCATCTTGATGAAAGTTAGGCGGTCTACACTATCGTGGGACAGATGGATGCGCTTATCCATCAAGACACCACCAGCACTGCTGAGGACACATTCTGAGAGAACGCTGGTGCCGGGCATGACAATACCTCCAAGGCATGACAGGTGAGCTCAGTCCACTCTTACAATTTGGAAGTCCGAAATCCAAAAGGGTCCAAACCACTTCTGATGGCAGTGATATTGAGCTTGAGATATTCCTGCACCATTCTCTCCAGTCATTCAAAACATGTCAGACTTGTACCCAGTTCTGCTGATGCACAGGCTGGCCTAAAAAATACTATTTGTACTCTGGGTCAGTTGGATGGTTGGAGAGTTGTGATGCAGGGGAAAACAGGGGTAATTGGAATGCCACCTCTGAGGACTGTACTGTGTGTGAAGTTAAGGTGGATGAAAAGGAGGAGAGGCCACTTGATGCAGCGCTTGCCATACACTGGAGCACATGCTCTTTATGGCCCTCATCTACAAGGCGTACTGCTGTGCAGCTGCCAAAGAAAGGTAGTCGAGTTGGCCGACCAGTATCAGAAGTTGTTAGTTATCTCTGAAAAGGACGAGCCAGTGTTTGTTCAGTAGAACTTTGATTAGGAAATGTGGCCTCCTGCCTGCACCACACTATTAGCACAAACGTTAGATGTTAGATGCTGGATGGTCGATTTCACACAGTATCCTATCTAGCTGAACTAACTGACAATAAACCACCTATCTATTTGACTACTTGCAGCATGAGCAGCCTCTCTGCGCTGTTACACTGACAAAATGGTGCAAAAACAACACGTCCACTTTTTATATGGAGAAGGACATGTGACCTTGGCAGCCAGTAACCAAAGCCCTTGTGTCTGGACATTGAATCTGCAGCCTGATTGGCAAATTGGCTATGCTTTGCCGTGTGCCTGTCATAACAGTAACTCGCATGCCTCCTCAACACCCTTCCACTTACCATGTGCTTTCTCCCCACGTCAGGCTGTTCCGCTAATCTGCGACATTTAAGTGCATCAAGACAACTAATATAACTAGTGGTTTGTCAAAACAAAATGCCATTGCTGTCTTAGAGTTATTCAACTTTGAGGTGTTCTTAGGATCATTGTCCTGTTGGAAGGTCCAGTGATGCTCATATTTCAGCTTCCTCACAGAAGACATGACTTTTCTTTTTGGAATTTCCTGTTACTTGATTGCATCTATCTTGACCTCCACAAGCCGTCAGAGTCCAATGGTAGTGGAAGTAAAGGAGCCAAAGAGCATCACAGAGTCCATGCCATGCTTCACTGTAGGTAGGATGTTCTTTTCAGCATATGCTTCATTTTTCTTCCATCCGACATCCATAGGCGGGTTGAATAATTTAGAACACACAGTCTATCAGACCGTTTAGTGGCCACTGCCAAATACTACTAAGTGTTATGAATGAGTCACCGTAGGAGGCAAAAGCAGAAATACAAGTTAAGTCCAGAAAACCAGAGAAGTTGGCAACTATCAGATTGCAGACCCCTGAACCTATCAACACAACTAGCAGACCCCAAAGCAATAGGCAGCCCCCAACATATAATGACGGTGAGGCAAGATGAAAATACTAACACAGACAGAAAGATAGACTGAGCAAAGGCGGGGCCCAAAACTACCTAGATAGGAAAGGACAGGAAGGCTGCTGTCTGCAATCTGCCAAAACCCTATCAAAGACATAAGCCAACAAGCTGATATGAAAAAGGCCCTGAAGCAGCTAGGCTTCAAAAACTAAATCAGCACTCAGGTATTTTCAGAAGACAGCGCTAAATGAATTCAGCACACCCCAGCAGGGAATGGCAGAAATCCAGAAAAACAAAGCAAAACAAAGTCAAAGCACAAAGCAAAAGGCCGAGCAGCAAACTTAGCTTTAGAGGAGCAGGAATTCAGACTGGTCTCCAAGGATCCCACAGAGAAATCACCCGCAGGGCAGAAGGGCGTCGGCAGCCTTATATCCAGTCAGTAACTCCACTCAGCCAGTCATCATCATCAGCCTCAGGTGTTTGATAATCAGGCTCACTACCTTTCTTTACCAGAAGAGGGAGTTCCTCGGGCCTCAGTATTGAAGGGGAAAATGAACTCACAACAGTACCTCCCCCTTGAGGAGGGGTCACCGAACCCTCAACTACGCCACCAGGGCGATCAGGGTGAGCCCAATGAAAGGCACGCACCAATCTTTTGGCATGAATATCAGAGGCAGAGACCCAGGAATTATCCTCCTGACCATAACCCTTCCACTTAACCAAATACTGGAGTCTCCGTCTAGCCAGACGGGAATCCAGTACTTTCTCTACCTAATATTCCATGTTACCTTCAACCAATACAGGGTCTGGAGGTGCCACCCCCAGAACAACAGGTTCAACAAACCTCTTCAACAAAGATTTATGGAACACATTATGGATTTTAAATGTGACAGGAAGAGCCAAACGAAAAGAGACCGGATTAATAATCTCCACAATCTTGTAAGGTCCAATAAATCTAGGCTTAAACTTAGGAGAAGCCACCTTCATAGCAATATATTTTAATGATAACCACACCATATCACCAACCTTAAACTGGGGACCAATGGTCCTATGTCGGTTGGAAAACCGCTGGGCCTTTTCCTGGGAGAGAGATAACTTATCCACCACTTGGTCCCAGATTTGGTGCATTCTCTCCACCACAGTGTCAACACTTGGGCAGGCAGAGGGCTCCACCTGCCCTGAAGAAAATCGAGGATGAAACCCAAAGTTAAAAAAAAAAGGTGACATCAAAGTGGCAGAACTAGCTCTATTATTTAAAGCAAATTCGGCCAAGGGCAAAAATGAAACCCAATCATCCTGATCAGCAGAAATAAAACATCTCAAATATGACTCCAAGGTCTGGTTTGTTCTCTCTGTCTGCCCATTGGTCTGAGGGTGAAAAGCAGAGGAGAAGGACAACTGAATTCCCAGCCTGGAACAGAAAGTTCTCCAAAATCTAGACACAAACTGGACTCCTCTGTCAGATACAATGTTCTCATGAATCCCGTGCAAACGAACCACCTGTTGTAAAAGCAGGGGCACCAACTCAGAGGAAGACGGCAACTTAGGGAGTGGTACAAGATAAACCATCTTAGAGAACCTATCACAAATCACCCAAATAACAGTCATCCTCTGAGAGACAGGCATATCAGAGATGAAATCCATTGAAATATGGGTCCATGGCCTCTTGAGGACAGGCAAAGGCATCAACAACCCACTAGAGCGAGAACACGATTTAGACCGGGAGCACGTCCCACAGGACTGCACAAAATTCCTGACATCATGAGACAAGGAGGGCCACCAAAAAAAACGACTCACCAGATCTCTAGTACCAAAAATACCTGGATGACCCGCCAAAGCAGAGCAATGAACTTCAGACATCACTCTCTTCTTCCACTGGTCAGGAACATACAACTTTCCACTGGGACAACGCTCAGGTTTGTCCTTCTGGAACTCTTCCAGAGCACGTCTCAAATCGGGCGAGATGGCAGAAAGAACTACCCCTTCGCCTAAGATGGTAGCAGGCTTGGTCACCACAGGAGAATCAGCAAAGAAGCTCCTAGAGAGGGCGTCTGCCTTGACATTCTTTGTTCCAGGAAGAAAAGAAACCACAAAATCAAAACGTGTAAAAAACAAGGCCCACCTAGCCTGTCTAGGGTTCAAGCGCTTAGCCGACTCTAGGTAAATCAAATTCTTGTGGTCAGTGAGGACCACGACTTGATGCTTAGCTCCCTCCAACCAATGTCTCCACTCCTCAAATGCCCATTTCATGGCCAACAGTTCCCTATTCCCCACATCATAGTTACGTTCAGATGGAGAGAACTTTCGGGAAAAGAAAGCACAGGGATTCATTTTAGATGTTACAGGATCCTTTTGGGACAAAACAGCTCCTGCACCAATCTCAGAAGCATCCACCTCTACCTGGAATGGAAGTGAGACATCAGGTTGCCGCAAAACCGGGGCGGAGGTGAATCTTCGCTTCAGCTCCTGAAAGGAAGAAACAGCCTCCGGAGACCAATTTAACACATCAGCACCCTTTTTAGTCAAATCAGTCAATGGCTTGGCAATACTAGAAAATTTTGCTATAAATTTCCGATAAAAATTAGCAAAACCCAAAAACTTCTGGAGGGCCTTCAAAGAAGTGGGCTGAACCCAATCGTGAATGGCCTGTACCTTGGCCGGGTCCATTTCAATAGTTGACGGGGACAAAATAAATCCCAAAAAAGAAATCCTCTGTACTCCAAAAAGGCATTTAGATCCTTTGACATACAGGGAATTCTCCCTCAAGATCCGGAACACAGTCCGAATATGTTCCACATGAGAATCCCAATCCTTGGAGAAGATCAAAATATCATCCAGATAGATAATCAAAAATTTATCAACAAAATCTCGGAAAATATCGTTCATGAAGCAATGGAAGACAGAAGGGGCATTAGTGAGCCCAAAAGGCATCACCAAGTACTCAAAATGTCCCTCCGGAGTATTAAACGCCGTCTTCCATTCATCCCCATGCTTAATGCGAATAAGATTATACGCCCCCCTGAGGTCAAGCTTGGTAAACCAGCAAGCACCTTTTATTCTGGAGAATAGATCAGAAATCAGGGGTAACGGATACTGATATTTAACAGTAATTTTGTTGAGGGCACGATAATCAATACAAGGTCTTAATGATCCATCCTTTTTGGCTACAAAAAAAAAAACCGGCACCTAAGGGTGACGAGGATGGTCTAATATGACCCTTCTCCAACGCCTCCTTAATATAGGATCGCATAGCCTCGTGCTCGGGTACAGATAAATTGAAGAGCCGACCCTTGGGAAATTTACACCCTGGGCTCAGTTCAATTGCACAGTCATAACTCCTATGAGGAGGCAGAGACGCAGACTCATTCTCACTAAATACATCATAAAAGTCCGCCAAATAATCAGGAACATCATGCGACTGAGGAGAGGTGGAAAACACCGGAGCCTCACTAAAGGCACACCGACAACCCCAACTCACCACAGACACAGATTTCCAATCCAAAACTGGATTATGAATCTGTAACCAGGGAAACCCCAGAACAATAGTATCATGCAGATTATGCAACACCAAAAATCTGCAATTTTCTTGATGGTCTGGGGCGACCCGCATTACCACCTGGGTCCAAAACTGGGGTTTATTTTTAGCCAAAGGAGTAGCATCAATCCCCCTCAAAGGGATAGGCGTCTGCAGAGGTGTCATCGGAAATCCACAACGTTTAGCAAAATCCAAGTCCATTAGGTTTAGGGCTCCTCCCGAATCCACAAAAGCCTTGGCGGAAAATGTGGACAGGGAGCAGATCAGAGTAATAGCCAGAAGAAACTTAGGTTGAACATCCCCAACAGAAAACGTGTGTGCAAAGCGTTTCTCTCGTTTAGGACAGACAGAAATAATATGCGAGGCATCTCCACAGAAAAAACACAACTTATTACGCCTTCTGAACTCCTGACGCTGCTCTCTGGAAAAAACTCTATCACATTGCATAGGTTCAGACATTTGTTCAACAGGTGGCAACACCTCTCGTGCAGCTTTGCGTTCGCGCAAACGCCGATCAACCTGAATGGCTAATGACATAGAATCGTCAAGACCAGAGGGAACAGGAAATCCCACCATAGTATCTTTTACGGCTTCTGACAACCCCATCCGAAAGAGAGCAGCCAAGGCATTATCATTCCAGGTAGTAAGTACTGCCCACTTTCGGAATTTTTGACAGTACAATTCTGCAGAATCACGACCCTGGCTCAATGCCAGCAGGGTCTTTTCAGCCTGATCAATGGCATTAGGTTCGTCATACAACAACCCCAAAGCTTGAAAGAATGCGTTCACATTAGTCAGAATAGGATCATCTGGTTTCAAAGAAAACGCCCAATCCTAGGGATCGCCATGCAGCAAAGAGATGACAATTTTAACCTGCTGCGCGGAGCTCCCTGACGAGTTAGACTTCAAGGCAAAAAATAATTTACAATTATTTTTGAAATTCAAAAATTTAGACCGATCCCCAAAAAATACATCAGGTGTAGGAATCTTTGGTTCAGCAGCATGTGAATGAGCAAGGTAGGCGGAAATTCCCCGCACTTCCGCAGTGAGCTGCTCCACACGATCAGACAATTGCTTTATGTCCATTGAGAGAAAAAAAAAAAAAATCCCCCTACGGCCTCAGAGATATAGAGGAAAAAATATACACACCTTTTTTTTTTTCAATTCTTTCCTGCTATGAGTACCCTAGGATCTGCGGTATGGCGGGTGATTCTGTTATGAATGAGTCACCATAGGAGGCAAAAGCAGAAATACAAGCTAAGTCCAGAAAACCAGAGAAGCTGGCAACTATCAGATTGCAGACCCCTGAACCTATCAACACAACTAGCAGTAGCCGTGGGGGGTTCCTATGATGCCCTAGACCCCTCGATCACAGCCGGAGAATTACATAGGCCTAAAGAAAGAAAGGGGAAATCTAAACTGCCCCAGAGCAGACCCCAAAGCAATAGGCAGCCCCCAACATATAATGACGATGAAGCAAGATGAAAATACTAACACAGACGGGAAAGATAGACTGAGCAAACACGGGGCCCAAAACTACCTAGATAGGAAAGGACAGGAAGGCTGCTGTCTGCAATCTGCCAAAACCCTATCAAAGACATAAGCCAACAAGCTGATATGAAAAAGGCCCTGAAGCAGCTAGGCTTCAAAAACTAAATCAGCACTCAGGTATTTTCAGAAGACAGCGCTAAATGAATTCAGCACACCCCAGCAGGGAATGGCAGAAATCCAGAAAAACAAAGCAAAACAAAGTCAAAGCACAAAGCAAAAGGCCGAGCAGCAAACTTAGCTTTAGAGGAGCAGGAATTCAGACTGGTCTCCAAGGATCCCACAGAGAAATCACCCGCAGGGCAAAAGGGCGTCGGCAGCCTTATATCCAGTCAGAAACTCCACTCAGCCAGTCATTATCATCAGCCTCAGGTGTTTGATAATCAGGCTCACTACCTTTCTTTACCAGAAGAGGGAGTTCCTCGGGCCTCAGTAATGAAGGGGAAAATGAACTCACAACAACTAAGCTCCTATTCTCTTGAATTACAGTACATGGCAATGGCCACTAAACGATGAGATGGAGTTATGGTGTTTCTTTCCATACACTGTTTACGTCTGATTGCTGCCTATCTACATTACATTTATATTGTTGTCCTATCCTATATGATTGCGGAGACTGACATCTGGCACCCCCCACTGATCGACTCTTATTTCCTTGAGCTGAAGCCAAACCAGAACATTGTATCTCTATCACACTGCACTAAAATATATGCTGTAGAAGAAAATAAAGGCTGATCTGCAATACGCAGCAGCAGTCACTAAACACTGTGATTGAGCTGTGGTGTTCAGATTCTGAGGGTACCGTTACACTTAGCGACGCACCAGCGATCCCGACAATGATACGACCTGGTAAGGATCGCTGGTGCATCGCTAAATGGTTGCTAGTAAGCTGTCAAACAGTCAGATTTACCCAATGATGCAGCAACAATCCAACGATCCAGCAATCCGTATAACGACCTCGGCGGTCGTTAGGACCTTGTCACAGAGCAGTGATTCTGACGACTCACGCCTGCGTCCATGATTTCTGAGTCACTAACGAGGTCGCTCGTCGGTGTCAAACACAGCGATGCATGCTGGCCAGCGGGACACTAGTGATCAAAAAATGGCCCAGGACATTCGAGCATGATCAGCGACATCGCAGTGGGAGCCTGGTCGCTGCTAAGTGTCACACGTAACGAGATCGCTGGCAAGGCCACTGTTGCATCACAAAATCAGTGACGCTTCAGCAATCTCGCTAGCGATCTCGCTATGTGAGACGGGGCCTTTACACTGTTTACCTAGAGTTAGAGCCATAGGTGATAACAGATGACTAGGGATGAGTGAGCATACTCGGCAAGTAATGCGGTACTCGCGGTACTCGCATCCTAGCGAGTAAATTTCACTACTCGCCTCGCAATAATTGGCACAGCCCGCACAGTCCCCACACAGCCCAGTACAGTCCCCGCACAGCCCAGCACAGTCTCGCACAGCCTGGCACAGTCCCCGCACAGCCCGGCACAGGCCAGCACAGCCCCACACACACACACAGCCCATTACTCGCATTTCCCATAGACTTATATTGGACTCGCTACTCGTTAGCAAAGTTCAGCACAGCCCGGCACAGTCCCCGCACAGCCCAGCACAGTCCCCACACAGCCCGGCACAGTCTCCTCAAAGTCCCGCACAGTCCCCGCACAGTCCCCGCACAGCCCAGCACAGTCCCACACAGCGTGGCACAGTCCCGGCACAGCCCAGCACAGTCCGGCACAGTCTCCTCAAAGTCCCGCACAGTCCCCGCACAGCCCAGCACAGTCCTGCACAGCGTGGCACAGTCCTCGCACAGCCCAGCACAGTCCCGCACAGCCCGGCATAGTCTCCTCAAAGTCCCGCACAGTCCCCGCACAGTCCCCGCATAGTTCACGCACAGTCCCGCACAGCCCGGCACAGGCCAGCACAGCCCTCCTCACACACACACAGCCCATTACTCGCATTTACCATAGACTTACATTGGACTCGCTACTTGTTATGAGTGCCCGAGTATTAGGAGCTACTCGTAAGGAGTACAGCGAGTCTGAGTTTTTCATTACTCACTCATCCCTACAGATGATCAATGGTTAATGCCAATCATATATTGACCTATCCTAGTAGCCTAATGTTTGGATAAGCCAGCAATGGTTAATTATGGTGGTCCTGGGATTGCCATGTCACCTTCATTATTAAATGATTATTCCCAATTCATGTATTCAGCAGCACACTGCTGCACATCCTTTTGCTTCCTTCAGAGGGGGGAGGAAAGGGGTGGGAGCAAGACGTGCACTCCTAATTCAGTGACATTTCTGGTTCAGTATTTTCTTCTTGCTGCTGTGTCACATTAATGGTCTGTTATTACTTGTTCTGAAGTCTCTTATTGCACAATGTGCATAGAGATTAACAGGACCTTTGAACAAGGGTCTGGCTTAGAAAAGTGAGAGAACTGCTCTGGAAACTGCCGATGCCAGCATCTGAGAAAGAGGAACACTTACCCATCAAATGATGTAGTCCCAAATAATTATTTTTATATTAAATTTTATATTAAAAATCAAATCTATAACCCTGCTTGAAGACACCAAATATATTATATTTTGTACTTATTGGGCCATCAAACAATGTGATATTTCAAAACATATTTTGCTATACTGGCTATAAAATTCAAGGTCAAGATTGCTTATGAGCCATGGAAGCATATTCTTATTTTATTACTATGAAATCAAACAAGTCAATTTTGTGAAAGTTTGGCACAAGGAACCTTGTTAATGTTGAGAACAAGATGGGCCTGGAACCACTGTTATCAGTAGAGAGGTAACTGCTTGAGGTTAGCGGATATCTTGAAATTTTAATTTTTCGACTTTCCTCAAATTTTCGCAAAAAAATTTTGATTTACCGGAAAGTTTGCAATTGATCGGAAAATACACGTGGGGAGAGTAGAGAGAAAACCCTGATGACCATAAGAGCTAACATTTTACAGGCTTGAGACAGAAGACCCCACTGACCATAAGAACTTACATTTTACAGGTTCGAGAGATCCCTGATGACCGTAAGAGCTTACAAACTTCAGGTGAAAGAGAGTGAGAGAACCTACTGACCATAAAAACTTATACCTTACAGGCATACGAGAGAGAGAGTAACCAGCTGACCATAAGAGCTTACACTCCACAAGAGAGAGACTTACTCTGTGACTCTGGATATGGAATATGGCTACCATATAAACTGTGTTCCACTGGGAACGGATGATCTGTGATGACCCAAGTACTGACCACCACTGTACAATGCAAAATGGCGTTATCCCACTCTCTGATGCTTGGTGCCAGGCAAGGTTTTGGTTTTTTTGCCAACAGCAACTTGAATCTCAAAATGTTCAACTTCGCGTGAAACCACAATTTTCAGGAAGTTCGACCAGAACTTGATCCTATGTGGATCCACTCATCTCTAGTAACTACACATGAACTAAGTAATTTTTCTATTTGAATGATTGGGATTCATTTCTCTGTAGATTGCTTCCACAACTTCCCATTATTTCCTAGATTTAATGCATACAAGGACTCATTGTTGATGCCAATGCCATTAAGACTCTTTTCACAATATAATCCAAAAAAAAAAGGCTGGCTGCCTAGAACTCTAATGGCATGATGCTGAAAATACTTGAATGTGCTTGTTCTGTTCAAAAATATGGATTCAACTTAGAAAAATGTGCAGAAACTTCAATTAAATAGCGATGGTTGCTGTCCATTTGATCTATACTTGCTGTTCCCTCAAATGTTTCCTCAGTTCTTATGTTTTCCAATTGTGTAATTAGAATCAGTATTTCACTTTTATGTTCATTTATTAAAAATGTAGCAGATTGAATGTGTTTTTACCCAGCGTCTGAATTATTCTTTGCTTACCACTCTAACGCTTGATTATTATCGGTTACAAATATATACGTTTCTGCTAAGTTTCTACTTTGTTCATGAACCCATAAAAAGAACATTACATTTGTTAATATTTAAGTAATATCAGAATGTACTCAGCAAAGAATTGGCTCTGCTAAAATATAAATTTGTATTTCCTTTTTACTTTCCCTGGATAAAAATCTTTAAACTTTTCCGAAATGCTTCTACGGGAGAGCATGTTTGTGCTTAGCCCGGAGGAATCTCATGAAATTTTTACTGCAGCGTTTATCTTTAAGCCATTTGCAGCCTAACTCTGCCATCTAGCGGTTATAGTGACAAAATGCAATAAAACCCCAAAAAATAATCTACAACCAAGAAGCGAAAAATAAATGTGGAAATATAGCTCACATAGCTTAATGTATTTCTGCTGCTTACAACACAACAGAATACTCTGCAGAAGTCTACATTTAGTCCTACCAATAGATACAGGGCTATCGTCTATGAGATTCAATTGTCTTTTATGTAACAATGTAGAAAGGAAAAAGTTACCAGGGAAGATTTTGGAAACTGCCTGAAGTTGAACCGCTGCTTTTATTTTACGAGAGCTGAATATGAATTGTAACCTGTGATGTGACAGACAGCAAATACAGCTTCTTTTACACATTTTCCAAATCCCCCCCATTGTCTGCCCTGCAGCTTGGCAAACTATCAATTTTATATAGGAGCATATAATGATTTCCCTGTGCAAAATTCTGTATTCCTATTCAGTTATTTCTCCTGACCGCTCAATAAACATGTACACTCTGTTTGGGTGAATTTTGCCTGAATTTTCATAAGGGAGATGTGAGTAATGGCCATTTTCTCAGTCTGAGTGCTGTCTGTAAAGAAAACAGACCACGGAGAGCATTAGGACCAAGTTTATTTAATATAAAGATTAATAGGATGCCACAGTAAAGCATCTTTTTATGGACACATTGCAATTCAGTAACATAGGGACCTGCAAAGGGTCTTGTAAATTAATAACTGCTGTAATTGTATCCGCCCCCTGTTGAAATGTGGACGAAACGCGCGTCGGTGTTCAGACCATGCATCTCAGCCGAATAAGTTATACACGAGGGGCACTTGCCCATGTTTATCAAAAGCTGCGGTCAGCATTGGTCTGAGCACATTTTCACTCTCTGACAAAGTTTATCTTATGTATTATGTTGGTATGGGGCTCTGTCCTCCCCCTTGTTTGAATATTTATGTTAAACTAGATGGTGGCCCGATTCTGACGCATCGAGTATTTTAGAATCTCTCTCCGCGATGCAGATCTCCCGACGGTAGCGGGGCCGTGCGTCATTGCTGTCGCTGATTGGTTGTGGCCGGCCGGGCGCAACCAATCAGCGACCTGGGATTTCCGTTATAGACAGACAGAATAAGACGATTATACAGTAGATAGAGCGCTATAATTCATGAGGGGTAATAAGTATTTAGCTCCCAGTCTTTAATATTATTTATTAGCACATTGACTGCCTACATTCATTCATTGAATATACCCTCATCTTCACACGCACTTTATAATTAATACATTTATAATTTTGCTTTTTTTGAAATGGTTATTCATGATCATGAGTATATGCAATCAATACTACAACCTCTAATTTTCATGATGAACTTTATTACCTAAATTAATCATCATCTCAGCCACAGATGTTTAACAAGGTCCTAGCCTGATGCGTCCCTCGCATTAGAGGCATCTTTTTATCATATATTTTTGTGCATATTTTTTGTAATAATAAAGATTGTCAAGTAATTTTCTCTAAATTGTCATTTTTTGTGCTTTTTCTGATCACCTTTGACCCCTACTTACTTGGAGGGACTTGGTGATTCAGACTGGTTTAAATTGTATTGGTGTGAATCATCCATAGGGTTTCTCTGTGCCAGCTAAGTGGAGCCTCAACCTATTTCCATAGGCCCCACCACGTGATTATATTTATGGCCCCTGCGATTTATTGCTTTACTGCCTGCTGCTGTGTGAACATATCATGCTGCTTTGGCGGCACACAGTATACCCACACAATTCTGGACGTATGAGGTTAAAATAGAACTCTTTGGCCACAATGATCAAAGGTATGTATGAAGAAATAAGAAATTTCAGAATTTCCGGAAAAGAACATCTCGCCAACCATTAAGCATGGGGATGGATCAATCATGCTTTGGGGTTGTGTTGCAGCCAATGGACCTGGGAACATTTTACGAGTAGAGGGAAATAATGAATTCAATGAAATTTCAACAAATTCTTGATGCAAACATAACACCATCTGTAAAACTGAAGTTGAATAGAGCATGAATTCTACAAATGGATATCGATCCTAAACACGTCAATTTCCACAATAGGCTACCTGAAAAGCACAAGCTGAAGGTTTTACAATGGCCGGCACAGTCCCCTGATCTGGACATCATTGACAATCTGTGGCTGTACCTCAAAATAGCAGTGCATGCAAGACGACCCAGGAATTTTACAGAACTGGAAGAATTTTCCAAGGAAGAATGGATGAAAATCCCTCAAACAAGAATTCAAAGACTCTTTTCTGGGTGAAAAAAGCGTTTAAATTGCACAAAAGCCACTTTTATAGGGAGCTGGTCACACAGAGCTTTTAAGTTTCGTGTTAGGACTCGCAAGTGTGAGGACCCTTGACACGGGTTGCGAGCTTGCATACCTTGGCCAAAATGTGGACCAATACCTCATATATTATTTTTTTTTTGCACTTCATTTTTCAGGGTGAAGCCAGGTCCAGCATTTTTGGCCTCGTAAAGTAGGGTGTCTGGTCTCATGGGATGGACTTAGATAGTGCTGGGCAGCCATTGTAATCTAACAGTATGGGTGTCACTAATAGGCTGTGAGCCAGACACTCTGCAATACCTGTGTGTGACTAGCGCCCAATACAAGCTGCTTTTGTGCAATCTAATATTAAGCAATCACCCCCTCCATCAATTGGAAGGTTGTAAGTGGTTGTCTCATCAGTATTTTGTATTGTGTACCATCTTTACTTCATGGGTTTGCTGCATCCTGAGAAGGTATTAGAGTGCTGAGACCTGGGCAGGTAAATATTGCTGTCCCATTTTCCTATTTGCGCAGGAGCAACGGCAGAAGTAAGAAGGAGGACGTCATCTCTAGAAGATGGGAGGCGTTGGACCGGACAGCAACACCTATCGGACCGGATCCCTGGGTGAGTATATTCTAACTCGTTTTTCTTATCTTTCAGGTTACATTGGGGGCTTATCTACAGTGTTACAGAATGCTGTAGATAAGCCCCTGATGGCAGTGGCCGCATCTTATAGGCTGAAAATGGGGTGACAGATTCCCTTTAAGCTTAGTTTCACAGACATTATCTTGACCTCCAGTCTTTCTGTTAACTGCGATTTCTTAATTACATTTTGAACTGAGGAAAGGACAACTTGAAAATGTTGCTGTCTTCTTATGGACTTCGCCTGCTTTGTGGGCCTCCACCATTTTTATTTTCAGAGTCCTAGGTAGTTGCTTAGAAGAACTATAGCTGCTGTTTTTTGGTACAAGGTTTGAGGTGGCTGGGTTTTTATAAAGCTGGGAAATTTGCATCACCTGGCCTTTTCTAACAATGATAGTGAACAAGCCATAACCCTAACAGGCTAAATAAGCTTTGAATCCTTGGTCAAAGTTTTCTGAGCACACAAATTTCCAGGGGTGTCCACACTTTTGCATAGGCCCATTTTCCTTTTTGTAATTTTTAAAATGTAAAAAATTGCCAATACATATATTTTACACCTGAAACACAAAGGAAATGTGTCATCTTCAACTTTAGGCCTTTTACAGATCATATCTTCCTTAACTGCTCACAACAACAGTGACTTTGACCAGAGGTGCCCAAACCTTTACATGCCACTATATATATATATATATATATATATATATATATACACACACAGTGGGGCAAAAAAGTATTTAGTCAGTCAGCAATAGTGCAAGTTCCACCACTTAAAAAGATGAGAGGCGTCTGTAATTTACATCATAGGTAGACCTCAACTATGGGAGACAAACTGAGGAAAAAAAATCCAGAAAATCACATTGTCTGTTTTTTTTTCATTTTATTTGCATATTATGGTGGAAAATAAGTATTTGGTCAGAAACAAGCAAACAAGATTTCTGGCTCTCACAGACCTGTAACTTCTTCTTTAAGAGTCTCCTCTTTCCTCCACTCATTACCTGTAGTAATGGCACCTGTTTAAACTTGTTATCAGTATAAAAAGACACCTGTGCACACCCTCAAACAGTCTGACTCCATACTCCACTATGGTGAAGACCAAAGAGCTGTCAAAGGACCCCAGAAACAAAATTGCAGCCCTGCACCAGGCTGGGAAGACTGAATCTGCAATAGCCAACCAGCTTGGAGTGAAGAAATCAACTGTGGGAGCAATAATTAGAAAATGGAAGACATACAAGACCATGATATGGTCAATAATATGTGCAACAATTCCCTAAGGTATTTGCCGGCCATATAGTTTTAAAAAATCAGAGTATATATCTAGTTAAGTCTTGCAGAAAGGAATAACTGCTCTTTATGTGCAACCTTAAAAGCAAGAACCATCAGACCCTAATCATTACATGGTCAGTAACGCATAGTAGTCAGGACAATTACAGTACTTGCAGGACAGTTCCACACAGCGATTGCCTGTAATATATGCGTAACGTGTTGTGTGCATGAAAGAACGTTCTATATATTTGTTAGTATTGATCTATTTAGGCAAAGATAACCCAGAATATTAATAGTTGGTAAGAATAATTTCAAGAAAAACAAACCAAAACCAATATTACGTGGAATAATTCCATGGATAATTACCATCTAAGTTATACATGCTGATCAAAATATAGAAACGCTCCATATGTATGATGCCCTATCAAGTAATTAGGCCAATCACAATAGTGTAAGGTCAAGAGCTATAAATAACATATATTATTAATGAAAGGAAAAGTGAAAAATCAACCCAAATCAAAAACCAAATATCCGTAATGATTATTCATAATAAAATATATAAATAAATAAAAAACATATAAACCGAAATAATTATCACCCATATGCAATAACAAAGCATAAATACATACATATATATGAAAAAAATAATATATATGAGTGCAGGTATATAAAATTAAATATTAATATAATGAAACAAAACACATGAAATAAATAATAAACAAATGCCAAAGTGTTAATATAAATAAATAATATGTCAAAGGAACAGATAAATAAACATGAAAGCTTTGATTGTAGTGATCTTCATATTCATATCCAACTGACATATAGCCCTTAAGATGAATAATTCAGAATATCAATCTGATCCAGATGGCAGTATATATCTGAAATAAACAAAATACATTAATACCGAACCATAAAAACAAAAACCCACCCATAAAAATGCTACTGAAATAAAAGATAATATGTAGGTGCAAACATGGGCGCTCAAACTTGTTTGCCCAAGCGTGCACACAGGGCACTGCGATGGGGGCGTCTTGCGCCCCATCCTATGCTAACATCTTTATGGGGGCATGGGAGAGGGAAATTTTTGCATGTAACCCCATAACTGGAATTGATTCTGTTCATCAGTGGATGAGATATATCGATGATATTTGGTTCATCTGGGAGGGCGATATTACTGGGTTAAATTTACTCATGAATAGATTAAATTCAAACAATCTTAATATAAAATTAACACATAAAGCGGGTCGCTCATTGAAATTTCTTGATATCCAAATCAATACCTTACCTGATGGTGAGCTCCTCACAGATATCTATCGAAAACCGACATCTACAAACTCCCTATTGCAGGCCTCATCATCTCACCCTCCCTCCACAGTGAAAGGCATACCCGTAGGCCAATTTCTCCGTGCAAAACGGATATGCTCTAATGACAATTTATTTGAGAATCAGGCACTGGACCTTAGACGACGATTTCAGAATCGTGGATATTCACGTCGGTCCATTCAAAATGGTTATAATCGGGCCAAAAATGCAACACGTGCAGAATTGCTATATAATGGCAATCAGTGTAAACCAAAGTCTAATGACATTAGACTAATCACTACATACAACAGCCAATGGCCTGATTTGGTTAATATCATTCGTAAGAATTGGCCTGTTCTCATGTCTGACCCCACTCTGAGAAAATGTCTTCCTGAAAGACCATTAATAACTGCTAGAAGATCTAAAAATCTTAAGGATCTGTTGGTCAAAAGTCATTACGAATCATATATTAGCAATGAGAACCATAACTGGCTGGCTGTCAAGGGCTTTTTTCCTTGCGGTCATTGTAAGGCCTGTAATAATATGGAAAAGAGTAAGAATTTTACCAATGCTAAGGGAGATAGGATTTTTGAGATCAGACATCATCTCTCTTGCTATTCTAAGGGAGTGATATATTATGCTAAATGTCCTTGTGACAAGATATATATTGGTCTCACCACAAGAGAGCTACGCATAAGGACAAGGGAACATATAAGAGACATTGAAAAAGGTGCATCGGTAGAAGATCCATCTGGCCTCAAAACACTTTCAAGACATTTTTTCATTCATCATCAAAGTAACTCTAGCCTATTGAAGGTAAAAGCTATTGATATTGTTTCCCTAGGTTCACGGGGAGGTGATTTGGGCAAAATTTTGGCTCAAACAGAAAGTAAATGGATATACCGGCTAGGGACGCTAGCACCCATGGGTTTAAACGAGAATTTTGGTTTTGGTGCATTTCTTTGATTCTGATGTCATTATATGGATGTGTGTGCACGCTTGGGCAAACAAGTTTGAGCGCCCATGTTTGCACCTACATATTATCTTTTATTTCAGTAGCATTTTTATGGGTGGGTTTTTGTTTTTATGGTTCGGTATTAATGTATTTTGTTTATTTCAGATATATACTGCCATCTGGATCAGATTGATATTCTGAATTATTCATCTTAAGGGCTATATGTCAGTTGGATATGAATATGAAGATCACTACAATCAAAGCTTTCATATGTTTATTTATCTGTTCCTTTGACATATTATTTATTTATATTAACACTTTGGCATTTGTTTATTATTTATTTCATGTGTTTTGTTTCATTATATTATTATTTAATTTTATATACCTGCACTCATATATATTATTTTTTTCATATATATGTATGTATTTATGCTTTGTTATTGCATATGGGTGATAATTATTTCGGTTTATATGTTTTTTATTTATTTATATATTTTATTATGAATAATCATTACGGATATTTGGTTTTTGATTTGGGTTGATTTTTCACTTTTCCTTTCATTAATAATATATGTTATTTATAGCTCTTGACCTTACACTATTGTGATTGGCCTAATTACTTGATAGGGCATCATACATATGGAGCGTTTCTATATTTTGATCAGCATGTATAACTTAGATGGTAATTATCCATGGAATTATTCCACGTAATATTGGTTTTGGTTTGTTTTTCTTGAAATTATTCTTACCAACTATTAATATTCTGGGTTATCTTTGCCTAAATAGATCAATACTAACAAATATATAGAACGTTCTTTCAGGCACACAACACGTTACGCATATATTACAGGCAATCGCTGTGTGGAACTGTCCTGCAAGTACTGTAATTGTCCTGACTACTATGCGTTACTGACCATGTAATGATTAGGGTCTGATGGTTCTTGCTTTTAAGGTTGCACATAAAGAGCAGTTATTCCTTTCTGCAAGACTTAACTAGATATATACTCTGATTTTTTAAAACTATATGGCCGGCAAATACCTTAGGGAATTGTTGCACATATTATTGACCATATCATGTTTTTTCACTTATTGTCAATATAATAAGTAATTTTGAATTGTTAACCTACTGTGCAATAATCACAAAGAGTGGTTTTTTTAGACCTTTAATGCGTTTTACAATTTCATGGCAGGTGAACTATATTTGCCGGGCAAGTGATTGTCTTGATGGCTGCGCGCCGCTCACTGCGCAGTGACTAGGGTCTGACGGCTCCCGGTTTCATGGTTTCTGGAATGCACTGCCGTCATCTATTGACGGCGCTGACTTCTTGTGCTCCAACTACCGGGGACGTGGACCTATGATACGGTCATGTGCGGAGTGGACGGTGCGCTAATTAGATCCAGACAGTCGCTTTTTCCTTATAGCTGCATTAAGCGGTAAATCTGCTGAGTGATGTGTGATTGGTTGATGACCCTTACTTAAAGCCAAACAACTCCCCATACTCACATACGCCCCCTGAGGAAGAAAGTGACGAAACGTACGTCGGGGTTTGAAGGAACTTACTAGCACTGCAGCACTTTATCCACTCGTGTACACCACTGATATTTAACTAAGGTAATACGGATAACTCTAAGCTCCTTTTTTTGCTAGGCAATTGCATGGAAATTTACTAAGGTTAAAATCTTTTATCCAGGTATATATGCTGTATTGCATCAAGAGAGCTTCTGCCTTTATACACCTATTTTGGGCAACTTGATTTAAGTGGTTTAATGCAATACGCCCTTTTATTCTTTTGGTGCTATTTTGCAATGCTTGTATGGTCTTTTAGATTGGCACCATGTTTATTATTTGTAACAATTGGTCCTTTTTTTCATATATGGAAATAAACTTGTATTAATAAAGCATGAATTTTTTAACGGACCTATTGGTTTCTCTGGTTCTTTGCGGTGCATGAGACGTTTATGTCCAATTGTGCACTGATGGTTTTTCTTATGTTATGTATTGAACCTTACATTTGTGGACTTTTTTGATACTTACCTGATGGCAACAGTCTGGTTTCATCCTAATTACAAAAATGTATCTTACAGCAACAAAAATGGAGAAACGAAACCTTCAGAGAAATGGAGAAATGAAACTTCAGCTCTGATTTTAGTTTTAACCCTTCACATATATATATATGTATACTAGCTGAAGAGCCCGGCGCTGCCCGGGCATAGTAACTAACTGTGGTTAGTTATAGCAAATTATAATTATCCTTCATCCCATAGTCCCGTGCCCATATACCCATCATACATATCCACGATCCCATAGGCCCGTGCCCATATACCCATCATACATATCCTCCATCCCATAGTCGAGTGCTCATATACCATCACACATCCTCCATCCCATAGTCCCATGCCCATATACCCATCATACATCCTCCATCCCATAGTTCCATGCCCATATACCCATCATACATATTCGCCATCCCATAGCCGAGGGCCCATATACCCATCACACATCCTTCATCTCATAGTCCCATGCCCATATACCCATCATACATATCCTCCATCCCATAGTCCCGTGCCCATATACCCATCATAAATATCCACCATCCCATAGTCCTGTGCCCATATACCTGTCATACATATCCTCCATCCCATAGTCCAGTGCCCATATACCCATCACACATCCTCCATCCCATAGTCCCGTGCCCATATACCCGTCATACATATCCTCCATCCCATAGTCCAGTGCCAATATACCCATCACACATCCTCCATCCCATAGTCAACCATTATGACATCATAATGAGCGGCGAGGTTTGCAACCTATGATGACATCAGCGTCGCCATGGCAACCATTATGACATCATAATGAGGGGCGGGGCTTGATACAGACACATTTTTTCCCCATTATGTAGATAGGGGCAAAATTGTTTGGTGAATTGGAACGCGCGGGGTTAAAATTTCGCCTCACAACATAGCCTAGGATGCTCTCGGGGTCCAGACGTGTGACTGTGCCAAATTTTGTGGCTGTAGCTGCGACGGTGCAGATGCCAATCCCAGACATATACACACACACACACACACATACATACATACATACATACATACATACATACATACATACACACACTTGAGCTTTATATATTATAAATATATATATATATATATATATATATATATATATATAGTGGGCAAAATAAGTATTTGATACACTGCCGACTTTGCAAGTGTTCCCACCTCCAAAGACTGGCGAGGTCTGTAATTTTTACCATAGGTTCACTTCAACTGTGAGAGACAAAATCTAAAAATAAAATGCAGAAAATGGATTTGTATGATTTTTAAATAATTAAATTGCATTTTATTGCATGAAATAGGTATTTGATCATCTACCTACCAGCAAGAATTCTGTCTCTCACAGACCTGTTAGTTTTTCATTAAGAAGCCCTCCTTCTCTGCACTCATTACCTGTATCAATTGCACTTGTTTGAACTTAATCCAAAAACTGTAGGAGAGATCAGTGCAAATAGGGTCTTATCCGAGAAATACAGTTAGTTTAGCACTCAGATTAAACTCACCTGTCCAATCTGTTAAAGACACATATAATATAGAAAATCAGCCGCAGCTGATCCACAAGTCAGCAAGTGATCATCAGACATCAGACTGTAGAGGGAGATAGTGGAAAATATTCTGCGCTGACGTCAGAATGGAGACGTATATCCCAGTATGGTACAGTAAGGTTGTGGTTTATTTCATGCCTGTGGTTTTTCCTGATGAAGAAGTTATATACTTCGAAACGCATTGAAATAAACCACCACCTTATAGTACCATACTGGGATATACGTCTCCATTCTGACGGCAGTGCGGAATATTGTCCACTAACTCTCTCTACAGTCTGACACTTGTTTGAACTTGTTACCTGTATTAAAGACACCTCCACATACTCAATCAATCACACTCCATCCTCTCCACCATGGCCAAGACCAAAGAGCTGCCTAAGGACACCAGGGTCAAAATTGTAGATGTGGCGCCCCTGAGGCTCAGTCACCACCTTCTCCTAAGGTGTAGTGCCCCACCACCTAGGTAAGTTGGGAACTCCTTTCCACACTCCAACACTCGCACCCCACACAACAGGGTAGTTCTGCACAACCGCATTGCGGCTCAGTGCTTAGAGAGTAGCAGAGCACTTCTGGTGGTTCCCTGCATGGAACACTGGATGTGCTGGGAGGTGGGTGGAGTTGAGATCCATATAAAAGGTTGGGAAGGTTTAGAATTACAGATCAGTCTGAGGAGTGGAGTCTTGAGGTCAGTCTGACGGGAGGTGAGGCGAGAGAAGGACTGTCAGTCAGGAGAGTCTGAAGACGGGTCCGAGGATGAGTGCTGCAGCTGCCTCAGTGATCTGAGCCAGCTGGCACAGGAAAGGAACAGAAGGAGAAAGACATAGAACTGCAACCTAAGCTTCCATAAGAGAGAGAAAGAACAGTGCGGAACGAAGGAGTAGGAGAACAGAGAGGAGTTGTGGGTTGAAAGAGGAACCCTGCCTATAGGTTCTCAGCGCAAGGCCGGGGCCCGGTCCCCAAGGTTATATGGACACTTATGGTTCTGCAGCAGACACCGGTGGAGTAGCTGGCTGTAAATGCATTACTCCCATCCAAGACTCGGGGCACAACAGCAACTGAATAGAGAGCCAGGACTCCAGAGAAGGGAGTCCCTGAGAGAGGCTACAGCTGTCTGCCATACGAGTAGAGTTGTTAAGAACATCTGACAGGAGGAACTTCAGAGTACCACGGTACTGGAGCTCTTCACACCTTAAGGCGCAATAGAGGAGTCGTTCAGGAAAGGTACATGTTGGCGGAATGTTGGAGAGGAGAATCCTGACTTGCCCGGGAGGTTGATTGAGGCTCTGCCCTGGAGGACATGGCACGGAGGCAGGCACCAGTGTGTACCACGGACTGTGAGTAAAGCTTTGGAACTACAAGCCCTGGTGTCTTCCATTCATTTGTGCGCTAACACCGTCAGCACCGCTACATCTGGGTAACAACATTCCTCACACCGCCTGCCCCTATACACTGCCCTGGGGTTACAGCTTCACCTGTGGGGATCTACACCATCTATGCTGCAACACACCATCAGCCCCAGAGGATCAGCACACAGCGTTGGCTTAACATCTTGCTTGCCAAACACCACAGGTGGCGTCACGAACTATCACATAAACTATATCACAAACCACCATAGATTTGGGCACCCAGGGCCACGGACCGGGTCACCGCCGCTGTGACACCTTTTCCCCCTGTCACTGACCTGGTACCGAGTACCCCACAGCCCTGGGAGGGCGACTCATAGACTTGCACAAGGCTGGGATGAGCTACATGACAATAGGCAAAAAGCTTGTTGAGAAGGCAACAACTGTTGGCACATTTAATAGAAGATGGAAGAAACCAAAGATGACTGTCAATCTTTCACAGTCTGGGGCCCCATGCAAGATCTCGCCTTGTGGGGTAAAGAAGATTCTGTGAAAGGTCAAGAGTCAGCCCAGTACTACATGGGAGGACCTGCTCAAGGCTTGGACAACAGTTTCAAACATTACTAATAGTAACACACTACGCCATTATGGATTAAAATCGTGCAGGGTACACAAGGTCCCCCTGCTCATGCCATAACATGTCCAGGCCTGTATCAAGTTCACCAATGACCATCTGGATGATGCAGAGGAGGCATGGAAGAAGGTTATATGGTCAGATGAGGCCAAAATAGAACTGTTTTGTATCAACTCCACTCGCCATGTTTGGAGGAAGAAGAAGGATGACTACAATCCCAAGAACACTGTCCCAACCATGAAGCTTGGTGGGGGAGACTTCATTCTTTGGGGGTGCTTTTCTGCAAAGGGGACAGGATGACTGCACCGTACTGAAGGGAGGAGATTTTGGCCAACAACTTCCTTTCCTCAGTAAGAGAATTGAAGATGGGTCATGGCTGGTTCTTCCAGCATGACAAAGACCCAAAACACACAGCCAGAGGAACTAAGGAGTGGATCCATAAGAAGCATTTCAAGGTCCTGGAGAGGCCTAGCCAGTCTACAGACCTGAACCCAACAGAAAATCTTTGGAGGGAGCTGAAACTCAATGTTGTCCAGCAATAGCCCTGAAACCTGAAAGATCGAGAGAAGATCTGTATGCAGGCGTGGGTCAAAATCCCGGCTGCAGTATATGCAAACTCTGTCAAGAACTACAGGAAACTGTAACTGCAAAGGTTTCTGTACCAAATATTAAGTTTTGTTTTTCTATTGTATCAAATACTTTTTTCATGCAATAATATGTAATTATGTAAAAATCATATAAAGTGATTTTCTGGATTTTTATTTAAGATCCTGTCTCTCACAGTTGAAGTGTACCTATGATAAACATTTCAGACGTCTCCATTCTTTGTAGGTGGGAAAACTTTCAAAATCGGCAGTGTTTCAAATATTTATTTCCCCCACTGTAGAAAATATCCATGCACATGAAAATTACTTAGTGGAATTAGGAATAATAGTTGTGATGCAAGTTCATTAGCTATTTCGAATGCACAAAATTTCCAGGACAAACCAACATTGAAGTGTCTTTGCATATTGCTACACTAGCCTACTCAAAGTGCAGTTCAGTGGTAGTTTCTACCTGATACACTGGTGAGCGCAGGGCACAGTACAATGCGATTGGATAACACAGTCTTCTTCTCCATACTTACCCTTTAGTTCTTCGGTATAGAACGGGAATGAAGCAGGATCCGCAGGGGAGAGGAGCCACTGATCCAAGAAGTGAACATCCTCCACACTCCACAATTCCTTCCCCCCTTCTTAGGCAGCAGGAATCACTTGGCATGGAAACCTGTATGGCATCATGCCCCTGCCACTTCTTTGTCCTGCCCCAGCTACAACCATTTTGGCAGAGCTGGGAAAAACTGGTATGAAAACACCAAAAGTCACAAAATATTTTTTTTTCGGTATTGCACCAAAATGTGACTTTTTGAAGCAGTTTATGCCATAAATCTAACTTGATGAACCAGGGACCGGACTGTACCTTGTTACATTGTTTTTAACCAAAAAGCAAAAAAATCAATATGTGGCCACATTCACGCGTTCAGTATTTGGTCAGTATTTTACCTCAGTACTTGTACGACAAAACCAGGAGTGGGTGATAAATACAGAAGTGGTGATGTTTCTATTATAATTTTCCACTGACTGTTCCATCCCTGGTTTTGGCTTACAAATACTGATATAAAATACTGACCAAATATTGAACGTGGCCTATAAATATCAGTGGCCTAAGAATATCAATATATTTGAGGCATAATAACAGTTCTGTTCTGAAATATATTAACTGTGCTATATCTATTTCCAATTGAAAAATATTGTTTTTTGACTGCAAACTAAAAATATGACTAGTTAATGTATGCAAATTAGTTCTACTCCAGAAGACGGAAAATTGTCCTAATGCCACCTATACGTAAGCACCGTTTCAGCCAATGTACACTGTCCTTAAGTGGTTAAATGCCACGATTTTAAGATTTTATAAGGCAGAAAATATCTATGGGAAAGTGGTTGATTTAAACATATTTCTAATCTTACAGATCTGAGTTATTGAGCTTGTTCAGTACGTGTACATCATATCTATTCGTGGCAGTTTTCAGAAGAACGTAGTTGACAGTGTTCTGCATTTTCAGCTTCAGACTCTTCATTGCGCTCATATAGCGTGCTTTATGTGTCTGCTGCTCTTTTTCTCATATTGAAAATTAAATAAAGTATTGTCACTGCAAGTAACTCAGCAGAAATGGCCCTCAAATGCCAGTGAAAGCCACTTGACATTTACACTAGCAATTTTACATTTTTTTTGTTTTCTGTAGCTAGCTTTTTTTTTGCTGCCAAAATGTCATCAAATATATTGATTTTCTCAACAATAGTTAAAATAACTATTACATTTGTATCAGTTTTAGAAACACTCTTTTCCGCCTTCATGTTTAAGGACAATTATCCACCCTACTTCTTCTGTAATGCAAATGACCAAATTAAAGGAAATAAAAGTGCAAAACAGTACTGTGCAAAAGTTTTAGGCAGGTGTGGAGAAAATGCCTCAAGGTAAGAATGTTTTCAAAATTATGAGTGTGAGGCTGTGTGCCCACGTTGCGTTTCTTAAGCGTTTTTGATGCATTTTTCGGGGTCAGACCGCATCAAAAATGCTTAAAAGAAGCATCCCATTCATTTTAATGCATTGTGGCCTTTTTGTGCCAATGGATGCGTTTTTTACCGCTAAGGAAACGCTTAGCGGTAAAAAACGCAGCATGTTCATTAATTTCTGCTTAGGTCCGCGTTTTTGGCTATTTCCTATATTCCAAAAGATGCGCGGAAAAAATGAATCAAAAACACGCGTTTTTTGCGCAAAAATCGCGGCATAAAACGCGTAGAAAAAAATGCGCGTTTTCTGGGAAGGAGACCAGTTTCCTGAGCGTTTAAAAACGCTACTGTGGGCACATAACCTTAATAGTTTATACTGTAATTATCAATTAATGCAAAGTGAATAAACAAGAGAAGTCTACATCAAATCAGTATTTGGTGTGACTCCCCTTTGCCTTCAAAACAGCACCAATTCTTCTAGGTACACAGTTTTGAAGGAACTCAGAAGGGAGGTTGTTCCAAATATCTTAGAACTAACCACAGATTTCTTCATATTATTCCAGCCAGATTCACTGATGTTGAGGAGAGAAATATGTGGGGGCCATATTATCACTTCCAGGACTCCTTGTTCTTATTTGCAATAATGATAGTTATGGACATTGGCTGTATGCTTGGGGTATTTGTCCTGCTGCAGAATAAATATGGAGTCAATTAGATACCTCCTTTTTGGTATTGCATAATGAATAAGTTTGTTCACCAAAGATCTGGAGAGCGGTGCAATAATGAGTGTCTGCAGGTAACAATGAAGCATGGTGGAGGATCCTTACTAGTCGGGGACTGCATTTCACCAAATGGATTTGGTCAAGATTAATAGTGTCTTCAATTCAAAGTAGTTCTCTGTATTGAGGACACTCTTAACCCCTTCACCCCCGGGCTATTATTCCCAGACTCATAACTTTTTTATTTTTTGCAGAACAAGTTGTACTTTTGAACAACACCTTTGATTTTACCATATAATGTACTGGAAAACGCAAAAAAAAAAATCTAAAAAAAGAAAAGTGCAATTTCACAATTGTTTTTTGTTTGTTTGTTTTTGTTTTTTACTATGCTCACTAAATGCGAAACCTGACCTGTTATTATGATTCTCCAGGTAGAATATATAGTAGAAAAAAAATTGATGCCATTTTCCATGCTCTCAGGCTGGGTGAGGGCTTATTTATTTCATGCCAAGCTGACATTTATATTGATACCATTTTAGAGTAGACATAATGTTTTGATTGCTTGTTATTGCATTTTATTGTGCAATGTTGCCATTTACCAATCGGATTAATTCTTTAATTCTGATTTTTTGTAATTGTTTTATTTGAATGGGGCAAAAGGGGGTGATTTGAACTTTAACATTTTAATAATTTTTTAATATTTTTAAAAACTTTTTTTTACACTTTTCACTTGCTTCAATAGTCTCCTTAAGAGACTTGAAGTTGCAATCTTCTGATCGCTTGTGCTCATATGCTATGAACGCCAGCCACGGGGTGGCGCTCATAGAAGATCGACAAAGACAACCACGGGGGTCTCCTGCAGATGCCAGTTGTCATGCCGACCCATCGGCTTCCCGCAATCTTATGACAGGGGTGCCAATGGGAGGAGTAAGTGATGCACTGGCTTGAGCATGTTAAATGCCACTGTAAGAGGTTGGCAGCGGCATTTAAGATGTTAACAGCCGTGGGTGGATCGCAAAAGATTTTTTCAAGCATTTTTATGAGCATGCATGAAAAAAACGCAGCGTTTTTAAGCGTTTGTATGCGTTTTTAGTGCGTTTTTACCGCGTTTGCGTTTTTTTCCAACATTTTTAGGTGGCCCCTCACACTACCCAAACCATGACTTTACTAACCCTAACCCTGACCCTAACCCTAACCCTAACCCTGACCCTAACCCTAACCCTAACCCTGACCCTAACCCTTAACCAAATCATACTTAACCCTAACCCAAACCCTAAACCCTAACTAACCCTAACCCTAACCCTAACCCTGACCCTAACCCTAACCCTAACCCTGACCCTGACCCTAACCCTAACCCTAACCCTGACCCTAACCCTAACCCTAACCCTGACCCTAACCCTTAACAAAACCATACTTAACCCTAACCCTGACCCTAACCCTAACCCTAACCCTAACCCTGACCCTAACCCTTAACCAAACCATACTTAACCCTAATCCTGACCCTAACCCTGACCCTAACCCTAACCCTAACCCTAACCCTTAACCAAACCATACTTAACCCTAATCCTGACCCTAACCCTGACCCTAATCCTTAACAAAACCATACTTAACCCTAACCCTGACCCTAACCCTGACCCTAACCCTAACCCTAACCCTGACCCTAACCCTAACCCTAACCCTGACCCTAACCCTTAACCAAACCATACTTAACCCTAATCCTGACCCTAACCCTGACCCTAATCCTTAACAAAACCATACATAACCCTAACCCTGACCCTAACCCTAACCCTGACCCTAACCCTAACCCTGACCCTAACCCTAACCCTAACCCTAACCCTGACCCTAACCCTTAACCAAACCATACTTAACCCTAATCCTGACCCTAACCCTGACCCTAATCCTTAACAAAACCATACTTAACCCTAACCCTGACCCTAACCCTAACCCTGACCCTAACCCTAACCCTAACCCTGACCCTAACCCTAACCCTAACCCTAACCCTGACCCTAACCCTTAACAAAACCATACTTAACCCTAATCCTGACCCTAACCCTGACCCTAACCCTTAACCAAACCATACTTAACCCTAACCCTGACCCAAAACCCAACCCTAACCCTGACCCTGACCCTAACCCTAACCCTAAACCCCCTTAACTAACCCTAACTCTAACCCAAACCCCTAAATTCCATGGTTAAAAAAAAAAAACGCATATGCAAAAAAACGCTTACATGAGCATGCCAGTGCGCACATATGCGCATCCATAGGCTATAATGGCCATTTTTAGCGCAAAACGTGCGCATATGTGCGCATGCGCTTTTTTGCAGGGCCAAAAAATGCAACATGATGCGTCTGGAAAATCCAATCGCACACCCCAAAAAAACGCAGCGCATGAAAATCGCATACATGCGCTTACAAGCGCGCAGGTATGCGCACCCATGTTAAATATAGGGGAAAAAACGCATGCGCAGGTTAGCGTTTTTTTCCAGCGCTAAAAAACGCAAATGTGAAACCAGCCTTAGGGGCACATGACAGTTGATTAATTCAGCCCTCATCAAAGGGGGAGACACAACATATGATGTATATGTACATGTTATGTTGTAAAGGGGTTAATCTTGGCCAAATTCATTTGCTGAAATGCAGCCCCCAACTTACAAGGATCTTCCACCATGCTTCATTGTTACCTGCAGACACTTATTATTGTACCAGTCTCCAGTCCTTTAGTGTACAATCTGCCTTCGGTTGGAGCCAAGTATTTAACTTTTTGACATCAGTAAAGAACACCTGTTTCCATTTTTCTGCTCCCCAGAGGCCTCCCCAGGAGGCCCCTTCCAACTCTACGATTCTATGATTCTATGATTCTATGTTTTTGTTTATAGTTGAGTCTCTAAGCACATTAACAACTGGCAATAAGGCTTTAATTGCGGCCATTAAGAGGTTTTTTCTCAGCACCGCCTTTTCACAGAGCTTAGTAATAAGTGAATAGGGCCCTCTGGCGTAAATTCCATGGGTGACTGCTGAATAAGACAACTGACACCCTGCGGCATCGGACCCAACTGGTAATAGAACATAAAAGAGCCGATTACTCTCTTAAATATCAATCACAACAGTGGCATTGAATGGGTTAAAAAGGGGTAAAAAGACCCTTTGACAGGATTGACCCCAGCTATAGCAATCACAGGTGCCGATCAATGCCATAGTACCCTGTTGTCACCTTATGACCCCAGGGTATGGTGGCCTGTTAGACCCAACTATAAACAAGGTTAACAGGCACAATCAATGAGTCACTGACAGGTGTCATGCACTGCGGTAAATAAGTACTGTAATTCATGAAACCAGTGATCAAAGTGAAAAATATACAGGTCCTACAATGGGACTAAGTGATAAAGAAATGAAAACGTGGAACACAAGACACAAAAACATATACATAATTGGTATTGCTACATCCGGAATTACGCAAACTATGAAACTGTGACACTACATATTTTTCAGACTATAAGACGCACTTTTTTCCTAAAAAATTTTGGAGGAAAATGGGGGTGCGTCTTATAGTCCGGATGTAATTACCAGGAATCTCATTCCAGGCTGATGCGGGAGTTTCACAGATGCTCGGTGGTGCGGGGGCTCACCGACATTTTCTGAAATCCTGGAGCCCCCACACATCCATCCCAGGCTAATGTGCAACAGTTTTGCCGATGCTCGGTGGTACGAGGGCTCTGCCGACATTTTGTGAAATCCCGGAGCCCCCACACAACCATCCTAGGCTGATGTGCGGCAGATTTGGAGATGCTCGGTGGTGCAGTGGCTCCGCCGACATTTTGTGGAAGCCTGGAGCCCCCGCACTTCCATTGCTGTAATGTGTTGGTCTCCGGAGGCGGCGCATGTGTAGATTGAAATCTCGGGAGATGAGATCTCGGCTTTCTTTGGATGTGTGAGGGCTTTCACAAAATGACAGAGCCCCCCGCACCACCGAACCTGCCACACCAGCCTGGGATGAGTCAGCTCATCGCCAGACCACCGAAAACCTCCTGTGACCCCGCTCCACTAGCGTTCTCGATCACACCCTACCCCCCAGTAAGCTGAATAAACCACAGTAAGCGGGCACATGTTTTGCATTACTGTAGTGGGGAGAGGCTAATAAACAATTTTAGAGATGCATGTCTCCAGAAGCACAAGTTGGGCACAGTGTATGGGGGCGCTACAATATATGGGAGCTTCCAGTAACAGCTGACTCTAAGGGTACTGTCACACTTAGCGATGTACCAGCGATCCCGACCAGCGATATGACGCGGTCAGGATCGCTGGTGCATCGCTAAGTGGTCGCTAGTGAGCTGCCAAACAGGCAGATCTCACCAGCGACATCGCTGGGACGGGGGTCGCTACTTACCTGTCACACCAGGCGATCCTGCGTCCTCCCGCCCGGCTCCACGCGTCACTCGTCGTCACAGCAGGAAGCGCCGCAGGAAGCAGACGACGAGAAAGAGTCCTGGACGTTCTCGCGCGATCAGCGATAATCAGCGGGGGAGCCGGTCGGAGGTAAGTATCAGACACAGCGATATCGCTAGCAATATCGCTATAACGTCACAAGTTATAGCGATATTGCTAGCGATATCTCTTAGTGTGACATGCCCTTAAGGGTCTAAGCCATTAATTAGATTCCTAGACAGAACGGCCACTTGGGACAGGTTCAGACTGTGCAGACAAGATGGCCACTTGGGACAGGTTCAGACTGTGTGTGCAGTCACCAGATAGCAGAAGGGATGGCCACAGGGACAGGTTCAGACTCTGCAGGCTCCTGTTGGCAGACAGGACAGCCACAGGGACAGGTTAGACACACTGGTCTTGGGAAACAGTTCAAGTTCCTCCGATGCAATTTCAGGGTATGAACACTGCCAGCGCGGACACAGAAACAAGGATTAACTATACAAGACTAATGGGACACAGGATATGGGAAGCATTAACAGACTAGCGACATACAGTTAAACACACTAAACAACCTAACAGTAACTACAGGGGTTGCTCAGGCACCTCCTAATAGGAGAGGGTGCCTTTTATATAAGATGTCTCCTAGTTATTGGCTGGTAGACACCTTGAAGGTGTTCGCATTAATTAAATCCCTCCCAGCTGGCAGCACACTACCCCTTTAAGAAGAGGGGAGCGTGCTCACAGGTGCACTAAGAATGTCGCCAGAGCACTGTGTGGCATACACAGGGAAGGAGGTGGGGACACATGAGGAGGCTTCTGTGGCCGGGGCGGTGGGTGAGCCGCCATCCTCGCATGGTGGGAGGAGAGGACCCATGTGGAGGCGCCGGCAGACATGACACTCTTATGCACAAACTAGCTTTTAAATCTACTCAGGTCAAATTTAATAAGCCCAATGAGCTCCACCAACTTTCTGTTATCTAAGTCATTTCCCCAGTAAGTACCATGGCTTACTGACTGCCCCTATACAGTACAAGAAGCGTAATCAGCATAAACTTCAGTAAGCTTGCCAAGGTACCTTCACGTTTAATTAGCCTACATTCAAGACCACTGGCTGAACCATTTCTCTTTTTGCTGTCTAGTATGCAGTGGCATGGAAACATTTGGTCAACTCTGGTAAAAATTACTGCTATAGTAAACAGTTAAGCAAGTTGAAGATGAATTGTTCTTTAACCCCAAGGGTGGTTTGCACGTTCATGACCGGGCCAATTTTTACAATTCTGACCACTGTCCCTTTATGAGGTAATAAGTCTGAAACACTTCCATGGATCCCGGTGATTCTGACATTGTTTTCTCGTGACATATTGTACTTCATGTAAGTAGTAAAATTTCATTGATATAACTTGCGTTTATTTGTGAAAAAAATGGAAATTTGGCGAAAATTTTGAACATTTTGCAATTTTCCAACTTTGAATTTTTATGCCCTTAAATCACAGAGATATGGCACACAAAAAACTTAATAAATAACATTTCCCATATGTTTACTTTACATCAGCACAATTTTGGAACCCAAATTTTTTTTTGTCAGGAAGTTATAAGGTGTTAGCTTTGTACTGGGCAAGGCGGACTTCCCGGAGTGGACCCTCTGGACCGTGACACCGAGGGACCCCGGACGAGCAACCAGGTGGAACCGACCCCTATACAGGGATCATTAGGAGCAGGTCCAGGGGTTTGAATGCCACGGCAGCCGGAACCAAGAGGGGCGGCTCTGAGTGAAGTGCGGGGACTAACACGGGAAGGCAGGTCTGGAGTAGAACAGTAGATACAAACACGGGTAGGCTGGACTAGAATAGGACTGCAAGTGCAGACACCGACAGGCAGGACCGGAGTAGGACTGCAGGTACGGACACGGGTAGGCTGGACTGGAACAGGACTGCAGGTACGGACACGGACAGGCAGGACCGGAGTAGGACAGCAGGTACGGACACGGGTAGGCTGGACTGGAACAGAACTGCAGGTGCCGACACGGACAGGCAGGACCGGAGTAGGACAGCAGGTATGCAGGACTGCAAGGAAGCACAAGACAGTGAGAGGGAGTGGAAGCTGCTAGGCAATCCACAGGACCTGGATGGATGTCAGAACAACAATGATCAGGCGCCTCCATTAAGGGAGGGCGGCCTGATATTGCTGCAGATGTGCCCCCATTGGTCCGGCGGTGCTACCGGGTCAGGGCACCGCCGGCCGATAAGATCACAGGCAGAGGGCCGGCCGCGGCCTATGGCGCATGCGCAGAGCACGCAATGATGTCACAGGCTGCGGGCCGGTCAGATGAGGACAGCGACGCTGGAGCAGGGGAGAGCGAGGCTGCGGCGCTGGGTAAGAATGAGCGCCCGCGACGGGGGGGCGGTGCGGCGCATGGCTGGAGGCACGGGGGCCGTGACATAAGGGTTAAAATTTGACCAGCGATTTCTCATTTTTGCAACACCATTTTATTTTTACGGACCACATCTGAAGTAACTTTGAGGGGTCTATATGATAGAAAATACCCAAAAGTGATACCATTCTAAAAACTGCACCCCTCAAGGTGCTCAAAACCACATTCAAGAAGTTTATTAACCCTTCAGGTGCTTCACAGGAATTTGTTGAATGTTTAAAAAAAATGAACATTTAACTTTTTTCACAAATAAACTACTTCAGGTCCAATTTTTTTATTTTACCAAGGGTAACAGAAGAAATTGGACTGCAAATGTTATTGTGCAATTTGTCCTGAATATGCTGATACCTGATATGTGGGAGGGAACCACTGTTTCGGCGCATGGCAGAGCTCAGAAGGGAGGAGCGCCGTTTGACTTTTTCAATGCAAAATTGGCTGGAATTCAGATCGGACGCCATGTCATGTTTGGACAGCCCATGATGTGCCTAAACAGTGGAAACCCCCCACAAGGGACTCCATTTTGGAAACTAGACCCCCTAAGGAACTTATCTAGATGTGTGGTGAGAACTTTGAACCCCCCATGTGCTTCACAGACGTTTATAACGTACAGCCGTACAATTAAAAAAATCATATTTTTTCCACAAAAATGATCTTTTCACCCTCAATTTTTATTTTTCCAAGGGTAACATGAGCCCAAAAGTTATTTTGCAATTTGTCCTGAGTACGCTGATACCCCATATGTGGGGGTAAACCACTTTTTGAGCTCATGGCAGAGTTCGGAAAGGAAGCAGTGCCATTTGACTTTTATGTCTGGCAATGAGATTGGATGCCATGTCACGTTTGGAAAGCCCCTGATGTGCCAAAACAGTGGAAACCTCCCACAAATGACACCATTTTGGAAACTAGACCCCCCAAGGAACTTATCTAGATGTGTAGTGAGCACTTTGAACCCCCAAGGGCTTCACAGAAGTTTATAACGCCCGGGCATGAAAATAAAAAAATCATATTTTTTCCACAAACATGATCTTTTAGTCCCCAATTGTTTTATTTTGCCAACAGTAACAGGAGAAATTGGACCCCAAAAGTTGTTTTCCAATTTGTCCTGAGTGCGCTCATACCCCATATGTGGGAGAAAACTACTGTATGGGCACACGTCGAGGCTTGGAAGGGAAGTAGTGACATTTTGGAATGCAGACTTTGATGGAATGGTCTGTGGGTGTCATGTCAAGTTTGGAGAGCCACTGATGTGACTAAACTGTTGAAACTCCCCACAAGTAACCCCATTTTGGAATCTAGACCCCCCATGGAACTTATCCAGATGTGTGGTAAGCACTTTGAACCTTCAAGTGCTTCACAAAAGTTTATAACGCCCGGGCGTGAAAATAAAAAAATCATATTTTTTTTTCTCAAAAATGATATTTTTGCCCCCAATTTTTTATTTTCCTAAGGGTAACAGGAGAAATTGGACCCCAAAAGTTGTTTTGCAGTTTGTCCTGAGTAGGCTGATACCCCATATGTGGGGGTAAAACACTGTTTGGGCGCATGGCAGAGCTTGGAAGGGAAACCCCCAATTCTAACTCCAACCCTAACCCCAACACACCCCTAACCCTAATCTCAGCCCTAACCCTAACCCTAATGGGAAAATGGAAATAAATACATTTTTTTTTAATTTTATTATTTTTCCTTAACTAAGGGGGTGATAAAGGGAGGTTTGATTTATTATATATGGCGGGTTTTTATGTTTGGCAGTTGTCATATGCTAAGAGACGCTTTTTATTGTAAAAATAGTTTTTGCATCACCACATTTTGAGAGCTATAATTTTTCTATATTTTGACCCACCGAGTCATGTGAGGTCTTATTTTTTGCGGGACGAGTTGATATTTTTATTGGTACCATTTTCGGGTAAGTAACATTTTTTGATCGCTTTTTACTCCGATTTTTGTGACGCAGAATGAACAAAAACCAGCGTTTCATGAATATCTTTTGGGGGGTGCGTTTACACCATTCCGCGTGTGGTAAAATTGATAAAGCGGTTTTATTCTTTGGGTCAGTACGATTACAGCGATATCTTATTTATGTTTTTTTTATGTTTTGGCGCTTTTATGCAATGAAAACAATTTTATATAAAAAATAATTATTTTTGCATCGCTTTATTCTGTGAGCTATAACTTTTTTATTTTTTCGCTGATGATGCTGTATGGCCACTCGTTTTTGGGACAAGATGACGTTTTCAGCAGTACCATGGTTATTTATATTCGACTTTTTGATCACGCGTTATTGCACTTTTTGTTCGGCGGTATGATAATAAAGCATTGCTTTTTCCTTTGTTTTTTATTTTTTAAGGGGTTTGCTAAATGGGTTAACTAATGGGACAGTTTTGTAGGGCGGGTCGTTATGGATGCGGCGATACTAAATATGTGTACTTTTATTGGTTTTTTTATTTACAAAAAATGAATTTATTATGGAATTTTTTTATTTTTTTATTTAGCGTTTTTTTTTATAAATTATTTTTACACCTTTTTTTTGTTACTTTATTACATTGTCCCAGGGGGGACATCACTGTCATGTGTCAGATCGCTGATCTGACTCGTCACACATCGCTGTGACAGATCAGCGATCTGACACAGGCACTGCAGCAGGCTTCGTCATGCCTGTGCTCTGCAGGCATGAGGAAGCCAGCTCCCTGCAGGCCCCGAAGGCCCCCGTGGCCATATTGGATCCGGGGACCTGCAGGGAAGGAGGCCCCCGCAGCAGCGCTGCACATCGCGCTGCTGCGGGGGTCTCAGGGAAGCAAGGAGGGAGCCCTCTCCCTACCGATGCTTCTCTAAACCCCGGCACACTGCGATCATGTTTGATTGCAGTGTGCCAGGGGTTAATGTGCCGGGGGCGGTCCGTGACTGCCCCTGACACATAGTGCTGGGTGTTAGCTGTGATAATCAGCTGACACACGGCCGCGACCAGCAGCGTCCCGCCCCCGGGAGCGCCACTCATCGCGATGATGTACTATCTCGTCCCCGGTAATAGGAGCCTGGGCCCATGGACGGGATAGTACGTCAAATGTCAGAAAGGAGTTAAAAGGGCTAACGTTAAAGATGACACTTTTTCTTTGTATTTTAGGCAAAAAAACATATTGTCAATTTTTTTCATTTTAAAAATTTCAAAAAGGAAAATGGGCAGATGCAAAAGTTTGGGCCCCTTGGAGACTTGAGTGCTTAGATAACTTGTTCACTATCATAGTTATGAAAGGTCAGCTGATGCAAAATTTCCCAGCTTTATAAAAACACAGCCTCCTCTAACCTTGTGCCAAATAAAAGCAGCCATGGAGTCTTCTAAGAAGCTGCCTAGAACTCTGAAAATGAAAATGGTGGAGGCCCACAAAGCAGAAGAAGACCATAAAAAGATAGCAAAGTGTTTTCAAGTTGTCCTTTTCTCAGTTCGAAATGTAATTAATTAGAAATGGCAATTAACAGGAGCAGTTGAGGAAAACCAACCAAAATTTCAGTGAGAGCTGCTTATACGATTGCTAGAGAAGCAAATCAGAACCCCTGTTTGACTTCAAAAGACCTTCAAAAAGGTTTAGCAGACTCTGGAACATTGTCTTACTGCTCAGATACACCTGCACAAATATGGCCTTCAAGGAAGAGTCATCAGAAAAAACTCCTCCTGCGTCCTCACCATCAAATTAATTCTCGGAAATATGCAAAAGAACATCTAAACAATCTACTATAGACCACCTCAAAAGGCAAAAGCTGAAGGTTTTACAATGGCCCTCACAGTCCCCTGATCTGAACGTCATTGAAAATCTGTGGCTAGACCTCAAAATAGCAGTACATGCAAGACTATACAGGAATCTCACAGAACTGGAAGAATTTTGCAATGAAGAATGGATGAATAGCCCTCAAATAAGAATTGAAAGACTCTTGGCTGGATACAAAAAGTATTTACAAACTGTGATAAAAGGTGATGCTACTAGGTACTAATCATGCAGGGTGACCAAACAATTACATTGGCCCATTTTCCTTTTTAAAATATTTTTTTACCTAAAATTCAAAGGAAATGTATTATCTGTAACTTTAGGCCTTTTAGAGGTCATTTCATCTTCAACTTGCTTAACTGTTCTAAATAAATAAACCAAAATTAGTCCAAAATTATATAATCTGGCACTTCCCAGCATAAATCAAAACACACAATTTTTGGGCTTATATCATACTATTAGCCGAAAAAATGAAGAGATCCAGAAAAACTATATAAAATATCATATTTTATTGAAATACATTAAAAATTTGATTAAAAATAACAGCAATACCCAGTAGGAGACAACAGAAATGCCATATAACAATAGAGTCACCAAACAGTGCAGCTGTCCATATGGTAGATATAATGAATGATCTAAGTAACGAGGTAATTCTATATGATGGCAGTTTATAATAATAAGGGTGAACAGTATCCCAATAAGGTGATTATATCCATAAATATATCAAAAAAATATAAAGGGAGTTCGAAAGTCTTTATAAATATAGCCACAATAGTAACAAAACAGCCATATCTAAGTATATATATAATTGTCAGACCCATGAAAACAAAAACCACCTAAATGTGGCCAAAAAATCTAGCACAATATAAAGAATCCAAGGTATATTTACCGATAAACATTAGGAGATCAGTAACTGCAGATAGAGTGACCTCCTCCACCCCAACACGCGTTTCTCACTAGCTTCTTCCAGGGGGCGTCTGGTGGAAAGGCAAGTGTTGACTGCTGTATGTCAGTGGGAAACAGGCTTCACCAAGACTCACTGAGTCTGTCTTTCATCTGGTTCCTGAGCTCTGACCTTTACTGCCATGGCTCCTCCTTCTACATCCTCTAGGACTCCACAATTATGATATTGAGGAACAACTGTCTGCACCTTGCATGAGTGTTTCAGAGTTACACGTACAGCAAATGGCTGAAATCATGCAGCAAGTGTCTGATGCATGCTACCTGTGGATTGTGCAGCATGTATCAACTATCAGGTTCCCTTTAAAGCTTGAGTTTAATTTACAAGAGTTTAAAAAAAAATACCAAAACTAGAGCAAGTGTGTGCTTTTGTGTACTCTATATATTATATGCCTCCTTCAATTATAACAAATAAACACTAGGTGGCAGTAGTGAAACGTTTCAAAGTCTTAAGCTAGTTAAACAATGCAAATGTGCAATAGTGTCTTATCCAAGTATTCAAGAGAAAACAAAGGGGTAAGGGGTGCTCACCTTAAGGGGTTGTGAAACACAACCCATAGAAATGCATAAATCACAGCATTTGCAGCTTCCAAAGGAAATGCATTAGGGAAAATACTGTAAGTATTTGATACTCTGATGATTTTGCAAGTTTTCCCACTTACAAAGAATGGAGAGGTCTGTAATTTTTATTGTAGGTACACTTCAACTGTGAGAGACAAAATCTTAAAAACAGTCAGGTGTTTTCTGTAGTTTGTACACACTTCAGCAGGGATTTTGGCCCACTCCTCCATTCAGAACTTCTCCAGTCCAGACCTTTCTGGTTTTGGGGCTGTCACTGGGTAACATTGAATTACAGCTCCCTCTAAAGACTTTCCATTGGGTTCAGGTCTGGAGACTGAGTAGACCACTAAAGGACCTTGAAATGCCAGTTGTCCTGGCTGTGTGTTTCAGGTTATTGTCATGATTTTAATCCATGATGGCGTAGTGTGTTACTAATGGTAATATTTGAGAATGTGGTTCCAGTTCTCTTCAGATCATTGAACAGATCTTCCCGTGTAGTTTTTGGCTAATTCCTGTCCTTTCTCAAAATCATTCTTACCCCACGAGGCGAGATCTTGCATGGAGCCCCAGAGCGAGAAAGATTGACAGTCATCTTCTGCTGCTTGCCTATTGTCCTGTAGCCCATCCCAGCCTTGTGCAGATCTACAAATTTGTCCCTGGTGTCCTTAGACAGCTCTTTGGTCTTGGCTATGGTGGAGAGGTTGGATTGTGATTGATTGTGTAGACAGGTGTCTTTTATACAGGTTACGAGTTCAAACAGGTGCGTGTCATGGTTACACCTATCAGTGTGTCTGGGATGCAGTTACTGAGAGCACGGCCATCCAGTCTGGCAACAGGGGCATGCTAAAGCTGTTAGCACTTTGATTGACAGCTCAGTCATATAGTCTGGTGCAGGGGCATGCTGAGCTGTCGGTGTGTTGATTGACAGCTCGGCCGTTCAACCTGAGACTGGGAGGTGCTTGCTGTGTCCAGATGTCAACTGTTCCAGGTAATTGCTAGGCTACTTAACTGACCTCTGCCAGATGTACATTCAGCTTCTCCATCCATCGGAACTACAACAAAAACAAGTGACTCCGAAATGCATTGACATTAAACCTGCATTTCTTATTTTCATTGTGCCTTATAATTTAATCAACAGTGCAGGATTCTTCCATTGCCCTTGGCACATTTGTAAATATTTCAAAATCTTTAACGTATGCAGTTAACTAGATAATGGAGATATGAATGATCAATGATGTGTACAGTACTTTAAAATTATAGATACTTTATTTTCTATAATACAAAAGCAACTGAACTGATATTCCATGTTAAATATTTTATGCTTTAGATATTGGAATCATTACGAATGTATTAGGCTATGTATTACGCTATGTGCACACGCTGCGGATTGGTCTGCGGATTTTTCCGCGTGGATTTTGCAAAATCCACAGGTAGATCCACAGGTTTTGGACCTGTGGTATACCTGCGGATTAGCCTGCGGTTTAGCCCTGCGGTTTTACACCTCTACAATGGAGCAGGTGTGAAACCGCAACGGATTTCGCACAAAGAATTGACATGCAGCAGATTTGAAACCGCAGCAAATCCGCGCGGAAAAATCCGCAGCATGTGCACAGCATTTTTTGTTTTTCATAGATTATTATGGTACTGTACAACGAAGCAGAAACTGCTGCGGATCCGCAGGGCCAAATCCGCAGTGGATCCGCAGCAGAATCCACAGCGTGTGCTCATACCCTTACCTAAAATATGTAAATTGCCTTTTCAGAGAGGAAGAGGACTTGAACTCTATTGCCACCTATGGGAAGTAACAATCCTAAGAGTTACCATCGAACCTTTAATGAGCCTTGCCATATGACATAGCATAAAAGCTTAATCAGAATCTCTGTTTACAAAGTGCAAAGTAAGAGATCTGATTTGACTGTATGAAAGGCATCAAACTGGTATCTAAAGTCTAACATCTCTTCTTTTAGAGAGTGACATGTCAGCTTAGGGAGACGGGAGACATATAGGGTATGTAAAGCTCATCTAGAAAATTAATTATGAAAATTTCCTCTTCAGAGAGGAAAAAGATTTGAACTCTAAAACCACCTCTTGGAAGTAGCAATCCTGAAAGTCAATATCAACTCCCCCACCTAGGCTGTAACATCCTCACACCCTGCAGCAATCAGCCCCCATCTTACCTTAGATTATAATCACAAAACCCCTGTTGCATATTCATGAACCCCCAAACTGTAAGATATTCCTCTACATTAATCATTTTCCTCCCCCTGAGATTATAATCTAATACCTCCCGTAGTATAATAATTAAAGGGTAATGCTCAAAAAATGAAATTGTACCCTAATTATTGGACAGAGTACAACATGTCATGGATGCAGAGGCTGCAGACAGTCGCACTCATCTGTTTGCAGAAGGTCTCAGCAATTGTCTCGCAGACTAGTGGCCAACTACCCCAGCCTTAATGGTGTCACCTGGATCTGAGTGTTTATAACTCCCAACTTCCTGTTGGGAGTTGCAGGTGTTATTTCTATTTGCACTTCTCTGTTGATTTTAAGGGATTCAGAAAGAGAATTGGAGGGATCCAATGGCTGGATATCCTTAAGGACAAAAATGTCCAGGAAGGATGGGAAATCTTGAAAAATGAAATTCTCAAAGAGGGAAGAATGCGAAGCATTTAAGGAAACCAGGATGGATGAACACAGAACATAAGCACATGCTAAAAATGAAGAAAGAAATGTTTATAAAATGGAAAGAGGGAGGCATATCTAAAGAAGAATATAATGCTGTCTGCAGAACTTGCAGGGCGCACATCAGATTTACTAAAGCTGACAATGAATTGAGGCTTTTAAGAGATGTCAAAAGCAATAATAAAGGATTTTGGGGATATGTCAAAAGTAAAAGAAAAGTCAAAGATGCTATAGGATTTTTAAAGGATGAAAATGATGAAATGGTAAGACAGGATAAACTTATATAAACTTATTACCCTCACCCACAAAGCCCTCCATGGCTCAGCACCACCCTACATCTCCTCCCTTGTTTCAGTATACCACCCTACCCGCGCCCTCCGTTCTGCTGATGACCTGAGGTTAGTATCCTCAATAGTCAGAACCTCCCACTCCCGTCTCCAAGACTTTACACGTGCGGCGCCAATTCTTTGGAATGCACTTCCCAGGTCAATACGATTAGTCCCCAATCCCCACAATTTTAAGCGTGTCCTGAAAACGCATTTATTCAGACTGGCCTATCGCCTCAACACATTAACCTAACCTATCCCTGTGTGGCAGAGCCAAAAGTTTTACCATAACCAGGTTCCCAGCATCATGTTCCCACATGCTTTATGCATCCATTAGCCCTCTGTGTCTGTACTGTTACACACTTAACATTATGGCTGGTCCATACAATCAGAGCAACTGTTACCACCCACCTTTCGTGTCTCCCTCTTTCCTCATAGACTGTAAGCTTGCGAGCAGGGCCCTCACTCCTCTTGTTATTTGTTATAATCTACTGTATGTGATTATTGTTATGCTGTAATGTCTATTGTCTGTACAAATCCCCTCTGAAATGTAAAGTGCTGCGGAATATGTCGGTGCTATAAAAATAAAATTTATTATTATTATTATTATTATTATTACAGGATGTTGAGAAGGCCGAACTTTTAAATTTCTATTTTGCATCTGTTTTCTCTCTGAAAGGAAATGTAACATGAACTGTTCTTCACTGTCCTATTAAGGGAATAGAAGTATCCAGGATATCTATAAACAGAAAGATAGTGAGGAAACACTTAGCTAACCTAAATGAATTCAAGTCTCCAGGTCCAGATGAATTACACCCCAGAGTACTGAAGGTAGGAGATAGCAGAAGAAATTTTTGAACCCCTCTCCATAATCTTTGAAAATTCTGGGAGAACAGGAGAAGTCCCAGAAGACTGGAGAAGAGCAAATGTTGTTCCTATCTTCAAAAAGGGGAAGAAGGTGGACCCAGACAACTATAGGCCAGTGAGTCTGACTTCTATACCAGGAAAGATCTTTGAACAAATTATTAAACAACATGTATGTATGTACCTGGATAAGAATGAAGTGATTAAACAGAGTCAGCATGGGTTTGTAACTAATAAGTCATGTCAGACTAACTTAATTTCCTTCTATGACAGAATCACTGATTGGGTGGATCAGGGAAATGCTGTAGATATAGTATATCTTGACTTCAGCAAAGCATTTGACAAAGTATCTCAAACAATCCTTATTAAAAAAATGGATAAGTATGGAATGGACAAGGCAACTGTTCGGTGGATTCATAACTGGCTTAGTGATGGGACCCAAAGAGTGGTCGTAAATGGCTGCACATCCATTTGGAAGAATGTCTCAAGTGGGGTACCACAGGGCTCTGTCCTGGGCCCTGTATTGTTCAACATCTTTATCAATGACTTAGATGAAGGAATTGAGGGTAAACTGATTAAATTTGCTGATGATGACACAAAGCTAGGAGGGATAGCTAATACTAGAGAAGAGAGAGCAAGGATTCAAAAAGATATAAATAAACTGGAGCAGTGGGCAGCAACTAACAGAATGATTTTTAACGGGGAAAAATGCAAAGTACTACATTTGGGAAATAAAAATGAAAAAAGCAGAATGGGAGGAATAGGGCTAAGCAACAGCACATGTGAAAAAGACTTGGGTACACTAATAGATCACAGACTGAATATGAGTCAACAGTGTGATGCAGCAGCAAAAAGGCAAATGCAATTCTAGGATGTACTAACAGAAGCATACAGTCTAGATCACGTGAAGTCATTATTGCCCTCTGCTCCTATTTGATCAGACCTCATCTGGAATACTGTGTCCAGTTTTGGGCACCACATTTTAAAAAAGACATCAACAAACTGGAGCAAGTTCAGAAAAGAGCGACCAGAATGGTGACCGGTCTGCCAATGCTGTATTATGAGGAAAGGTTACAGGATTTGGGAATGTTTAGCTTGCAGAAGAGAAGACTGAGAGGAGACTTAATAGCTGTCTACAAATATCTCAAGGGCTGTCACATTGTAGAAGGATCATCTTCATTTTCATTTGCACAAGGAAAGACTAGACGCAATGGGATGAAACTGAATGGGAGGAGACACAGATTAGATATTAGAAAAAACTTTTTGACTGTTAGAGTGATCAATGATTGGAACAGGCTACCACGAGAGGTGGTGAGTTCTCCTTCAATAGAAGTCTTCAAAAAGAGGCTGAACAGACATCTGTCTGGGATGATTTAGCGAATCCTGCTTTTGAGCAGGGAGTTGAACCAGATGGCCCAGGAGGTCCCTTCCAACTCTACGATTCTATGATTCTATGAAGCTTGGAGCTGTAGCATCCCCTTGGAGTTTGGAGAGCGTCGGCATTTCTCTCTGAGTCTACTCAAGCGAAGTGTCCCCCTGGTTTCATTTATCCTTACTGTCTTTAGCGCTAGTGGGATCGACTAGCGTTTATCCTGTCCTTCCCGATGCAGGGCTTATCGCCAGGGTCACACAGGGACTAGGTATCCTGCTTGGCGATAGGTGCGGAACCTATATAGGGACAATAGGACAGACAGGGTGACATTATATCAGTCTAGGGGTCTCTACTTCCCCCTTCTTTAGTGTTTGGTTCCCGTTCCCTTATCCCTTTCTGTTGCACTTAGTCCGTCCTACACTGTCTGTGACAAGACTCCAGGCCTCTGGAACACAGTCCTCAATATAGTGTTGATATAGTGTAGGTAAACATACAGAACCTCCTCTACATGTTTTCTCCATAGGATTGCAGAGTAAAGTTCTCTGCTAATTCCAGCTCCATAGACAATGAGTGGAGGCCTCTCACGTGCACCTCAATCTCCATTCAGAATGGGGTTGCAGATTACTGCTTTCGAGATCGCTAGGTGTCCGAAGACCTCCAGTGAGCAACAAGTGATCACTAAATAGTGGACAGCTTCATTTTTTGGCAACAACAATTTACTCACCCCCTCACCACCCCATATTAAAATAACATCTAACTCAATGCACCTCTGATGAATAAATATATGTTATCAAAATCAATTGCCATTTTCCATTCCAAAAAATCCAGAGTGCTGCCATTCCACTTTGCCACATTAAGTCCACAACAAGCAGTTGAGTGATGCAGTCAGTGTGACCTAATCAGATGCACTCAAACCAGTTACTAGGGGACCGACTCAAGGGGACATCTTCCCCTTTACCCCATCCCAGTCTGCCTATAGTCCTGAGGACATAGAAATGAAGATTAAAATAACCCCATAATCTTTACCTCATGGGACACCTTCCCAATTCAGAACTGTCAAACTGCATCTGATATGGGACAAAGCCTTATTATAAATATGGTTCATGGAATAAAGGGTGTCTAGTTATTTCATATGCCAATATTTGGTGTCTTTCTTCAGAATCACTATACAATGATTCTCAGTTGGATCAGTACAAAACCAGAGATACAATATAGTCCCATACACCTATAAATGAGCCATTAGACTTCCCTTTGGACTTCATTTTAGATTTACTCCTATTTATAGCTTTGCTAGTGTAATAGGTTTCATTTCAACCTATATTTCCAAACTGCTTAAAAGATTGGCTGGCAAAACAAATTACCATCCATCCATGGATTTTACCGTTAGGACCTGAACCGATTGGCAGAGCAGTGCTCATGCTCCACCATGGCTCCATTTATAGTCTATGGAACTGCTGGCTAAAGCTGAGAAGAGTGTTCCAGCAGTCCAACAGAGAATGAATGGAGCAGCAATCAGGCATCCATTTTACCATGCCAACTTGTAACAGGAATAAAAATTCCCTTATATGCAGATCAGTGAGAGTTCCAGTGGTGGCGCCCTCACCAATCAGCAAGTTATTATCTATCCTGTGGTTAGGTGATAAGTTCTTCTCACTGGATAACCCCTTTAAGAACATTCCAAAATATATCAGAATGCAGGGGATATGTGATGGATCCTACTTTGTTGGCTCCTAGTCAAAAAGTTTTAAGGCAGAAGTATAATTTCCCTCATATTGCAAATTACTCTAACTAGCCTCATTTCTTAGTATCTTATAATGTTATAACTTTGATCCAGTGTGCTATTGTTAAATCTCAAGGCTCAATCTGTTTAATTTTAGTATCTTACTGACCATGGCATGAAGGCTACTATCTGTGGGAAGAATCCAAAGTTCTAACCACCTGCGGCCTATTTTGTAAGAACTTAAGCCAGGAATCATTAATGCAATTGTTCTGTGTGCCAGTCTTAATAAACGGAGCGTTGGAGTAAGATGCAAACCATTAAGAGGTGGGTGACTCCTAATAAATTTTCCGCCTCTTACAAATGCCGTAGCCAGAAATGACATTTCAACCAGGTGCTGGTATACTGTTCTAGCATAATCTACAGTACTTTTGCGGCATAAATTATGATGATTTTGTAGGGTGTGCGTTACCACACACCGCCTGTCTCAGCTTCAAACACTTAGGTGAAGCCACCTGGGACTGTTGCAAAAATGACAAAAGTCTCAAAATTTTTGCACAATTTCGAGTTGTATAAAAATGTTACATTGTTTTAAAGAGTTTTACTTCAGATTTCTGGTGAAAACTCATTGATGAATCATAGTAACATAGTAACATAGTTATTAAGGTTGAAGGAAGACTTTAAGTCCATCTAGTTCACCCCATATCCTATCCTAACTTGCCCTAACATGTTGATCCAGAGGAAGGCAAAAAAACCATGTGGCAAACAGTAAGCTTCACATTGGGGAAAAAAATTCCTTCCCGACTCCACATACGGCAATCAGACTAGCTCCCTGGATCAACACAATATTAAGGAGACTAGTGTATATACCCTGTAATATTATACTTTTCAAGAAAGGCATCCAGACCCTTCTTAAATTTTAGTAGGGAATCACTCATTACAACATCATATGGCAGAGAGTTCCATAGTCTCACTGCTCTTACAGTCCTTAGTTTTCTTCTTTTTTTTTTTTTTGCCTTTGCTAAATTCCAAATATATTGCACAGAGGTTTAGTATGTTCAAATTATGTTTACCTGAGGTTAGAGTTGCTTGTCAAGGTGAAGCTACACATCAATTTTTTGGCCCTGGTTCATCATGCACCTTTGCACCTTTGATTTGGAGTATACATTGCTTTATTAATGACTTACAGTATATGTTTGCATCGGTCTTCTTTATTTAACTTGTGTCTTATTTAAAATTTACTTCATTTGGTTTCATCAGTGCTTTTTCTGTTCTGCATTATGGACATAGCTTTCCTTATTCAGATGTTTTAGCCTAAGTGTAACAAGGTGGCACGGGGTGGTAGTCGTGGGTGAGTCCACTAAGTCACAGTCAGTGAGTACCCCGGCCCTTTGCACATAAAATGGCAGATGAATCCCCAGTCCTTCAATACAGTCAGTTACCTTCATCACACGCTTTCTTCAGCCACTGGGGATGAGTACTCAGAAATACACCACAGGCCACAGTTCTGTTCCAATGGGAAAATCTTTACTGTAAACAACGCAATGCTTCCTGCTCTATCCCTGCAACTTCTGGAGGCTGCTTAGTATCCATGGTTCCCATCCAGATTTGAGAACTGCAACAGTCTTTCTGGAGACATTCCCACAGTACCAGGGCTCGTCCACACTGCCCGACAGTCTGTGGCAGCTTGTATCCCCCCGACTGGGGCACCCTCTGTTACTGGATGTGCATAACATAGTACATTGCAAGAAACACAATATAAGAACAGGCATAACAAACACAGCACATGACACATTGCACATTACACATTAATACTTGACATATCAATATACAACATTATGAGCCATCAGATTGAGGGAATGTGAGGGCCATTGTAAAACCTTCAGCTTGCGCCTTTTGAGATCATCTATTGTGGATTTTGATGTGTGTTTAAGATCATTATTCATTTGTTGAATCCATCTTTTCAATTTCAGATTTTTACAGATGGTGTTATGTTTGCATCCAGAACTTGTTGAAATTTCATTGAATCCAATCTTCCCTATACTTGTGAAATGTTCCCCGTGCCATTGGCTGCAATACAACCCCAAAGCATGGTTGATCCTTGCCCATGCTTAATGGTTGGTGAGATGTCCTTGTCCTGAAATTCTTTGTTCTTTTTTCTCCACACATACCTTTCATTATTGTGGCCAAAAAGTTCAATTTCAACTTCATCAGTCCACAGGATTTGTTTCCAAAATGCATCAGGCTTGTTTAGATGTTCTTTTGCATACTTCTGGTGTCGAATTTTATGGTGACCATGCAGAAGAGGTTTTCTTCTGATGACTCATTCATGAAGGTCAAATTTGTGCAGGTGTCTCTGAACAAAAGAACAATGTATCACAGTGCCAGAGTCTGCTAAATATTTCTGAAGATCTTTTGCAGACAAGCTGGGGTTCTTATTTGCTTCTCCAGCAATCCTACGAGCAGCTCTCACAGACATTTTGCTTAGTCTTCCAGACTTTATCTTGACTTCCACTGTTCCTGTTAACTGCCATTTCTTAATTAGATTTTGAACTAAGGAAAGAGGAAGTTGAAACATTTTGCTATCTTCTTATAACCTTCTCCTCCTTTGTATGTCTCCACTATTTTCATTTTCAGAGTGCTAGGCAGCTGCTTAGGCCTGTTTCACATTTCAGTTTTTTCTGTCAGTTAAAATCCGCCAAAATAGCGGAAAACGGATCCGCAGGCGGACTGACAGAAACGGGGGTTAGCGGATCGGTAGATGTACGGATCCGCCGAAGGTAAAAATTTAAAGGAACCGCACCTGGGGAAAAGGAGAGAGAGAGAGAGAAATATAGCGGAATGAATTTTGTCCAGCAGTCAGACAGAAACGCGGGTTAAATCGGCAAATAGTGGATCCGGACACGAAAAAAACGTTACATGCTCCGTCCGGGCCGCTGAGCGGACACCAAAATCTTGGTGGATCCGTACAAAAACGGATCAAACGGACGACCATCCGTCAAGATCCGCCGATAATGCACGTCTATGAGGAAAAAAACGGCGGATCTTGACTGATGGTCACAAACGGAAGTGTGAAACAGGCCTTAGAAGAACCCAGGGCTGCTGTCTTTGTTAGAGTAGGCTGGGTTTTTATAAAGCTGGGAAATTTTCCTAACAATGATAGTGAACAAGCCATAACCCTAACAGGCTAATTAAGGTCTGAAATTTTGGTCAAAGTTATCAAATTTTCAAGGGTGACCAAACTTTTGCATCAGACTATTTTCCTTTTTGTAATATTTAAAATGTAGAAAATGACAATATTTTTTTAACTTAAAATACAAAGGAAATGTGTCCTCTTTAATGTTAGCGCTTTTAGAGATCATTTCATCAGCAACTTGCTTAACTTGCTTAACTGTGCACATGTAAGGGGTGAGATATAATGTCTTTCATGATTCCGTTCCTTCTGATTGTCTTCCGGTTCTTAATGTTTACAGATGTGTTTTCATGATAATTGTCTGCGGTACTGCTACATGTATAACTATGTATTACTGCTCATTGTTTATGGTATTGCCACATGAATGTGTTACCATTTTATAGAAAACTATAATATATTGCCTGATATTCCTGTATTATAGTATTGCAGATGTTATATGCCTATTGTATATATACAGTTAGGGAAAGTTAGTGCATCCTTTCTTGGGACATTAGAGGAGGGCACTCTTAGTACATAGTCTCCCCATAAACCGGGTAGATATATTTCTGTTGCGGGCCACTAGAGGGGGGGTATACTGGTGGGGCCTGATAGGATGTTCATAGAGGGTTAATTGTAGGAGGGGCTGCTGAGAGTTAAGGTTAGTGCTGAAGAGTAGTTATAGGCCCGGACAGCTCTGCAGTCATGTAATGTTAAGTCATTATTGCCCACGTTATCCATGGCCACTGCGTGCCTTAGCAGTGGGTCAGAACAGGAAAAGGAAGATGTGGCATCTTACCACCTGGGCGAATGCTTTTAGGGCAGAAGTTGGCTGGACTAAAGAGATGAAAAGAGTTGGAGCTTCGACAAGATCGGTACAGATGGGCCGGATGCTTCACCAAGAGTTACCAAATGTAGTGATTGATGAATTCATGTCTGGGGTGAAACAGGCTGAAGGAAATGTCATTATAGTGAGGTCAGGTCTGGAAAGAACTGGGAATCAGTCTAGTACGGTCCAGTCCGGGTGTGTACTGCACAGAAGTGACAACAAGCAAGGGAAAGATCAGGAAGCAAGCAAATGTTAGAATGTACCAACTGTGGATGTAACGCATGAAATACTTAGTAAAGAGTTAAAGTTATCTCGGACTGTGTCTCCATTGATGGGGGTCGCCTAGAAGAGGGATCGTTATGGCCTGGGAAGTTCCCGGGTGAAGATAAATCTGGAGATGCAGGTGTGCCGAGGAGCATAGTATTGTTTCATGTAGGGGGAGGACTGGACACAGCTGCCACCAGAATACAGGTCATGACTATAGTCATGTCCCTCCCTTACACACAATCATAGTAATTTTGACGAGAGGTGCCCAAACTTTTACATGCCATTGTAGCTCAAAAAACATCAAATACTATAAGATAAAAAGTCAACTTAAGAAAACATAAATGATGAATTAGTCCCATTATCTTTCAACACAAAAAGTCACTGTGATGTCGCCATTTACAGAAATATATTGAATAGCTTGAAAATCCTAGAAAAATAGATGAATTCAAGGAACGTAATAGCTTGTTTGTTTCTTTTTTAACCCCTTAGCATCCAGTGATACACATAGCCCGTCATGGCCAGGTGTCAGTTCCCGCACCATGACGGGTTATGTCTGTCATACTTTTAATATGACAATGCGTGTAAACACACAGTGACAGTTTAGTGCCAACAACTATCACTGACAGCTGAGTATAATTAATATAATTAAGTGCAGTACTGTCTGTATGATTCTGCATCATGGGACATGACACTGCCATTGGCCAAGCATCTGCACTAACAGCCAGGAGTGGTGTCTGTGCCACACCTGGCTGTAAACTCCCTAAATCATGTAATGGAGAGTGATCGCAACATTCAGGAGTGAGGCAGAGGGATGGGAGCTCCCTCTAACTTCAGGTCGGCGCCCCCAAGATGTCATTGCGGGGTCCCGATCATTCACCAAGCTACTGGAAGCTTCTAAGACCATGCTCACAGCATGGTGTCAGAAGCCTTTAGTATAGGTATAATGCATTGCAAAGCAAGTGCATTGCAATAGGAAAAATAGAAGTTGATCCAGCTCACTCACAGGGCTTATTTAAAAATTAGAAAATTTTTATTGGATGATCCTTAAAAAATTCAAAATGACAAAACAGACATCTCAGATGGCACAGCAATGACAGGGGGTGATGTGTAATGAGACCATACGCGTTTCGAGCAACACGGCTCTTGAACACTGGTAACTATCATACCACTTGTAAAAAGTGGAATAAAATGCAATTAAAAAAAGAAAAATGTAAATAAAAAAGGTATAGCCGAAAATGACATCTTGTCCCGCAAAAACAAGCCGCCACATAGCTGTCACGAAGTGACTGGCCCTGTGTGACACGACCCAACAATCGGTCGGTCTCTAAAAGGTAAAGCAAACAAGGGAACACCGGGGAAACAATTACAACGGTGGGCCCTGCGATAGGGAATGGGGAAATGGACACCTCCTGCACTCTCCTGAGGATGTGCCCTGCTCTTACTAGCGTCCCTATACAGGTTCTTTCAACCTGTCGCCGAGCAGGATACCTTAACCCTCACTTGCCCTGTACCTATCCCTAAGTAGTGAATTGGCAAGTGAAGACACTGGTCCCACCACTGCACTAATACAACACAGGCAGACAGCAAAAGGAACAGGGTAACAAAAACCACACTTAGCTTTCTCTGCTGCAATGCACCGCACAGCAGAGTAAGGCACCAGATAACAGCATTCAGCTGAAGCACCACTGCAACGGCAACCTCCTGTCTTCAGCACGGTTGATATCCAAAAGGACCTGTATAACCAACAGTCAGCTGATGCATCAGGTGACCTTTTAAAGGAAGGTAGGAGTGGTCACCACCTGCATCAGCAAATTCATCAGCAATGTAATTACACCAGCGGCCAACAGGGGAAAAAACAGACATTAGCCCCCGATGGCCAGAAAGGAAAAAAGTTTATATGTGAGAATTCAGGTTTGCCACAGATCCAGAAATGGATCGTGACAACAGCTTTATCAGTGTAAAAATAAAAATGTTAACGCTCTCAGAATAAAGTGATGGAAAAATAATTATTTTTTCTATAAAAGATTTTATTGCGTAAAAGCAGCAAAACATAAAAAACTATATAACTGGGGTATCGCTGTAATTGTACTGACCCGAAAAATAAAGCTGTCTTATCAATTTTACCACATGCAGAACGGAAAAAAAGAAAAAAAAATTCCTGAATTGCTGATTTTTGTTCATTCTGCCTCCACAAAAATTGGAATAGAAAGGGATCAAAAAAGTCATGTGACCAAAAATAGTACCAATAAAAAGGTCAACTCGTCCTTCAAAAAACAAGCCCTCATAAGACTCTATCAGCCAAAATATGTAAAAATTATAGCTCTTAAAATATGGGGACTTGTTTTTGCAATGAAAAGAGTTTTTTAGTGTGTGACAGTAGCCAAACATAATAAAATGGATATAATTCTGGTTTCATTGCAGTAGCATGGACCTGAAGAATAAAGTCGTCTAATCACATGTACCGCACAAGGAACAGCGTAAAAAAATAAATAAAACCAATAATGCACAATCCTGTTGTGGATTTCTTTATTCTGCCTCCCAAAGATCGCAGTAAGGCTTGGCTCACATTTATCCTGCGCTCTACGTTGAGCGCTTACATCGGAGTTGCCAAGTAAATCTCTGAAGTATGTGATTCACACTGAACCCCGACGGAAGATTCCCTATAATGAGGCAAATGGAGGCACTGTGGACCAAAGGTATTTCTGTTTTTACTCCCCTTCTTCCCAGAGCCATAACTTTTTTATTTTTCCATCAATATAGCCATGAGAGGTCTTGTTTATTGTGGGACAATTTTTACTTTTCAAAAACACCATAGATTTTACCATATTGTCTACTGGATAACGGGAAAAAAAATTCTAAGTGCAGTGAAATTGCAAAAGTGCACTTCCACAATTGTTTTTGGTGTTTTTTTACCATGTTCACTAAATGCTAAAATCTGCTATTATGGTTCTTCAGATCATTATGAGTTTGTAGATACCAAACATGTACAGGTTCTTTTTTATTTAAGTTGTGAAAAGAAAAAGCAAAGTTCGTAAAAAAAAAAAAAAAAAAAAAAAGCGTCTTTTTTTCAGGATCTGGATCTGGGTGAGGGCTTATTTTTTGAGCGCTGAGCAAAAAATACAATTTCAGGATAGATACAATGTTTTGATCGCCCATTATTGCATTTTATTGCAATGTTGCAGCAACCAAAAAAAGTAATTCTGGTATTTTGATTTTTTTTTCTTATTATACCATTTACAAATTGGATTAATTATTTTTTTATCTTGATAGATCGGGTGATTCTGAACTTGGCGATAGCAAATATGTGTATTTTTTTTAATTGTTTTATTTTGAATGGGGCAAGAGGGGGTGATTTGAACGTTTTTATTTTTTTAATATTTAAAATATTTTTTTAAACTTTTTTTTACTTTTTACTTTCTTCAATAGTCTCCATAGGAAACTAGAAGCTGCAATCTTTTGATCACTTGTGTTACAGCCCTGGTATGTTTCAAAAATGCTCATCTGCAGTTCGGCAATGACAACCACAGGGGTCTCTTGTAGACCCCGGATTGTCATGCCAACTCATTAGTTACCCGCGATAATGTGACGGGATAATGTGATGCGCCAATGGGCAGAACTAAGACATGCATCCGGTTTGTACGAGTTAAATGCCACTGTCAGAGATTGATAGTGACATTTAACTAGCTAACAGCCGCAGGTAGAGCACGAATCAGTTAGGGGCACATGATATCTGATCAGATCAGCTGTAATGTGACGGAAAAGGTGCTGGTTCAGCACCGGAGCTTGCACCAAAGAGGGGGAGGTGACCTATGACGAATATACACGTCATAGGTCATTAAGAGGCTAAATAACTTTTCTCTGTGTATTTCTTTAATACATTTACAACCGGAATAGTAATGGGGGGGTCTAATAGATGCCTCTCCATTACTAGCCCCTGGGCTTGGGGTTAACGGACATAAAACAGCTGACATAAACCTGAAAACTATTACTTCTCTTCCTACTGCACCAGGGCAAGTGGAAAGAGGCGTGCAAAGCACCAGAATTGGCGCATCTAAGGGATACGCTTTTTCTAAGGTGGTTGTGGGCTGCTATTTTTAGGCTGGTGAGGGCCAATATTCATGGCCCCTTCCCAGTCTGGGAATACCAGCCTCCAGCTGTCTGCTTTAGCTTGGCCGGTTAACAAAAATGGGGGGACCACATGCCTTTTTTTTAGAACAATGTTTTAGGGTATGTGCACATAGTGCGGATTCTCTCGCAGATCTGCACATAATTATGACATGTGGGGATATCTGAGACATGGCTGGACGAGAGCCATGACTGGGCAGTTAATTTACAGGGCTTTAGTCTGTTCAGAAGTGACCCTACAAATAAGCGAGGGGGAGGAGTGTGTTTATATGTAAAATCATCCTTAAAACCCATCCTTCGTGATAATATATATGAATCTAATGAAAATGTAGAGTCCCTGTGGGTAGAGATAAGGGGAGGGGGAAAAATAATAAATTACTGATAGGGGTTTGTTATAAGTCTCCAAAAATAATGGAAGCAACAGAGAATATCCTCATAAAGCAAATAGATGAAGCTGCAACTCAAGGAGAAGTCATTATTATGGTGGACTTCAACTACCCTGAAATACATTGGGGAACCGAAACCTGCAGTTCCAGCAAAGGTAATAGGTTTTTGACAACTATGAGAGACAATTACCTTTCACACGTGGTTCAGGGCCCAATAAGAGGGGGGGCACTGCCAGACCTAATATTAACCAACAGGCTAGACCGCATATCAAATGTAAGGGTTGAAGGTCACTTGGGTAATAGTGATCACAAATTAATAAGTTTTCATGTATCCTTTAATAAGATGTGTAGTAGAGGGGTTGCAAGGACACTTAACTTCAGGAAGGCAAATTTCCAACGGATGAGAGATGATCTTGGTGCAATTAACTGGGACGATATCCTGAGACATAAAAATACACAAAGAAAATGGGAGACGTTTATTAGCATCCTGAATAGGACCTGTGCACAATATATACCGTATGGGAATAAACATGCGATAAATAGGAGGAAACCACTATGGCTAAATAGAGCTGTAAGGGGTGCAATAAGTGACAAAAAGAAAGCATTTAGAGAATTAAAGCAAGTAGGTAGTGATGAGGCATTAAATAAATACAGAAAATTAAATAAATTCTGTAAAAAGCAAATAAAGACAGCAAAGATTGAGACAGAGAGACTCATTGCCAGAGAAAGTAAAAATAATCCCAAAATATTCTTTAACTACATTAAGAAGCTAAAAAATGATAGTGTTGGCCCCCTTAAAAATAGTCTGGGTGAAATGGCAGATGAGAATGAGGAAAAAGCCAATATGCTAAATGACTTTTTTTCAACAGTATTTATACAAGAAAATCCCATGACGGATAACATGATCAGGGATAAAAATTCTCCATTAACTGTCACCTGCTTAACCCAGCAGGAAGTACAGCGGCGTCTACAAAATCACTAAAATTGACAAATCCCCGGGCCTGGATGGGATACACCTCCAAGTACTGCAGGAATTAAGCACAGTCATAGATAGACCATAATTTTTAATCTTTAAAGATTCCATAATAACAGGGTCTGTACCACAGGACTGGCGTATAGCAAATGTGGTGCCAATATTCAAAAAGGAGACAAAAACTGAACTTGGAAATTATAGGCCAGTAAGTTTAACCTCAACTGTGGGTAAAATCCTGGAGGGTTTTCTAAGAGATACTATACTGTAGTATCTGGAGAAGAATAACCTCATGACCCAATATCAACATGGGTTTACAAGGGACCGTTCCTGTCAGACTAATCTGATAAGCTTTTATGAAGAGGCATGTTTAGGACTGGACCAAGGGAATGCAGTGGACGTGGTGTACATGGACTTTTCAAAAGCTTTTGATACGGTGCCACACAAAAGGTTGATACATAAAATGAGAACAATGGGTATAGGGGAAAATATGTGTAGGTGGGTTAAGAGCTGGCTCAGGGATAGGAAACAAAGGGTGGTTATTAATGGAGCACACTCGGACTGGGTCACGGTTAGCAGTGGGGTACCACAGGGGTCAGTTTTGGGCCCGCTTCTTTTTAACATATTTATTAATGACCTTGTAGGGGGCATAGAGAGTAGAATTTCAATATTTGCAGATGACACTAAACTCTGCAGGGTAATCAATACAGAGGAGGACAATTTTATATTACAGGAGGATTTATGTAAACTAGAAGCTTGGGCTGATAAATGGCAAATGAGCTTTAATGGGGATAAATGTAAGGTCATGCACTTGGGTAGAACGAACAAGATGTATAATTATGTGCTTAATTGTAAAACACTGGGCAAAACTGTCACTGAAAAAGACCTGGGTGTATGGGTGGACGACAAACTCACATTTAGTGGCCAGTGTCAGGCAGCTGCTGCAAAGGCAAATAAAATAATGGGATGCATTAAAAGAGGCATAGAGGCTCATGAGGAGAACATAATTTTACCTCTATATAAATCACTAGTGTGACCACACTTAGAATACTGTGTACAGTTCTGGTGTCCGGTGTATAAGAAAGACATAGCTGAACTGGAGCTGGTGCAGAGAAGAGCGACCAAGGTTATTAGGGAACTAGGGGGACTGCAATACCAAAACAGGTTATTACACTTGGGGTTATTTAGTTTGGAAAATCGAAGGCAATGTATAAATATATGCGGGGACAGTACAAAGACCTTTCTAGTGATCTTTTTACTCTTAGACCTGTGACGGGGACAAGGGGGCATCCTCTATGTCTGGAGGAAAGAAGGTTTAAGCATACTCACAGATGCGGATTCTTTACTGTAAGAGCAGTGAGACTATGGAACTCTCTGCCATATGATGTTGTAATGAGTGATTCCCTAATAAAATTTAAGAAGGGTCTGGATGCCTTCCTTGAAAAGTATAATATTACAGGGTATATACACTAGTTTCCTTAATATTGTGTTGATCCAGGGAGCTAATCTGATTGCCATATGTGGAGTTGGGAAGGAATTTGTTTCCCCAATGTGAAGCTTACTGTTTGCCACATGGGTTTTTTTTTGCCTTCTTCTGGATCAACATGTTAGGGCAAGTTAGGATAGGATATGGGTTGAACTAGATAGACTTAAAGTCTTCCTTCAACCTTAATAACAATGTTAGTATATTACTATCGAAATATCTATGGAAATATCTATATTCATTCCAAATAAAGGCAGCACTCCATGGTATATCTTTTAAACAATAGTGAAATTATTAAAGTAGACCCTCATATCAGGGCAACGTTTCGGCTCAAGGTGAGCCTTCCTTAAGCAGTGAGTGTTACACAGAGTTGTCTATTTATAGACCCAATTAACAATCTCCAATTAGCGCCAATCATTTTACATAATATAGTACAGTATACATATAAAGTGCATAGTCTTTGTTTCATTTTTCTCATATTACATATAATTTACATAACAATTATTTCGTGCAAGTAGTGCCAAAGGGCTCCGTGCCTTATACAAATCTTGTTGCTTTATATCATTTATAGTATTATCACTCCACATTCATCATACAATAATACAGTATCCAATATCGCCCCTTCAGTTTACATACCACCACATGGAGGACGCCATGAACGCCGCTTCCAGCGTCCTCATAGTTCTACTGCTCATGTTTCAACGTGTCATCACTGTTGTCATACATCACCAGCCAATAATAACCACTGTGTGGCATTTCTTTCAGGCGCAGGCACACAACAGCATTATCGCCTCTCAAGAGCCATCTTATGTGTGGCAAAACTCAATTATCTTCCTGTGCAACTGACATGGAAATTTGATTGATTAGGTAGATATACGCTTGTGTGTGCTGCGGCCTGTCCTAATTAGACAGAGTCTTATTGAGCGCTCAAGGAAGGAAAGACGCCACACCTGGTTAGCAGCAATACCTTCCAGCAAAACTCTGCTGGTTTTATTCACATTCATGGTTTTTTATCATTTCGTACAGAAAGGAGTGGTTACTCATTAACATAAAGGCTGAACTTCTAATCTAATTGGTCAGTTTAAATACATGAACATATATGGGCGTCCGACCTAAGGTGACTTAAGAATCAGATGATATCCTGCCCCTTGTATTCCAATGTCAGCAAGACTCCAATATCGGCTTGGACCATCTGGCCTAACTTCCTCTTCTGTGTGTCTGGGACAAATGTCACAAGACAATGCTATCATGAGATCACATCAGCTCCCCAGACTCTCTCATGGGGGGGCAGGAGGTCATTTCCACCAACTAGTTATAGAGTTCAATCTGTAAATATGTATCTGTGTGCATATGGCTATATAAGAATACATGAGTATATGGAGTATATAGCAGTATATAGCCTATAGGAGGCAAGTGAGATCTAGATGAAATACATATACATATATATTTCCATAACAATCCCCCCTTAGATATCACTTGCCCTAAAATCCTGCTCCTGGCCCAAAGCACTGCAACTCTTTTGTGCTGCCAGTGAACTGGCATACGCCTAATGCATACATCCTCCTCTGTACAGACTTTTCGCAAATGGGCGGTCAGGAGATCTGTCCCTAACGGGGGTTTGGTGTAATGTAATCAAAGTCTCTTAGTTAGCAGTCTATGCAGTCAGTGCATGTGTATTGTCTATCAGGTAGGTAATTTATTCAGTCAGGTAGGTCATCCACAGCATCATTCCAGCTCAGGTGTATCTTCTGGTATGAAGGCCTTTTCCTGCAATGCGATGCGTGGATCCGGGTGGGGGTTTTCCCTCCAGGTGGGTGGCATCAGCACTTGGAGAAGGGCCATCAAATCTGGGATCGAGTGCTTCTCTTTACGGACTTTTTCCACCAACACTCAGCAGTCTCCTGACTTCAGGGCGTGCATACCAGGCACCGAATCTGGACCTGGCAATGAAGGAGAAAAACTCGAGAATGGACATTAGCAAGATTCTTGATAAATTCAATTACACATGCTGACGAAGTATCATTTTGCATAGTCAACTGCTAAGTAACGAATACCCCTAAACTGGGTTTTTGACTCAAAGTTTCATATTGGTGACAGCTTTTTCTGAGCCTATGGGAGCGTCTAATGCCAGGGTTTGTCTGTCTCTTGGGCAAATTTTTTTAGCATGCTGCTCTTAAGTGTCCCACCTAGTCTATGATGCGGGAAGGTGGGCAATGTGTGTAGGCCTAAGTCTGACCATACTGCTGATCAGATCTCTTGTGTCAGGTTTGTTGTGTATGTAGGTCCCTGATCACTTGCTATTGCTTCTGGAACCCCCATATCTGCTCACTATTTTTTGAGAGTAGCTTCTTTGCAGTAGTCTTCGCCAACCGGTTCCTTACTGGGAAGTCTTCAGGCCGGATGGCGTGGGTGAGCTTTTCCCGCTTGTCCGATATTGGATTTGTCGGTGGCCAGGCAGGTGCTGGGAATTTTGGCTGTTAAGGCGAGAGTCCAGTCTAATCAGGTCATTCATCTGTGTCTTCAATTCTGTGCGGGGGCCATGTGCCCATTGAACCACTGTAGGGTACACACTTTGAGGTAGACTGGGTCTGTCTTGAGGTAGACGTTTTGAGGTAGATGTTTTGAGGTAGACGTCTCTTGGAGTCCAGTGCTTTTGCCCTACAGCATCCAGCTTTCCTTCTCCTCCTTCCGAGTCTGATCCTGCTACTTCTTATACAGGTTTCGGGAAGTCATTTTGTCAGGTTTTCTTGTCTTCAGTCGTCATGTAGTAGCCGTCCGGCTCTACGACCTCTCCCATTTTCCATATTGTCTTCCTCTGGCTGCTTCTTTGGCTGACACGTCTGCCATGTTGATGCCCCGTGTCTCTACTGTGTTCAATTTTCCGTGTGCCTTGACCTTCAACACTGCCACCACTTTTAGTAGTTGGAGAGTGTCCAGCAGGTCTCTGATGGCTCCATCGTGCTTCATGGTCGACCCGCTTGCTGTGATGAAGTCTCTTGCAGCCCATATGGGTCTGAAGTCATGTGCTATGCCATGCGAGTACCTGGAAGTTTCGTTCTTCGCAATCTGGCAGGCCTTTCGTCAGCTCTATCAGTTCCACTTCTTGGGCTCTTGGCTGACAAACTTCTGGACCATAGGATGTCTTGATTGCTGGTCCCTGCACAGCCTGTGTGGAACCTTCCTTCATCATTTGCAAAACTGTAGCCATCTACGGTATCTTGCAGATTTTTCATCTGAGGGTCCGTATCCGCATCCCCCTTGGGAGTGGGAGTAGAGACAGGTAACGGCTGGGAGCACTGAAGAGTGGTGGAGAGCAGCCTTGTCAGGAGGGCGTGTGCTGCAGATATTGTTTTCATGCAGGAGGGCCCCCCTTGCAACTGGATCCAGGCCGGCTGAAAGGTTAGTCTAGAGGCCTCTGGTTTTCCTCGGCGGGGTCTGTTTTAGGACTGGTCAGTAGCATGACCTTCTCCATCTTTGTCCTTCCTTTTCCATTCGGCCATGGGATGGGACGGGATGGCTTCTCGTAGTCAGTGAGTTCCTAGAGCTGGCGCAGAGACCATGAAGTCTTTCAGTTTCCTGCACGAGACGAAGGCTGTATTAAGCCTGGAGCACCAGGGATCCAAGTTCTGCAGTTAGAGACTAGACCACCAGGGAGGCCTGCATCTTTGGAGTTGTTGAGGGAGCCATCTTCTCCTCTGCGGTCCTCCGGTCATCTGTCAAGTGTTTCGTCTAGTGAGCGATATGGTGTCTTCAGGAACTTGCTTTTGACACCACTGGACTCTGTTTTTGCAGAACTTACGTTGCGGCTCCGCCAGGCAGAGTAGAGGAGACATGGAAAGCACTGTGCAGGTAGCGATGTCGATGACTTGTGCATGCTCCGCAATCCAGTTGACAGGGATGGAGGACAATGCTCTGGCGAGCTGTGAAAGGCTGTTCCGGGCCCTCTTGGGCATCACTGTCCATTTTTTCTGCACCCCCCTGTGCGTTTTCAGGAACTGGTCGTCCAGGCGAGGGGGAACATTGAGGGGAGCTTTGGGCTGATCCATTGCCGTGAGCACCGTTGCTGTGGCTGGCACATTTGTCAGCAGAGCGTGCAGATCTGACACAACTGGGGTTTCAAACACGGTTGCTTCGCTCACAGCCCTCAGGTTATGCACCATTCAATCCAGTCTGATTCTCCTTTCACAGTCTTTCTCTTGATCAAGAAAAGCTGGGACTGCATGATGATTCCCGTGGGTGAGGCGTCTCAATCTGGCCTTACTCTTCACAGTGCCGGGAGTGACTCCCATCTTTTGGCACCGGGATGGCAGGAAAACAAGCCATTTTCTGGGGTCCTCTTTGTCAGAGATGATGTCCAGCTGAGCTTTCCTGCTCTCACAGGGGGTCTTTTTGCTGGGGCTTCTTCTTTACCAGCCAGCAGCAGTTCCTTTCACCCAGCTTGATCTCAGGTCAGCATCTTGTTAACCAATTTGAGGAGCTGAGTGGCTGTCTTCTGGTCCAGGGCCTGGATTAACTTCAGGGAGCACCTTCAGAATCTTGTCCAACATGATCCTCTGGTGCTGGAGCCGGAAGCAGTGCAGCCATTCCACGAAGCGGGTGTGGTCCCTCTGGGTTGAGAGTTTTCCTGGCCTATACCAAAGTTCTTAGGCCGTTTCTTGAACAGCAGTTCCACTTAGACCTCCAGTTGGTCAGAGGCAGTTTGGCACCAGTGTCCACAAGGAAAGATATGACAGCCCCCAGTGATTTGAGGTATTGGGTCCGCTGATGGGGTTCACATGTCAGGGGCGTGACGTCTGGCAGACCTGGTTTGCCTCTGACTTATGAACAGGGTTCTTCATTGTCTTCTGTGTTTCTTTCTTGGCCTATTCCTCTGCGGGATGACCTGGGTTGCCAGGGTGCTGTGCTCTGGTTCTGGAAATGGCCAAGGTTGCCACAGTTGAAACACCTGACAGGTCTCCTAACTCTATGTGTTAGTTGCTCCTCCATGTCAGTGGCCACCACAGGAGGGCCTGTCCTCCACACTCCTGGGAGGGACTCAATTCTTCTGGCTACTGCGAGCAGGACATCTACTGCTATTGTCCTGTACTCAGGCCTGGTCACTATCAGTAGTTTCTTGATTGGTTCTCTTAGTCCATGAACAAAGACCTGTGCCAACATTTGTCCGTGTATCTGATCATGAATAATGAAGCCTAAAACTTGGAATGTTTGCCTCACTCTGCCATGAAACTTGACTACAGACTCTGTCTCGGCTTGGCTCATGTTATGCAGGCTGAGTGCTTGTCTGGCATTGGCCCACTCTCTAAGCTGTTCAATTAGCTTTGATCCTGATTCCCAGGAATTCACATCTAATTCTGATGGAAGCTTGAAGTGTTCCTTCATGATTAGCCAGAGTGTTTCACCTGCTTTTACCTCCATTATGGACCAGAGATCACTCCAGGTTGCAGCATATATCTGCTGGCTCTGCTGCATTCTTCGGTAAAATGGCATGGGGTCCATATCTGGGTCTGGCAGATTTCTTAGAATACTGAACACCTGACTAGGGGTGAAAGGCACATAGTGTAAGAGTTCTGGCTCTATCTGCCCCTGCCTAATTGGTGTCTGTGAGTTTCCCCTAGTACTATGCAGCATAATCTCCTCTTCATATTCATCAGAGGAGGAAACGTGCCATTGTGTGTTTGTAGTATTCTCCCCCTTCTGAGACTGCAGCTCCGTGTCAGACTTAGAAGGTGCAGTCTCAGATGGCACACATCTCCCTTCTGCTAGCTGTTGTATCGGGAATTGTTAAATGTGGGGAGTGATTCACTTTCTTCTCCCGGTGTCATAGCTGTCTCTTTAGAGAGGGTGCGCTGTGGAAATAGGGACACCTCGCTGTCTGGATCTGGCACTGGGCCAGCGGGTGACATTGAACTGAGAGGTGGGTGAGGAAGAGAGAGAGGGAAGGGTGGAGGAAAGATTTGGAATAGGAGGAGAAGTGAGAGATAGTGGAGGAGAGTGGGGAGGAGACAGAAGAGGGGGAGAGAGTGAAGACGATAGTGATGACGAGGGAGGAGAAATGTGAGAGAGTGAAGGTGGAGAGATGGGTGTTGGAGAGGGAGGAGAGATGAGAGAGAGAGAAGGGAGAGAGATAGGAGGAAGTGAAGAAGATAGAGGAGGGAGAGGGAGAGATGGTGAGGGAGGATGAGGTATAGGAGAAGAAATGTGAGAGAGAGGGGAGGTGGGAGTGAGAATAGTGGAGATAGAGGGAGGAGAGAGGTGAGAGGGATGGGAGGAGGGAAGAGGAGGGAGAGAGAAGATGGTGGGGGAGCGACCTGCTTCCACCCTTCTGTCGTCACAGAAGGCATTCTTAGACCTGTGGTCCTTCTCAGATGGCACAAATTAGAATGCCGCTGAAAACACTTTTTCTACACGTAGAGAAAAACAATCCTTTCCTGTTCACACTATCTGTTAGCACCTTCTATGCTGTAAAATCCTCTGTCACTTTAAGAAATGCAGACGGCAATTACTAGCTACTTCCCTTTTTTCTTTCAATATATTATACCATGCTACAGTTTAAAGAAAAACTGTTCTTGCAAAAAACCACATACTATGTCTGTTTTAAAACTAAAAAAAGGTGATCAAAACTTTAAAAACTTTGCAACCCCTTTTAACTTGCTTAAAAGGGAAGGAAAAACAAAACAAGAATATTTAGTGAAAAAACTCCAAAAGTAGTGGAAACAAAGAAGGAAAATCAAAATTGACAAGAGAACACAGGAATAACCCAACGCAGGTAAAAATTCTCTTTTTAACAAAAACTGAAAGAAAGAAGTGAAAACTAAAACCTAAAAAACTGATAAAATGTCACAAAAAGTGGAAGCAAACTAAAAAGAGATAAAAAGGGAAAAATGACTTTTCTTTCTCTTTATAACAAAATAAAAGAAAAGGAAAAAATCTCTATGAAAAAAAACAAAAGGAAAAGAGAAAAAATGATCAGGGAGTAAAAGATTTTTTAAAAGGAAAACAAATCAAAACGTTGATAAAACTTACAAAAGCACCACTCAGAGAAATAAAAAAAAAAATCAGTAGATTCAGGAAAAAATGGAGGAAAACGGAAAGAAAAAAAAGAATACTCATGAAGTTGGTAGACCTTGGAAAAATACTCCAAAATATTTATAAGAATCTAAAAGTCAGTACAACTTCCAACAATAAAAGGGTTAATGCAGAAATGATGCAGGATACACACTTCCCTTTTCTCTGCCTGTGTCTTCCAGTGACATGAAGAGGAAAAAAAACAAACATTGATATGCTCAAAAAGACCCAGCTTTCCCGAAAATTCTCACACTACAGTAACAAGAATAAAAATCTCCACCAAAAATGCAAGATAAAACATAAAATAGGGAAAAGCAGAGTACAAATATGACAATATGAAAAACATATATCAGGGGCACACCCTACAGGCAAAAGAGGAAGTGTACAATGAAAAAAAAGGAAAAACTTTTTCTGCTTCAGATCTTTGTGGAAACCTGCAAGAATTCACATATAGACGTCCGGGGAGAGATCGAAGCCCTTGTTTTGTGACTCGTATGTCAAACAGCTGCTGGTATCCGATAACTGCCAACCACACTGAGTGCACTGCGCTTGAGCCCCGGGAATGTTTACCACACTGTCTCGGCGTCCTGGCTGGCTCGTCCGTAACAGGAATGTGATAAATCCCATGAAATTGCCACCACCTGATGCCTGGGCCGGCTTCTCCTGTCCTTCCCTGTGACCAGGTGTGTTGGTGGCAATTTGTCAAGTGGTTTGGCTTGCAATATCTCCCCTAAGCTAACACCACCGCGTGGCCTGGCGTGGGTGCTGTTGTCCCTTCCTGTGCATGGGTGTATGTTGTGATAGCTTGATGTGAGATTCGCCTTGTAATAACTCCGTAAAGCCCAACCACCTGTCCCTGGGCAAGGCTTCTCCTGTCCTCCCCCTGTGTCCAGGTGTATTTGTGAGGACCTATCTGAGTGGGTCAAACTCCCCTGTTATCGGTTTTCCAGCACCCACAAACACAAATCTGTCACAATTTTCCACCAACTCTCTCACCCGGATCTTAGACACACAGGACCACAGCAGACACTTAGCTTATCCCAGGGTTTGGATAAGAGCGTGGACTTTTTTCACACTACCTGGGTTTGGTGACCACACTGACCGGCTAGAGTTGCTGACCCAGACTGGGCACAGGGAACATTCAGGTAAGATAACTAGATTTTCTTACCTTACTTATGGAATTGCGCAAATCTCCGTTCCCATGAGCCAAGGCCTTGGCCGGCACCTCTATCCTCTCCGGTCAGCAGGATCCCCGTGCGTTTTCGTCCACAGCCCCAGGTTGGGTGCCAAATTGACATGGAAATTTGATTGATTAGGTAGATATACCCTTGTGCGTGCTGCGGCCTGTCCTAATTAGACAGAGTCTTATTGAGTGCTCAAGGAAGGAAAGACGCCACACCTGGTTAGCAGCAATGCCTTCCAGCAAAACTCTGCTGGTTTTATTCACATTCATGGTTTTTTATCATTTCGTACAGAAAGGAGTGGTTACTCATTAACATAAAGGCTGAACTTCTAATCTAATTGGTCAGTTTAAATACATGAACATATATGGGCGTCCGACCTAAGGTGACTTAAGAATCAGATGATATCCTGCCCCTTGTATTCCAATGTCAGCAAGACTCCAATATCGGCTTGGACCATCTGGCCTAACTTCCTCTTCTGTGTGTCTGGGACAAATGTCACAAGACAATGCTATCATGAGATCACATCAGCTCCCCAGACTCTCTCATGGGGGGGCAGAAGGTCATTTCCACCAACTAGTTAGAGTTCAATCTGTAAATATGTATCTGTGTGCATATGGCTATATAAGAATACATGAGTATATGGAGTATATAGCAGTATATAGCCTATAGGAGGCAAGTGAGATCTAAATGAAATATATATACATATATATTTCCATAACACAACCGCACAAAACATTTCATTGCCATTATCTATATATATAATCATCTTATCATGTCTGTCTGTAACCGAAATCGCGGGTCGCTGATCGGTTGCGGCCGCCAGGCGCAGCTGTTTGGTCACGGCCTGGCGGCCGCGACCTATCAGTGGCAGGCGCAGTCGGGCGCAGCGCTCAATCAGGCGCAGGCCTTAATCTGTAAAAAAGAGAATTAAAATAAAAAAAAGGTTATTCTCACCTTCTGACGGCCTCCTGTCTTCTTTCGACGCGCCCGGCCTCGCGTTCCCAGTAATGCTTTGCGGCTTAGACCGCTGATGACATCACTCTCGCGAGAGCGAGAAAGAATACCGACGTCACTCTCGCGAGCGCGAGAAAGAAGACCGACGTCATCAGCGGTCTAAGCCGCAAAGCATTACTGGGAACGCGAGGCCGGGCGCGTGGAAAGAAGACAGGAGGCCGTTGGAAGGTGAGAATAACTTTTTTTTATTTTTTAATATTATTTTTTTACATGCTAGAGGGCCGCAGCAGTGATTGGTCGTGGCTACAGGGAAAGGGGGGTAAGGGGACCATGCATACCAGGATTGGGGGGTGAGGGGACCATGCATGCCAGGAAAGGAGGGTGAGGGGACCATGCATACCAGGAAAGCGGGGTGAGGGGACCATGCATACCAGGATTGGGGGGTGAGGGGACCATGCATTCCAGGATTGGGCGGGTGAGGGAACCATGCATACCAGGATTAGGGGGTGAGAGGACCATGCATACCAGGACTGGGGGGTGAGGGGACCATGCATAACCCAAAAGAGGGGTAAGAGGACCATGCATACCAGGATTGGGGGGTGAGGGGACCATGCATATCAGGAAAGAGGATGAGGGAACCATGCATATCAGGAAAGGGGGGTGAGGGGACCATGCATACCAGGATAGGAGGGTGAGGAGACCATGCATACCAGGAAAGGGGGGTGAGGATACCATGCATACCAGGATTGGGGGGTGAGGGGACCATGCATACCAGGAAAGGGGGGTGATGGTGAGCATACAAATCAGGATTGGGGTGTGGAGAGGACCATGCAAAACCGGGATAGGGGGGTGAGGGGACCATGCATACCAGGATTGGGGGGTGAGAGGACCATGCATTCCAGGATTGGGGGGTGAGGGGACCATGCATACCCCGAAAGGGGAGTAAGAGGACCATGCATACCAGGAAAGAGAGGTGAGAGGACCATGCATACCAGGATTGGGGGGTGAGAGGACCATGCATTCCAGGATTGGGGGTCAGAGGACCATGCATACCAGGATAGGGGGTTGAGGGGTAGCATGCATATCAGGATTGGGGGTGAGAGAACCATACATATCAGGATTGGTGGTGAGAGAACCATACATATCAGGATTGGGGGGTGCATTATTGCATTATTATTAAATCTTCAAAAATAAACTGCATACATATTCTAGAATACCCGATGCATTAGAATCGGCACACCATCTAGTGAATATATAACCTTCTCCAGGCATTACACATCTGATTTGCACATACTATTATAATGTATGCACTCAAATCTCTTTAATACCGCTGCTATTTTATTTATATTAATGGATTTTAATTGCATTTTAGTCCATCTTGGAACCCCGGACGGCACTTTATACGGGCTGTCTCCAGGTATCCGATAGCCACCCTTGTGCACCACACAACCTTCTTCAGGTCAAATGACTGACCTGGGTAACTAAAAGGCGACCGTACCATTATATACCACCAAAAAGTGACCACTTATTCTACCAAGTAGTAGTAACTACATAGAAATAGAGTCACTAGATAAATATTTTTATACAAAATTTATTAACTGAAATACCAATAATATTAATAATACATCATAGCAAAAAAAATTTTTTATGAGAATTGATACACAGTATGAAACATCATCACAATAACATTGGGACTCACTAACATAGAGCACCATATATAGCTAAAGGTTTTACCAATAAAACTATCTTATACAATATGGCAGGCATAAAATGTAATGTTCTAAATAGAATAATACCATACCATATAGAAAAAATCCCTTGACACCATTGTAAATGTACATTGATCAGGACTATATAGTCCATAAAAAATAGTCAGGTAAAGTTTATGTAGTAATTACTGATAATTGATCTCCATATAATATTAGAATGATATTATCATAGTTATACCTGAAGTCATGGTGCAAGTAGCAAGGAATAGGTGCCCCTGTAGGAGTCCCGCTCAGCAGCCCCGACGCGCGTTTCGCCAAAAAGCAGCTTCGTCAGGAGGCGTGGCTTCAAGTTACTTAGGATGCCTTATATAACCGGTCAAAAATTTGAGCGACATGATACAGCTGAGCGGAATCGCTCATCAGCCGATAAACATGGGATGTAATCAAGGCTGCATTTGGTAACTAAATAACTGCAGCTGCAAGAATTCATAATCAATTACCTTGAATGAAGAGCTTTCCATAACATGTATACACTGACTGCATCAATCAGCACATGTAGCTGTGATGCTGCGCCCCAAGCGCCGACATAGGCGACCGGCATACCACGTGATCGGAGGGAGGATATGACATCATCCCCCAGGTCACCAAGGCAGCCAGGATGCCCAGTCAGCACCAAGGGCCACAACAGCGCACCAACATAACGCATCTGGATGGGTATACCAGTAACGAACAGCACCATCATAGATGGAATACAATGCAAGCAGGTTCTAATATCAACATGGTTAAATAAAATAATGGTATATAAATATCCAATTAGATTACAAAGCATAATTTCCCAAACAATTATACAAAGGTCACCTACAGTAATGATCCAGTCTTATTATAAAATATAATCTAATTACATAGATATCCCCCCAGGGGGGCTTACATGATGGTACTTCCCTCATTTTATTTAGCAATCCAAACAAAATATAATCGGGAGCTTCATATCACAGATAATTAAATGAAGTACTACATTTAGGATTAGTATTCAAGATAGCAGATTTTATAACACATGTAGGCTGACAGCAAAAATCAACACCTCAGCCCACTGCGACATAAAGATGTAAAACATCTAGATAACCTTGATAATAACGAGAAGCATTTCCAAAAATGGAAAACTATATAGATAAATCTAATAAGCACAATATATATCCATTTAAATTAAAATGATGAATATTTATCGACATATAACAAAGCACATTTAAACACCAATATATTAAAAGGTGTATCGATGTTATCAACTATCACATAAATATCTCTCAAAAGAAGGCTTCACATATTGGTACTTATCCCATTTTGTTGAGCAGTCCGAAAATTGATAGACGGCATCATCTCATTCATCATCTCGACCAGAAAAGTATATACAATGTCACAAAAAAACTGGAAAGACATATATCATAATCATTAGTATACAGTACAAATATAACAATAAAAAATACAGAGGACCCTAGAAATATTCAAAAAGCGCAAAAATGTGACCCCGAAAAAACAATATGTCACATTCGGCTGAGTTACAAAAAAGACTTGAAGCTAATAGATTCGTTCAGCCCATGTGGGCTAACAGTATTGAGTGTGACCATCCACTTTGTTTCCATTTAGGAAGAAATTTGCATACAGAGCAAGAACCACAGGGAAAAGATCCCCATGGTGGACCTTTACTGCCAAAGAGAAAAGGACTCACTCTAGGTGGAACATAATGACTTTTCGTTAGCATATCACTTAAGTTTCGTGATCTCCTCCATGTAATGGATGGAGTGGGGGATTGATGATATTTTAAATCCCTGTCTGTCAAAAGAATGGACCAGTTTTTTGAAAGAATATTTTTAATTTGTCTCCAATTTGAGTTAAAAGTAGATATAAAATGTGGTTTTATCTCACAATTACCATATCTATTTGAAACAGATTTAGGTTTATGTGAGAAAAGCAGTTGTCTATCCGTTTTAGTTGCTCTGTTATAGCCTTTATTAATGTCCCTGGGCTTATAGCCTCTTTCTAAAAACCTACATGAAAGGTTTTTAGCCTGTTGATGATAAATTTGCTCATTAGAGCAAATGCGATGTATCCTCAAAAATTGTCCTATTGGTATGGAACGAACTAATTGGGGAGGGTGGGATGACTCTGCATGCACAAGCGTGTTAGTTGCTGTACTCTTACGATAAATATCGGTGACCACCAAACCATCTTGCCTTTTGGAAATCATGATGTCCAAAAATTCAATTCTACTTTTACAGTATTTCCAAGTCAAATTGATGTTTTGGTCATTGGTATTGAGGTCACCGAGAAAGGTATCTAAATGTGACGTGGAGCTCTGCCAGATGAAAAATATATCATCAATATAATGAGACCACGAGATGAGACCACCTCCCTCTCCCACAACCCCAGGAAAAGGTTAGCATACGAGGGCGCACAAGTCGCCCTCATAGCCTTACCCTGGAGCTGTAGGAAGGGGCGGTCCTTGAACACGAAAAAATTGTGTGTAAGGACAAAATATAAAAGAGTAATAATGAACTCTGTGAGTTCACCACCTAAGCTGTTCATCTCAAGAAAAAATCTGGCAGCTCTCATCCCGTGGTCATGGTCTATCGAGGTATACAGGGACTCCACGTCACAGGTAACCATTATCATGTCATCTTCTAGATGTATACCATCTAGCTTCCTTAACATATCAGTTGGATCCTGAATAAACGAGGGCAGAGTCTCTACACATTTTTGAAGGTAGAAATCAACATATCTACATATAGGTTCACAGAGACCCCCTATTCCCGAGACAATTGGTCTGCCTGGTAGGTGGAGGGGGTTCTTGTGAACCTTCGGAAGCAGGTAAAAAGTAGGTGTTATAGGGCACTCTTGAAGTACTGAGTCTCTTAGTTTGATAGTAATAATGCCCTTTTCAAATCCCTCATTGAGGATACCTCGTAATTCATCCTTAAATTTATTCACTGGATTACTATCCAGACGTTTATAACAGGTAGAAGAATTTAGTTGCCTAAAGGCTTCTTGTTCATAAAGAACAGTAGGCCAGAGAACAATATTTCCTCCCTTGTCTGCCCGTTTGATACATAAATTTTTTAAAGATTTTAATTCTTTGACAGCATTTCTTTGGGCATAAGTCAAGTTATCATTCAAGACTTTGTCATCAAGGTGACGTAGATCTTCTTTGACAGATTTTACAAAAATTTCAACTTGTGGACAGGCAGACAAGGGAGGGAATGCTCTAGAAGACTGATACAAATGTGTAGGCAAAGAAGGACATGCAGAGGAGGAGTCTTCATTGTGCTCTCTAGCCAGTGACTCAAGGTCATAAAGGGCCTGAATCTCTGCCTCCGAGGCACAATGTGATGTATCTAAACTGAAATGTTTCTTAAAAATTAATTTTCTAGCAAAAAGTTTCAAATCTTTAACAACTGTGAAATAGTCAAATTTACCAGTAGGGGAAAATGGCAGACCTTTAGATAGAACTTCAAATTGTGATTTAGTAAGGATATGATCTGAAAGATTAATTACCTTTAATACTTCTTTTTCTGCTGTGACCTCTTGTTTCTGAAGTTGTAATCTTTGTTTCTTTTTACCATAGGGGTCATGGAATGTAGGCCTGTGTTGGCATTCTCTGGGGGATCTTCTTCCCCAGATCTTAGGCGCTTTCCTAAAAAAAGACCTCCACATTCTCCTTCAGAATTGATAGACAGACTAGATACAGATAACAAACGGTCTCTTAATCTGGCCTAGTGTTCCAACGATAAGCTTTATTGGTTTGATAATCGTTTAAATCTCTTTTGAATTTTTTTGTCTTATTTTGTTGAATCTCCACTTCAAATTTACTTAAATCCTCATCCAGCTTAATGTCAAACTTACTCAAATCATCAGCGGATAATTTCTGTTGTAATTTTTCACGAATTTGGTCAATATCTTTCTGAAGATTTTCTAATGTCTTTTTATCTTGACCAATCAGCAATTCTAAGAGCGTGCGGGAGCACTTAGTAAGTGTATCTTCCCATTTGGATGAAAAAGACAAATCTTCCAAAACAGTAGGGGGAAACAACTGAATTCTAAGGACTCTAGGTATAATTTCCTTTTGCAGGTAATTTTCAAGTGCCGCCTTATTCCACTATACCTTTACTCTTTTATTTAAGAGCTCTTTAATCTTTAGCTTCAAATCTTTTATGTCTTGAGTCTCAGAGCCTGGAACCAATTTCTCACCAAATACAGAACTGAGTTGTGTAACCCATGTTTTGTCTCACTTTTTGTAATCCATATAACCAACAGAGGAATCTGTAAAACAGATTAGGTTAACATAATACACCAACAAGCCAATCCTCCAATCTGAAGCTGTAACTTCATAAACACTATAAAGTGTCAAACATACCACCAAAAAGTGACCACTTATTCTACCAAGTAGAAGTAACTACATAGAAATAGTCACTAGATAAATATTTTTATACAAAATTTATTAAGTGAAATACCAATAATATTAATAATACATCATAGCAAAAAAAAATGTTTATGAGAATTGATACACATTATGAAACATCATCACAATAACATTGGGACTCACTAACATAGAGCACCATATATAGCTAAAGGTTTTACAAATAAAACTATCTTATACAATATGGCAGGCATAAAATGTAATGTTCTAAATAGAATAATACCATACCATATAGAAAAAACCCCTTGACACCATTGTAAATCGCAAATAGATGTACATTGATCAGGACTATATAGTCCATAAAAAATAGTCAGGTAAAGTTTATGTAGTAATTACTGATAATTGATCTCCATATAATATTAGAATGATATTATCATAGTTATACCTGAAGTCAAGGTGCCAGTAGCAAGAAATAGGTGCCCCTGTAGGAGTCCCGCTCAGCAGCCCCGACGCGCGTTTCGCCAAAAAGCAGCTTCGTCAGGAGGCGTGGCTTCAAGTTACTTAGGATGCCTTATATAACCGGTCAAAAATTTGAGCGACATGATACAGCTGAGCGGAATCGCTCAGCAGCCGATAAACATGGGATGTAATAAAGGCTGCATTTGGTAACTAAATAACTGCAGCTGCAAGAATTCATAATCAATTACCTTGAATGAAGAGCTTTCCATAACATGTATACACTGGCTGCATCAATCGGCGCGTGTAGCTGTGATGCCACGCCCCCAGCGCCGACATAGGCGACCGGCACACCACGTGATCGGAGGGAGGATATGACATCATCCCCCAGGTCACCAAGGCACCCAGGACGCCCAGTCAGCACCAAGGGCCGCAGCAGCGCACCAACATAATGTGTCTGGATGGGTATACCAGTAACGAACAGCACCATCATAGATGGAATACAATGCAAGCAGAATCTAATATCAACATTGTTAAATAAAATAACGGTACATAAATATCCAATTAGATTACAAAGCATAATTTCCCAAATAATTATACAAAGGTCACCTACAGTAATGATCCAGTCTTATTATAAAATATAGTCTAATTACAGAGATATCTCCCCAGGGGGGCTTACATGATGGTACTAACCTCATTTTATTTAGCAATCCAAACAAAATATAATTGGGAGCTTCATATCACAGATAATTAAATGAAGTACTACATTTAGAATTAGTATCCAAGATAGCAGATTTTATAACACATGTAGGCTGATAGCAAAAATCGACACCTCAGCCCACTGCAACATAAAGATTTAAAACATCTAGATAACCATAATAATAACGAGAAGCATTTCCAAAAATGGAATACTATATAGATAAATCTAATAAGCACAATATATATCCATTTAAATTAAAATGATGAATATTTATCGACATATAACAAAGCACATTTAAACACCAATATATTAAAAGGTGTATCGATGTTATCAAGTATCACATAAATATCTCTCAAAAGAAGGCTTCTCATATTGGTACTTATCCCATTTTGTTGAGCAGTCCGAAAATTGATAGACGGCATCATCTCGTTCATCATCTCGACCAGAAAAGTATATACAATGTCACAAAAAAACTGGAAAGACATATATCATAATCATTAGTATTCAGTACAAATATAACAATAAAAAATACAGAGGTCCCTAGAAATATTCAAAAATGTGACCCCGAAAAAACAATATGTCACATTCGGCTGAGTTACAAAAAAGACTTGAAGCTAATAGATTCGTTCAGCCCATGTGGGCTAACAGTATTTACCGTACCATTATCCCTGCAGCTATAGAGACACAAAAATGTAGAATTATTATGATAAAAATTGGCCGACGTTATAACACAGTGTTGGAAAAAAAAATTTTTTTACAAAAAAATAATTATTTATAGAAATATTTTTAAATATTAATTAGTCCTCCATGTAGTTATGTCCTTCACGGGGTGACTTTGACACCGTAGCAGAAAGTGATGTATCTAAAACAAAAAGAATAAAATTAGTAATAGTCTAAAAATGCTTTCCTAAATATCCATGAGTCTTCAATTCACAGATTAGAGAGGAACTATTATTAATTACATTACAGTATGAACTTTAAAATCAACATTTAGTCCCCTTGGTTTTAAAGTATTCAGCTCATAAATCCACATGAGTTCTTTTTTCTTAAGCATACATTCCCTATCTCCACCCCTTCTTTGTATGGGGATTGCATCTATTATCCTGAATTTTAAGTCCCTCTCCATATGATTACATTCAACAAAGTGTTTGGGGACTGGCAAATCAAGTTTCTTCTTCCTAATGGTATATCGATGCTGATTAATTCTGGTTTTAAAATCGCATGTAGTCTCTCCAATATACCATAATTTACAGGGACATTCCAAGAGGTACACCACATAGTCAGAATTGCAAGTTAGATATTGATTTATCTTATACATTTTGGAGGTTTCATGATGCCGAAAGGTAGAACCCTTCAACATCAGAGTGCAGTTCACACATGACAGACACGGGTAACAACCAGTTTTTTTGTTCCATGTCAATGTAGTTTGGAGACCCTTTATTAAGGATCCAACATCGGATCTAACTAAATAGTTTCCAATATTTTTATTCTTTTTATATGAGAAAAGTGGTGGCAAGGTGAGATCTTTAATATCAGGTAAACACCTCCACAACATTCCCCAATGTTTCTTTATTATCCGAGCTATATCCTTACTTTCTTCGGTATATGTCGTTACTACCGGGATTCGATTTAAACATTTTTTCTTAATGGTACCCAATTTCCTACCAATTAACTCATCTCGATCCTCCATCATCATCCATAAATTATCTCCTTATCTCATTTAAATAATCAGACCCGTCCATGACGACGACAGCGCCCACCTTATCAGTGGGTTTAATTAAGATGTCGTCGTCATGGACAAGCTCCTGTAATGCTAAATATTCTCCTTTTGAAACATTTGGGTTCCTATAACCCCTTATGGCCGTACTCCTCAATTTTTCCACATCATCTCTAATTGCTTCCTCAAAGGCTTCCATCACTGCTGACTTCCCTGGAGGAAAAAAATCACTATTTTTCTTAGGCTGTGTGCACACACAGTGTTTTTTTAGCTGTATTTTTAGCGGATTTTCCAATAAAACCGCTAAAAATAAGCTTCCCATTCATTTCTATGCATTTTGCACTTTTTGTGCATACTGATGCGTTTTTTACCGCGAAAAAAACGCTTTGCGGTAAAAAACGCAGCATGCTCATTAATTTCATGGATTTTTCCGTGTTTCTGGCTATTTCTATGCGTCTTGAAAACGTGCAAAAAAAATGCATAAAAACCACGCATTTTTTGGGCAGAAAAGAACGCGAGGTTTCTGGGAAGGGAGTCAGGTTTTTCAGCAGAAATTTTCTGCTACGTGCGCACATAGCCTAAAGATCAACCTGGTCTAAGTCAAACTCACTTGTTCTTATTTTTTTCACAATGTTTTTACCATGAAACCATTCCCTGAGCTTGACTGCTCTATAGAAACGTTCCAAATCTATTTGCAATCCAAACCAGTCCATATGTGAGCATAAACTATATCACAAGCCTTTACTCAATACTGATATTTGTAGATCAGTCAATACTAGTGTTGAGCATTCCGATACCGCAAGTATCGGGTATCGGCCGATACTTGCTGTATCGGAATTCCGATACCGACTTCCGATATTTTTTCAATATCGGAATTCGGCATCGGAATCGGAAGTTCAGTTGATTGACGGCCTGACGTCATCATGATGCGCGGTGTGTGCGCATCATGATGCGCCGTCATTTCGGGCCTTCCGGGGGTCTCTGCCGGCCTGCCGGGGGGCTGTGCCGGCCTGCCGGGGGGCTGTGTGGACTGCCCGGGGTCTGTACCGGCCTGCCGGGGGGCTGTGCCGGCCTGCCGGTGGTCTGTGCACCCTGTGGGGGTCTGTACCGGCCTGCCGGGGGGCTGTGCCGGCCTGCCGGGGGGCTGTGCTGATGTCCGGGGGTCTGTGCAAGCATCGTCCGATGGGACTACAAGTCCCATCGGGCGATGCCTGCTACCATGACAGTGATTGACACATTAGCCAATGATGGGACAGTAGTAGTCCCATCATCCGGCTAATGTGTTAAATGTTAAAAAAAATAAAAAATAAAAAAATACTACATACATACTACATGCATGCTACATACATACTACATGCTACATACATACTACATACATACTACATGCATACTACATACATGCTACATACATACTACATGCATGCTACATACATACTACATGCTACATACATACTACATATATACTACATACATACTACATACATGCTACATACATACTACATGCATGCTACATGCTACATACATACTACATGCATGCTACATACATACTACATATATACTACATACATGCTACATACATACTGCATGCTACATACATACTACATACATACTACATACATACTACATGCATGCTACATACATACTACATATATACTACATGCATGCTACATACATACTACATGCTACATACATACTACATATATACTACATACATACTACATACATGCTACATACATACTGCATGCTACATACATACTACATACATACTACATACATACTACATGCATGCTACATACATACTACATGCATGCTACATACATACTACATGCATGCTACATACATACTACATGCTACATACATACCACATACTACATACATACCACATACATACTACATACATACTACATACATACTACATGCTACATACATACTACATGCTACATACATACTACATATATACTACATACATACTACATACATGCTACATACATACTGCATGCTACATACATACTACATACATACTACATACATACTACATGCATGCTACATACATACTACATGCATGCTACATACATACTACATGCATGCTACATACATACTACATGCTACATACATACCACATACATACTACATACATACTACATACATACTACATGCTACATACATACTACATATATACTACATGCATGCTACATACATACTACATGCTACATACATACCACATACATACTACATACATACTACATACATACTACATGCTACATACATACTACATATATACTACATGCATGCTACATACATACTACATGCTACATACATACCACATACATACTACATACATGCTACATATATACTACATGCATGCTACATACATACTACATGCATGCTACATACATACTACATGCTACATGCATGCTACATACATACTACATACATACTACATGCTACATACATACCACATATATACTACATACATACATAGACATACAGTACATATAACATAGAGTAACATACTTACCAATACTTGTCACATTGTTCCCCGAAGCCATTGTCTTTTCCGGAATAAATATTAACATAACAAACCACAAAAATACTCACCCACGATCCGAAGCAGTCCACGAGTGTGTCCCACGACGATCTTGGGTAGAGAACGGCAGCATCAGATGATGCTGCCGTTCTCTACGGGCTGCAGGAATCCAATGACGGAAGGTAGGTATCCTTCCGCACTGTATTCCTCCGCCACTTAAAAAAAAAAAAGTCCCTAGTCTCACTTTATGCCATTGCTGCGTGGGAATTTCCCACACAGCAATGGCATAAAGTGAGACTAGGGACTTTTTTTTTTTTTAAGTGGCGGAGGAATACAGTGCGGAAGGATACCTACCTTCCGTCATTGGATTCCTGCAGCCCGTAGAGAACGGCAGCAACAGCTGATGCTGCAGTTCTCTACCCAAGATCGTCGTGGGACACACTCGTGGACTGCTTCGGATCGTGGGTGAGTATTTTTGTGGTTTGTTATGTTAATATTTATTCCGGAAAAGACAATGGCTTCGGGGAACAATGTGACAAGTATTGGTAAGTATGTTACTCTATGTTATATGTACTGTATGTCTATGTATGTATTGTATGAATGTATTGTATGTATGTAGTATATATGTGGTATGTATGTAGCATGTAGTATGTATGTAGTATGTATGTAGCATGCATGTAGCATGCAGTATGTATGTAGCATGCATGTAGTATATATGTAGTATGTATGTGGTATGTATGTAGCATGTAGTATGTATGTAGCATGCATGTAGTATGTATGTAGCATGCATGTAGTATATATGTAGTATGTATGTAGCATGTAGTATGTAGCATGCATGTAGTATATATGTAGTATGTATGTAGCATGTAGTATGTATGTAGCATGCATGTAGTATATATGTAGTATGTATGTAGCATGTAGTATGTATGTAGCATGCATGTAGTATGTATGTAGCATGCATGTAGTATGTATATGGTATGTATGTAGCATGTAGTATGTATGTAGCATGCATGTAGTATATATGTGTTATGTATGTGGTATGTATGTAGCATGCATGTAGCAAGCATGTAGTATGTATGTAGTATGTATGTAGTATATATGTAGTATGTATGTAGCATGTAGTATGTATGTAGTATGTATGTAGCATGCATGTAGCATGCAGTATGTATGTAGCATGCATGTAGTATATATGTAGTATGTATGTAGCATGTAGTATGTAGCATGCATGTAGTATATATGTAGTATGTAGCATGTAGTATGTATGTAGCATGCATGTAGTATATATGTGTTATGTATGTAGCATGTAGCATGCATGTAGCATGCATGTAGTATGTATGTAGTATATATGTGGTATGTATGTAGCATGCAGTATGTATGTAGCATGCATGTAGTATATATGTAGTATGTATGTTGCATGTAGTATTTATGTAGTATGAATGTAGCATGTATGTAGTATGTAGTATGAATGTAGCATGTATGTAGTATGCATGTTGTATGTATGTAGCATGTAATTTTTTTTTTATTTTTTTTTTACATTTAACACATTAGCCGGATGATGGGACTACTACTGTCCCATCATTGGCTAATGTGTCAATCACTGTCATGGTAGCAGGCATCGCCCGATGGGACTTATAGTCCCATCGGACGATGCCTGCACAGACCCCCGGAGCCTGCACAGCCCCCCGGAGCCTGCACAGCCCCCCGGCAGGCCGGCACAGCCCCCCGGCAGGCCAGCACAGCCCCCCGGCAGGCCGGCACAGCCCCCCGGAGCCTGCACAGACCACCGGCAGGCCGGCACAGACCACCGGAGCCTGCACAGACCCCCTGGCAGGCCGGCACAGCCCCCCGAAAGGCCCGTACAGACCCCAGAGAGGCTGTACAAGGGCAGGAAAGGGTTTTTCTTATTCCGATACCGGAAGTCCCATAGACTTGAATGGGACTTCCGGTATCGGAATCGGCGATACCGATACTTTTTTTAAAGATCGGCCGATACCATCCGATACGATACTTTGAAGTATCGGACGGTATCGCTCAACTCTAGTCAATACCTTTCTGGATATGTTGACTTCTAGTTCTGTTCCCTTTTCTTCAGAGCAACCTGTCTCTGCAGTTGAGACCTGCTCTTTTCTAATTTTCTTCTGGCTCCGGTGGTGGCGCTTGCCACCTCTCCTTTTCCGTCGAGACAGTCCCGTATTCCATTGTCCAAATCTAAGGGAAACAAAGTCATCAGTAATAGGTTTGGCACCAATAAAATTAGTTATACCATCTTCAAATTGACCTCTCTTTTTCCAAACTGGTTTAATATTATCCTTCTGCCAAGTGTAGACATGTCCACTCTCATAGTCCTCCAGATCCCTGCACCATTTTTTTCTTTTTATTTCCTCCAACTCTATCCGGAATTTAGTGATATCCTTATCAATTTTCTCTTTAAACAGAATCCAATCTTCATTTTTTAAAAACATTTGTATCTTCTTTTCAGTTTCGCCAATGACAAGCTGTAATTTTTTAATTTCCATTTGTAAAAACTCGATGTTTAACAATATCACATACAGGGCGTATTTATTTGATACCATAACAAATCTAGCACAAAATGTTGGATTTGCTGCAAACAAATTAGGGCGTATGTTGGATCTCAGTCCACTTGGAATTTTCTTTCTCTATGATATTGACCCAAGGTGGTCAAATGTAGCTGAAAATTAGTTAACCGCTTAATATCACTTTCATACTTGCGTTTCATTTCAAGGATAGATGGTGATTTTAAGAAGGCTGCATCCCCTTCAATACTACCATGTATATGTTCCTCATAGAGATGAGCGACTTTGCCTTTTTTAGGGTCGAGTCAGGTTTCATGAAACCCGACTTTCGCAAAAGTCGGGTCGAACAAAATCGGCCCACTATAGGGAAAAGTCGGTGTCCGACTGAAACACGAAACCCAATGCAAGTCAATGTGGAAGCAAAGTCAGCAGGGAGTGGAGGACAGGAAACACACCTACAGTGCCCATTTCAATGCCAGAAACATCAATTCTTATTCCTGAAGCTTGTCAACCTTAATTTACTTCATAATAATAGTTATGCATTGAAAACTGGGGGTTATTTGGCTAAAGTTGTGTGGGGGTAGGACTGGCTCCAGGTTTTCGTGTGCCCTGGGCCAAAGAGTGTCAGTGCGTCCCTTTAACACATACAACAACTCATGATGCTCCGATACGGCACAGAAATATAGGTATAGTACAATGACAAATACTTCACTGCTTACATGACATGACTGATCTATTTTAAATTGTACAATAGCTCAAAAAAGGACAGTATATTACTCCATACAGTATTATGGCCACCACCTTGTGCGCCATACAGAATAATGAGCCCCATATACAGTCATATGTAAAAGTTTGGGCACCCCTATTTTTTCTTTATAACAATTTTGGTTTTTGCAACAGCTATTTCAGTTTCATATATCTAATAACTGATGGGCTCAGTTATATTTCTGGATTCAAATGAGGTTTATTGTACTAACAGAAAATGTGCAATCTGCATTTAAACAAAATTTGACCGGTGCAAAAGTATGGGCACCCTTATCATTTTCTTGATTTGAACACTCCTAACTACTTTTTACTGACTTCCTGAAGCACTAAATTGGTTTTGTAACCTCATTGAGCTTTGAACTTCATAGCCAGGTGTATCAAATCATGAGAAAAGGTATTTAAGGTGGCCACTTGCAAGTAGTTCTCCTATTTGATTCTCCTATGAAGAGTGGCATCATGGGCTCCTCAAAACAACTCTCAAATGATCTGAAAACAAAGATTATTCAACATAGCTTTTCAGGGGAAGGATACAAAAAGTTGTCTCAGAGATTTAACCTGTCAGTTTCCACTGTGAGGAACATAGTAAGGAAATGGAAGAACACAGGTACAGTTCTTGTTAAGCCCAGAAGTGGCAGGCCAAGAAAAATATCAGAAAGGCAGAGAAGAAGAATGGTGAGAACAGTCAAGGACAATCCTCAGACCACCTCCAAAGACCTGCAGCATCATCTTGCTGCAGATGGTGTCACTGTGCATCGGTCAACAATACAGCGCACTTTGCACAAGGAGAAGCTGTATGGGAGAGTGATGCGAAAGAAGCCGTTTCTGCAAGCACGCCACAAACAGAGTCGCCTGAGGTATGCAAAAGCACATTTGGACAAGCCAGTTACATTTTGGAAGAAGGTCCTGTGGACTGATGAAACAAAGATTGAGTTGTTTGGTCATACAAAAAGGCGTTATGCATGCGCTGTATTGTTGACCGATGCACAGTGACACCATCTGCAGCAAGATGATGCTGCAGGTCTTTGGAGGTGGTCTGTGGATTGTCCTTGACTGTTCTCACCATTCTTCTTCTCTGCCTTTCTGATATTTTTCTTGGCCTGCCACTTCTGGGCTTAACAAGAACTGTACCTGTGTTCTTCCATTTCCTTACTATGTTCCTCACAGTGGAAACTGACAGGTTAAATCTCTGAGACAACTTTTTGTATCCTTCCCCTGAAAAGCTATGTTGAATAATCTTTGTTTTCAGATCATTTGAGAGTTGTTTTGAAGAGCCCAAGATGCCACTCTTCATAGGAGAATCAAATAGGAGAACTACTTGCAAGTGGCCACCTTAAATACCTTTTCTCAGGATTTGATACACCTGGCTATGAAGTTCAAAGCTCAATGAGGTTACAAAACCAATTTAGTGCTTCAGGAAGTCAGTAAAAAGTAGTTAGGAGTGTTCAAATCAAGAAAATGATAAGAGTGCCCATACTTTTGCACCGGTCAAATTTTGTTTAAATGCAGATTGCACATTTTCTGTTAGCACAATAAACCTCATTTGAATCCAGAAATATAACTGAGTCCATCAGTTATTAGATATATGAAACGGAAATAGCTGTTGCAAAAAACAAAATTGTTATAAAGAAAAAAGGTTAACATTAATAGGGGTGCCCAAACGTTTACATATGACTGTATTTCTCCATACAGAATAATTGGTCCCATATAATGTTCCATACAGTATATGATGAGCTCCACATAATGCTACAGTATATGATGGTCCCTATGGACAATGCTCCAGTGTGTTATGGGCCCAAATAATGCTCCATATATAATGGACCCCATTTTTAATGCTCCAGTGTATAATGTGCCCCATAGATGCTGCTCCAGTGTCTGATCTGCCCCATTTATAATGCTCCAGTATATGATGGACCTCATGGATGATGCTCCAGTGTATGATGGGCCCAAATAATGCTCCATATATAATTGGCTCCATTTCTAATGCTCCAGTGTATAATGGGCCCCGTAAATGCTGCTCCAGTGTCTGATGTTCCCATTTGGAATGCTCCAGTATATGATGGGCCTCATTGATGATGCTCCAGTGTGTGATGGGCCCTAATAATGCTCCATATATAATGGGCTCCATTTCTAATGCTCCAGTGTATAATGGGCCCCGTAAATGCTGCTCCAGTGTCTGATGTCCCCCATTTGGAATGCTCCAGTATATGATGGGCCTCATGGATGATGCTCCAGTGTATGATGGGCCCTAATAATGCTCCATATATAATGGGCTCCATTTCTAATGCTCCAGTGTATAATGGCCCCGTAAATGCTGCTCCAGTGTCTGATTTCCCCCATTTGGAATGCTCCAGTATATGATGGGCCTTAAGTTGAAAAAGGGTACAGTATCACCAGATACAAGGTATATATAGTATAGTGTAAACATTATGAATCTCCGTATATATGTCAGGAGGCAGACACAAATGCTCTCTGGCCCAGTATGGATTACACAAGAATATGAAAAGCTGTAAATGGGTAATGTAACACAAGTGTACAGCTGTATACAGTGTTGGGGTAATCTTAAAGCTCCAAATATATTTCCGGAGTAACAGACAGACGTTCACATGCTCATTATGGATTACACCAGAATCTAAATAGCAAAAAAGGTTACTGTAGCAGAAGCATACAGCTGTATACAGTGTTGGCCAAATTTGAAATCTCTGTATATATTTCCGGAGTCACCCTCAGACGCTCACTCAGTCTGGGTTTGACCATAATAAAAAATGTTGTAAAAAATATAAAAAAGGTACCGGATAACAAGATAGCAAGTATATATATTATAGGGTACAATTGAAATCTCCATATACAAAGTCCCGTAGTCACTCTCAGATGCTTACTCAGTATGGATTTGACCGTAATACTAAATGTCGAACAAAGGTACTGTTTAACATGATACAAGCTGTATCGAGTATAGGGTAAAAATTGGTATCTCCGATTCACCGTATATATAGAAGGGGTAAACCACACATGCTCACTCACTATGGATGATACCGTAATAAAAAATTTTGAACAAAGGTACTGTATCAGCACATACCAGGTGTATCCAGTCTAGGGGTAATTGTAAATTTCTGTCTATACTTCCGGAGTCAGACACAGACACTCACAGTCTCACTATGTATTACACCAGAATTTAAAAAGTAGAAGAAGGGAAAGGTATTCAAAGCGTACAACAGTATACAGTGTTGTGGTACTTTTAAATCTTTGTATACATTTCAATTTCAGTAAGCCAGTCCAGACTCTCCGCTACTGGAAACTACATGGATACAAGTATAGACAGAAAGTCAAGTGTTAGCAGAAATTTGGGAATTACTCATTGCGGGAAAACCTCCCGGTAGATGTTGCAGAGGTGATGCAGACCCTCAATTACTGTGTCTGTGGAGACAGCGAACACGGTTCTTTGTGAAGAAAGGATTGCTTTATCGCAGTAGCGTGGATCACATCACCATTACTCGTCTCCATAAAATTGTGATCACAGGGAGAGATGTAGGCATGGTCCTAACTGCCTATCATGATGTGTCTGGTCATTTTGGAGTGCAAAAGACAGGAGCCACAGGCCGTAGGTGATTCTATTGGATTGGCATGAGAGGAGACATTGAAAAATGATGGCAGAAATGTCACATGTCTGTGACTATCACAACTGTGAAAGGTGATCATAAAGCACCACTCTGTCCGCTTGTAAGTTGAAGTCCATTACAAATGGTAAAATGGTAGCCATTGATCATCTGAAGGTAGAGGCCAACAGGACGGGCCATAGTTACATCTTAACCATCATCGATCAATACACCAAATTTCTAGTGGCCGTCCCTGTGAAGGATTTAACTGGCCAGACTACACAGCGGTGGAGAAGGGAGAGGTAAGTATTGCAATTTGCAAGTGCTGTGGCCATGACCAAGCGGGGGGGAACACTCGTGGGCGACGGTACTGGCACAGGGCCCCTCATAGTACGCTGGTGTGTCTGACGGCGAATAGGCCCCCCACTGTCAGAGACACTGTATTGTACTATGAAGGGCCTTGTGCCAGTGCCGTCGGCCATCAGTGGGCCCATCCACCTGTTCAGAGCAACGGCACTTGCCTGGGTGCGCCAGGTGTTGACCCCAGCCCTTGGGGGGGTGGGCAGCCCAGTTAGGGAGGTTTAAAAAATGGCATATGTTGATGTGTAGGCTGGACATTCAGCTGCTGCAAATGGCGGAATTGGGCAAGTCTGAGGAAGAGGAGGACAAAAGCGAGGCAGTTTTCTGGCAACTTATGTGTCATCAGGGGAAGGTGGGACAAAATCCTTTGAAACCCATGCATGGTTCATTTTAATGAAGGTTAGATCGTCAACATTTTGGGTCGACAGGTGGGTCCTTTTTTTCTGTCAGGATTGATCCAGCAGCACTGAATACTCTTTCAGATAACAAACTAGCAGCAGGGCAAGCGAGCTCCTGTAAGGCATAGTGTGCCAATTCAGGCCAGGTGTCCAGTTTAGAGGTCCAATATTCAAAGGGGAATGACCTGTGAGGGAGAACATTGATATGGGAGGAGAAGTCGTTTGTAACCATAGTTGACAACTGCTGTCTCCTGTCACTTGTAATCGATGGAGTATTAGCAGTCGTGTGAGCGGTACTTGAGAAATCATTCCTCAACATGGTCATTAAACCCCTGTCTCCAACGCCACTTCGGCTGTGTGCACCATGAACACCTCTTCCATTGTGCCCACTACGGCTCGTGGGAGAACCAGCACCACTGCTGTGTGCTGGGAAAGTCTCAAACGGTTTACCAGAGTTGCTTGTTTGTTAGCTAATATTATCTCTAGGTTCTCCTGTGGCATGATGTTGTGTAATTTGCCTTTGTAGCGTGGATCGAGGATGCTGGCCAGCCAGTAGTCGTCATCCTTCATCATTTTGGCAATGCGGGGGTCCCTTTTTAGGATCCGCAAGGCATAATCGCACATGTGGGCCAATGTTCCAGGTGTCAATAATGCACTGACACTGCTGGGTGGAGGAGCACTTTCTGGCAAATCCACATCCCTACAGTCACGCACAAACACTGTACCTGACCTTGGAACGCCAACATTTTCTCTTGCCCCCTGAGAAGCATCCTCCTGCCCAAAATAATCATCCCCCTTATCCTCCTCCTCCTCTTCCTCTTCTTTCTCCACCTCATCCAGGACAGTTCCCTGACCAGACAATGGTTGACTGTCAGCAAGGCTTCCCTCCACCTCCTCCTGTTCCTCCTCCGCTGCAGACGCCAGATCCTTAATGTGCGTCAAACTTTGCATGAGCAGACGCGTAAGTGGGATGCTCATGCTTATGATGGCGTCATCTGCACTTAACAGCCGTGTGCATTCCTGAAAACACTGAAGGACTTTACAGAGGTCTTTCAGCTTTGACCACTGCACACCTGACAATTCCATGTCTTCCCTCAAACTGCCTGCCCATGTATCCTCCCACAAATGCATTACAGCCTGCCTCTGTTCGCACTGCCTCTCAACCATGTGCAGGGTGGAGTTCCAGCTTGTTGCAACGTCTATGATTAGGCGGTGCTTGGGGAGGTGGAGCAATTTGCATACGACTGGAGTGGACGTTTGAGCGACGGATGTGCGAGCACAGTTTTCACACCTTATGGAGCAGGGATGTCAACTATGGATACTTATTAAGGAAGCACTGCACCACCAGGTTCAAAGTGTGAGCCAGGCAAGGTATGTGTATGAGTTTTGCATGGGCTATGGCTGCCACAAAATTACGTCTGTTATCACTGACTACCTTGCCTGGCTCAAGATGTAGAGTGCCCAGCCAAAGTTTGTCGCTGCAAGTAGTCGGCTAGTACCTCCGCGGTGTGTCTGTTGTTGCCCAAAGACATCATCTTTAACACAGCCTGCTGACGCTTACCACTGGCTGTTCGATAGTGGGACACCTCGTGTGCAACATTGCCAGCTGCGGATGGAGTGCTCGTGCGACTGTGCTTGGTGGACGAGCTTTCACTTATGGAGGAGGAGGGTCGAAAGCCTACAGCCAACTGTTTCCTATACCTTGGGCTAGGCAGCACTGTTCCACCGCTGCTGTCCCCTGTGGAGCCTGCATCCTCCACATTAACCTAGTGCGCAGTGATGGACATGTAATGGCCCTGGCCATGCCTACTGGACCATGCATCTGTTGTGAGGTGCACCTTTCCACTCACTGATTGCTTGAGTGCATGGACAATGTGGTCTTTCACATGCAGGTGGAGGGCTGGGATGGCTTTTCGAGAAAAGAAGTGCCGACTGGGTAGGTCATAGCATGGGACTGCGTAGGCCATGAGTTCGCGGAAAGCTTCGCTTTCAACCAAATGGTAGGGCATCATCTCTAATGAGATTAGTTTGGCAATGTAGGCGTTCAAACACAGTGTACATGGATGAGAGGATCAGTACTTTCTTGTCCTACTCAGAGTGTCTGGTAGGGTGAGCTGCACTAGAGAGCTGCATATGGGGGGAAGTAGCGGTGGACCGGACGGAGTGAGAGGGGTTGGTGATGGTATTGGTGGTGATGGCCTATATTCAGTGTTGTGTTGCAAAACCATTGTGATTCCCTGAGTGCTTTGGCCTTGCGACGATACCTCAACATTTAGTGCTGGTGGTGTGCTTAACGGTGGTGTTGGTCTTACAGTGGGGGAAGCGATGGAGCATTGCTGGCTACCTTCAGTCGAAGCAGGTGCACATGTGCTACCTGAGGTTTTGTAGTCCGTCCACACTTGCAAGTGCATGTTGATTAAATGTCTAAGCATGCAACTGGTATTCAAATTTCTGAGTTGTTTACCTCGGCTAAAGGTCCTTCCACACTTCTTACAGGTAACCTTTGCCTCATCAGTAGGATTTTGGACAAAGAAGTGCCACACTGCACTCTTCCTACTATGGTATACATTTTCTGGCCTTGCACGCTGTGCTAAGTTGACCGTCTGCCCACGCTGTCCTGCAACTCTTTTAGTTTTTGGTCCACGTTTTTGGCAGCTACGGGCCTACCAGATAACCGCTGCTGCGATGTCAATGCCTGCTGCGGATCCTTCTCCTTATCTGAACTATTGCCAGTGCCACCCTCCTCCCTCAATGGATGCCAGTCCGGGTCAAGAACTGGGTCATCCATCACCTCCTCTTCGAAGTCATCTGCACCTTCCTCTTTACCTTCCTCTGTGTCACCGTGTAAGGTGGTATAGTATGCGGGAAGGGGCACCTGAGTTTCATCAGGGTCAGATTCTGGCTCAGTAGACTGTGAGGGCAATGTAGTGCTCTGGGTCAATGTACCAGCAGAATCATCTAGCAGTGGCTGTGAATCAGTGCACTCTATGTCAGATTCATCTTGGACTGGGGAATTCAGGATTTGACTAGATAACCCAGACATGGTATGTGAAAAGAGCTCCATAGAGTAATCTGAAGTGTGGGCTGCCTCATCCATAACTTTTGGTGGGGGTGAAGGACACAGGGAAAGGTGTTTTTCCTGACCAGAACCCTGCATTGACGACTCCATGCTTGCAGGTTTCGAACTTTCAGAAGAGGAAGCAATAGAGCTGGTGGCTGTTTCGGCAATGTACGCCAAAACCTGTTCCTGATGCTCCGGCTTTAAAAGCGGGTTTCCTACTCCAAGAAAAGGGAACCTTACAGGCCTTCTTGGGCCAGACGATGACGCAGGCTCAACACCTCCTGCCTTAGCTGCTATTGTGCTTTAGCCAGAACCAGCCGATGCACCACCACCATCATTACCAGCTGCGCCCCCCTGCCCACGTCCGTGGCCTCTTCCACCATATTTCCTCATGTTTGGGAAAATGTACCAAAAATACCAACAGAGAGATGGTACTGTATGAGGAGCGTCCAGCTGTGTAAGGTGTATTAAAAAAATTAAATCTACGTATATATTTTGTTAGTCAATGACGCTCTCCCAGTATGTATTTGACCGTAATCCATCAAGCAGATATACGGAACTGTATCAGAAGTGTACAGCTGTATACGTTTTTTGTGTAACTAACAATCTCTGTATATGTATTTACGGAGTGTCACACACACACACGCTGACGCTCTATAGATGTGACTGTAATGCGAACGGCAGATATACAATACTGTTTGAGAAATGGACAGCTCTATACGGTGTCTGTATGGAAAATTGTCAGTCTCCATCTATTTTTGTATAGAGTGACACACGCTGTCTCTGTATAGTTTTGACCGTAATCAAACAGCAGATATACAAAACTGTTTGAAAAGCGGACAGCTCTATAAGGTGTACGTCTGCAAAAATGGAAAATCTCCTCGGTTTGTTTTTCCAGAGTCACACACAGATAGCTTGTATTTGTCCGTGATACCAGTCGTTACACGGTAGTGTGTGAGGAGTGTACACCGCTATACGGTGTCTGTATGGAAAATTGTCAATCTCCGTCTTTTTTATACGGAGTGACACACGCTGTCTCTGTATAGTTTTGACCGTAATCAAACAGCAGATATACAAAACTGTTTGAAAAGCGGACAGCTCTATAAGGTGTAGGTCTGGAAAAATGGAAAATCTCCTCGGCTTGTTTTTCCAGAGTCACACACAGAAAGCTTGTATTTGTCCGTGATACCATCCGGTACACGGTAGTGTTTGAGGAGCGTACACCGCTATACGGTCTCTGTATGGAAAATTGTCAATCTCCGTCTATTTTTATACAGAGTGACACAGGCTGTCTCTGTATAGTTTTGACCATAATCAAACAGCAGATATACAAAACTGTTTGAAAAGCGGACAGCTCTATAAGGTGTAGGTCTGGAAAAATGGAAAATCTCCTTGGCTTGTTTTTCCAGAGTCACACACAGATAGCTTGTATTTGTCCGTGATACCAGCCAGTATATGGTAGTGTGTGAGGAGCATACACCGCTATACGGTGTGTGAAAAAATGAACGCTCGGTAACTCACCAGAACAAAATAATAAAAGTTGGAGTGCTTTAAAAAAAAGCAGTTTGAACAGCAGTGTGCACACAGCAATGCAGCTATCAGGTAGCCTTAAAAGGCAGCCTAATCACCACCAGCGCTGCTGCACACAACAAAAATCCTCACCTTTCACTGCACACTAACTGTACAGTGAAAAGCGCTATCAGCAGAAGCAATTTTTTTTTCTTCTTCCCTGTCTAACGCTCTCCCTTATCCAGAATCATCAGCAGCACCTCTCCCTATTCTAAGATCGGCAGAAGTAAGATGGCGGTCGGTGGTTATGGTCTTTTATAGCTACTGTGACGCCTCACAAAGCCAGCCAATCACTTCAATGCCCTCTAAGATGGTGGTGGCCGCTGCCCATGTCATCGCGTTGCCCGCAGTGTGCGTCCTCCATCATTGGCTGAGAAAAGGCGCTGGAAGCATTATTTGAAACGCGACTTTGGCGCTCGGCTCGGCGACCTCATGGCCAACCTCACGCTATGGTCGGGGTTCGATTGGCGAAACCCGACTTTAGCTAAAGTCAGCGATTTTTTAATTTGACCCACCCGTTTCGCTCAACTCTAGGTCCTCATCTTCTGCAGTGTAATTGAAGGCTCCTGATTCCATGGGCTCTTTTTCCATGGTACAAAACATGGCTTTGAGGGAGATTGTAAAAATAATCAAAAAAGTATTTAGGAGCTCAGAGACAGAATTGTGACAAGGCACGCATCTGGACAAGGTTATAAAAGAATTTCTGCTGTATTCAAGGTTCATAAGAGCACAGTGGCCTCCATAATTCTTAAATGGAAGAAGTTTACGACCACCAGAAATCTTCATAGACCGGGCCATCCAGCTAAATTGAGCAATCATGGGAGAAGAGCCTTGGTGAGAGCGGTAAATAAGAATCCAAAGATCACTGTGTCTGAGCTCCACAGATGCAGTAGGGAGATGGGAGAAAGTTCCACAAAAACAACTATCACTGTAGCTCTTCACCAGTCGGGCCTTTATGGTAGAGTAGCCCGACATAAGCCTCTCCTCAGTGCAAGACATATGAAAGCCCGCATAGAGTTTGCTAAAAAACACATAAAGGACTTCCAGACTATGATAAATAAGATTCTCTGGTCTGATGAGACTAAGACAGAACTTTTTGGTTATAATTCTAAGTGGTATGTGTGGAGAAAATCAGGGACTGCTCATCACCTGCCCAATACAATCCCAACAGTAAAACATGGTGGTGGCAGCATCATGCTATGGGGGGTGTTTTTCAGCTACAGGGACAGGTCGACTGGTTGCAATTGAAGGAAACATGAATGCACCCAAGTACAAAGATATCCAGGATGAAAATCTCTTCCAGAGTGCTCTGGACCTTAGACTTGACCGAAGGTTCACCTTCCAACAAGTCACGGTGATCGCATTAAAATTCCGACACCATCTTACCTGAGGGAAGATGGCCTCGGCATCCCGGGGTCTGTCGCTGGCCTCTGAACAGCCCATCACAGCCCTTCTCATTGGTTCAGTCAATTGGAGCTGCTGAAACAATGATGTCCCAGGCTAGGATCGAGTAATGATGTACTCGATCCTAGGCCAGTGCCTGGCAACGCCAGGCACCGGCAAAGACCCCCCAGTTTGGCGCGATCACAGGCCACAGCAGCGGTATTACCACTCTGTGCCCTGCCGGTACTGGCCTGGATCGGTGCTGTAATAGCACCGATCCTAGGCCAGAGCCTAGGACAAGCCCAGCAGGGCCTGCAGGAGCTGATTGGCGTGATCGATGTCATCGTCGATCGCGCCAATCACAGGACACAGCTGCTGTCATGCTGTGACCGCTCTGTGCCCTGCTGGTGACCGGGTTGTGACCTGCCTAGGAATCGGAGCTGTGAGCTCCAATCCTAGGCAGTTGACATGGTCACCAGACAGAGCAGTGATTGCTGGGATCGATGTGAACATTCAATCCCACCAATGACAGGTCACAGCAGCGGTGTGACCGCTCTGTGATCTATCTCTAACCTGCCAGTGACCTGTCTGACTTCTTTGCAAGGGTCCTCACTCTAGCTGAGGATTCCTGCAGAACAGTCATATAGCAAGAGCTCCTGTGCTGGGTACAGTGATGCCACAGCAGCCTGTAGCACCACAATCCCTGATGAAGAGAGAAGGCAGAAAAAAAGAAGAAAGAAAACAGACACTACAGCTGTAATTGTTACCTAATCCCTGCCCAATCTATCTTCATCCCCACAATCCCTCCATCCCCCCTTCCCCCTCTTTTTACGCCCTCCACTCCTCCCCTTTGCGCTGCCTCCATGCGCACATTTAGCAGCCGCTGAGCGTTGATTGGTAACGCAGTTCACAGATCAACACTCGTGCTCACTTTTTTCCCTCAGCCCCCTTTGCGCCAACTCCGTACACACATCCCTCAGTCGCCAAACTTTGATAAGTGATGCAGTTCACTTATCAGAGCTTGTGCCTGCCATTTTCCTTCCCCCCTTTGCACCACCTGACTACCAGCGTAAGTGCAAATCCCTGATCCCTGTCCGATCTCTCTTCATCCCCTTCCCCTTGCACCACACCTGTGCGCACACCCAGCAGTCACCGACCTTTGATAAGTGACGCAGTTCACTTATCAGAGCTAGGGCCTGCTGTTTTAGACTTTTCTTTTCACAGGTATTTTTTCTCCCTATTTGCTTTTTTCTTTTAGCTTTTTCTTTTCAGAATAGTTTGCACCAATCACTATCCCCCCACACATACACATAGTTTTCAATAAAGTACACACAAAGCACCATATTCACACAAAAAAAGTCCCACTCATCACATTAGTCCCAAGAGTGCTATTCAGTGGAGGAGGTATATTCTTTCCTTGCCTCCAACACTGATAGCGAGGGAGAGGATCCCACATTTTTATACTTTTCTGATTCTTTGTCCTCATCCTATTCATCTTCTTCCTCATCTTCCTCCTCAGGGCCTGCGGAACCGACACACAGATGCCCCAGGAAAGATGAGGCAGCACCCACCATTGCAGAACCTGAACCAGCGCACCCCATTGCGGTCCCTGTGTGGACCTCGACCCCCGAAAATTACGAGCCATTGATTCCTGATTTTGTGGCAGAATCAGAAATTAAGTTTGACACCACAGGCTTCACAGAAATTGACTTTTTCAAAGTCTTTTTCTCTGAGGATTTTATTAACCTCATGGTGGAGCAAACTAATTTGAACGCTCGTCAATTTTTGGTGCAAAACCCCGGTTCGTCATATTCAAACTGGTCTCCTGTATACGCAGTTTTTATTGTTTTTTATGCAGTTGAAATGATGTAGTTTTGGGGCCTGGTTCTCCATATGGGGATCCTGAAGAAGACAGAATTTCAGCAATATTGGAGTGCACAGTGCCCTGCACAAGATGACCCCAACTTTGACTGGTCATCGAACACTTCATGAAGTGTAGTGCCCAAAAGAGACATCTGTGTGGATGAGTCCTTAATTGATTTTAAGGGAAGGCTCGGATTCAAGTAAGAGGGCCAGGTACAGAATCAAACTCTACAAACTGTGTGAGAGTACCTCAGGGTACTCCCACCACACAGGTTTAGAGTGTACCCCCTGAGTGTCCTCCTGTCCTGGGAGTGAGTGGGACAATTGTGTGGGATTTGGTGCACCCACTGCTGGATAAAGGTTATCACCTCTACACTGATAACTTTTATACCAGCTTCTGTTATGAGCTCTCTTGATCAGACTTTTGAGGAAAGGCTCCCTCTGGTGGATACTGCTGGTAGTGGTGCTGGTCAACATGATGTTAACCCAACAGCTGCAGAAGATAATTGGAGGAGTGGTGGTAGTGACTGGGACTACATAAGCAAGCAGACTTCTCTCAGTGACTGCCGGTGATACTCCTTTCTTTGCTTACTGAGGATTTCTGTCTGCTGCCTGATCCTGCATTTTTTCAGCTAAGTGTCATTTGCTAAACCCTTTGCATCTGTTTTTGCCTTGCTGTCAGGGGGCAGCTTGCTCCCTCTGGGGCTGCTGGCTCCTTCCCTGTATTTTTGTATCTTGTGTTTGTTTGCTCAGTCCCCTGCTGTATTAGCCTGTTGCTAGCCGCCAGTTCACACCTGAGTGCTGATATAGTGGGGGCAAGGTTGTTCAAACCTCAGTATTTTTGTACATCAGTCATGTTGGAATTATTAGGGTTTTTGCGTGATTGCATACAGTGCCTTTTTTGTCCTGTCCTATCTAGTCAGTGTGGGCCCCATCATTTGCTCAGTCTATTTTCTGTCTGTGTTTGTGCTTCATCTTGTCTCACCGACAATATATGTTTGGGGGCTGTCTATTCCTTTGGGGATCTGCTCTGGGGCAGTTTAGATTTCACTTTTCTGTCTTTAGGCTTAGTTAGTCCTCCGGCTGGGACGAGGCATCTAGAGCAACATAGGAACGCTCCATGGCTACTGCTAGTTGTGTTGTTAAGATCAGGGGTCTGCAATCTGCTGAGCGACCAACCTCTCTGGTGGTCTGGTGGCATAGCCTATTGCGCTCTCCACCTTGGTGGCCCATTCATAACAAGCATCCCACGCTACAAATCCCTCTCTGTGCGAGGTACCGCAGCCTGCGCTATTGTCTACAAAAATCAGAGAGGCCTCTTGAAGACGCTACTTGGGCAGATGCTCAGAAAAGGTGAGAGCAGTGCCCAATGTAGCGACCACCTGCTGGTGGTCAAGTACAAGGACAAGAGTGATGTCCTTCTCTTGACCACCATACACGGTGATGGCAGCGCCCTCAGCATTGTACGAGGTACCTCTTCACAGTTCAGCAAACCAACCTATGTAGTGGGGTACAAAAAAAACATGGGGGGTGTTGATCTCTCCCATCAACTCCTCCAAACATACAATGCTTTGAGAGAGGCCAAGGTGTGGTACAAAAAGCTGGCCGTGCACATCATACAAATGGCAATGCTCGATGCTTTTCTGCTGTCATGATGTGCACGCCACACCGATACGTCCTACCTTCAGTTCCAGGAGGTAGTGGTTAAGGCCCTGATATTTGGCACTCCAGAAGGAGCGGGCCCCAGTACTTCTGGAACTGAAGGTGCTCGTATCATACCAGGTCAGCATTTTCCGGGGGGTGGTTCCACCAACTGGAAGAAAAGGTAAGCCGCAAAAAAGCTGACAAGTGTGTTACAAAAGGGGAATATGCAAGGACACCATTTATCAATGCGACAACTGCCCCGAAAAACCTGGCCTGTGTATGAAGGATTTCTTCAAATTGTATCACACCTCCATGCACTACTAATTTACTTTACAGGAAACAGATAAGTTCCAAATGGGGCACATCTAGATAAGTTCCTTGGGGGTCTAGTTTCCAAAATGACGTCACTTGTGGGTTTTTTTTACTGTTTAGGCACATCAGGGGCTCTGCAAACGGAACATGACCCACACAAACCATTCCACCACAGTCTGACTTTCAAAACATCACTACTTCCCTTTCAAGCCCCGACGTGTGCCCAAACAGCTGTTTTTTTCCCACATATGGGATACCAGCGTACTCAAGACAAATTGGACAACAACTTTTGGGGTCCAATTTCCCCTCTTATCCTTGGGAAAATAAAAAAATTGGGGACTAGAAAATCATTTTTGTGGAAAAAACAATATTGTTTTTTTTTTCATGCCCGGGCATTATAAACTTTAGTGAAACGCTTGAGGGTTCAAAGTGCTCACCACTCATCTAGATAAGTTCCTTAGGGGGTCTAGTTTCCAAAATGCGGTCACTTTTTGGAGGTTTTCACTGTTTAGGCACATCAGGGGCTCATCAAATGCGACATGGTGTTCCATCTCAATTCCAGTCAATTTTAGGTTGAAAATGTCAAATAGTGCTCCTTCCCTACCGAGCCCTGCCGTGTCCCCAAACAGTGGTTCTCCCCCACATATGGGGTATCATCGTACTCAGGAAAAATTTGAGAACAACTTTTGGGGTCCAATTTCTCCTGTTACACTTGGGAAAATAAAAAATTGGGGGCTAAAAGATTATTTTTGTGGAAAAAAATTTTTTTTTCCATGCCCGGGCATTATAAACTTTAATGAAACACTTGGGGGTTAAAAGTGCTCACCACACATTTAGATAACTTCCTTAGGGGGTATAGTTTCCAAAATGGAGTCACTTGTGGGGGGTTTCCACTGTTTAGGCAAATCAGGGGCTCATCAAACGTGACATGGCGTCCGATCTCAATTCCAGCCAATTTTAGGTTGAAAAAGTCAAACGGCGCTCCTTCCCTACCGAGCCCTGCCGTGTGCCCAAACAGTGGTTCACCCCCACATATCGGGTATCATCGTACTCAGGACAAATTTGAAAGCAACTTTTGGGGTCCAATTTCTCCTGTTACCCTTGGGAAATAAAAAATTGGGGGCTAAAAGATCATTTTTGTGGAAAAAAAAAATTTTTTTCATGCCCGGGCATTATAAACTTTAGTGAAACACTTGGGGGTTCAAAGTGCTCACCACACATCTAGATAACTTCCTTAGGGGGTCTAGTTTCCAAAATGGAGTCACTTGTGGGGGGTTTCCACTGTTTAGGCAAATAAGGGGCTCGTCAAACGCGACATGGCGTCCGTTCTCAATTCCAGCCAATTTTAGGTTGAAAAAGTCAAACGGCGCTCCTTCCCTTCAGAGCTCTGCCGTGTGCCCAAACAGTGGATCTCCCCACATATGGGATGTCAGAGTACTCGGGACAAATTATAGAACAACTTTTGGGGTCCAATTTCTCCTGTTACCCTTGGGAAAATAAAAAATTGGGGACTAAAACATCATTTTTGTGGAAATTTTTTTTTTCAAGCCCAGGCATTATAAATTTTAGTGAAACACTTTGGGGTTCAAAGTGCTCACCACACATCTAGATAAGTTCCTTAGGGGTCTAGTTTCCAAAATGGGGTCACTTGTGGGGGGTTTCCACTGTTTAGGCAAAACAGGGGCTCATCAAACGTGACATGGTGTCCGATCTCAATTCCAGCCAATTTTAGGTTGAAAAAACAAACGGCGCTTCTTCCCTTCCAAGCCCTGCCGTGTGCCCAAACAGTGGTTCTCCCCCACATATGGGGTATCAACGTACTCAGGACAAATTGGAGAACAACTTTTGGGGTCCAATTTCACCTGTTACCCTTCAGAAAATAAAAAAAAATTGTTGCTACTAAAACATCATTTTTGTTACTAAAAAGTTGTGTTCATTTTTGACTTCCACGTTGCTTCTGCTCGTGTGAAGCACCTGAAGGGTTAATAATCTTCTTGAATGTAGTTTTGAGTAGCTTGGGCGGTGCAGTTTTTAGAACGGTGTCACGTTTGGGTATTTTCTGCCATATAGACCCCTTAAAGTGACTTCAAATGTGAGGTGGTCCCTAAAAAAATGGTTTTGTAAATTTTGTTGTAAAAATGAGAAATCGCTGGTCAACCCTTAAAACTTCCTAACAAAAAAAAGTTGTTTCCAAAATTGTGCTGATATAAAGTAGTCATGTGGGAAATGTTATTTATTAACTATTTTGTGTGACATATTTCTCTGTTTTAAGGGCATAAAAATTCAAAGTTTGAAAATTGCAAAATTTTCCAAATTTTCATTGAATTTCCATTTTTTCACAAATAAACGCAAGTTATATTGAAGAAATGTTATAGTAACATAGTAACATAGTAACATAGTAATTAAGGTTGAAGGGAGACTTTAAGTCCATCTAGTTCAACCCATATCCTATCCTAACTTGCCCTAACATGTTGATCCAGAGGAAGGCAAAAAAAACCCATGTGGCAACAGTAAGCTTCACATTGGGGAAAAAAATTCCTTCCCGACTCCACATACGGCAATCAGACTAGCTCCCTGGATCAACGCAATATTAAGGAGACTAGTGTATATACCCTGTAATATTATACTTTTCAAGAAAGGCATCCAGTCCCTTCTTAAATTTTAGTAGTGAATCACTCATTACAACATCACATGGCAGAGAGTTCCATAGTCTCACTGCTCTTACAGTAAAGAATCCGCGTCTGTGAGTATGCTTAAACCTTCTTTCCTCCAGACGTAGAGGATGCCCCCTTGTCCCCGTCACAGGTCTAAGAGTAAAAAGATCATTAGAAAGGTCTTTGTATTGTCCCCACATATATTTATACATTGTAATAAGATCACCCCTAAGCCTTCGATTCTCCAAACTAAATAACCCCAAGTGTAATAACCTGTCTTGGTATTGCAGACCCCCTAGTTCCCTAATAACCTTGGTCGCTCTTCTCTGCACCCGCTCCAGTTCAGCTATGTCTTTCTTATACACCGGAGACCAGAACTGTACACAGTATTCTAAGTGTGGTTGCACTAGTGACTTATATAGAGGTAAAATTATGTTCTCCTCATGAGCATCTATGCCTCTTTTAATGCATCCCATTATTTTATTTGCCTTTGCAGCAGCTGCTTGACTCTGGCCACTAAATGTGAGTTTGTCGTCCACCCATACACCCAGGTCTTTTTCAGTGACTGTTTTGCCCAGTGTTTTACAATTAAGCACATAATTATACAACTTGTTCGTTCTACCCAAGTGCATGACCTTACATTTATCCCCATTAAAGCTCATTTGCCATTTATCAGCCCAAGCTTCTAGTTTACATAAATCCTCCTGTAATATAAAATTGTCCTCCTCTGTATTAATTACCCTGCAGAGTTTAGTGTCATCTGCAAATATTGAAATTCTACTCTCTATGCCCCCTACAAGGTCATTAATAAATATGTTAAAAAGAAGCGGGCCCAAAACTGACCCCTGTGGTACCCCACTGCTAACCGTGACCCAGTCCGAGTGTGCTCCATTAATAACCACCCTTTGTTTCCTATCCCTGAGCCAGCTCTTAACCCACCTACACATATTTTCCCCTATCCCCATTGTTCTCATTTTATGTATCAACCTTTTGTGTGGCACCGTATCAAAAGCTTTTGAAAAGTCCATGTACACCACGTCCACTGCATTCCCTTGGTCCAGTCCGGAACTTACCTCTTCATAAAAGCTTATCAGATTAGTCTGACAGGAACGGTCTCTTGTAAACCCATGTTGATATTGGGTCATAAGGTTATTCTTCTCCAGATACTCCAGTATAGTATCTCTTAGAAAACCCTCCAGGATTTTACCCACAGTTGAGGTTAAACTTACAGGCCTATAATTTCCAAGTTCAGTTTTTGTCCCCTTTTTGAATATTGGCACCACATTTGCTATACGCCAGTCCTGTGGCACAGACCCTGTTATTATGGAATCTTTAAAGATTAAAAATAGTGGACTATCAATGACTGTGCTTAATTCCTGCAGTACTCGGGGGTGTATCCCATCCGGGCCCGGGGATTTGTCAATTTTAGTGATTTGTAGACGCCGCCGTACTTCCTGCTGGGTTAAGCAGGTGACATTTAATGGAGAATTTTTATCCCTGATCATGTTATCCATCATGGGATTTTCTTGTGTAAGTACTGTTGAAAAAAAGTCATTTAGCATATTGGCTTTTTCCTCATCCTCATCCACCATTTCACCCAGACTATTTTTAAGGGGACCAACACTATCATTTTTTAGCTTCTTACTATTTATGTAGTTAAAGAATATTTTGGGATTATTTTTACTTTCTCTGGCAATGAGTCTCTCTGTCTCAATCTTTGTTGTCTTGATTTGCTTTTTACAGAATTTATTTAATCTTCTGTATTTATTTAATGCCTCATCACTACCTACTTGCTTTAATTCTCTAAATGCTTTATTTTTATCTCTTATTGCGCCCCTTACAGCTCTATTTAGCCATAGTGGTTTCCTCCTATTTCTCGCATGTTTATTCCCATACGGTATATATTGTGCACAGATCCTATTCAGGATGCTAATAAACGTCTCCCATTTTCTTTGTGTATTTTTATGTCTCAGGATATCGTCCCAGTTAATTGCACCAAGATCATCTCTCATCCGTTGGAAATTTGCCTTCCTGAAGTTTAGTGTCCTTGTAACCCCTCTTCTACACATCTTATTAAAGGATACATGAAAACTTATTAATTTGTGATCACTATTACCCAAGTGACCCCCAACCCTTACATTTGATATGCGGTCTGGCCTGTTGGATAATATTAGGTCTAGCAGTGCCCCCCCTCTTGTTGGGTCCTGAACCAGTTGTGAAAGGTAATGGTCTCTCATAGTAGTCAAAAACCTATTACCTTTGCTGGAACTGCAGGTTTCGGTTCCCCAATGTATTTCAGGGTAGTTGAAGTCCCCCATAATAATGACTTCTCCTTGAGTCGCTGCTTCATCTATTTGCTTTATGAGGATATTCTCTGTAGCTTCCATTATTTTTGGAGATTTATAACAAACCCCTATCAGTAATTTATTATTTTTCCCCCCTCCCCTTATCTCTACCCACAGGGACTCTACATTTTCATTAGATTCATATATATTATCACGAAGGATGGGTTTTAAGGATGATTTTACATATAAACATACGCCTCCCCCTCGCTTATTTGTACGGTCATTTCTGAACAGACTATAGCCCTGTAAATTAACTGCCCAGTCATGGCTCTCATCCAGCCATGTCTCAGATATCCCCACCATGTCATAATTATGTTCCAACAACATTAACTCCAATTCCTCCATTTTGTTGGCGAGACTTCTGGCATTAGTATACATGCACTTTATGTATCTCTCTGTACCTCTATTCTTTCTTAAATTATTAACTGTTCTAACCCCACCCCCCATGCCACCCCCACCCCCAATGTCATTATTTGTGCCCAGGTCTCTATCTGCACTGTCTTCCCCTCCTATAAAAGGAATACCCTCCCCCCCCGTCCCTAGTTTAAACACTCCTCCAACCTTCTAGCCATTTTCTCCCCCAGCACAGCTGCACCCTCCCCATTGAGGTGCAGCCCGTCCCTAGCGTAGAACCTGTAGCCAACTGAGAAGTCGGCCCAGTTCTGCAGGAACCCAAACCCCTCCTTCCTACACCAATTCCTGAGCCACTTATTAACCTCCCTAATCTCCCGTTGCCTCTCTGGCGTGGCACGTGGTACAGGAAGTATTTCCGAAAATACCACCTTGGAGGTCCTTGCTTTAAGCTTACAGCCTAATTCCCTGAAATCATCTTTAAGGACCTTCCACCTACCTCTAACTTTGTCATTTGTGCCAATGTGCACCATGACCGCTGGATCCTCACCAGCCCCTCCCAGTAATCTGTCAACCCGATCAGCGATGTGTCGGACTCGAGCGCCAGGTAGGCAGCACACCGTTCGACGATCCCTGTCTTTGTGACAGATTGCCCTATCTGTTCCCCTAATAATTGAGTCTCCAACTACCAGAACCTGTCTGGCCTGCCCTGCTCTCCTATTTCCCCCCTTACTGGAAAAGACACTCCTCCGGCTTTCAGAGGACATGCCTTGCTGCAGCAGTGCTACTCCTGCACTAACACTCCCCTCATCTGCCAACTTTGCAAACTTATTGGGGTGTGCCAGATCAGGACTAGCCTCCCTGGTGCTCTTCCCTCTACCCCGCCTTCTAACTGTCACCCAGCTAGCTGCTTCATTGTCCTGCAGCTCCAACCTAGCATCCCCCCTCATCTATCCCATTGAGCGTCTGCTCAGTGAGCAGAAGACTCCTTTCCATATTGTCTATGGATCTCAGTGTTGCCAGCTGCACATTTAGATCCAGTATCTGGGCTTCCAAATGCACAACGTGCTCACATCTTGCACAGCAGTATGCACCCTCGACCGGCTGTTCAAGGACTGCATACATGCGGCAAGACGTGCACTGGATGGCATTGGCAATAGTGGAGCACATCCTAATGGGGATTATATTGAAGAAATTTTACAACTAAAGTGAAGTACAATATGTCACGAGAAAACATTCTCAGAATCGCTAAGATCCATTGAAGCGTTCCAGAGTTATTACCTCATAAAGGGACAGTGGTCAGAATTGTAAAAATTGGCCCGGTCATTAACATGCAAACCACCCTTGGGGCTTAAGGGATTAATTTATGCCTAAATTTTTCTCACTTTACTTCACCAACTTATTTAGTGCAGATGCATCATACACAAATTGGGTTACAATAATATTTAAACACAGGCTGTAACAAATAAACAAAATATGTAAAAAGCCAAGATGGTTGAATACTGTCACAAGCCTCTGTATATGCTTCAGATAAGCAAATCAGCTCTTCTTGGTCCAATATGGAACTATCAGAATTAAAGTACCAGATTCCCTTAGAAGCTTTAGTAAGACTTTTGAAATCATCAGAATTGGTGGAAAACCATCGGCTAGACTGAAATTCCATTTCTATTTCAAGGCAACCACTGCCATAGGAAGATTCTTGGGATTTAGGGAGAAAAATGTTTGTCTTGCAGTTATAGGGAAGATATATATCGTTGTACCATATTAGCTAGTAGATAGAAGAATATTTAGAATTGAGAGTCCTCAGTCTTTTCAGTTAGCCATTAAAAGGTATCAACCACTGAGGACTCTCAATTCTAAATACTCTTCTGTCTTGCAGCTGTTTTTGTTGCAAAAAGGACTGTTTGATAAAGACACCACCTTGTCACTAGGTGATAATAAAATGTCTTTTTAGACTGTGATCATTCTCAGAGATCCAGACAATATATCTGCCTTCTTTTTCAGAGAAACATTGAGATGAACAGAGGACAGGAAAAGGAGTTTCATTTCCAAGAATTAAAAATATTGCCAATGGGCTCTAGAGCACCATGTCCCACATGTGTCCCCATTTTGGAAACTAGACCCCTCAAGAAATTTATCTAGATGTATGGTGAGCACCTTGAACCCTCAGGTGCTTCACAGAAATTTATATCGGAAAGTCGTGAAAATAAAAAAAATATCACAAAAATGTTCTATTAGCCCTAAATGTTTTATTTTCAGAAGTGTAACAGGAGAAAATGGATCCCAAAATTTGTGGTGCCACTTCTCCAGAGTATGCCAATACCCCTATATGTGGGGAAAAACTTCTGTTTAGGCTCACGGCAGGGCTTGGAAAGGAAGGAGTGACATTTTGGAACAAAGATTTTGATGAAATGGTCTGTGGGTGTCATGTTACGTGTGGAGAACCCCTGATGTTACTAAATAATGGAAATCCCTCACAAGTGACTCTGTATTGGAACTGATCTAGTGTTTTCCTGGTATGTGAATTTTATATTTTGGTGGCATGCGCAAGTTATATAGATTGCATCAAGTTGGCACAAGTGAGTTGTGTAAGGTGCATCAGGTTGGCATACGTGAGTTGTGTAGAGTGCATCAAGTTGGTATATGTGAGTTGGATAGAGTGCATCAGGTTGACTTACAAGAGTTGAATAGAGTGCATCAGGTTGACATATGTAAGCTGTATGAGTCAAATTAATTTAGTGTGGTACAGTTTGACGCCTTCTTTTACACACAAGTAGTGTTGAGCTTTCCGATACCGCAAGTATCGGGTATCGGCCGATATTTGCCGTATCGGAAATCCGATACCGATTCCGATATTTTTTTTTATATCGGATACCGGAATCGGAAGTCCTAAATTGAACAGAGCCACTTTTGTGGCTCTGATTGGCTGCCAAAATGACGTCATCATGATGCGCGGTTTGTGCGCATCATGATGCGCCGTCACTTCGGGCCTTCCGGGTGGTCTGTACCGGCCTGCCGGGGGGCTGTGCAGGCTTCGGGGGGTCGGTGCCGGCCTGCCGGGGGGCTGTGCAGGCTCCGGGGGGTCGGTGCCGGCCTGCCGGGGGGCTGTGCAGGCTCCGGGGGGGTCGGTGCCGGCCTGCCGGGGGGCTGTGCAGGCATCGTCCAATGGGACTACAAGTCCCATCGGGCGATGCCTGCTACCATGACGGTGATTGACACATTTGCCAATGATGGGAAAGTAGTAGTCCCATCATCCGGCCTATGTGTTGAATGTAAAAAAAAATAAAAAAAAAATTACATACATACTACATACATACATGCTACATACATACTACATACATGCTACATACTACATACATGCTACATGCTACATACATGCTACATACATACTACATACATGCTACATACATACTACATACTACATACATACTACATACATGCTACATACATGCTACATACATGCTACATACATGCTACATACATACCACATGCTACATACATGCTACATACTACATACATGCTACATGCTACATACATGCTACATACTACATACTACATACATGCTACATACATACTACATGCATGCAACATACATATATATTACATACAATACATTCATACAATACATACATATAGACATACAGTACATATAACATAGAGTACATACTTACCATCACTTGTCACATTGTTCCCCGAAGCCATTGTCGTCTGAGGATTAAAAATTAAAATAACAAACCACAAATATACTCACCCTTGATCCGCAGAATTCCACGTATGTCCCACGACGATTTTGTGTGGAGAACAGCAGCATCAGCTGATGCTACCGTTCTCTACGAGCGCCAGGAATCCAATGACGGAAGGTAGATATCCTTCCGCACTGTATTCCTCCGCCATTGTAAAAAAAAAGTCCCTAGTCTCACTTTATGGCACTTTGCCATAAAGTGAGACTCGGGCCTTTTTTTTACAGTGGATTCCTGGCGCTCGTAGAGAACGGCAGCATCAGCTGATGCTGCTGTTCTCCACACAAAATCGTCGTGGGACATACGTGGAATTCTGCGGATCAAGGGTGAGTATATTTGTGGTTTGTTATTTTAATTTTTAATCCTCAGACGACAATGGCTTCGGGAAACAATGTGACAAGTGATGGTGAGTATGTACTCTATGTTATATGTACTGTATGTCTATATGTATGTATTGTATGAATGTATTGTATGTAGTATATATGTATGTTGCATGCATGTAGTATGTATGCAGCATGTATGTAGTATGTAGCATGTATGTAGTATGTAGCATGTATGTAGTATGTAGCATGTATGTAGCATGTATGTAGTATGTAGCATGTATGTAGTATGTAGCATGTATGTAGCATGTATGTAGTATGTAGCATGTATGTAGCATGTATGTAGTATGTAGCATGTATGTAGCATGTATGTAGCATGTATGTAATATGTAGCATGTATGTAGTATGTAGCATGTATGCAGCATGTATGTAGTATGTAGCATGTATGTAGTATGTAGCATGTATGTAGCATGTATGTAGCATGTATGTAGCATGTATGTAGTATGTAGCATGTATGTAGTATGTATGTAGCATGTATGTAATTTATTTTTTTTTTTTTTTTTTTTTACATTCAACACATTAGCCGGATGATGGGACTACTACTGTTCCATCATTGGCAAATGTGTCAATCACCGTCATGGTAGCAGGCATCGCCCGATGGGACTTGTAGTCCCATCGGACGATGCCTGCACAGACCCCCGGAGCCTGCACAGCCCCCCGGCAGGCCGGCACAGACCACCGGAGCCTGCACAGACCCCCGGGGAGTCAGCACAGCCCCCCGGCAGGCCGGCACCGACCCCCGGAGCCAGCACAGACCCCCGGGGAGTCGGCACAGACACCCGGCAGGCCGGCACAGCCCCCCGGCAGGCCGGCACCGACCCCCGGCAGGCCCGTACAGACCCTCGAAAGGCTGTACATGGGAAAAAAAGGGTATTTCTAATTCCGATACCGGAAGTCCCATAGACTTGAATGGGACTTCCGGTATCGGAATCGGCGATACCGATACTTTTTTTTAAGATCGGCCGATCCATTCCGATCCGATATTTTCAAGTATCGGCTGGTATCGCTCAACTCTACACACAAGTAAGGTCTGTCCGGGCGGGTGTTGCATTGCCAAATGCTGTCCTTTCTTATCCCCCTTCTGTAATACACTTGGAATCTTTTTTGCAACCTTCCTTTCTTTCATGTTTGAGGGACCTCACTAGGGAAATGTTGCCCTGGTACGATGTGGGCACCTTCAGTTCTGGAAGTACTGGTGCTCGCTCCTTTCTGACTTCCAAAGATTAGACCCTTGATCGCTAGCTCCTGGAACTGAAGGTACAGAGTGGTCTGGCCTGCACATCGTGATAGAATGAAAGCGTTATACATTGCTATTTACACAATGTGCACGGTCAGCTTCTTGTATCACACCTTAGCTTTTCTCGTGGCACTGTATGGCTGGAGGACGTGATCAGAGAGATCAACTCCCTCCATGTTCTTGTTGTACCCCAGGTCAGAGTCTAGTTTCTTGACCTGTGTAGAAGAGCCTTGTACAGCGATAGAGGTGCTGCCATCACCATGTGTATGATAATCATGAAAAGGATATCCCTCTTGTCCTTGACCACCACCATGGTTTTGCTACATTGAGCTCTTCTCTCACCCTTTCTGAGCAGCTCCCCAATTAACATCTTAAGAAGGCCTCTCTAATTTTTGCAGACAGTACCATTTGCGGTGGTAGCTCGCATAGAGATGGACTAATAGAGTCCCTTGAAGGACTTGAAAATGGTGGTATAAAAGTTATCTACGTAGAGATGATAACCTTGGTCCAGCAGTGGATGCACCAAATTCCATATAATTTTTCCATTCACTCTCAGCACAGGGGGACATTCAGGGGGTTGAATCTAGGTGTCCTTCCCTTCACAAACTGTAAACCTGTGGGTGTACCCTGAGGTACTCATGCACAGTTTGTAGAGTTTATTTCCATACCTGGGTGTCTTACTGGGCATATATTGTCAGAATTAGAAGCTCTCCTTGAAATGTATTAGGCACTCATCCACGCAGATGTCTATTTGGGGAATGTACACCTCAGTTAACTTGTTGCTGAAGTGATCAATGATCGGTCAAACTTTGAAAAGTCAGTCAAAGTTGAGGTCACCTCGGGGATGACAACTTGAATTATCATTGTAATGCAGAAAATTTTGGATAGCCTCAAAGCGTTTACGGTTCATAGCCATGCAGAACACTGAAGTGTTGTATAAAACATCAACACTCCAATATTGCCGAAGTTCTGGCATCTTCAATAACCCCATGTGAAGAACAAGGCCCCAAACGTCTTCATTTCTACTGTATCTACAGGGGTCCAGTTAGAAAATGAAGTAGTGTGCTAAATATTGCTAGCATACATATGTGTCTCAGCCACGCCACTATGAGGTCTACAAAATTCTCAGAGAAAAAGACTTTGAAAAAGTCTATTTCTGTGAGGCCTGTGGTTTCAAATTGGATTCCTGATTGTGCCACAAAATCAGAAATCTTTGGGTGTGAGGTCCATAGGGGCTCACTAACGGTGGGCACTGGTTCTTTTTCTGTTCTGGAGTGTCTGCATGGCGGTTCGGTATCACGTGAGGAGGAGGAGTTGGAAAAATAAATGAAGGTGGGGTTCTTTCCCTCAATATCAATGTCGGAGGCAAGAAAGGCATATGTCTCCTCAGCTAAATACTGTGTTTGGGAGGAGCTGGATATTTTTTCCTGTGTGGTGTGTGTGTATACCAAATTTTATTCATGTGTTTGTGAGTGTTTGATCTAAACTTTTGTATGTAAAACAGAAAAAAGGAAAAGAATCTAGAAATATAAAAATAAAAAAATATAAATATTTGGTAAAGGAAAAAGCAAACTTACTAAATGGACATCAGTAAAAAAACAATTACTGAGCTACCATTACTATCTGTGATAAAACACTCCGGGATCGCCTTTGCTGGGGTCAAAGGTCACGTGCGTTCAGCATGAAACTCAGGCGCAGAGCTGGGATTCGGGTGTAACTGACCCTGAGTCAGGTTTATTAACGGTGAAAGCAATGCAAAAAGGAAATAAAACATAAAACAAATCCTTGCCTGTCCGTCACTAACTAAACAATGGACAACCTAACTACCAACTGGCGGGCTTCTCCCGTCCAGCCAAACCACAGTTGCAGTGGGCACTGCTTCCACTCACGTGTGTCTCTCACACAGACAGGCTCTCTGTGTTCCCAGGCTGAGACACTCACACAACCACCTTGCATCCTTTTATATCCACCTCCCATTATTCATTAGCAAGCAGGTGCGATACTGACCAGACTAGGCCACATAGGAAAGGAATCTGGGCGAGATATACCTGCCCTCATCCACTATTCCCACATGATTCTCACATATCCCCCCCTCTGCTCAGACCACTCTGGTCGAGCAATGACACCCGCCAAACAGTGCACTCGGGACAGGGCATCTGCATTCCCCATCTGTACCCCTTGGTGGTGCTCCACCGAAAAAGTGTAGGCCTGCAGGGCAAGGAACCACCGGGTCACCCGGCTATTCCGTTCCTTGTTCAAGTGCATCCACTTGAGAGGGGCATGGTCAGTGATCAGCCTGAACTTTCGGCCCACCAGGTAATATTTGAGGGCCTCTAGAGCCCACTTAATGGCGAGGCACTCTTTTTCTACGACTGCATACCTTTGCTCGTGTTTATTCAGCTTCCTGCTGAGATAGAGGACTGGGTGTTCCACTCCGTCTCTCACTTGTGAGAGTACGGCCCCGATACCGGTATCAGAGGCATCCGTTTGTACCACAAACTCGCTGCGGAAGTCCGGAGTCACCAGTACGGGCTGAGAGCAAAGTGCCCGTTTTAGGCTATGGAAGGCTTCTTCAGCCGCTAAGCTCCATTTAATCATGACGGAGTCTTTCCCTTTTGTAAGATCCGTCAGGGGGGTAGCGATGGCTGCAAAATTGGGTATGAACCGGCGATAATAACCGGCGATCCCCAGGAAGGCTTGCACCTGCTTCTTGTTGACAGGTTGTGGCCAGTCCTGAACCGCCTGAATCTTATCAACCTGGGGTTTAACAACACCCCTCCCAATTACATACCCCAAATACCGGGCTTCTTCTAGCCCGATGTGACATTTCTTGGGGTTCGCGGTTAGACCTGCCTCCCACAGGTCGTCAATCACAGCTTGTACTTTCTGGAGATGAGTCTCCCAGTCCAAGCTGTAAATGACAATGTCATCCAAATAGGCCGAAGCATACCGCCTATGTGGCCTCAAGACTCGATCCATCAGTCTCTGGAAGGTCGCCGGTGCCCCGTGCAGTCCAAACGGCATATACACATACTGAAATAAACCTTCCGGCGTAGCAAATGCCGTCTTTTCTCTGGCAGCCTCCACCAGAGGGATCTGCCAATACCCCTTTGTTAGGTCTAGGGTCGTAATATACCGGGCTTTTCCTAACCAATCTATTAACTCGTCGACCCGGCGCATGGGGTAGGCATCAAATTTTGAGACCGCATTCAGTTTCCTGAAGTCATTGCAGAACCGGATGGTGCCGTCCGGTTTAGGAATTAGCACAATCGGGCTGGACCACGCATTGTGCGATTCCTCAATGACTCCTAACTCTAACATTGCCTTCACTTCTCGGGAAACGGCTTCACGGCGCGCTTCCGGGATTCGGTAGGGCTTAACGTGAACTGTGACACCAGGTTCCGTTACGATGTCATGTTTCATTAGCATAGTCTGCCCGGGTTTTTCTGAGAAAAACTTTTGGTTGTGAAGTAGAAACTGCCTGACTTCCGTCTTTTGCCGCTCCGAGAGAGTCTCTGCAACCCGTACCTCCGGTACGGTATGCGAGCAGACAGGACGGGCCAGCTCCGCTGACAAGACAGACCAATCTTTCCAGGGTTTTATCAGATTTACATGATAAATCTGTTCAGGTTTCCGCTTACCTGCCTGGTATACTTTGTAGTTTACTTCACCAACTCTTTCCTTAATCTCAAAGGGGCCCTGCCACTTTGCCAGGAACTTACTGTCCACCGTGGGGACCAGGATCAACACCCTATCTCCGGGTGCAAACGTACGGATCTTGGCGCCCCTATCTTGGATTCTTTTTTGGGCTCCTTGAGCCTGTATCATGTGTTCTTTGACGATAGGCATAACAGCCGCAATACGGTCCTGCATTTGTGTGACGTGATCTATCACTGTTTTAAATGGAGTGACCTGACCCTCCCAGGTTTCTTTTGCAACGTCTAACAGTCCGCGAGGACGTCGGGCGTACAATAACTCGAAAGGCGAGAATCCCGTGGAAGACTGGGGTACTTCCCTGATGGCAAAAAGCAAATATGGAAGTAAATAGTCCCAGTTCTTCCCATCCTTGTCTATCACCTTTCTCAGCATCTGCTTCAGAGTTTTATTGAACCGTTCAACCAACCCGTCTGTTTGAGGGTGATACACGGATGTGCGTAACGGTTCGATTTGTAACAATTGGCAGAGCTCCTTCATTATCCTGGACATAAAGTTGGTCCCCTGGTCGGTGAGTATCTGTTTTGGTATACCGACCCGACTAAACACATGCACCAGCCTCCGGGTAACGAGTGGCATAATCCAAGATGACCAGGATATATTGGTGTCCACGTGCAGACCGTGGAAGGGGCCCAACTAAGTCCATCCCAATCCTCTCAAACGGGACTTCAATAATAGGTAGGGGTACCAAAGGGCTACAGAACCGGGGCTTAGGTGCAGAGGCTTGGCAGTCAGGACAAGACTCGCAATATACACGAATATCATGATGCATGCCTGGCCAAACAAAACAGTGTAATATCCTTTCGGTGGTTTTCTGGACTCCCAGGTGACCTCCCATCACATGTCCGTGGGCCAGTTCCAGCACCTGCCGCCGGTAGGGTTTTGGCACGACTAATAGTTGCACCGTATCTTCCCCATTTTTCTCTATCTGATAGAGTAAATCATTCTCCAGAACCATGTAAGGATATGCCAGCCTAGAGCCAGGTTCTACGGGTACCCCATTTATCACTTTTACATTTGTCCTAGCCTGAGAAAGGGTAGGATCCTTTATTTGCTCGCTTTGGAAGTCATCTTTCTGAACTTCTAAATCCGGCAAACGGGGAGGTGGACGGCTGTCGGCCTCCTCCTCTTCCCCGGTCTCCTCCGTATCACCCGCCATGACTAAAAACGGGAATGGCAGGTCATTTCCCGCAGACTCTTCCCCAGAGTCTTCCGGGGAGACCTCTTCCAGGGGTTCGGGACCCACACGTGCCCTGGGAGAAGAATCATGTACACTATTACCCTGGGGTATCAACTGATTCTCCCACAATTTCCAGAAGTGGGGAAAATCCCGGCCCAGGATAACATCATGCAATAACGCCGGGACGAGTCCCACTTTATGTTGCACAGACCCATAGGAAGTTGTAATGCATATGACCGTGGTGAGGTACGAACAGGTGTCTCCATGCACACACGTTACAGAAAATTTGTCTGATGGTCCAGTCGGGGCTGACACCAGACTGGCCTTCACCAGAGTCACCACACTTCCCGAGTCTAACAATGCCACCACATTTTTGCCATCAACAGTTAAATCACACAAGTGTTTTTCCACATCCTTTTGACCGGCATTCACACTCACTACCCGTGCAACCATAGACATGCGGTTTTTAGAGTCTGTGACGTCGCACTGCATGGGTTCAGTAGTGACCGGACAGTTCACAGCAATATGTCCCATCTCTTGGCAGCGGAAACACCTAACAGGCCCCTTGCTTAGACCATAATTCGTTACTCTCGGCCTCGCAGTGCGGGCAGTTCCGTTTTCCTCCCCCACTGTCTTAGGGATTTTTCCATCTCCCCTACTCCCTGGAACAGTCTTACCGGTTCCACGTGGAGACGATGAAGAACGAGGTGGGGTAGCGTCGTCTCGGAGTCCTTCCGCCACGGAGTAACGTTCAACCAGATCCACCAGTTGATCTGCCGTCGTAGGATTTCCATGGCTTACCCACTTCCTCAGGGCTGGCGGTAGAGCTCTTAGGTACTTGTCCATGATGACTCTCTGGATTATCTCTGGCGCTGTCAGCACCTCGGGTTGTAGCCACTTCTTCGTCACGTGGATCAGGTCGAACATCTGTGACCGCGGTGGTTTATCCGGCTGATAAGTCCATTGATGCACTCTCTGTGCACGGACAGCGGTTGTCACTCCCAGCCGGGCCAAGATCTCGGCTTTCAATTTGTCAAAGTCCTGCGCGGCTTCAGGCTTTAAGTCATAAAAAGCCTTTTGGGCCTCACCGGAAAGAAACGGGGCAATCAGGCCGGCCCATCGTGCCTTCGGCCATTTTTCTCGCACCGCCGTCCGTTCAAATGTGGTCAGGTATGCCTCGACGTCATCTTCGGACGTCATCTTCTGCCAGTACCGACTCACGTGAATCACTCTCGACTCGGCTTCCAGGTTAAGCTCAGGTAAGCTTGCCAAGCGCTGCGCCACCTGCTGGAGAAGCGAACGATCGGTAACTGTCATGTCCACCAACTCCTTCAGCTGGGCCATCATCACCCGATTAGCTTCTTGCTGGACGGTGGTGGACTGTACCAGCGCTTTCACCACGTCCTCCATGCTCATGCTTGCAACGTGATGCCCGCGTTCTCCACCACAATGTGATAAAACACTCCGGGATCGCCTTTGCTGGGGTCAAAGGTCACATGCGTTCAGCATGAAACTCAGGCGCAGAGCTGGGATTCGGGTGTAACTGACCCTGAGTCAGGTTTATTAACGGTGAAAGCAATGCAAAAAGGAAATAAAACATAAAACAAATCCTTGCCTGTCCGGCACTAACTAAACAATGGACAACCTAACTACCAACTGGCGGGCTTCTCCCGTCCAGCCAAACCACAGTTGCAGTGGGCACTGCTTCCACTCACGTGAGTCTCTCACACAGACAGGCTCTCTGTGTTCCCAGGCTGAGACACTCACACAACCACCTTGCATCCTTTTATATCCACCTCCCATTATTCATTAGCAAGCAGGTGCAATACTGACCAGACTAGGCCACATAGGAAAGGAATCTGGGCGAGATATACCTGCCCTCATCCACTATTCCCACATGATTCTCACATATCTGACACTAACCCTGAAAATAGTCAATAAAATACACTGCAGTAAATGCTGATTACTACAGTATATTTTTACTGTCCCTAATATAGTCGTATCAACTAATCTAAATTTTTATTTTTTTCACGCAAAAAAAACCAAGTGGATGCCAATCAATGATGTGCATCAGTGATCAGCGCTCAACGTCTTTAGGTGCACTCACGGATGTGATTTTTTTTTCTGCTGTTATCTGACACTAACCCTGACTAAATTCAGTATAAAATACTGTAATAGATGCTGATTACTGCTGTATATTTTTACTGTCCCTAATCTAGCCCTAGCAAATATTCTAAATTTTTATTTTTTTATGCTGTACTATCTGACACCAATTATTTTTTTATACGATTTTTTTGTCACACACACAAAAATAAACACCTGGAAGCGAGTGAGGTGCATCACAGACCAGTGCTCAATGGCTGTAGGATTCAAGCACAGATGTGGTGCAAAAAGGGAATAAAAGAAAAAATACAAGAAAAAAAGGCCTGGTCAAGAGCAAGCACAGACGCTGATCAGTGGTCTGCATTACTTATCCTGTGATACTGATGCAAGATGCACTCAGAGTTGGTTCAAAGTGGGGGAGTAAAAAAAGACGGAAAAAAAGTTCTTGAAAAAAGAAGGCATGGGTGCCGATCAGTGATGTGCGTCACTGACCAGCGTTTGTCGGCTGCAGAATGCATGCATGGAAGGGGTAGGAGGACAAAGAAAAGTCCAGAAATGTCAATGTCCGATCATACCAATCATTGTTTTGTCTGGTGATGCTAGGCTCCAGCCTATGATCCGTGCTGTTACAACATCAATCATAGGCTGGACATCAGTGTTTCAGGCAATTTTATTGCCTAATCTCTGAAATCGCTGTGATTGGCTATTCAGAATTGAAATCGCACAATTTTGTGTCATTGTTGGCTTTGCCTGAGAAATGGCATTTATAATGTCACCCCACAAGTACTCTATCAGATTAAGGTCAGGGGATTGGGCTGCTTACTCCATAACCTCAATTTTGTTGGACTGGAACCAAGATTTTGCTTGTTTACTGGTATCTTTAGGGTTGTTGTCTTGTTGAAACACCCATTTCAAGGACATATCCTCTTCAGCGTAAGGCAACATGACCTCTTCAAGTATTTTAATATATGCAAACAGGTCCTTGGTATGCGGTAAATAGGTCCAGCACCATAGTAAGAGAAACATGCCCATATCATGATGCATAAATCAACATGCTTCACTGTCTTCAGCATGTACTGTGGCTTGAATGCAGAGTTTGGGGTTTGTCTGACGAAGTGTCTGCAGCCTTTGAACCCAAAAAGAACTTCCATCGATTCGAATGATAGTCTTCTGTTTTCTTCCACGTCTCTCTAGTTTGGCTTTCCATTTGAAAGCATTGGAGATAATTTTAGCTGAACAGCCTAGCATTGTCTGCACTTCTTTATAAGTTTTACCCTTTTATCAGGTTTTTAATCAAAGTATGCTATTCTTCCCGAACAATGTCTCGAACAACCCTTATTTCTCAGGCTTTCAAAGAGCAATGCATGTATAGCATGTCCTGGCTTCACCCTTAAACCCTTTGAGACCTTGCACTTTTTAATTTTGGCATTTCTGTTTTTCGCTCCTCTTCTTCCCAGAGCCATAACTTTTTTATATTTCAGGGAAGTTCTTGTCCACTGAGAAAATTTTATTGAATCTTATAGATTTTCATATGCTGAACACAAATACATGCTCCAAAAGTCTGTATCATGCAAGATTTTTAACTCCTTCATGACCGGAGCGGTTTTCGATTATTTTTTGTTTTCCTTTTTCGCTCCCCTTCTTTCCAGAGCCATAACTTTTTTATTTTTCCGTCAATATGGCCGTGTGAGGGCTTATTTTTTGTGCGACGAGTTGTACACCATTGGTTTTACCATATCATGTACTCATAAATGGGAAAACAAATTCCAAGTGCGATGAAATTGCAAAAAAATGCAATTCCACAACGGTTTTTTGGATTTTTTTTTACCATGTTACCATGATCTTTTGATTGCCCGTTATTGCATTTTAATGCTTTGTTGCAGCAACCAAAGAAATGTAATTCTGGCATTTTGACTTTTTTCTCGCTCGTCATTTAGCGATCGGGTTAATATTTTTTTTTATTGCTAGATCGGGCGATTCTGAACCCGGCGATACCAAATATGTGTATGTTTCATTTTTTTTATTGTTTTATTTTGAATGGGGCAAAAGGGGGTGATTTAAACTTTTTTTTTACTTTTGACATGCTTCAATAGTCTCCATGGGAGACTAGAAGCTGCCATAACCCGATCGGCTCTGCTACATACAGGAGATGATCAGATCACCTGTATGTAGCAGAATACCTCACTTGCTCAGAACAAGCTGGCAGTGACAACCATAGAGGTGTTCAGGAGGCCTCTGGTTGTCATGCCAACCTATCAGTGACCAACGATCACTGATAGGCGGATTTTCAGCCCAATGGCCAGAAGAGCACCTTAAAGGCCGTTGTCAGAGGTTGAAAGCGTCATTTAACCAGTTAATAACCACGGGTGTTTCGCGATTCCACCCGCGGCTGTTCCGGGCTGTTCAAAACAGCAGACATGTACCGAAAAAAATGTGGGCTCACCGCCGGAGCCCACATCAAAGGGGGAGACACTACATGCGCCGTACTAGTATGGCACATGTCGTGAAGGGGTTAAATAAAGGCCACCTAATTCACACCTATTTCTTCACAGAATAATTGACCTCACTAATTTAACTCCACACTGCTTTTATTTTGAACACTCCCCTTTCAATTAATTATTCTAATACACAGACTCAAAAACATGCAGATCATGAATGCCGAGTCTGTTGGATTTCTTAGAATCTACAGCACCAACTCGTAAATTGTATAAGTTATATAACTTATACCAAAAACAGTGATAAATCTGGTCATATTGGACTGCTATTATTTTGAACACTACTGTATGTCAAACTCAAATACACAGAGGGCCAAAAAATTAAAAGCTTGGACAAAGTTGAGGGCCAACCTCCATAAAGTACAATGGCCCCACATAGTGTTCCATATAGTATAATGGCCCTACATAACGGTTCATACAGTATAATGGCCCCCACAAACTCCTCCGTACAGAATAATAGCCCAGTCTGGCCTCTTTGGCCAGAGTTTCACATGTGTGCTTTAGACAGAGGAAGGAAATCTCAGCTGTGCAGTCTTGGAGATGGCTGAGGAAATCTCAATACTTCAGCAAACCAAGACATTTTGAACCCTTGTATGCTACAAAGTGTGTGAGAGCAGTCAGTGGAAGGCCATTTACTAATCCAGTTTGACTTTTCCTCACTATACAATACTAGGTTCATAAAAGCATGGTTGGGCATGTTTTCTGCAACAATTTACCTCGTTTGCTAGAGCCCAGACCTCAACCCCATCAAACGCTTTTGGAATTAGCTAGAAAAGAGATTGCGAATCAAGCCCTCTCATACAACAGTAGTGCATGAGAAATGGTCTTCTGGATGAATTTGCAAAAATTGCCATACAGCCACACCAAAATCGTGCAGGAAGCCTTTCCAGGAGAGTGAAAGCTGATAATATACAGTCATGGCCAAAAGTTTTGAGAATGACACAAATATTATATTTTCACATGATCTGCTGCCATCTGGTTTTTATGTGTGTTTGTCAGATGTTTTTATCACATATGGAAATATAATTGCAATCATATTATGAGTAACAAAAGGTTATATTGACAGTTAGAATGAGTTAATGTAGCAAGTCAATATTTGCAGTGTTGACCCTTCTTCTTCATGCTCCCTGGCATGCTCTCAATCAACTTCTTTATCAAATCCTGACTGATAGCAGTCCATTCTTGCAAAATCAATGCTTTTATTTTGTCTGAATTTGAAGGTTTTTGTTTGTCCACCCGTCTCTTGATGATTGACCACAAGTTCTCAATGGGATTAAGATCTGGGGAGTTTCCAGGCCATGGTCCCAAAATCTCTATGTTATGTTCCCTGAGCCATTTAGTTATCACCTTTGTTTTATGGCAAGGTGCTCCATCATGTTGAAAACGGAGATTAGACCTACCGGTAATGTTATTTCCAGGAGTCCATCCTGACAGCACCATGGGTTGACCTTTCATCCTTACAGGGATAGGAAATACACGAGAGGTCCCCTTCCACACCACACTCCAGTGATTTTCCAAGTACCACACCAGTATGGATGCAATTAAAATTTATTGAGATTTAGTACAAGCATATTGACACCAATACAAATCTTAGGTAGGTAACTACCAGTGCTGTCAGGATGGACTCCTGGAAATAACATTACCGGTAGGTCTAATCTCCGTTTTCCAGGACATCCTATCCTGACAGCACCATGGGGAATACCAAAGTAGGAATTCGCTTAGGGTGGGACTACTGCTTGTAGCACTCTACGACCGAAGGTCGACTGGCTAGCTGTCAAAGTGTCCAACTTATAGTGTCTACAGAAAGTGTTCGGTGTAGACCAGGTGGCGGCCCTGCATATTTGATCTACTGAGGCCCCACCCTCTCTGCCCATGATGTCGCTATTGCCCTAGTGGAATGGGCCCTAAGTCCTACCGGTATAGGAAAACCTTCGGCCTCGTACACCGAGGAGATAATTGTCTTAATCCACCTTGCCAGGGTCTGTGTAGCTGCGCTTTTACCTTTATTTTTTTTCCGCTGTACTGGATAAATAGTTTTGTGTCCTGTCGCCAATCCCGGGTGACCTCTAGGTAGCGGATGACTGCACGTCTAACATCCAGGGAATGGAACAGTTTTTCTTTATCATTTTTTGGGTCTGGACAAAATGAGGGTAGGATTATCTCCTGGTTTAGATTTTGCGGAGATGCTACTTTCGGGAGGAACCTCGGGTCTAGCTTGAGCACTATGTGATCGTCAAAGATCTGAATGTAGGGGTTCTGGACTGAGAGGGCCTGGATCTCCCCTAAGCGCTTGGCTGAGGTGATCGCTACCAGAAATACGTTTTTTTGTGTGAGCTTTGCAATGTCTATCTCTGATATTGGCTCACAAGGGGGTCTACACAGAGAGTTGAGTACTAGATTTAGGTCCCACGGGGGGACCGTCCTTCTTAATGTGGGTCTTAACCTCTGGGTGGCTTTGGTAAATCGCGCTATCCATGGATGGGAGGATAGGGAGAAATTGGAGAAAGTACTTAAGGCCACTATCTGGACCTTGAGAATGCTCGGGGTTAGGCCCTTATCAAATCCTGCCTGTAGGAAATCTAGGATTTGAGGGATATTGGGCCGAGACAGGTCTAAAGGGGCACTACCACTTTCTGAGCAGAACCTCTTCCAGATCTTACGATATATTGCCCGCGTGACAGGTTTACGGCTGGCCTGTAATGTAGAGATCACTTGGTCCGAGAGGCCACTGGACTTCAGGATGTCCCTCTCAGGATCCATGCTGCTAGTTGCAAGCTTCCTGGGTTTGGGTGTTGAACTGGGCCCTGGGCAAGTAGGTCCGACGACGTTGGTAGATGGAGTGGTCCTTTCTGAGCCATTTTCTTGAGGAGGGGAAACCAACTCCGCCGGGGCCAAAAGGGTACGATTAGCATCACCCGAGCTCCCTCCTCCTGGATTTTTCTGAGAACCCTTGGTATTATGGTGATAGGGGGGAACCCATATAGTAGTCCCCCTCTCCAGCTCTGGTTCAGGGTGTCGATCTCTTCCAGATGGTCCGCCGGATTGAGGGAGTAGAACCTCTCCAGTTTGGCGTTTCTTCTTGTCGCAAAGAGGTCCAGTTGGGGTGTCCCCCAGCGATGGCACAAGTCCCTGAAGATCTCTTCTTTTAGCTCCCACTCGGTGGCCCGGACTTCTTGCCTGCTTAAGTAGTCGGCTATATTGTTTTGGGAGCCTTCCAGGTGTATTGCTGACAAGGAGCGGGTGTTGTTTTCTGCCCAGGTGAGGATGCGAGCCGCTAGGTCCTGAAGCTTCCCGTGCCTTGGACCCCCTTGGTGGCGTAGGAAGGCCACTGTGGTCACGTTGTCCGACATGATCTTTATATGCTGGTTCTGTAGGCATGACTTGTTTCTCTTCAGCGTTTCCCAAACTGCTCGTAGTTCTCGGTAGTTTGAGGACTGTAAGCTGATGTTCTTGGGCCATGTTCCTTGCAGGTATCTTCCCTCTAGGTGAGCTCCCCATCCTTCTCTGCTGGCATCCGTGGTGATAGTCACACATGGAGATAGGATCCAAGGAACCCCCTGGCTGATATTTCTGTGGTTGGTCCACCACTTCAGGGATGATCTTAAAGCTGGAGACGGCCGGAACTTCTTGTCCAGTGAGGACTGTCGTCTGTCCCATCTTGACAGGATCTCCCTCTGTAGGATTCTTGTGTGGGCCTGGCTCCACATAACGCAGGGTATGCATGCGGTTAGGGTGCCCAGAATCTTCATCGCGGTCCTTATTGAAACCTGGTGCTGACCGAGCTGACGAACCTTGTCCATGATGGGCCTTTTCTTCTCTTCGGGTAAGAGTGAGATTCTTCTTCTGGAGTCCAACATGACCCCCAGGAATTTTTTCTGAGAACTGGGCCGAAGATCTGACTTTTCTCTGTTCAGGATCCAACCTAGGCTCTCGAGCCTGGAAATTACTGAAATGAGTTGTTCCTTCAACTCCTCCGCTGTACGGGATACCACTAAAAAGTCATCTAAGTAAGGCACGATGATTATGCCCTCCTGTCTTAAATTTGCCACGACTTCGGCGACCAGTTTCGTAAAAACTCGAGGTGCTGACGCCAAGCCGAACGGAAGGGCCTGGAACTGAAAGTGGTAGTATCTGCCGCCTTTCTTTAGGGCGAAACGTAGGAACCTCTGAGATTGAGGATGGATGGGCACGTGATAATACGCACTTTTTAAGTCTATAGTGCACATGGAAGTGTTCTGGTCTATCAGCGGGATGGCGGTTTTCAGGGATTCCATTCGGAATCTCATGTACCGAACCCATTGATTTAATTGTTTTAAATTTATGATGGTTCGGCTTTCTCCCGACGGTTTTTTTATCGTGAAGAGAGTTGAATAGTGCCCCTGACATCTCTCCGCTTCTGGGACGGGAACCACTACCTCGGTCTTTAATAGATCTCCTATGTCGGCCCATATAGGATCTATCAGGGCTCTGGAACGGGGTTGTGTGACCACGAATTGTGCAGGGGGGTTTTTGTAAACTCGAGGGAATAACCCTGGGAGATTGTATTGAGGACCCATGGGTTTTGGGAGATGAGTCGCCAAGCCACCGCAAAGTGTCTGAGACGCCCCCCTACCGGTATGGCGTCATTGCCTTCTGCTTCTGGAACTTTGCCCAGAACGAGACAGGGGAGCCCTACTTTTCCCCCCCTTCGAATATTCCCAGCGAGATTTCCCCTTCCCTCTATATTCCTGCCTTTGGTAAGGACGGATCTCTGAAAGGAAGACTGCTTTCTAGGTTTCTCCTCTGGAAACCATTTTTTGTCGTCAGAGGCACTCTCTAGAATCTTATCTAAAGCCGGCCCAAATACTTTCCCCCCCGAGAAGGGTATGGAACATAATTTATTTTTAGACTGGTAGTCCCCCGACCAGGTTTTCATCCATATGGCTCGACGGGCCGCGTTGGATAAAGAGTTATTCCTGGCCGCAAATCTTACAGATTCCGCCGAAGCATCCGCCAGAAAACCAGTTGCGATCTTTAACAGGGGAATGCTCTCAAGGATATCGCCCCTAGGGGCTTTTTCCTTTAATTGTTGTTCCATCTGGTCGATCCATAGATGCATGGACCTAGCGACTGAAGTGGCGGCTATGTTTGCTTTCATCACCACCACTGAGGCCTCCCAAGCCCTCTTCAAGAGCACGTCGGCCTTTTTGTCCATGGGTTCTTTGAGACTGGAAGAGTCCTCAAAGGGAATTGAGGTCTTCCTCGACACCTTAGCCACCTGGGAATCGATTTTAGGCACCTCATCCCAAGTGTTGATGTCTTCCGGGTTAAATGGAAGTCGCAGTTTAAAGTCTCGCGGCACAATCAGTCTTTTCTCGGCATCCTCCCATTCTTCCAGGATCATCGCCCGGATATGGTCATTGACTGGGAAGACCTGACGGACCTTGGCTCTTAGCCCCCCGAACATCACGTCCTGGATGGATTGCTCCTTCGGGGCTTCCTCGATCTGCATCGTACTCCTCACTGCCCTGAGGAGCTCGTCCGTATTCTCTGATGTGAAGAGGTACTTTTTCCCTGTCTCCAGGGGTTCAGAGGTGATCTCGCCTTCTTCCTCCGAGTCCGTACCCCGTATCTCCTCCTCTGAAGATTGGTCGGACTCCCGTCTTAGTCTATTGGATTGGGACCGGTCGGCCGACTGCGTGGGCAGCCATGCAGAGACGGAGGCCTGGACCTCCTCTCTGACCACTGTGCGCATCTCCGTGAGGAACGTGGCCTGCTCTCCTCTGATGATCCGCAGGGTACAGTCCTCGCATAAGGGTTTCTTCCATGTGCTCGGCAGCTTGCTGGCACAGATGGGGCATTTGGGCTTGCTTGATCCCCTAGATGCTGCTGCCGCCGGGGTCCTCGCCGACTTGTCCTAAGAAAGAACAGGAGACCGTTTTACTAACAGCTCCTGTCTTTGAACTCACAGCCCACCCTGCCTCCTACTCACAGACGCTGGGTCTGGCTCGCTCCTGCGTCCGTGTTCTCCGTCCATGATGTCGCTGAAGGTGACCGGTCTGTACTGCTCTGTACCGCTGCCCCCGCTTTCTCCCCGCTCTTATCCTACCTTATCTTGCGCTGGAAACGCTTCTCCCGTCCATGACGCTTCCTGACGACGCAGGCCTGCCGCCGCCGCTGCGGCGCTCTCGTGCCTGTCCTTACAGGGACAGGAAAAACACTGGCGTGTGGTGTGGGAGGACCTTTTAACCTCTCGTGTATTTCCTGTCCCTGTAAGGATGAAAGGTCAACCCATGGTGCTGTCAGGATAGGACGTCCTGGAAAAAGGCATTGTTGATCGCCAAACTGCTCTTGGACGGTTGGGAGAAGTTGCTCTTGGAGGACATTCTGGTACCATTCTTTATTGATGGCTGTGTTTTTAGGCAAGACTGAGAGAGCCTATTCCCTTGGCTGAGAAGCAACCCCACACATGAATGGTTTCAGGATGCTTGACAGTTGGCATGAGACATGACTGGTGGTAGCGCTCACCTGGTCTTCTCCGAATAAGCCGTTTTCCAGATGTCCCAAACAATCGAAAAGGGGACTCAGAGAAAATGACTTTACCCCAGTCCTCAGCAGTCCACTCCCTGTACCTCTTGCAGAATATCAGTCTGTCCATGATGTTTTTTCTGGAGAGAAGTGGCTTCTTTGCTGCCCTCCTTGAGACCAGGCCTTGCTCCAAGAGTCTCCACCTCACAGTGCGTGCAGATGCACTCACACCTGCCTGCTGCCATTCCTGAGCAAGCTCTGCACTGCTGGTAGCCCGATCCCGCAGCTGAAACACTTTTAAGAGACGGTCCTGGCATTTGCTGGTCTTTCTTGGGCGCCCTGGAGCCTTTTTGGCAACAAGGGAACCTCTCTCCTTGAAGTTCTTGATGATGCGATAGATTGTTGACTGAGGTGCAATCTTTCTAGCTGCGATACTCTTCCCTGTTAGGCCATTTTTGTGCAGTGCAATGATGACTGCACGTGTTTCTTTAGAGATAACCATGGTTAACAGAAGAGAAACAATGATGCCAAGCACCAGCCTCCTTTTAAAGTGTCCAGTGGTGTCATTCTTACTCAATCATGACAGATTGATCTCCAGCCCTGTCCTCATCAACACCCACACCTGTGTTAATGGAGCAATCACTGAAACGATGTTAGCTGGTCCTTTTAAGGCAGGGCTGCAATGATGTTGAAATGTGTTTTGGGGTATAAAGTTAATTTTCTAGGCAAATATTGACTTTGCAAGTAATTGCTGTTAAGCTGATCACTCTTTATAACATTCTGGAGTATATGCAAATTGCCATTAGAAAAAATGAAGCAGTAGACTTTGTAAAAATTAATATTTGTGTCATTCTCAAAACTTTTGGCCATGACTGTATACGGTAATTATTTATATAGCACCATTAATTCCATGGTGCTGTACATGAGAAGGGGTTATTTACAAATTACAAGTATCATTTACAGTAAACAAACTAACCATAACAGACTGATACAGAGGGAAGAGGACACTGCTCTTGCAGGCTTACATTCTACAGGATGGTGGGGAAGGAGACAGTAGGCTGGGGGGTTGCGGCAGCTCCGGTTTTGGTGAGGCGGTAGCTCCGGTATTGGTGAGGAGGCAGCGGGGTCATTGTAGGCTTTCTTGAAGAGGTCGGTTTTCAGGTTCTATCTGAAGGATCCGAATGTGGTCGATAGTCGGACGTGTTGTGGCACAGAATTCCAGAGGATGGGGGATATTCAGGAGTTTTGGGAGGCGATTAGGTGAGGAGCGAATAAGTGTGGAGGAGAGGACTTGGGAGGACCGGAGATTACATGAGGGACGATATCGGGAGATTAGTTCAGAGATATATGGAGGAGACAGGTTATAAATGGCTTTGTAGGTCAGTATTGGTAATTTGAACTGGCGCTTGGATGTGCGGTTTGAAGGACAGGGCAGAGTCAAGGGTTACTCCGAGGCAGTGGACTTCCGGTAGGGTAGAAAGCGTGATGACATTAATTGTGATAGATCAGGTAAGGAAGTTCTGTGAGATGAAGGAAAGATGATGAGTTCAGATTTGTCCACAGTGAGGTTGAAGAAGCGAGAGGATATGGCTTATAGACACTCCAGGATTCTGGACAGCAGAGGGGTGATGTCTGGGCCAGAGAGGTAGATTTGAATGTCATCAGCATACAGGTGGTACTGGAATCCATGGGACTTTATGAGTTGTCCCGGGCCAAGTGTATAGATTGAGAATAGTAGGGATCCTAGAAAAGAGCCTTGGGGGACTCCAACAGAGAGAGGGTAGGATCAGGAGGTAGTATGGGTGTGGGAGATGCTGAATGTGTGGTTGGAAAGGTATGAGGAGATCCAGGACAGGGCAAGGTCTTTGATGCTAAAGGAGAGGATCTGTAGTAGGAGGCAGTGGTCAACTGTATTGAAAGCAGAGGACGGGTCTAGAAGGAGTATAGAGTATTGTCTGTTAGCTTTGGCTTTAAGTAGGTCGCTAGTATTTTTGGTCAGGGCAGTCTCAGTGGAATGATGGGGGCGGAAACCAAGGTTGTAGATTGTCAAAGAGCAAGTGAGATGAGAGGTGGGAGGAAAGTTCAGCGTGGGTGTGCTGCTCCAGTAGTTTGGAAGCGATATTGGCCGATAGGTGGAGATAGAAGTTGTTTCGAGAGTTGGTTTTTTAAGGATAGATGTGATTGTGGCATTTTTGAAAGCAGAAGGGAAGGTACCAGAAGTTAGTGATAGGTTGAAGAGATGGATTAGGCATGGGATAAGTGTTGTGGTGAGGTCGGGGAGGAGGTGGGATGAGGTCTAGTGCACAAGTGGTGAGGTGTGAGTTGGAGAGGAGACAATTAAGCTCCCTTTCAGTGATGTCGGAGGGGGGGTTATGGGATTTGGGCTTTAGTCTGGTATACAAAAGGGGTTGTGGTGGTTAAACAATAAAGACTTGCCTTGTTTGGTCGATCTTTTGAAGTGTGTGGCAAAGTCCTCAGCAGAGATGAGGGAGGCTGGGGGGGGGTATGGGAGTTAAAAGTTTTGAATAACTATTTGTGGATGTAGGATAGGGAAGATACGAGGGTTGTGAAGTAGGCCTGTTTAGCAGAGGTGAGGGCAGATTTGAAAGCAGTGAAATCATGTTGCGAATGTTTACTTCCAACGTCGCTCTGCAACCCTGGACATTGCCAGAGCTTTTTAGTGATGATATTGTGCCAGGGTTGTCTATTGATACGTCACACTCTGCCATGAACGAGAGGGGTAACCGTGTCAATAGCTGATGTGAGAGTGGCATTGTAGAAAGCAGTGTGCGTCGTGTAGTGAGTACATGGATGTCAGTGGTAGAATAGAGTCCGAGAGCGTGTGGATGTCTAGGTGTGTGAGGTTTCTGCGGGGGTGAGCATGTTGCTGGACATGGATGACAGGTGAGGAGGACAGGGGTGAGAAAGTGAGATGGTGGTCGGATAGAGGGAGAGGAGATATGATGAAGCTGGATAGAGCAGAGACGGGTGAAGACCAGGTCTAATGTATATCCGTCTGTGCGGGTGGCTCCGGAGAACCACTGAGTAAGTCCAAAAGATGAAGGAACAGAAGTTTGGAGGGTGTTGACTGAAGGGTATCAGTGGGGATGTTCAAGTCACCCATGATGATAGCGGGAATGTCAGTGTAAAAAAAGTGAAGCCAGGTAGAGAATTGGTCAATAAAGGCAGTGGCCGGACCCAGAGGTCGATATATGACGGCCACTTGGAGGATGGAGGGAAGAGAGTAGATGCGGACCGAGTGGACTTCAAAAGAGTTGAGGATAAGGGAGGGTAGAGGTGTGATTGGGTTGAAGGTGCAGTTAGTGGAAAGGAGAAGACCCATTCCTCCACCATGTCTGTTGCCGAGGCAAGGCGTGTGGGTGAAGTGGAGGCCGCCGTAACACAGAGCAGCAGGGGAGGTGGTGTCGGAGAGTGTCAGCAATGTTTTTGTGAGGCCGAGGAAGGAAAGATTACGAGAAAGAGGTCATGAATCACATGAAGCTTATTGCATATGGAGCGGGCATTCCAGAGTGCTCCAGAGAGGGAGCATGGGAGTGAGCGTCAAGGGCACGAGTTTTAAATTGGAAAGATTGCGGTGGTTCATATTAGGGAGCAGTAGGAGGGGGTAGTAATTGGAGGTATGAGCTGTGGGGGTCCAGGAATGGGGAGATATGTCGCCAGCAGTGAGAAGCAGAGAGTGGGAGAGCATGTGGGTGAAAGAGTGGCCGGCTTGTTTTATTATGAGAAATCAGAGGTTGAGGAGCAGATCAGTAGAGGTCAGGTGGGTAGGTAATATGAAATGATTATTTGGTCAGAGGGTGCTGGGGTTTGGGGATAGCGCAGGAGAGGATTAATGGAGCAAACACTGAAAGGGCATATGTAAACATGGTGGAGTAAGATGGGCTAATAGAAAAGCTAGGTCCAAGTAATAAGTGTTTACTTGGCGCGGACTGTCTTTGTTTTCCCAGCTGCGAACCAGAGGATCCAATTTACTTTGATCCTTTTTGACTGTATTTTGAATATTCCTGGGTCACTGCCTTCTCACTGCACAGCAAGGACACCGCTGCACTACATAATATTAAGCAGAATCCAATGTGCTTGAGACTCATACTCTGGGCATTGAGATGGCGTGGCAGATTTCAATTGGCTCACTTAACAACACATGAGCGGAGTCTCAAGCAGATTGGATGAGCTAGATGCTGGCACGCCTGCAGGACACTCGCATCTGACTGATGTGAACTCATACTTGAAAAATAACCAATCATTGAGCAGTTTGCTCCGCTCATGTAATGTTAAGTGAGCCAATTGGAATCTGCCACGTCATCTCAATACACAGACTCAAAAGTCTCAAGCAGATTGGACGAGGTAGATGCTGACATGCCTGCAGGAAACTCATCTGACTGCCGAGTCTAAATGCTGATGCGATTATAAGTGTGCCAATAGCAAGGTGAATGTCAGCACCATGTGATGACAGAAAGGGGATATACCTATTTGAGCGTTAAGTTAGGTTTCATGTGATTGGTCCTAATAATAACTTAATATGTTAAGTGGATGTCTTCAATGCTAACCCATCAGCTTGATCCTTTTTTAAGTCTTCAGTCTTTCTTATCGATCAGCTGAGGTCATTTTTATACAACATGTAAAATTGTGAGTAATTTGTCCTTAGGTATGCAAATGCTATATATAGATGGCTTGTTTGGCCAGCCGCCATTAAGGCAACGTCCTATCCCCCTGATGACACCGCTAGCTCGGTGAAACAGGTTGTTGGGACGTTGGTACTAAAATTTGTTCTCCTATTCTGCCAACATGTATTAGCATACCGGGTGCTATACACTTAAATATACATAAATATAAATTAGCAGGAATACTACATAAAATAACTGCAGCCTTCTGACACAGATTAGGGACCATATATTTTATACGCTTTGCATATATTTTATTTTAATTAATAGAAGTAAAAGTTAAATTTTATCATCTTCTAGTGAGGGTTTATTTGGGGTTTCTTCCCAATATTTTCCAGATTGGGGAGAACCCCAAAATTGGAGTCCAGAATTGGAGAGAAAACTTTTTCCCACCCAGAAACAATGGGTCTTGCCGATAGGTTGTATTTGCTGAAAAGTATCCTGCAAAATCAAACCCTATATTGTATCCCAGACAATGCTACCCAACTTTGGTGGGAAAAAAAAAAAAAACCAAAAACACAAGAGATATTTGGTCATGAAGTAAATCATATACACACTTTAATTAAAGCTACAACGGAGCAGAAGAGGATATAATATGCCTTGTTTATTATGTATCGTGATCAGAGTTAACATAAAAATCAAATGCATATTATATAATGTATGTTATCTTCGTTGAAGGAAAAAAAAACATCACAAAATATATACCTTATGTAAGAGAAAAAAAAACATTTTTGAGTCATAGATATTCCTTTATATAAAAGCAATATATTTTTCGGTCAAGAGTCTTGTTACAGTTATAAATACAAGATATACACAGCCTCTCGGTAGGGAAAATGTTTCTTACAAATATCTACATATAAAACATTAAACGCGGCGCTCCGTTAATGATGTTTTATTTACTTTTAATGGTCTGTGTCTGTTTCAGAAAAATACATGTACATCTGTATATTTTCATCCAACCACTCAATCTTCTCAAGAAAAAGCAAAAAAACAAAACAAACGCGACAAAGTGTCTCAAGACTGAACTATAAAAAGAAAATATTAATCTGTTTCATCAAAGCAGTGTAGGAAGAGTTTCATATATGAAGGCTATGATATGTGTCCAATGCACTCTACATAGCAGTTAAGGCTGGGGTGTAATAAATGAGGTGACCTTAATATCTGGACCGAGAATACGAGACTAGACATGCCGGGAGATCCTGGCATCCACCTGGATTAAGTAGGAAGTCTTCCTAAGGGTGGTTTCACATACAGCTTTTTCAGGAAACCACTACCATCAAGTTTGTGATGCAGCCTGAGCCAAAACCAGAAGAAGCTTCAAAAGGAGAGAAAAAGTATAAAGAAATGACGTATACTGCTTTTTTGATGGATCTTCTTCTAGCTTTGGCACAAAAAATGCATCAAAAATTGCAGTGGAGTATACCCCCAAAAAAGTTCCTATGTGAACGCACACTAAAATAGGAATGTTGTCATGATAGCGACTATATCAAAACTATAGGTAAAATACAACTAGGCTGAAACCACATATGCAGCTTTTAGATCAAGTGGATCCAGCAGGAAGGAGAAGTAAGTGTTCTTCCTTTATAGTCCCCATTCCTATTGAATCTACTACTGACTTTGGCTCAAAAAACACACATCTGACTGCAGCCTTTAAGGGGTTGCCCAGCTTGAAAAATGTGTGCATTGTTATGTTCACATAAATGTGTTTTCAGACTAAAGTGCCGTCTGTGCAAAACCGGATCTAGCACAGGCAGCACTCAGACCCGTCCGTGTGAAAACGGATCTTGCACAGGCAGCACTCGGACCCGTCCGTGCGAAAACGGATCTTGCACAGGCAGCACTCGGAACAATGTTAGCCAAAGTGCTAAGTGCACATGGCCTACTTTTCATGTGGATCTCAGCATGCTCTAGTCCGGTCTAATTTATGGACCAGACTAATGCATGTAAACAGTAGGCAGCTCCTGCACGTGTCCACTATGTGGATGGGCGCAGGGACCTCCTGACGTTACTGGATTGATAAATTCTGTGGCCATGAAGTTAATAATTTACTAATATATCGTACTTACAGGGTTATTCCTATCTCCAAGATCCTATCCAAATATGTTTTAGGTGTAATAATAATGATAGTAGCAAATAGCTCCAATTAGATAAGTAGTATAGTTCTTCTGATTCACTATATTGCTTTCCCATGTGCAGGCATTGCAGTAGCTTAGGTATCCATGGTTATGACTACTAACAGCTAACACTATGAATGGTCATAACCATGGATAGGAGTAAGCGACAAAGCGAATTAGAAGAACTATACTACATTTATAGTTGGAGGTATTTGCTAATATTACCTTTCCACATATTGGGATAGTATCTTGGAGATGGGAATACAGAAAACAGTCATGATTTTCAAATATCAATTCCTCCATCCTGGGTCCTAGAGAGACTCCTGTGTGGGCAAATCAACAGTGCCGTGTATGAACGGTGGATTCATTTCAGTAGCTAAGCCAGCCCCATTTTCATAGACAGAGGGGCAGGTCTAGCTATAGAAATAAGCCTGCCCCATTTTCATAGACAGAGGGGCAGGTCTAGCTATAGAAATAAGCCTGCCCCATTTTCAAAGACAGAGGGGCAGGTCTAGCTATAGAAATAAGCCTGCCCCATTTTCAAAGACAGAGGGGCAGGTCTAGCTATAGAAATAAGCCAGCCCCATTTGCTGTCCCAGCCATTTCATAGACAGTGAGGGGGGAAGGTCTAGCTATAGAAATAAGCCAGCCTTCTTCATACACATCGGTGGTGACGTGCGGACACCAGAAAATCTCTATACGTGAAAACAGGGATGGCCGTGAAGCTGCACCCGCTCTGATGTCTTGAGATTGGAGCACGTTTTGTTTTTTTAATCCAAGTATATTAATATGTTTTATCTTTTTGCACTTCACACATATGAAAATATTTCATTTTCCAAGCTGGACAATCACTTTAACATAACCAAGCACCCTTATAGCCAATGCACATTAATAGCATTCGAGCATTACAAATAATATTTTATTTTCAAAAGGTAAGTGCATCATCAAAAAAAAAAATTATATATATATATATAACATTGAAAAAAAAATATATATATGCCCTAGAATGTTACTTGATTGAACAGGTGTCAGAAAGAAAGTAACTCATGTTTGTATGTAACATAGAAGAAAACTGCCATATAAATATTGGCCAACTACTCATCACTGCACTATACTTCCACTCTTCTTTGCATTTTTTTATATACATACAATTTTATATAACAATTCTCTGTGCAAATACTTGCCTTACGTGCCAATGAGGCAGTTCGATCCGATAAGGTTACTTAGGACACAGCACTGCTAGCAATGCCTACTGCTCTACTAATGCGCTGCCCTAGCAGCGTGCGCCTAAATATTTGGGGTGCATGATTGATTTCAGAGTGGAGGTTTGGGAATTCCTGCAGCATTCTGTTCATCTTAGTACATCTCTGTAAACGAGTTCTAGATAACGTCAGAGTTACTCCAGAAGACAGGGTTACTAGAAAACGCAGCAAGAAAGGCAAAACCAAGTCTTCTCCCCACCTTCCCCTACGCAAAAAAAAAAAACAAAAAAAATACACAACACAGAAACGTAATAGCAGGCACTGTAGGGTGTGTAACAACACGGTCTCTCTTTGCATATGGTACCATTCGGAGTCACTGTCACTGCAATATCTAGGGATTTTTTTTGTCAACAGTCAATATAAAATGCAATGACAAGGTTCGAGGTAGCAGAAACTGAAAACACAATCTCAAACCTTTAGCTGCTTTACTGCTGGAGATATCCGCTACACATGCAACCTCCCATGCAGTGAATAGGTAAGAACTGATATTTTAGACAAAAAAAACTAATTAAATAAAAGGTTGTCAATATAACATCTGCATGGTGATCCAATGCCATATTTTGTGGTGGCTGTTGTGTCATGAGCTCTTTCTTCGGCAGAATTGCGTACATTCTCCTTTATTCTGACTGCAGGTGACACCTAGGGATGGTTTAGAAGGGTGGTCAGACGCTGGTGTCTTGTAACAAGGGTTCTATGTCCTCACTGCCCCCACGGTCGGGATTATTCGCCTGGCTGTTGCTGCCGATGTTGTGCTTTCCACCAACCACGTTTTTGGAGTGACTGCTGTGTTCGGGGATAAACAAGGCAACCAGGAAAGCAAGGAGGACGGCAATTGCTCCAAATAAAAATGGTGGTCCAGGAATAATCGCTCCCTAAGAGCGGGAGAAAAAAAAAAAAATCAGAAGTTGGCAACATAGTCCAAATAAAAACCAAAAAAGCACATAATCTAGTCACATAATCTAGTGCCTACCTAACACTCAAACCGCTTCTACAATGTGTCAATGACTTTGCTTTTATTAGACCAGTAGACCATGAAAGTAAATGCCCTTTCACATCCATGACTATATTAGGGCTTCTCTTCTGAAGGTCACGGACATTATTTTATCTTCTTGCACAGTCTAATTCTTGCTGCCTGATATCGATCCTGCTGGTCGTGCACCCTGCTTCCCCCCACTTTATTATAACCTTCACTCCCCCTGTAAAAGCCTCACTGCTTTGGTGGTCCTCATTCGTCCTGCAGCCATCACATGTTGTACATTCTTCTGACTAGTACAACTCATTGCTGGCCTCGAAATATGCTTGCGGTGCATCCATAGCGCAATGATCATGGGAATAATGGACAAAATGTTATTGCTGCTTCCTATTTTTATTATTTTTAAATCTCCAACAACTTTTTCTACAGGAATGGCTCACAGGTTGGGTGATGAATATGATTGCTGTTGGTCACAGCAGGATTTAAAGCCAAACCTCTTAACTTGCTTTAATCAGTGCTTGGAAGAATTCTTTACTAAATTCTAAATCTTTTATGTCACAATCACTTATTTGACACATGACTGAGTTGCAGAGCATTTCCCCACTGCTTTACCTCTTCTCCAGGTTCTTTGCTTGTAGTTTTATCATCTGAGCTTGGCACTGGCACTAATCCCCCAAGTTCCACATGGAAGAGGAAGAAGACGAACCCATATAGTGCTGGACCCAGACCATTGCATAACCCTCGAATACCAGTCACCATGCCTTGTGCAACCCCTGCATTGGTAACAAACCAAAGTTTTCATGTTATATCATACATGCACTTAGTAAAAGCAATGCTATGTTTTAGTCCATTCAAGCCTTCTTAGTCCTTACATGAGAGAACAAAATAATATTTAATACATAACAGGAAATTAGTGATTATAAGCATGAACATAGTCACAATGGAGTAAAGGGTGCGAGGGGAGTAAAGGGTGCGAGGGGAGTAAAGGGTGCGAGGGGAGTAAAGGGTGCGAGGGGAGTAAAGGGTGCGAGGGGAGTAAAGGGTGCGAGGGGAGTAAAGGGTGCGAGGGGAGTAAAGGGTGCGAGGGGAGTAAAGGGTGCGAGGGGAGTAAAGGGTGCGAGGGGAGTAAAGGGTGCGAGGGGAGTAAAGGGTGCGAGGGGAGTAAAGGGTGCGAGGGGAGTAAAGGGTGCGAGGGGCCGAGCGAGACACCAAGCGTTCACATGAGGGTATAACACGACCGAATGCTATCAAATGTTTTTATTGGCTAGAACACAGACCAATGTTATACTATTGTGCAGGCAGTGCTGACCGGCGCTCTTCTCATTCAGAATGAGAAATGAAGTACATCTGATAATTACGTACATAGAAGCTTGCATAAATGGAGGAGTGAAATGGTGTGCAGCTGAAGACAATTGAACTGTCTGCAACTTGGTGTTTAGTAACAAAATCTACCTTGTTGATCCGATTCAGCATTACGGGAAATCAGGGCACTGACTGCAGGGAATGTGATACTAGACATTGCAGCTACAGCACCGGCTGCCCACATCATCCTAGGAAAAGTAGAAAAGAAATGAATGAAAAGAGAGGAAAGAGTAATACTATATAATACTCTTGTATTGCATCAATTCTTAGTTTTCAGGCATTGATATCATTAACGGCCTGTGCACACATTGCGTTTGAAGCGCTTATTCTGCACAGTTTTGTCACAAAACCTGAAGGATTTCCTAGCACCAGCAAAGTGCAGATTTAAATCTGCAAGGAAAAAATAACCAACATGTCCATGAGACTTCAGGAATCTCATTCACTTTGCTGGGACTAGGATTTAAGGGTCAAGTTTTCTCCTTGTGGAGAGTGACATGCCAGGTCTGACAGGTACGAGGAGACGCCTTGCAAGCGCCTCTGGGAAATTAAATATGCAAATTCTCTCTTCAGAGAGAAACAGGACTTGGACTCTAATGCCTAGGAAAATCTTCATGATTTATGATAAATCGGCATAGAAAAAAAGAGTAACAAAAACGCAATGTGTGCACACAGACCCTTCCAGACAACACTGTCTTTACTAATGGCAGTAAACTAGGAAACTGCAATTCTGCATACCAGAATAGGGATGAGGAGGCCATGCATACCAGAATAGGGATGAGGAGGCCATGCATACCAGAATAGGGATGAGGAGGCCATGCATACCAGAAAAGGGATGAGGAGGCCATGCATACCAGAAAAGGGATGAGGAGGCCATGCATACCAGAAAAGGGATGAGGAGGCCATGCATACCAGAAAAGGGATGAGGAGGCCATGCATACCAGAAAAGGGATGAGGAGGCCATGCATACCAGAAAAGGGATGAGGAGGCCATGCATACCAGAAAAGGGATGAGGAGGCCATGCATACCAGAAAAGGGATGAGGAGGCCATGCATACCAGAAAAGGGATGAGGAGGCCATGCATACCAGAAAAGGGATGAGGAGGCCATGCATACCAGAATAGGGATGAGGAGGCCATGCATACCAGAATAGGGATGAGGAGGCCATGCATACCAGAATAGGGATGAGGAGGCCATGCATACCAGAATAGGGATGAGGAGGCCATGCATACCAGAATAGGGATGAGGAGGCCATGCATACCAGAACAGGGATGAGGAGGACATGCATACCAGAACAGGGATGAGGAGGACATGCATACCAGAACAGGGATGAGGAGGCCATGCATAAAAAGAATAGGGATGAGGAGACAATGCATACCAGAATAGGGATGAGGAGGCCATGCATACCAGAACAGGGATGAGGAGGCCATGCATACCAGAACAGGGATGAGGAGGCCATGCATACCAGAACAGGGATGAGGAGGCCATGCATACCAGAACAGGGATGAGGAGGCCATGCATACCAGAACAGGGATGAGGAGGCCATGCATACCAGAACAGGGATGAGGAGGCCATGCATACCAGAATAGGGATGAGGAGGCCATGCATACCAGAATAGGGATGAGGAGGCCATGCATAAAAAGAATAGGGATGAGGAGGCCATGCATACCAGGATGAAGAGAATGCATACCGAAATGGAGATGAGGGGACAATGCATACCCGGTTTGTACTCGAGTCAATAAGTTTTCCCAGTTTATTTGTGGCACAATTATGTGCCTCGGCTTATACTTATACTCGAGTATATATGGTATATGCTTCTGATGTGACAGATATTTAGAGGGTGAACACTCTTGCCCAATGCAATCTTAACTACATAGGCAACTACTATAAACAATTGATATAGATATCCATTAGTGATGAGAGAACGTGCTCAGATGAGGCATAATCAAACAATGCTCGTGTGCTAATCAAGTGACTTTGGCGTGCTCAAATATGTTCAAGTCCCTGTTTCTGCATGTCTCGCAGCTGTTGGACAGTCGCAACACATGGGGGGGGGGGGGATTGTCTGTTTGTTAGACAATCCCTGCATGTGTTGCAGCTGTCGAACAGCCATGAGGCATGCATTCGCAGGGAATGGAACATATTTCTCGAGCACGCCAAAGACTGTCGGTTACCACACGAGCATGCTTGGTTAACACCTTATCAGAGGACGTTTGCGCATTACTAGTAACTATACTTACCATGGTTGCGAACCAAATCCATACCAGGCCAGCTGGAACATTTGGAAACCAAGACCAAGCAGAACAGTATTTTTGTTTCCAATGGAGCGCATCAATATACTGAGAAACACAGTCTGAAAAGATATAAAAGAAAATAGGCATATAGTAGATCACAAGAACCTCATTTAAGAAAAGAGTTCAGATGGACTATATAGAACTGTTTATTAGGACAATGAGGGAAAATAACATAGAACAGCTGCATAATATCTAACTTCCAAACACAGTGTAAAAATGTTCCTCAACTCGAGCAACACCTATGAGCATGGCTGAATAAGTCATCCTTTGCTTTATAATATACAAGTGACCTCCCAATCTCATACCTAAGTATCCAAGACGTTTGGTTGTAAAGACCTGTATAAGATGCATCCTAGTATGAACAGGTAAGTGATCTCAACTATGAGGTTGGAGGAAGCAAAGGTAAAGTGACCTCACGGTGGTTCTGGATAATTGGTTATTTAGAATAAATCAAGATAAACACCTCCATATAAAAGAAAGGTCTTACATAAGACACAGTGAAGCACGTACCTGAGCCACGATGGACAAAATTCCCACCACTGCGATGAACGCTGCAATGCTACCCTGATTAAAGCCTATGATCTGCAACAAAACAGCACAACAAGCATTACCGCCACATACAAGATTATATATGAATGGTGGTATGAAAAATATGTCCATTTCAAGACTATACAAGGGGTATGTACATTTTTTTCTCCCCATGCTCCCATTTTTTAGGATGAGGGATCCTGAAAGCTGTTAAAAAACCTACCTGCTTGAGATAAAGGAAAAAACTAGAATATTGTCCAGCTTCTGGCAAATAGGAAAAGAAAACTGTGATACAGATTAGAAGTACGGTGGTGTCTTTCCCAATCTTTTTAAGTGACTGAAAGAAAAGGAGAAAAAGCTTTTAGAAAATAAACACAAACACACAGCAGATTTTATGTTACAGCTCAAAGAACAAAGTCTGCAGCAATTATATGTGACTGCAGAATCCTGAGAGTGTGCACAATTAGTTTCATCCAGCTTTTTTGCAACTTTCTTGTATAGAGTGGCTCAGTGGTTAGCACTGCAGCCTTGCAGCACTAGGGTCCTGGGTTCAAATCCCATCAAGGACAACATCTGCAAGGAGTTTGTATGTTCTCCACGTGTTTGCGTGGGTTTCCTCCGGGTACTCCGGTTTCCTCCCAGATTCCATAGACATACTGATAAGGAACTTAGATTGTGAGCCGGGGACAGTGATGATAATGTCTGTAAAGCGCACTGGAATTAATGGCGCTACGTAAGCAAAGCAGAAAAATTATACTCCTCATTGATTATCTTTGCCATGTGAACCGATTTTTTATGCAGCGCAAATGATCAAAAACTGTATCATGCCACTGGTCGGCCCGTGTAAATGCCCAGGATACATGCCACAAGCTTTTCTAAGGCATTATTATTTTACTCCAAGCAGACTGTACCCATGACTGAGATCTACGCTACATACTGCTCTACTTTAGCTGTAATTCAACATTTTAGAGGACGCTCATCATTGACCTTGTGTCAGGTTTTGGTCTAATAAAAAAAAAAGTTTTATAAAAGTTACAAAAATTGCACAAGATTTTAACAGCAGCACAATACATTAACTCTAATTCATGCCAGAAATTGGGGTAAATTAAAGCAGCAATAATATATGCCAGCTCATACATGTTTAGTTAGATGAGATGTGCTAAATGTCATTAATGTGATCCATCCTACTTCTTGTTCGAGGCCGGCACATGGAATAATCTCAATAATCTCCCGCATTATTACACAGTAATGCCTCTTATCATCCATCCGACTACAAGGAACAAGTAGAGAACCATTAGCAGGGCCATCAGAGGACACCTACCAATGATGGCTCCTGCCACTTCCCCAGTGCGGTATGTGCCAGATACATGAAAAGGAAAGAGGAAAAGTAGGCGAACCCTGCACTGGTTAAACCCAGGGTAGGAGAGCAGAGCTTTCTTAGAAGTATGAAGTTCTTTAGGGTACGGTACAGTTCACACTTTAGTATAAATACTGCAAAGCACCAAGTATGTAAGATAGACAGCAGGAGAGTCTTACAGAAAATGGGTCGGCTTGTTCCCAGGATATCTGTGCTCCCCAGAAGTTGGGTCTCATTTTGTCTCGCAGAGATTCGGGCACAACCAGTAAAATGAAGCAGATGTCCAACAATGCCACCACGGTGGCCAGAAGAACGACTAAGTTATCGCCATAAAACGTGGAGATGTAAGCACCAATCGCGGGACTAGTAACCAAACTCGCTGCAAATGTAGCTGACACCTGTGGACGCAAAAAACGGTGATAAATGGAAATGATCATAAATTGTTAGAGGAGTCTCCGTTCCGAAAAGAAAGCAGAACCACATTAGATAAAGTTTGAGCTCGCTCCAAGGAGCAAAATAAACAAAAGAATGGAGGAGGAAGATAAACCACCACCATGGAGCATAATCCTAAAATGATTTTATTAAATACAAAAAAAATACACACAAATATAGATAAAAAGCTGCTGAAAACCAGTAAACACGGGAAAGTCACAAAGAAATGCAAAAATGCATAAAAATATAACAATCCAAACCTTATGTAAGATACAAAATAGCCATATAGAAAGTGCAATAGTGCTAGAATACAGCCATCAATAATAATAAAAATAACCAATCATAAATATAGCGTCCCAAAATAAAAATGAAAGTGCAATGTGCAAAACATCAAAAAGATGGTCAAAAACACCCCGGGGCGGCGGGGACATTTTGGGTCACTTTTGCACGCAGTAAGTTATTTTCCCTTTTGCCTCTTTCTATGGTTAGGTCCTGTTTGGCCACCTTAGGCTAATAATTAGTGAATTATTGTCTTTATTATATGAGCATTGGGCTCTGCGTTTGCAATTTTTTCATGATTTTTTGTACTACCTTTTTGATGTTTTGCACATTGCACTTTCATTTTTATCTTAGGACACTATATTTATGATTGGTTATTTGTATTATTGATGGCTGTATTTTGTTTTCTTTTTGCCAACGCTAAAAAGAATAAATTGAAACTGGTCATATAGTAGACAGCAGTTTGCCGAACAGTTAGACAGAAGTCACCCGACTCCCACATACGCATGGGCTCTAGGTTGAGCGTTCTTGGTTTCAAAAACAGGGAGAGACACTGCCAGGCACCTTTGGCAGCAGCTTATCTCCCCTAAAAACAAAAAATCTGCAAAAATAACCCCAAAGACATCCTAAACAAAGTGATGAAACTAATCAATATATCTTCTCCTTTTCCTGAAACTTCAAGAAACCAAATAACAGATATTCTTAGAAGACACAGGATACCAATAGAAAAGGACACTCACCAATCCATACGCTGTACTTCTTTCATGTTCCTGTGTAATGTCCGCAACATAGGCAAAAATCACAGAGAATGTAACAGAAAATGCTCCAGACACTGAAATCATTGCAAAATACCACCTGCAGGGAGAAAAGGGATAGATGTCATACACCTGTACATTCCCCCACCAATCCCATTCTACGTGGTCCCACTGTATGCTGGCATCTGCCATCATGTGCCACGTTCACTTACCAAGGGCTTATCCTCATTAGTGGAATAGGGGCACAGGTAAAGAATACCGTTATAAGCAGGAAAGACTTTCTCCCGTAAACATCTGATAGAGCACCGATGAGAGGAGCACACATAAATGACAGGAAGCCCTGAAGAATACAAGAAAACCACAAATGAATGTTCTCAGAGTACAAATACAGGTATAAAAAGACCTATTCGTAGAAGCAGTGGAAATAGTCTCAGCATTGCTTTCTACTTCCTAGTAACCTGGAAATCATTGTAAGAGGGGAACTAGTCAGACAAATGCAGTAGATTACAAGTCTCAGGGCTGGAGGAATCCCTGTGTGTCCAGGATTCTGCTTCTGGCTCTTATTTTAGGATGATGTCTATCTACCACTATCTATTGACCTCCCTAAAGCTGACATCTCCCTGTCCATGTGTGGCACCATAAGGCTACGTTCACACATAGCGGAACTCTAGTGGAAGTTACCGTGAGAATTCCGGAATTCCATTCCACGGGAAAATCGCATTTTAAATTCCCGTGATTTTCCCGCGGAAAAACCTAGCGATTTGCAAGCGTAATTAGCTTGCAGAATGCTAGCGTTTTCCAAGCGATCTGTAGCATCGCTTGGAGAACTGATTGAAAGGTTGGTCACACTCGTCAAACAGTGTTTGACAAGTGTGACCAACTTTTTACTACTGAGGCTGCCTATGCAGCATCAGTAGTAAAAGATAAAATGTAAAAAATATTGTTATATTCTCACCTTCCGGCGTCCCGCGCAGCCTTCCCACCTCTCTCCACGCTCCCGGTCCCAGTAATCCTTTGCGTGAATGACCGCGAGACGTCGCGCTCCCGCGACGTCATCGCGAATGACCACGAGACGTCGCACTCCCGCGATGTCATCGCGGTCATTCTCGCAAAGGATTACTGGGACTGGGAGCGTGGAGAGAGGCGGGAAGGCTGTGCGGGACGCCGGAAGGTGAGAATATCAATATTTTTATTTTAATTCTATTTTTTACAGGAATATGGTACCCAAAGCCCAGAGGACAGTCTCCTCTCCTCCAGACCGCAGGTACCATCCGCAAATGTTCTACTTACTTTTCGCATGGTGGGCACAGCCACATGTGGAAAATAAGAACAATGCATTCCTATGTGGGCGAAATCGCCGCGATTCCTCTAAATTGAGAATGCTGCGTTTACCGCGAAGCGATTCCGCCGCGGAAAAAAACGCAGCATTAGCACAGCATTGCGGAATCCCATAGGATTGCATGGGATGCTTATTAATTTGCGTTTACGCGGCAAAATCGAGAGTTTAAAACCGCCGCGAAAACGCGACAAAACCGCAACGTGTGAACTTAGCCTAACGCCTAAGCAGCAGGTGCGCTGTCTGGATGTTATGATTGACACCAATCTTTCCTTCACCTCCTACATACAATCTCTTGCCCGCTTTTGTTGCATACACCTACAGAACATCTCTAGAATCCACCCATTTCTCACCATGCAAACAACAAAAACCATCACTGTTGCCCTGATCCACTCCCGCCTTAACTACTGTAATCTATCAACTGGCTTCCCCCTCACTCGACTTTCCCCTCTGCAGTCCATCCTTAATGCAGCAGCCAGGATCATCTATCAGGCAAATCAGTACTCGGACGCCTCTGCTCTATGCCAGTCATTGTCCCTACATTATAGGATCCAATTTAAACTGCTTGTTTTCTCCCACAAAGCTCTCCACAACGCGGCATCCCCCTTCATCATTTCTATTTTTCGGCCTAACTGCTTGTCACGCACCGCAAGAGACTCGACTAACGTCCGCACTAATCCGTACCTCCCAGCTCCAAGACTTCTCCCGAGCTGCATCAATCGTCTGGAATGCTCTACCCCAGGGGTCCCCAACCTGTAGCTCGAGAGCCACATGTGTCTCGCGGGCCCATGAATTGCGGCTCGCGACTGTCTGCCAGCTTGGTGCATTAGGTCCAGGTCTAGCAAACAGGTATGAAGAGTACATCTCAAAATGGTGAATTTTGTGAGTAGCCCTGCACTGAAGGCAGATCTGGTTGCATATTTACTGGTCTTAGGGGTTTAGAGATGTTTTAGGTATGGTACGCTGGAGGATGGTACTCCCTGTTAGAGGAGGTGCTCAAAGCTGGATGTGACAGTGTGTTGGGAGTCCTTGATGGGAGAATACTGAATGGGGGTTATTGTGGGAACCCCTGGATCTCAGTGTACTGCTTTGAAGTGATTTCTGTGGAAAGGCTTTGGTTATCATTATACCTGTAATGGGGGCTTTGGTTGACACTACTTTGAAGGAGATGGGAGCTAGATGTGGCTCGCACCGCTCTCTCAGTGCGGAATGTGACTCGCGACCTTCTGTCTAAGCTGAATGTGGCTCGCAAGGTCAGAAAGGCTGGAGACCACTGCTCTACCCCAACAAATTAGGATTAACCGCAACTTACACAGTTTTAGCTCCCAAAAAACACATTGTTTAAGGTGGCCTATCACGTTTCCTAATCGAAGTCCTTTTACATATTCACGATTTCTTTGAACAATATTCTCCATCAAACCCCACTGCACCCAAAAGCACTACAAATATTGGTTGGCGACAACCTCATGCAGCCTTTATCTATCCCCCATTCCCTCAAGATGGCTGGACCATCATTGTAAATACACACCTGTACTTTGTGTCACCCACACCTCATTGTAGATTGGAAGCTCTTACGGGCAGGGACGTCATTATTTTGTTTTAATTATTGTATTACCTTCAACTTTGTTACTTATGACTGTTGTGTATGAACTGCCGAATTGTAAAGCGCTGCGGAATATGTTGGCCCTGTATAATTCATTATTATCAAAGTTCTTGTTCCTAAGCCACTAAGAGTCACTTTTACCCCATAGTACTTTATCGGGCTACTGAAATGGACATTAGCTATGCATCTTCTTGTTTACTTGGCTTCAAACAAAGATTCACACGTTCTCTTTTCTGACCCTAATGACATAAGCTATGGCACAGGCCTCAGTCTTGGCGCCTACGTCGTCATTTTAACAATGCAGACCCTACCGGCGACTTAGGAGTATACCTGTGAAATTTTATCATTATCACTCTTCATACACCATTTCACACCCTGGGGACAGGAGAGAGCTGGCTCACGCTTCAGCTACAGTCATCCTTTTTCATCCATTTTATATATTATTTTGTCATTTCTCGTTATTATTGTATACATATATTGACGATTTCTCTGTCTCTTTGGAACGGTAATTACTTACAGATCTTATAACATGAGCACAAGATTATCTTGGGTAGATTCCTTCAGGATTTCTATATTTTACTTACGCTATAAAGGGGTTAGGCTTCTTTTACACTTACAGGGTTTTTTGCGTCCCGTTACTGCGGGCCTTTTTTGCGGGCTGTACCGCCACAATTTTCACAGTCTGCCGCAATAATGGACCGCAAAAACTTGCGGAACGCCGTTTTTCAGGTTCCCAATACTATGAAAGAAGTATTGGAAAAAAAAACGGCATTCCGCAAAACCGGAAGGGACGGTGCACCGAAGCGGCCCCATTGATTTTCAATGGGGGCCGTGTCCGTAAGCCGTGAAAAAGATCGAGCAGACTATCTTTATTCACTGCCGCAAATACGGCCCTCACGGCCATACGGCACTCCGACTAATTTTTGCGGGCCGATTTTGCGACCCCATAGAAATCTATTGGGGACGCAAAAACACGGTAAATGTATAAGAAGTAAGGTTTCTCCTTGCGGAGAGTGACATGCTGCCAGCTGTGGCTTGTCAAGGTAAGGAGACTTATTCGCCATGCAATGCTCCTCTGGGTAAATAATATGCAAATTGCCTCTTCAGAAAGAAAGAGGACTTTTACTCTACAGCGCCACCTATTGGTAGTAGCGATCCTACAAGTCACAATCAACCCTTTAACGAGTCTTGTAGTATGACTTAGGATACAAGCCAAATCAGAATCTCAATTTGCAGACACGGTGTTTCGAGCTGTTGGCTCTCGTCAGTGCAAAGTATGAGATCTGATTTGGCAAGGTAAATGTATAGTAAATGTATAGGAACCCTTATTCAGGGTTTGATGTTGTTTTTCCTAAGGGTCTAAGAACTTACTTGCAGGTAGTTGCCAATTACATGCCTGTTCTGCCCTGCAACCATTTCTCCCAGTTCAGGTAGTAACATTTCTTTGACCTCACATCAACAGAGCAGCTCTCTCTTCCGCTCTCTCGACGGAATGTCACGTTGATGGACAGCCAGCAAATCCTCAATTTGACAGCTGGCTCCACACTTCCTATCAGCACAGCTGACAACTGGCTTCCTGCTGCCTAACCGCAGGGAGCCGACTGTTAATCAGTATGACGTCAGCAGTGACGTCCTGTCAACAGAGCAGAGTGGGAGAGAAAGAACTGCTCTGTCCCATAGGAGAAGAAAACCAAAAATAACTCCTTTAATTATGTTGAATATACCTTGTACATACTTTTGGGTGTGTAATATTTCTTCCCCTTTTCCCTTCTTTATGGTAGGCTACAAATGTTTGGTCATTATTTTCTGTATGTATTGCTACAGATTTCTTGCGAAAAACAACAAGGTTTAAATGTGGAAACAATCCATTTATCCATAGCTGGAAATAAATAATAAATTACACTCAAACTTCATACAAGTCTTGTATCCACATTGTGCTGGGACCTTCGGAGAATGTAGGCTGATACCCAGTCTTGTGCATGAATCCACTGACCTAGTGTGTGTATACACCCCGAACCAAGCGACACAAGCAAGGCACAGTCTAGGAAAACAGCTCTATAAAAGGGTGACATTTTTTAGAAAACAAAAGAATTCCAACAGACAGGGCTTTCAAGTTACAGGTAATACAACCAGGCACTTTGGTCTCGATTCTCCAATGTGAGATATTTCACTGGAAAAACACATTGACTAGCTGTTGCTTTAGGGATGTCTACTAATGTAAGTATAACCAGGTTATGCCGGCAGCGAAATCTAGCTGCCCACAATCACTGAAAGACATTACTAGGGGAAGAGGTTACTATTAGTGATGAGGTGCTATCCGAGCATGTTCTGGTGTTAATCGAGTGTCTTCGGCATGCTCGGATAATATGTTAGAGTCCCCACGGCTGTATGTCTCGAGGCTGCTCGACAGCCGCAACACATGCGGGATTGTCTGTTTGTTAGGCTATCCCTCGTGTTGCGACTGTCAAACAGCCAAGACATACAGCCACGGGGACTCTAACAAATTATCCGAACACCGAAGACACTGTGTTAGCACCCGAGCATTCTCAGATAACACCTGATGAGAGCACGTTCGCTCATTACTAGTTACTATCACTTCTACTTGAGCTCTATGGGACCACTAGCTACCAATTACCGTATATACTCGTGTATAAGCAGACCCGAGTATAAGCCGACCCCCCTAATTTTGCCACAAAAAACTGGGAAAACTTAATGACTCGAGTATAAGCTTAGGGTGGAAAATGCAGCAGCTACTGGTAAATTTCAAAAATAGAAATAGCTACCAATTAAAGTAAAATTAATTGAGACATCAGTAGGTTAAATGTTTTTGAATATCCATACTGAATCAAGAGCCCCATATAATGCTCCATACAGTTCATGATGGCCCCATAAGATGTTCCATACAAAATACACCCCCTATAATGTTGCACAAAGGTTAATAATGGCCCAATAAGATGCTCCATAGAATAAAATGCCCCATATAATGCTGCACAAAGGTTAATAATGGCCCTATAAGATGCTCCATAGAATAATATGCCCCAAATATGCTGCTCCATAGAGGTTATGGCCCCATAAGATGTTCCATAGATTATGCCCCATATGCTGCCCCATAGATTATGCCCCCATATGCTGCTCCATAGATTATGCCCCGTATGCTGCTGCTGTTGCAGCAAAAAAAAAAAAAAAAGACATTGACCTCTCGTCGCTGGGGGCCAGGTGCCGGTGTCCTGAGCAGGCGAGGACACTCGTGCGCTATTAGGGACAGATGCCGGTGTCACCGCTGGCTCAGGGTCCCAGGCACCTGTGATATTCACCTGTCCTTGTTCCACCGCTGAGCGCCGCTCTGTCTTCCAGGTCCCTCTGTCAGTGACTGTTCAGGCAGAGGGCGTGGTGCACACTAACTACTCCATCGCGCCCTCTAACCTGAACATCACAGCCAGAGGATGTGGAGCACAGAGCGGCGCGTGGTGGAATGGGGACAGGTGAATATCGCATATACTTACCCCCTCCTGGAGTGGTCTCTGCAGCCCCGCTTCTCCCACGGTCTCTGGCATCAATTCCTTCCTTCAGCGGTCACAAGGTACCATTCATTAAAGTCATGAATATGCGCATATTCATGATTTTAGTAAGCGGTACCAAGTGACCACTGAAGGAAGGAGTCTGAGACCGTGGGAGAAGCAGGGGGCTGCAGAGATGCGCTGGGGGGGGGGGGGTAAGTATGATCTGACACCCGCGCTCCCCCTCCCCCGCCCAGGTATATGACTCGCGTATAAGCCGAGAGGGGGATTTCAGCCTTAAAAAATGGGCTGAAAATCTCGGCTTATACGCTAGTATACACGGTACTTAACGTTCTGGCTACAGGGATGTCGGAAGTTGTCTTCCCATACAATGTTGTGACAGGTATATCCTCTTATTACTGGCAGTACCTGGCTGCTCCTGCATCACCGCTTGTATAAAAGGCTTGCCGACATTTATAGTAGCCAGTAATAGGTTATAGTTCACCAAGATGTGACCCCCAGGAAAAGTGAAATACTGCAGTACTAAAAAGGGAATGTGTTCCACAATATTTACCGTTCTGGATTACTTGCTGAATATTGATTAAAAAAAAGTAACAAAATCATCACTAGAGGACTAATAAACATCCAGCCATGTAGTCCTCCATATTTATGATCTTGTCTAACCCCTTCCTCACCACTTATTGGCAGCTTTTTTCTGTTCACAGTGTACACGGAGAGCTGTCAATCAGTGGTGAGCGGGGCTATCAAAACTGCAGTAGGCAGCCCAGTAAGTGATACATCACAGGAATCAGGGTCTCTTTCTCTAGATCATGCTGCTCTTAGAGGAGGAGAGCAAACACCTTGTATCAGCTAATGTCTTTTATTGTAATTATTCCATTTTCTAAAGTAATCATACAATTTGTAATCTACGCGTCTCAGCAGACCTTTGTGTCTCTATGGATATAGATTACAAACCAGTCCGGTATAGACTGATCCCACATCCCCCCAAACCTTCTTTTGTCTCAATCCCCCTTCTATGGTAGATTATAAGCACCGATAGGAAAAGCCCTCTGTCAACTAACAAGACTGAGGAATTAGAAATAAGAAATCTCATCCTTCAGAGGTTTGAGGGGAAAGATGACAAATTCACAGCAAACCTTATTTATCAGCAAAATCTCTCGTGCCAACTAATACAACGTTGCGACAATCCGGCTCGGAATTCATTTCCAAACCATAGTTTAAAGGGCATACATGTTTGATCATATTTGTGGAAGCCAACTGGCACCCACAGGAGCGCCCACTACCAAGCTGTCACAATATTAAGAGAAAAATACCCAAACAGCCTTATTAAAGCTCCTACCAAACACTCTACTCCAGTCCTACACATTTATTCTTCCTTGTATTCGATTGACTCGACATGTATCTCTTCTATATTGTGCTGTGTCGGTGTATACATTTACCAAAACTAGGTGGCCAGTCTCAGAGCCCCCCCAAATCTTACAAGGAACTCGTCTAGCCATACACACAGCCCTAACTGAGAGGGAGTATGGATATTATGGAGCAAAGCAGATTGATATATAGATTTGTGGGGAAAAGTTCACAATAACTTGTATTTTAGTCATTTAATGGACGCTGCCATTTTTCATTTTCGTGCTTTCGTTTTTTCTTCCCCTTTCAAGAGCCATAACTTTTTCCTTTGACAAAGCCATGAGAGCTTTTTGGCTTTTATGTACTATCAAAATAATTTTATCTCTTGATAGATTTGACTTTTACGAACATATAGATACAAAATTTTTACAGAGGACATTGATCTAGGGATCAAGTGCTGTTAGACACGGACCACAATTTCCTAGGACAGTTCATCAATATGTGAAGGGTGGAGGTCTGACTTCTGCAACCACAAGAGAGCAACCACACCACTTTATGGAGTACGAGAACAGTCTTCTTACAGCTATCCGCCTGATCAGAGCTAAAAGTCCTTTGAACTCCACTACAGAACGTGAGACATCACACACATCAGACTCTATACCACACAGCACTGGAGGGTTGATAACCATCCGGTCAGACATCAATAGGTTGAACTTTAACACCGGTGATCGGGATACTTCAAACCTGGGATGCAAATTAAAAATCTCATTTAAAGCAAGCCTGTCGAAAGAACGGGGAACAGGCTAGTCTATGTGTGGTAGAATGGTTTCCAGCAAAAAGAGCTGTGTAGGTTAATGGAGGGTATCATTTACTAAATCCCTTCTGGGCAATTCTACTCAGTGATTGACAGTCTTCCCTGCAAATATACCATGATACATCTTCCAGCCATAGGATAGGCCTGTCCACCGGACTTGTCCATCAAATGTGCAGAATAGGATTTTATCACGGCAGAGTATCCGAGTCAGGTCCCACAGGTATCTGCAATGCTGTTAGTTTGCGTCTTCAGATCTGTGGTCGGGGGTCTGGAGAATCTTAACCTCGTAACAGCCAAGCGCCATAAATTTACAGAACTTGATCCTGGCCTTTAACCCCACGCTATTGAAAATTACAACCACAGGGTTGGAGCTCCTGCACGCTAGCAGGAGGTCAGGGGCTCAGCTGTCAGACAAGGGAAGGATCCTGGAGAGAACATGTTACCATGTCTATCCCTATTTCTTCAGCTGCATAGTCCTTGCTTCTGTAGGACCTGGCGATCACGTGATAGGTCCCTGCAGAGCTGATCTGGGTCACTGTCATTGTAGTTGGCCATTTTCCTTTGTAACTGGCGCATCAATAAAGCCCCAGTTAACCCTTTAGTGACCGAGTCAATTTCAACCTTCCTGACCAGGCCTTTTTTTTTTTCTTTTCTTTAAATCTGAACAGTGTCACTGTGTCGTAATAACTCTGGAATGTGTCGACATGTCCAAGTAATTCCGAGACTGTTTTTTCGTGACACAATGTACTTTATGTTAAGTTGTAAATTTAAGTAGATATGTTTTGCATTTGTGAAAAAAAAAAAAAATCAGATTTTTGTCAAATATTTTGAAAAATTCACAACTTTCAATCTTTATATCTTTAACCCCTTAGTGAGAGAGCCAAATTTTAAAAATCTGACCAGTGTCACTTTATGTGGTAATAACTCTGGGACGCTTCAACAAATTCCATTGATTTTGAGATTGTTTTTTCGTGACACATTATACTTTATGATAATGGTAAATTTAGGTTGGTATGTTTTGTGTTTATTTATAAAAAATACCAGAAATTTGACAAAAATGTAAAAAAAAATAGCAATTTTCAAACTTTGAATGATTATCCCTTTAATTCAGATAGTCATACCATAGCAAAAAATTAATAGTAATTCCCACATGTCTGCTCTACATCAGCACCATTTGTAAAATTGTTCTTTATTTTGTTAGCATTTCAGGAGGTTTAAAAATGTAGCAGCAATTTTTCATTTTTTCAAGGAAATTTACAAAATTATTTTTTTAGGGACCTATCCAGGTTTGAAGTGACATTAGGGGTCCTATATATTGGGAAAGCCCCGAAAGTTATACCATTTTAAAAACAACACCTTGTGACATACTGAAAACTGCTATCAGACAGTTTATTAACCTTTCAGATGCTTTTCAGGAATTAATACAAAGTGGCATGATAGGAATGAAAAAGTTGATTTTCACTACCTAATTGTCACTGACTTTTGAACATGTTACTACTATAGCCGGCAGACTCTAAAGGGCATTTCACACTAAGAGATATCGCTAGCAATATCGCTATAACTAGTGACGTTATAGCGATATTGCTAGCGATATCGCTGTGTGTGATACTTACCTCCGACGGCTCCCCCGCTGGCTATCGCTGATCGCGCGAGAACGTTCAGGACCGTTTCTCGTCGTCTGCTTCCTGCGGCGCTTCCTGCTGTGAGGACGAGCGACGCGTGGAGCCGGGCGGGAGGACGCAGGATCGCCTGGTGTGACAGGTAAGTAGCGATCCCCGTCCCCAGCGATGTCGCTGGCGAGATCTGCCTGTGTGGCAGCTCACTAGCGACCACTTAGCGATGTACCAGCGATCCTGACCGCGTCATATCGCTGGTCGGGATCGCTGGTACATCGCTAAGTGTGACAGTACCTTAAGGCCGCTATTTGCTAGTGAATTGCCATGGCAAACATCCAGACTACACAATAATGATCTCAGGGTGTCAATAGGGATAAAGAGGGAGAAGCCACACTCTTTTAAACATTTATATGATGTAGTCTCTATTGACAGCAGCATCTAAGGGGTTAAACAGATATGGACAGTGACAACACTGATCGTGGCTGATGCAGCAAGTTGTCAGCTATAATGTACAGCCGACAGCTGCTGGATTGTTACTTGTATGGGGATGCTAGTCTCTTATATCTCAGGTCAGTTAAAAGACGTATTGACGGTCATTAAGGGGTTAAACCAGTCAGTCAGTCAGACTGTACAAAATAACATTTCCCACACGTCTACTTTATCTTTGCATCATTTTTCAAATGTCATTTTATTTTTGTTAGGATGTTAGAAGGGTTAAACGTTTAATAGCAATTTTCATTTTTTTTTCCAGGGGAAGAGTCTTGAGGAGATCATTTGCATATTCCCAGTGCCTTCTGGGATAAGTGAAGAGTCTCCGCGAGCTCAACGATCACTGGGTTTTGGCCGTTGCAGCTGAAAAGAAAATCGGAAAACCAGGGGAAGAGTCTTGAGGAGATCATTTGCATATTCCCAGTGCCTTCTGGGATAAGTGAAGAGTCTCCGCGAGCTCAACGATCACTGGGTTTTGGCCGTTGCAGCTGAAAAGAGGAAATCGGAAAACCAGGGGAAGAGTCTTGAGGAGATCATTTGCATATTCCCAGTGCCTTCTGGGATAAGTGAAGAGTCTCCGCGAGCTCAACGATCACTGGGTTTTGGCCGTTGCAGCTGAAAAGAGGAAATCGGAAAACCAGGGGAAGAGTCTTGAGGAGATCATTTGCATATTCCCAGTGCCTTCTGGGATAAGTGAAGAGTCTCCGCGAGCTCAACGATCACTGGGTTTTGGCCGTTGCAGCTGAAAAGAGGAAATCGGAAAACCAGGGGAAGAGTCTTGAGGAGATCATTTGCATATTCCCAGTGCCTTCTGGGATAAGTGAAGAGTCTCCGCGAGCTCAACGATCACTGGGTTTTGGCCGTTGCAGCTGAAAAGAGGAAATCGGAAAACCAGGGGAAGAGTCTTGAGGAGATCATTTGCATATTCCCAGTGCCTTCTGGGATAAGTGAAGAGTCTCCGCGAGCTCAACGATCACTGGGTTTTGGCCGTTGCAGCTGAAAAGAGGAAATCGGAAAACCAGGGGAAGAGTCTTGAGGAGATCATTTGCATATTCCCAGTGCCTTCTGCGATAAGTGAAAGAGTCTCCGCGAGCTCAACGATCACTGGGTTTTGGCCGTTGCAGCTGAAAAGAGGAAATCGGAAAACCAGGGGAAGAGTCTTGAGGAGATCATTTGCATATTCCCAGTGCCTTCTGGGATAAGTGAAGAGTCTCCGCGAGCTCAACGATCACTGGGTTTTGGCCGTTGCAGCTGAAAAGAGGAAATCGGAAAACCAGGGGAAGAGTCTTGAGGAGATCATTTGCATATTCCCAGTGCCTTCTGGGATAAGTGAAGAGTCTCCGCGAGCTCAACGATCACTGGGTTTTGGCCGTTGCAGCTGAAAAGAGGAAATCGGAAAAACCGCGCGTCGAATTTTGGCTCATCTTTCATCGTTTTTAAGAAATCTCAAGATGGAAGAGGCCAGGAGCCATTTGGTGAGCTGCATTTCTTGCTACATGTTCACAGACTTACCAGTGGAAAAGCCAAACTTCACATGCCACAAATGCAAGCTTGTGTCCCTGTTGGAGGAAAAGTTGCAAAATCTCGAAGAGAGGTTGGCTACGTTGAAGATCATTAAGGAAGGTGAAGAGTTCTTGGACAGAGCAGAATTATCTCTTCATGTTACAGAAAGAGAAGAAATTCGAAGTGCACCTGAAGAAACAGAGGAATGGAGACATGTGACCCAGAGAAGCAGGAGGATCAGGAGGCAGTCAGCACCCATACTTCTCAGGAACCAGTACCAGGCTCTCACGCAGGAAAATGATGAAGAAATACATCAGGATAAGACTTTGCCAACAAACAGCAACCTTGTACGCCTTCAGAGTCCTCCTGGATGGAGAAAGAAAAATGTTGTGAAGAAGAAACGGAGAGTGGTGGTCATGGGGGATTCCCTGTTGAGAGGAACTGAGGCCGCTATCTGCAGACCGGATATAACTTCAAGAGAAATGTGCTGTCTTCCAGGTGCAAAAATTAAAGATGTGTCTGACAGGATATCAGGACTCTTCAGACCTACAGATGACTACCCATTCCTGCTACTACATGTGGGGACAAATGACACCGCAAGAAACGACCTGGAAACCATCTGCAGAGACTTTGAAGACTTAGGCAAGAAAGTGAAAGAACTGGGAGCGCAGGTGGTCTTCTCTTCCATCCTCCCAGTGGATGGCCATGGAAAAAGGAGGTGGAATAAGATTCTGCAGGTGAACAACTGGCTACGTCGATGGTGCCGTCAGCAACGATTTGGATTTCTGGATCACGGAGTGAACTACTTATACGATGGACTACTTGCTAGATATGGGGTGCACCTTACGAAGACTGGAAAGCATGTATTTGGAAGTCGCCTTGCTACACTTGTAAGGAGAGCTTTAAACTAGAACAACATGGGAAGGGAAGCAAAAGACCAGAAAAAGCCATACACCTGACAAATGCTATTGAGAACTCTGCTAATAGAAGTGGAAAGGAAGAACAAAGACGAAAGAATCTAATTAATAAAAATATTGGAGAAAGAGAAACCAATCACAAACTAAAATGTTTCTATACTAATGCACAAAGCATGGGCAACAAACAAGGAGAATTGGAACTACTAACACAGGAAAAGAAATATGATGTCATTGGAATCACTGAAACTTGGTGGGACGATACACATGATTGGAATACAAGACTAGAAGGATACAACTTATTTGCAAGAAACAGACTTGATAAACGAGGAGGGGGTGTTGCATTGTATGTTAGAAACGCATATATCTGCACAGAGATTGAAGCTTCAGAGACTGGGAGTTCTGTGGAAACTGTTTGGGTAAGAATACAAGGACAGAACAATGGAAAGGACACCATTGTAGGCATTTACTACAGGCCGCCTGTGCAAGCTGATGATATGGATGAACTCTTTATGCATCAAATGGCCAAGTTCTCCAAAAAATATGACATAGTTGTCATGGGAGATTTCAACTATCCAGACATTTGTTGGGAATCTCTCTCAGGCAAAACTAACAGGTCAAGGAAATTCTTATCCTCTCTTGCTGACAACTTTATCTTCCAAAAGGTAGGGGAGAAAACAAGGGGAACTGCTACCTTGGATCTAATCCTTATAAACAGGGAGGAAATGGTTGAGGAGGTAAAAGTGGCTGGAACCCTAGGAGGTAGCGACCATGCTATTTTAGAATTTTGGATAACTAGAGGCGGAAGACCTGTGAAGACTCAGACGTCAAGGTTAGATTTCAGAAAGGCAGATTTTAAGGGATTCAGAAAGATAATTGGAGGAATCCAATGGCTGGATATCCTTAAAGACAAAAATGTCCAGGAAGGATGGGAAATCTTGAAAAATGAAATTCTCAAAGCACAGTTGTTAACAATTCCGAAAAGAGGGAAGAATAGGAAGCATTTAAGGAAACCAGGATGGGTGAACACAGAACTTAAGCACATGCTAAAAAGGAAGAAAAAAATGTTTATAAAATGGAAAGAGGGAGGCATATCTAAAGAAGAATATAATGCTGTCTGCAGAATCTGCAGAGCACAAATCAGATTAGCTAAAGCTGAAAATGAATTGAGGCTTGCAAGAGATGTCAAAAGCAATAATAAAGGATTTTGGGGATATGTCAAAAGTAAAAGAAAAGTCAAAGATGCTATAGGATTTTTACAGGATGAAAATGATGAAATGGTAAGACAGGATGTTGAGAAGGCTGAACTTTTAAATTCCTATTTTGCATCTGTTTTCTCTCAGAAAGGAAATGTAACACCAACTGTTATTCACTGTCCTATTAAGGGAATAGAAGAATCCAGGATATCTATAAACAGAAAGATAGTGAGGAAACACTTAGCTAACCTAAATGAATTCAAGTCTCCAGGTCCAGATGAATTACACCCCAGAGTACTGAAGGAGATAGCAGAAGAAATTTCTGAACCACTCTCCATAATCTTTGAAAATTCTTGGAGAACAGGAGAAGTGCCAGAAGACTGGAGAAGAGCAAATGTTGTTCCTATCTTCAAAAAGGGGAAGAAGGTGGACCCAGGCAACTATAGGCCGGTGAGTCTGACTTCTATACCAGGAAAGATCTTTGAACAAATTATTAAACAACATGTAAGTCAATACCTGGATAAGAATGAAGTGATCAAACAGAGTCAGCATGGGTTTGTAACTAATAAGTCATGTCAGACTAACTTAATTTCCTTCTATGACGGTATCACTGATTGGGTGGATCAAGGAAATGCTGTAGATATAGTATATCTTGACTTCAGCAAAGCATTTGACAAAGTCTCTCATACAATCCTTATTGAAAAAATGACTAAGTATGGAATGGACAAGGCAACTGTTAGGTGGATTCATAGCTGGCTTAGTGATCGGACCCAAAGAGTGGTCGTAAATGGCTGCACATCCAGTTGGAAGAATGTCTCAAGTGGGGTACCACAGGGCTCTGTCCTGGGCCCTGTATTGTTCAACATCTTTATCAACGATTTAGATGAAGGAATTGAGGGTAAACTGATTAAATTTGCTGATGACACAAAGCTAGGAGGGATAGCTAATACTAGAGAAGAGAGAGAGAGGATTCAAAAAGATTTAAATAAACTGGAGAAGTGGGCAGTAACTAACAGAATGGTTTTTAACAGGGAGAAATGCAAAGTACTACATCTGGGCAATAAAAATGAAAAAAGCATATATAGAATGGGAGGAATAGGGCTAAGTGACAGCACATGTGAAAAAGACTTGGGTATACTAATAGATCACAGACTGAATATGAGTCAACAGTGTGATGCAGCAGCAAAAAAGGCAAATGCAGTTCTAGGATGTATTAACAGAAGCATACAGTCTAGATCACGTGAAGTCATTATTTCCCTCTACTCCTCTTTGGTCAGACCTCATCTGGAATATTGTGTCCAGTTTTGGGCACCACATTTTAAAAAAGACATCAACAAACTGAAGCAAGTTCAGAAAAGAGCGACCAGAATGGTGACCGGTCTGCAAACCCTGTCTTATGAGGAAAGGTTGCAGGATTTGGGAATGTTTAGTTTGCAAAAGAGAAGACTGAGAGGAGACTTAATTGCTGTCTACAAATATCTAAAGGGCTGTCACATTGTAGAAGGCTCAACTTTATTCTCATTTGCACAAGGAAAGACTAGAAGCAATGGGATGAAACTGAATGGGAGGAGACACAGATTAGATATTAGAAAAAACTTTTTGACAGTTAGAGTGATCAATGAGTGGAACAGGCTGCCACGAGAAGTGGTGAGTTCTCCTTCAATGGAAGTCTTCAAACAGAGGCTGGACAGACATCTGACTGGGATGATTTAGCGAATCCTGCTTTGAGCAGGGGGTTGGACCAGATGGCCCAGGAGGTCCCTTCCAACTCTACGATTCTATGATTCTATGATTCCCAAGATATTTACATAACCTGTTTCTTTAGGGATCTATTCAGATGTAAATGGACTTTGAGGAGCCTATATATTGCAAACTCCCCTAAAGTGATGCCATTTTAAAAAACGCACCCCTCAAATAATTTAAACTGATGTCAAAAAGTTTCTTAACCCTTCAGGTGCTGCACATGGATTAGTACAAAGTGGAATGGAAAAACAAAATTGTACTTTTCCTCTAAAATGTTGTATTGTTCCCAATTATGTCACTTTTGCAAGGAATAGGACAAGAAAACAGACCCCCACGATATGCCACCTAGTTTCTTCTGAGAGCGCTGATACCCCACATGTGGTCAGAAACCTGTTTTGACAAAAGCCAGGGCTCGGAAGGGAAGGTGCACCATTTGAATTTTGGAACACCAAGTTAACTGAAAAAGATTGCGGGCTCCATGTCGCATTTGCAGAGCATCTTAAAAGGCACACAAACAGCAGAAAACCGCCACAAGAGACCCCATTTTTGAAACCACACCCCTCAAGGATTTTATCCAGGGGTATAGTGAGCATTTTGAACCCACAGGTACCACACAGAATTTGATAACATTAGATCATCATATTGAAAATGTTTAGTTTTTATTTTTTTTGCTTTAGCCCCAAATTTTTCACTTTTGCAAGAGGTAACATGAAAAAAGTGGACCCTGCAGTATGTTACCCACTTTCTTCTGAATGTGGCACTATTCCCACAAGTAGTCAAAAAGCAGAAACACCCACAAGTGACCCCATTTTAGAAACTAGAACCATCAAAGAATTCATCTAGAAGGGGTACTGAGCTGTAAAAAATCATGGATTTTTGTGAAAAGGATTTTACAGTGAGTTTTTCTCCGAAACGCTCATTGGGGGACACAGGTACTGTGGGGACACAGGTACTGTGGGTGTATGCTACTGCCGCCTGGAGGATGACACTAAGTGAAAAAAAGAGTTTAGCTCCTCCTCCGCCATATACACGCTCGCCCCGATTGCGGGCGGAAATCAGTTTAGTGCAAAAGCAGTAGGAGATCAACAAAAATCAGCCTTAATGCAGGTAACATGTCCAGAAAAAAAAAAACATCCTAATATCAAACGAAAATGCATATTAATTAAACAAACAAGAGCCAAATGGCTAACAGGGTGGGTGATGTGTCCCCCAATGAGCGTCTCGGAGAAAAGGATTTTACGGTGAGTTTACCACAAACATCCATGTTTCTCCTTCGCCTCATTGGGGGACACAGGTATTGTGGGACGTCCTAAAGCAGTCCCTGGGTGGGAAGTTGACTCACCGATCCAAGCTACATGCACCTCCTGTCTAAAGGTGCGTTACCGCTGCTTGGAGAATCCTTCTACCCAGGCTTGCATCCGCTGAAGCCTGAGTATGGATATTGTAATGTTTGGCAAATGTGTGCAGGCTGAACCAGGTCGCTGCCTTGCAAACCTGTTCCGCGAAGCCTGGTGCCGAAGCGCCCAAGAGGCGCCCACTGCCCGAGTAGAGTGTGCTCTGATCCCTGCTGGAACCGGCGCACCTCTGATGCGGTAGGACTCCTGAATAGTCAAACAAATTCATCTGGCTATGGTCGATTTTGAGGCAGCGAGCCCCTTCCTGCGCCCTTCGGGGAGCACGAACAGCGTGTCTGTCTGACGAAAGGGTGCCGTCCATGACACGTACCTCCGAAGGGCTCTTACCAGGTCTAACGTGTAAAGAGCCCTTTCCACACGGTGCACCGGTGCTGCACAAAAAGAGGGCAAGACAATATCCTCATTAATGTGCAACGAGGAAACGACCTTCGGCAGAAAAGGGGGAGCTGGTCTGAGAACCACTTTATCCTTATGGAAAGTGAGAAACGGGGCTCGACAGGATAGGGCCGCCAGCTCCGGGACCCGCCTGATAGAAGTTAAGGCTACCAGGAATACCACCTTCCAGGACAGGTACAACAAAGACATCCTGTAGCGGTTCGAATGGGGCTTCCTGCAAAACGCTTAGGACCAGGCTAAGGTCCCAGGCATCCAGGGGTGCCCTATAGGGAGGTACCAAATGGGAGACTCCCTGAATGAAAGTCTTCACCTGCAAATTGGTAGTAATTCTGCGCTGAAACAGGATGGATAAAGCCGATATCTATCTCCTGAGGGAGCTTAGAGCTAACCCTGAGTCTAGGCCAGACTGGATAAAGGCCAAGATGTTGGGAATAGAGAAGCTCAGTGGAGCACAACCGCAGCCTTGACACCAAGAAAAGAAAACCTTCCAGGTGTGATGGTAAATACGTGCTGAGGCCAGCTTCCGGGCGCTAACCATTGTAGCGACCACCTCATGCCCAAACCCCACCTGGGTTAGAATCCAAGATTCAACGGCCATGCCGTCAAACACAGGGCCCCTGAGCTCGGGTGGAAGATCGGGCCCTGGGACAGTAGATTTGGGCGCTCTGGCAGTCGCCAAGGGACGTCGGCGAGCAGCTGCACCAGATCTGCGTACCACGCTCGGCGGGGCCAGTCTGGAGTCAGCAGAATCGCTGAAACCACTTCTGTTTTGATCTTCTTGATGACCCTCGGGAGTAGTGGCAGCGGAGGAAATAGATATGGGAGGCGAAACTGGTTCCATGGCAGAACCAACGCATCTACAGCAATTGCCTTCGGGTCCCTGGACCGAGCAACAAACGTGGGCACCTTGCGCATGGTTTCTCTGCTGCAGGTGCCCCCTTGATGATTTATTTAAGCCACTGCCGTGTCGGTGTCTGATTGAATCCAGACGGGGCGGCCTGCTACAAGATGATGAAAATGTTGCAGAGCCAGCCGGATTGCTCGCGTCTGCTAGAAGGTGATGAAAATGTTGCAGAGCCAGCCGGATTGCTCGTATCTCCAACAAGTTGATCGGCAGGCGTGCCTCCCAAAGACGGTGGTCCCCGCAGGTCGTGTGCTGGCGAAAAACCGCTCCCCAGCCGAGGAGGCTGGCGTCGGTTGTCACCACCAACCAATGATCTGGGGGAAAGGGTTTCCCCTGAAGCAGAGAGGAACTGGTTATCCACCACTCGAGTGACTGTCTGACCTGAGAGGACAACTGGCACCGGCGATCGAGCGTGAAAGGCTTCTTGTCCCAGGATGACAAGAGGGCGTGCTGCAGGGGGAGAAGACGGAACTGGGCGAACGGTATCGCTTCCATTGATGCCACCATTTTCCCTAGAATCCTCATCCCGAAACGGATGGTATGAGGGACTGGTTGGTGAAGTGTCCAGACTCCCTGCCGGAGTGCTAGGGCCTTGTCCTGAGGGAGAATTACCAACCCTCGGAAGGTGTCGAAGATCATCCCTAAAAAGGAAATCCTCTGAGCTGGCACAAGGGACGATTTCTTCACGTTGACCAACCACCCTAAGCATCTACTGTGATGCTGACACTTTCCTCGCATGCCCGCATTGAAGGGCCCTTGACCAAGAGGTTGTCCAAGTAAGGCAAAACGACTATGCCCCGAGAGTGCAAGATGGCCATGACGACTATCATGACCTTTGTGAACACTCTGGGGGCGGTGGCTAGCCCGAAGGGCAGCGCTGCGAACTGAAAATGTAGATCGTTGATGGCAAAGTGTAGAAACCTTTGATGCGGAGGGAAAATGGGGATATGTAGATAGGAGTACTGGATATCGATAGAGGCCAAGTACTCTCCCTGCCCCATGGCCGATATGACTGAACAGAGAGACTCCATCCGGAAATGTCTGACCCTGATGAATTTGTTCAGGAGCTTCAGGTCCAAAACAGGTCTGACAGTCCCGTCCTTTTTGGGGACCGCGAATAGGTTGGAATAAAAGCCATGAGCCTTTTCGTGTTCTGGCACGGGAATAATGACTCCGTTGCGCTGGAGCGATTCGATGGCTCCTAGCAAAGCCCTTACCCTGGGAAGACGGGAAAGAAAAAACCGTCTTGGGGGATACCTGACAAACTATTTTGTACACTGAGGACACCAGCTCTTTTACCCATGTGTCGTGTGCGACTGTGAGCCAGACGTGGCGAAACCAGAGTAGGCGGCCGCCTACCTTGCTGGTGTCGCCTGGCAAATGCCTCGAGTCATTTAGCTGAAGATCTTTAGGACCTGGATCCCCTCGCCCTGGATTGGTTAGTACGCATTCTCCCCAACGGGTTGGCTCTATATGAGACCTATCGATCTCTATCCTGGTTGGGGCGACAAGAAGCTGCGGAATTGGCTGCTGTGGTCCACCCGGGGTTGCGAAAGGCCCGAAAACGTGCCTGAAACTGGTGATGAAACAGCGGTTTGACCTTTTGTTGAGGGAGAAAACCGCTCTTCCCTCCTGTGGAAGAGATGAGCTGATCTAACTTCTTCCCGAACAGGCAGCCGGACTGATAATTTGGAGAAGTCAAGGACTTCTTGGAGGTTTAATCGGCCCGCCATGTCCTTAACCATAGAGCTCTCCTAATGGAAATTGCATTAGCGGCAGCAAGTGCCGACGTCCAAAGATGCATTGATCAAGTAATCCCCAGCCATAGCGATCTGACTCGCGATCTCTGATACTTCTGCAGGTAGGTCCCTATCCTGCAAGGCTTTGTTTAATGATTCTGACCAAGAAATCATGGCCACCCACGTTGCCGTGAACAAGGGAGAGAGTGCTGACCCTGATGCCTCAAATACTGAGCGAGCCAACGATTCGTGGGATCCTTAATAGAAGAACCACTAGGTATGGATAACAGGGTCTTAGAGGCCAAGCGTGACATGGGTGGATCCACCGTTGGGGATTCCGTCCATTTTTTACAGAGATCCGGGGCTAACGGACCCGAGAAGAGTCTGTCTGGCCCGTTCCCTGTGTCGTTGCACTATGTCCTCGAACTCTTGGTGAGTGCAAAATACTCTATGAGGCCGCTTAACTCGCTTAAATGCCACCTTATGGCATGAAGCCAAGGTGGAATCATCCTCAATCCCCAAAGTCTGGTTGATGGCTTCGATGAGGCTGTCCACTGTTTCACTACACCTTGGAGTATCTAGGTCAAGGGGTTCGTCTGAGTCGAAATCTGAGGTTTGCTCGCTATCGACCACTGGTGATGGAGAGCGAGAAGCGGAACTCACGGATGCCAAGGCACCGGATGGACTGGGAGACGCCGTGTGGGTTCATTTCCCCCATGTCTGTCTGGAGTGAGAGCGGCCCCTGCAGGCCGGAGGCTCCTGTGAGGTGGAGGACCCTCTAAGACAGGCGAGCCACTGTCCCTGCCCCTATCTGGAGCGCGAAGGGACTCTATTGCTCTCGTAAGCGACGCCATGGACTGCAACAGTGATAGGGCCCACTCTGGGGGACTTGATACACTGGGCCCGATCGCAGGGGAGGGCTCCTGGGCGCGTTTGGAATCGCAGACTTCGCATAATCGCTTGCTCTGCGCCCGCGGAAAAGCGGCCCGACAAGAGAAGCATGCAGCGTATAGAAATGTGTGCGTCTTCGCTTTTTCGGACATGCGGTATCTGCCAGGCATTAGCACTGCAGACCGCTGGGGGCACTCCTCGATTTCCCATAACATGGCATCTCGGGCAGCACTTACCTCAGACCTGCGCCCCCACGTGTCCTGGACGTGACGGGCGTTGCTCCAGCTCAAGGAAGCGCGCGCCACAGCTGCGGGGCGGGCTGTCGGCAGAAGGCGTTCCGGGGGCGGTACTTCCGGCCAGGCGCTGGTCCGAAGCCGGGGGCTCAATTTCTTCGGCGCCCGCCCAGGCCACAAGAGGCAGGCCGCCGGAAATGACGCAAGGAAGGAGGAGGCGGGACTTCCGCCCGCGGCCTAGCTCCGGCCGAAGCCGCAGGCTCGATTTACGGTGCCTGCCCGTGACGGGGGGGGCGGACCCACCTCCCACGGAGTCCCAGGCCGAGGCTACATGGCTGGACGTGCAGACCCGCCGCCGTGCGCGACGGGGGGTGCCCTCTTCGGCTTCTGCTGCCCCGACCTCCGATGAAAAGGCTAAGGGCTCCAGCCCTGTGGACGTTGCTGCAGGAGTCCTCCCCGGCCATCCTCCTAAAGCTCCCCAGCTCAGGTAGAGGGGAGGGGAGGGGGGGGCCACATATAGGACGGTGCGGGCACCCTAGCTACGTCTTTCCCTCCAGGGATGAGGAGAGGGACCGTCCGCCGCCTTGCAGCACCGCAGTTTAACATTGGTGGAGCAGTGCGGGCCGCACGGACTATGCTTGTACCTCTGTACAGCCTAGGGTTTCAATACCTTAGGGTGGTCAGGGCTAAGTCCAGCATCATGTCCCACGTTGCAAGAGAGGATAAGTGGAGGCGACACTCGCACGTGCTCTCCCGTTGTTGGTTTGGGGAGATCGGACCCTTTCATTCGGGTCCGTCGCCCCTGTCTCATTTTCATGGGGAAAAAAAAAAAAAGTCTGGAGAAAAACAGACGTGTGCCTCCAACGGACACTAAGCAAGAACTGATTTCCGCCCGCAATCGGGGCGAGGGAGTATACGGCGGCGGAGGAGCTAACCTCTTTTTTTCACTTAGTGTCAAGCCTCCAGGCGGCAGTAGCATACACCCACAGTACCTGTGTCCCCACAGTACCTGTGTCCCCCAATGAGGCGAAGGAGAAAAAAATCAGATTCTTTTTATTGAAAGTTGTTCAAATTAAGAACAATTACAGACAAAAATACAACACATCCCACCTCCCAACACAGTACAAGTCATATGAAAGTGCAAAAGATGAACCACAATTCACTAAATGAGAAGATATCTTGCTTAGTTAGCGTTAACTATAACAGATTAAATAAAGATGAATAAGAGTATGCTGGAAAAAGCATCGCCAATAAACGTAATGCATCTGGAGTTGATACTGCATAGTCCTAGTTCTTCAGAACAGACCTAAATGGTATCTCTAACTCTCTTGATGCCAATCCTGATCCACCAATCCATGGTACTGACCCAATTTAACCTATAGGTGATAAAGCTTTAAAATATTTAGATGTGACAAGCCCCTGAGGTGTAAGAACAGCAGAAACACTCACAAGAGGCCCCATATTGGAAACATCACTGCTTAAGGAATTCATCTAGGGGTGTGGTGCCTCACAGAATTTTATCACATTAAGAAGTGCAAATACATTTTAGGGGTAAAATAAATATATATATTTATTTTTTGGTTGAAAATCTGTCATTTACACAAGGTTTATAGGTGAAACTGGACCCCACAATTTATTGCACAATTTCTCCCTAATGCAGTGATTTGGTTTTTGGAGCACAGATTTTGCCAGAATAGTTTGTGGTCGACATTTCCTGAAGCCCCAAGGTGCCAAAACACAAAAAAAAAAAAAAACAACACAAGGCTGACCTTATTGTACAAATTGCACTTCTCAATGCATTCATCTTAAGACTGCAATGACTATTTCTGCCAGTTTAGTGCCCATACAGTGTAGAGCCCCCATACGTCGTGTCCAGTTTGTGCTTCTGGAGGCACTCACCCCGTAAATTGATAATTGGGCTCTGCCCACTAAAATAATGCCAAAATGTGGCCACTTACTGAGATTTAGGCACAGTGGGGATCAGAAAGAGGGGGAATTTGGGAGCACAGATTTCACTTGACGGGTTGGAGACATGTCGCTTTTCTAGAGTCTTGTTCTACCAGTAACGTGGGAACACCCTATAGTTCCAGTGACAGATGGCGGACCTGAGTGGAGGCTGGATGAGAGAAGTTTTATTTTTATTGGTAACATTTTGGGGTACAGTACATTTTTTGATCGCTTTCAGTATAAGGCTAGGATCACATTCTTGCGTTCTACACTAAACACTAGGGGGGTTTCCGTGTAAATCTCAAAAATGTACCGTATTTTGTGGACTATAAGAGGCGCCCCAAATTTTGGGGAGGAAACTGGGAATTTTTTTTTTTTTTTTTTTAATAAAATGGTGGTTCGTCTTACAGTCTGCTTTTAAAGGTAGATTAATAAGGGGTAGGGGCAGCTGTGGTGAAGCAGGGGTCACTGCTGCAAGAAGCTAACGGCAGCAGTAGTGGGGCGATGCTGCAGCCCAGGATGGGAGGAGGGGGATGTTCAGCGATGAGACGCTGTGGTGGGCCCAGAGCTATCACAAAATGCCAGCGGAGTGCCCGCAGTTCCCTCGACTCCCGAAATATCAATCTGCTTATATCTGGATCTCACAAGTCATCGTACCTTGGGAATCATCAGATGACCTCAGGGTACCATGGCAACGATTGGCACCTGTGCTAAAGATCGTGGGTGGTCGATCCTGCCATAAGGGGTCTTTTAACCACTTAGATTCCATTGTTTCAATTGACAGCGGTATTTAAGGGGTTATTCATACCCGATTGGTTCCAATACTGGCCGCAGTCGAGCCGTTGCGTGCGGCTATCACCAGAAGAAATTGCATCTGCAGGGGAAGGGCGCTATTCACTTATTCCTTATCTTCATTTTAAAACAGCGATGAGGGAATAAGGTCCACCGGGGATGTATGATGGGGCCTTGGACAAGAAATTATGTAACAAACTACTACTAAAAATCACTTGTAAAATAAAAGAGAAACAAAAAGTCCCCTTTGAAAAACAATACGAATAAAATCCACCATCACCATATAAAACACGTTATTACACACAAAAAACAAAATCCCGCGCATATTAGGTATTCACACAAATGTAATAACAAGGGACAATTCATCAGGTTATTGGTTCAGAAAAATGAAAATGATAAAAGTTTGAAAAAAACAAAAGTAAATAAAATTACTTTTTCAACATTTGTGTAACAGAAAAAAAAAAAATAAATTTCACAGTATTTTATGCTGAACCTGAAAAAAAATGTAATAACCCCTTGTCAGTGAGGAGGTATTAATAAAGAAAAAAAAAGGGCCATGGAAAAGTGGAGAGGCAAATACAAAATGAACTGGCCATTAAGAGATTAAATCATTCAAATGCAGATTTCTGTAGGGATCTGCTCAGTTCCATCTGCTGTATGGTATGACCTCTGTGTTCTGACACCATGCGTCATGTTACAGGTCTACGTTAACCATATGTGAGCATTAGGCCAGTACTTTGAAGTGATACATTAATGTACTGTTTTAAGGCGTTCTATGCACTCCAAGATATGGGTATACGGCAATACACAGTTACATAGGGTTAACATCATTTAGTCACCAGATGTTCTACATTCACTTAGAGGACTTTCCCATGTGCACGGTTTCAAGGAAAAAAGTTCATTGAGTTCATGCCAACAACTTCAACATCCAGCTTCTGTAGCCTTGATGAACTGAACTTCACCAGTACATTGTTCCATTTATTCCATGACGCTTTACATGTGAAAAGGGGCATACATAATAAAAATAAGTACAATAATCTAACAATAAAAGTCATGACTGGTATAGGAGCAGAGTTGACCCTGCCCACGAGGGCTCAGTCTACAAGGGATGGGTGAGGATGCAGTAGGAGAAGGTAGATCAGGTCATGCGGCGGTTTAGTGAAACGAAAATTACTGCAGGTTGTAGGCTTGTCGGAAGAGGTAGGTCTTCAGGTTCCTTTTGAAAGTTTCCATGGTAGGCGAGAGTCTGATATTTTGGGGTAGAGAGTTCCAGAGTAGGGGGGGGATGTACGGGAGAAATCTCATAAGATTGTGGGAAGAGGAGATAAGAGGGGAGTAGAGGAGATCTTGTGAGGATCGGAGGTTGCGTGCAGGTAAGTACCGGGAGACGAGGCTATAGATGTATGGAGGACACAAGTTGTGAATGGCTTTGAATATCATGGTTAGGTTTTGAACTGGAGTCTCGGGCAATGGGGATCCAGTGAAGGGATTGGAAAAGAGTAGACACCGGGGAATAGCAAGGGGACAGGTGGATTAGTCAGGAAGCAGAGTTGAGGATAGACTGGAGGGGTGCGAGAGTGTTAGAATGGAGGCCACAAAGCAAGAGGTTGCAGTAGTCAAGGTGGGAGATTATGACGGCATGCACTAGTGTCTTTGCAGATTCTTGATTAAGGAATATGTGGATCTGTGAAATATTTTTGAGTTTGAGTCGGCAGGAAGTGTAAAGGGCTTGGATGTGTGGTTTGAAGGAAAGATCAAATTCCAGGATTAACCCGAGGCAGCAAACTTGCGGAACTGAGGCGCGTGAGCAGTCATTGACTTTGATGGGTAGGTGTGTTTGGGGGGTGAGCGAGATGGGGGAAAGATGACCATTTCTTTTTTGTTCGTGTTAAGTTTTAAAGAATGAGCAAAGAAGGATGAAATAGTGGACAGACATTGGGGAATTCTGGTTAGGCAGCACCCTCGCCGACCAGCTCTTACAAGAAGTTCTTTGATGCTGCAAGAAAACAGCTCTCATTTATATTGTAGCCCCCTGGGGGCCATTATAGGGAGCAAATCTGCAGTACCATGCCATCCGCTATCTCTCAGATAACTCTCTTCTCGACCCTCTACAATACGGTTTCCGCTCTTTACACTCTACTGAAACTGCCCGTACTAAAGTCTCTAATCATCTACTAACAGCTATATCTAATGGTCACTACTCCATGCTAATTCGCTTAGATCTCGCTGCAGCATTTGACACTGTGGATCATCAGCTCCTCCTCACTATGCTCTGCTCCATTGGCCTCAAGGACACAGTTTTCTCCTGGTTCTCCTCCTCTCTCCCTGACTGCTCCTTCACTGTATCTTTTACTGGCTGCTCCTCCTCTCATCTTCCTCTTACTGTTGGGGTTCCTCAAGGATCGGTTCTAGGCAGCCTTCTCTTCTCTTTGTATACTGCCCCCACTGTCAAAAAAAAAAAAAAAATCAGTAGATTTGGTTTCCAGTACCATCTTTATGCTGAGGACACCCAATTATGCACTTCTGATATTATGCCTGCCTTTTTAGAAAACACCAGTGATTGTCTTACCGCTGTCTCTAACATCATGTCCTCCCTCTATCTGAAACTGAACCTGTCAAAAACTGAACTCCTTGTGTTTCCTCTCTCTGCTAACCTACCTATGCCCAACATTGCCATTTCCGTGTGTGAATTCACCATTACTCCCCAGCAACATGCCCACTGTCTTGGGGTCATACTTGATTCCGAGCTTTCATTCACCCCTGACATCAGATCACTGGCTCGCTCTTGTTATCTGCACCTCAAAAACATTTCTAGAATTCGACCCTTACTTTCGACTCTGCAAAAACTCTTACTGTTTCTCTTATTCATTCTCGTCTGGACTATTGTAACTCTCTACTAATCGGTCTCCCTCTTACCAAACCCTCCCCCTTTCCAATCTGTCTTGAATGCTGCAGCCAGGATCATATTCCTCACCAATCATTACACCGATGCCAATACCTTGTGCCAGTCATTATACTGGTTACCCATCCACTCCAGAATCCAGTACAATCTTATTACCCTTACCCAGAAAACATTCCATGTCTCAGCACCACCCTACATCTCCTCCCTCGTCTCAGCCTACCCATGCCCTCCGTTCTGCTAATGACCTGAGGTTAACATCTTCATTAATCAGAACCTCCCACTCCCATCTCCAAGACTTTTCATGTGCTGTGCCAATTCTTTGGAATGCACAACCCAGGTTAATACGATTAATCCCCAATCCTCACAGTTTTAAGCGTGCCCTAAAAACGCATGTGTTCAGACTGACCTACTGCCTCAATGCATTAACCTAACTATTCCTGTGTTACCCATTCAAAATTTTTACCATAACCAGGTTCCTCTTATCATGTTCTCGCATGCTTTATGCATTTAATAGCCCTCTGTGTCTGTACTGCTTTATACTTAGGCTGATAATCGGTTCAAGAAGCATTACATGAATACCCGATTCTTACATTTTGGCTTGTCCAAACAATGAAAGCAATTGTTACCACCCACCTTTCGTGTCTCCCCTCTTTCCTCATAGATTGTAAGCTTGTGAGCAGGGCCCTCATTCCTCTTGGTATCTGTTTTGATGTATGTGTATTGTTATGCTGTAATGTCTATTGTCTGTACATGTCCCCTCTGAAATGTAAAGTGCTGCGGAATATGTCGGTGCTATAGAAATAAAAATATTATAGCCATCAATTAAAAAGTAGTGGCCAAACTCTTTAGAAATCATTTATGAATTTGTGGAGTTTAAGACCTGAAATGTCTATTTCCCCCACAACATCCGCAAAAAAACAAAACAAAAAAAAACAAAAAAAAAAACACGATTCTGGTACATTACTTCCTAGAACTACGTATTCTGTGCCCTTCCTCTTTTATTCCTCCTGTAAACCTATCAACTAATTGGATGATAACATTTTCAGTATCAAGAGTGAGTCCTTTCACATACCGACATTGTCTAATCAGTGAAAAACAGTGAAGGGAAACACCATATTGAGAAGGTGGAATAAAAGCAGAACATTGCAAGTGAAGCTGTCAGAAAAGCTGATGCAGCAGGGTTAATTAATTCACAATCAATATATGAGTGTTATTAAAGGGAATGTCACCAGTTTTTTGGGTTACCAGGTAAAAATATTATTCAATTTAGTGCCCCCTATGCATTAGGTTATGCATATGGGAAGGAGAAACAGATGCTACAATTACTTACTAAATGGGAAACTGCTGGGGAAATCAGACATGGAAAAAGACTTAGGCATCTTAGTCAATAAGGAGCTAAATTGGAGTGCCCAGTGTCAGGCAGCTGCCACCAAAGCAAATAGGGTCATGGGATGCATTAGAAGAGGTCTGGGGACACGAGATGAAAACATTCTCCCTCTGTACAAATCACTCGTCAGACCACACTTGGAGTATCGTGTGCAATTTTGGACGCCGGTGCTCAAGAAAGACATTACTGAACTTGAAAGGGTTCAAAGGCGGGCTACTAAAATGATAAATGAAGTTGGTTCACTACAATACCCAGAAAGGTTATCAAAATTAGGTCTATTTACTCTAGAAATGATAAAAGGAGAGATACAGGGCGCATCCACTGTGTGAAATCTGTATAAAACAATTAAAATTGTGGAACAGTAAGGAAGGTGCTCACCTATTGGGGTTGTGAGGAAGTCACAACACCCATGAACGCTTAAGAAGCAGCAGCAAGTCTGCACAGAGTCCTAGGACAGAATTGCAGAAATGACGTGGAAGTGCAATAAGGACTGCGCTTGCTTCTGGTAGAGTAAAGGGTTCTTTATTCAGTCAACGCGTTTCCTGAGCCTGCTGGCTCACTTCATCAGGGCAGATTACATTGGAAGACAGTGAAACATACTTATAGACAAAAAAGGCACCAATACAGGGTCAAACAGAATCAGCAAAGGTAAAAAAAACAAAAAAAAAACAAACAATGAAACTTTATTACAAGCATAAAAAACACAACAATAAGAGTATATATAGAAAAGAAAAAAGAAAAATATGTAAAAGTACAAAAAATTAAAAAATAAAACAGTGCTATGGATCACGGGGTTAAAACATGGCTATAGTTAAAAAAGGTGAGTCCTCAAGGGGTATTAGAACCTGGCTCATAAAATGCAAATGGAAGGTATTAGTCCACTAGACCATAAAGCTTGACTGTGGTGGTGTGAAGAATAAATTGAGGGGTTGTTTGTCACTTTATTTAGAAAAAAAAAAAAAAAAAAAAAAACAATATAAGCAAAGGTCAAAAATGGTAAAGAATAAAAACAATGAAATTTAATCACAAACATAGAAAACACAACAATAAGAGTCTACATAGAAAAGAAAAAATAAAATTATGTAAAAGTATAAAAAATATGAAACAGAGTGCTAAGGATCACGAGGTTGAAACATGGCTATAGTTAAAAAAAGGTGAGTCCTCAAGAGGTATTAGAACCTGGCTCATGAAGTGCAAGTGCAGACTATAAAGTGCAAATGTAAGGTATTAGTCCACTAGACCATTAAGCTTGACTGTGGTGGTGTGAAGAATAAATCTTTTCCCCCTCTTCTATCAAATAAAAGCATCATTGATAATATTGAAGCCATAGGGACCAATTGTCTTTAATTTATAAATCCAATAGACCTCTTTTCTATTCAGTGCTTGGGTTCTATTGGAAACGTGTTCAGGGATGTGTTCTATAGGAAAAATGATAGCTTTAGAAAAATCTCTTTGGTGAAATAAATCAAAGTGACGTGACAAACCGTGTTTTTGATACCCAGTTTTAGTGTTGTGTCTATGAGAATTCATTCTACAGTGAAGGGGTTGTGTGGTTCTTCATTGTTTGGTTTTTTTTTTGTTTTTTTTTGTTTTTTTTTGACCTTTGCTGATTCTGTTTGACCCTGGATTGGCGCCTTTTTTGTCTATAAGTATGTTTCACTGTCTTCCAATGTAATCTGCCCTGATGAAGTGAGCCAGCAGGCTCAGAAAACGCGTTGGCTGAATAAAGAACCCTTTACTCTACCAGAAGCAAGCGCAGTCCTTATTGCACTTCCACGTCATTTCTGCTACACTAGAAAAGAGAAGACTTAGGGGAGACTTAATATATATGTACAAGTATATCAGAGGGCAATACAGAGATCTCTCCAATGAACTGTTTGTACCAAGGACTGTGACAAGAACAAGGGGCATTCTCTTCGTTTGGAGGAAAGACAATTTCTGCACCAGCATAGAAGAGGGTTCTTCACGGTAAGAGCAGTGAGGCTCTGGAATTCTCTTCCAGAGGAAGTGGTGATGGCCAACTCACTGAATGAATTTAAGAAAGGAATGGATGCTTTTCATGTGAGTAACAGTATAGAAGGTTACGAATAACAGAATATTATAGGTAGATAGTTGACCCAGCTTAGGGGAAGGAATTTTTTTCCCTACGGAGAAAATTGGCTTCTACTCTGTGGGTTTTTTGCCTTCCCCAGGATCAACAATGCAGAACAGCTGCACTAAAAATAGGCTGAACTAGATGGACATAAGGTCTTCTTTCAGCCTTCAAAACTATGCTACCATGTTACTATTACACAAGCACTTTTGATACCCCTTGACTCCCCACGGAGGATCCATAAATACCGTTTTTATTCCTCCCACGCTGTATGTAAAGTACTTGTGTAATGCATAGGGGACGCTACATTGAATGATATTTTTACCTGGTAACTCAAAAACCTGGTGACTGATTCCCTTTAAAAGTTCATATGGGTAGACCTCTGGACTACATTGCAGGTAGATAAACCAGGCTGGTCATCTTACTGCAATTGCTATACGAATCCTACTTCATTTTCTATGCCAAGCCTAACCCCCATCCCTCATGAAGGAAATCTGACAGGAGGTTTTTGCTATCTCATCTTAGAGCAGCGTAACGTAGGAAAAGAAACCCTGAATCCAACAATGTATCACTTAGATTACTGGGTTTAGCCGTTCTCACACATTAGCGTTTTTAGATTTAGAATGAAGCAGAGCTGATAAAGCTGCTCCCGCCTCTACCAAGCTCTGTATATACACTGTCCATAGACAGTGAGCTGCTTATCACAGGAGGGGGCGGAGTCGGAACAGGAGGCAAGTGCTGCTGTGCTCAGCAATGATAAGCTACTGGTGCTAAAGCAAGCACTGCAAGTTAACAGGACAGAGCTTAATAATAAAGGCAAAGCTGAAATCTGTGTTTTAACCCCTACCCCCCCATGCTATCTTCAGTTTACATAGCAAAAACCTGCCAACAGATTCCTTATAATATGTACTAATACTAGAGCAGGAGAAAACTGAAGTACTTAAGGCTATGTTCACATTTGCGGATGGCCGAGCTGCGGAGGGCTGACTTCCTCCGTGAAGCTCCACCCACTGGTGCCCCTCCTCCGGTCAGCTCTGCCTGCGTACCCTATCTTTAGCATTGCGTACGCAGGTCGTGCAGATGAATGCGGATGCCTCCACATGCGTCGTTTTGACGAAGCGGCGACCCGCGAAGAACGCGACATGTTGGAATTTGATGCAGTTGCCGCATCGTCAAAACGATGCATGCGGAGGCATCCGCACGACCTGTGTACCCAATGTTAAAGCTAGGCACGCAAGTCGCATGCAGATGTAGGCGGAGCTGATCAGAGGAGGTCCAGCAGTGGGCGGAGCTTCACAAAGGAAGTCCGCAGCCCTCCGTAGCTCGGCCATCCGCAAATGTGAACCTAGCCTTAAATAACATTTTAGAATATGATGGAGGAAGGGGAAGGTTACTGACACTTACACTTGGTAGCTATATACTCGAATGAGATGGTTTAGGAGTATTCGGTACATAAATTTAGATTGAGGCACATAAAGGAATGTCATCTATATTTTGTTTTAATAATTAAAACCAAATGCTTATAAAAACAGATCAGAAAAAAAATGAAAATTTTATATTCTGACAGCATTTTACTTTTTTTTTACATGATTAAAGAAGCGGCCATATTGCCAACGGTGCTGTTAACAGCACTTGGAGGTAAGCAATACATAGTAACATAGTTATTAAGGTTGACGGAAGACTTTAAGTCCATCTAGTTCAACCCATATCCTATCCTAACCTGCCCTAACATGTTGATCCAGAGGAAGGCAAAAAAAAAAACCCTATGAGGCAAACAGTAAGCTTCATATTGGGGAAAAAATTCCTTCCCGACTCCACATACGGCAATCAGACTAGCTCCCTGGATCAACGCAATATTAAGGAAACTAGTGTATATACCCTGTAATATTATACTTTTCAAGCAATGCATCCAGTCCCTTCTTAAATTTTAGTAGGGAATCACTCATTACAACATCATATGGCAGAGAGTTCCATAGTCTCACTGCTCTTACAGTAAAGAATCCGCGTCTGTGAGTATGCTTAAACCTTCTTTCCTCCAGACATAGAGGATGCCCCCTTGTCCCCGTCACAGGTCTAAGAGTAAAATGATCATTACAGCCTTCACTTGGACCTCAGATCACTGGAGATGTTCATCAAGAACTCAATAAGCATGTTCTGTGATCTGTGCAGAGGTCATTGCGCAGGGAGGAGAAGGACGTGATCTGTGATCATCATCTATGGTGGATCCTGTGTTATCTAAATATAATCCTAATAAGTCATTGTAATACTGTCTCCAACAATAATGAGACAATTTCAGAGATGTGATTTCTACTCCACCTCTTAGCCAACTTCTCCTATCTCACAATTGGTCCTGATATAATAAAAAAAAAAAAAGCTTATACTCACCTCTCGTGCGGTCGCCGTTCCCGTGTTGTTGGCACTCGCTCTCTTTGGGGCTCCGGTACATCTATTGTGACATGTGACCCCAGCGCCCAATCAACGCTGGCGTCACTGTCCCTGTCTCCTGTTGAATTGAACATGAAGAGAAAGTGAGAGCAGCTGCAAAAGACTTCAATTCATTTGAAGGCGGAGACAGTGACGCCAGCCCTGATTGGGCGCCGGGGTCACATGTCACAAAACCCACACGAATGCTGACACCGCTGCTACGGCACCAGGTCAAAAAGTAAGTATAAGGTTTTATTTTTGTTTTTTTTTATTTTAATGTGGCCAAACATTTATATCAAGAAGGGATTGTCCTAGCAGTGGAGAAGCCCTTTAAGTATTCGTCTACAAGGAGTCTCAAAGGAATTTGTTTTAATGCATAAAAAGTAATGCAATTTAAAGGAAAACAGCAAAAACTATTACTGTAAATGTCTAAAATAAAATTAAACACACAAAACAATATATAATTTCCTTTTATACAATACCTAACTAATAAACCCAAGTCTATATTTGCAGTACGCAAGAGGAAAAGCGTTAAGGAAGAGGAAAGCCATTTCCCATAAATATTCCCATGGAATGAAAAATTCCACAGAACGTGAAAATCTCTCGATTTCCCTGATCAGTAATGCGCAGAACGAAACAATCAGGAATGACATGGAACAGATCCCAGTGACAACATCTGTTAGTCTATTCTAGCTTAATAGGAGGGTGGAGGGAAACACGTGGCCCCACAGCTGCTGCGGACTGCAACTCCAGCAAAGGCACCAACAGCAGCAAAAGCAGGTCGCGGCTTCTCGGGTTTATGCGCAAGAATGGAAGAAAAGATAATCCTTTAAATTATTACACGAGCAGAATAGAATTAATTCCTTGAGAAGAGCTTAGCAAGAGCGCTATAATCAATGTGCCACGCCAGTCCCTGCCTTGGCCCATTTCACTAGTTATAGATCTAAAGCATTAAATCCTGCAGCTGAGGCATTCGGAGCAGCGCAAAGGAAAAAGGCGCTCACGTCTCACTCTGTATGTGCAAATTTAAAGTGATTGCATATAAAAATAAAATCAATGCAATAAAGAAAAATAGAAAAAAAAAAAAGCAAGAGAGTTGGGGAATGGGGGGCCATGACACATCCACTTGTTGCCTGACCCATGCAGTTTCATTTATCCATACCAAAATCTGTTTTAGGCCGGGATCACACATGCGAGAAACACGGCCGATTCTCGCATATTAATAACCGGCACTCGTATCGGATACATGGAGTGGAGCCTCATGCTCCGCTCCCGAGTGCCGGCGATTAATATGCGAGACTCGTCCGAGTTTCTCACATGTGTGATCCCGGCCTTACAAGACAGATCTGCGAGACTCAGACTGACCTAGTTTCATCCGTTTTCTGAATCGGTTTTGGGGATCCATTAAAAACCAAAAGAAATGCTTTTTTCACTGATCCACTGTTTAAGAGACAATGGATCAAAAAAAAAAAAAAATCTTTCAGCAGATTTTTGCTGTCTAATCGGATGATAGCATGATGTAGAGAGAGCCTGATTACTACACGTACCCAGAAAAAAAAACTCTTCTGTCGCACCCTTTTGGACCACAAGCCGGGAATTGGCAAACAGGGCCCCAAAATAGAAAAAATAAAAACTAAAAAAGGGGCGTAACTCCACAATGAAGTGACAAAATGAAAAAACAGAAATCGGCAGCAGACTCAGGAGAGCACGGCGATTTTGGCAAGGTGACAAACATTTTTTTTTTCTTTTTCAAGACATGAGAGGTCTTCTTAAAGACACACAAGGTATCTTCATCCAGCATGATCACCCTGGATTGGAAACCATCTAAAATTACATTTCTGCCAACTGAGAATTACTTGGATAAAATAGGAACATGATGAGAAATCCTACGTATGTTATCCAATAAACAAAATGGAGAGTAGGTGGAGATTACTCAGCGGCAATACTGCAGTTGCCATAAAAAGGATATGTACTAGCAGACAATCAAAATGGGAAAACTAATAACAGATCAGCAAGAAACGTAAGAGTGCATGGTCTATACCAGTGGGAGACAAGTACAGGTCATCGTGTCGCAAAGCACAATGTTTTATCATTACTAGTGATGAGCGAGTATGCTCATTACTCGAAATTTCCCGAGCATGTTTGGGTGCCCTCCAAGTATTTGGATGTGCTCGGAGATTTAGTTTTTGTCGCCTCAGCTGCATGATTTGCGGCTGCTAGACAGCCTGAACAGGCATCCCTCACATGTATTTAGGCTGTCCAGCAGCCACAAATCATGCAGTTACGGTGACAAACTAAATCTCTGAGCACGCCAAACTACTCGGAGACCACCCGAGCATGCTCGGGAAAACGCAAGCAACGAGTATACTTGCTCATTTTTTGCATGTGACACCTTGCTACAATTTGACCACCATATTAACATTTGGCCTGAATTGAAATTTAGCTTACAACATGATGTGGCGCGAGGCCTCTGTATCAGGTGACCGCTGTGACACGGTCTAGGGGAGGTCCCGGATTATAAAACCAGGAAGTGCTCAATGCAGCCTGGAGTCCTCTGCACAGCGCCATGTACCGCACGCCGAAGGGGCGACCGGCTACAGGTAAAACCTATGACACATACCTCAGACTGCGCTTCATCTCTTAATAATGGGTCACGTTCAGCATTTTTCATTTTAGCACAATTCTATAAGTGACTTAGGTCGCCATACTGAAGCGCTTTATTTCCTTATGCTCTGAAACACAGCATCCAGGTACAACGGGATCTCCTCTCTTTTTGACCCCCTCATTACTTTCCTCTGGGCATTTTATACATAAGGATAACCGCTATCAATACAGCTATGTTAATATATGGTGGATTATAAGTTATACTCTCTTTTTTGATTCCTCCTAGGAAGACCAGCAATCTAAAACTATATGTAGTACGAGCACTACTATATACTTCACTGGCACGATCTGCACCTAATATTTGGAAACATTCATATCCTTTGCTTCGTAGAAGCTCTCCTTCCTTTTTCAGTTATCACCAAGGATTAATGACTGGTTTCCTTAACACCGATTTATATATATGTAAATGCTTCTTTTCTCACAGATGTTGCTCACAGATTATCCTTAGACCACGCACACCTATGGAAAAATCTTAAGGCTGTGTGCCCAAGTAGCGATTTTTAAGCGTTTTTGCCGCGATTTTCGGCGCGAAAACGTTTAAAAATCGTGTACAGAACGCCCCCCATGCATTCCTATGGCATTCCGCACATGCTGTGCTAATGCTGCGCTTTTTTCCGCGGCAGAATCGCATCGCGGAAAAAATCGCAGCATGATCATTCTTTTGTGCGGAATCGCAAAGAATTGCCGCGATTCCGCACCCATAGTAATGCATGAGAACCGCTTACTTCCCGCATCTGGCTATGCCCACCATGCGGGAAGTTAAGCGTCTCATGTGCGGTTGGTACCCACGGTGTGGAGGAGAGGAGACTGTCCTCCAGGCCCTGGGTACCATACCCCTGTAAAAAAAAAGAATAAAAAATAAAAAAATCGGGGTATATTTACCTTCCGGCGTCCCGCGCTGCCATCCCGGCCTAAGCGTTCCCAGTAATGCCTTGCGGCACGGTCCAGTGATGACGTGGTCTCGCAAGATTGCTATAGTAACGCGAGACTACGTCATCACAGGTCTCGCAAGGCATCGCTGGGAACGCAGAGGCCCGGGATGGCAGCGCGGGACGTCTGAAGGTAAATATACCCCGATTTTTTATTTTTTTTTAGCATTTTAACATTCTATCTTTTACTATTGAGGCCGCATAGGCAGCCTCAATAGTAAAAACCTGGTCACACTTGTCAAACACTATGTTTGACGAGTGTGACCAACCTGTCAATCACTTTCCAAGCGATGCTTCAAATCGCTTGGAAAGTGCTTGAATATCGCACGTGAAAATCGTGGCAAAATCGTGATCATAATCGGGGTAAAATCGCGGTGAAATCGCGCGGAAAAAACTGCGCGATTTCTGGGAAGGAGTCCGGTTTTTAGTGTCCGGAATAAAACGCTACGTGGGCACATAGCCTAAGGGTCCAAGTCACGTAACACGCTGATTCGACAGATGATGTTTGTTTATTTATGTACCTTATCTTCTGTATGCATCATATGATATTGAATTCTCTTTGATATGTTATGAAATACCAACAATACGGAGATTAATTTCTATTCTCTTTTACTATGTGTTCTTACAGCAAACCTATAGAGAATCTCTGATGAAGGTCCAATATAGGACCTAAAACGTTTAGCAAATATTTTTTAGGATGCCAAATAAAGAATCAATTTTTTCACTACTTTGAGTGCCAAGTTCTTTTATTATAGTACAGTACCATGTTAACCTATGGGTTTTAAAAACCGCTGTGCTCATGCTGCGGTTTTGCTGCGGTTTACAAACCGCAGCATGTCAATTCTTTCTGCGGATTCCGCAGCGGTTTGGCACCTATTCCATTGTCCAGGTGCCAAACCGCAGGTCACTTTACCTGCGGTTTTACCTGCGGATCCGTGCGGAAAAACCCGCAGGTGAATCCGCAGCGTGTGCACATAGCCTCAGGCTTCTGAGCTGATAAAGACACAGCAGCCACAGAAGCCTCAGCATCTAGAGGCCCAGATGTAAGCGCATCAGCAGACACGTAGTAGAAGAGCACGTGTGCACCACATCTGCTCAATCCTACAAAGGCAGCCCATCAAAAAGTCCTGGAAAGTGAAGTCGTCAGGACGATCCTTCCTGCTCCGGAGCCCAGAAAAAAGGACCATCACCACGATGGCATTTGTGACCCATTGCTATATTACATATATTTATTTTAGTCATCCTACTTTACAGTATGTAATAAAGGTATGGCAGGACACTAAGCTCAAACCTCCAAGCATCCCCTGCTTGATCAGTGTCTCACCTCGCCAATTGCTCTTCTGGATCAACGGGCAAAAATTCCCATAGAAAAACTACAAAATCTAGATAGCTTTTTTTTTGGTAATGTGAAAACGGATGTTTTGTCTCAAATTTGGAGACATGGTAATAGAAGTGTCTGATAACTATTGAAGCACTTGTCAATACATGTAGACACCCTGGTATGATTCCGTAACAGGTTGGACTGCACACGGCTGCTACCTGCTCATTCAATTGACTGAATACTATTATATAGACCACCATTATAAATCTGGTGGGCACTGTACGAGCATATTATTGTATCTAGCACACCACACTGCAATATCATATGTGATACAATACATAATTAACAATATACGTTATGTTTTCCCACTTTATGCTTTTTTTTTTTAATTTTTGCTTTACTTTTTCCCATTTTTATTCTTATGGAAAATAAAATGTGGTGTGCACAATCTGGATCCCCATGATGAATAGCTGTATACTTCTGTAAAATAATCGGATGCATTTAAGCAAGGAAGCGGAGAGCACAAGCCATTACATGTGACTAGCAGCTTGTCAGAATGAAGGCATGCCAACTATTTATCCCAGGGCTCCGTCACCTTTGACTACTTAATACTCCTTAATAGCAGGCCGATGATCCTCTAGAGAAACATGCCACTCTGTTAAAGTCCATCGCATTATTCACCTGTGCTATTGATTTATGAAGGACAGTGACCAATTAAAGGTTTTCTCCACGACTACCCAATGGATTTTTTAACTAAAGGGAATGGCTTCCCTTAGCCTGTGGACACCTGAAAAAGGTCTGCGCTTCTGATACAAAACTTCAGAGATGACAGTCTCCTTTTAAGGTTTTAATCATTAGAGGAGAAAAAACGTTTTCTACATGAAGTTAAGGTCTAGACCCGGCATTAAGTATAAAGATTTTTTTTCATGCCGAGTATAAAAAGAGCAAGGGCAGAGGTCCTCTTACCTTAACTCCTTGAATGAGGCCGTTCATTAGAAAGGTATGTTGGGGAAAGGTTTCATGTAGCACCTGCACGAGAGAGAAAAAACACTGATGTGACGCTAGATCACGCGAAAAGGTTTCGAGGTCACAGACTGGAATAGATTACCGATGGACAAACCGATCTGCAGAACCCTAATCCGGCAGCCAGGTAACACGTCCGTGGCCACTAGATCAGAGCCCCGCAACACCTCCTATTTGCAGACATCCCATCTCTTGAGTTCTAGTACTTGCACTACTTCATTGTTGCAACGCGACATGCGCATGACAATGTGCCATGGGTACAAATCAAAAGTAGTCTGGGAATGTGCGACCCTTCTTCAGTAATGCACACATAGTAGAGTAGCCAGAGTATCTGTAGCTGCACTTCACCACACATGATCTGCGTCCAGCAGAACTCTTCTTTGGTAATCTATAGAAGTATGATGGTGAGGGGATGGCTTAGGGTATAAAAACTTGTGATTTACTGCAGTTTTTAACTCTCTGCATCAGCTGGGTTCACGAAGAGAGAGAAGCAGCTGGGCATGAGCAGCCACTCTTCCATAAAAGTGACTGTGAGAAACAGAAGTTGTGTAGTGCAACAATGCCTCGCTCAGCTGTTTTGAATGTCCCGGCAACCTTAACTGCCCCAAAAGAGAAAGGTTTTTCCAATCTTTTAATTATTTTACTCATTTATATAGCGCCAATAACTACAAGGCGCTTTACAGACATTATCATCACTGTCCCCATTGGGACGCACAATCTAAATTCCCTATCAGTATGTCTTTGGAGTGTAGAAGGAAACCGGTGAATCTGGAGGAAACCCACGCAAACACGGGGAGAATATCTACAGGAATACACCACCAATGTATACAGCATATGGTCAGAAACATGCCTGTGGTATTTATGGGCTAGAACAGTCATGCAATTTACAATAATAAAAAAACAAAGGGATTTAAGTGTGAATCGTAGCACTCTTTATGTTTGTTTGTAGTCTTGAGCCGCACGGTGGCTCAGTGGTTAGCACTAGGGTCCTGGGTTCAAATCCCACCAAGGACAACATCTGCAAGGAGTTTGTATGTTCTCCCTGTATATGTTTCCTCCGGGTACTCCGGTTTCCTTGCACACTCCAAAGACATACTGATAGGGAATCTAGATTGTGAGTCCCAATGGGGACGGCGATGATAATGTCTGTAAAGCACCGAGGAATGAGAGTGCTATATAAGCAATGCATCATTGTAGGATTGCTCCATTGATATTAGTCTTCACACAAATAATCTATACATAAAGCATCAAAGCAATGTACAATTAGCACAGAACACTGCAGTAATACTCACTACAAGCATTGGCGTTGTTAACAGACCCCAGGCAAAAAATTCTAGGAAGATGACCACGACCGCATGATACACACTCGGCCTTCCCATTCCTTGTTGCTGTATTCAAGAGGAAAAGAAAAAAAAAACAGATTTATAAAGTGCTGTAATAACACAGACATGCATGATGGCGGTGCAAACACAGTAATCCATAGTGTTACATACAGAATAGGCGAGATCTCTACAAATTAGGAGGCAGATTTTATTCGGATCAAGTAACTAATATTTTACAAAATAATGGTAAAACCAGGGCTGTGGAGTCGGAGTCGTGGTCGGTGCTCATTTTGGTGGAGTCGGAGTTGGAGTCGGTATAAAATGGACCGACTCCGACTCCTAAAATATATAATAAATTGGGTACAGTAATTCAATGCAGGATGTGCTGAATATTTTTTCATAGGAGTTTGGGAAAGTTATGAAATGTCCTATAAATGGCTGTTATATTCCTGATCTAAGGCTACATTCACACACAGCGTTTTTCAAGTGTTTTTTGAGGATACGTTTTTCAGCTGCAAAAGTTGATCATCTTTTTAAAAAACTGCATCACCTGAAAGGTTTTTGAGCTCATAGATAATGTTACTCAATAGCAAAAGCAGATTAGAAATCTGCTCTATCTATCCATATCTGTCTATCCATATCGTATCTGTACCAAAAAGAATGAAAACCGGGTAGTACACCAATATATATTCTGTTCTATCTAAATATCTTGATTATTGGATCATAAAAATGATTAAATGTCTGAGGTTCACATTGTACTACAATAAATTTTTCACTTAAATATAAGCAATATGTGTGGGAGTCGGAGTCGTGGAGTCGGTGTAAGGGAAATTGAGGAGTCGGAGTCGGAGTTGCAGGTTTGGTTTACCTACTCCACAGCCCTGGGTAAAACTAGAAGCTTTTCCACCAACCCAACCTCGTATGGACATATCCCCGGCTTAGACAGCACTTTGCTACGTCTGCTACAACATTCACACTGCTGCATCAGTATTTGTAGCCCAAACCAGCAATGGATCCAAAAATACAGAGGCAAAAAGGGCAATGGAAAGATACCTCTTCGTTTAAGATCCTCTCCCGGTTTCAGAAAAAACTGAAAATAATGTGTGAAAGCGTCCTAAGGGCAGATTTCCACAAAGGGAAATGTTGCAATTTCCCCAAAGCAGCAAGAGAGGATGACAGAATCTACGGCTGTCTGATTATAGACCGAAGCAAATTATTTGTTATAGAAATTGTTTTCAAAGGGCCGTCATACTGGATAAATACTTCTATATAGTCTGTATAGTCAATGCAGCAGGGCAATTGCTCTTTAGGGCAGCGGAAATAGATGGGCCAACTGACAGAAGTGTCATATCGTTCCAGTCCCGGAAAAATATAAGCCCCCCTCTAAGAGACCATGGAGTGACAGGAAAGCTAAATGCAGACCCTTGTCAGTGAGTACAGTTATCCAGCCATATCTATACATCCAGCAGTACAATACAGTTGCCATAATAATAATAATGAGAGGACTCTGCTCATTCACACCCAGTCTAAACAGCAAAGCTGACAAGAGCGTAACAGAAAACAAGTGACTGATCTAATGCTAGTTTGAAAAAAAAAAATAAATAAAAATTATATATAATATATATATATATATATATATATATATATATATATATAAATTTTCTTAAATATAATGATTACAAAAACCTGATTTAGAGAAGATGTCATTTTTGAGGACACCAGGTATGTGATGTAGGAAGCATAAATACAGCACAGTGCACAAAAGACAGATGATTTTCTTTGAGGAGTGAGCTGGTGACGAGCATTAGCACCGTTGACGAGCATTAGCACCGTTGACGTCGTTTGTTGCCTAGCAGCAATTGTGACCTACAAAACTACCAGTCTTAGATATGCAAAGCTCTGTCGACAGGAGCGAGGTGGAGAAGATCTGTGCACCTCGCCCAGGTCCTCATTGTGAACGGTGTCACAGCTTTGATCTTTCTAACGTTAGATGAATGGCAAAACTTAAAAAAAAAAAAACTTAACCCACTGCACGGCGACCAGTTTAGACCCTGTGACACGGTGTCCTCATATGTTATCCCTGGACATGTCTGCGGAGCTTTCTGCACTAAACATAGCTATGGCCGGATTGTTTACATGCAGCCGGGTATTTCTGGAGTGAAGACTGGGCACATTTTCTACAGCTTTCAATTACAAGATGTAGAAAGCCCATTTCCGATAAATAGCAGCTTGTGCGTCAAAGTGCGGTGGCAGCAGCAGTGGCGTGCAGCCGGTGTGCACAGGCTTCTGCTTCCACTACACACGCAGAGCTAAGGAGATTACCGCAGTAAATCAGGTTTCCCGGCCTCGCACGCCACGGTTATACCGGGCGAGATTCTCCCGACATCAGGCTCCTCTCCCAAAGTCCTCAGTCATGGAAGTCATGTAGGAAAATGGGAATTAATGGAGACAAATGTAATACAGTCAAATCATAGTACAAGGCCGAAAACATCACAGGACTGGAGTCCGATCCCATCAGGGGGCTGAAATGGCCGATTCTTTCACTCAAAGCCTAACTTTGGATATTGCGTCTTTTTCTACCTTTCCCACATTCTATGCCCATATACTTTATTTTGCGTTAAGGGTCCACTTTCTCCTTTAAAGCATTAACACACTTAAAGAGCAGGTAGTCAGCCTCAACGCCTCAGCTTGGGTCTCAGTGTTTTGGCTGAGGTAAACTGTGCGAGCCTCCGAGCTCAGCGATTGGGTGCAGCGGTGATGTGCGCTGTCGACGTGACGTCACCGCTGCAGCCAAAATAACAAGACCCAAGCTACGTCTCTTTCCTCATGCGCAGGCATTGCAGGACCTTAGGTGTCCATGGTTACGGCCACCCATATAGTGACAGTTGCTAAGGGTCGTAATGTTCTCTACCACTGCCTCAGCCTGTGTTTGGCTGCAAAGGTGAAATCACATCAGCAGAGCTGCAACCAATCACTGAGTTCAGCGACTCTGTCAACGTTGAGTGCATGAGCCGCTGAGCACAGCGATTGGCTGCAGCATTGTCGATGGGAAGTCACCGATGCAGCTAGAGACTGGGGCAGCAGTAGAGACTCAGCGCTTCATCCGAGGAGGACAAGTAAAGCGCAGTTTAACAAGGAACTTAGCACATGGCAAAAAAGTTCTCAAATGGGGACAACTCCTATAAGCCTCATCAGAGATTAAAGGGAATTTGTCAGGGAAAATGTCTCCAACCACTACTATAGCAGTATGGAGGAAGAGTTCATTAATCTGCCATACTAATGCTTCAGTGTTCGAAGAATTAACTATTATCCTGCAGCAGAGTGTGCTAATGAAGCAGGACTAGTCCTGGCTTGGATCTTACAATCCTAACACCCCTGGAGGATATTGATAATCAACGCATTACACACGCACATTCCGATGGATTGACATAGCAGCCGGGGGGGGGGGGCCTACTGAAGACCCCAATGCTTGTCATGATGTTGCTCTATTGAAAATTGGCATGTGGCTGGCGTTCATAAGAGACTGTGATTTTTACCACATATTGTAATACTGTGGTACTGAAGTATATACAATGCTAAAAAAAAAATAAAGGGAACACAAATACCACATCCTAGATATCACTAGTTGCAAATCTTTATTCATTATATAGTGGAATGCATGGAGAACAATAAAACCTAAAACTGATCCATGCAAATCAAACGTAATATCCCATGGAGGTCTGGATTTGGAATGATGCTCAAAATCAAAGTAGAAAATCAAATTACAGGCTGATCCAACTTCAGTAGAAATGCCTCAATACAAGGAAATGATGCTCAGTAGTGTGTGTGGCCTCCACGTGCCTGTATGACCTCCCTACAACGCCTGGGCATGCTCCTGATGAGGCGGCGGATGGTCTCCTGAGGGATATCCTCCCAGACCTGGACTAAAGCATCTGCCAACTCCTGGACAGTCTGTGGTGCAAAGTGTCGATGGTGGATGGAGCAAGACATGATGTCCCAGATATGCTCAATCGGATTCAGGTCTGGGGAACGGGCAGGCCAGTCAATAGCATCAATGCCTTCATCATGCACTAACTGCTGACACACTTCAGGCACATGAGTCCTGGCATTGTCATGTATCAGAAGGATTACGGTCTCACAATGGGTCTGAGGATCTCGTCCCGTTACCTAATTGGCAGTCAGGCTACCTCTGACGAGCACATGGAGGGATCTGCAGCCCTACAAAGAAGTGCCTCCCAACACCATTACTGATCCACTGCCAAACCAGTCATGCTGGAGGATGTTGCAGGCAGCAGAACGTTCTCCACGGCATCGCCAGACTCTGTCACATGTGCTCAGTGTAAACTTGCTCTCATCCGTGAAGAACACAGGACGCCAATGTCGAATCCGCCAATTTTGGTGTTCTCTGACAAATGCCAATCGCTCTGCATGGTGTTGGGCTGTAAGCTCAACACCTACTTGAGGACATCGGACTCTCATTCCACCCTGATGAAGTCTCTTTCTGACAGCTTGAGCAGGCATACAGATGTTAGTGGCCTTCTGGAGGTCATTTTGCAGGGCTCTGACACTTCTCCTCCTGTTTCTCCTTGCATAAAGGAGGAGGTAGCGGTCCTGCTGCTGGGTTGTTGCCCTCCTGTGGCCCCCTCAACATCTCCTGGTGTACTGGCTTATTTCTTGGTATCTGCTCCAAGCTCTCAACACTGTGCTGACATACACAGCTACTCACCTTGCCACTGCTCGCATTGATATGCCATCCTGAATGAGCTGCGCTACCTGAGAAACTTCTCTGGGTTGTAGCCACCACCTCATGCTACTGTGCCTCTAGGGGTGAGAGCAATGACAAAATGTAAAAGTGACCAAAACAATCAAAAAGGATGAGAACAGAGAAATAGCTTGTTGCCACCACCTGCAGAATCACTCCTTTATAGGAGTGATTCTATCATTTCTACCTGTTGTCTGTATATATACACACACATATACATAAGAAAAAGAAAACTGTGGAATTGCACAATTTCAACACACTTGGAATTTCTCCCCTTTTCCTGTATACTATATGGCTAAATGAATGGGGTCATTCAAAACCACAACTCACCCCATAACAAACAAGCCCGTCTAGGTGTGCACAAAGATGGAAAAAAAAAAAAAAGCGATTGCTCTTGGAAGAGAGGAAAAACGAAAGCACAAAAATGGAATTATCGCCTGGCCGGGGAGAGGTTACGGATATTACCAGAGAGGTCTAACTGCATGTATAATTATAGTTTTACAAACGTAGAGTCCCATGAGACCATACTCAGGTTGTTTTACAGTACCCAGACAATGCATTTCCTCACACACCCTTCCTCTGTCCTCCAGGATGAATAATACACCTTTTCCTTCATTTCACTGACCTGCAAGACATTTTGGTTCCAAATACTAGCCTGCACACTATGAACAGGCAAACTGCAGATCTCCCTTACTCTTAAAGGTGTTATATTTATACCTATTAACCCCTTAATGACCAGAGGTATTTTTGGTTTTGCATTTTCATTTTTTGTTCCTCTTCTTCCCAGAGCCATAACTTTTCTTTATTTTTTGGTCAAAATGGCCATGTGAGGGCTTGATTTTTGCGGGACGAGTTGTACTTTTGAACGACACCATTGGTTTCACCATGTCGTGTAACAGGAAATAGGAAAAAAAATTCCAAGTGCAGTGAAATTGCTAAAAGGCGGCGCTTATAGCAATCCGGCACGGACAACCATGGAGGTCTCAGGAGTCCTCTCTGGTTGTCATGTCAACTTGTTGGTGACCTGCGATCACGTGACGGGGGGTCACCAGTGGGCGAATTTCCAGCACGATTGCCGGAAACTTGTTAAAGTTTGCTTGTCAGAGTTTGACAGCGGCATTTAACAGGTTAATAGCTGCAGGTGGATCGCTATTCCACCCGCGGCTGTTCCAGTCAGATGTCAGCTGTTCTATGCAGGGCTGTGGAGTCGGTAAGCCAAACCTGCGACTCCGACTCCTCAATTTCCCTTACACCGACTCCGACTCCAACTCCGACTCCCACACATATTGCTTATATTTAAGTGAAAAATTTATTGTAGTACAATGTGAACCTCAGACATTTAATCATTTTTATGATCCAATAATCAAGATATTTAGATAGAACAGAATATATATTGGTGTACTACCCGGTTTTCATTCTTTTTGGTACAGATACGATATGGATAGACAGATATGGATAGATAGAGCAGATTTCTAATCTGCTTTTGCTATTGAGTAACATTATCTATGAGCTCAAAAACCTTTCAGGTGATGCAGTTTTTTAAAAAGATGATCAACTTTTGCAGCTGAAAAACGTATCCTCAAAAAACACTTGAAAAACGCTGTGTGTGAATGTAGCCTTAGATCAGGAATATAACAGCCATTTATAGGACATTTCATAACTTTCCCAAACTCCTATGAAAAAATATTCAGCACATCCTGCATTGAATTACTGTACCCAATTTATTATATATTTTAGGAGTCGGAGTCGGTCCATTTTATACCGACTCCAACTCCGACTCCACCAAAATGAGCACCGACTCCGACTCCACAGCCCTGGTTCTATGTGCAGGGAAAGATATGGGCTCACTGCCGGAGCCCACATTAAAGGGAGGGAGACAGATATCGGTGTAAATTTACGCCCGATGTCGGAAAGGGGTTGATAAGCTCTAACCACTTTTGTAATTACTTTTACTCTAAAATTCCTACTATTCTCCCTATCCTTCAAAGGGTTATTCCCATCTTCAAAATGTTGTAATTAGTAATGAGCGAGTGTGCTCGTTACTCAAGTTTTAAGAGCATGCTCGGGTGATCTCCGAGTATCTTGGGCGTGCTCGTAGGTTATGTTTGTGTCTCCGCAGCTGCATGATTTGCGGCTATTAGACAACCTGAACACATGCATTGATTGCCTGTTTGTTAGGGAATCCACACATGTATTCAGGCTGTCTAGCAGCCGCAAATCATGCATCTGCGGAGACACAAACCTAATCTACTAGCACATCCAAATACTTGGGAGATCACCTGAGCATGCTTGGAAAACTCAAGTAACTAGCACAGTCGCATATGACTAGTAGTAATAGTAATAATAATAGCAAATGCTTCCAGTTAGAAATGTTGTATAGTTCTTCTGATTCGCTATATCTCTTTGCTCATGTAAAAGAATTGCAGGACCTTAGGTATCCTTGGTTACAACCACTAATAGAGTGAGTTAAGGTGCTGTCACTTAGCGATGCACCAGCGATCCCGACCAGCGATATGACCGGGTCAGGATCGCTGGTACATCGCTAAGTGGTCGCTAGTGAGCTGCCACACAGGCAGATCTCACCAGTGACATCGCTGGGGTCGGGGGTCGCTACTTACCTGTCAGACGAGGCGATGAAGACGTCTTCCCGCCCGCGTCCACGCGTCGCTCATTTCCACAGCAGGAAGCAGACGATGAGAAACAGTCCAGGACGTTCTCGCGCGATCAGCGATAATAAGTATCACACATAGCGATATCGCTAGCAATATCACTGCTACGTCACAAAACCAGTGACGTTATAGCGATATTGCTAGCGATATCGTTTAGTGTGACAGGCCCTTTACTTAGCTAGTTGCTAGTGGTGATAACCATGGATACCTAAAGTCCTGCAAATGAGGAAATAGACATAGTGAATCAGAAGAACTACACTACACTTCTAATTGGAGGTATTTGCTCACAATATTATTACACCTAATACATATTGGGATAAGAGCTGGGATAAGATTGGGATTGAAGATGGGAATACCCTTTCAAATCTTTAGACTAGTTTCCGCCACTACAGTCCCCACTTGTGTTAAAACTGCTTGGTTTGCTGAAATGAGACGTCATCAGGGGATGGTGATAGAAACAGGGTGAGTGACACCATTCCTGATGACAAATTGCTTCAGTGCGGTAGTGAGAACAGAAACAGCTACTGATGGCGGCAACAAAGATGCTGGCGGCACTTCTCTATCATTGCTACTGAGTCAGGAGAACATTAAGTGACAGAAGCTGTGCTAAGTGACCACGACGCTGCCCTCTGATGACACGCCATTTCAGGAGGGGGATTATAGAAGATGCAGAGAAGTGACTCCATTCAAATGAAACATCACAGGAAGCAGAAACTAACAGATATAGGGATAACTTATAATAAAGCAAATTACAATAGCGGTTAGGCCTTAAAGATAACCATTTACAAATTGCATTATAACTATCAGACAACCCTGTTAAGCCCCCAATACATAACCTGACTAATCTCAACCGAGCTCAAAAATATTGGAAAGTTTGGTGGGCTTTAGATTTATCTTCCAGATCACACTGATGGATGCCTAATATGGTGAGAATACAGCCATTATCTGTACCCCTGTATATACTGGGAGTGCCCAATCTAAAAAAAGTCAAAATTCAGGTAATGATTAGTGATGAGTGAGTAAACTCATCACTCGGGTTTTCCGAGCATGCTCGAGTGTCCTAGTATTTTGGCGTGCTCAAAGATCTATTTTTTGGTCACCTCAGCTGCATGATTTGCGACTGCTGGACAGCCAGAATACATGTCGGAATTCCCTAACAAACAGGCATTCCACACATGTATTCAGGCTGTCTAGCAGTCGCAAATCATGCTGCTACGGGCGGCAGAAACAATCTCCGAGCACGCCAAATACTCAGAGGACACCCGAGCATGCTTGGGTAAACCCGAGCAACGAGTCTACGAGCTCATCACTAGTAATGACGAGGATGGGAATAAGATGTAGAACACCTGGTAAAGTGTGAACATTAGAAGTTGCCTTAATTCCCCCATTAATGGCAATGTTCCTGCTTAACTTAATATCGGTTTAGTCTGGAAAACTGCTGCGGCGTAAAATTTGATTAAATTTAATTCATTCTATATTGCTTGCCATGCTTTACACAGATTTCATACTATAAAAACCCCATCAAACTAAAAATAATATTAAAATGTGTCATTTTACCCTTTTTAATAACTTATGAAGTGTCTGACGTTCTATACTCGCAGTCATGATACAAAGGGGTAACACTGTGTGCAATATCTGGCTTCCTTATAGGCCTGTGGGTCAAAGCTCAGAATGGAGTCACATGGATAGTCATTTGTAGGAAGAATTTGAGGAATGTCACACGACCATGAAATACTTTACAACGCACAAAACTACGTTAGACGTCCTCATTGTGAGTCATGAAGACCCAGAAATACTAAGGATTCATTGTTTGAAGATTTTATTTTATCTAATTTTTTTTCCTACTTTTATGGCATTTGTTGTCGGTTTGCACACCTAATTCTTTAAAATGGCGCAGGCAGGATGAGGAATCTTTGTGCAAAATCAAAGACTCTCCTTTTTTATGTCTATTTTTGCGCAGTATTAGGGTATGTGCACAAGTATGCAAAAAATTCCTGACTGAAAACTGGACTCCTTCCCAGAAAACGTGCGTTTTCTGTGCGATTTTTTTCCGGAGCGGCCCCAGTCTGATAGAAAATAGTTAGAAATGCGGATTTTTCCGCAAAATTCATGAGCATGCTGCGTTTTTTACCGCGATGCGCTTTGTTCGCGGAAAAAAACGCATCAATATGCACATCGTCAGCTCATCCCTAATTGACGATTCCTCCTATGACACTGCACAGTAGGAAAGAGGCGGAGGGATTTGAGGGAGAGCCGCAGAAAACTACTGCGCATGCCCAAGATTCCCAGCCCCGCTGTGCGAATAAATCAGAAGAGATCTCTGGCCATGCGTCCACGCAGGCGCGATAGCTCAGACATCATGTGATGTCAGAGGACGGGCAGCGCTAACTGCGCATGCCCAAGAAAAGATACTACAGTGCAGGCCCAAGGAATTGAAATGAACGCTGAGGGGGCGGCGCCAAATTCAAAAGGAGGACATGACTGATGGATGTGAGGCGTCTGTGTCCGAGGGGGAAAGACCTGCCCCCCGGTCAAACCTCTGGGATGTCAGACAAATTTTAAAAACGCTTATTTATGCGGTGGAAGGGACGCTAAATAAAAGAGCCACCTTGACAGAATGCAGCATTAATGCTGCACAAGGTGGCTCTTTTACTTAAAAACGCCTGGGGGGGTGACAGGTTCCCTTTAAGCATGACAGCGTCATAGAAATACATAAAGCTGTCTTGCTCCGGTCCCGCATCCAGTCCATGCAGTGCAGTCTGTGATTGAACCAGGATTTAAAGATGTTTGCATGAGCCCTTAATTACACCTCTTACTGTCCAGATCTGTGTGCTTCTCCAAATGCTATTGTCTGTCTAAATATAGCGCACACTCCAGAACAAAACAATATCTTGCATAATTATGACATGATCTGCATGTTACACTAAATTTTTAAAGCTGCAGAATTTATGCACCTATTTAAATTGAGTTACTTGCAGATCTTCAATGCGTTTGATTTTTTAAATTGCGTTTTTGACGCCAAGTTTCTTGTCTCTTGTTGGTGTATCATGCTGTAAATAAAGCTTTGTTTTGATACTCCCTGGTATTATTGATATACGTGTGCTCGGATCACATGCGTTTCCGCAGCTTAAAATGCAAATTGTCTCTTCAGAGAGGAAGAGGACTAGAACTCTAGTGCCACCTATTGGAGGTAGCAATCCTAAAAGTCAATGTTGACCCTTTAACAAGCCTAGTTACATGACTTAGGATAAAAGCCAAGCCACAATCTCCATTTGCAGACACAGTGTTTCGGGGTACTGCCCCTCATCAGTGCAAAGTGGGTGAAGATCTGGTTTGGCTGTGAGAGAGGCGTCTGACCGATATCCAAGAAGTATCATTTCTCCTTGCGGAGAATGACATGCTAAGCATGTCGAGGTGAGGAGACTTAAAGCCGCAATGCTCCTCTGGGAAATATGCTAATTATGCAGCTTAAAATGCATTTACTTTCTTTACCTGCAGATTTGCAGCATCTATAAAGAGTCTATAGAGAAAAACCCAGATAGAAAACGCAGCATACCCACAAGAGAAATTGACATGCTGCGGATTTGAAACCTGCACCGCTTCTTACCCCTTCATACACGATGGCGCTACACTACCACATCTACCAGCATCCTGTATTCTGGCCTTGAGTACATCTTACCCCTTCATACACGATGGCGCTACACTACATCTAACAGCATCCTGTATTCTGGCCTTGAGTACAGGCTATCCCTTCATACACGATGGCGCTACACTACCACATCTAGAGAATCCTGTATTCTGGCCTTGAGTACATCTTATCCCTTCATACACGATGGCGCTACACTACCACATCTATCAGCATCCTGTATTCTGGCCTTGAGTACATCTTATCCCTTCATACACGATGGCACTACACTACCACATCTACCAGCATCCTGTATTCTGGCATTGAGTACATCTTACCCCTTCATACACGATGGCGCTACACTACCACATCTAGAGCATCCTGTATTCTGGCCTTGAGTACAACTTACCCCTTCATACACGATGGCGCTACACTACCACATCTACGAGCATCGTGTATTCTGGCCTTGAGTACATCTTACCCCTTCATACACGATGGCTCTACACTACCACATCTACCAGCATCCTGTATTCTGGCCTTGAGTACACCTTACTCCTTCATACACTATGGCGCTACACTACAGCTAAAGAATCCTGTATTCTGACCTTGAGTACATCTTACCCCCTTCATACTCGATGGCGCTACACTACCACATCTAGAGCATCCTGTAAACAAGGCCAGAATACAGGTTGCTCGTAGATGTAGTGTGTAGCGCCATCGTGTATGAAGGGGTAAGATGTACTCAAGGCCAGAATACATCTTATCCCTTCATACACGATGGCGCTACACTAGCACATCTAGAGCATCCTGTATTCTGGCCTTGAGTACAAGTTACCACTTCATACACAATGGCGCTACACTACCACATCTACGAGCATCCTGTATTCTGGCCTTGAGTACATCTTACCCCTTCATACACGATGGTGCTACACACTACATCTACGAGCATCCTGTATTCTGGCCTTGAGTACAAGTTACCCCTTCATACACGATGGCGCTACACTACCACATCTACGAGCATCCTGTATTCTGGCCTTGAGTACATCTTACCCCTTCATACACGATGGTGCTACACTACCACATCTACGAGCATCCTGTATTCTGGCCTTGAGTACATCTTACCCCTTCATACACGATGGTGCTACACACTACATCTACGAGCATCCTGTATTCTGGCCTTGAGTACAAGTTACCCCTTCATACACGATGGCGCTACACTACCACATCTACGAGCATCCTGTATTCTGGCCTTGAGTACAAGTTACCCCTTCATACACGATGGCGCTACACTACCACATCTACGAGCATCCTGTATTCTGGCCTTGAGTACATCTTACCCCTTCATACACGATGGTGCTATACTACCACATCTACGAGCATCCTGTATTCTGGCCTTGAGTACATCTTACCCCTTCATACACGATGGTGCTACACACTACATCTACGAGCATCCTGTATTCTGGCCTTGAGTACACCTTACTCCTTCATACACGATGGCGCTACACTACCACATCTAGAGCATCCTGTATTCTGGCCTTGAGTACACCTTACTCATTCATACACGATGGCGCTACACTACCACATCTAGAGCATTCTGTATTCTGACCTTGAGTACATCTTATCCCTTCATACACGATGGTGCTACACTACCACATCTAGAGCATTCTGTATTCTGACCTTGAGTACATCTTATCCCTTCATACACGATGGTGCTACACTACCACATCTAGAGCATCCTGTATTCTGGCCTTGAGTACAGGTTACCCCTTCATAAGCAATGCCAAATCTGACATTAAATACAGAAGTCTATTCCGCAGTCGGGTGTTAAATTTGTCACTTCAATGTCAGCCCCAAACTAACAAGCCTCCTGCTGGTGTATGGGGAATGGAGACGAAAAGGAGTGACCTGGATTCTAAAAGAGCAGCAATGCTTCATCATCCCCTGGTCCGGGCACCCTGCAAAACTACCTCTGTGTCTTATTGCATACACATTACTGGTAATATTTAAAACACACCAGCCAAAGTCCCCTCCAAAGGGTTCATATGACGACACAGCCCAAAGATGCCATCGTCTGACATGTCCCAGTAACACACACAGGAATCTTAAAGAGAACTGGCATTTATATAGACTCGTGGGGTGGAAATCGTCCTGTCCCCCACCCTGACATTCCATAATCTGGAAAAGTCAGATAAATATTACTTCTTTTAACCTCTTCAATGTTTCCAAACCCAGAAACAGAACAAAATGAGACTGGTGCGCAGCAACGTCATTTACTCATTGCCTCGCGTTATGTTCATTGTTTGCCGCGTGCACCTACCGTACAGCGACCACTGGATGAAGTGCTCGGTAGCAATCAATCCAGTGAAAGGTCCTCTAATTGGCCTGTTAGGTGTGATTGATGTGCTGTAACTAGAGATTGCTATGGTCTGTCTAGCAGCGGTCTTCCTGGCCTGATCAGGAAAGTCTGGCACTGGCACAGAGGTGAAGTATTAATCAGAAAAGCCTATAAATAGGAAGATACACGTCTAAATCCGTGTGTAAGTCCTGCTACTCCTACATGAGGGTTCTGCATTTACAAGCCGTGCGTACAGTGGATAGGAAAGAAACAGCAGAGAAATTCCCGACTGGCGGCCTCCTTCCCGCAATGTCTGCCACGTCCAGAATAATCTGCAGTATACCTGCCTTGGCAGAGACACAAGGTTATTATAGACAAGCGCTGGCTTAGTAATTACTTGTCACCAGCAGAAGGTCCCCAGGTTCTGTGTAGACTTCAGCAATCTCAAGTCACTGTGTGCAAAATAATAAGACATCCCGGAGGTGAGAGACCAGTGTCGCGGGCACGCTTGTGTAGCAACCTCGCGTCGCTCCTACATAACACACACAGAGCACCGCAATCATTTCCAACTCTGCACAACACTTAATATTAACCGACCAAAATAAAAGGATCCAAACTCCATCAGACCTGGCGGTGGCCATCTATTCTGAAAAATAGCTATAGGTAGAGAAAAATATTGAAATGAAAGAACAGATGTGGACAAATCCTAAAAGATCTACAGGAATACCTCCACGGTAGCTATACTATGGACGCAGTTAGCAGCCATGAATAACAGTCCTGTGGTGCTGTCAACTTCTAGGAAAAGGCCTGGATTGGTGGCATTTTGGGGGGGGAATATGACTTTAAAGGAAACTTGATTCAAGCTACCTGAAGCATAGTGGCCGAGTCCGGTGAGGACCCAAGTAGGCTTCTCACCACCCCGACTGACTTACAGCTACCTCCCTAAGTACACAAGGAGAGACCTGTCAATCACCTGGAGCCTTGTAGGAGAAAACCGGCCAGGGTGGCTATGGATAGTCCGGTGTCTCCCTATAGTCCCAGGCCACCTCTTCACATTATGATGTCTCTGAAACAATGCAGCGTTTCAGAGAAAAATATACCTGGCTGCAACCGTGCAGCAAAACGTCTCGAACACCTTGGTGTTAATGAGGGAGGCCATACAGGCTACCACTTCCAAACGGAACAGTCACTACTGCTCATCACCGTGACAGGTACTTTAGGTATTTTACCAGTTTCATATAAGAACAGTATCGGCATCAGTCTAGTTTCCTTACTTGTACGCGGAGAAGCTCTGCCCTGAGAGGAAGCATTATAATAAGCTAGCTGAAGAGCCCAGCGTTGCCCGGGCATAGTAACTGTGGTTAGTTATAACAAATTATGATTATCCTCCACCTCATAGTCCAGTGCCCATATACCCATCACACATCCTCCATCCCATAGTCCAGTGCCCATATACCCATCACACATCCTCCATCCCATAGTCCCATGCCCATATACCCATCACACATCCTCCATCCCATATACCCATCACACATCCTCCATCCCATAGTCCCATGCCCATATACCCATCACACATCCTCCATCCCATAGTTCCATCACACAACCTCCATCCCATGCCCATATACCCATCACACATCCTCCATCCCATAGTCCCATGCCCATATACCCATTATATCCTCCATCCCATAGTCCCGTGCCCATATACCCATCATACATATCCTCCATCCCATAGTTCCGTGCCCATATTCCTACCACACATATCCTCCACCCCATAGTCCAGTGCCCATATACCCACCACACATATCCTCCACCCCATAGTCCAGTGCCCATATACCCATCATACAAATCCTCCACCCCATAGTCCAGTGCCCATATACCCATCATACAAATCCTCCATCCCATAGTCCAGTGCCCATATACCCATCATACATATCCTCCATCCCATAGTCCAGTGCCCATATACCCATCACACATCTAATATATAAAGCTCAATGTGGGTGTGTATGTCCGGGACTGGCATCCGCACCGTCGCAGCTACAGCCACAAAATTTGGCAGTGTCACACGTCTGGACCCCGAGAGCGTCATAGGCTATGTTGTGAGGCAAAGTTTTAACCCCGCGCATTCCAATTCACCAAACAATTTTGCCCCTATCTACATAATGGGGAAAAAGTGCGCGTGTGAATCAAGCCACGCCCCTCATGATGTCAATGGTTGCCATGGCGACGCTGTCATCATAGGTTGCAAGCCCCACCCCTCATTAAGATGTCAATGGTTGCCATGGCGACGCTATGTCATAATAGGTTGCAATGGCGAAGATGCTGTCACAATGGTTGCCATGGTGACGATGATGTTTTAATAGGTTGCAATGGTGACGGTTATGTTATAACGGTTGCCATGGTGATGATGATGTCATAATGTGTATATGGGCACGGGACTATGGGATGGAGGATGTGTGATGGGTATATGGGCACTGGACTATGGGATGGAGGATATGTATGACGGGTATATGGGCACGGGACTATGGGATGGAGGATATGTATGACGGGTATATGGGCACGGGACTATGGGATGGCGGATATGTATGATGGGTATATGGGCACGGGACTATGGGATGGAGGATATGTATGATGGGTATATGGACATGGGACTATGAGATGAAGGATGTGTATATGGGCACTCGACTATGGGATGGCGAATATGTATGATGGGTATGGGACTATGGGATGGCAAATATGTATAATGGGTATATGGGCATGGGACTATGGGATGGAGAATATGTATGATAGGTATATGGGCACTCGACTATGGGATGGTGGATATGTATGATGGATATATGGGCATGGGACTATGGGATGGAGGATAATTATAATTTGTTATAACTAACCACAGTTAGTTACTATGCCCGGGCAGCGCCGGGCTCTTCAGCTAGTGTTTGCCATGGCAACCTATTATGGCATCGTCGTCGCCGCCATGGCAACCATTATGGCATAGTCGTCGCCGCCATGGCAACCATTATGGCATCGTCGTCGCCGCCATGGCAACCATTAGGACATCGTCGTCGCTGCCATGGCAACCTTTAGGACATCGTCGTCGCCATGGCAACCTTTATGGCACCGTAGTCGCCATGGCAACCTTTATGACACCGTAGTCGCCATGGCAACCTTTATGACACCATAGTCGCCATGGCAACCTTTATGACACCATAGTCGCCATGGCAACCTTTATGACACCATAGTCGCCATGGCAACCTTTATGACACCATAGTCGCCATGGCAACCTTTATGACACCATAGTCGCCATGGCAACCTTTATGACACCATAGTCGCCATGGCAACCTTTATGACACCATAGTCGCCATGGCAACCTTTATGACACCATAGTCGCCATGGCAACCTTTATGACACCATAGTCGCCATGGCAACCTTTATGACACCATAGTCGCCATGGCAACCTTTATGACACCATAGTCGCCATGGCAACCTTTATGACACCATAGTCGCCATGGCAACCTTTATGACACCATAGTCGCCATGGCAACCTTTATGACACCATAGTCGCCATGGCAACCTTTATGACACCATAGTCGCCATGGCAACCTTTATGACACCATAGTCGCCATGGCAACCTTTATGACACCATAGTCGCCATGGCAACCTTTATGACACCATAGTCGCCATGGCAACCTTTATGACACCATAGTCGCCATGGCAACCTTTATGACACCATAGTCGCCATGGCAACCTTTATGACACCATAGTCGCCATGGCAACCTTTATGACATCATAGTCGCCATAGCAACCTTTATGACATCAGTCGCCATGGCAACCATTATGACATAACAGTTATCATTGCAACCTATTATGCCACCATCTTAGCCATGTCAACCATTATGACATGGACTTCACCATGGCAACCTTTATGACATCATCATCGCTATGGCAACCTATTATGACATCTTAGTCACCACAGCAGTGTGGCTTGATACACACATGCAAACACACACTCATTATATATATATACACACACGTTCTACAGAACATGGCCCTAACCTCATCCAGAAGCAAAAAACGTCACATTGAACCAAGTCATCCACTGACACTACAGATACGGGACTCAGGAGAAACAATTACTATATTAATGCAGTGTGTCCTTCAGAGATTGGGAAATGGGAGCTCCAGGGAAAGCTAGATTAAGCCAATGCCCAGAAGAAAACTTCATATACACTAATGAAATAGTACATTCGCTAGTGATTTCAGAAGATAAAGAGGTAACCGAAAGCATAACACTTCCAAATCGGGAGAGAAGAGCCACTACTGAAATGACCTCTGTCAGCCACTTGTCAGATGTTGGCACTGCCTAATGGGCATGCACGAGACCTTACAGCCAATGGACACCACATCAGTAGCGCCTAACACCCTCAGAAATGAGAGGCGCTGGACAACCCCTTTCTAGTCAATCATAAGTGCCACACTCTGCATGGGTACCTAGGGATCAATGGGAGCGGAGACATCTGGAACAATCAATATTAAAGAGGCTCTAAACGACGTAATCTTACAAAATCTTCAGCGCATTTTTCTATTTTCCAGAAATTCCCTGTTCCCCCAATCAGCGCTATTACTGACAAATTCTGAATAACAAGAGTCGACTAGTGTGCCTGTTTGTCAATGGTGTGTGAGCTTAAAATCCTCTGACGACGACAGTGTCAGGGTGGCTCCAGATATGTGATCTTGGGTCCTGTTCACATTCTGTCCATGTCTCCAGCTGTACCCTGAAATGAAAGGGTTCAGACAAGCTCCTGATGGAGCCGAATAATGGAAATTAAGTACTAGGTAGGAAACTTTGGGCCCAGTCTGCACTCCTTCCTGGTGGTGTCAATCTATTCAGGCGGGCACAAGGACTTATAAGTAGACTGAAAGCTCAGATAGACGCCCATGGATCTTGGTCCGATCACAGGCCGCAAAGCACAGACCGTTCATGGGTCTCTGGACCAGAGCGTGACGGCCCCGTAGTAATACATGATGCCATCATGCTCAGGTTGGGAGTCTGTGCATTGTGGTATGTGATCCCACTGAGATCCACGGATGTCTGCATGAGCCTTCAGACCGCTATTCTAATGGAAGCCCTGGGACAGAGACATGAACGTACTGCCAAAGGCAACGTGAACAGGCCCTTACTGATTACACTCATTCATGAAAGTAACCAGCGCCAAGGAGATCCCGGGCAACCAACTCCCAGCAGGGGAAGCCTAGGAGATCCAGAGTAGGATTATACATCCCCTGGGCAGGGTCTGATTCGTCCGGGCTTTCTCTACTGCAAATGGTATGGTCCGCTGACTGGACAGTGTTGGGGCAGATTCAGACATCCGTAAACAAACTGCGTACAGACCAGTCACAGGTATCCCAACCTGAGCTCAGCTGCCCCATATAAGCCTGTGAGACTGACAAATTCTGGTCAGGAGACCCACGGCCGGTCTGTGCACCTGAACCATGCTCCACCAACGTCTCAATTCATCCTTAAGGGTCTGTGCACACGTTGCGGATTCTGCTGCGTTGTACAGTACCATTGTAATCTATGTAAAACAAAAAACGCTGTGCACATGCTGCAGATTTTTCCACGCAGATGTGAATCTGCAGCACATCAATTCTTTGTGTGGAATCCGCAGCCTTTTCACACCCATTCCATTATAGGAATCCGCAGGTGTAAAAACGCAGGCGAAATCCACACAAAATCTGCAGAAAATCCGCAGGAAATCTGTACTAAATATGCAGGTAAAACACAGGACATTTTACCTGCGGATTCAGCAAAATCTGCGCGGAAAAATCCGCAGCTGAATCCGCAACGTGTGCACATGGCCTAAGAGTTCAGATTCACGCTGGGGGAGGGTAGAGACCAGCAAATGTAGCCAATCTGGCAGGGAAAGTACAGGGGCCACATGCACAGAGGCACCTAGAACAAATGTATATGGCAAGGCGGCAGCTCTGTTGAGTGGGTGCCAGGTGTTCCTGGCAGACGACATTCCACGTGCAGGACCGGCAGCAGCTCACCACAGAGCACACTCAGACTTAACCACAAAGGATCGCCCGTAATCCCCAGCTAATACTGTGGTCACACAGCGGCCACTCCAGGAGCCAAGATCAATTCTCAGTAGCCGCACACTGACACAGCGACACTCAGCAGCCCACCCGTGGGCCAGCCACCGCTCACAGTGCCCCCCCCCCCCCCCCGACACTCAGCAGCCACCACTCACCGTGCCCCCCCCCCCCGACACTCAGCAGCCACCACTCACCGTGCCCCCCCCCCGACACTCAGCAGCCACCACTCACCGTGCCCCCCCCGACACTCAGCAGCCACCACTCACCGTGCCCCCCCCCCCCCCCCGACACTCAGCAGCCCACCCGTGGGGCCAGCCACCACTCTCACTCAGCAGCCCACCCGTGGGGCCAGCCACCACTCTCACTCAGCAGCCCACCCGTGGGGCCAGCCACCACTCTCACTCAGCAGCCCACCCGTGGGGCCAGCCACCACTCTCACTCAGCAGCCCACCCGTGGGGCCAGCCACCACTCTCACTCAGCAGCCCACCCGTGGGGCCAGCCACCACTCTCACTCAGCAGCCCACCCGTGGGGCCAGCCACCACTCTCACTCAGCAGCCCACCCGTGGGGCCAGCCACCACTCTCACTCAGCAGCCCACCCGTGGGGCCAGCCACCACTCTCACTCAGCAGCCCACCCGTGGGGCCAGCCACCACTCTCACTCAGCAGCCCACCCGTGGGGCCAGCCACCACTCTCACTCAGCAGCCCACCCGTGGGGCCAGCCACCACTCTCACTCAGCAGCCCACCCGTGGGGCCAGCCACCACTCACCGTGCCCCCCCCCCGGCACTCAGCAGCCACCACTCACCGTGCTCCCCGACACGCAGCAGCCACCTGTGGGCCAGCCACCACTCACAGTGACCCCTGACAATCAGCAGCCACCTGTGGGCCCAGCCACCACTCACAGTGCTCCTCGACACTCAGCAGCCACCTGTGGGCCCAGCTACCACTCACCGTGCTCCCTGACATGCAGCAGCCACCTGTGGGCCAGCCACCACTCACCGTGACCCCTGACACTGACACGCAGCAGCCATCTGTGGGCCAGCCACCACTCACCGTGCCCCCCCCTGACACTCAGCAGCCACCACTCACCGTGCCCCCCCCCGACACTCAGCAGCCACCACTCACCGTGCCCCCCCCCGACACTCAGCAGCCACCACTCACCGTGCCCCCCCCCCCCCGACACTCAGCAGCCACCACTCACCGTGCCCCCCCCTCGACACTCAGCAGCCACCACTCACTGTGCCCCCCCCCGACACTCAGCAGCCCACCCGTGGGGCCAGCCACCACTCTCACTCAGCAGCCCACCCGTGGGGCCAGCCACCACTCACACTCAGCAGCCCACCCGTGGGGCCAGCCACCACTCTCACTCAGCAGCCCACCCGTGGGGCCAGCCACCACTCTCACTCAGCAGCCCACCCGTGGGGCCAGCCACCACTCTCACTCAGCAGCCCACCCGTGGGGCCAGCCACCACTCTCACTCAGCAGCCCACCCGTGGGGCCAGCCACCACTCTCACTCAGCAGCCCACCCGTGGGGCCAGCCACCACTCTCACTCAGCAGCCCACCCGTGGGGCCAGCCACCACTCTCACTCAGCAGCCCACCCGTGGGGCCAGCCACCACTCTCACTCAGCAGCCCACCCGTGGGGCCAGCCACCACTCTCACTCAGCAGCCCACCCGTGGGGCCAGCCACCACTCTCACTCAGCAGCCCACCCGTGGGGCCAGCCACCACTCTCACTCAGCAGCCCACCCGTGGGGCCAGCCACCACTCTCACTCAGCAGCCCACCCGTGGGGCCAGCCACCACTCTCACTCAGCAGCCCACCCGTGGGGCCAGCCACCACTCTCACTCAGCAGCCCACCCGTGGGGCCAGCCACCACTCTCACTCAGCAGCCCACCCGTGGGGCCAGCCACCACTCACTCAGCAGCCCACCCGTGGGGCCAGCCACCACTCTCACTCAGCAGCCCACCCGTGGGGCCAGCCACCACTCTCACTCAGCAGCCCACCCGTGGGGCCAGCCACCACTCTCACTCAGCAGCCCACCCGTGGGGCCAGCCACCACTCTCACTCAGCAGCCCACCCGTGGGGCCAGCCACCACTCTCACTCAGCAGCCCACCCGTGGGGCCAGCCACCACTCTCACTCAGCAGCCCACCCGTGGGGCCAGCCACCACTCTCACTCAGCAGCCCACCCGTGGGGCCAGCCACCACTCTCACTCAGCAGCCCACCCGTGGGGCCAGCCACCACTCTCACTCAGCAGCCCACCCGTGGGGCCAGCCACCACTCTCACTCAGCAGCCCACCCGTGGGGCCAGCCACCACTCTCACTCAGCAGCCCACCCGTGGGGCCAGCCACCACTCTCACTCAGCAGCCCACCCGTGGGGCCAGCCACCACTCTCACTCAGCAGCCCACCCGTGGGGCCAGCCACCACTCTCACTCAGCAGCCCACCCGTGGGGCCAGCCACCACTCTCACTCAGCAGCCCACCCGTGGGGCCAGCCACCACTCACCGTGCCCCCCCCCCGGCACTCAGCAGCCACCACTCACCGTGCTCCCCGACACGCAGCAGCCACCTGTGGGCCAGCCACCACTCACAGTGACCCCTGACAATCAGCAGCCACCTGTGGGCCCAGCCACCACTCACAGTGCTCCTCGACACTCAGCAGCCACCTGTGGGCCCAGCTACCACTCACTGTGCTCCCTGACATGCAGCAGCCACCTGTGGGCCAGCCACCACTCACCGTGACCCCTGACACTGACACGCAGCAGCAGCCACCTGTGGGCCAGCCACCACTCACCGTGACCCCTGACAATCAGCAGCCACCTGTGGGCCCAGCCACCACTCACAGTGCTCCCCGACACTCAGCAGCCACCTGAGGACCAGCCACCACTCACCGTGACCCGACGCTCAGCAGCCACCTGTGGGCCAGCCACCACTCACCGTGACCCCTGACACTCAGCAGCCACTTGTGGACCAGCCACCACTCACCGTGACCCCTGACACTCAGCAGCCACTTGTGGACCAGCCACCACTCACAGTGCTCCTCGACACTCAGCAGCCACCTGTGGGCCCAGCTACCACTCACAGTGGTCCCCGACATGCAGCAGCCACCTGTGGGCCAGCCACCACTCACAGTGGTCCCCGACATGCAGCAGCCACCTGTGGGCCAGCCACCACTCACCGTGGTCCCCGACATGCAGCAGCCACCTGTGGGCCAGCCACCACTCACCGTGACCCCCGACACGCAGCAGCCACCTGTGGGCCAGCCACCACTCACTGTGACCCCCGACACGCAGCAGCCACCTGTGGGCCAGCCACCACTCACTGTGACCCCCGACACGCAGCAGCCACCTGTGGGCCAGCCACCACTCACCGTGACCCCCCGACAATCAGCAGCCACCACTCACCGTGACCCCCGACACTCAGCAGCCACCTGTGGGCCAGCCACCACTCACAGTGCTCCCCGACACTCAGCAGCCACCTGTGGGCCAGCCACCACTCACAGTGCTCCCCGACACTCAGCAGCCACCACTCACCGTGACCCGACGCTCAGCAGCCACCACTCACCGTGACCCGACGCTCAGCAGCCACCACTCACCGTGACCCGACGCTCAGCAGCCACCACTCACCGTGACCCGACGCTCAGCAGCCACCTGTGGGCCAGCCACCACTCACAGTGACCCGACACTCAGCAGCCACTTGTGGACCAGCCACCACTCACCGTGACCTTTGACACTCAGCAGCCACTTGTGGACCAGCCACTACTCACAGTGGTCCCCGACATGCAGAAGCCACCTGTGGGCCAGCCACCACTCATAGTGGTCCCCGACATGCAGCAGCCACCTGTGGGCCAGCCACCACTCACAGTGGTCCCCGACATGCAGCAGCCACCTGTGGGCCAGCCACCACTCATAGTGGTCCCCGACATGCAGCAGCCACCTGTGGGCCAGCCACCACTCACAGTGGTCCCCGACACGCAGCAGCCACCTGTGGGCCAGCCACCACTCACCGTGACCCCCGACACGCAGCAGCCACCTGTGGGCCAGCCACCACTCACCGTGACCCCCCGACAATCAGCAGCCACCACTCACCGTGACCCCCGACACTCAGCAGCCACCTGTGGGCCAGCCACCACTCACAGTGACCCCCGACACTCAGCAGCCACCTGTGGGCCAGCCACCACTCACAGTGACCCCCGACACGCAGCAGCCACCTGTGGGCCAGCCACCACTCACCGTGACCCCCGACACGCAGCAGCCACCTGTGGGCCAGCCACCACTCACCGTGACCCCCCGACAATCAGCAGCCACCACTCACCGTGACCCCCGACACTCAGCAGCCACCTGTGGGCCAGCCACCACTCACAGTGACCCCCGACACTCAGCAGCCACCTGTGGGCCAGCCACCACTCACAGTGACCCCCGACACTCAGCAGCCACCTGTGGGCCAGCCACCACTCACAGTGACCCCCGACACTCAGCAGCCACCACTCACCGTGCCGCCATCCTTCATCAGGATCCTCTTGACCAGCATGACCCTGCTGCCCGCCGCCTTCTTCTTCTTGCCCGGGCTCATCTTGCTCTCCTCATCCTGCCCTCCGGCTCCTGTCACCACCGATGCCCGGGTCACTATCAGGGGACCGTCGGCAGCACACTCCGCGGGGTCCAGGGCTGGGCTGGACGAGAGATCTATGGTGGCCACCAGCACCGGGTGGACCGAGTGCAGGGCTACGGGCTGCGGGGCCGCTGGGTACAGGGGCACCGGGCACAGGGCGGCCGGGCTCAGCAGCACAGGGTAGGCAGCACAGCGCACTGCTCCCGCCTTCTCCTCCGCGCTGGCAGGGGGGCGCGCTGGTCCGGAGGAAGGCTCGGGCCGGTCAGCTCCGGTGCCCTCTTCCGGCCTCCTCTCGTCCTTTGAGGGATCCAGACTCCAACCCCGGTCCGATTGGACCTGCCCGCCTACACACTCACAGGCCGGCAATCTCGGCCTCTTCCAGCTGCGACTGCGCACTCCACTCTGCACGCCGGATGCGCGTCACCAGCCGCCCATAGTGCCCGACTCTTGCCGGGAGCTGCGTCACAGCACTCAGAAGACAGCCTGCGATTCTCTAGGGGACGCTAGAGGGCGGCAGAGACACTGCAGCTTACTGGGAACCATGGAAACGACGCACACGCATTCCTGAGGAACGTAATCCGCTCGTTCATCACGTTGAGGGAGAGCAGTGACGGAGGCTGAATGCAAGAAGGAGGCATTATTCTGTCCTTCCCTAGGAGGGCGCCAAGTATTACAGCTGGAGTATAGGGAGAGAGTAACCCATAGCAGCCAATCACATTCCTTGCTCTCATTTCTCAGAGACACTTTTTTGCCTTTTTGTAATTTTATTATTATTATTATGCATTTATTCCATGGCGCTTTACATGTGAAAAGGGGAAATATAGACAAGTATGACATACATGTGTAAGACAAGGGACACACAAGTACATAAGGAGAGAGGACCCTGCCCGCGAGGGCTCACAGTCTACAGGGATGGGTGAGGATACAGTAGGAGAGGGTAGAGCAGGTCGTGCGGTGGTTCAGTAGACCGAGGATCATTGCAGGCTGTAGGCTTGTCGGAACAGGTGGGTCTTCAGGTTCTTCACCACCGTTGATGGTGAGAGTCTGATGTGTTGCGGCAGAGAGTTCCAGAGTATGGGGGAAGCACGGGAGAAGTCTTGTATGCGGTTGTGGGAAGAAGAGATAAGGGGGAGTAGAGAAGGAGATCTTGAGATGATCGAAGGCTTTGTGCGGGTAGGTACCTAGAGACCATGTCACAGAAGTATGGAGGAGACAGGTAGTGGATGGCTTTGTATGTCATGGTTAGGGTTTTGAATTGGAGCCTCTGGGCGATAGGAAGCCAGTGAAGGGCCTGGCATAGGGGGGAGGCTGGGGAATAACGGTGAGACAGGTGGATTAGTCGGGTAGCAGAGTGTAGGATGGACTGGAGTAGTGCCAGAGTGCTAGAGGGGAGGCCAGAGAGTAGGAGGTTGCAGTAGTCGAGGTGGGAGATGATAAGAGCATGCACTAGTGTTTTTGTGGTTTCGTGGTTGAGGAATGAGCTGATCCAGGAAATATTTTTGAGTTTGAGGTGGCAGGAGGAGGCGAGGGCTTGGATATGTGATTTGAAAGAGAGCGCAGAGTCGAGGATCACCCCAAGGCACCGAGCGTGCGGGACTGGAGAAAGCGAGCAGCCATTGACATTGATGGATAGGTCTGGTGGAGGGGTAGAGTGAGAAGGGGGAAAGATGAATTCTGTTTTGTCCATGTTCAGTTTGAGAAAGCGAGCAGAGAAGAAGGCTGAGATATCAGACAGACATTGTGGGATTTCAGTCAGTAAGGAGGCGAGGTCGGGTCCAGATAGGTAGATCTGCGTGTCATCGGCATAGAGGTGATACTGCAATCCGTGGGATTCTATGAGCTGTCCCAAGCCGAAGGTATAGATAGAGAATAGTAGGGTCCTAGGACAGAGCCTTGGGGAACACCAACAGACAGGGGGCGAGGTGAGGATGTGGGGTGTGAGAGGGAGACACTAAATGTTCGGTCTGTTAGGTATGATGAGATCCAGGATAGGGCCAGGTCTGTGATGCCAAGAGATGAGAGAGTCTGTAGCAGGAGGGAATGGTCTACGGTGTCGAAGGCAGAGGACAGGTCCAGGAGAAGGAGGACAGAGTAGTGTCGCTTGCTCTTGGCAGTTAGTAAGTCGTTAGTGACTTTAGTTAGGGCAGTTTCAGTTGAGTGATGCGGTCGGAAGCCAGATTGTAACCGGTCAAAGAGGGAACAGGAGGAGAGGTGGGAGGACAGTTCAAGATATACACTCACTGGCCACTTTATTAGGTACACCTGTCCAACTGTGTGTTAAGACTTAATTTCTAATCAGCCAATCACATGGCGGCAACTCAGTGCATTTAGGCATGTAGACATGGTCAAGACAATCTCCTGCAGTTCAAACCGAGCATCAGTATGGGGAAGAAAGGTGATTTGAGTGCCTTTGAACGTGGCATGATTGTTGGTGCCAGAAGGGCTGGTCTGAGAATTTCAGAAACTGCTGATCTACTGGGATTTTCACGCACAACCATCTCTAGGGTTTACAGAGAATGGTCCGAAAAAGAAAAAAAATCCAGTGAGCGGCAGTTCTGTGGCCGGAAATGCCATGTTGATGCCAGAGGTCAGAGGAGAATGGGCAGACTGGTTCGAGCTGATAGAAAGGCAACAGTGACTCAAATTGCCACCCGTTACAACCAAGGTAGGCAGAAGAGCATCTCTGAACGCACAGTGCGTCGAACTTTGAGGCAGATGGGCTACAGCAGCAGAAGACCACACTGGGTACCACTCCTCTCAGCTAAGAACAGGAAACTGAGGCTACAATTTGCACAAGCTCATCGAAATTGGACAGTAGAAGATTGGAAAAACGTTGCCTGGTCTGATGAGTCTCGATTTCTGCTGCGACATTCGGATGGTAGGGTCAGAATTTGGCGTAAACAACATGAAAGCATGGATCCATCCTGCCTTGTATCAACGGTTCAGGCTGGTGGTGGTGGTGTCATGGTGTGGGGAATTTTTTCTGGGCACTCTTTGGGCCCCTTGGTACCAATTGAGCATCGTTGCAACGCCACAGCCTACCTGAGTATTGTTGCTGACCATGTCCATCCCTTTATGACCACAATGTACCCAACATCTGATGGCTACTTTCAGCAGGATAATGCGCCATGTCATAAAGCTCGAATCATCTCAGATTGGTTTCTTGAACATGACAATGAGTTTACTGTACTCAAATGGCCTCCTCAGTCACCAGATCTCAATCCAATAGAGCATCTTTGGGATGTGGTGGAACGGGAGATTCGCATCAGGGATGTGCAGCCGACAAATCTGCGCCAACTGTGTGATGCCATCATGTCAATATGGTCCAAAATCTCTGAGGAATGCTTCCAGCACCTTGTTGAATCTCTGCCACGAAGAATTGAGGCAGTTCTGAAGGCAAAAGGGGGTCCAACCCCTTACTAGCATGGTGTACCTAATAAAGTGGCCAGTGAGTGTACATGCTGTTCCAGTAGTTTTGAGGCGTAAGGGAGAAGAGATATTGGGCGATAGTTAGACACAGAGGATTGGTCAAGGGAGGGCTTTTTGAGGATGGGTGTGATTGAGGCATGTTTGAAGATGAGGGAAAGACACCATTTGTAAGTGAAAGGTTGAAGAGGTGTGTTAGAGATGGGATGAGGACTGTGGCCAAGTTAGGGATGAGGTGAGACGGGAGTGGGTCGAGGGCGCAAGTGGTGAGGTGTGATCTTGACGGAAGGGTGGAGAGCTGATCTTCTGTCATGGTGGAGAAGCTGACGGAAGGGTGGAGAGCTGATCTTCTGTCATGGTGGAGAAGCTGGCTTTTGCAGAACAGGGCTTGTCGGGGTAGCCATTTAGGGAGGGCTAAATTAACCCTTCACAGTTGAGCCAGTGATGTCCAAATTATTCCAGTGTTGCTAGCAACTCAAATGACCACACGGAGATGGGGGTCTCTATACGGGAGGATCGAGGCAGATCACTAAGCCCCTTTATTTTAGTCACTTCTCTTATAACATTTTGCTTAATTATGCAAAGTTCTCAACTACCAATAAAATCATCTCACTCTGTAAGCCAATAATATTGCAAGAAAACCGGAAACTACATATGTCTGTATCCAAATAGAAAGTAGTATAATGGCATATTCTTCAGAGTTTTACACCCCCGCCTCCCTTATCTTGCACCTGATGGGAACAGTCTGGTTTCGTGACAGTTTGAACTTTTACCTAATTACAAAATTTATCTTACATCAACAAAAACGGAGAAACGAAACCTTCAGAGAATGGACAAAACGAAACTTCAGCTCTGATTTTAGTTTTAACCCTTCACAATCCCCCTAGATAAATTTTTCAACACATATGCAGCATCAGTGGTGCTATCCCAAGCTAACAGCTTGAGGGGTACTGGTCTTCACATGACTGATGCCGTGTTATCAGTCATGGCTGTCGCGGCGCACCCATCCCCCCTGTATACTGCAGTTCATGAATAACAATTTTTGATGAGGGTGGTGGAGATCTTTTGTAGGTAGGCATGTGCTTGGCTTCAACATCTTCATCAAGTAGCCTTTTGAGATCGGTGCAGAGAAGAGCAGGGGCAACGACACCTTTTGTATCATCATTAGCTGGCTTAGTGCAGAATTTCCTAATACATACAGAAATACACCAAAGAACAAGTTTTAGTATCACATACACAACAAGGATACAGGCAGCAATGTGCAACAAGTTTTGTAAGATCCCAGCTATCCAGCCCCCTATTCCCATAAACCAATTGGCTGGATTGAGAAAGGAGAAAGTGTTTGACCACCAACTGTCCTTATTACAATCATTGTCTTTATCGTATTGATCTTTGAGTCTTTGAATATCTTCTAACTTTAACTTCTACCAATAATAATATGGAAAATGCGAAAAACCAAAACATTATGTCCCCTTTATTTGCTATTGGCTTGTTGGGTGATGAGGAGAACTTGATCGGGACCGCCATACAAGGGTTCTAGTCCGTGCTTCCTGACATGCCTCTTCACAACTACCAAATCACCAGGCTTCAGGTTATGACAGGTGTCGGTTTCTGCTGAATCTTGAAAAGAAAAGGAAACTAGAACATAGGTGTTAGCAAGATTTTTACTAAGCTGAATAACATATTGAACAACACGGTCAGTCTCTTCTGATAACTGCTGGGGCTGGAAATTTGCAACTGGGGGCCTAGTACCAAACAATATCTCATATGGGGACAGGCCATGTTTTGCAGTAGGGGTAGTACGAATGTGGTATAGTACAATGGGTAGGAGCTCTGGCCATGGAGCCGTAGTCTCCTGCATCATTTTGGTCAATTGTCCCTTCAGTGTGCCGTTCAACCTCAACTTCACCACTGGATTGTGGGTGGTACGGAGTATGGAGGGCTACAGTGGATCCAAGCATTGTCAGAAATTCTTGGTACACATGAGAAGAAAAGGCCGGACCTTGATCACTTCCAACAACTTCTGGAACCCCATATCTGCATATAACTTCCATCACCAGTTTCTTCGCTGTGGTCTTTGCAGTCATGTTGGTAACGGGGAATGCTTCCGGCCAACTGGAGAACCGGGGCCCAGTAGAATTTTTGCACCAGTGCGAGGGCCTGATTCTTTCCTCGATGTGTAGGCCCATGTGCCTATGTGGCAATAGCAGGGTACATCCGCTTAGGGAGACACACAAGTTGGTCCTTTTTCCAGAGACCATTATCCATACGTGCCCCATCAGTCTTCCATCAGTCTTCCATTGCTTCACCTCTTCCTTTGGAGACATTCTCTGCATCGTCATTAAGCGGTCTTGCGGGGTCCGACAGAAAACTTCAGTCTGTTGTAGATCATCAGGTTCTTGTAGGGTCAGTGCTTCTTGTAACTGTTTACGCTGAGAGCGTGTGGTCACCATAGTTGGTATGGTTGGTTCAACGGGTAAGAGAGCGGCGGCTTTTGCTTGCATATCCACAAATGCGTTGCCAACAGTCTATGGACTGGTCCTAGGACCGTGCGCCTTAACTTTGATAATGGCCACCTGAGTAGGTAATTTGATAGAGTCCATGAGGGTTTTAACAGCTTCACCATTTTTCACTGGGGTTCCGGCAGTAGTAATAAACCCTCGATTGGCCCATAGAGCCCCAAAATCGTGAGCAATACCAAATGCATACCGTGAGTCCGTGTATAACACCAGATCAGGATTTGGGAGTGGATTCTCACTGACGTTTGGTGGAGTAGATGTTTCTACAGTCAGAAGTTGGGAACAATCATGTTGGAGGTAATCCTCATCACTGCCATCTTTCCTTATAGTTCATTATACGTCTTTCAAGGCGTTGTAAAGGGGTTGCATTATGCGGGATGCATCCAGTATCCACTGACAAAAATAAGTGCATAGTCCAAGAAAACGCTGGAGTTCAGTTTCATCTTTTGGGAATGGAAGGGAGCTGACAGCTATTTTTCTTTCTTCTGTGAGGTGTCTGACACCCTGAAGGAGACAGTGACCCAAGAATATCACTTGACCAAGGCAGAACTGAAGTTTCGAGGCCGAAACCCGACAGTTCAGTGCTTCCAGATGCTTGAGGAGGCTAACAGTGGCAACAATGGCTTCCTGCTCTGTCCATGCACACAACAAAAGATCATCCACATACTGAAGCAGCGTAACCTGGGGGTGATCTAACTGCCAGGGCAAGAGACACTCGCTCATGTTTTTTGCAAACTGGTTGGGACTGTTTTGGGCCCCTTGTGGCATAACCGTCCATGTTAACTGTCGTCCCTGAAAAGTGAATGCAAACAAAAACCAGCAATCTGGGTGTAATGGAATGCTAAAGAAGGCATTGGTAAGATCGATGACTGTAAACCAAGCAGCATCCTGGGGTATTTGAGACAAAAGAGTATGTGTTTTAGGCACCACTGGAGTTTCCAGAATAGTAGCTGCATTAACTGCCCGTAGATCTTGTACCAGCCGGTACACATGGGGCTGGCTAGGTGGAGTCTTTTTCTTAACGGGAAACAAGGGCGTATTACATGGAGAAACACAGGGTACCAGGGCACCGTTATCAAGTAACATTTGAATTTGTTCCTGAAGGCCCCGCTCCTGATCATGTTTCAAAGGATATTGATGGACTTTAGGAAAAGGGGCACCAGGTTTGAGAAACACTTTTACTGGTTCTACAGGCATTTTCCCTATATCATTTGGCCCTTTTGACCAAAGTTTAGATGGTATCTCTGAGAGGTATGGGGTGAGTCGTTGATCTTCAGGCAATATTGGGGGTGGATCTGGGCCTATCAGGGCCATCATAACCATGGGAAGGGCATGCAAAATACAGATTTATCTTCACTGTCTTCATCTACATAGGGATTATATAACGTAAGAGCCATCTGACCATCATCTTGGAATTGTATTCTGGAGCGGAACTGTGATAATAAATCTGCCCCTAGTAAATTTACTGGACATGTGGGAGAGATTACAAACTGAATAGTAACGAGAATTAGCAGGGAGCGGCTGAGGAGCAGGGTTCCCAGTAGCTGAAGTCTGAGGGGGGGGCGAGAGTTTGCTGTATGGGCTGAAGGGCACAATGTGTGCTCGCAGCTGCGGTGGGGGCTAGAGGCTGCTGTTTGCTCTTTTTTTTTCTTCTCTCTGCTGAACAGAGCGGGTTAAAGTCTTCTGAAAACTTTTTTTTTTTTCCCTCTGGAGCTGGTAAATGGAAGGGGTGGATACTCAACCACTAGCAATAACGGGGACTAAGGCTGGTGGCGGATGATAATAGGTGCCGTCAGCAGAGGTGGGGGCTGCGACTCTCAGTCTCCTTGTACAATTGTCATCTAGCAGGGAGACCTCTTCTTTCAAATTATCACTTTTAACTATTCGACTGCCTGACACATTGTCTCATTAATCTCAGTTCCTTCTTTAATCAATCACTTTCTCAAACCACAGTCACTTTCTTGAACCACAATACATCCCGTCTTTGCCATAATAATAGACAATTTTCCTTCTTCAACATAGCAGTAACAGAAACAATCAGAATTCACTTGCTGTTCAATGTCCACATAACCTTCATTATACCGTACAATTCATGTGCCAAGCCACGGAATTCCTCAGCGCCTTCAAGTAATCCATCATCAGTCAACCTTCCTTTATTCTTTTTAACTCCGTCATCCCATAGCGTAGGCTGTAGCCTCCCGCCCTTAGGAAATCCCAGAATCGAAAATATTTTTCCTGCATTCTTGACAGATTTCTTTCCTCGTCTTTGAATCATGAGACTAACAGTATCTGATCCTTCACACAATTCCAAACTTTTCTTTTTCTTCCACAGAAACATAATTCTCTCCTTTAGAGCTAAATATCCTGACAAATTGTGCACAGATCTGGAGCGGCCGTATCAGTCTGTTCCACAGGGTCAACCCCCTCTGGGAAGCCCAAAATTCGTGGTACTCAGTGAAAGGAGGAGGGCGTCTCAGACTATCCCTCCGGACACCTCTGGTTATATATATCTATCTATATATACCTGAGTTACGTATCCTACCCAGTCTTCGATCACTTCACCACGCCCAATTACTAATAATGATCGGGAATTTCAGGATATTTTGACTATAAAGAGAGCCACAATCACTGGTCAATCCGGGGTGTCCGTCCCTTATGAGGTACGGTTCAAGAACTGGGCCCCCAACGGGACTACACCTCTATATGATTCCACCCATGAATCACCCCACCACGGGGACAAACCTCAGATCCTCTTTGCAGCAACAAGCACAGGAAAACCACACCAACGGTCAGTCTGAACAGTATAACTGCCAACTTATGTGGTTGTCGTGGGGGATGATCAGTCCCAATTTTCCAGCACCTGTGTCCGCTCCGAGGGTCCTTTGTCTTGTTGTCCTCTGGGGGCAGAGGCGTCCCTGTTCGGGGGCCCCACGTTGCGCGCCAAGCTGTTGGGGTAGCTATTTAGGGAGGGCTAAATTAACCCTTCACGGTTGAGCCAGTGATGTCCAAATTATTCCAGTGTTGCTAGCAACTCAAATGACCACACGAAGACGGGGGTCTCTGTACGGGAGGATCGAGGCAGATCACTAAGCCCCTTTATTTTAGTCACTTCTTTTATAACATTTTGCTTAATTATGCAAAGTTCTCAACTACCAATAAAATCATTTCACTTTGTAAGCCAATAATATTGCAAGAAAACCGGAAACTACATATATGTCCGTATCCAAATAGAAAGTAGTATAATGGCATATTCTTCAGAGTTTTACACCCCCGCCTCCCTTATCTTGCACTTGATGGGAACAGTCTGGTTTCATGACAGTTTGAACTTTTACCTAATTACAAAATTTATCTTACATCAACAAAAACGGAGAAACGAAACCTTCAGAGAATGGACAAAACGAAACTTCAGCTCTGATTTTAGTTTTAACCCTTCACAGGCTGAGCGGCTAAGAGGGGCATTGGGGGCTGCGGGCCAAAGTTTTGTCTGATCGTGTCGATCTTCTGCTTAAAGAAGGAGGCAAAGTCTTCAGCAGAAATGAGAGGAGGGGGAGGAGGTGCTGTGGGACGGAGTAGAGAACTGAAAGTGTTGAAGAGCAGTTTAGGGTTGTGAGACAGGGAGGATATGAGAGATGCGAAGTAAGTTTGTTTTGCGCCAGAGAGCGTGGACTTAAAGCTGACAAGCGACTGCTTGTATGCGTTGAAGTGCTCAGTAGAATGGGTTCTCTTCCATCTCCGCTCAGCGGCCCTGGAAACCCATCTCAGTTCTTTGGTCAGGCTGGTCAGCCAGGGCTGCCTGTTGATTGTTCGAGTTTTGCTCTGCGTGAGGGGGGCAACCGAATCAAGTGTTGCTGTTATTGTGGTATATAAAGTGGCAGCAGCATCTGTGTCATGAAGGGAAGCTATGTCTGTAAGAGGGAGAAGGGACTCAGAGAGTGATTGTAAATTGAGGTGTTTGAGATTCCTGCGAGGGTGAGCGAGTTTATGGAGCGGGGGTTGCTTAGTAGGAGAGGAGAGGGAAGAGAATGACAGTAGGTTGTGGTCAGACAGGGGGAGGGGTGACTTATTGAGATTAGTGAGGGAACAGAGACGAGTGAAGATAAGGTCCAGTGTGTGACCATCTTTGTGAGTGGCTGCAGAGGACCATTGAGTGAGGCCGAGGCAAGCTGTGAGCGATAGAAGTTTAGAGGCAGCCGGGGTGGAAGTGTCAATGGGGATGTTGAAGCCGCCCATGATGATGGTGGGGATGTCAGCAGAAAGGAAATGGAGTAGCCAGGTGGCAAAGTGGTCGAGAAAGGTGGAGATGGCTAGTTCTGGGGGCGGTAGATGACAGCCACTTGGAGGTTGGAGGGGGAATAGATGCGGACGGAGTGCACCTCGAACGAGGGAAGAGTAGCGGAGGGTGGCAGAGGAATTGGGGTAAAGGAGCAGGTATCAGACAGGAGCAAGCCAACTCCTCCACCACGTTTGTTGCTGGGGCGAGGGGTGTGAGAGAGATGGAATCCGCCATAGGAAAGCGCAGCTGGAGAGGCTATGTCAGAGGGAGTGAGCCAGGTTTCAGTGATGGCGAGGAAGGAGAGTTTGTTGGTGATAAAGAGGTCATGGATAAATGATAGCTTGTTGCAGACAGAGCGTGCGTTCCATAGGGCTCCAGGTAAGGGGGTTGAGGGAGTGGGGGCTGGATGAATGGGTATGAGGTTTTCATGGTTGCGAGGACGTGTAGAGGATCGTGGCAGGGTGGTAGAAGTGAGTGTAGGGATGTGTTGAGGAGGGCCAGGATTTGGGGATACGTCGCCAGCAATGAGGAGTAGTAGACAGAGCATTAGAAGGTGGGAGCAGGATAGGACATGATGTGGCCGTGTGTGTCTGGAGAAAAAGGATTGTATGTGGAGGAACAGTTGTGAGGAGAAGGTTAGGTGGCTGGGGAGAATGGAGGGGGAGATGAATAGTTCCTTACTAGGAGGGGGCTTGCAGGAGTTAGGGAGAAATAGAGTAGTATGGGGTGATGGTAAAAAGTAGGCGAAACATTGTTGTGGTGTTATAGTCCGTTACCTTACAGTCAATTCCAGTCCAATTCTAGTCTAAGTCAGAGTACTTAGAAATCAGTACTTTGAAATAAGGATTTTGAAATTGATGGAGCCGACTACGTCTGGAGCAGACCCATGGTGCTGAATATATGTGCAGCTAAAGACAATCAGCTGTGAGTGAAAGTGGGGTGTGACTGCCCACGCCAAATGCACAGAGTGAAGGTACTGTCACACTAAGCGATATCGCTAGCAATATCTCTATAACTTGTGACGTTATAGCGATATTGCTAGCGATATCGCTGTGTGTGATACTTACCTACAACCCGCTCCCCCGCTGGTTATCTCTGATCGCGCGAGAACGATCAGGACCGCTTCTCATCGTCAGCTTCCTGCGGCGCTTCCTGCTGTGACGACGAGCGACGCGTGGAGCCGGGCGGGAGGATGCAGGATCGCCGCGTCTGACTGGTAAGTAGTGACCCCCGTCCCCAGCGATGTCACTGGTGAGATCTGCCTGTGTGGCAGCTCACTAGCGACCACTTAGCGATGTACCAGCGATCCTGACCACGTCATATCGCTGGTCGGGATCGCTGGTACATCGCTAGGTGTGACAGTACCTTTAAGCAGAGGTCATAAAAGGGGGAAGGGGTTATACAGACCACTTAGATGTGTGGCAAAGATAACAAGATGGAGTACAATTATGGATACAAGAAGATGGGTAAGCTATGCATACCATATAAAATACAATGCAGTTTACATGGGGCATTCAGGAGCATGGGAAAGTGGTGGATATTCAGAAAGGCATACCATATAAAATACAATGCAGTTCACATGGGGCATACAGGAGCATGGGAAAGTGGTGGATATTCAGCAAGGCATACCATATAAAATACAATGCAGTTCACATGGGGCATTCAGGAGCATGGGAAAGTGGTGGATATTCAGCAAGGCATACCTGTGGGAACATTTGTGTTCATTTGCTGTTTTGCTGTTGTGTGTGTTCATTTGCTGTTTTGGAGTCACTTTTTTATATGTTCACCTTTTTTTTCAGTTTTCAGATGTTTTTGTCTGATTTTGTCAGAAGTATCCTCCAGTCCCCCACTCCTGGGATGATGGGATCTACGCTAGGAAATGTTTGCACAATGTTTACAGCAAAATTTGCAGCTTTTTTGCTGTGGTAGATGTGAGTGCAGGACCAGCACTCTGCTCCTGTCTCTGCCCCTGCTTGTAAGGGATAGAAGACGTTGTCAGGGGGCGGGGCTAGAAGCAGTGACACAGTGCTGCCCAACAGCTCCTAGCACTGCCCTAAATCAATTCAGCAGATTGCAGTGCTGGTATGCATGGTATGAGGGTTTGCATTAATTCATGTAAAGAACATGACTACAACTGTGAACATTCGGTTTTCTTTATATTGTGACGCAAACAACAATTAGGCCAAAATAACTGAAAACTTCAGTGTGCATACCTATTCACCCCCTAAAGTCAGTACTTTGTAGAGCCTCATTTTGCAGCAATTACAACTGCAAGTCGCTTTAGATAAGTCTCTATGAGGTTTCCACATCTGGCTAATGGGATTTTTGCCCATTCCTCAAGGCAAAACTCCTTTAGCTTCTTCAAGTTAGATGGTTTCCTCTGATAAATAGCAATCTTCAAGTCTGACCACAGATTCTCAATTGAATTAAGGTCTGGGCTTTGACTAGGCCACTACAAAAAAATTACACTCTTCCCCTTAAACCACTAGAGTGTTGCTATAGCAGTATGCTTTAGGTCATTTTCTTGTTGGAAGGTGAACATCCGTCACAGCCTAAAGTCACTGACAGACTGAAACAGGTTTTGCTAAAGAACACCTCTGTATTTCGCACCATCCATCTTCCCCTCAATTCCATTTGGCAGCAGGGACCATTTTCCCGTCCCTGCTACCAGAAAACGAAACCACAGCATGATGCTGCCACCACCATGTTTCACTGTGGGGATTGTGTTATTGGAGTTATGAACTGTATTGGTTTTATGTCAAATATAGGTTTACTTTGGTGGCCTAAAAGTTCAATTTTGGTCTCATCTGACCACAGCACCTTTCTCCTTACATTTGGGGAGTCTCCCACATATCTTTTGGCAAATTCAAAATGAGCTTACAATTTTTGTATGTAAGTAAAGGCATTTCTCTGCCCACTAAGCATAAAGGCCACCTATATGAAGTGTACGGGTTATTGTGGTCGTATTGACCAATACTCTAGTCTCTTCCTCTAGAACTCTGCAACTGCTTAAGGGTTACCTTTGGTCTCTGTGCTGCCTCTCTGAGGTCTCCTTGGTCTTCATGGTGTTGTTTGGTTAATGGTGCCTCTCTTGCTTAAAGGGTATATCCGGGACTTTAAAAAAAAAATGCGCCTAAGCACCAACAGGCTGGTAGTTGCTACCTATCTGCCCGTTGTGCGTGGCACCATTCTCCTCCGGCAGAGAGCGGTCACTGACTTCCACTGATATTATGTCACCAGAACGGCAGTTTTTCTTTCTATTGACAGGACTACTGGTGTCATGCTGATTGACAGCTGGCTCTCAGCTGCTTAATTGTGGGAAGCGGATGTCAATTAACATGATGTCAGCAGTCACATCCTGTCCACAGGAAGAGAAACTGCCGCTCTATTGACAGGGAGAAGCTGAATCTCTGGTAGGAGCAGTCAATGCCTAATTCCAGATTCAAAAGACTGGTAGTTGCCTCTGTTAGCAACTACATGCCTTTTTTTCTTGGAAATTCCATTTAATGGTGTTGCAGCCTCTATGGCCTTTCAGAAAAGCTGTGTATATACTGACAGACTATGTGACATGTAGATAGCACACAGGTGGACTTCCTTTCACTAACCATGTGACTTATAAAAGTAATTGCTCGACCCAGAAATTTTTAGGGGCTTCATAGCAAAAGGGGTGAATACATATGCACATACCAATTTTTAATTATTTGATCCCGTAAATTTAATTTTGCAATGTCTCCCAAGTGTGTTTATACCTCATATGTGAAGGATAACCACTGGGTGCACGGCAGGGCTCGGAAGGTTAGGAGTTTTGGAATGCAGACTTTGACGGAATGGTCTGCAGGCATAATGTCACATTTGGAGAGCCCCTGATGTGCCTAAACAGTGGAAATGCCCCACTAGTGACCACATTTTTTAATTGATATGATGTTCCCTGGTATGTGAATTTTATAATGTAGTGGCATATATAAGTTGTTTAGAGTGCGTCAGGTTGGTATACGTGAGTAGAGTAGAGCGCATCAGGTTGGCATACTTGAGTTGTGTAGTGTATGTCAGGTTGGCAAGAGTTATGTAAGTCAGAAATGTATATAGTAGTTCATGGATGTGTGGTACAGTTTGAATAATTCTTTTATACACAGGCAAGGTTTGTCGGGGCAGGTGTGGCATTGATAAGAGGTGTCCTTGTGTATCCCCTCTTTTGTGCTCTGCGGGATTTCCCCAGGGAAATGTTGGTCTGGTACGATACAAGCACCTTCTGTTCCAGAAGTACTGGGGCTCGCTCCTTTCTGATCTCGATAAAGTAGGGTCTTGATCTCTACCTCCTGGCCATGTGGAACACTGGAGTGTTGTATAAAACATCAACACTCCCAATATTGCTGAAGTTCTTGCTTCTTTACTATCCCCATGTGAAGGGCCAGGCCCCAAAACATTATAATTTTTACTGTGCCTACAAAAGTCCAGTTAGAAAATGGTAAAGGGCAGTTTTGTGCCAAAAATTGCCGGGCGTACAAATTTGTTTGGGCCACCGTGAGGTTTACAAAATCCTCAAAGAAAAAAGACTTTGAAAAAGTCAATTTTTGTGAGGCCGGTGGTGTCAAATTTCCTGACTGTGCCACAAAATGAGGAATCAGCTGCTCATAATCTTCGGGGGGTGAGGTCTATACGAGGTCAGAAATGGTGGGCGCTGGTTCAGTTTGTGCCCTGGGGCTACGTTGTTTCATTTTTCCGAAGTTATGATTTTCATATGACTTTGCTTGAATCCTTGGTCTAAGTCATCTAAAAGATCCATGTAAAAAATTTTAGCGAAATCGATTAATATTTAGGGGTTGCACACTTTGATGACTTTTATCTGAAAGTACTGAAATTCATGAAAATGTATCATTGACATCACACTAATGTGTATGTTGTGTTTCTATTATGTTTTGCAGGTAGTTAAACTGAAAATGAGTACCAGAAAGGGAATTTGGTTACTTGAAAAGGTGCCAGGTGGTGAATTTTTGGGAGCTCGACTCCCTTCCAAGGAACAAGTGCTTTTAGTTTTTATTCATCATCACAAGGAAATGAAAGAAACACTCTTGTGTGCTGCTAAGTACACAAGTATTAAACTGTAGGAAGTGTGGAAGAAAGCAAGTATCCCTGTCATGACGGAGGAGAATATCCGAACTCGTATACAGAAGTTATACAAGGAATATCAACATCTGGGTAAAGAGAAATCAAGAAACACTGTCAAAGCAAATATGAAGCTGCAGATTTGGAAAGGTGATCCTGTTTAAGCTATTTGATATTGCCAGGCAAAATGTGATGTCCATGAATAGCGTACTAGAAGACAATAAAGCATTCCTCATGTCACAAAGAGAGGATCCTATGAGTTCATCAATGAGTGGTGTAGATAAGGTTCTTGTCTCACAAATTAAAAAGAAGAAAATAAATACAGAAAAAAGGAGGCATACAAGATGAAACATTATAAAGAAATCGCCAAAATGAACAAGACCGTTACAGTGGAACACTCAGTCTCATCTCCATCATCATCAATTCACGAAGAGGACAAATTTTTTGCACCACCAGTGAAAAAATTTTGTGCAGGTCGTAGATTAAAAACTCTTGATCACACACTCATGGCTACATGGGATCGAGAACAACTCTCCATTCGACAAGCAAGTACTTTATTTATTGCAACTGCAAAAAGCCTTGGTCACGATGTTTCATGCATTTCCATATCTGCATCTACCGTTTTCTGAGCTTGGGTGATTAATAGAAGACAAATGGCTGAGAACATGGAAAAGTCACTGTTTGAAAATCCTCCTCATTTAGTCTTACATTGGGATAGTAAATTGTTGCCCTCGGTTGCCTGTGGGAGTGTCAAAACTCTAGTAGATAGAGTTGCTGTTCTTGTAACTGGAAAAGATTTTGAGCATTTGCTTGGCGTACCTGTTGCCCAGAAAGGTACTGGTGAGCTAATGGCTGAAGTTGTTTTTCAGGAGGTGGACCAATTCACGCTACGTGGCCGTATCATTGGTATATCTTTCGATACAACTGCATCTAATACAGGAATGATCCAAGGAGCATGTATCAGAATTGAAACTGAATTTGGGCGACCATTGTTGTGGTTGGCTTGCCGCCACCACACCCACAAATTAATCTTGAAAGGAGTGTTGGGTAAATCCCATTCAAGGTTTTCTAGAAGAACAGTGTGTGAAAATGGTGGACTACCTCAACAATGTCTTGAAAGATGGCAGTCATCCAAGAGAAGATTACAAAGAGCTATTACAACTATTACTTCTATATCTTGGAGGTTGGGATGAAAAGGATTTCAAATTTAGGGTTCCAGGGGCTCTGACTGAAGCAAGGTGGATGGCAAAGGTCATATATGTACTCAAAATTGTGCTATTCACTACACAATTGCATATTTCTAATACCGAATTGAAAGGAATAAGAAAAGTAGCATGTTTTTTCTGTCTAATATATGTCCGCTTTTGGCACGAGGCAGTTGTAAGTCGATGGGCTCCAAAGAATGATTTGGAGATGCTACAGGTTTTGCAATATTATCCAGATAAAGATGTCAGAGAAAGTGCCCTCACAGTGGCTAAGAGACACATTTGGTATCTGTCAGAAACTAACAGGATTGGCATTTTTGGATGAACGCATCGGTCAGGCTGAGAAGGATAAGAGGTTTGGAAATTTAAGAAAGAAACCTGCAAAGAAAAAGGAACTGAAACGGTTGGAAGGTAAAAACCTACTTTTGAAGGAAAAGACCTCAGCGATTTTGTTACAAATAAAACAAAGACATTCTTTGAATTGTTTAACATGCAAAACAGAAGCCGCGGAGACACCATCACATGTTTCTCAACGCAAGCAATGACCAGCCAGGTCTTTCCCCGGGAAGGAACAACCACGGGAAGGACAGTCTCCAATGAAGGAAACCACCTATGCCAAAACATGGTATCCATCCACAGACAGCTGTTTCGGGGTATTGCCCCTCATCAGTGTGGAGTAGGAAACTGGCTGGTAGGAGCAATGTCTAGTAAAAGACTGTGTAAAATGAGGATGAATGAACTCATGGAGATCAACATCCAACACTGTGGAGACACCATCACGTGTTTCTCAACGCAGTGATTCTAGAGCACTGCCCCCATCCCTTATGGGAAATATGCAAAACATGCAAAACAGAAGCCGCGGAGACACCATCACATGTTTCTCAGCGCAAGCAATGACCAGCCAGGTCTTTCCCCGGGAAGGAACAACCACGGGAAGGACAGTCTCCAATGAAGGAAACCACCTATGCCAAAACATGGTATCCATCCACAGACAGCTGTTTCGGGGTATTGCCCCTCATCAGTGTGGAGTAGGAAACTGGCTGGTAGGAGCAATGCCTAGTAAAAGCCAGTTTCCTACTCCACACTGATGAGGGGCAATACCCCGAAACAGCTGTCTGTGGATGATACCATGTTTTGGCATAGGTGGTTTCCTTCATTGGAGACTGTCCTTCCCGTGGTTGTTCCTTCCCGGGGAAAGACCTGGCTGGTCATTGCTTGCATTGAGAAACATGTGATGGTGTCTCCGCGGCTTCTGTTTTGCATGTTTTGCATATTTCCCATAAGGGATGGGGGCAGTGCTCTAGAATCACTGCGTTGAGAAACACGTGATGGTGTCTCCGCAGTGTTGGATGTTGATCTCCATGAGTTCATTCATCGTCATTTTACACAGTCTTTGAATTATTTGTGATCCACGACATAGAAGAATATGAAAAAAAGTGCTATTTTATGAGATATGTGTATTTTTTAATTGTTTAATTTTGAATGGGGCATAAGTGGAGTGTTTCTAACTTTTATATTTTTTTATTTTTTTTAAACTTTTTTTCCCCACTTTTTGCATGCTTAAGTAGTCTCCTTAGGAGAACTGAAGCTGAGAACAACCCTGCTATGTGTAGCAAAAATGCTCATCTGATATCTGCACAAGCCACGGGGCGGCGCTCATAGCAGTTCGGCAATGACAACCACAGGGGTCTCCTGTAGCCCTGATATTCTAAAGAGTAGAAACCCCCAACAAGTGACCCCATTTTGGAAACTAGGCCCATCAAGGAATGTATTTAGATGTGTGGTGAGCACCTTAAACTGTGAAAATGAAAAAAATAATTTTTTCCCGCAAAAATGTTGTTTTGCCACAAAGTTTTCATTTTCACAAGGGTAGTGGAGCAAAATGGACCATACAGTTTGTTGAGCAATTTGTACAGTGTGGTTGAAAACTACTTTTGAGGCACTGTGCAAAGCTCAGAAGGGAAGAAGCGCCATAATGGAAGTTCAGATTATGCTGGCATGGTTTGACTGTGCCATGTCAGATTAGCAGAGCCCCTGAGATGGCTGAGCAGCAGAATCCCCCCATAAACAATGTCATTTTACAAATAAATTACAGGTGACATGTCACATTTCCAGGGCCCCTAAGGCGCACAAACAGCAGAAACCCCCCACAAGTGACCCCATTTTGGAAACTACACCCCTTATGGATTTTATCCAGGGGTATAGAGAGGATTTTGAACCCAAAGGTACTACACAGAGTTTGATAATATTAGGTTGTCATATTGCATATGTTGTCATTAGTGTTGCGCACAAGTGCTTGGTACTTGAGTTTGCTACGCTGTTCTTGAGTATGCACTGAGTATCGCGGGTGCTTGAGTGACATTCTTGAGTCCCTGCTCCTCATGTTTCATGGCTGTTAGACACCCAAATAAAAATGTGGGGATTGCCCGTGTATGGCACGCAATCCCCGCATGTTTTTTTGCTGTCTAAAAGTTGTAAAAAAACATACGGGGTGGAGACTCGGGCATGTCACTCGAGCACCTTGTGACAATTCTGGTCTAATACGTCCAAGAGTGGACCCTCTGGGTCATGGATCAGGAGCCCCTGGGCCGAGCACACCTGGTGAAGACCGACCCCTGTACAGGGATCGTTAGGGGCAGGACCGCAGGGGGCAGAACCGCGACAGCCGGTACCAGGAGGGACGGCTCGATGGACAGGCAGGCAGAACAAGGATAGCAGGACGGGATAGCGGAAAATACTGGGCAGGAGTCCGCAGGAGGAGGATCGGAGAGGGGGAAACCGGGCAGAGACAGACAGACGGAAGTGGAGCAGGGCACAGAGCACACAGGGGAAAACAGCAGAAGGACAGGCAGGATTCACTAGAGTAGATAAGGGGCCGATGAGTGCAGGGAAGTCACAAACAATCACCAGGCGCCCTCAGAAAAGAGCGGACGCCTGATATATCCAGAACCCGGAAGTACGTCCTACAGACCCGCCCCTCAGCGACGCCCCCTACTAGCAGAAGAGAGCGGGGGAACGCGCGTGCGCGGCCTAAGGCCGGCGCGGTTACCCGCAGCAGAGCGGAGACCAGAGCAGAAGTGCGCGTGGACAGGAGGGCGCAGGTGAGGGGACGCTGCGGCAGGCACCGCCGCTGAAGGGGCATCGGCGGGCACGGCCGCCGATGTCACAGTACCCCCCCCATATGTCCTCCCCTTCTGAGGTTGGTCAGAAATCTTTTCATGATAAGGGGGGCATCGACATTCTCTCGGGGCTCCCAGGACCTCTCCTCTGGACCAAAACCCTTCCAGTCGATAAGAAAAAGAGTTTTACCCTTGACCCTTTTCATGGCCAAAATGTCCTTTACTTCAAAGACATCGTCCGAACAAATTGGCGAAGGGGGGGACATGGAGGTTGGTTGGAACCGATTCAGAACTACAGGTTTAAGGAGCGAGACATGGAAGGCGTTAGGGACCCGGAGCGATGCCGGCAACCTCAATTTGTAGGCTACTTCGTTAATGCGCCCAAGTACTTCAAAAGGCCCGATGTATCGAGGACTTAACTTGTAAGCAGGGACTTTTAGGCGGATATGTTTGGTAGAAAGCCAGACTTTGTCCCCGGGATGGTATGGGGGTAGATCCCTTCGTCTCTTGTCTGCGTGTTTCTTAATTCGGATGCTGGCTACCTCGAGCGCCTCCCTGGTCTCCCTCCAAATTTGCGAAAATTCCTTGGCGAGAGTATCTGCTGCAGGAACTCCAGACGATGCGGAAAAGGGCAACGGAACCCCAGGATTTAGCCCAGTTACCACAAAGAACGGCGTCTTGGACGTTGATTCGCTGGGATGATTATTATGAGCGAATTCTGCCCAAGGTAGGAGTGAGACCCAATTATCCTGATGGGCGTTAGAAAAGTGGCGTAAGTAGGTAGTCAAAATTTGATTAATCCGTTCCACTTGGCCATTGGTTTGCGGATGATACGCTGAGGAGAAGTCGAGAGACGTGCCCAGGAGCCGACAGAGAGCCCTCCAGAATCGGGAGGTAAACTGGACCCCTCGATCGGTCACGATTTGTAGAGGAAGACCATGCAGCCTGAAAACCTGGTGGATAAAGATCTCGGCCAACTTCGGAGCAGATGGCAGTCCGGACAAGGGAATGAAGTGGGCCATCTTGGAGAAGCGGTCTGCGACGACTAAGATGGTAGTACATCCAGCAGAGCGAGGCAGATCAGTCACGAAATCCATTGCGATTTGCTGCCAAGGGGCCTCTGGCACAGGCAACGGATGAAGGAGACCGGAGGGCAGAGTCCTTGGAACCTTGTTCTGAGCACAGGTCCTGCAGGAGGCTACAAAGTCCTTTGCGTCCTGGTGGAGAGAGGGCCACCAGTAATACCGGGAGAGAAGCAAAAGGGTCTTCTTAATCCCAACGTGCCCAGCAACCTTGGAGGAATGCCCCCAGCGCAGCACTTCCGGACGTTTGTTCAAAGGAACGAAGGTCTTGCCAGGCGGAAGAGTAGAGAATCTCACAGGAGCCACGGAGATAACTTTAGCCGGCTCGATAATATATGATGGATCCTCCTCCTTTTCAGGTGGCTGCAAGGACCTGGAAAGTGCATCAGCTTTGATCTTCTTACTGCCGGGCCGGAAGTGGAGCTTAAACTCAAAACGGGAAAAATACAGGGCCCACCTGGCTTGTCTGGAGTTGAGTCTCTGGGCAGATTGCAGGTAGGCCAAGTTCTTGTGGTCCGTGAAGATAGTAAAGGGATGCACTGCCCCTTCGAGCAGATATCGCCATTCCTCCAGCGCCATCTTAATGGCCAACAATTCCCGGTCCCCAATGGAGTAGTTGCACTCCGCAGGGGAAAAGGATTTGGAGAAGAACCCGCAGGGGACTAGACATCCGGATGGAGCCTGTTGGGAAAGGACCGCCCCAGCTCCAGTGGAGGAGGCATCAACTTCCAGGATGAAGGGCCTACTGGCCACTGGGCGGTGTAGGATCGGAGCAGAGGCAAAAGAGCGTTTCAGGGCAAGGAAGGCGTCCTCGGCTTCGGAAGACCAGCCGTTAGACTTCGTCCCCTTACGGGTCAGGACCGTGATGGGCTTGGTGACTGTAGAAAAGTGGGGTACAAACTGTCGGTAATAGTTAGCGAAGCCGAGGAAACGCTGGATGGCCTTTATGCCAACTGGACGAGGCCACTGGAGTACCGCGGACAGCTTCTCCGGATCCATCTTTAGGCCGGAATCCGTGATGATATATCCCAAGAAAGGTAACGCTGTTTGCTCGAAGAGGCACTTCTCAATCTTGGCGTAAAGACGATTTTCTCGAAGGCGCTGCAGGACCATGCGTACACTTCTCCGATGGGAGGAGAGATCGGCCGAGAAAACGAGGATATCATCCAAATACACCACCACGCAGGAATAGAGTAGGTCCCGGAATACCTCGTTTACGAATTCCTGAAACACCGCCGGAGCATTGCAGAGACCGAACGGCATGACCAAGTATTCATAATGGCCGTCCCGAGTATTGAAGGCCGTCTTCCACTCGTCCCCCGCTCGGATTCGGATTAAGTTGTAAGCTCCCCGCAGATCCAACTTCGTGAAGATCCTGGCCCCCCTCAGCCGGTCGAAGAGTTCTGGAATCAGCGGGAGCGGGTACCGGTTTTTAACAGTGATGTTGTTCAGGCCCCGGTAATCAATACAGGGTCGCAGGGACCCATCTTTCTTCCGAACGAAGAAGAAACCTGCGCCCGCAGGGGACGAGGATTTCCAGATGAACCCCTTGGCCAGATTCTCCTGTATGTATTCCGTCATAGCCGTGGTCTCTGCTGGGGATAGAGGATAAGTTCTCCCTCTGGGAGGGGTGGCTCCGGGGACCAGGTCGATAGGGCAGTCATAGGAGCGATGAGGTGGTAAGGAGTCCGCCTCCTTTTTGCTGAACACATCAGCATACGCGTGATAGGGTGCGGGAAGGCCCGGAAGGTCGGCAGGCTTCGACCATGGACGGGGACGAGTGAGAGCCCGTAGGCAGTGCTCCTGGCAGGAGTGCCCCCAACGGAGAACTTCCCCAGAGCGCCAGTCAATCACCGGCTCGTGCCGTCTGAGCCAGGGTAGCCCTAGAAGAACAGCATGGGCTAGTTGTGGCAGGACATAAAAGGCTATTCTCTCGAGGTGGAGTGCTCCGATTTGAAGGTCTACTTCGACGGTAACCGTGGTGATGAGTCCGGGTAAAGGTTTACCATCGACGGAGGAAATAGCATGAGGGTTCCTCAATACATTCACCGGGATCCGGAGTTTATCAACCTCCTCCTGGCGGATGAAATTACCAGCAGCACCCGAGTCCACATACGCCTCCACAGATCCACGCTCCCGACCTGCAATTATCAAAGCTGAAAGGGTAAGGGGGAGAGAGGAATTTTGATCACCTAGGGGGTCCTCTCTTACCTGACCTAGGTGGAGGCATTTCCCGACCTCTCTGGCTTCTCCGGACAAGAACGCACAAAATGGTTGGCCCCTCCGCAGTACAGGCAGAGTCCCTTGGTCATCCTCTCCCTGCGCCGCTGCTCGGACAGTCTGACACGATCAATCTGCATGGGCTCAGGAGCGGTACTAACAGGAGATGCAGGGAAACGAGGGACAGGAGCCTGGTACAGCCTAAAGGACCTTCTCTCTCCGACCGCCTCTCGAGCGCGCTCCTGAAAGCGTAGATCAATACGAGTGGCCAGCGAAATAAGGTCCTCCAGAGTGGTGGGAGTGTCTCGCCCGGCAAGCTCATCCTTGATCTTACTGGAGAGGCCTCTCCAAAAGGCTCCCACAAGAGCCTCATTGTTCCACCCCAACTCTGAAGACAGGGTCCGAAAGCGGATGGCGTATTGCCCCACTGTAAGGGAACCCTGGCGGAGGTTAAAAAGGGCCTCCGTGGTGGATGCTAAACGACCCGGTTCATCGAATACCTTGCGAAAGGTTTCCAAGAAAGTCTGAATGCTTGACACTACGGGGTCATCCCTCTCCCACAAGGGATTCACCCAGGACAGGGCCTCACCCTCGAGATGGGACACAATGAACGCCACCTTGGCGCGGTCAGTAGGATACTGAAGGGGGGATAGCTCAAAGTGTAGCCTGCATTGATTCAGAAAACCCCGGCATAACTTAGGGTCTCCGCTGTACCTGGGGGGTTTACCCAGACGGGGAGACGGAGCAGAGACTACGTCTCGGGGGGAAGTTGCTGCGGCTGCAGAGGATTGCAGAGCAAGCAATCGATCATCCACGGATGCCATGTAACTTAAGATGTGGGATTGAGCGTCGCGCTGCTGCGCGAGCTCCTGCTGGAGGCTGACCAGGAGGGGGGCGTGCCCGGGGTCTGAGGTCTGCAGGGCGGATAGCCGGGTGTCCATAGACTTCATAAAGGACATTATCCGGGTCTGATTTTCTCGAAGGAAAAGTAATTCCTTTTGTGTAGCGGCCGCGGCACCGGCGGGATCCATGGCCTGGTGATACTGTGACAATTCTGGTCTAATACGTCCAAGAGTGGACCCTCTGGGTCGTGGATCAGGAGCCCCTGGGCCGAGCACACCTGGTGAAGACCGACCCCTGTACAGGGATCGTTAGGGGCAGGACCGCAGGGGGCAGAACCGCGACAGCCGGTACCAGGAGGGACGGCTCGATGGACAGGCAGGCAGAACAAGGATAGCAGGACGGGATAGCGGAAAATACTGGGCAGGAGTCCGCAGGAGGAGGATCGGAGAGGGGGAAACCGGGCAGAGACAGACAGACGGAAGTGGAGCAGGGCACAGAGCACACAGGGGAAAACAGCAGAAGGACAGGCAGGATTCACTAGAGTAGATAAGGGGCCGATGAGTGCAGGGAAGTCACAAACAATCACCAGGCGCCCTCAGAATAGAGCGGACGCCTGATATATCCAGAACCCGGAAGTACGTCCTACAGACCCGCCCCTCAGCGACGCCCCCTACTAGCAGAAGAGAGCGGGGGAACGCGCGTGCGCGGCCTAAGGCCGGCGCGGTTACCCGCAGCAGAGCGGAGACCAGAGCGGAAGTGCGCGTGGACAGGAGGGCGCAGGTGAGGGGACGCTGCGGCGGGCACCGCCGCTGAAGGGGCATCGGCGGGCACGGCCGCCGATGTCACACACCTGAGATACATGATACATACCCGAGCACCCTATGTAAACTTGAGTTGTCATATCGTCATAATTTTTGTTTTACTTTTGAAAAAACCTCAACCCTAACCATAACTCTAACTCTGAGCCCAACCCAGAGCCTAACCCTAATGGCACAGAATGAAAGAAATAAAAATTATAGACTAAAAATTTGGACTAAGTGGATGACACGAGGCAGATGACATACTAATTATTGGCTTCTGATCACTGTAATAGGGTCTATTACAGTGATCAAAAGGAAACCAACAGGACAAATATCTGCTGTTGCCGGCCCGTAGATCTCGGTGGTGCACTACTCATGCGCCCACCATTTTTTAGCGCCAGGGATGGAGCAGGAGGGACTGGAGGATTGCATGGGGACATAATTTCTCTCTACTCTGACATGTATATCATGTCAGAAAGAGGAGAAATGATTTTAATACCAGGCACACTTTTTGTTTTACGTGATTGCCGTTGTTCAATTAAAATCTGGCCCTGATCATGTTCTCCAGGGTCTCCACTACACCATGTAGCTGAGACCTCCGATATTTTTTTGACTCTGGGATGCGCTATACCCTTATGAGGGAATAAGGCCCTTTAGCTGCCTCTGTTTTAATGTGTATCGGCAGTCAATTGCACTCTAAAACATTCCCGCCAAAGCAATTTTCTTTTTAACCAGGCCAATTTTTTCAAATCTGACCATTGTCACTGTATGTGGTAATATTACTTGGGAATTCTTCTACGTATCCCCTGAATCTGAGATTATCTTTTTGTGACAATGTACTTAATTCTAGTGGTAAAATTAGGTAGAAAAATGGCTTCAGATTTATGGAGGGAGGTCCTCCAGAAACAAAGCGGACAGAACCACAGCTGCACATCCAGGGACTGAGAAGGTTCAAACTTTGGCATTTGCCTTTTATTAGCTCCTAAGTTACAACCACACACCTCCTCTTGATGACTTCTAAAAGGGCTGGTCATGGGATGTGGCTTCAGTTTCAGAAAATTATGATATTGCTTATTTTCATGAAATCTTCGTTCCTGGGGGACGCAGATGCTAAACATTGTAGTCATATTTTTTATTATTATTTTATTGCTGCATATACCCCAAATATGACAGGTTTAGCCTTGTCTATTAGGCTGTTATTTATGCTTTCCATTCACCACTTCATCACTTTTCCAAAAATATGACTTTCCGATCTATTATATCGGCGCAGTTCATGCAAACCTCCCTTCTTAATTTCTAATAAGCAGACAAAGATCTTTACGTCTCTCCTCATTCTTATTTCGATCATAAATCTGCTTATCCACATTCCTCGAGCAATGGTCTCTCATCTGTTAGCCATTAGGAGTTTCCTTAATTACCTGATTCTGAAGGAGCAGGTCAGCTACATAGGATCATGTGGAGACAAGTTGTAGAGTGCAAGCTCTTTCTCTCCTCTTCTGCAAATATTTTAATTTTCTCTATGACATAGAGTTAAAGGGGGTGTGATCACTGCTGGCTTGCAGCCCAGCCAAGGAATGAGGAGCGCTGTGCAATGTACTAAGACAGGAGTAGAGGATTCTGAGGAGGAAGTGATGGCTGGAAGTGATGGCTGGAAGTGATGCAGATCAGGTGTCAGGGCACAAAAAGCAAAGCAGAAGGGCACAAAGTAACATAAACTTGACAGAAAAGGTACCATATTTTTCGGATTACAAGACACACTTTTTTCCCCAAAAACTTGGGGGGAAAATGGGGGTGCGTCTTATAATGCGGATATACATTACCAGTACCGTTGCTGCAGGCTGGGATGAGGGGGTGTCCGGTGCTGTGGGGGCTTGGAAAAATGGCCAAGATCTCCATCTGTGCCTGTGCCGCCACCCGGCGGCCATTTTCCTAGAGTTCACCTCGCATAGGAAACCATGGAACTGCGGGGGCTCTGGCGTTTCACACAATGTTGGCAGAACCCCCCCCCCCGCAGCACAGGACAACCGCAGTGGCGCCGCACCGCACATCCGAACACCCCCTCATCCCAGCCTCCTCCAGCAGCTACCCTGGGACCCCGCTTCACCGCAGTCACCACCCCCCCGGGAAGCAATAAGATGCATGGATTATAAGAAGCACCACCATTTTATTAAAAAAAAGGTTTTTTCCTATTTTTGTCCTCAAAATTTGGGGTACGTCTTATAATCCGGAGCGTCTTATAATCCACAAAATGCGGTATATAGGGATCTTTAGAGGGCATTATGCTTAATCATTTATGACAATACCAGTAACTGGTTCAGAGTTCAGGATAATCTTTTTAACAATTTTTTTAATGGGCCATTTGCGGCTTGGTTCATATTTGTGTTATGGCTTTTGTTTAGTACAACACTGCTACAGCAGATCTCAGCATTGAACCATGCCAATTTTTGGCAGCTTAATACAATAACTGTGCATGTTGTAATGTTCTGTGAACTTTGAACTGCTGAACAAAGCCTTCACTATTATGGAAACATAGCCTAATGTACTGCCAGGTGAAATGGTGTCATATAGAATTGGTGGTGTAGTGCATACTTCATCCGAAAATTTAAATGCAAGCCCTGATGGGATTGATGAGAATCTCTGAAAAGATCTTCAGAAAATGTTGAGGACATAAAATAAATAATGTCTAGCTCTCGCATATAGAAGGCATTTACAAAAATTTGGCATTAGTTCTGCATTGCAGCAAAATTCAGTAATTTAGAGGTCAATGTGAATTGTATGTAATAGTTTTTTTTCCTCGGTGCCCATATTGTCTTGAAGAGTTCATACTATATGTGAGACATGCTTTTCCGCACCTGGCACAAAGTGATCTGAGCTCCTGAACTTGCTGAAACAAAGAGTATAGCATATCAGCTTTACCTGCCATGTGTTCTTCTTAGCCGGAAACTGTTCATGCAAATTTCATACTTTGCTGGCTGTCTTTGTTTGCTCTGATCCATGGCAACAAGTGCCAAGTAAAATAAAGCATTCATCAAAGCTACGGTCAGTATTCAGCTCTGTATACCTTCAGTTACTAAGTAGCTTTTATAGCTTCATATCAAGTATTCAATTTAATCCTGCTTTGGGGACAGTGACCGGTCACATCTGGTAAGGGAAGAAGCTGTGTGGTGCACTGGTATGTAAAATAAACCACATGATTTTCTTAAAAGTGAAGGAGTTACATTGCAATGTCATTGGATTTATGGTTTTTTTTTTAAGCTTGAAAAACAATGGCTTTGGCAAGCGGGCATTGGGTACAAAGCAACGTTGTTGGGGATGCACCAAGACCACGGTATGTTTAATGACTTATTTCTCATATTTAGTTTAGAAAAATGTAAATTGTGAAAAGAGACAGAGATAGGGTAGAATAGATACATTACGGCCGGCCTATGTGTGCTTACAATCTACTTTACATCTTTTGCTGCACTTAGTATTCTTTTCAAGGCACTCCTAAAATTGCTTGTACCAAGTTAGCAAGTAACTTGCAGATTGCTGGGGGTCTCTCTGCTAGATTCCCCCCTTTTCCTTGTCAGACAACCATGAAAACCTTCGCTCCATTCAGTGTCTATGAGATAGCCGAGTGCTGAACTTAGTTATCCCAGATATTTCAATCATAGCTTTTTTCCTCCTGTTTTTATTCACTACCATTCTCTAAGGACATTTAATTGAAACAAAATCATGATTTGGGCTAACCAAGCAATGAATCGTTAAAGGCTCAGCTCATCAATATTGATATTGGTCACGCTGGTCATATCACCCAGCTCCAATTCCTTTACTTTATTCTAGTGGACCGGTCTCTTTTCATATAGCCATGCCTAGTGATGCTTTTTCTCTACATTTACTAACAGTGACTTGTATCTACAATGGTATAGCTTATTCAAGTCATTCTGTTCTTCACTGAACACGGGACCTTGGTTTCATTTCCTAATCTTAAAGGGAATCTGTCACCCTTTTTTTGGACAATCAGCTGCCGGCATTGACATCAGGGGCTTATCTACAGCATTCTGTAATGCTGTAGATAAGCCCCTGATGTAACCTAAAAGATAAGAAAAACACGTTAAATTATACTCACCGAAGGGGGCGGTCCGGTCAGGCGCCTCCCATCTTCATACGATGCCATCCTCTTCTTCCCTTCCTGTAGTGGCTCCGGCCCAGTCGCACTGCTCTGCCCTGTTGAGGGCAGAGCAGAATAGTGCGGTGCACAGGCGCCAGACCTCTCCCGACGCCTGCACACTGCAGGACTCTGCTCTGTCCTGTCCTGCGCCGGAGCCACTACAGGAAGGGAAGAAGAGGACAGCATCGTATGAAGATGGGAGGCGTCGGACCAGACTGCGACACCCATCGGACCAGACTTTCCCTTCCAATGAGTATAATATAACGTGTTTTTCTAATCTTTCAGGTTACATCGGGGGCTTATCTACAGCATTACAGAATGCTGTAGATAATCCCCTGATGTCAATGCCGGCAGCTCATAGGGCAAAAAAAGGGTGACAGATTCCCTTTAAAGGGTTTTTCACATTTTCCCCTTTTCACATATAAAGCGCCATGGAATAAATGGTGCTATAATAATAATAAATAATAATAATAATTTTCATAGACATTGTCAGATAGTGCTCTTAAAAACAAGTACTTTTGTCATTTACTGCTTATTAAAATTTTCAGCCTTTCTGGGGATAGTAACACCTTTTATTCTGTTTACAACTTATTGCCTAGGAGACCGACCACTGCTGCTGTCTAAGGATTCTTTTACATTTGCTGTGTTTTTGCGGGCCTCCCCAATAGATTTCTATGGGGTCGCAAAAATGGCCCACAAAAATTAATCGGAGCGCTGTGTGCCATATGGCCGTGAGGGCCGTATATATGGCCGTGAAAGTATCGAGCTTGCTCAATATTTTTCACGGCTTACGGACACGGCCTCAATAGATTTCAATGGTGCCACAAAAACAATGGTAGCTTGTTTTTGCGATACACCTTGTTTGCGGAACGCCGTATTTTTTCCCACCACCAATGTGTCAAAACGGAAAAATAACGATCCAAGGTTTTTTGTGGCAGACCGTGAAAATTATGGAAATACAGCTCGCAAAAAACACGGGAAGTGTAAAAGAACCCTAGCTTGTAAGCACTGCACTGAAGCTGGGCGGGATTGAGAGATAATGGCGGATTCATGCAATCCTGGTAGGCTTTGAAAAAGTGCTTACCAGCTCTACAGAAATGGGCTTCCAAGCACTACACATGTTCTGCGGTCTAGCAGTGGTGGTCAGTCTCCAAGGCAACAAGCTGTAAACAAAATAAAATTGTTAATATCTCAAGAAAGGCTGAAAAATGTAATAAGCATTAAATAGCGAAGTTGCTTATTTTCAAAAGCACTATCCAACAATACACACTTATCAATACATGGATAACCATTTAATCCCTTCACCCCCAAGCCTGTTTTCATCTTTCTGACCAGGCATCAATTTATGGGGTAATAATTCTGGAACGCTTCAACATGTCCCACTGATTGTGAGATTGTTTTTTTGTTGACACATACTTCATGTTAGTGGTAAACTTTCGTCGACTTGATTTGCATTTTTATGAAAATATAAAAAATTTGCCAAAAAGTTGGAAAATTTCGCAATTTTTAAACCCTAATTTTTTATTCCCTGAAACGAAATAGTTATACCACACAAAATAGATAATAAATAGCATTTACCACATGTCTACTTTACATCACCATCGTTTTTTAAGCATAATTATTCATAAATGAAGTTAGAAGAGTTTAACGTTGCTCAGCAATTTCTCAATTTGTTATTGCTTTGGCCCTAGTTTTTAATTTTCAAAACGGTAAATAGGAGAAAATGAACTGTGTTCGGAAGGGAAGAAGCACCATATTGGAGTTCCGATTTTGCTGGAATGGTTTGAGAGTGCCATGTCACATTGGTAGATGCCAGAACAGTGGAGCATAAAGTCTCAATTAATTCATCTAGAGGTGCAGTGATCATATTGACACCAAAGGTGTCACAGAATTTTATACTATTGGGCAGTGAATAAAAAATAATTACATTTTTAGCACAATGTTTGTTTTAGCTCCAGATTTTATATTTTCACTTGAAGAAATGGGTAAAATTGGCACCAAAATTTGTCACGCAATTTCTGCTGAATGTGTCAATGCCCCATTGCTTTCTATTACGTTTTTTGGGGAGGCAGAATGAACAAAAAACAGAAATTCAGAAGTTGTTTTTCATGGGTTTTTTATGCCATTAACCATGTGATAAGGCAGCTTTATTCTTTGGGTCAGTACGATTACAGCGATACCACACTTACATCGTATTTTTATGTTTTGGCGCTTTTACACAATAAAAACTATCTTTTAGAAAAAATAATTGTTTTTGCATCATTATTCTCTGAGATCTATAACTTATTATAGTTCAGCTGACGTAGCAAAATGGCAGCTTGTTTTTTTGCAAAATAAGGTGAAGGGTTCAGCTATACTATTTTTATTTACATTTATTTTTTTATCACATTTTATTGGGGGAATATTGAGGTTTTCTTTCACAGTATGATGAAAAAGCATAAATTTTGCCACTTTTTTATAGTGTTGACTGAAGGGGTTAGATAGTGTGACAGTTTTATAGATCATATCGTTCCAGAAAAGGTGAAACCAAATATATGTGCTTTTTTTTTTTTTTTTTATATATAAATATTCGTAAGTATTGGTATAGTATTTTTATTTTCGCTATTACGTAAAATGTAATGAAGGGTGAGACAAAGTTACTGGTAAGGTGCTGGAGGGGAGGTATGTTTCACTGCGCTTCATGGCTAAAGTGATGTAAAACCCAGAAATTTTCTTCCAGCACATTAAGTGCTGCGAGGGGTTAACAGCCAATTTGTTTAAAGCGCTAGGTTTTTTTGCGGATGACCATAGAGCGAGTGGGAGGTTGTCCACCTTATCTCTACCCCAAGGTGTGGTCTGGGGCTTAAGATCTTGCCCTTTTTCATTTTTGCGTTTCTGTTTTTCGCTCCTCTTCTTCCCAGAGCCATTACTTTTTTATTTTTCTGTAAATATATCCATGTGAGGGCTTGTTTTTTGCGGGACAAGTTGTACTTTTGAACGACACCATTGGTTTTACCATTTTGTGCACTAAAATACAGGAAAAATTTTCAAGTGCTGTGAAATTGCAAAAAAAGGGCAATCGTATACTTGTTTTTTGTTTGACTTTTTTACTAGGTCCCCTTAATGCTTAAAATGACCTGCTATTATGCTTCTCCAGGTCATTAGGAGTTCATAAACACCAAATATGGCTAGGTTCTTTTTTATTTAAGTGGTAAAGAAAATCCAAAGTTTATTAGAAAAAAAAATAAATTGTGCCATTTTCCAATACCCGTAGTGTCTCCATTTTTTGTGATCTCGGGTTGGATGAGGGCTTACTTTTTGCGTGCTGAGCTGAAATTTTTACTGATACCATTTTGGTGCAGATATAATCTTTTGAATGCCCGTTTTTGCATTTTAATGCAATGTCTCGGCGAATCAAAAGACTTAACTCTGGCGTTTTTACTTTTTTCTCGCTATGCCGTTTAGCAATCAGGTTAACCCTTTTTTTATTGATAGATCGGGCGATTCGGAAAACAGCGATGCCAAATATGTGTATGTTTGATTTTTTTTTAATTGTTTTATTTTGAATGGGGCGAAAGGAGGGTGATTTAAACTTTTATTTCTTTAATTTTTTTTAATATTTTTAAAAACATTTTTTTCTCTTTTGGCATGCATCAATCGTCTCCATGGGAGACGAGAAGCTGCCATAACGCGATCGACTCTGCTACATAGAGGCGATGATCAGATCAGTTTAAGGCCCCCCTCCCCTACCTATTATGGATAATAGGTAGGGGAGGGGGCCTTAAACTGTCCCTGGAACTGGGACCCTAACTGCACCTGTCTTGGGGATACTGTTGATGGCAGAGAGGCCAGAGTTTCCGATCTCACTATGCTCCTGTTAATCCCTGGTCTGTCCCCTCCCACACTCCATGGAGCCTGGGACAGAAATGTAATGTGAACAAGACTCATAAGACAAAACAGGGATAACAGAAACCCTCTATCCTACAAAAGCACCAACCAGAAATAGGGAGGAGGATGGGGGTAGGGAGGAATAAAGTTAACGGGAAACAAGGACCAGGAGATAACACACATATAGAACAGAACACCTCTACAACAACTTCTCTCCAAAACACTTAGCTTAAGCACACCACACTGGAAGACAAATCTCCTAAGAGCAAGGAAGCAGAGCTTTCACTGGCAAGACAGAGACGGTCTGGCCAGGTTTTATAGGAAGAGCTAAAGACCAGATCAGAAGCAGCTGAAATGGAGCTGCTTGTTTCTGACAATCATAGAAAGGGTCGTTAACCTCTTCTGCACCAAGGGAAACCAAGTTCATTTAATATGGGATCCAAATACACAGGCTAAATGGAAGATCTGCGATTCACAATATGTAGTGATCATCTACCACCAGATCTCCCAGGTTGGCATGACACACTCATGACAGCTAAGCAGTGCTGCACAGCCACATATGGGTTATTACCACATTCAACAGAAATTGTGTGACAAATTTTGGTGCCAATTTTACCCATTTCTCCTTTGAAAATATAAAATCTGGGGCTAAAACAAACTTATTGTGGTAAAAATGTAATTATTTTTTCTTCACTGCCCAATGGTATAAAATTCTGTGACAAACCTGTGTTGTCAATATGATCACTGCACCCCTAGCTGAATTCATTGAGAGGTATAATTTGTAAAATGGGTAATTTATAGGGGGTTCTGCTGTTCTGGCACCTCAGAAACTCTCCTAGTGGGTCATGGCACACGCAAACCATAACAGTAAAATCTGCACTGTGGGAAAATGTTTTTTTTTATTTTCACAGTTCAACATTATAAACGTCTATGAAGCACCTGGAGGTTCAAGGTGCTCACCACACATCTAGACTAGTGATGAACGAGTATGCTCGTTACTCGAGATTTTCGAGCATTACCTAACAAACAGGCAATCCCCCACATGTATTCAGACTGTCTAGAAGCCACATATCATGCAGCTGCGGTGACACAAACGAAATCTCGAGTAACGAGCATACTCACTCATCACTAATCTAGACATACTCCTTGAGGGGTCTAGCTTCCAAAATGGGGTCACTTGTTGGAGGTTTCCATTGTTTATGCACATTATGCTCCAAACGTGACATGATTCCAGACATTTTTCCATCAAAAAGTCAAATGGTGCTCCTTCCCTTCCAAACCCCGCCATACACCCAAACAATAGTTTTGCCTCACTAAAGTGGTATTGGCGTACTCTGGGGAAATTGTACATCAAATTATGGGGTCCAATTTCTCCTTTTATCCTTGTGAAAATAAAAAAATTTGGGCTAAAAAACATTTTTGTGGGAAAGAAGTGGTTTTTTTATTTTTACGGCTCTAAATTATTAACTTCTGTGAAGCACCTGAGGGTTCAAGGTGCTTACCACACATCTAGATATATTCCATGAGGGGCTAGTTTCCAAAATGGGGTCACTCCTGTGGGGTTTCCAGTGTTTAGGCACATCAGAGTCTTTCCAATAGTGACATGATGTCCGCTCTTCATTCCAGACAGTTTTACATTGAAAAAGTAAAATGGTGCTCCTTCCCTTCCGAGCCCTGCCATGCACCAATACAGTAGTTTTCCTCCACACAGAGTGGCGCACTTATGAGAAATTGCACAACAAATTTTGAGGTTCATTTTCTTTTGTCACTTTTCTGAAGATAAAAAAATTGGGGCTAAATTAGAATTTTTGTGAAAAAAGTAAAATGTTCATTTTTTCCTTCCATATTGCATTCATTCCTGTGAAGCATCTAAAGGATTAATAAACTTCTTGAATGTGGTTTTGAGGACTTTGAGCGATGCAGTTATTAGAATGGTATCACTTTTGGGTATTTCCTGTCATATTGTCTCCCCAAAGTCAAATGTAATGTGGTCTGTAAAAAATGGCATTGTACACTCACTGGCCACTTTATTAGGTACACCTGTCCAACTGTGTGTTAAGACTTAATTTCTAATCAGCCAATCACATGGCGGCAACTCAGTGCATTTAGGCATGTAGACATGGTCAAGACAATCTCCTGCAGTTCAAACCGAGCATCAGTATGGGGAAGAAAGGTGATTTGAGTGCCTTTGAACGTGGCAAGATTGTTGGTGCCAGAAGGGCTGGTCTGAGTATTTCAGAAACTGCTGATCTACTGGGATTTTCACGCACAACCATCTCTAGGGTTTACAGAGAATGGTCCGAAAAAGAAAAAAAATCCAGTGAGCGGCAGTTCTGTGGCCGGAAATGCCTTGTTGATGCCAGAGGTCAGAGGAGAATGGGCATACTGGTTCGAGCTGATAGAAAGGCAACAGTGACTCAAATTGCCACCCGTTACAACCAAGGTAGGCAGAAGATCATCTCTGAACGCACAGTGCGTCGAACTTTGAGGCAGATGGGCTACAGCAGCAGAAGACCACACTGGGTACCACTCCTCTCAGCTAAGAACAGGCATCTGATGGCTACTTTCAGCAGGATAATGCGCCATGTCATAAAGCTCGAATCATCTCAGATTGGTTTCTTGAACATGACAATGAGTTCACTGTACTCAAATGGCCTCCTCAGTCACCAGATCTCAATCCAATAGAGCATCTTTGGGATGTGGTGGAACGGGAGATTCGCATCAGGGATGTGCAGCCGACAAATCTGCGCCAACTGTGTGATGCCATCATGTCAATATGGTCCAAAATCTCTGAGGAATGCTTCCAGCACCTTGTTGAATCTCTGCCACGAAGAATTGAGGCAGTTCTGAAGGCAAAAGGGGGTCCAACCCGTTACTAGCATGGTGTACCTAATAAAGTGGCCAGTGAGTGTATATTTTGTTGAAAAAATTAGAAATTGCTGCTGAAATTTTAACTCTTCTAACTTCCTAACTAAAAAAATATATTTAAAAAATTGTGCTGATGTAAAGTAGACAAGTCATCGGCCGAAAGGGATTTTCTTCACAGACATTCGGTGGTTAGAGAGCATGAGAAGGAGTTAGTATTTCATACACTAAGTAGACCCGTAAGAAGACCAGGTCCTGTGTATTCCCGTCTATTGTGCCAATGTTAATAGTGTGTGTATTGCCTTATGTGTTATAAAAGCTGCATTCACATGTAGTTAACTAAAAACATTTGTTCCTATACAATGTGTAGGTACGGCCATGCTTTAGCCGTCGCCGGAAATATTGCATTTATATTTGGAGGTTGCACAATGAACAAAGTTCTGGTAAGTGCCATCTTCCATGAACGCTATTGCATTACAACAAATATTATATAAAATTTCTCAAATAACATGCATTACATAAATACTGACGTATAGCTATTAGAATACTTTATCTAATATGGGATCATATGCAAATTATCAATAGTTTTTTCCTGAAGTGTAGAGTGAAGCAAGAGGTCAGTCTTTTGCATATAGCATGGACAAAGTCTGTAGTCAAAAAGGCCACAGGTGGAGTGAGAGATCCTACCCATGAGAACAGTCAAATATTTTCTATATATAGAGAAGACCAGTATAAGGCCTCATTCAGATGTACGTTTTTCACATACATGTTCTATCCATGATTTTCACGAATAGCACATGTACCTGTTATACTCTATGGGGCTGTTCATACATTGGTTTCTTTTCGTGGACCGTGTGTCCATGCAAAAATTATGGAGAAATGTCCATTTTGTTACTGGCATAACGGATGAGAAGTACCAGTACAAGTTATAGGTCCAAGGAAATCACGGATAGCACATGGATTTCATCAGTGCATAGATTGTGTGCTGTCTGTGATTAACATTGCAAATGATAAGAGAAGCTTTGTAATTTATGTATTTTTAAACATATCGGCAAGGTTACATCATAATGATATTAGAATCCCGTCGATTGCTTTATGCATACCTGCTAGCCCCTGATGGTCATGGCAGTAATCAATCATGATGAAATGTGTAGGGCTTGATTTATACATTTGAAAATCGATTTATCCGGTGTAGATCCTGGTTGGGATCTGGGGTTCCATATTGAAGAGCACTGCATGTTTCTTTTTAGCCTATGCTTAGGAGAGTGGTGATGCCCATGTGCTTTCTATTGATATCCTAGAGAAGAGCACCCTAATACTAGTTATATTGATAGCATAGCTCCAACTAAAATACAGTGTGTTGCTGTTGAAAATTTGTCCAGTGACAATAGATAAAAATTTTATTATAGCAATAGCTCCACTTAATGCGCAGCACATTGCTGTTAGTAACTGCTACAGTTTCAATATCTATTGAAAACTGTATTTAAGCAAACAAGGGGGAAGCTGCTGAAAATACACATAATAACATCCAGACTTAAAGCCCTTTAAAGGGAATCTGTTACCTCATTTTTGGCCTATGAGATGCGTCCACCGCCATCAGGGGCTTATCTACAGCATTCTGTAATGCTGTAGATAAGCCCCTGATATAACCTGAAAGATAAGAAAAATGAGTTAGATTATACTCACCCGGGCGTCCGGTCCGATGGGTGTCGTGGTCTTGTCTGGCACCTCCCATCTTCTTGTGACGACATCCTCCTTCTTACTTCTGCCGCGGCTCCTGCGCAGGCGAACTTTATCTGCCCTGTTAAGGGCAGAGTAAAGTACTGCAGTGCGCAGGACCTCTCTGACCTTTCCCGGTACCTGCGCACTGCAGTACTCAACTCTGCCCTCAACAGGGCAGATAAAGTACGCCTGAGCAGGAGCTGCGGCAGAAGTAAGGAGGAGGACGTCATCGCTAGAAGATGGGAGGCGCCGGACCGGACCGTAACACCCATCGGACTGGATCCCCGGGTGAGTATAATCTAACTTGTTTTTCTTCTCTTTCAGGTTACATCGGGGGTTTATCTAGATAAGTCCCTGATGGCGGTGGCTGCATCTCATAGGCCAAAAATGAGGTGACAGATTCGCTTTAAGGGCGGTTATCTTCTCAGGTTCACACAGGAAGCGTAATATTGAATAAATCTGTTATACTGTGGGGGCAAAAACCTGATTGACAGTGACAGTATATGAAATAAAGGGGAGAAAATATCATGTTGCTATAATTAAACAAAATTTGCTCTCCAGTAGATAGGGCACGATACCTTATCGTTTATCACAATCTATTAGATTGTCTAACATCTTGTGTGTTTTAATAATAGTAAAACAAAAATATTTAAATAGAATTTGTCATTAAAGTTATGTTTTAATATTAATTCTTCTTTACTCCAATTGGATTAGTCAGTGAAAATTCAAAATGTATTCTTTTTGGAGAAATTAAAATATAAGTACACTGTCAAATTACCTGCAAACGTGTTATTGAAATTATGTTAGTAGCATTATTCTCCATATAACTTTTAAATCACTTTCACACAACTACATATACAAGTGCTTCTCACAAAATTAGAATATCATCAAAAAGTTAATTTATTTCAGTTCTTCAATACAAAAAATGAAACTCATATATTATGTAGAGTCATTACAAACAGAGTAATCTATTTCAAGTGTTTATTTCTGTTAATGTTGATGATTATGACTTACAGCCAATGAAAACCCAAAAGTCATTATCTCAGTAAATTAGAATAATTAACAAAACACACCTGCAAAGGCTTCCTACGCGTTTAAAAAGGTCCCTTAGTCTGTTTCAGTAGGCTTCACAATCATGGGGAAGACTGCTGACTTGTCAGATGTCCAGAAAGCAGTCAGTGACAATCCACAAGGAGGGTAAGCCACAAAAGGTCATTGCTAAAAAAGCTGGCTGTATCCAAGCATATTAATGGAAAATTGAGTGGAAGGAAAAAGTGTAGTAGAAAAAGGTGCACAAACAATAGGGATAACCACAGCCTTGAAAGATTGTTAAGAAAAGGCCATTCAAAAATTTGTGGGAGATTCACAATGAGTGAACTGGGGCTGGATTCTTTGCTACAAGAGCCACCACATACAGACGTATGGAGGACATGGGCAACAAGTGTTGTATGCCTTGTGTCAAACCACTCATGACTTATAGACAATGCCGAAGTGTCTTACCTGGGCCAAGGAGAAAAAGAACTGGACTGTTTCTTAGTGGTCCAAGGTGTTGTTTTCAGATTAAAGTAAATTTTGCATTTCATTTGGAAATCAAGGTCCCAGAGTCTGGAGGAAGAGTGAAGAGGCCACAATCCAAGCTGCTTGAGGTCTAGTGTGAAATTTCCACAATCAGTGATGGTTTGGGGAGCCATGTCATCTGCTGGTAAGGGTCCACTGTGTTTTATCAAGACTGAAGTCAGCGCAGCCATCTACCAAGAAATTTTAAAGCACTTCATGCTTCCCTCTGCCGACAAGCTTTTTGGAGATGGAAATTTCATTCTCCAGCAGGACTTGGCACCTGCCCACACTACCAAAAGAACCAATACCTGGTTTAAATACAACAATATCACTGTGCTTGATTGGCCAGCAAACTTGCCTGACCTTAACCCCATAGAGAATCTATGGGGTATTGTCAAGAGGAAGATGAGAGACACCTGACCCAACAATGCAGACGTGTTGAAGGCTGCTATCAAAGCATCCTGGGCTGCCCTTACACTTCAGCAGTGCCACAGGTTGATCACCTCCATGCCACACCGCATTGATGCAGTAATTAATGCAAAATGAGCCTCGACCAAGTATTGAGTGCATTTACTGAACAAACATTCCAGTAGTCCAATATTTTGATTTTGGATTTTAGAATAGTTTTTCAAGCTGGTGTTATAAAGTGTTCTAATTTACTGAGATAATGACTTTTGGGTTTTCATTGTCTGTAAGCCACAATCATCAACATTAACCGAAATAAACATTTGAAATAGATCACTCTGTTTGTAATGACTCTATATACTACAGTATATGAGTTTTCATTTTTTGTATTGAAGAACTTAAATAAATTAACTTTTTGATGATATTCTAACTTTGTGAGAAGCACTTGTGTATATCTACATACTGTATATACACAGTTGTGTGAGAAAGTTTTGCCCCTTCCTGATTTCCTACTCTGTTCTTTGTTTGTCACACTTACATGTTTCAGTTCACCAAAAAATTTAAATATTAGACAAAGATAACACAAGTAAACACTAAAAGCAGTTTTTTAAATGAAGGTCTTTATTATTAAGGGGAAAAAAAAGCCATGTGAGAAAAAGTGATTGTCGCTTAAACCTTATAATTGGTCGGGACCCCCTTATCAGCAACAACTGTAATCAAGCATTTGCTATAACTGGCAATGTGTCTTTTACAACTCTCTTGAGGAATTTTGGTCCACTCATCATTGCAGAATTGTTGTAATTCAGCCACATTGGAGGGTTTCTGAGCATGAACCTCCTTTTTAAGGTCATGCCACAGCATCTCAGTCGGATTAAGGCCAGGACTTTGACTAGACTTCTCCAAAGTCTTAATTTTGTTTTTCTTAAGCCATTCATAGGTGAACTTGCTGGTGTGTTTAGGATCATTGTCCTGTTGCATAAACCAAGTGTGCTTCAGTTTGAGGTCATGAACAGATGGTCTGAAATTTTCCTTCAGGACTTTTTGTTAGACAACAGAATTCATGGTTCGATTTACCACAGCAAGTCTTCCAGGTCTTGAAGCAGAAAAACAGCCCCAGACCATCACACTACCACCACATTTTACTGTTGGTATGATGTTCCTTTTACTTCTATGCCAGATGTAATGGGAACTTCCTAAAAGTTAACCTTCTGTCTTGTCAGTATTCTCCCAAAAGTCATGCAGACCATTTTTGCCCAGTCTTATGTCATGAACACTGAACTTAACTGAGGCAAGTGAGGCCTGCTGTTCTTTGAATGTTGTGTGGTCTTTTGTGACCTCTTGCATGAGTCATTGCTGCACTCTTGGGGTAATTCGGGTTGGCCGTCCATTCCTGCGAAGGTTCACCACTGTTCCAGGTTTTTGTGATTTGTGGATAATGGGTCTCACTGTGGTTCTCTGGAGTCCCAAAGGTTTAGAAATGGCTTTATAATCTTTTCCTGATAGATCTCAATTACTTTGTTTCTCATTTGTTCCAGAATATCTTTGGTTTGCGGCATGATGTCTAGCTTTTGGGAATCTTTTGGTCTACATCATTTTGTCAGGCAGGTCCTATTTAAGTGCTTTCTTGATTGATAAACCACATTTAATTTATGTTTTAAGAGGGGGCAATCGATTTTTCACACAGGGCCCTATAGGTTTGGATTCCTTTTTCCCTTAATAATAAAGACCTTAATTTAAAAACTGCATTTTGTGTTTACTTGTGTTTTCTTTGTCTAATATTTACATTTGTTTGGTGACACATTAAAGTGTGACAAACATGCAAAAGAATAGGAAATCAGGAAGGGACAAACACTTTTTCAAACAACTGTATTTATCTATATTATGCATTTCATGCATTAATTTATCTTTTTATAGGATGAGGAGCCAGTGTATCTCAATGACTTTTACATGCTTTCAAGTAAGCGTTTCTTACTCAACAATATAGTGTGTATAACTAAAAATGTGAAATTAAGATATGATCAGTTACAGCAAGGTATATATAATGCAGTCATCTGCCAAAATGAATTTTTTTTTATTTTGTTTATTCTTTATAATGATCAGTACAATTGCTTTATACATAGAATTAATTTTACGTTTCATGAAAAATATAATTCTACCTAATTATGTTCTATTTGATTTGCATGGAAAATAAATATGAATTAGTATTAAGTATTATGAAACGTTAATAAATAAAATGTTGGAGACTGGTGCTACTACAAGAGGTCTACAAACTGTAAGGTTAGGTCCACATTTATGGAGGTTTGTCATTTAGATCTTTCACGGGTGGATGAAAAGTAAAAAGAAGGTGTCATCAACTGTGCTGCTAATAAGGATTCAATAGCACGATAAAATCTGTTGATTTTATCCTGCTATTGAATCGTTATCAGCAGCGCAGTTGTTGACACCTCCATTTTACTTTTCTTTCACTCTTGGCACTTTGTGACCGGTGTCCTGCAGCAGCTGAAACACATGCTCGTTTCTTGTTGCTATTTGCAACTACATCAGGTGAGTGGTCTCACATCAATCATTGTACTGGTATCATCGGATAAGACCATATTGCGCTCCTTCTTGTCTCCTAGTACTTTTCTTCCATTTAGATCTTTCGACATTCTGGATTTTTTTTTTCTCAAAGGAGCTTCAAAATTGTTGCCAAACAAGCTTTTAGCTATGTAGGTGTACTTTCATATGATCGTATCTTGAGTTCAAATGTTTTAGAAAAACTGACCTCACATGGGCAGCATTTAGATCAATGTTAGTCTTCATGCTGGTGCCCACAGGCTACTTTTCACAATGACTAATGACGATGGGGAAAAAAAATCGCAACGTATTCCAGTTTGGTCCGATTTACGGACCAGACTAGTGAATGTTAACAGCAGTAAGCTTCTGAAGGGCAAGCAGAACTGCAAATTGCGGACATGACTGGTCTGATAAATTCTGCGGCAGTGTGAACTGAGCCTCAGGTGTATGGCAATGTCTTGAATTGCTTCTGAACCAATTTTACTGCGTAAGCAAGACCTGGAGCAAGGATAAGCATGATCTTAAAAAGAAAACTAAATAAAATAAGCAAGAAATAGTAAAAAAGTTAGCACTGTTACCCCATACTTAAAGATCAATCCTTTCCAAAATCTGACTGAGGCCCTGTTCACACGTACAGTATTTGGTCAGTATTTTACATCAGTATTTGTAAGCCAAAATCAGGAGTGGAACAATCAGAGGAAAGGTATAATAGAAACACTTCACTTCTGTACTTTTCACCCACTCTTTGGTTTTGGCTTACAAATACTGATGTAAAATACTGACTAAATACTGTACGTGTCAACATGGACTCAATTGCACTTTGCTTGTGCGTCAAGTACAGACATAATCACACATGATGTATGCATGTTACACCAAAAATATACACTGTGTGCAGAATTATTAGCCAAATGAGTATTTTGATCACATCATCCTTTTTACACATGTTGTCCTACTGCAAGCTGTATAGGTTTGAAAGCCAACTGCCAATTGTCATGATCCCAGTGCAGGTTTTTGAGCTGCACGTCAGGGGATAATGTCTGGAGCTCAGTGCAGGTTTTGACCTGCACACCTGGGGTTAATGATTGTGGCCTCTTTCTGGTTCTGGGAGAGATTGTTAAACCCCTGGGAAGCTCCAATCCCTGCCAGTTATACTTTTGCCTTTGGCCGAGTGTGCTGAATGACCTCTGTGTGCCTGTTCGTTATAGCTTGTTTATATGGTTCTGACCCAGTTCTGTTTCCCGTTGTGAGTTTGCCTGTTCATTCTGTACTGCACTATCCTCTCTGTGTATGACTCATTGCCTGTGATCTGACTACGCTCTGCTCGCCCCTCTTGTACCTTGCAGCTATCCCAGTGTATGACTCATTGGCTATGTCCTGACTATCCTCCCTGTCTATGCCCCTTGGTAACTTTGTCTCGCAGTTACCCTGCTACGAGTTCTCTTGCAGCTCCTAGCTCTCTGGAGTTTAGGCCACGCCCCTAGCAGTCAAGTGCTTCAGGTCCTGCAGCTCTGAAGTACGCATCTACTCAGCTGCTGCCCTCTCCACAGGTATCTTTGAGCACAGTTCGCTTTACTCAGGACACGCGCACTGGCTCAGTGAGAAAGTTCAGTGCGGCGTTCCTGACATTATAACTGGCCTGCTATTTTTTTTCTCTCCTCACTTCTGCAGCATGGACCCAATGTGTGCTTTATCTGAGCAGGTGAAAAGCTTGACTCAGTCACTGCAGAAGCTTCGTTTGGAACACCAAGCTCTGGCCCAGTCCCAACGGCGGGTTGAGGACTCAGTTCAGGGGGTACTTTCCGCAGGCTTCCAGCAGGTGGGGAATAGAGATGTCATTTTAGTCCCACCCAAATCCCCGGTTAAATTGCCAGATACGTTTTCTGGTAACAAAGATGATTTCAGAGCATTTAAGGAGGGCTGTAAACTCTTTGTCTCTTTGAGACCCTGCTCCTCTGGGGATGAGAAACAGAGGGTGGGGGTGGTTATGTCCCTGCTTAGGGGGTCACCACAAGCCTGGGCATTTTTGCTTTCCTCTTCTGTCCCTGAGAAAATGTCTGTGGATGCGTTTTTTGAAGCCTTAGGGCTTATTTATGATGAGCCTGATAGAGTGCATTTGGCTGAGGACAAGGTGATGAGTGTCTGTCAGGGGAGCACTCGGCCGAATGGTTCTGTACTGAATTCAGACGTTGGGCAGCCGAGATTTTCTGGAGTGATGCCACCCTTCGGGGGCTGTCCCGTAGAGGCCTGTGTGAACGTCTGAAGGATGCTTTGGCATTCCATCCTCCGCCTGACTCCCTGGAGGATGCCATGACCCAAGCGATTCGCTTGGATCGCAGACTGCGGGCTAGAGGCATTATGCAACGGGAAACACCATTATTCTTCAGTGGAGATGAGACCCGGACTCTTCCTGTGGCTATGGAGGTGAGCGCTGTCACCTGTGAGGAAAAGGAAAGAAGACGCCGCCTGGTGAAGCAGTTGTGCTTCTATTGTGGGGAATCTGGACACTGGAAGAAGGACTGCCCCTCCTGTCCGTCATCCTCCAAGATGGCGGGAAACTACTAGGTCTGGGTAGTAGTCGAGGAGACTACCCAGACCTTCAGGTACAATTTTCCTCATGTGCAAAAATGGTGCTGCAGTTGGAACTGGTACTTGGTAATGGTCCGGTTCAGACTACTGCTTTTGTTGACTGTGGTTCTGCTGTGAACCTGATTGATACCAAAGTTATGACTCTTAATAAGATAGGGACAGTCAGGCTTCAGGATCCTTTTAAACTTGTGGCAATTGACTCGTCTCCTCTTACCCAGGACGGTATCTGTTGCAGGTCTGAACTTTTTTCTCTAAAAGTGGGTTCCACTCATGTGGAAAAACTAAGTTGTCTTGTGCTAGATAACTTGCCTGCAGGACTGGTACTGGGGATGCCTTGGCTTCAATGCCATAATCCTACCATTGATTGGGTTACAGGGGAGATTACTCAATGGGGATGTAAGGATAAATGTGTTAACCTGGGACATCTTCTTAACGCTTTTAAATCTGTATCTGTGTCGTCTGTCGGTCTGGAAGGTATTCCGGAGTACCTGAAGGATTTCGAAGACGTTTTTTCCAAAAGTGAGGCTGAGGCGCTGCCACCACAAAGACCCTACGATTGTGCCATTGATTTAGTACCCGGAGCCAAGTTACCTAAGGCTCGATTGTTCAATTTGTCTGGGTCTGAGTGACAAGCCATGAAGGAGTACGTAGCTGAGAGTCTCCGCAAAGGGCATATCAGGCCTTCTGTGTCACCTGTGGCAGCAGGATTCTTCTTTGTGAAGAAGAAAGATGGTGGTTTGTGGCCGTGCCTCGACTTTTGGGAACTGAACAAGATAACGGTTAGGAACACTTACCCGCTTCCGCTCATCCCAGACTTATGTAACCAGTTAGCTGGGGCCCAATGGTTCTCCAAGTTAGATTTGCGGGGGGCCTACAATCTGATAAGGGTTCGGGAAGGGGACAAGTGGAAGACTGCATTCCTCACATCAGAAGGACTCTTTGAAAACCTGGTAATGCCGTTTGGGTTATCTAATGCACCCGCTATTTTCCAGAATTTCATCAATGTTGTGTTTTCTGACCTGATAGGCCGTTTTGTTATTATTTGTTTGGATGACATTTTGGTGTATTCCCCGGACAGCCAATCTCACTTGCAACATTTACAGACAGTTCTCCAGAGACTCAGGGAGAACCAATTGTACGCTGAATTGGAAAAATGTTCATTTTTTGTACAGGAACTGTCTTTTTTGGGGTTGGGTGTGTCCTGTGAGGGGTTTCGTATGGATCCTAAGAAGGTGCTGGCGATCGCTGACTGGGTTCAGCCTCGAGATCTCAAGGGGCTCCAGCGCTTCTTAGGATTTGCGAACTATTATCGAAGATTCATTAAAGGTTTCTCACAAGTGGTTAAACCACTCACGGATCTTACCCAGAAGGGCGCTGATGTAAAAAATTGGTCTGTACTCGCAAAGGAGTCCTTCTCAGCGATTAAGAAATGTTTCATGTCTGCCCCAATGTTGGTACAACCAGACCCGTCCAAACCATTCATTGTGGAGGTGGATGCTTCTGAAGTGGGGGTGGGGGCTGTGCTGTCCCAGGGTCCGGCCACTCTTACCAATCTCAAACCCTGTGCTTTCTTCTCCAAGAAGTTCTCCTCAGCTGAGAAAAACTATGATGTAGGCAGTAGGGAACTTCTTGCGGTCAAGCTGGCGTTTGAGGAATGGAGGCACTTTTTCGAAGGGGCGGCTCACCCTATCACGGTTGTCACGGATCACAAAAATTTGGCATACCTTGAATCTGCTAAGAGGCTTACTCCTAGACAAGCCCGTTGGTCACTTTTTTTTCACGATTTCAGTTCTACATTACTTTTCGACCGGGGTCCAAAAATGTTAAAGCGGATGCCCTGTCCAGAAGTTTTGACCCAGTGTCTCCCCCTGAGCTGCTGTCCTCCATTCTTCCCCCAGGGGTGGTAGTGGCGGGGGTCTCAACTGAGTTGGAACAAGAAATTCTAAGGGCTCAGGCCCTAGCTCCGGCAACCAGGCCAGGGGATAAACTGCTTGTTCCAGATTCATTGTGGCCTAGACTTCTGCCGGAGTTTCATGAGTCTAGGCTGAGTGCTCATCCAGGTATCACGGCCACTAGAGAGGCAGTAGCCAGGGGTTTTTGTTGGCCTTCATTAAGGTCCGATGTCAAGGAATTTGTTTCTGCTTGTGGCGTGTGTGCCCGTTCCAAAAGCTCGCATAACCGGCCGGCTGGGGAACTCATACCTTTACCGGTTCCTGATAGGCCATGGACTCATCTTTCCATGGATTTTATTACCGGCCTTCCACCTTCCAGGGGCAATACCGTGATCTGGGTGGAGGTGGATAGGTTTTCTAAACAGGCCCATTTCATTCCCTTGGCAGCATTACCCTCAACATTATCAAGGTTGTTTGTGCAGCATGTGGTCCGATTGCATGGGGTTCCCCTGAATGTTGTGTCTGACAGGTGTGCAGTTTGTGGCCAAATTTTGGAAGACATTCTGTATGAAATTGGGCATCTCACACTCCTTCTCATCGGCATATCACCCGGAGAGTAATGGTCAGACAGAACGCACCAATCAATCCCTGGAACAAATTCTCAGGTGTCTGACCTCCGCCAGACAGGAGGATTGGTGTGATGCGTTACCGTTGGCGAAATTCGCTTTTAACAACCGGGTGAGTCAGTCCACCAACATGTCCCCATTCCTGATTAACTATGGGTTTAATCCGCATTTTGGGGAGTTTTCACGGGTGGATTCCAGTTGTCCAGGGGTAGAGGGGTCCGTTCAACGGTTAAAAAAACCTCTGGGCTGAAGTCCAGCATAATATCTCTCGAGCCCAGGGGAGGTACAAAAATTTTGCTGACAAACAGAGAGCCTCAGGAGACATGTTTCAGGTGGGAGAGAAGGTTTGGCTTTCCACACGTAACATCAACTTAAAGGTACCATCAGCTAAGTTGGGACCAAAGTTCATTCGTTGGTCCGTACGAGATTATGGAGATAGTCAACCCAGTGGCATATAGGTTGCGTCTCCCCGCCTCCTTAAAGGGGTTGTCTGGGCTTTTCACATAATCTCAGTACATATCTGGGCTGCAGAATTATGACAATAAGTAATTTACTTTCTGTCACTAGTTTGCACGGTTTTCTAGATATTCTGAACAGAACGTCTAAGGGGGGGTGTTATGGCATTGAAATGAGAACTAGTCGTAACCTCCTACTCTACTCCAAACATACCCTCTATAGCAACAACCCCACCCTCCATAACTACAGGCCCTCCCCATCCACATGAAGAAGCCCTCATCACACAGTAACAAATCCTCCCCCTCCAGCAGCCTCACTGCAGAGAGCAGACCACCCAGCTGCTCCTCCCCCAGACACACACTGAACAGTTATCTATGGAAAGTGAAACTAGTGAGGAGGGAAAATCATCCTGTATTCTGGGCCACTCCATGATTACAATACATAACTCATTATCAGTAATTCCTTCCCTAACTGTCCCAGGCTGCTGGCAGCAGTGAGAACAGACTGTGTGATGGCCAGTGATGGGGGTCTGCAGCTTCTAATCTGCACAGGGGATGGCAGTCACTGATGTAATCTGTTGTGTGACAAAGCCTCTGCTGTGTGAATGAGACAGCTCTGTGTCACTGATGTCTTCACACAGCAGCAGATTTGGTGCAGTGTATGTGCGAAGCTCCACCAAACTCCCAGCAAGCTCCAGTGACTAGTACCACCCACTGCCCACTCATTGGCTGGCAGTAAACTGCACCAGCACTCATCTTTATCATTAATCCAGCATTGGAAAGAACACATCAGTGATCCTGTATTTGTGAAAGCAGCACAATACATACATACATACACCCCCCAACACTTCACACTGTTACAGCTGCTGATTGGACAGGCTGCTCCCATCAGTATTTGTGTCATTAGAGACACAGTGCTCACACATACACTGCACCAAATCTGCTGCTGTGTGAAGACATCAGTGACACAGAGCTGTCTCATTCACACAGCAGAGGCTTTGTCACACAACAGATTACATCAGTGACTGCCATCCCCTGTGCAGATTGGAAGCTGCAGACCCCCATCACTGGCCATCACACAGTCTGTTCTCAGTGCTGCCAGCAGCCTGGGACAGTGAGGAAAGGAATTACTGATAATGAGTTATGTATTGTAATCATGGAGTGGCCCAGAATACAGGACGATTTTTCCTCACTAGTTTCACTTTCCATAGAACACTGTTCAGCTTGTGTCTGGGGGAGGAGCAGCTCTCTGCTCTCTGCAGTGAGGCTGCTGGAGGGGAAGAATTCATTACTGTGTGATGAGGGCTGCTTCATGTGGACGGGGAGGGCCTGTAGCTATGGAGGGTGGGGATGTTGCTATAGAGGGCATGTTTGGAGTAGAGTAGGAGGTTACGACTAGTTCTCATTTCAATGCCATAACACCCCCCTTGGACGTACTGTTCAGAATATCTAGAAAACAGTGCAAACTAGTGACAGAAAGTAAATTACTTATTATCATAATTCTGCAGCCCAGATATGTACTGAGATTATGTGAAAAGCCCGGACAACCCCTTTAAAAATATCCAACGTGTTCCATAAATCTCTGTTGAAATCCGTAGGGTCTGTCAAAGAGGACTCCGAGCCTGTTGTTCCTCCAGTGCTGGTGGAGGGTCAATTGGAGTATGAGGTCGGACATATTGTGGACTCTCTGCGGGTGCGCCGCTCTTTGCAGTATCTGGTCCACTGGAAGGGATATGGACCAGAGGAGCGCTCATGGGTCCCTGCTCACTCTGTACATGCAGATCGCCTCGTTCGGGCTTTCCATGCCAAGTACCCGGGTGTTATAAATGAGTCACCGTAGGAGGAAAAAACAAAAATGCAAGATAAGTCCAGAAAACCGGAGAGGATGGTAGCTAGTGGATTGCAGACCCCTGATCCTATTAACAACTAACAGTAGCTGTGGAGCGTTCCATGATGGTCCTAGATGCCTCTTCACAGCCGGAGAACTAAATAAGCCTAAAGAAAGAAAGGGGAAATCTAAACTGCCCCAGAGCAGACCCCAAAGCAATAGACAGCCCCCAACATGTATTGTCGGTGAAAACAGATGAAAACACAAACACAGACAGAAAGACAGGCAGAGCAAATGATGGGGCCAACTAACTAGATAGGAAAGGACAGAAAAGATGCTGGCTGCAATCCGCAAAAATCCTACCAAAAATGTCCCAACACATCTGATAGGAAAAACAGCCCTGAAGTCACTAAACTTCAAAATCCCTATATCAGCACTTCAATATATTCTGAAGACAGAGCAAAAGAGATTTAACCGATCAGGGACAAAAATGGAAATTCAGCAGAGCCCCAGCCGGGGCTAGCAGAACACAAAACTAAGCAAATCAGATCAAATCTCATGGAACAATAACAGAGCAAAACTTAGCTTTAGAAGACAGTAACTGAACTGGAGGCCAGAGCTCAGAGCAGAGAAATCACCAGCAACCCTACAGGGCGTCGGCTGCCTTATATCCACTCAGAGATTCCAGATGTCCAATCGCAATCCACCTGTTCAGGTGACAGGTTTCTCCCATCCAAATCAGTTTCACCACCTCCTTTCACCAGCAGAGGGAGATCATCGGATATCAAAGGTGAACGAGAAAATGAGCTCACAACACCCGGGGAAGCCTGGGGGTCCAGAGGCCCCCCGTTGAGAGGGGGTACTGTCATGATCCCAGTGCATGTTTTTGAGCTGCACGTCAGGGGTTAATGTCTGGAGCTCAGAGCAGGTTTTGACCTGCACACCTGGGGTTAATGATTGTGGCCTCTTTCTGGTTCTGGGAGAGCTTCTTAAACCCCTGGGAAGCTCCAATCCCTGCCAGATAGGCTGTGTTCACACACAGCGTTTTTTTCACGGTTTTTCCCGCGGATTTGCCAAAAAATCCACGGGAAAAGCGTGAAAAAGAATCTTCCCATTCATTTCTATGCATTTAGCACTTTTTGTGCACATTGATGCGTTTTTTACCTCGAAAAAACCGCATTGCGGTAAAAAACGCAGCTTGCTCATTAATTTCGCATTTTTTTCCGCGTTTCTGGCTTTTTCCATGTGTCTAGAAACCGCACGGAAAAAAACGCAAAAAAAGCACAAAAATCGCGGTAAAAACGCGCAGGAAAACGCGCAGAAAAAAACGGACGGTTTCTGGGAAGGGAGTCCTGTTTTTCAGCAGAAAATTTCTGCTGCGTGTGCACTTAGCCTTATACTTTTGCCTTTGGCCGAGTGTGCTGACCTCTGTGTGCCTGTGCCTGTTCATTGTTATAGCTTGTTTATATGGTTCTGACCCGGTTCTGTTCCCCGTTGTGAGTTTGCCTGTTGATTCTGTACTGCGCTATCCTCTCTGTGTATGACTCATTGCCTGTGATCTGACTACGCTCTGCTCGCCCCTCTTGTACCTTGCAGCTATCCCTGTGTATGACTCATTGGCTACGTCCTGACTATCCTCCCTGTCTATGCCCCTTGGTAACTTTGTCTCGCAGTTACCCTGCTAGGAGTTCTCTTGCAGCTCCTAGCTCTCTGGAGTTTAGGCCATGCCCCTAGCAGTCACATGCTTCAGGTCCTGCGGCTCTGAAGTACGCATCTACTCGGCTGCTGCCCGCTGCACAGGTATCTTTGAGCACAGTTCGCTTTACTCAGGACACGCGCACTGGCTCAGTGAGCAAGTTCAGTGCGGTGCTCCTGACACCAATTCTGTAAATCAGGTGATTTGCATCTCTGTAATGAGGAGGGGTGTGGTCTAAGGACATCAACACCCTATATAAGGTGTGCTTAATTATTAGGCAACTTCCTTTCCTTTGGCAAAATGGGTCAGAAGAAAGATTTGACGGACTCTGAAAAGTCAAAAATTGTGAGATGTCTTGCAGAGGGATGCAGCAGTCTTGAAATTGCCAAACTTTTGAAGCGTGATCACCGAACAATCAAGCGTTTCATGGCAAAGAGCCAACAGGGTTGCAAGAAGCGTGTTGATAAAAAAAAGGCGCAAAATAACTGCCCATGAATTGAGGAAAATCAAGCGTCAAGCTGCCAAGATGCCATTTGCCACCAGTTTTGCCATATTTAAGAGCTGCAACGTTACTGGAGTATCAAAAAGCACAAGGTGTGCCACACTCAGGGACATGGCCCAGGTAAGGAAGGCTGAAAAATGACCACCTTTGAACAAGAAACATAAGATAAAACGTCAAGACTGTGCCAAGAAATATCTTAAGATTTATTTTTCTAAGGTTTTATGGACTGATGAAATGAGAGTGACTCTTGATGGGCCAGATGGATGGGCCCGAGGCTAGATCAGTAAAGGGCAGAGAGCGCCACTTCGACTTAGATGCCAACAAGGTGGAGGTGGGGTACTGGTATGGGCTGGTATCATCAAAGATGAACTTGTGGGACCTTTTCGGGTTGAGGATAGAGTGAAGCTCAACTCCCGGACCTACTGCCAGTTTCTGGAGGACACCTTCTTCAAGCAGTGGTACAGGAAGAAGTCGGTATCGTTCAACAAAAACATGATTTTCATGCAGGACAATGCTCCATCACATGCATCCAAATACTCCACAGCGTGGCTGGCCAGTAAAGGTCTAAAAGAAGAAAAAATAATGACATGGCCCCCTTGTTCACCTGATCTGAACCCCATAGAGAACCTGTGGTCCCTCATAAAATGTGAGATCTACAGGGAGGGAAAACAGTACACCTCTCGGAACAGTGTCTGGGAGGTTGTGGTGGCTGCTGCACGCAATGTTGATCGTAAACAGATCAAGCAACTGACAGAATCTATGGATGGAAGGCTTTTGAGTGTCATCGTAAAGAAAGGTGGCTATATTGGTCACTGATTTTTGTTTTTTTGTTTTTGAATGTCAGAAATGTTTATTTTCTAAATTTTGTGTTGTTATATTGGTTTACCTGGTGAAAATAAACAAGTGAGATGGGTATATATTTGGATTTTATTAAGTTGCCTAATAATTCTGCACAGTAATAGTTACCTGAAAAAACAGATATTCTCCTAAGATAGCCAAATCTAAAAAAAAAAAACCCACTCCAACTTCCAAAAATATTAAGCTTTGATATTTATGAGTCTTTTGGGTTGATTGAGAACATAGTTGTTCAATAATAAAAAGAATCCTCTCAAATACAACTTGCCTAATAATTCTGCATGCAGTGTAATTGGCTCTTGACACTGATATGTCTGATTTAGTCTAGACGCAGATGACCATGTATTGTCTCATCTCAAAAAATCGGGTCTATTAGGCAAATCACACTCTGATCCGATTCTCTCGAATAAGGAGAAAATGGAGAAAAACAATTTCTCAATCATCTCCATTCTGTCAGTCATTGGAAACCGGACCTCCGAGCACAATCTGATGGTTCCCACAGACTAATTGACTAGCTGAGTGCAATCCAAATATCAGATCAAACACGGACATGCAGTGATATTTTTTCTTGTGCACACTTGGCTCGAGGAAATAAATTGACATATGCATAACCCAATAGAATAATGTTGATGCAAGTGTGATTCAACATTCTGTCGGATCGCACTCGGATCGAAAATACAGCTGTGTGCACGAGCCCTTACATTGCACCTTTACTGAAATTTTCACTGTCAAAAATGTTACAGTATTTTCCCAACCTTTCCATGAGATGAACAACAGGTTATACTGTAGGTGATGTCTTTTAGGCTGTGTGCACATGCTGCGGATTAGGTGCGGATTCATCCTCGCGGATTTTGTAAAATCCGCAGGTGAAACCGCAGGTCAAAATACCTGCGGTTTTCCCTGCAGATTGCTCTGCGGTTTTTCATCTCCTCAGTGGAGGAGATGGCAAACCGCAGCAGAGTCCGCAGAAAGAATTGACATGTCAATTCTTTCTGTGGATTGAAAACCGCAGATAATCCGCGCGGAAAATTCTGCACCGTCTGTATTGCGTTTTTTGATTCCGATAGGGAATCATGGTACTGTACGCCGCAGCAAAAACTGCTGCGGGTCCGCAGCGGCCAAAACCGCTGCGGAACCGCAGCAAAATCCGCAGCGTGTGCACACAGCCTAAAAGGTTCGAGATCTCTGTATGATCATTTCTTCTTGATAAAGGTTATACAATTCTGTATTGTGAGCAATAAGGACTTTTTAGGCATACCTTCCAGAATGTTCAGTCATAAATGTTTTCAGTACCCTCTATTGTCATTGTGCTTCAAAGTAATAAAAAGAATCTGTATCCAGGTTTTAACTATGTAATCTGTACAGCAGAGAGCCTGATTCTAGGCATAGCAAAAATCTGCTGACAGATTCCCTTTAACACATGTTTACATGACAGGAAGGCCTTAGTGAAAGAGTCAGTATAAGAGACCAGGTGGGTCTGGGTGCTCTCAAGGTTGCCACTCTGCGACCAATCTACTTGTTTTACATAAGTCTCTGATGACTGGATCCATGGTTTTTGAAAGATCTGAAATGGACCTCGCCCCCCAAAAAAATTATGAGCCACTGATTCCTGATTTTGTGGCGCAATCGGAAATCAAGTTTGACATCACCAGCCTCACAAAAATAGACTTTTTCACAGTCTTTTTCTCTTAGGATTTTGTTTACCTCATCATGGGCCAAACTAATTTGTACACTCATCAATTTTTGGCACAAAAATTCATCATTTTATAACTGGACTCCTGTAGACGCAGTTGAAATGATGAAGTTTTTGGGGCCTGATCCTTCACATGAGGATCTTGAAAAAGCCAGAACTTCGGCAATGTTGGAGTGTTGATGTTTTATACAACACTCGAGTATGCCGAATGGTCATGACCTGAACACATTTTGAGGCTATCCACAAATCCCTGCATAATAATAATAATAACAATAATAATAATAATTTTATTTCTATAGCACCAATATATTCCGCAGCACTTTACATTATAGAGAGGACTTGTATAGATAATAGACTATCCAGCATAGCAAACACAGATCAAAACAGATACCTAGAATAATGAGGGCCTTGTTTGCAAGCTTACAATCTATGCAGAAAAAGGGGAGACACAAAAGGTGGATGATAACAATTGCTTTCGTTTTTTGGACCAGCCATAGTGTAAGAATCGGGTGTTCATGTAATGCTGCATGAACTGGTTATCAGCTGTAACAGTAAACACAGAGGGCTATTAGATGCATAAAGCATGTGAGAACATGATGTGAAGAGCCTGGTTATGATAAAAAATTTGAATGGGTCACACAGTGATAGGTTAATGCGTTGATGCGGCAGGCCAGTCTGTACAAATGCGTGTTTAGGGCACACTTAAAACTGTGTGGATTGTGGATTAATCGTATTAACCTGGGTAGTGCATTCCAAAGAATTAGTGCAGCACGTGAAAAGTTTTGTAGATGGGAGTGGGAGGTTCTGATTATTGAGGATGTTAACCTCAGGTCATTAGCAGAACGGAGGGCATGGGTAGGGTGGTAGACTGAGATGAGGGAGGAGATATAGGGTGGTGCTGAGCCATGGAGTGCTTTGTGGGTGATGGTAATAAGTTTGTACTGGATTCTGGAGTGGATGGGTAATGAGTATAATGACTGGCATAAGGTAGAGGCATTGGTATAACGATTGGTGAGGAATATGATCCTGGCTGCAGCATTCAAGAGAGATTGGAGAGTGGAGAGTTTGGTAAGAGGGAGACTGATTAATAGAAAGTTACAATAGTCCAGACGAGAAGGAATAAGAGAAACAGTAAGAGTTTTTGCAGAGTTGAAAGTAAGAAAAGGTCAAATTCTAGAAATATTTTTGAGGTGCAAATAACAAGAACGAACCAGTGATCAGATGTGGGGGGTAAATGAAAGCTCAGAATCAAGTATAACCTCAAGACAGCGAGCATGTTGCTGGGGAGTAATGGTGGAACCACACATGGAAATGGCAATGTGGGTCCCCCCCCCCTTTCGCCCCATTCAAAATAAAACAATTGAAAAAAATTAAATACACACATATTTGGTATCCCCGCATTCAGAATCTCCTGATCTATCAATATATAAAAAGAATGAATCCAATTGGTAAACGGCATAGCGAGAAAAAAGATCGAAATGCCAGAATTACGCTTTTATGGTCGCTGCAACATTGCAATAAAATGCAATAACGGGCGATCAAAAGATCCTATACACACAACAAAATGGTGTCAATAAAAATGTCATGTTGGCGCGCAAAAAATAATCCTTCACCCAACCTCAGATCCTGAAGAATGGAGACACTACGGGCCTTGGAAAATGGCAACTTTTTTTTTTTTTACAAACTTTGGAATTTTTTTAACACTTAAATAAAAAAGAACCTAGACCTATTTGGTGCCTGTGAACTCATAATTACCTGGATAATCATAATGGCAGGTTAGTTTTAGCATTTAGTGAATATGGTAAAAATAAAAATCCAAAAAACAATTGCAGAATTGCACTTATTTTTGCAATTTCACTTCATTTGGAATATTTTTCCCGTTTTCCAGTACATGATATGGTAAAATCAATTGTGCCATTCAAAAGTACAACTCATCCCGCAAAAAACAAACCCTCACATGGCCATATTGACAGAAAAATAAAAAAGTTATGGCCATGGGAAGATGGTGAGCTAAAAATGGAAACGCCAAAACGGAAATACCCCTGGACCTTAAGGGGTTAGACTCTAGAAGCTGTGTGAGAGTACCTCAGGGTACACCCACAGGTCTAGAGTTTACGAAGGGATTGAAACCCCAGAATGCCACCCTATTCTGGGCGTGAAAGGGAAAATTGTGTGCAATTTGGTGCAGCGACTGCCGGATCAAAGTTATCACTTCTACATGGATAATTTTTATACCAGTATCTCACACTTCAAGTCCATATCTGCGAGAGGTACCTCAGCTTGCAGTACTGTCTCCAAAAATCATAGAGGCCTCCCAAAAACGCTAATTGGGCAGATGCTCAGAAGGGGTGACAGCAGAGCCCAATGTAGCGACCACCTGCTAGAGGTCAAGTACAAGGACAGGTGGGGGGTGTCTTTTTTGTTTTCAACATACATGGTGATGGCAGCACCCTCAGCAATGTACAAAGTACCTCTACGTACACACACAGGTCACCAAACCAGACTGTGTACTGGGGTACAACACAGTAAGGCTGGAGTCAGACACAACGTATACAAATACGGTCTGTATTTTATGGCCATAATCTTGCCATATCTTGTGGTATGAGTTTTTTTGAATTTTTTCTATGTTAGCTGTTTTGATATTAGTGTTAGGACTTGCAAATATAAGGAGCCTTGACACGGCTTGCGAGCCTAATCTATTTTGGCCAAAATATTAACCAATACCTCATTAAATGCACTCATTGTATGCATTAATTTTTTGCACTTATATCAGTTTTTGCAGGATGCAGACAGGCGTCTTTCTGTTTGCTTGGTCTATTGGGCATCTGTCACTGTGTGTTGCATATTATGGTGCTGGAGCAGCCCGCCTGATAATACTATGGGCGTCATTAATAGGTTGCAAGCCAGACACTTTGCATCACACTTGCCTGTGTGACTGGCATCATATGCAAGCCTTATCTATGTGCAATTTTTCTACTAGGCAACCAACCCCTCCATGGTCTGGTAGGTGTGGGGTGGTTGTTTTTATCAGTAGTTTTCACCTGTGCTGCCCCTTGCCTTTATTAGTGGAGGTCTGCTGCATCCTGCTAATTATCAAGACACCCTAATAAAGGAGTGGTTCTGCAGGTGGGGACCACAGACCACTTCTCAGTACCAATGCTTTCTGGCTGATGTTTTGGTCACTTTAGAATGTTGGTTGTGCTTTCACACTCGTGGTAGCACTAGATGGACTCTTCAACCCACACAAATGGTTTTAGTAGTGCAGCTCATCCAGGATGGCACATCAACGTGATCTGTGGCAAGAAGACTTGCTGTGTCTGTCAGCGTAGTGTCCAGAGGCTGGAGGCTCTACCAGGAGACAGGCCAGTACACCAGGAGATGTGGAGGAGGCTGTAGAAGGGCAACAACCCAGCATCAGGACCACTACCTCAGCCTTTGTGCAAGGAGGAAGAGGAGGAGCACTGCCAGAGCCCTGCAAAATGACCTCCAGCAGGCCACAAATGTGCATGTGTCTGCACAAACGGTTAGAAACCGACTCCATGAGGATGGTCTGAGGGCCCGACATCCACAGATGGGGGTTGTGTTCACAGCCCAACACCGTGCAGGATGCTTGGCATTTGCCACTGAACACCAGGATTGGCAAATTCACCTCTGGCACCCTGTGCTCTTCACAGATGAAAGTAGGTTCACACTGAGCACGTGTGACAGACGTCTGGAGTCGCCATGGAGAGCGATCTGCTGCCTACAGCATCCATCAACATGACCGATTTGGCAGTGGGTCAGTAATGGTGTGGGGTGGCATTTCTTTGGAAGGCTGCACAGCCCTCCATGTGCTCACCAGAGGTAGCCTGACTGCCATTAGGTACCGAGATGAGATCCTCAGACCCCTTGTGAGACCATATGCTGGTGCGGTTGGCCCTGGGTTCCTCCTAATGCAGGACAAAGCCAGACCTCATGTGGCTGGAGTGTGTCAGCAGTTGCTGCAAGATGAAGACATTGAAGCTATGGACTAGCCCGACCGTTCCCCAGAACTGAATCTGATTGAGCATATCTGGGACATGTCTTCCTAAATCCACCAACGTCCCGTTGCACCACAGACTGTCCAGGAGTTGGTGGATGCTTTAGTCCAGGTCTGGGAGGCGATCCCTCAGGAGACCATCCACCGCCTAATCAGGAGCATGCCCAGGCGTTGTAGGGAGGTCATACAGGCACGTGGAGGCCACACACAATACTGAGCATCATTTTGACTTGTTTTAAGGACATTACATTCCACTTTAATTTTGTGTGGGACTCCAAATCCAGGCCTCCATTGGTTAAAAAATTTGATTTCCATTGATGATTTTTGTGTGATTTTGTTTTCAGCACATTCAACTTTGTACGTACAGAACAAAGTACTCAATGCGAATAATTCATTCATTCAGATCTAGGATGTGTTATTTGAGTGTTCCCTTTATTTTTTTGAGCAGTGTGTGTGTGTATATATATATATATATATATATACACACTGTATATATACAAGGGTTGGACAACATAATGGAAACACCTGGAAACATCAACAAAAGTTAGTTTAATATGGTGTAGGTCCACCTTTTGCGGCGATTACAGCCTCAATTCTCCAAGGTATGGATTCATACAAGGTGTGAATTGTTCCAAAGGAATTGTAGCCCATTCTTCAGTTAAAACACCCTCCAGTTCTTTGAGCGACGATGGTGGCGGAAATGAACGTCTAACTTGAATCTCTAAAATCGACCATAAATGCTCAATAATGTTGAGGTCTGGGGATTGTGGGGGCCAGATGAGATGCTCAACTTCATTAGAATGTTCCTCGTGCCATGCTTTAACGATTCTAGCTGTACGAATTGGTGCATTATCATCCTGAATGATGGCGTTCCCGTCCGGGAACAGTGCTTGAACCATAGGATGCACTTGGTCGCCCAAAATGCCTAAATAATCGCGGCTGTTAATTCTTCCATGAAGGGATATCATTGGCCCGGCGGATCTCCACGAAATAGCACCCCAGATCATCACAGATCCTCCGCCATGTTTTACGGTTGGGAGAAGGCAGTCTGGATGGAATGGCCAGAGGTCGGAAATAGGGTAAACGATGATTCGTCTGAGAATATCACATGTTTCCACTGCTCGAGGGACCAATTCTGGAGGTTTCTACACCACTTTAAATGCTTGGAAACATTTGTCATTGAGAGCAGCGGTTTTCGAATAGCAGCTCTTCCGTGGAATCCAGATTTGTGCAGCTCCCGACGAACAGTTTTCACGGAAACTGGGTTCTGTAGGTGTTCATTGAGCTCAGCAGTGATTTTCGGAGCCGTGGTCTTGCGATCCTCTCTCACAATTCGCTTTAGAGTCCGACGGTCTTCTCAGTCAACTTCGACTTTCGGCCGGACCTATGCTTTGCTGCGGACGTTTTTCCTTCTCTTTCAAACGCAGTCATTACTTTGGAGACAGTACCTCTTGACACGCCAAGCATTCGGGCACTTTCTGTTACCCTAGCACCTGCCATACGAGCACCAACAATTTGGCCTCTTTGAAAATCCGAGAGGTCTGCCATTGGTATCAGTTTCTCATCAATGTTCTTACAATTCTGCAAAACAAACAGTTAATTTAAATACACATATCACATAACACAAATAATCAACTACAAAACATTACCATATGTCACGGTTTGCATGTTTATAACATGTTCGAAGATTATGATGCCAAAACGTTAGGTGTTTCCATTATTTTGTCCAACCCCTGTATGTGTATATATATATATATACATGTCATTGAAACACATATATATTTATATTTCATTCTACATAGCAGAATAGCCACTAAATCAATTGCCGGCTTCTGTAAAATCATTCCAAAACCCGACATGAAATGACACATGGTTTACTGTTAAGAATCGGTCACCGAGGAGTATAGCAGGCCAGGCTAAGCCACAGAAAACCAGAGAGTTGGTAACTAAGTGGATGCAGACCCCTGATCCTGTCCACACAACTAGCAGTAGCCGTGGAGCGTACCTACGATGATCCTGGATGCCTCGGCACAGCCGGAGAGCTAACTAAGGCTAAAGCAAGAAAGGGGAAATGTAAACTGCCCCGGAGCAGACCCCAAAGGAATAGATAGCCCCCAAACATATATTGTCAGTGAGACAAGATGAAAACACAAACGCAGGCAGAAAAATAGATTGAGCAAACGATGGGGCCCTCACTGACTAGACAGGACAGGAAAGGAAAGACACTGTCTGCAATAACGCAAAAAACCATGCAAAAAGTCCAACACGTCTGATGCACAAAAACACTGAAGTCGCATGACTTCGCCCCCCACTCAGTGGCGGATTATAATGAGGTCAATTTGGGCAGTTGCCCCGGGCCCAGTGGGGTTAAGGGGCCCACAGCCCAGGCCAGTAAATTGCCCCATTATAATCCGCCACCGCACAGGGCCGGATTATAGGCAGGGCAGGCGGGGCTTCAGCCCCGGGGCCCCCACCACAAGAGCTTCTAAGGGGGCCCCCACCACATTCCTGCTGGCTGCTGCAATGGCACTCCATCTTCTCCCCACCTAAAAGTGAGTGACCGTGGGGGCGGCATTATGTGCTCTGCTACCAGCAGCATCTACAAGTAGCGTGCAAAGGCTTGTGATGAGATCACAGGAGGTAAGGTGTCAGAGCCCCCGATCATGTGACCCCTGTCTCCTCCCCTCCTGTGACCTCATCACAGGTCCTGTGCACACAGCACAGAGCACTGAGAGCAGCCATGTATGTGGAGTGCGGCTCTGCGGGTGGAGGTCGGTGCTGGAGGCCCCATTATTCTCTATGTGGAGTGCGGCTCTGCGGGTGGAGGTCGGTGCTGGAGGCTCCATTATTCTCTATGTGGAGTGCGGCTCTGCGGGTGGAGGTCGGTGCTGGAGGCTCCATTATTCTCTATGTGGAGTGCGGCTCTGCGGGTGGAGGTCGGTGCTGGAGGCCCCATTATTCTCTATGTAGAGTGTGGCTCTGCGGGTGGAGGTCGGTGCTGGAGGCCCCATTATTCTCTATGTAGAGTGTGGCTCTATGATTCGTGACCCCCGTCACGTGACAAGGGGGGCCCACAGAGTTTGAACTGCCCCGGGCCCTGGCTACCCTTAATCCACCCCTGCCCCCACTATATCAGCACTCTGGTATATTCTGAAAGCAAAGCAAAAAGAGACCAATATAAAAGGGGGCAAAGCAAACTGGCACATACAGTAACATATGGGTGGTGATTCAGCACAGTCCCAGCCGGAGCTAGCTGACCCGCACAAAGCAGAGATAAACAAAACCAGATCAAATGCAAACAGAATAGCAAATGAACCACTTAGCTGAACATGCAGGGAAAGAGCAGGAGACATCAGACCTCAGGAGGCACAGGAAGAAAATCACCAGCAGGGACAGAGGGAGTCAGCTGTCTTAAATCCCAATCAGAAACCCCAGATCTCCAATCGTCTTCCTCATTATCAGGTGGCAAGTCTCTGTCAGATCAGCTCCACTACCTCCAGTAACCACCAGAGGGAGCCCAGAAAGAGAACTCTCAATCTGACCAGTTCCACTATCTTCAGTAATCACCAGAGGGAAGCCAGAGAGAGAATTCACAACAGTTCACATAAAGTAAACCATTTTATTTCATTTAGTTTTTTATATGTCTTTGACTAATAATTACATTAGGGTATGTGTGTAAAATTTGGGACAGCTAGGTGTTAAATAAAGGGGTTAATTAATTGAAAAAAAATGCATGGGCTCCCGTGGTAATTTCGCAACCAGAGAGGGAAAGCCAGTGAGTTAGGTCAGATATTAATAGCCTTGAGAGGGACCATTGTTTTTGGCCCCCTGGCTACAAAAATCTGCCCCCAGACACCCCATCTATGAGATGCACCTTTTCTGGCACTTAGCCTCTCTATTCCCATTGCCCTGTAATGGGTTAATAATAATGAGTTAATGTCACCTTGCTACTGGAAGGTGACATTAAGCCGGATTAATAATGGAGAGGTGTCAATAAGACACCTATCCATTATTAACCCTAGACTAGTAAAGGGTTAAAAAAAAACACACGCATACATTAATTACAAATTCTTTTATCGAAATAAAGACACCAAGTTTTTGACCAAATTTATTCCTCTGCTAATCCGTAAAAGAAACATGGTCCTGTAAAAAAAATAAAACAAAAAAGCAACAATATACATACCTCTCCGCTGGTCAGTCAGGTCCCCCGCTGCAATCCATCAGAAGGGGTTAACTGGTTTACAACGGGACCGGTGCTAATGCGACCAGCCCGCTGTAAACCACTGCCAGAATGAATTAGTTCATCTCTGCGCAGCCTCCCCGGTTGACCGGAGATGAACTAATGAGCGTGGGAAAGTTTCTAAACTTTTTCCCATGCTCATCAGTTCACCTCAGGTCAGCCAGGAACATTAGTGTGGCTGCGCAGGAATAGAGAGGCTAAGTGCCAGAAAAGGCGCATCTTATAGATGCGCCTTTTCTGGGGTTTCTGGGGGCAGGTTTTTGTAGCCGGGGGTGCAAAAACAATGGTCCCTCTCAAGACTATTAATATCTTCCCTCACTCACTGGCTTTCCCTCTCTGATTGCGAAATTACCGTAGAGGCCCATGCAATTTTTTTCAACGAATTAACCCCTTAATTTAATACCTACATGTCCCAAATTTTACACACATACCCTGATCTAATTATTACTCAAATACATATAAAAAACTAGGATTAGATACATGGCTCAGCACACAGTATCACACAGGATAGGATTATATACACAGGTCAGCAGACAGTATCACACAGGATAGGATTAGATACATGGCTCAGCAGACAGTAACATACAGGATTGGATTAGATACACAGATCAACAGACAGTAACACACAGGATTGGATTAGATACACGGCTCAGCACACAGTATAACTCAGGATAGGATTAGATACATGGCTCAGCTGACAGTATCACACAGGATAGGATTAGATACACAGGTCAACAGACTGTATCATACAGAATTGGATTAGATACATGGCTCAGCAGACTGTAACACACAGGATAGGATTAGATACATGGCTCAGCACAAAGTATCACACAGGATAGGATTAAATACACAGCTCAGCAGACAGTAACACAGGACAGGATTAGATACACGGCTCAGCAGACAGTATCACACAGGATTGGATTAGATACACAGATCAGCAGACAGTAACACACAGGATAGGATTAGATACATGGCTCAGCACACAGTATCACACAGGATAGGATTAGATACACGGCTCAGCAGTCAGTATCACACAGGATAGGATTAGATACATGGCTCAGCAGTCAGTATCACACAGGATAGGATTAGATACACGGCTCAGCAGTCAGTATCACACAGGATAGAATTAGATACACGGCTCAGCAGTCAGTATCACACAGGATAGGGTTAGATACATGGCTCAGCAGACAGTAACACACAGGATTGGATTAGATACACAGATCAGCAGACAGTAACACACAGGATAGGATTAGATACACGGCTCAGCAGACAGTATCACACAGGATAGGATTCAATACACAGTTCAGCAGGCAGTATCACACAGGATAGGATTAGATACAGTTCTGGTCTCCGGTGTATAAAAAAGACATAGCTGAACTGGAGCGGGTGCAGAGAAGAGCGACCAAGGTTATTAGGGAACTAGGGGGTCTGCAATACCAAGACAGGTTATTACACTTGGGGTTATTTAGTTTGGAGAATCGAAGGCTTAGGGGTGATCTTATTACAATGTATAAATATATGTGGGGACAATACAAAGACCTTTCTAATGATCTTTTTACTCTTAGACCTGTGACGGGGACAAGGGGGCATCCTCTACGTCTGGAGGAAAGAAGGTTTAAGCATACTCACAGACGCGGATTCTTTACTGTAAGAGCAGTGAGACTATGGAACTCTCTGCCATATGATGTTGTAATGAGTGATTCACTACTAAAATTTAAGAAGGGACTGGATGCCTTTCTTGAAAAATATAATATTACAGGGTATATACACTAGTCTCCTTAATATTGCGTTGATCCAGGGAGCTAGTCTGATTGCCGTATGTGGAGTCGGGAAGGAATTTTTTTCCCCAATGTGAAGCTTACTGTTGCCACATGGGGTTTTTTTTGCCTTCCTCTGGATCAACATGTTAGGGCAAGTTAGGATAGGATATGGGTTGAACTAGATGGACTTAAAGTCTCCCTTCAACCTTAATAACTATGTTACTATGTTACTATGTTACTATGTTACATGGTTCAGGAGTCAGTATCACACAGGATAGGATTAGATACACAGATCAGCAGTCAGCATCACACAGGATAGTATTAGATACACGGCTCATCAGACAGGAACATACAAGATAGGATTAGATACACAGCTCAGCACACAGTATAACACAGGATAGGATTAGATACATGGCTCAGCTGACAGTATCACACAGGATAGGATTAGATACACAGGTCAACAGACTGTATCATACAGAATAGGATTAGATACATGGCTCAGCAGACTGTAACACACAGGATAGGATTAGATACATGGCTCAGCACAAAGTATCACACAGAATAGGATTAGATACACGGCTCAGCAGACAGTATCACACAGGATAGGATTAGATACACAGGTCAACAGACTGTATCATACAGAATAGGATTAGATACATGGCTCAGCAGACTGTAACACAGGATAGGATTAGATACATGGCTCAGCACACAGTATCACACAGGATAGAATTAGATGCACGGCTCAGCAGACAGTATCACACAGGATAGGATTAGATACATGGCTCAGCAGACAGTAACACAGGATTGGATTAGATACACAGGTCAGCAGACAGTATCTCACAGGATAGGATTCAATACACAGTTCAGCATTCAGTATCACACAGGATAAGATGAGATACACAGCTCAGCAGTCAGTATCACACAGGATAGGATTAGATACACAGCTCAGCAGTCAGTATCACACAGGAGAGGATTAGATACACAGCTCAGGAGACAGTATCACACAGGATAGGGTTAGGTGCACAGGTCAGGAGACAGTATCCCACAGGGTAGGGTTAGATACACAGCTCAGCAGTCAGTATCACACAGGATAGGATTAGATACACAGCTCAGGAGACAGTATCACACAGGATAGGGTTAGATACACAGCTCAGTAAACAGTATCACACAGGACAGGATTAGATACACCGCTCAGCAGACAGTATCACAAAGGACAGAATTAGATACCCAGCTCAGCAGATGGTATCACACAGGAGAGGATAAGATACACGGCTCAGCAGACAGTATCACACAGGATAGGATTAGATACATAGCTCAGCAACATTATGTGCCAAAGGAGAGGACATTTTCATTCCAAGAATTCCACTCATTCCATATGATTTGCCTTTTGATTTTAAACGCCTCCAGTTTCCACTTCGAATGGCATTTGTAATGTCCATTAACAAGGCTCAATGACAGTCCTTGAAAGTAGTAGGGATTTGCAATCTCCATGCTTTTTTCATGGTCAACTTTACGTGGCCTGTTCAACAGTTGGAACTGTCAAAAATCTGTTCATCTTTGCACCAAAAGGAAAAACCAAAGATGTTATTTATCAAAAGGCTCTTGAATGAGTTGAAAATAAAATACTATCAATACTTGGGTAATCGTTTAGCTAATTTGTGTTGCAAATCTGTAGTGTTGGATATATGATGTGAAATATTTTTATGTGCAATATAATCATTATAATTTGTTATAACTAACCACAGTTAGTTACTATGCCCGGGCAACGCCAGGCTCTTTAACTAGTTGGTTATAATGCCACCACGAGTGAAAATATGGGTCTTGCACATGGTTAGTATATGCTATAATGGGTTTAAAATGTATCTTGTTGATTTGTTGCCTTGGGCATTAGAAATGAATTTTTATTAGGACTGCGAATGAAATGAATAAGTTCATTGCAGAAATGTTTCATAGAAAAGCCTTATGATAGCATCAGAATAGAATATTGTTTATACAGAAAATTGATATCTTTGTCGGCACTGCTTAAGTTGGTTTCCAATCATGCAGTAAATTCATGCAGTATTATTCAATCCACTGCATACAAACATTTATTGACAGGGGAGGATGGCAGGGTATATACAGTAGTAGGTTTTTGGCATCTTTGGAACTTATGATGCTTTGTCTAGAGCTAGAGAAAGTATAGGAGCCACAAAATGGCCATTACTCATTATACACCCTGATAACCTATCCTAATAATATAAGTTTGGATATAATGGATTGAATAATAAACTAATCTTTTTTCGTACTATTCCGTGAGTGGTTCATTGTTTCTTTCTTAATTTTGAGTGTTGATAGTGTACTCCTGTTTACCCGCCTGTTTCATCACCTGCATATCAGTAGTTGCTCACTGATGCACCTTTTTAATGGCTTAATAAAAGTCCTTGTGTGGCTGAAACATTGCATGTTTTTCTGCTTGATTTTTCTCTTATGTGTATCCTGGGGTCAATAAAGTTTTTGTTAAGGACAATCTTAGGTGTCTTGGATTTTTGAAATTGACCAGTTTTACAACCTTGTGGTATGTTGTATCAAGTTAGCAGGAACTGTGGAGTGTTTCACGGAATATGTCTCAATAAATTATTCAGAGCCCTCCTCACTCTCGTTGTTTCTCCCATACAGAGCTGCTGAAAATATAATTTCTACTTTACATTAGAGGACAGTGATATAATAGCCCAAACAATATTTAGCCTATACTTGCCAACTCTCCCAAAACATCTGAGAAGCTAATAAAAAAAGAGAAGAATCGGAATATATTCATTATATTCATAGAAACATCCAGGAAAGCCGCACTTCCAAATGTTTTCTGGTGCATCCACTCATCCAGTGGCAATATCTGCTTTGAGGTGGTGACGGGCTCTGCAGAGGGTATCTCAGCGGTCGTATGCTCCGCAGGGGCGGCCTGGGGGCGAGTTGCCTTTCCTCCCCACATTCTTCTGGCATCTCCCTCCTTCCATCATGGCGTTCTGGCTTTCTCCTTCCTGCCTGGGCTCTTTTCCCGCCACTGGCTCCCACCCCTCCTTCCGAGGGCGGCGTCTTCTTCCTACTCCTCCCTACCAGACCAGTATACGAACCCCTCGGGGGGTGGGCCATGTTGCTGTCGCATAGAAGTTCAGACAGGGGAGGCCCAGGACAGTTTGCGGTCTTTTCTTAGGACCACCCATGTTGTCACGCCCTTCCTCACCGCGCCGGCGGCCATTTTTAGAGTTCATTTTACAGTCTATTAAATTGGGTCTTCAGCACATTTTCAACAGATTTGAGTCTTAGGCACACAGAACCCGATGGTATCTGGTCTCGTCATCCTGTTCGTGACGCCAGAAATGGGTCACCCTCACAGGGCTGTGGGGTACTCGGTACCGGGCCCGACAAGCTTCAATGGGAGATGTCACGGCAGCTGGGACCTGGCCCGTGGCCCTGGGCGCCCATTGTAAAAGGGGTTGTTGCAGTGTGCTTATGGTGATGAAAGTTTACAAGTGATTTGTGACGCCACCTGTGGTGTTCGGCAGTAGAGATGTAAGCCGACACTGCAGACAGATCCTCTGGGACAGATAGTGTGGTGCAGCAATGATGTTATAGCCCTCCACAGGCAGGGCTGTAGTCCCAGGGCAGAGTAGGTGAAGTGACACGTAGATGGTATAGTGTCTGGCGCAAGGGATGTAGCAGTGCTGGGCGGGTTGGCGCAGGAATGAGTGGAGGACACCAGGGCATGTAGTTCCAAAGCTTTACTCACAGTCTGTTGTACAAACAGGTGCCTGCCTCCTTGCCGTGTCCTCCGGGACAGGGACTCAGTCAACCTCCAGGCCAGATGGAATACTCCTTTCCAACACTTCGCCAACATGTGCCTTTCTGAACGTCTCCTCTTATAGCGCCTTTAAATGAAGTACTCCTAGTGCTGAGTTACACTCGAGTTCCTCCTGTCCGATGTTCTTATGAATTCTACTTGGACGGCAGACAGCTGTAGCCTGCTTCAGGGACTCCTTGCTACTATGTCCCGGCTCACTATCCAGTTGCTGTTGTGCCCCCTAGTCTTGTGTGTGAATAAAGTGGTCACTACTTCTATTCCTCCAGTGTCTGCTGCAGGACCACTAGTATCCATACAACCTCGGGGACCGGGCCCCGGCCTTGCGCTTAGAACTTCTAGGAAGGGTACTCTTCTAACCCACGTCCTCTGTTCTCTTTTACTCCTCACGTTCCGTACTAATCTTTCTTTCTATGGAAAATAAGGCTTTCAGTCTGTGTTGCTCTCTCTCTTCCTTTCCTGTGCCAGCAGACCCAGGTCACTGGGATCTGCTGCAGCACTTCCATCCATCTATCCCTCTCTCCGGGGATCTTCTTCTCTCTCCAACTAACTAACCAACTGACTCCCAATCCTAAACTCTTCCCGCTCTTTGTAATGTAAACTAACTCCACCCACCTCTCAGCACGTTTCGTGTTCCAAGCAGGGAGCCACCAATGGGTGCTTTGCTATACTCCAAGCAGGGAGCCGCCGAAGGTGCTTTGCTACACTACTTTGTGGTGTGGGGAGCAGGTGTTGGAGTGTGGTCAGGAGTCTCCACCTTACCTGGATGGTGGGGCACCACAACTCAGGAGAAGGTGCAGTACCTCTGTGGCGACTGAGCCTCAGGGGCACCACACATACATTCAGGGAGCCGGTAATTGGGCATAGAATGGACATGGAGCAACCTATAAAAGGTGTGGTCATGGCAAATTTATCATGGTCATCATTTAAAGGGCCATATCAACCAATTGACCAGCTCTTGAAGCAACCTGAATTTAAATTGAAACTGTCAACAGGTTTGTACCACCTAATCTGAGAGCAACATAGTGTAGAGACAGAGCCCTTCTGTTACGACACAAGTGTCAGTGGGCACTTTTTTCTGCTGGCCTGGCTGTCCTTGGAAAGACCGAATAAACCAGGGCTCATCCCACTGAACGACCGTACTCCTTTCCAGAATACTAATCAGACAACACAGGGTGAGGGTAACAGTGTGGCAATACTTTATTGGACCACCAACAGTTAATAACATATAGTACAGTTCCAGCATGTACATACGATGGTGCAAATGACAGAGTATCACCCTTCCGCTAGCTCACCAGGAACTACAACTTCTGCGACTTCAGGGCTTGCAGGGCCAACTACCCAACCAGTAGAACCCCGCTTTTGGCAGTCACCCACAGAGGGCAGGTTGCAGCGAGCTTAGGAAACTGACAGATTCCATTGAGGTATGTGGCCAGGTGACCTGATTGTCCCAATCTGGGTTCTCCAAACATCTCCATGAGTTCAGTGATGGGCAGTGGATCAAATCTGTATTTCTCTGGTTGGAGCCATGGTTTCTTGGCTGTTGACCTCTAAAATATCTCTGTAGAAGGATAGAGTGCCCTTTTTATACCCACAGCTGTCTTTCAGACTATGATCCACAGGTTTGGGGGGAAGTGGGAGGAGGTCATCTCTCATTTTTCGAGTGTTCAATTAACCTGCATATTTTGTCCTTCAATGTTTGCAGAACAACAAGCTGCATGAACTGACACAATTGGTAGTCAGCAGTTATTCACCAAATTAATAAACATTTGATTGGTCAATTAACCTGCTCTTTTGTCCGTCAAGGATAGCAGTACAATAAGCTGCAAGGACTGATACAATTGGTATTCAACAACAGATCAACAAACATCAATTCAACCTACACAAGTCAATATTCAGTCTCATATGAACAATAGCTCATGTCTCTGGGTCTACTAAATAATACATCTGGCATAATTAAGAATAAATGCAGTGTTGTCACATCCTGTGATGTGCCACTTATTGGGCTATGTGCTTTAGTTTTGATAAAATAACTACTTCTTTTACTAACCAGTAAAGGCTACGCAAACAACTGTGAGGTGATATTAACCCCGGAGGTATTTTCGTTTTTTGCATTGTTTTTCGCTCCCCTTCTTCCCAGAGCCGTAACTTTTTTATTTTTCTGTCAATATGGCTGTGTAAGGGCTTGTGTTTTGCAAGATGAGTTGTACTTTTGAATGACACCATTGTTTTTACTATGTTGTCTATTAGAAAATGGGAAAAAAATTCCAAACGCGGTGAAATTGCAAAATAAAGTGCAGTCCCACACTTGTTTTTTTGTTTATCTCTTTACTAGGTTCACTAAATGCTAAAAATGACCTTCCATTATGATTCTGAAGGTCATTACGAGTTCATACACCCCAAATATGTCTAGGTTCTTTTTTATCTAAGTGGTGAAAAAAAATTCCAAACTTTGTTAAGAAAAAAATTGCGCCATTTTCCGATACCCGTAGTGTCTCCATTTTTCGAGATCTCGGGTTGAGTGAGGGATTATTTTTTTTTACATGCGAGCTGACTTTTTTTAATGATACCAACCCACCAGTGACCCGCGATCACATGACGGAGGTCACCGGTGGGCGGATTTCCAGCGCAATTGCCAGAAACGCATGTTAAATGCCGCTGTCAGCGTTTGACAGCCGTATTTAGCAGGCTAATAGCCACGGGTGGATTGCTATTTCATCCATGGCTGTTCTGGGCACTTGTCAGCTGTTCACAACAGCTGACAAGTGCTGGGAAAGAGGTGGGCTCACCGCTGCAGCCCACATCAAAGGGAGGGAGTCCGACATCAGCATAAATATACCCCCGGTGTTGGAAAGGGGTTAATAGCCTGTGAAGCTCCATGGATATTGGCCCCTTACCAGAAAAATAATACCACCCCCCAATTGTCAGCTTTCCCCGGGTTAAGAAATTTAAGGGGTCCCCCCATTTTTGACAACTAGCCAAGCTAAAGCAGACAGCTAGGAGCTGATATTCTCAGGCTGGTGAAGGGGCCGTGGATATTGGCCCTCTCTAGCCTAAAAATAGCAGCATTCTGCCTCCCCAGAAAAGGCTTATCTATTAGATGCACCAATTCTGAGGCTTTGCCTGGCTCTTTCCACTTGCCCTGGTGTGGTGGCAAGTGGAGTAATATTTGTGGGGTTGATGTTGGCTTTGTATTGTCAGCTGACATCAAGCCCGTAGGTTAGTAATAGAGAGGCATCTATAAAACACTCCCATTACTAACCCCATAGTCAAATGTAATAAAAATATGCACAGAGTGAAGTCCTTTAAAGGGAATCTGTCACCTCATTTTTGGCCTATGAGCTGCAGCCACCGCCATAAGGGGCTTATCTACAGCATTCTGTAATGCTGTAAATAAGCCCCTGATGTAACCTGAAAGATAAGAAAAACGAGTTAGATTATACTCACCCGGGGGTCCGGTCCAGTCCGATGGGTGTCGCTGCCGGTCCGGCGCCTCCCATCTTCTAGCAATGACGTCCTCCTTCTTACTTCTGCCGCGGCTCAAGTGTACTGCTCTGCCCTGTTGAGGGCAGAGTAAAGTACTGCAGTGTGCAGGGAAAGGTCAGAGAGGTCCGGCGCCTGCGCACTGCAGTACTTTACTCTGCCCTCAAAAGGGCAGATAAAGTATGCCTGCGCAGGAGCCGTGGCATAAGTAAGAAGGAGGACATCATCACTAGAAGATGGGAGGCGCCAGACCACGCCCCAAGTGAGTATAATCTAACTCGTTTTTCTTATCTTTCAGGTTATATCCAGGGCTTATCTACAGCATTGCAATGCCGTAGATTAGCCCCTGATGGCTGTGGCCGCAGCTTATAGGCCAAAATGAGGTGACAGATTCCCTTTAATTGAAATGAAAACACAGACTCCCTTATTTGAAAGAAACACTTCCCACTCTCTTTTAAATAATTAAAAAATACAGCTCGTGGACCTCTCTCTGTTTGATAATCGGACAATATAAATAGAGGGGTCCCCATGCCATTTTTTAATTTTTATTTATTTATTGCACAGGGGCCAGTTGATGAAAACTCTCATCAGCGAACGCCTGCTTTCGCTGTTATTAGCAAAACCAGGTGAACTATGATGAGAGTAGTACTCTCTTCAGCTGACAACTGTGATAGCTCAGACGCTTTCATCTGTGTGACAGTGTGGGAACCGCAGCCCCCTGACAGGCGATAGCGAACTTACCGCCGATCAAAGCCGGTGTTCCTCGTGCTGTCACACAGTTTGGGCCCCCCCCTATTCATTTGAATGGGGTTCGGATTCGGGTTCGAGTTCAGGTACCCTTCTGGCACCTGAACCAATTTTTTTTTAAATGGTCGACCTAATCTGACGGACCCAAACATCCACGTGTCTGCCCATCACTAGTTGTAATGTCTTTTCATTTTGAATCTCAAGAATGATAAACACACTGAAAGTCTTTTAAAATTCATTATATCATAAGAAAAATTAAATTTGTTGCAATTGGTTCAAATTATTTATTCCACAGTAACTCCTAATGATGTAACATGGGAACTAATCCCACACACCGGCCACATACCATCCCCTCGAGAAGGCCATGACATTTTGTAAGTATTAGATTCAACTCGTCGAACAGATTGTGTTTTTCTTTATTTCATAGTCTTTATTTAAAGGGACCCTGACCACCAGAAAAGTTACTTACTTGAAGATATAGAGTTAAACTGACGGTAAATAGCGTTAATACCCCTATATAGCCTACTTGCTTGAAGTGCGGCTACACAGAGTAAATTAAGTTTTAATCACAGAATAACTTCGGTAGAATAGCTCTCTCCGACTCACCAGGGTGGTGCAGGGAATTGATTTTGTCACCTTTCAGGCACCGAGTGACAGCTCGCTCTGCGCTTACACGCAAGCAAGTTGTCATTGGGCAAAGTCTCTGGGCATAATTACAGCCACAGTCGCAGCATACTGAACTGTAATCACTCCAATGCACCGTCCTGGTGACTCGGAGGTACTATTTACATATAAATTGAAATATACAAACTTCTTGATTATATATATCACATTTACGCTGTTAAAATCTTAGTGTATCTAATATTGTTATTTTTTTCCAATAACCCCACATGTATATCTACATAGTTATTTCTTACATTTAAATCAACCATTATTTAAACCTCGCATTACGTATTTCAACAGAAGGAAACGGGAAAGAGAAAGAAAACATAAAGGGAGGGAAAGAGAAAGGAGACAAAAAATATTCGTTTAGTAATTTTTGTGCATCATTTCATATCTAATATATAAAGCTCAAGTGTGTGTATGTATGTATGTATTTGTGTGTGTGTATGTGTGTGTGTGTGTGTGTGTGTGTGTGTATGTGTGTGTGTGTATGTCCGGGATTGGCATCCGCACCGTAGCAGCTGCAGCCACAAAATTTGGCACAGTCACACGTCTGGACCCCGAGAGTGTCCTAGGCTATGTAGTGAGGCGAAATTTTAACCCCGCGCGTTCCAATTCACCAAACAATTTTGCCCCATCTACATAATGGGGAAAAAGTGTGTGTATCAAGCCCCGCCCCTCATTATGATGTCAAAATGGTTGCCATGGCGATGCTGATGTCATCATAGGTTGCAAGCCCCGCCGCTCATTATGATGTCATAATGGTTGACTATGAGATGGAGGATGTGGGAGGATGTGTGATGGGTATATGGGCACTGGACTATGGGATGGAGGATATGTATGACGGGTATATGGGCAAAGGACTATGGGATGGCGGATATGTATGATGGGTATATGGGCACGGGACTATGGGATGGAGGATATGTATGATGGGTATATGGGCATGGGACTATGAGATGAAGGATGTGTGATGGGTATATGGGCACTCGACTATGGGATGGCGAATATATATGATGGGTATATGGGCACAGGACTATGGGATGGAGGATGTGTGATGGTATATGGGCACTCGACTATGGGATGGAGGATATGTTTGATAGGTATATGGGCACAGGACTATGGGATGGAGGATATGTATGATGGGTATATGGGCACGGGACTATGGGATGGAGGATATGTATGATGGGTATATGGGCACGGGACTATGGGATGGAGGATATGTATGATGGGTATATGGGCATGGGACTATGGGATGGAGGATGTGTGATGGGTATATGGGCATTGGACTATGGGATGGAGGATATGTATGATGGGTATATGGGCACTGGACTGTGGGATGAAGGATGTGTGATGGGTATATGGGCACGGGACTATGGAATGGAGGACGTGTGATGGGTATATGGGCACAGGACTATGGGATGGAGGATATGTATGATGGGTATATGGGCACGGTACTATGGAATGGAGGATGTGTGATGGGTATATGGGCACTGGACTATGGAATGGAGGATATGTATGATGGGTATATGGGCATGGGCCTATGGGATCGTGGATATGTATGATGGGTATATGGGCACGGGACTATGGGATGGAGGATAATTACAATTTGCTATAACTAACCACAGTTAGTTACTATGCCCATGCAGCGCCAGGCTCTTCAGCTAGTACATTAATAAATCTCCTTCAGCACCATCCATATGCACTAATAAACACACGTCCAGCAGTCTCAACATAACCTATAAAGCCATTTATGTTGTTTCCTTTGGCACTATTCAGAAAACCAATTTACACAAAATCCAATACTAATTGTGTGCAACAAAGATTAAATATATAACCTAAAAAGAGATGCCACACTTTATATGTAATGAAAATATATAATGTATTAAATAGTTAAAAACATATCATTCATTATATATATACACAATGGGGAAAATAAGTATTTGACACACTGCCAATTTCACAAATTTTCCCACTTACAAAGAATGGAGAGGTCTGTAATTTTTATCATAGGTACACTTCAACTCTGAGAGACAGAATTAAAAAAAACAAACAAAAAAAGCAGAAAATCACATTGTATGATTTTTAAATAATTAATTTGCATTTTATTGCATGAAATAAGTATTTGATCACCTACTAACCAGCAAGAATTCTTACTCTCGCAGACCTGTTAGTCTACAATTTTGTCCCTGGTGTTCTTAGACAGCTCTTTGGTCTCGGCCGTGGTGGAGAGGTTGGAGTGTGATTGATTGAGTGTGTGGACAGGTGTCTTTTATACAGGTAACAAGTTCAAACAGGTGCAATTAATACAGGTAATGAGTGCATAGTAGTAGGCTTCTTAAAGAAAAACTAATAGGTCTGAGAGACAGAATTCTTGCTGGTTTATAGGTGCTCAAATACTTACTTCATGCAATAAAATGCAAATTAATTATTTAAAAATCATACAATGTGATTTTCTGGTTTATATTTTTATGTTCTGACTCTCACAGTTGAAGTGTACCTACGATAAAAATTACAGACTTATCCATTTTTTGTAGGTGGGAAAATTTGCAAAATCGGCAGTGTATAAAATACTTATTTTCCCCACTGTATATACGTGTAACCAATCCATTAAATATATATATACGAGAGAGAGATTTTTTTTAAATAATTTGTTACATTATTGCACTGCTCACTTTAGACCACTTTCTGGTAACAGTTTAATCTCACAAGAACACTCATGATAGTCTTCATTTTTCCAGTGTTGTGAACAAGAAAATCTTTTTGTTTGGAGGTCATGATGACAAAGGTTCTGATGAATGTTTGCCAGGGATATACTCGTTTGACCTAGGTAAGAAGCATTAAATGGTTTTATTTAGAGGGCCCTGATGCAGAATTCTCTTGGACATAATGACCTGTTTCTATATTTACTGACATTTAATGGGGTCATTGGATTTATTTAGTTTACAAAAAAGCCTAATTACTATATTTCAATATAACTATATCCAAATGGATTGAGGATAGAAGGATTCCCCACTGGAAAAGAATGAGAATTCTGTACTAGAAAGGTAAGTCTGGGGTGAGGAATTGTTTTTGTGCCAAGGGCCATTTCGAAATTTATACCTTCCTTCGGGAGCAGTACAAATCGCGTGCTTTCTCCGCCCACAAAGTACGCCCTGACGCTAGCACAGGTGTCAGGATGTAATCTTTTATTGCACGCACCTCAGTGTTCAGTAGTGGACACTGCGTGTGCGTCATCACAGAGCAAGAAGAAATTAATGGGCTGGCGGCTGTCAAAATACAGCTTCCGGCTCAAGAATTGCAGTTTCCGGAAATCTGCCCAGGGGCCGGATAAAAGGCTTTTGAGGACCGCAGATGGCCCTAGGGCCTGAGGTTACCCACCCATGGGATAAGTGCATATGGCGTCACTTAGACGCCGGTGCATCCGACAAATTTTCCCAGGCAAAACTGCTTTAGGAAAGTGCTGGCAGACATTTTCCTGAGGCGGCACTGCCCTCACTCATGCAGAGACTCCACTACCATTGACTTTCACTCTATCGGTAGGTGTAGAAAGCTAGAAAGCCCCCCAAAGAGTGATCATGTCACTCCTTTTACCTGCTTGAGTCTTTCCAAAGAAGTGACTGAAGATGGAACAAGTGCACAGCTATGTCATTCAATATGTTCATTTATGGGGTGCTTTTGCTACACTTTTTCAAACAGATTACTGGCAGAATCCGCCTGAAAAAGATGCTGTACACACAAACTCTAAGAGTGTGTACCCTACCAGAATATTTGGTAGGGTTGATAGATTAAAGAGCTGTGAGCAGCAGTGAATTTATTCTTCTTCTGACTCATTGGAATTGGGAGGGAAATGTTAAATCAACATTTTAGGATAAAAGGCGAAACCTGATTGAATTAACAGCTAATGGCTCGCCAAGAACCAAGGGGTCTTCTGCTCTGAGTTCTTTTTTATTTGTTTCTTGTCCCAGAAAAAAAAAAGGATCACAAAGATTAAAAATATAAACAGTGTCCTTACATTATTTCAGGTACCTTAAGATGGGAAAAATTAAAACCAACTGGAGCTGCTCCTCAGACCTTGAGCCATAGTATGGCCACTGTTGGTGAAAATGTTTTTGTTTTTGGTGGAATCAACCATGGAAAAGTTGTAGATGACCTGCACATGTTTAACACAGGTAACGTGCTTTATATAAATTATATCTTTTTTTTCATATGTTTGACTGGTCTAGTAAAGTTTACCAAAAATCAATGTATTTCCATGGCTTGAAGGAATGACTGATTTTATTCCAATTAATTGTTAAATCAGATTCAGGTAAATTGAGAAAAAAAAGGATATTGTTATATTTGTTATATGGAAAATTAATTGCTACTATGTGTAACAAAGGAACAATTCCAAAATATTACCTATACATTCAAAATGCTGTTTTATCCATTGACAGCATATGTTAGTCTTCAAATGGTGTTAATAATTCATATATTTTTACATGTAAGAACATTTTTAGGCTATAAATTTTCACACAAATACATTTCTCTAAGTTTACATTAATGATTTTACTAACACCCTCAATGCCTTGCTCACAGTCTTTCTCTTTAGGTGTTGAAAAGTGAAGGGTGAGCATGCTTGGCACTGCTCGATATTCGATCGAACATGGGTTCCCATAAGAAACTTATCTGAATTATGCCAGCTGGGTGCAGAGAGATCATTTTTCCTCCGGAAACGTGCTTGAGTTTGCCATTCACTTCCACTACTGGAGTCGAGCACGTCCAAGTGTCCAACATGCTTGATTCAAGTACTGGGCACTCGAGCATTTCAGTGCTTAATCAACACTAATGTGGAGGTCAATCATATCTATAAGGCCTCTTCAGATGTCATTTTTGCATGTACATGTTCTATCCATTTTCTTTTCACAGATGAGACACATACCCAATATAATCAATGGTGCTATTCACATGTTGGTTTTTCTCCGGCATCATGGCTAAAAAGGTTCAATACAAGTCTATGGGTTTGCGAAAAACACGTACAGCACACGAATGGCAACCATGTGCCATCTGTGTGCTGTCCGTATTTAACATTGGAAAGCATCTGAGAAGATTTGTAATTTATGTAAAAAAAAAACTGATGACATATTGATGGCTATAACAGACACACAGGCCGTACACTGACACACTGATTGAAAGCACTGATTATATAGGTACCATTTTTTCACTTACGTGTTTAAACATGGATGTGTCAGTGAGGTTTAAGAAGTACAATTTCTCATTGATTTATTGCAATGAAAGAAAGATAGTGGAATCATGTACAGTGGGTTCGGAAAATATTCAGACCCCTTTACATTTTTCACATTTTGTTTTATTGCATCCATTTGGTAAATTCAAAAAAGTTCATTTTTTTGTACACTCTTGACTGAAATAAAACAAAAATGTAGACATTTTTGCAAATTTATTAAAAAAAGAAAAACTGAAATATCACATGGTCATAAGTATTCATACCCTTTGCTCAGACACTCATATTTAAGTCACATGCTGTCCATTTCCTTGTGATCCTCCTTGAGATGGTTCTACTCCTTCATTGGAGTCCAGCTGTGTTTAATTAAACTGATAGGACTTGATTTGTAAAGGCACACACCTGTCTATATAAGAGCTCACAGTGCATGTGAGACCAAATGAGAATCACGAGGTCAAAGGAACTGGTCAAGGGGCTCAAAGACAGAATTTTGGCAAGGTACAGATCTGGCCAAGGTTACAAAAGAATTTCTGCAGTACTCAAGGTTCCTAAGAGCACAGTGGCCTCCATAATCCATAAATGGAAGAAGTTTCGGACCACCAGAAGTCTTCCTAGACGAGGCCGTCCAGAAGAACCCCAAGATCACTGTGGCTGAGCTCCACAGATGCAGTAGGGAGATGGGAGAAAATTCTACAAAGTCAACTATCACTGCAGCCCTCCACCAGTCGGGCCTTTATGGCAGAGTGGCCAGACAGAAGCCTCTCCCCTGTGCAAGACATATGAAAGCCTGCATTGAGTTTGCTAAAAAAAGCACATGAGGGGCTCCCAGGCTATGAGAAATAACATTCTCTGGTTTGATGAGACGACGATAAAACTTTTTGGTGATAATTCTAAGCAGTATGTGTGGAGAAAAACAGGCACTGCTCATCATCTTCCCTATACAATCCCAACAGTGAAACATGGTGATGGCAGCATCATGCTATGGGGTGGTTTTTCATCTGCAGGGACAGGATGACTGGTTGCAATTGAAGGAAACATGAATGGCAGCCAAGTACATACGTATCCTGGATGAAAACCTCTTCCAGAGTGCTCTGGACCTTAGACCTGGCCGAAAGTTCACCTTTCAACAAGACAATGACCCTACTCTCCTCTGTGACCTCCCTGCTAACTCTCTTGCACCACTCCAGTCTGTCCTCAATTCTGCTGCACGACTAATCCACCTCGCTACTCCCCTGTCTCCCCCCTCTGCAAATCCCTCCATTGGCTCTCAATTCCCCAACGAATGCAGTTCAAACTACTACCACTGACCTACAAAGCCATCCACAACCTTTCCCCTCCCTATATCTCTGAACTAATCTCCCAGTATCTTCCCTCACTTAATCTTCGATCCTCCCAAGACCTCCTACGCTCCTCCACACTTATTCGTTCCTCACACAACCGCCTCCAAGATTTCTCCCGAATATCCCCTATCCTCTGGAATGCCATGCCTCAACACGTTCCATTATCCACCACCCTCGGATCCTTCAAACAGAACCTGAAAACCCATCTTTTCAGGAAAGCTTACAACCTACAATGACCATTCTGCCGCCTCACCACCGCCTGAGCTGCCGCCTCGTCACCACCAGAGCTGCTGCACCCCCGATCTTCTGTCTCTTCCCCACTATCTGGTAGAATGTATGTCCGCAAGGACAGGGTCCTCTCCCCTCTGTACCAGTCTGTCATTGTAAATTTATTTACTGTTAACAATATCTATAACTTTGTATGTAACCCCCTTCTCATGTACAGCACCATTCAATTAATGGCGCTATATAAATAAATAAATAATAGTAATAAGCACACGGCTAAAATAACAACAGAGTGGCTTCAGAACAACTCTGTGACCATTCTTGACTGGTCCAGCCAGAGCCCTGACCTAAACACAATTGAGCATCTCTGGAGAGACCTGAAAATGGCTGTCTACCAACGTCCACCATCCAACCTGATAGAACTGGAGAGGATCTGCAGGAAAGTATTGCAGAGGACCCCCAAATCCAGGTGTGAAAAACTTGCATCATTCCCAAGACGACTCATGGCTGTACTACCTCAAAAGGGTGCTTGTACTCAATGCTGAGAAAAGGGTCTGAATACTTATGACCATATGATATTTCAGTTTTTCTTTCTTAATAGATTTGCAAAAATGTCTACATTTCTGTTTTTTTCAATCAAGATGTGGTACAGAGTGTACAGTAATGAGAAAAAAATGAACTTTTTTGAATTTACCAAATGGCTGCAATGAAACAAAGAGTGAAAAATTTAAAGGGGTCTGAATACTTTCCGTACCCACTGTATGTAAGATTTGTGATCATTACTCTACAGCACTGATGTACATTATATATCTGTATCAAAGGGCTTTTCAGAATGTTGACTTGCTGCATCCTCAAGAAAATTGTCAAAGAAGATTTTTTCACCCTCTGGACAAATGTAATCTATTACTATGGGCATACAGGTAATTGAAGGGTTAAACCAGTCTTACCTGTATGCCACATAGCTGCGGTGTAGATATTGAGAAAAGCAGTTTCAGTGTTATATGGTAATAATTTCTTCCAGGCTCCGAGGCATATGGTGCCTGGAAGAAATGACTACCTCCTGTCTTTGTTATAATGGCACCCTTCTCCCATGACGTCACGCAGACCTGTGACCTGCAGTTGCGGCGCTGTAATCCTGCACATGCGTTGTCCACTTGCACGGTTATGTGAAACTTATCCGCCCTTCTATTGCCAGAGCCGTCATCGAAAGATACAAATAAATGTGCATCTGTTTGAAGCGACCGGAATCAAACCTTCTAGCAGATGAGCATTTCTTTGCATCTTTTAAATCTGTTTTGCATTTTCATTGATTCTGTTGCGGTCCTGCTTAATGGTGTTCTTCTTTAACTCTGTACATCTTTTAATGCATTTATATACTTTATAACTATGTGTCATAATTATTAGTATGTGATCACTTTAGTTCCAGTTGCTTTATTTAAAAGGTGTTACATTATTTTCAAGGTGTCATACTCCCTTGACTTGATGCTGTGAATATAGGTCAGTAACTGGCTTTATTTAATACCTAAGAAGGTGGCAGGGAAATTAACCTGACCTTTATTGCTTGCATTTGCCTATCTGAACTAGCTGAGAAGCTCAGTAGAGGAGATGGAGGAAGAGGAAGATGAAGGGGTTCCATTGCGGCTTCCCATACAGAGGCAGCCACTACAAGCTTTGCATCCTCAGCCCCCATTCTGGCTGTGGCTAGCAGCGGTTGCAGGTCTGCAGTTTGCAGAGTCGGCAAGGGTTGACTAGCCTGGTCCTTTTTTGAGACTGCAAAGGATGACCCAACTAATAATAATAATAATAAATTTTATTTTTATAGCGCCGACATATTCCGCAGCACTTTACAACTCACATTATCTGCCAACTTTATAAAAAGGCGACTCCGTACAGACAAAAATTCCAATAATTTGACTACTACATGCATGAATCCGCACATGCGCCATCAACATGCGTTAGTCTGAGAATCTCACTGTGATAAAATGCGGCCTAGCGGGCCTCACTAACCACCAGCTGTCCCATCAACCGCTTTTGCTGCTTTTTCTTCCTCCGTCACCATGGCAAGTGTTCTCACACAGGTATCTAGCCTTAGAACCTCCACTTAATTACCCACTACAGTCGAGGTGATTGAGAACCTGTCAGCTGTTATGGAAGTGGATATGTCTGCTGCTTTGACCGATCTCAGACACAGAGCACATCAATCATATCTTTCTTAATCCACCCTTTCTCAGTACAGCAGCCAGCCATTGATCCCGCAGTTGTGGTCAATTAAAAGATTTTTTCATCCTACATATGCCAAAGCTAAGAGCTTGAACTTCACCATCTCCAATCTGTTGGCCACGGAAATGCTGCATTTCTGCCTGTTGGATACAGACAGTTTCTGAAAGCTAATGGCCGTCGCAGTCGCCTAATGTCAGTTGCCCAGTCACCATTACTGCTCTAACAAACCAGTGCCTGTTGCAGACAACATCACTTGAAAAAAATCTATATCTGACAGGGTGCATTTCACCACTGACACTTGGACGAGCAAGCTTGGCCAGGGGCCTTACATCTTGCTGACTGGGCACTGGGTGACTGTGGTGGCTGCGGGGACAGTTGGGGATGGGGTTGTTCCACAAGTCTTGAAATCCTCAAGGCTTGCGGGACAAACTTTTTTATCTAACACTTCCTCCACTGTTTTTGCCTCCTCCACCTCCTCTAAGGCCTCCACCTGCACCCTCAACCTCTCTTTTAATAAGATACACATTCCATCACTGTAGAGAGAATCCCCCCCACCTCCATACTGCACAGTCAGGGCTCAGCGCAATCATCAGTGTTTAAATTAATATGCCTTGGAGATCACAGTCATACAGCTCAAAAGTTGTGGACAGCCATTCAGTTTGATCAATGGCAGTCTTCACTGATCCTGGAGCCAGGGAAGGCAGTATGCGATAACGGTGTGAACCTGGTGGCGGCCCTATGCTTGGGCAACCTCACACACGTGCCTTGCATGGCTCACGTCCTCAACCTGGTGGTACAGCAATTTCTCTGCCACTATCCCAGCATGGATGCGCTGCTTCAGAAATCACAGTTGCTATGTGCTCACTTCCACCGTTCGCACCCCACGGGTCATCGACTTGCATCTCTGCAGATGTTTTTCAGGCTACGGATTAACCAGTTGATAAGCAACACAGTGGAATTCCACTCTGCACAAGTTGCAGTGACTGTGGCAGCTGCGACGAGCCCTGGTGCAGTATGTCATTTTGCATAGCCTGGGCCAAAGCAGTACAGATGAAGAGCAAATTACGCTTGCAGAGTGGGCAAAGATGAAGGACCTCTGTACCTTTCAGCACAGTTTTGAAATGGCTACTAAGATGGTTAGCGCTGATGATGCCATCATCAGCATCACTATTCTGGTCACCTACATGCTGGAGCACACTTTGAATAGTCTGAGGGAGGAGGTTGTGATCTCAGAGGAAGAGGAGGATGTGGAAGGGATAATGTGGTGCCCCTGAGGCTTCAGTCGCCACAGAGGTACTGCACCTTCTCCTAAGGTGTAGTGCCCCACCATCCAGGTAAGGTGGGAACTCCTGACCACGCTCCACACCTGCATTCCACACACAGGATAGTTCAGTGGGGCCACCTAACAGCTTCAGGCTGGGGGTTAGCAGAGCACCCCTCGTGGAACCCTGTTTCATAACACGAGATGTGCTGGGAGGCGGGTGGAGTGAGATGATATAAAAGAGTGGGAAGAGTGAGAGTTAGTTGTTGGTTAGTTGGAGAGAGAAGATGGGTGTCTGAAGGACGTGCTGCAGCAGGTCCCAGTGATCTGGGCTGCTGGCACGAGAAAGACCAGAGAAAGAGACTGATAAGATTGATAACCTAGCCTTCCATAAGAGAGATAGAACAGATCGGAACAAAGGAGAATAGAAGGACGGTGGGAAGGTGGTTGAAGAAAGATAGAGAACCCTTCCAATCCAGAGAGCGCAAAGGCCGGGGCCCGGTCCCCGAGGTTGATTGGATCTTTATGTCCGGCAACAGACACCGGAGGAGTAGTGAGCCACTAACGCCTTGCTCCCATCATAGACTTGGGACACAACAGCAACTGAATAGAGAGCCGGGACGCAGTGAGGAGTCCCCGAAGCAGGCTACAGCTGTCTGTCATACAAGTAAAGACTAGGAACACCTAGAGAGAGGCATTCCAGGGTAACTAAGTACTGGAGTGCTTCGCATCTAAAGGCGCATTGGAGGACTCATTCAGTAAGGTACATGTTGGCGGAGTGTGGAAGGGAGAATCCTATCCTGCCTGGAGGTTGGCTGGAGCCCTGACCTGGAGAACACGGTACGGAGGCAGGCAGTTGAGTGAACTGCAAACAGTGAGTAAAGCTTTGGAACCGCATACTCGGGTGTCCTCCAGTTATTCCCGCACCACTACACCTGGGTACCAGCATCTATACCATTCTGCGCCTCTCCTCATCCATTGCACCTACACTGCCCTGGGACTACAGCTCCACCTGTGCAGAGCTATACCATCTTTGCTGCACCACACCATCAGTCCCAGCGGATCTGCATGCAGCGTTGGCTCAACATCTTACTTGCCAAACACCACAGGTGGCGTCACGAACTATTCTAATAAACTTTAACACCATTAACATCACCGCCATTGATATTGAGCGCCCAGGGCCACGGACCGGGTCACCGCTGCTGTGACACATTTTTTCTTACCAAAAATCCTCTAGATCTCTATAAAGAAAATTATGATAAACTGATTAAAACAATTGAGGGACTACTAAAGTCCTTTGATCACCAGTATCTCTCTTGGTTGGGAAGAATAAATATAATCAAAACATATATCACACCTAAAATACTATACACAATGTCCATGGTGCCGATTCCTCTCCCCAAAACTTTCTTTTCGTCCATTAGGAGAACTATCTCACAATATTTTTGGAAATTCAAAAAACCGAGGCTTTCCCATAGATTTCTTACTCTCCCGAATTTATCTGGGGACTTAAACTTTCCAGACTATACTTCCTATCATAAAGCCATTCACATTAATAGATGGTTAAAACTCGCACAGGCCTATCAATCCCCAAATCACAATAATCTAGAACTACTTTTCTTTGAGAAAAATGCGTACCACTACATGTGGAATGATTTGATACCCACTAGCGTCATTCCATATCTTCTCAACCCCAATTATACTGACATTTTCAATATGTGGCATCAAATCCCATATCAGGCAATTTCCCAATTGGACTTGGGAAATGTTTCTTTATTAGATATCTGGCCAAAAGACGCCTGCACGCACCCTGAGAACTTTATACAAGAAGCTCACGCCTCTGAAATTTTAAAACAATTTAATGCTAAATACACTAAGACCAGAAACTGGTCCTGGATCGAATTTCTGACGAAACTCCCCATGCCTGTCTCCGGGCTGCTCTCCAGAATATACAAAAATATTATCTCCCCCTCCAGCACACTGACACCAGTCTGCATACTTTCATGGGAAAAAGAGCTAGGCATCTCGCTATCTGACTCGGAAGTACATAAGATTCTGGCCAACTCAAAGGGGTTCTCCAGATGAATTTTGTTACAGGAAAACTCTTACAAAATCCTCACAAGATGGTATAGAACACCCAAGTTCCTGCATCATCTTGGATTAATTGAGTCAAAGTCATGCTGGAGGTGCGGTTTGGGAAAAGGCAATATGTCGTATATTTTTTGGACCTGTCCTCTTCTTAAAGACTTCTGGTCAGGGGGTGAACAAAACGCTTTTAGACCTAAAGTTAATAACCAGAGGCCTTTCTCCTAAGGAAGTATTGCTCTCTTGTCCCACTCCAGATTGTAGGCTAAAAAAGCATGGGCCTCTGGCTCTATTATTGAGTGCAGCCAAACATTTAATCTCATCCCACTGGAAGAATCCATCTCCTCCACCCCTTGCCGAATGGTTCGAAAAAATCAAACTCATTTACAGAATGGAGGAGCTCTCCAGTTGGGAATCTCATTCACACCCTTTTTTTTTATAAAGGCTTGGGCCACATGAAAGCTAAAATATGCCCAAACTTAGTCCTCTAAAAATCCCCAGATTTCTTCTATTTTCTTTTAGGCTGGTCCATCTGCTGTCTGCTGCCTTTTCCTAATTGCTCCCTCCGACCAACAGATCTTGGCTTCTTAGACATTTATATCCCCCTCACTCACACTTTCCCTTCTGTTCAAGCCCCTACCAAAGCTTCTAAAGGAACTTATTTTTTTCTCATATACATTATTGATGACATCCATATACTCATTTCTGCATGTCCTTGTACCAATGCAAAGTTTTACTGTTAATTTTGGTGTACTATTTGGTTTGACTCTTAGTCAAGCCTCCTAATCTTCTCAATATACTGCTTGTCTAACACCTACACTCTTACTTGAAATGTTCCAATTAGCTGTATTGTTGCTACATTTTTATTCAATAAAGAAATATATTATAAAAAAAAAAATTGAAGAGATGCCTGAGCTCGCCAGTTATGCCTTATACCCATCAACCAACGTTCTCTTAGAACGTGTCTTCAGCGCTGCTGGTGGTGTCCTTACGGATAAGCGCATCCGGCTGTCCCCTGGAAGTATAGACCGCCTAACATTCATCAAGATGAACAAGTCATGGATCCCCAATGACTTTTGCAACCCAGTCGTAGACTGGGAAGACTAGGCAATGGTGTAGTATTCAGTGTGCTGCACTGAGCTTGTGTTACTGCAGTCTGTGACACCTTTGTCGTGGCTTCGGTGGCTGCTGTTGCTACTGCTTCTGATGTTACTAACAAGTGCCTTGATGATGCCACAATCAGAAGGTGGGTGTGTCCACCGCTGTTACTTTTACAATTTCCCTTTCTTTTTTTAAAAGCACCTAATATTCCTCCTATTCCTCTGCCTTTTGCTTCCTTCTGAGTCACGACAAGTCAAATTTTTGTCAAATGGAGACTCTTATACAAGTCTCCTTGTTGTATGTTGCCTGGAGTGGCAGGGGTCTCGGGTCACCATTATGCCATTTCTACACTGGGGAAATTGATGCCACTTTAGTGTTATGTGCAGATAATTTTTTAAAATGTGGAGACTCCAAGTTGGGTCTCCATCTGTTAGGTTGCCTATAGTGGTAGGAGTCACAAAGAACCATTATACTTTTTATAATCTGTGGAAATTGATGCCACTTTAGTCGTGTGTGCCAATAATTTTTTGAAATGTGGAGACTCGAAGTTGGGTCTCTATCTGGTGGGTTGCCTGTAGTGGAAGGGGTGTCAGAGCCCCATTAAACTATTTTTACTTTGGCGAAATTGATGCCACTTTAATGTTGTGTGCAAATATTTTTTTGAAATGTGTAGACTCCAAATTGGGTCTCCATATGGTGGTTTTCCTGTAGTGGAAGGGGTGTCAGAGCCTCATTATACTATTTCTACTCTGGAGAAATTGATGCTACTTTACTGGTGTGTGCCAATAATTTTTTGAAATGTGGAGACAGCAAGTTGGATCTCTGTCTGGTGAGTTGCCTGTAGTAGAAGGGGTGTCAGAGACCCATTATACTATTTCTACTCTGTGGAAATTGATGCCACTTTAGTGGTGTGTGCGAATAATTTTTTGAAATGTGGAGGCTCCAAGTTTGGTCTCCATCTGGTGGGTTGCCTGTAGTGGAAGTGGTCTCAGAGCTAGAAATTGTCATGCTCGCCATGTCTGTCATGTCCGCCTTGTCTGTTTTGCTTCATGACCCCTGGAGCGGTGTGCACGCGCATCTCATGACTGTTGAGCTGTGGGATGCCTGCGTTTCTGCTCTGCCTTCTATGATCGTCTCGTCATGTCTAGAGCCCCTGATCATGTGTCCTTCCTATGTTCCAGCAGAGGCTGGTTCTGCATTCATCTCTGCATGTCTGGAACTCTGATCATGTGACCTGCCTAGGCTTCAGCACTGGTTCTGCTATCATCTCTGCATGTCTGGAATTCTGATCATGTGACCTGCCTAGGTTTCAGCACTGGTTCTGCAATCATCCCTGCATGTCTGGAATCCTGATCATGTGACTGCTCCCTGTGATCCTGGAGGATCTGAACTGGAAGTTCTTCCCTGGTCCTGACCCGGAAGTGGAGGTGCTATGCCCTATATCAGACCGCCCCTTCCTATGGTCAGGGCCTGAGTATTGTGTTGCTTCCCTGCATGGCTGCTTGGTCTGCTGGGTTGCTCCCTCTATTCTGTGCCCTTGCACTTTGCTCTGTCGTGCGTCTCTGCACACGCTCCATGCTCGTATTTCGTCTCTTGTCTCGTGCTTTGTCTCGTGTTGTCCTTCGTGCTTTGTTTGTCCTCACTATGCTTCCTTGTTATGCTATGTTCTGTACCCTGTCCCTGACGTGTCTTTCTACATGTGCAGGCCTCCGCTCTGTACCCTGTCCCTGATGTGTCTCTCTACATGTGCAGGCCTGCACTCTGTACCCTGTCCCTGACGTGTCTCTCTACACGTGCAGGCCTCCACTCTCTACCCTGTACCTGACGTGTCTCTCTACACGTGAAGGCCTCCGCTCTGTACCCTGTCCCTGATGTGTCTCTTTACACGTGCAGGCCTCCGTTCTGTACCCTGTCCCTGACGTGTCTCTCTACACGTGCAGGCCTCCGTTCTGTACCCTGTCCCTGGCATGCCTCTCTACATGTGCAGATCTCCGCTCTGTACTCTGTCTAGTCCCAAGGCTCTCCCTTGGCCCGGCTCTGGGCTTCGGCCTACGCTCCGCTACTAGACTCTGTCCCTGTCCCTGGCGTGTCTCTCCACACGCGCAGGCCTCGTCTTGTACTTTGCCCCTGGCATGCCCTCTGCATGCGCAGGACTCTGCCTCTTACCCTATGCCTTGTCTCTGATGTTTCGTGCGCCCTTGCACTTTTTGTACTAGGCTTTGTCGTGCTGTTTCGCACGCGTCTCTGTCCTGTACCTTTGCCTAGCCCTGCCTTGTGGCTCCGTGCCCTCGTGCACACGCCTGGTCGCCCTGTGCCTGCCTGTTGTGCCTCAGCCGTGCCGCCTCTAGTCGTGCTCGCCTGTGTGCCTCAGCCGTGCCCGCCGTCCAGTGCTATAATAGTTACCGGCTATGTGAGCCGCAGCTGTGCTACCTCTAAGTCGTGCCCGCCTGCTTATGCCACCGTCGGTACCGCCTGCCGGTGCCCCAGCCGTGGTTTCCGTGCTACCTTGCACGCACGCTGGTTTTCGCACTGTGCCTTTTCGTGCTAGTCTTGCACAAAGTCTTTTGCTACTTTGCTCTGCTCTGAACCCTGTCTTGCCTGCCGGATTCTGTAACCTGCCGACCGCTGCCAGAGGTCCGGACCTAGATGACTGCGGCCTGATGTCCGGAGCTGATTTCCGCAGTCTGATACCTGGACCCTGTCGGTCGATGCCAGCACCCCGGATTGCGATGCCACCGTACCCTATCTCGGTCCCTGGCGTGTCCTCTGCACGCGCAGGCCTCCATCCTGTATCTCTCCCTGGCGTGTCTCTTCGCACGCGCAGGCCAGCGTCCCTGTACCTGTCCCTGGCATGCCCCTTGGCATGCGCAGGCCTCTGTCCTGTGAACCTGACCCGGGCGTGTTCATTCACAGGCATCCTGTTTCTAACTTTGTCCTGTCTCCTTGCATGGAACCCTGGTTTGCTTACCGAATGTCCGGAACCTACCAATCACCTACAGAGCTACAGAACCTGATGTCCCGGTTGATCGTTGCCTGCTGTCCGGAGTCTGATGTCCTCGTGCCTCTGTCTACCATCTGCACGTACCATGCTTTGGACCTCGGCGTGCTCTTGCACGCACCTTGCTCTATGTACTCTGTGTGTTCACGTTTTGCACCTGTTATACCCTGAAGTGTTCCTCATGCCTTGGACCTCGGCGTGCCCTTGCATGCATCTTGCTTTATTTACTTTGTGTGTTCACGTTTTGCACATGTTGTACCCAGAAGTGTTCCTTAATGAAGTTTCCTTGAACTAACGTCTTGTCTCACCTTGTCTTGTTTCCCTGAGCCGGCCGTCTGGTCCAGCTGCTGTGGTGGCTCACCCCCTTGGTCTTGCCCCTGACACTCCCTGTATAGGGGGTGGATTCTCACTAGGTCAGCTCGCCTTAGGTGGGTGGGTGCCACGGCCCAGAGGGTCCACTCATTCAAAAGGAAAACGACTCAGCGTAAGCTGACGCTAGTCACAGATATGCTGGACCAGGCCCAGTCCCAACTCCCCCATGCTGTGCCATTATACAATTTCTATGTGGGTCTATTGATGCCATTTTTCCTGGCATCTGCCCCTAATTTTTGGAAATGTTTAGACTCTAATTTGGGTTTTCTTCATGTGTGTTGCCTGAATTTGGCAGGGCTACCAACACAGCAGACCTACACCGGTCCCTCACCCACTTCATAATTTCATTTTAATTTCAAAGCTGTAAATGCTGGCCCAGACCCTGTCTCATGCATGGCCCATACCTGACTGCTGCACCATTATAACATTTCTACTGTGGGTCAATTGATGCCACTTTTCCTGGTGTCTCACTATAGCTGTTTTGGAAATGTTTGGACTGCAAGTTGGGTCTCCTTCATGTGTATTGGCTGAATTTGTCAGGGCTCTCAGACCACCGGGACTACACATGTCACTCATCCACCTGTTACTGATCCATGTTTTTGCTAGAAATGCTGTTCCAGGCCCTGTCCCATGCATCCATGCAGCACAATTATACTATTTGTACTCTGGGTCAATTGATGCCACTTTTCCTGGTGTCTGCCACTAATTTGAGCTGTTTTAGCAGCTTTTGGGCCCCCCTGAAGGTATTGTCTATGTGTTTGGTTTTGCCTTCCAAATTGAATTCAGTGGGGTTTGGATACGTTTAGCAAATTGTTTGGCAAATTGTTCGGCAAACATCAGGAAGTTCTACGATCGTAACCAAACCTTAAAAAGTTTGCTTGTGCCTACTTACAAATACTGATGTAAAATACTAAATCTGTGGTCTTATACTATTCCTCTTATAGTTCCATTCCTGATTTTGGCTTACAAACACTGATGTAAAATACTGACAAATACTGCATGTGTGCACATAGCCAAAGTGTTATCATTTTACTGGGAGGAAAGGAGGAATCGTTCAAGTAAGGCTAATTTCACACTTGCTTTTTTTTGCAGCGCGTTTTTCCCGCAAAAAAACGCATTGAAAAAACGCATACAAATGCTGCGTTTTTTTCAAGCATTTTTATGAGCATGCATGAAAAAAACGCAGCGTTTTTATGCGTTTGTATGCGTTTTTAGTGCGTTTTTACCGCGTTTGCATTTTTTTCCAACATTAGGTGGCCCCTCACACTAACCCAAACCATGACTTTACTAACCCTAACCCTAACCCTGACCCTAACCCTAACCCTAACCCTGACCCTAACCCTAACCCTGACCCTGACCCTAACCCTTAACCAAACCATACTAACCCTAACCCTGACCCTAACCCTAACCCTTAACCAAACCATACTAACCCTAACCCTAAACCCTAGCTAACCCTAACCCTAGCCCTAAACCCCCTTAACTAACCCCAACTCTAACCCAAACCCCTAAATTCCATTGTCCAACTAATGGTAAAAAAAAAAACGCATGCGCAAAAAAACGCCTACATAAGCATGCCAATGCGCACATATGCGCACCCATAGACTTATAATGGGTGTCTTGCTGTAAAAAAACGCATTGCGTGCGCATGCGTTTTTTTGAGGCAAGTCGGACGCCCAAAAAATGCAACAGGATGCATTTTGTGCGCCCGAGCGCATACCGCAAAAAAACGCATGCGCGGAAAAACGCATACAAACGCATGTGTATGCGCACATAAGCGCATCCCATGCAAAGTATAGGAAAAAAAAGCGCATGCGTTTTTTAGCGCTAAAATGCCGCGAAAAAAAACACAAGTGTGAAACCAGCCTTATGAGTGTGCCCTTTTGCTGTACAGGCTTTAGAAAGCATCTTGAGACTAGCTGAGTAGATTCTGGGTAATTTTAAGTTGACTAGATTATGGAGGTATAAATATTTGCCTTAAAAAAAAAAGAATAATAATTGTAATTATTTTTCTTCTTTTGTCACTGATTAAATTTCAGTTTCTGAAACATGGGTGCCAGTAAAGACATCTGGCTCTATGCCCGAGGCAAGGTAAAAATTTAAATTATTTTGCAAACCTAAATTATAAAGTAATTCCTTTGATCATCCAGATATAATTGTTATTTTTGAACAAAACGTAGTAATTCATTGATGTGTTATATTAAGATCGGGTCACACATTTGCCCCTGTCGGAGAAAAAATATATATGTTTGGCGGATGTTCAGCAGATGGAGTGTACTACAGTGATGTCTACATCCTGAATACAGGTAAACTATTTTTTTCCTACTACACATATAGATAATTCTTTTGTATATAAAATTGAAGTCTTGCATTCTTTTTTTTCCATTTTCAGTCTTCCAAATTGCGAAATATCATTCTAAATATTTCTCCATGTTTAATGAATATGCTAGTAGACAAAAAAAGGCATTTTTTTTGTTTAGATGGTGTATTATGTGTCAAAACGAACATTTAGTTAACAAAAATCTTTGACAGTGTAATGTAGGTTATACTGATTTGTGAGTGTTTGTCATCGCTTTCTGACTTCATTCACCCCTTAACGACTGCCGATTCGCCTTATTCCCTCATTGCCGTCTTAAAGCAACGATTGGGAATAAGGGCTCCGCCACACATAGCAACTCACCAGCGATCCCGACAACAATATCAACTTGTCAGGATTGCTGGTGAGTCGCTACATGATCGCTGGTGAGCTGTCAAACAGACAGCTTCACCAGCGATCAGCACCAGCGACGCTGAGCCCGCGGTGTCGCTGTGTACTTTAGTAGCCAGCGCGCTGATGCAGGGAGCTGGTAACTAAGGTACACATCGGGTTTCTAAGGGGCGTGCGTCACTTAGAAACCCGATGTGTACCTTGGTTACCAGCTCCCTGTATCAGCGCGCTGGTAACTAAGGTACACATCGGGTTTCTAAGCACCGCCCGGTGCATAGAAACCCTGTGTTTACCTTAGTTACCAGCGCGCTGATCGCTGGTCTCCCGCCTGTCACACGCAGCGATGCGTGCTGTCCAGCGGGAGACCAGCGATCAAAAAAATGTCCAGGGCTTTTCATCAACGATCAGCGATACTGGCAGGGGGGCCGGTCGCTGGTCAGTGTCACACACAGCGATCTCGCTGGTGAGATCCCTGTTGCGTCACAAAACTTGTGACTCAGCAGCGATCTTGCTAGCGAGATCGCTATGTGTGACAGGAGCTTAAGCATATAGTGCCCCCACAGCATTGGAAATTCTCCCAGATTTCAGCTACCCGGCATGGCAGAGACCCTGGAGAACATGATTAGGGATGTTTTTTCCGGTCCCATGTCACTTGATCTCCTTTATTCTATGAATAACGGAGATTATGTACAAAAAATATCTGTTCTGACATGATATACAGTACATGTCAGACTCAGAGGAAAGAGAAATGAGGTTCCCGTACCCCTCCAGTACCTCCGCCATCTGTCAGTCCCTCCAGCTCCATCCCCGGCCCTCCGCCAACTTCTCCTGGAAAAAAAATGTCAGGCGCATGCTCTGTGCTCCCACCAAAGTCTGATGGCCGGCACCCGACAACAGCGGTGATTTTTATTATTGGTTCATTTTGATCACTGTGATAGATCTAGCACAGTGGTCAAAAGTCAATAATTAGTATGTTATCTCCCCCAGCCCGTGGCATCCCCTTAGTCAGAATATTTTTTTTTATTTTACCATTTTTATTTCTTTCATTCTTTGCCATTAGGGTTAGGGTTGGAGTTAGAGTTGGGGTTAAGCTAGGGATAGCATTGAGGTTAGGCTAGGGTTATGGTAATGTTAGGGTTGGAGTTAGGGTAGGTTTAGGCTAGGGTTAGGGTTTTGATTGAGCTATGGTTAGAGTTGGGCTAGGGTTATCATTGGGGTTAGGGTTTTTTCAGAAGTTATAAAAAAATGATGACAATATGATGACAAGTGCGCACTATTTAAGTTTGCATCTGGGTCTCTCGAGCATCTACAATGCTTGGTGCACATATGAGCATCCCGATGCAAACTTGAGTAGCGAATCAAGATGGGTGGACACCTGGATGGGTCCGGCGGGTTCAGCCGAACAGTTACAAAAAGTTTGGGTTCGGGTACCAAAACCATACTCAGACCTGAACCCGGACTCATACCCCATTCACTTGAGTGGGGAGCCCGAACATCCAGTGTTTGCCACTCTGTCATGTGCATGACAGTGCAGCAAACACCGCTTCTGATCGGCAGTGAAATCATTCCCACGCTGTCAAAAGAAAAACTCTCACGGTGCTAGCGGAGATCTCATCGAAGGCACGGCAGTTCAGCCCGGCTGGGAACAGAGCCTCAGTGACTGGAGGTAACCTCTATGATGTCAGCACCCGTCATTGATGCTGTGTTCAAAGCAGCTCATTCACCAGTGGTTCTCAGCCTGGACAGTCACATCTTGGCACCATCCAGGTTGAAAACTGTTTATCCCCCATACATGGATTACGGTGTGAGACAGAATGACAGACAGGTATGGTATATTGTTGATGTTTAATTTTTGATTTATTACAGGAGATCAAGGGCTTCAGTGAAATTAGGTGTTAGGTGAGCATAACTGTGTTTGTTATTTTTAAATAAAAAAGTAAAAGTGTGTTTTGCTTTATTTCTAATAAAGGACTTTATTCTGGCTATGTCTTTACAGGCGCCTCTCCATTACTAATCAGTGGGCTTGATGTCACCTGACAATACAAAGTGACATCAACCCCGCAAATATGAACCCCAATTGCCACCGCTACAGAGCAAGTGGGAAGAGCCAGGCAAAGTGCCAGAATTGGAGCATCTAATAGATGTGCCTCTTCTGGGCAGCTATTTTTAGGCTGAGCGGGGGGCAATATCTTTGGCCCCTTACCAGCCTGAGAATACCAGCCCCCATTTGTCTTCTTTAGCAAGTCTGGTTGTCAAGAATGGGGGGACCCCACACCATTTTTTTAAAATTATTTATTTAAATAATTGAAAAAAAAACAGTATGGGGTGTTAGGGCCTGCGTAACGCACCAAATAATATGAGGAGATATGAGGTGCGTTCGCAGCCCAGGGTCCACCATGCAGAGATGGAACCTGCTGCTGAGTAATGGCGGAACAAGATGGTAGATGAACGCTTGCTCACACGTGGGTTAACTTCACCCAGTGTGAATGGAAGCAAACACTGTTGCTTTACAAAGCCGCTAAAACAAACGTTGGAGCCTGTTGAACTCACAGAGCTCGGCTCGGTGAGTGCTAATTAAAGGTCACAGAACTCTGTCCCAGAGGCACAGGACTAGAGTTCCTCTAGACAATCAGTGCTCAGCGCTGCAGTGCCAGCAAAAGGACGGACTATATAATCGCGCCAAATGTGCACAGTACCACTTCGGCAGACGCCACTAACCACTATGGGGGTAATAGGAAGAAGCTATACGCAAAACGCGCGTCGGGGCATCAGGGCTGCTCACAGGTCAGGTATAGTTCTCTTGGTGCCATTTTCCACCTTATGACTCCTTGTTTGGTATGATATCTCCATTATGTTTTTAGCTGCTGGGCATTATTTACACTTTTGCAGACATAGCGGTTAAGTTTACATATTGACAAGCTGCTTATCACATTTATCTCTCTACATTTTGTACTACACTATTGCACTTTATGAAGAGGCTTTGTATGACTAATTCAAAACAAAAAATTGTTTTTGCTGCTATGCACTTTTTGCACTTTGCAAATTATATGCTAATTATCTTCTTGTTAGTGTGCTGCCTTTTTGTAAGAAAAATCTTTGCTTTATTGTTCATGGAGTTCATTATGTGGACACCTGTGTGTTGATAATCTGCAGGGATTATTTCATATTTGTTGTAGGAAAAATTCTTTTCCACAAGAATTTAACATTTTTTCCCCAAAAAATGGTTGTGAACACCAGAAATAGAGATGGGCTGTATTTTTTGACTTGTGTTGCTAGTCTTTTTTTGTAGTTGTATTTCCATTGTCTACTTTTTAAAGGAACATGTTTGTTTGAATAAAGATGGATTACTATTTATTATGATAAGGAGTTGACTTCCATTTTTTGTAGGATGCATATTTGATGGGAAGTGCCATTTTTTAGGTCAATCTTTTTTTCTTTGTTTGATAAAATATGTGTTCCCAAACAGTAGTTTTCTCCTACATATGGAGTATCGGAGAAATTGCACAACAAACTTTGGGGTCCATTTTCTCCTGTCACCCTTGTGAAAGTAAAAAGTTTGGGGCTAAAGCAAAATTTTTCTGAAAAAAAGTAAAATGTTCATTTTTTCCTTCCACATTCCTTTAATTCCTGTGAAGAACCTGAATTGTTAATAAACTTCTTGAATGTGGTTTTCAGGGTGCAGTTTTTAGAATTGTGTCACTTTTGGGTATTTTCTGTCACTTAAAATGTGATGAAGTCCCTAAAAAAAAGATTTGTAAATTATGTTGGAAAAATTAGAAATCACTGGTCAACTTGTAACCCTTCTAACTTCCTAATAAAAAAATATGTTTCAATAATTGGGCTCATGTAAATTAAACATGTATTACTTATTAATTATTTGGGGTGGCATAACTTTCTGATTCAAAATTTTCTACGTTTTTGGAAAATTTTTCATATTTTTCTAAATATACGCAAATCATATGGACCAAAATTTACCATTACTGTAATATGAAGTACAATATGTCACAAAAAAAACAATGTCAGAATCAGTAGGATCCGTTGAAGCGTTCCAGAGTTATTACTACATAAAGTGAATGTCACGCTGCTACAATGTAGGTAGGTGCAGGCTCCACTAGATGCCAGTAGAGTGGAAGCAGGGCTGCACCTAAACAGAGCTGGCCTACAGCGCAGCAGTGAGGCTACCACAGGTGGCACAGTTGTGACGGAAGGCTGGCGAGTAAACTGGGACCTGGGGCACCTTTCCTGGCCCTGACACTAGGGGGCACCCTAACTCGCCCTGTTCCCTGGGATGCCACAAATGGCGAGGACATTCTCCTAGCTTCAGCCCTCCGTCTATCCCCTTCTCCCTACCCGGGGAAGAGAGGCGCTACTGTGCACCGAAGTACACAAACCCGACAGACAGAGGAACGAGACAAGGGTAAAAGAAAATTCCACTCACAAATAATACTCTCACAAACCACAGAAGTATAAACCAGGGTGTGAAGGACGGGGGGGGGGGGGGGAGAAAATAAAGCAGGACGGGATGAGGAATTTCCAAGCGTACAAACCAAGCACCAGTCGCACAATAAATTCCTCCAGCACTCCAAACACCAGCTTCTCCATCTCCTTATCCAGATCTTTGTAGCAAATGCTAACTCAGACAAAGATCTGGCCAGCAGACCTAGCTTTTATAGGAGAGAGGAGTGGTTACCCAAGCACAGCTGGTAGCAGGGATTTCCACATGGCAGAGTAACCTTTGTCCTGCTGAAAGAAAACAAACACCTTTAATATGCCGGAGAAGTGCTTCTTCTCAGCGGCAAAGCAGAAGCCATCAGACCCTGCGGTCTTCCGGCTCTGTTCTGTAGTGGTAACTAGAGATGAGCGACTTTGCCTTTTTTCGGGTCGAGTCAGGTTTCATGAAACCCGACTTTCTCAAAAGTCGGGTCGAACTAAATCGGCCGATTATCGTGAAAAGTCGAAGGCCGACTGAAACACGAAACCCAATGCAAGTCAATGGGGAAGAAAAGTCAGCAGTGAGTGGAGGACAGGAAATACACCTACAGTGCCCATTTTATTGCCTAAAACATCAATTCTTATTACTTAAGCTTGTCAACTTTAATTTACTTTATAATAATAGTTAGGCATTGAAAACTGGGGGTTATTTGGCTAAAGTTGTGGGGGGTTAGGGCTGGCTCCAGATTTTCGTGGGCCCAGGGCCAAAGAGTGTCAATGGGCTCCTTTAACACATGCCACAATTCATGATCCTCTGATACGGCAGAGAAATAGCGGTATAGTACAATGAAAAATACTTCACTTCTTACATCTCATGACTGATATCCATTTTAAATTCTCCAATAGCTCCAAAAACGGACAGTATATTACTCCATACATTATTGTGGCCACCGCATAGTGCGCTATACAGAGTAATGAGGCCCATATATTTCTCCATACAGAATAATTGGTCCCATATAATGTTTGAAACAGTATATGATGAGCTTCCACATAATGCTACAGTATATGTTGGTCCCCATGGATGAAGCTCCACTGTGTTATGGGCCCAAATAATGCTCCATATATAATGGGCCCCATTTCTAATGCTCCAGTGCATAATGGGCCCTGTAAATGCTGCTCCAGTGTCTGAAGTCCACCTTTGGAATGCTCCAGTGTATGGTGGGCCTCATATATCATTCTCCAGAGTATAGTGCTCCCCAAAAATAGCTGTCCCAACATTGAAAACAAATAAGTCTCCTCGCTAGGGAATCCCTGTACTAGTCTGGACTCCTCGTCGTCCCCATCTTCCATCTCACTGCACTTGGACTGTTTAGGCAGAGGGCGTACAGACGTGATGTCATCGCGCTCTCTGACCAGAATGTCACTGTCAGGAAGCGCGGAAGACGTCACGGCGGTGGAGCAGGGAGAGGTATTTCAACTTTGCAAGTGCTGTGATCCTGAGCAAGCAGGGGGGGCCTACTCCTTGGCGACGGCACTGGCACAGGACTCCTATTAGTACGCCGGTGTGTCTGACGGCGGGTGTGCACCCCCACCGTCAGAGACACTTGATTGTACTATGAGGGACCTTGTGCCAGTGCCGTTGCCAAACAGTGTGTCCACCCACCTGTCCAGGGCAACGGCACTCGCACGGGTGCGTGCGCCAGGTGGTGACCCCGGCCCTGTGGGGGGAGGCAGCCCAGTTAGGGAGGTGGAAAAATTGGCATATGGTGATATTGGACATTCAGCAGCTGCAAATGGAGTAATTGGAGAAGTCCGCGGAAGAGGAGAACTAAAGCAAGCCATTTTTCTGGCAACCTACGTGTCAGCAGGGGAGGGTGGGAAAAAATCCTTTGAAACCCATGCATGGTTCATTTTAATGAAGGTTAGATCATCAACATTTTGGATTGACAGACGGGTTCTTTTTTCTGTCAGGATTGATCCAGCAGCACTGAAGACTCGTTCAGATAACACACTAGCAGCAGGGAAAGCGATCTCCTGTAAGGCATATTGTGCCAATTCAGGCCAGGTGTCAAGTTTACTGGCCCAATAGTCTAAGGGGAATGACCAGTGAGGGAGAACATCGATATGGGAGAAGAAGTAGTTTGTTACCATAGTTGACAACTGCTGTCTCCTGTCACTTTCGATCGATGCAGTATTACCAGTCGTGTGAGCGGTACTTGAAAAATCAGTCCACAACATGGTCATGAAACCCCTGTGTCCAACGCCACTTCGGCTGTGTGCACCACGAACACCTCATGTTGCCCCCTAAGGATTGTTGGAAAAACATCACTGCCGCTGTGTGCTGGGAATGCCTCAAACAAACGGTTTACCAGAGTTGCTTGTTTGTTAGCCAATAGTAGCTCTAGGTTCTCCTGTGGCATGATGTTTTGGAATTTGCCTTTATAGCGTGGATCCAGGATGCTGGCCAACCACTAGTCGTCATCAGTCATCATTTTGGCAATGCGGGGGCCCCTTTTTAGGATCTGCAACGCATAATCAAACATGTGGGCCAATGTTCCAGTTGTCAATGATGCACTGCGAGTGCTGGGTGGAGGAGCACTTTCTGGCAAATCCACATCCCTCCAGTCACGCACAAACCTTGTACCTGACCTTGTCACGCCAACATTTTTTCTTGCCCCCTGAGAAGCATCCTCCTCCCCAAAATAATCATCCCCATCATCCTCCTCCTCCTCCTCTTCCTCTTCTTCCTCCACCTCATCCACGAGACTTCCCTGAGCAGACAATGGCTGACTGTCATCAAGGCTTCCCTTTTCCTCTTCCTCCTCGGCTGCAAACGCCTGCTCCTTAATGTGCGTCAAAGTTTGCATGAACAGACGCATAAGTGGGATGCTCATGCTTATGATGGCGTCGTCTGCGCTTACCAGCCGTGTGCATTCCTCAAAACACTGAAAGACTTTACCGAGGTCTTTCAGCTTCGACCACTGCACACCAGACAACTCCATGTCTGCCTTCAAACTGCCTGCCCGTGTATCCTCCCACAAATGAATTACAGCCTGCCTCTGTTCGCACAGCCTCTAAACCATGTGCAGAGTGGAGTTCCACCTTGTTGCAACATCGATAATTAGGCGGTGCTTGGGAAGGTGGAGCAATCACTGCAGCTTCTGCATACGACTGGAGTGTACGGGCGACCGGCGGATGTGTGAGCACAGTCTTCGCACCTTATGGAGTAGGGGTGTTAACTCCGGATAATTATTGAGGAAGCACTGCACCACCAGGTTCAAGATGTGAGCCAGGCATGGTATGTGTCTGAGTTTTGAAAGGGCTATGGCTGCCACAAAATTCTGGACTCAAGCGGTAGACTGCCCAGCCATGACTCAGTTTGTCGCTGCAAGTAGTCAGCCAGTACCTCCGCGGTGTGTCTGTTGTCTCCCAAACACATCATCTTCAACACAGCCTGCTGACGCTTACCACTAGCTGTTCGATAGTGGGACACCTCATATGCAACACTGCCAGCTGAGGATGGAGTGCTCGTGCGACTGCGCTCTGTGGACGAGCTTTCGCTTCTGGAGGAGGAGGAGGGTCGAATGCCTACAGCCAACTGTTTCCTATACCGTGGGCTAGGCAGCACTGTCCCACCGCCGCTGTCCCCTGTGGACCCTGCATCCACGAAATTAACCCAGTGCGCAGTGATGGACACGTAACGGCCCTGGCTATGCCTACTGGACCATGCATCTGTTGTGAGGTGCACCTTTCCACTCACTGATTGCTTGAGTGCATGGACAATGCGGTCTCTCACATGCACGTGGAGGGCTGGGATGGCTTTTCGCGAAAATAAGTGCCGACTGGGTAGGTCATAGCGTGGTACTGCGTAGGCCATGAGCTCGCGGAAAGCTATGCTTTCAACCAACCGGTAGGGCATCATCTCTAACGAGATTAGTTTGGCAATGTGGGCGTTCGAAGCCAGTGTACGCGAATGAGAGATGAGTACTTTCTTGTCCTACTCAGAGTCTCTGGTAGGGTGAGCTGGACTTGAGAGCTGCATATGGTGGAACTAGCAGTGGACATGGCGGACTGAGAGAGGGTTGGTGATGGTGATGGTGTTGTGGTGGTGTTGCTGATGACCTAGATTCAGTCTTTCGTAGCAATAACATTGTGATTCCATGACTGCTTTGCCCTTGCGACGACACCTCGACATTTGCTGCTGGTGGTGTGCTAACCGGTGGGCTTACAGTGGGGGAAGCGATGTAGCGTTGCTGATTACCTTCATTCGGAGCAGGTGCACATGTGGTACGTGAGCTTTGGTAGTCCGTCCACGCTTCTGGGTCGCCTTCCCAGAGCTGTGGGGTACTCGGTACCGGGCTGGTCTCTCAAAGGGGAATGTCACAGCAGCGGTGACCCGGTCCGTGGCCCTGGGTGCCCATGTAAAAGGGGTTAAGTGATGGAATAAAGTTTATGAGTGAATGATTCGTGACGCCACCTGTGATGTTCGGCAATGAAGATGGTAAGCCGACGCTGCAGACAGATCCTCTGGGACAGATGGTGTGGTGCAGCAATGATGTTGTGGCCCTCCACAGGTAGGGCAGTAGTCCCAAGGCAGTGTAGATGAAGAGATAGGGGAGAGACATAGATGGTGCAGTGTCAGGCACAGAAATGTAGCAGTGCTGAGGGTGTTGCAGGAAGAAGGCAAGGACACAACAGGGTGCAGTTTCTTTACCTTTACTTTGCTTGGCAAATGCAGTCCAAGGTCCAGATTACAGATGGCACAGGATCTGGCTAGCCTGGAAGCAACTTAGGAATCTCTCTATGCAGATGGGTTGTGTAGTCTCCTTCCTAGCGCTTATTTTTAGGTACTTGCAGTACTGTGTTACACTGAAGTTCCACTTGCTTATTCTCTTTAGAACTCCCTCGTATGGCAGACAGCTGTAGCCTTCCTCTTCTGGCTCACACGTCGCTGTTGTGCCTCCGAGTCTTATGTGGGAATAGAGCTTTTACAGCTTCCTATTCCTCCGGTTTCTGTTGCAGGACCATCAGTGTCCGTACAGCCTTGGAGACCGGGCTCCAGATCATGCGCTATCACTGGGAATGAGCCAGTCCACACACGTTGCCCTCCTCATACGAACTCCTAATTTTCTCTCCTGGCCCCCAGAGAGTAGCTCCTCCCCCAGTTTTGGTTCAGAGCTCCCTCTGCTGACCTGGAATGGAAACTGTGTTGTGTGTTGTGGTTAACTGCTAGAGAGATCCTTTATTGCTTCCAAGCATGACATCACACTCCCTAGGAGGAAGGCAATGCCACTGTGGCGACCATACTCCTGGGGGCGCCACATTTGCAAGTGCATGGTGGTTAAATGTCTAAGCATGCAACTGGTATTCAAATTTCTCAGATTTTTCCCTCGGCTAAAGGTCTTTGCGCACTTCTTACAGATAACTTTTGCCTGATCATTAGGATTTTGTTCAAAAAAGTGCCACACTGCACTCTTCCTACTATGGAAGACATTTTGAGACCTTGCACGCTGTGCTAATTTGACCGTCTGGCCAAGCTGTCCTGCAACCCTTTTGGTTTTTGTAACACGTTTTTGGACTGCTACGGTCCTGCCAGATAACAGCTGTTGCGATGTCGTTGTCTGCTGCGGATCCTCCTCCTCTTCTGGGCTATTGGCAGCGGCACCTTCTTCCCCCAATGGATGCCAATCTGGGTCAACAACTGGGTCATCCATCACCTCCTCTTCAATTTCATGTGCACCTTCCTCTGTGTCACCGTGTAAGGTGGTATAGTACGCGGGAAGGGGCACCTGAGTTTCATCAGGGTCTGATTCTGCCTCAGTACACTGCGAGGAAAATGTAGTGCTCTGAGTGAATGTACCAGCAGAAGAATTTAACATTCTTGCTCTATGGCCTAAAAGTAACAAAAAAGTTAAATCTGGTAAAGAATAATGCCCACCTTGCCTGACGCGGCGTGAGACGTTTTGCCAACTCCAAGTAAACCAGATTCTTATGATCAGGGATCACCATCACAGGGCGAACCGCTCCCTCCAAAAAATGACGCCATTCCTCAAATGCCCATTTGATAGCCAAGAGTTCCCTATTACCAATATCGTAGTTTCTCTCAGCTGGCGAAAGTTTTTTAGAGAAGTATGCGCATGGTTGCCATTTACCAGGAGACGCACCCTGCGACAATACTCCCACCTCGGATGCATCCACCTCTACGAAGAAAGGCTGAGTGACATCAGGCTGAATAAGTATCGGCGCAGACGCAAAACACCCCTTCAGTGTGTCAAACGCCTCCCTTGCAGGACTAGACCACTTGGAGAAGTCTGTCTCCTTTTTGGTCATATCAGTGAGTGGGTTTGGCTACTACCGAAAAGTTTCTTATGAACTTTCGGTAGTAGTTAGCGAAGCCTAAATACCTTTGTAAGGCCTTCAAATCCTCAGGACGATCCCATTCCAATACCGCCCGGACCTTCGCTGGATCCATGCGAAACCCAGTGGAGGATAATACATATCCAAGAAAAGGGATCTCCTCAACCGAGAACATATACTTCTCCATTTTGACATACAACTTATTATCACATAGAATGTGTAGGACTTGCCTGACATGTCGCTGGTGTGATTCCAGGTCAGGTGAATAAACAAGGATATCATCCAGGTAAATAACAAACCTACCTACTAGGTGACTGAAGATGTCGTTTATAAAGTGCTGGAACACGGCGGGGGCGTTTGTCAACCCAAAGGGCATCACTAGACACTCATAGTGACCCTCTGGCGTATTGAACGCAGTCTTCCACTCATCCCAATCCTTAATGCGGATGAGGTTGTACGCCCCCCTGAGGTCCATCTTAGAGAACCATTTTTCCCCCACAATTTGATTAAAGAGGTCGGGAATCAGAGGTAGCGGGTATGGATCACGGATAGTGATTGCATTCAATTCCCGGAAATCCAGGCAAGGATGTAACCCCCCATCCTTCTTCTTTACAACAAAAAAAAACCCTGCAGCAAGGGGAGAAGAGGATGGTCTGATATGACCCTTAGCCAGACTTTCCTCAATATAGTCCTTCATAGCCTGCCTTTCTGGACCTGAGATGTTATAAAGTCTACTCTTGGGCAGCTTGGCACCAGGTACCAGATTAATGGCACAATCATAAGGACGATGAGGAGGAAACTCTTGGCTCCCCTGCTCTGAAAACACATCCTCGAAGTCTGACAGGTAATGGGGCACAGACTGAGTGTCCACCCTGTCAACCGGCTTTCCAAGCATTGTCCTTGACAGTATGTACCCCATTTTACCACTTCCTGTGTCTGCCAATCAGTTACCGGATTGTGCTCAGTGAGCCAAGGAAGTCCCAGTACTACAGGTGAGGGCAGGCCCTCAAGCACGTAACAGCTTAACACCTCAGAGTGTATGGCCCCCACCTGTAATCGCAGGTCATGGACCACCTGTGTGAATGCCCCTGCTTTAGAGGGCCAGAATCGATAGCTATAATGGGTATCGGTCTAGACAAGGTATGTGGGACAAGGCCTTAGTCCTGGACAAACTTGGCATCTATCAAGTTAAACCCTGCCCCACTATCCAAGAAGGCAGATACGTCCACCTTAATTTCACCCATATATACAATAGCTGGAAGGAAAAACTGAGGTTTTCCCACCGAGGTTATAAGTACACCCGAGTTGCCAACCTCCCCGCAACCCGGGCCCTCTAGTTATCCGGTGGTTGTTTAAACAAATGACAGGTGGGACATGTGCTCACAAAATGACCCTTTTTGCCACAACAGAAACACACTCCCCTGTTACGCCGGACAACTGTACGTTTGCCAGATTGGGACGCCGCACCCACCTGCATAGGTTCCACAGTGGGTTCTGTACAGGCCATGCTCAAATTCGGACCTCCCATCCCCAGAGGTGACTCCTTTTTTCTCTGGTGAAGACGGCGATCGACCCTGATCACCAGAGCCATGGCCGCCTCAAGGGAATCGGGAGTCTCATAGAGAGCTAATGCATCTTTTACCCTCTCAGAGAGACCCTCACAGAACTGACTATGGAGGGCCAGGTCATTCCACCTAGTGTTGGTTGCCCAGCGCCGAAACTCGGAGCAGTACTCCTCCGCCAGACCATCTCCTTGCTGAAGTTGGCGCAGAGATGACTCAGCCAAGGAGACGTGATCAGGGTCGTCATACACCAAGCCCAAAGCCTGAAAGAACCCCTCTACTGTCTGGAGTGAGTGTGAGTCAGAAGGGAGAGAGAATGCCCATGCTTGTGGGTCCCCCTGCAGGAGCGAGATAACAATCCTCACCCGTTGCTCCTCCGTATCGGAGGATACCGGACACAGCCGGAAATATAGTTTACAGGCCTCAAGGAACGCAACAAACTTGTCCCGCCAACAGAGAACCTGTCTGGCAGCGCGACCATGGGCTCAACAATAATTTGTCTGGATGACGCGATCCCCACACCAGATGTAACAGGGGGCTGTGAAACCACCATGCGTAAATCCGCCACCTCCAAACTGAACTGCTGCAATTTCCCTGTCAGCGCTGTGATGGGATCCATTATGGATCAGAAAAAGGTTTTGTTCTGAGTTAATGTCACGCTGCTGCAAAGTAGGTAGGTGCAGACTCCACTAGATGGCAGTAGAGTGGAAGCAGGGCTGCACCTAAACAGAGCTGGCCTACAGCACAGCAGTGAGGCTACCACAGGTGGCACAGTTGTGACAGAAGGCTGGCGAGTAAATTGGGACCAGTGGCACCTTTCCTGGCCCTGACTCTAGGGGGCACCCTAACTCGCGCTGTTCCCCGGAATACCTCAGATGGCGAGGACCCCGGGGCCTCCGCCCTAGCCCTGTCTCCTAGCTTCAGCCCTGCGTCTGTCGCCTTCCCCCCACCCGGGGAAGAGAGACACTACTGTGCACCGAAGTACACAAACCCGACAGACAGGGGAACGAGACAAATAATACTCTCACAAACCACAGAGGTATACACCAGGGTGTGAAGGATAGGGGAAGAAAATAAAGTAGGATGGGATGAGGAATTTCCTAGCGAACAAACCAAGCACCAGTCGCACAATAAATTCCTCAAGCACTCCAACCACCAGCTTCTCCCTCTCCTTGTCCAGATCTTTGTATTATCAAGGAAAGATAACCCATTAATAAATAGTAAAACAAATACACTTATATATATAAATTACCAACCAATGGGATATAATTTATACAGACCTAGAGGACAATCGCAAAGAAATGTATAAAATATATAGAAAAAACAGCGAAAAAAGGAAGTCCAATACAGATTTAGCAAATTTGTAAACAATTTTATTCAAGTATATCAGGATAATCAAAAAAGGGGGGAAGTGAGACAATGATGACCATAAAAGGTACATGGGCAAAAACAATAGGGCACACAATGGTGTCAGGACATGGGAATATACATAGTATTACAAATATATCATACAAAATTAGAACATGCATCATAATCCCAAATGTAGAAAATGTTAGTAACCAGTCATAATGACCCCTAATCCGGGCTAGACAGCACTAACATAGGCTGTGGAACCAGCCACCACTCATGGTAAGTGCTAACAACAAGTTAAACACAAAATATACACACAACGTCATATTACCTTCAGACTGGTCAGTAAAGTGAGTCCACCCAAGTGTTCCCTCCCCAACGCACGTTTCGGCTAGATGGCCTTCATCAAGGTAATATGACGTTGTGTGTATATTTTGTGTTTAACTTATTATATATTTTGTGTTTAACAAAAAACAAGAATATAGAATAGCTTCTGTTAGTAAAGATGTTGTCACGATCCAGTTTTGGATCTGTGGCAGATTTTGCTTTGCATATTAAACCTTTTTTCCTTTCAGGCCATCGGGGGTTAATATCAGTTTTTTCCCCCGGTGGCCGCTGGTGTAATTGCATGGTTGGTCTGCTTGCTATGCAGGTGGTTGACCACTCCCACCTTCCTTTAAAAGGTCACCAGGTGCTGTAGCTCACTGTTGGTGATACACTTTCTTTTTGATACCAACAGTGGTCAAGACAGGAGCTGGCTGAGAGCAGTGGTGCTTCTGCTGAATGCTGATCTGGTGCCTTACTCTGCTGCCTTACTCTGCTGCTCGGTGATTTAACCCCGAGGTGTTTGTCTTATCTTTCCTTTGGTGTTTGGTGCAGTTCACTTTTTTCCCTGTCTCACCTCCTGGGGAGGGGGTTGGGGATTTAGCTCAGAGCTAAACAGGAGATAGGGACAGGTCAGTGACTTGGGCCTCATTACCATCAAGTGTACCCCCAAGTTAAGGAATGTCAGGGCATCCCCCTAGCCTGAGGAGCAGTTCAGGGGCCCAGGTTTCTCGTCCCCTGTTTTCCCACTACTGCCCCGTGACAGATGACTTGTTTATTTTTGAAGTATAACTTTTACAGTTGTGTGAAAACATTTTTGCCCCTCCCTGATTTCCTATACTTTTGCATGTTTGTCACACTTAAATGTTTTATCTCACAAAACAAATTTAAATATTAGACAAAGATAACACAAGTAAACACAAAAAGCAGTTTTTAAAAGAATGTATTTATCCTTAAAGGAAAAAGAAATCCAAGCCTACAAGGCCTTGTGTGAAAAAGTGATTGCCCCCTAAACTTAATAACTGGTTGGGCCACCCTTAGAAGCAACAACTGCAAACAATCATTTGCGATAACTGGCTATGAGTCTTTTACAACACTCTGGAGGAATTTTCGCCATGTCATCTATGCAGAATCTTGTCATTCAGCCACATTGGAGGGGTTCCGACCAAGAACCGCCTTTTTAAGGTCATGCTACGGCATTTCAGTTGGATTAAGCTTAGGACTTTGACTAGGCCACTACAAAGTCTTAATTTTGTTTTTCTTAAGCCATTCAGAGGTGGACTTGCTGGTGTGTTTTGGATTATTTTCCTGCTGCATATCCCCGGCGTGCTTCAGTTTGAGGTTACAAGCAGATGGCCGAACATTCTCCTTCAGGATTTTTTGGTATACAGCAGAATTCATGATTCCATTTACCACAGCAAGTCTTCCAGGTCCTAAAGCAGTAAAACAGCCCCAGACCATCACACTACCACCGCCATATTTTATTGTTGGTTCGATGTTCCTTTTCTGAAATGCTGTGTTACTTCAATGTCAGATGTAATTTGACATACACCTTCCAAAAAGTTAAACTTTTGTATTGTCAGTCCGCAAAGTATTCTCCCCAAAGTCTTGGGGATAATCAAGATATTTTCTGACAAAACTGAGGCGAGACTTTATGTTCTTATTGCTTAGCAGTGGTTTTCGTTTTGGAACTCTGCCATGCAGGCCGTTTTTGGTCAGTTTCTTTCTTATGGTCTAGTCATGAATTTTTTCAGAAATCTCACGCATACACATTGAGTTTTTTTCCTGACCGAACTAGAAAACTACTGAATTTTTGAAAACTGCAGCATGTCACTTCTTTCAGCATTTTTGCAGCATATTTGCGGCATTTTTTCACTCATGGATGAGTAAGAACAAAAACGCAGCCATAACGCTGGTATCAGGTTTTGCTGCATTTTTAATGCAGAAAACTCAGTAACAACAGGCACTAAATTATATCAGCATAAAAACGCAGAAAAAATGTAGCAAAACCTGCCTTTTTTTCCACAGCTTCTTTACTGCCAAGAGAGAAGGTTTTGCCTGCAGAAAAAAATGCAGCAAAAACGCTACTTGTGAATATACCCTAAAGATTTGACTTGTTCATGATCTAAAAACAGACCTAAAAATTATTCCTTGGGTGCTCAAGTTCACTAAAGGGACCTGTGGCCTTTCCTGAGCTGTGTAATTGGGACACATAGATTAGAGCATAACGTGAACAAGAACCTTTCTGAGCCTATGTATGCTGAATTTCTGGAACATCTGTTTATGGGATCCAGAGCAATACTTTACAATCATAGAGTAAATGAATCCTTTGTTTCCATCAGTTGTAAGGTGCCAGACCGGACAAGCTGCTTCTCCATGTCACCCTGGCACTTTACAGGAAAATCGTGCCCTGTTCAATTGTGCTATCACGTGTAGGGTGCGTTACACTCACTGGTAGGTCGCAGGTCTCAGCCGTCTCCAATCTCAGGAGCCGATGCACATTTCTTTTCCTATAGTACAGTACACTTCCATCATTTTTTTCTGTTCTGCCTGGCTGTCCCTACGTTCACTGCTCCTGCTAGCCCCAGGGATTTCCAGTCCAGTTTAACAGTATGCTCAAGGTCCATTACCTCTCCCACACGTGGTTCCACAATAATCTTCCTCTGTACAGAAGGGGTTAAGGTGCTCAGCATAACACCCGAATCGAGCCTTGAGCTCTGAATGTTACAGGAATATCTGCAGGGAATTTTTATGAGGCTTCCTACCACCCAAAACAATTTGTACTCGCCCTTGCTATCAGCCCAACTGCACCTTGAACTTGACCTTATCTCACTAGCTAACAAACCCCTTCAAACAGGAAGCAGTCTCCTATTATTGGCACTTGCACCTCCCACTATGGGCTAGTCCCAAACATTAACACTTCCTTACCCTATTGTCATAATCTAATTACAGTCACTATCTTATATCCTAATTCCTAACCTCGTTCTTAAGGCCCTTTTACATTTAGCGATGCACCAGCGATCCAACCAGCGATCCGACCCGGTCAGGATCGCTGGTGCATCGCTAAATGATCGCTAGTGAGCTTTCATACAGAAAGATCTCACAGCGATGCAGCAGCGACGCAGCGCACGATACTCACCTTTCACACACAGCGATCCTGCGTCCTCCCGCCCGCCTCCACGCGTCGCTGGACGTCACAGCAGGAAGTCTCAGCAGGAAGCGCCCGATGAGAAATGGAGCCGGACATTCTCGCGCGATCAGCGATGGACAGCGGGGGAGCCGGTCGCTGGTAAGTATCACACATAGCGATATCACTAGCAATATCGCTATAACGTCACAAAACCAGTGACGTTTTAGCGATATTGCTAGCGATATCGCTTAGTGTAAAACCCCCTTTACTCTATACTTATTCTGCACTGTACACTACCTACATTATTCATTAACTTTCCATTACTTATACAATATGCATTACTATATCACACTCCATAACACATTGCAATTCACATTATATCACATAATTACACAATATATACTGAAAACTGCAGGACATAGATTACACAACAATATATAAATGATGCATGACACTATATGCATTATGCACCCCACAACATGACTGGTGTCTTCAGGGGTAGGAACATGAAAGTTACAACCTCTCAAAAGGTAGTACATGGAGGAGTGGAGGTAGCATATATTTTTTCTTTAGATTAAGCAGTGAGTGAAATCCGTGGTGGGCCAATGTACAGAGAGGAGTTGGATTCAATACAAGACACTAACAACCATCATCTTCTGTAATAATCATTATATTAAACTTATATTAACTCATTCCCCGCATTAGAATTATTGTTGAAAAAATTTATTTTTTTTGCACAGCGAAAATACCCAGCATCAAAATCTCACCAAAACCTCAAAGTGTGAACGTAATATTACACAGCCAGTATCTGCCTCTAACATCAGCGGGTAGAGTCAAGCTAAAGCTCCACCTCCCCTTGTCCGTGCTCCTATGTAAACCAGTCTGTGGTTGGCATTCAAAGGAGATAATTATTTTTACTATATAATGCAATACTCTAGTATTACGGTATACAGTGGATAGAAAAAGTCTTCATACCCCTGTTATAATGTCAGGCTTTTTGTCATGTAAAAAAATCATACCAAGAAGAATTATTTTAGAATTTTTCCACCTTACTTGTTGCCCATAATCTGTTGAATACAATGGAAAAATAAATTGAAATCTTTTTCAGGTGGAAGAAGAATGAAGAACGAAAATAATGTGGCGGCTTAAATATGCATACCCATAACTAATACTTTGTTGAATTTTCCCTTTCAATTTGTGACAGCATTCAAGGGAATCTGTCACCAGGATTTTGCCATCTAATCTGAGTGCAGCATAATGACAGAGACAGAGTCCCTGACTCCATTGATGTGTCACTTACTGGGCTGCTTGGTGTAGTCTTGATAAAATCACTCTGTTTTATCATTAGAGGACTAGTTACCCTCCACTTTCTGCCTATGCACAGTGTATACAGAATACTGGCAATCAAGGGTGTGGTTGGGGTTATACAGAGCTCAGCATTCAGAGAACTGGTAGATCTTCAATAGTAATTTTATCAAAATGACAGCAAGTAGACCAGTAAGTGATACACTGGAATCAGGGTCTCAGCCCCTACGTCATGTTGCTCTCAGATGGTGAAGCAAAATCCTGATGACAGATTCCCTTTCAGTATTTTGGGGTAGGAATCTATCAGTATGGCACATCTAGATTAGGCAATCTTTGCTCACTCCACCTTGCAGTGGTGCTCCAAATCTTTCAGATAGCAACTCCTGTGTACAACTCTCTTTAGGTCAACATCCCATAGATTTTCAGTTGAATTTAGGTCTGGGCTGTGGCTGGGCCATTCCATAACTTTGAACTTCTTCTGGTGAAGGAATTCTTTTGTCGATTTGGAGGTATGCTTAGAGTCATTGCTGTGCTGAAAAGTAAAATTGCTCATCTTCAGTTTTTTTATCTTTTAGAATTCTTTATTCAACAGAATCAGACAGGAAAGAATAAAAACACAGCACAACAATTACATTGTATAGCATCCAAAAATGTCAATCAGCTACAATTTCACAATATAAAGACATTATAATAACGGCAGCTGCATTAATAAAGCTCAATAGTCAAAATATAAACATCATCCCATCTGAATCCATATTCAGCTTTTAAGGAGAGACTTAATGGCTTTGTTGCAAAAATCACAGATATTTAGGACTGTTCATAATTCCATCCATCTTTACTAAAATCTAGTTCCAGTTGTTGACAAACTGTCCCAAAGCATAATGCCGCCTGCACCATGCTTCACTGTGGGTATGGTCTTCTTTTGATGATGCGCCGTTTTGGCTTTCTACCAAACATACCTTTTGAATTTATGGTCAAAAATGTCAATCTTAGTCTTAAGAGACCATAGCATTCGTTTGCCAGACTTGATGTAGGTTTTGGCAAAATAATAATAGAATATGGGAGATTGTTGTCACATGCATATGCAACAAGTACTTGCCAGAAATTCCTGCAGCTCCTTTGTTTCTTTAAGTCTCTTGGCAGCCTCATTAAACAATGTTGTTCTTGTATATTCATCCATTTTTGAGGGCTGTCCAGTTCTAGGTAATATTTCTGTTGTGTCAAATCTAAGTCACTTCTTGATGACCATCTTCACCATGTTCCATGGTGTATCAATGCCATAGAAATTTTTTGTACCCTTCACCTGACTGATAGCTTTCAACAATGAGATCCTTTTGCTGTGTTGTAAGCTATTTAAGGACTATGGTTTTTGCTGTAAAATGCAACTTAGAAAATGTCCTACTGGAAGTTAAACTTTATGTGGGTTTTTCAGATTCACTTTAATGATAGCAGCTGTATTGACTACTATTTAGCTTGAGTTTAATGTGATTGGCTAATTTTGAAAACAACCACATCTGCAATTTCATTGCACTTTTTTTTAAAAAAATAAATAAATTCCAGTTTCCTAGTCCTGGCAAAATTAATAGTGCCATTCTTAATTAAAACCCATCCTGGAAAAATCAAGTGCTCACACAACTCTGTCAACAAAAAAATAAAAAAGTTAGGGAGGAAAAAACTAAAGTGGAAACAAAGGCTGGTTAGGAAGGAGTTAAACTTGATCACTGTTAAAGACCAAAAGAGAAAATTAACATCTAAAAACAGTCACAGAATAAAGATTTTTATCTGGAGAGCCTGCCCAATGATGTATAGCAGATCTAAGGCAAACTTATGCAGTGTGAATCTCATACTATGAGGCTAAATGGATAGTATGGTGGAAAGAGTCAATGCCACTCAAGAGTCAATCCTGCACTAGTTATAACATAGTGTACCAGTTTTCCAGAGTGTTAAGTCCTTACAGATTTAAATGATTACTGCTTCATTTGACATTATGTCAACAAAGCAACTCTTTCCCTTCCGGTCGGCTCCGTTGATGAGGCGTCAGTGCCACCATCATGTTGATTGACAGCCAGCTCCCCATAATTAGGCAGTGAGGAGCTAGCTGTCACTTTGGACATTGTCCCACAACGAATTTCACTCTCTGCTTAATCTAAAGAAAAAATATATGCTAACTCCACTCCTCCATATATACTACCTTTTGACATTGACAGTAAAGCCCCATCAACAGAACAGAGTGGAGAAAAGGAAGTTGCACTGTTGATGATACGACACCAGAAGCCGCAAAATCACTGGAGACTACACTAAGCTGGCAGTGATCGGAGTGACGCAGAAAAGGCAGGTAGTTAGCAACTACCTTCTCTGTACGTTCTTAGACCCACAATGAAAAATAACCAAAGTCTCGGATAAACCGTTTAAATGTCCTAACCGTCAAAGTGTTCTTATTCCGTAATAGAGAAATGAGCCAGAGCTTTCAATCAAAACTCAAAATCTGAATTTACAGAAGCATCACCACCTATTTAGCAGTGTCCTTACCTATTCCACCCTGGCATAAGCTTATTTTGTCTGTAGCATAATTACAGAACTGAATGCGTATGATAATATTGCCATTTTATACTTCTATTTTTCGTTAGCTACTCTGTCATGGCAGTGTTGTGAGATCAAAGGAGAGAGACCACCTGGAAGGAAACTCCACACGTTTACAGCTCATCATGATAAGGTATTATCCAATACAACATGGCACAAATCGTTAAATCTAAACCAAAATGTGACTTTCTTCTTCGTCTTCTAATGCCCGGTACCATACAATAATATACATTCTGTTTCAAATCAAATACAGATTAAGGCAAGAGTAGTGTGATTTTTACCAAAGATGACCATCAATCTTAGTGAAATGTAAAGATGTAACTGTGAATATGAATTCACTTTTGCAACCTAATTTTTGAGCTGTGTCTATAGCTTCTATTCAGACCTATGTATCTCTATCCAGCCAAAATGCAGTCATTCTCCATACATCTAAATCTTAGTTCTTACAGTAAAAATACATCTTTGCACTGTGTTAGCCAGTAGATAGAAAAATATCAAAATATGAGAGTTCTCAGTCGTGGATACCTCTTAATGGCTAACTGAAAAGGTGGTAACAAACAGCAAGCTTTCAAGACCAACTAATCAGGTCTCTACATCATGCATAGAATAATGCAAAATCTGAAGAGTCATATATTTATACACAACAGGACATAGAATAGTGCAGTAAATAAGAAAAGTGATGTGAAGCTGAGTTATCAGTATGGGAAGGGAGAAACAGTTTTGTCAGTAAATGTTGTAGCAGTTCATTGATGGAGTGTAAAAGTTTTATTGTCCCATGATTAAGGTCAGTTCCAAGGTTGTGATGCCCAAAATGGTCTGAGGAGCACATTAATTGATATAGAAAGAATTAATATATTTTATTGATCACTCATGACAGCGCCACGAGAGAGGGGATCCACACTTCAAGGACAGGAAACCTACAGGTATAAAAGGGTGGCACCTTTCCTGCGCATCACTTGGTTTGCTGTCCTTGATGGGTAAACCTATTACAGGCATACCTGAAGATCAGAATAATGGATGACCGTTTTCCCAAGCCCAACCGGGCAATTCAGGCAGCGGTATTTTCCCTGCCTAGGCTGGTGTGAGGTGTCTGGAAACATCACAGTGGGTCCAGGAGGACTTTCATGCTTGTGTGCATGTGCAAGTGAGCAGTTTCCCAGGTGGAGATAGCTGGCTCTTCGGGCACTAGCACACACCGGGGAAGAAGACAGTGGCACGCGTAGTGCAGTGCTCCAGTGATGCCACTCAGCGTGTAATGTTCAAGGACGCTGGGGGCATTCTGGAGGAGCGTACCAAGGTGAGGTGCAGCTGGGGCGATCCCGGATGTCACATAGGCAATGTGATCAACCTGCTCACCTGGATCTTCTAGGTGTACCGGAGCCTGGAGGGGTGGGAAATAGTGCTGTTCTGGCTTTTAAGAGGCACTTCCATGCCCGTTGTCCCCTCCAAGAGAATAGATGCACCCGAGCAGCAGGTGCAGCCGCAGCAGCATGAGGAGCAGCAACAGCTCATTGGAAAGTTCCAGTAGCAAGCAAAATCCTGTCTATCCCGTAGCAATACTGGCAATGGCCGTGTTGGTCAGAGGCGAAGTTCTGCAGGCAGTGGCAGATCCAGTCATAGGAGCTCCAGCAGAGTGCCCGAGTCTTCAATCTCTCGAGTTTGTCTTTCGACAGATGTGTTCCCCTCATAATTTAGTACCATTGGATTGCCATCAGCCTGGTACGTGATCTTCCTGAAAGTTCACTCGGTGATGTAGCCTTTCCCTTTTTTTGTTTTTGTCATTTTGTTGCCAGGAAAAGAAGTGTACAGCAAAGTCTAAGCACAAGGAGTGTGCACTTTGCAGAAATCTATTGCCTATTTCCTATCAGAAAAGACTTTGCCAGACTTGTAGTAGCAGACAGTAGCAGAGGAGACACCTAGCTTTGCCAACTTAAGAGCAACCATCAGGGCAGAAGTTAGAGAGTCCCTTAAATCTCATTCCCAGGAAGAGGTCCATAAGGGGAAGAAGAATAAAAGGGCTAGGTCCCTGGTGTCTAGGGTTTCAGTTAAGGATGAGGACTCCTCCTAATCCTCCTCATCAGCTTCCTCCTCTTCAGACATTAACACAGCAAATCTCTGTTTCCTTATAGAACAGATGGACAAACTTGTAAAGGCAGTTAGGACCATGATGGGGATTAGTCGAGTCCAAGCCCAAAAATTCGGTTCAAGACATTATGCTTGGAGGCTTGAACCAAAAGAGGTATAGGTCCACACCTTGATACAGAGGGAATGGAAAATCACTTAAGAGGAGATATCCCTTTGATGAACCGTCCTCGTCAAGCTGGGACAAAGCCCCAAAATTGGATGTGACTGTAGCAAAGGCTTCTAGAAGAACCTCTCTCCCTTTTGAGGACATTGGGAATTTAAAAGACCCCCTCGATAAGAAAGCAGATACTTCCTTAAAGGTACATGAGAGACGTCGGCGGGAGCTCTAAAACCGGCAGTGACTGCTGCATGTACAATCAGATCCTTATTGATCTAGTTGGATCATCTGAAAACCTAGTTGAAGGATTAAACATCTAGAGACAGCATCCTGGCCACTGTCCAGCTTATGCGAGGGGCTGCATTATTTTTGTCGGACCCTTCAGAGGATTCAGTTCGTTTAACGTCGAGATCTGCAGCCCTTTCAAATGAGGCCTGTAAGGCCTTGTGGTTGAAATGCTGGCCAGGGGATATCCAAGGTAGAACAAAGCTGAGTGCCATTCTGTGTGAAGGGGTATACCTGTTTGGCCCAGCTTTGGATGAACTTTAGGTAAAGGTTGGCGATGCTAAGAAGAGATTTCCTAGCTTATCCAACCCATTCTACAAGCGATCCTTCAGGAAAAGAAAGTTGGCCCAAGGAAGCCCTCCAGAGATCACGACAAATCGGAAGACCGGAAGACGAAAGGTGAGGTTTCATGTTTGGAACCTCCTTCCAGGATTAAAAAAAAACGGGCCAATAACTTCCAGCCCAGGTGGGGGGCTTTCGTCCTTCTTTCTGGCCTGGGAAGAATTATCAGGGAGTAATTGTGTTCTTGCCCTGATAGAATCTGGGCTAAAGATGAAGTTACACTCAATCCTGCAAGAAAGGGTCATGGTACCGCCCTCTCGGTCTTCGACAGCAGAACAACAGGCCTTAGAGGCAGAAGTCTCATAGCTGGTGCAGAAAGCTGTCCTATTGGAGGCTCCCTTGTTAGAAAGAGGAAAGAGGTTTTACTCCCCTCTCTTTCTAATTAAGAAACCAGACGGCTCCTTTAGGACAATAATAAATTTGAAGACCCTGAATACATTCTTAAGAATCCTTCATTTTGAAATGGGATCTGTAAAATATGTAATAAAATAACTCTTCCTGGATAGCTTCATGGCAGTTTTTAGATCTGAAGGATGCTTACTACCATGTGTCCATACATGTAGAACACCAACAGTACCTCAGAGTTGTGGTAGTCATTGAGGGAGTAGTCAGACACTTCCAGTTTAGTGCCCTCCCATTTACCCTCGCTATTGCCCCTTGTGTCTTCACCATAGTGGTGGTAGAGGTCATGGCCCATCTCCTGGAAAAGAATATATTGATTGCCCTGTATTTGGATGATTTTCTAGTAGTAGGCAATTCAGCCCAGCATTGCGCTACCCAGCTAGAAGGAGTAATGTCCACTCTAGAACACTTAGGTTGGCTATTGAACCTTAAAAAAAATCGAGATTAGAGCCCCTAAAAGTAAAGGAATTTCTGGGTCTTCTGCCTGACTCAGAGGTGCAGGAGTGTCAACTCCTGGGCGGTAAAATAGAAAATATCCAATGCCAGGTGTTAAGGGCCCTGAAGTTTCCCATCATGTCTTTTAAAAGTGCTATATCCCTTCTGGGTTCTGTGACGTAGTGTATCCTACACAAACCACCAGGGGGAAACTTGATCCAGACCCTTAATGTAGACAGATCACTTGTTCCAACTAGTGGAAAGTCATCTCCTGTCTTTGATGGCTTTTCACATAAGAGGAAAGAGAGGAAAAGAGAGAATCAGAGTGCCCTTTTTAAGCCACAATCAACTAAAGCAAGGAGAGTGGGAGTTAGATCAGTCCATCTTCAGCTAGATAGTGCAGATGTGGGGCCATCCAGATAGTGACCTCTTTGCCACCAGGTAAAAAATTTCTGTTCTCTGAATCCAGAGAAGTTTCCCAGGGGGTAGACACCTTCTTAGTTCTATGTAAATTCAACTTAGCGTACATTTTTCCTCCAATAGCCCTGATCCCACTGGTGGTAAGGAAGATCAGAGAAGACAAAGCAAGGCTTATCTTAATCACCCCCTTTTGGCCCAGAAGACCATTGTTCTCATGGTTGAGGACAATGTCGATCACTGACCTATGGGTCTTTCTAGAAATTCAGAATTTACTCTCTCAGGGACCAATCTACCATCCAAGAGTATCCAACCTTCATTTGATGGTGAGGAATTTGAGAGGGTTTCTCTCCCAATCTTGTCTCTACCCTACTTCAAAGTTGGAAAGTATCCACAACCAGAATTTAGGCCAGAACATGAAGAAAATTTCTAACTACCCCAAGATCAAGGATAAAGGATGGAGCTTCAGAGGGTTATGTTCTGGAATTTCTGCAGAAAGACCTCAAATTAGGCCTATCCACCAGCACCCAAAAAGTCCAGGTATCAGCTCTGGGGGCCCTGAATAACTATGATCTAGCTCGGAATTATTGAGTTTCTAGAATTATTAGGGCTTCATCTAAAAGAAAGTAGTGCACTGAGATTTAAACCTAGTCTTAGCAGCTATGACAGAGTTACCTTTCAAGCCCATTGATTTAGCACCTGTCAAAGTTCTTTCCCATAAAACTGCCCTTCTGGTAGCCTTAACATCTGCTCAGAGGGTTGGTGACATACAGGCCCTTTCTGGAATTCCACCATTCACTCAGTTTATGGCAGACAGGGTAATCTTGAAACCTTTAATATTGAAAAAAGGTGCAGCAGTATTTATCTGACCAGATCTCAGAACTAATGCACTCTCAGTATACAGAAAACCCATGTAGTAGAGATGGTGGCATTAGAGGTGCAAAATACTGATGAGACAACCACTCACAACCAACCAGTCCATGGAGGGGGTGATTGCTTAGTATTATATTGCACAAAAGTGGCTTGTATAGGGTGCTGTTCACACACATGTAATGCAAAGTATCTGGCTTACTGCTTATTAGTGACTTTCATACTATCAGATTAGGTGGCTGCCCTGCCCAGCACTATCTAAGCGCATCCCATGAGAACAGACACCCTAGCTTACAAGGCCAAAAATGATGGGTCTGGCTGCACCCTGAAAAATAATATATATATATATATATATAATATATGAGGTATTGGTCAATATATTCACGCACACAACCCGTGACAAGAGTCCTCACACTTGTGAGTCCTAACACTAAACTAAATAGCAAAGCCGCATTTTTGGAGGATTTTTAGTCCTCTTTTTGTGGATTTGCTATTTAATGTAATTTTGAAACCTAATCCATCTGACCTACCTAAAGTATTGTCCCGGTTTAACACATTACAGGAGATAGTTATTCCTTCTTTCTGCTCTAACCCAAAGAATCATAAGGAAGAAAAGCTTCATACGCTAGATAGTAGAAGATGTCTACTGAAGTACCTGTCTGTTACTGACTCCTGGAGAAGGATAGTTCTTTGTTTGTGTTCTTTCAGGGACCCAGGAAAAGACTTAAAGCTTCAAAATGCATATTCAAAAGCATATTCTGCAAGTGACAAAGCAGTTCCAGAAGGTCTTAAGGCACAGGAACTGGTCTTCTCCTTTCACTTTCTATAAACATTATAAGCTGGAAATGGGTTCCTCTTCCGACCTTGCCTTTGGAATAAGGATGCTGCAGGCTGTGGTCCCTTCCTGAAATCTTACTTTTCTCTGTAACTCTCTCGTGGTTCTGTCATGAGTGATCGATAAAGTCTTAGTTAATTACTGATAAAGAGATTTTTCGGAACCCATGACCCTTATATTCCCTCCTGTCACATATGGATAAGCAATTCTTTCACTAGTGCTTGTGATTTGTGGTGTAGGTATAATTTGTGTTTTTACGATAACCATTGGAGGTCCTCTTATGATCTGTAATCCAATTGATTCATGGGAGAGGTGCCACTCTTTTATGCCTGTAGGCTTCCTGTCTTTGAAGGCTGGATCCCCTCTCTCATGGGGCTGTCATGAGTTCCAAAAAATCCTGTTACCGGTAAGTAACTAAGACTTTTTGGAACATAAGACACACTTTTTTCCCACAAAATTTGGGAGGAAAATGGGGGAGCATCTTATAGTCCTGGGGCGGCAGTAGTGAAGCGGGGTCACAAGAGGCAGGAGCAAGATCCTAGCAGTGGCAGGAGTGGGACCATGCTGCGGGCCCTGGGCTGGGAGGAGGGGGGTGTCGGCGCAAGCGCAGATTTATGTATCAGCTCAATGATGAGCCAAAATCACAATCTGCGCATGCACCATTTTACTGAAGACCACCATGAGATCAATGTGCACAGCGGGAACTCCGCTCCTGCCCTGCACAGCTGGAACACCACCCTCTCCTAGTCCAGGGCCCTCAGCATCATTCCACTCTTGCTGTCAAATGATGTAAATGTGACCCTGCTCCTGCAACCCCGCTCCACCCCCCCCCCCTTTTCCCCACTAAGCTACATTTGGGCTGTAATACGCATCTGTGATCCTTGACATGCCTGATCCTAATGACAGGTTAAAATTTCTTTTTTTTCCCCTACTATACTCCTCTAAACTTGGGGTGTGCCTTGTGGTACAGTGCGTCTTATAGTCTGAAAAATATGGCAAATACATGTAACACATTCATTCCTGCACTGAGTGTGTCAAAGGATGACATTACAACCCTGGGCGAGACATCAATCAGAGGACAATAAAACCTTTATACTCCTTATCTATGAACTGCTTCAATACAGTATTTACCCCCCCTTCCTATGTTGATAGTTCTGCTTCACGTCACGTCTCTTATTCACTGAAAATACTTTTATGCCCAAAAATGACAAAAGTATTCTCGGAGTGATACCTTTATTGGCTAACCAGAAAAATATATATTTGCAAGCTTCCATACCACAGGGGCTCCTTCTTCAGGAGGTTTTACAAATGGATTAAAAAGAAAAAAGCACAACATTTAAGAGATATTACAACAGGACATTTGTTCATGAGTAGGAATTCAGGTAAGGGGGTGGAAAGCGGAAGATGAAGTTAGTCAATGTTCCACAGCACTCACAACCAAATTCCGCCATTTGCTAGTTGAGCTCAACAGACTGGAACTGAAAGATGGGGACAGTATTTCCAGAGGGAAGAGCTTGAAGGTGATGCCGGATCAGGTGACAGCTGAGGTGCAGTTGTCAAATATAAAAGGCCGGGATGGCAAAGTGGGAACTCAGTTGGCACCAAAACTTGAGAATGGGAGGTTGCATAAGCAGCGTAAAGAGCTTGTTGTCACCCCCAAAATAGAGTCACCTGAAAGTGACTGGATATCAGAGCAGGCGAGGCGCCATTGGTCAAGCACCAAAGTGCAGACTTTATCAGTCAAGACTCCATGCACCTGTCAAGACACAACATCCATACTCCACCAGGCAAGCATCAAAGGTGGACGCTTTGAACAGTATGGAACATCTGTTGTGCTTAGGAGAAATTCAGGTTGAATTGTGCCGTTACTTCCTATGAGCATGTCACGTACAGGGTATGGGCCAGTGCCATGCTTCAGTGAACAAAGGCGGTCAATGTGAGGAACACACTGGGTAATAAGTAACTTACATACTAGGGACTTGCGGCCTAATGGGAAGTACCGGTGACCCCCGCTAGGGTCAGTGTAACAATGGGAGGCGGTAATAGAAGCATACAACGCTGATGGCCTAGTACAGGGAGTGACGGCTATTCAGTTGAGATTTGATTTGAGCTGCGACATATTAAGGATAGTGTATATAAATAGAGTGTCGAATAGGATATCGCATTTAATGTAGTAAGCGTCATAACATACTACATAACTCTTCTTGTTATTATCTATCATATTTTGTGAACTTGTGAACGTGTATACCTGTAACTAGATTTTGTTTCTGCATTACAGAAGTAAATAGTGAAGGTTGAATATCACTGCTTACTCATTGCTTGCTTAGTTGTCTCCAAGTAACCGATTACTGTCCGATTTTGTCCAATTTTGTATTGGATGGCACACGGACAAACTTTAAAATGATGGATCCAAGAATTAGATCCATGTACCTCAGAGCATATCCTATCCAGATCTGATTTTGAGGATAAAAAAACACAGTCCACAATAATTCACACACATTTCCAGACAAGTTGACTTGTCAAGTAGTGACGTGTCAAGTATACTTGTTACTCAGGTTTCCCCGAGCATGCTCTGGTGATCTCCAAGTATTTTGGCGTGCTCGGAGATTTAGTTTTCGTCGCCTCTGCTGTATGATTTGCGGCTACTAGACAGGCTGAATACATGAGGTGATTGCCTAACAAACAGGCAATCCCCACATGTATTCAGCCTGTCTAGCAGCCGCAAATCATGCAGCTGCGTTGACACAAACTACATCTCCGAACACGCCAAAACACTCGGAGACCACCCGAGCATGCTCGGGGAGACCCAAAGTAACGAGTATACTCACTCATCACTATTGTCAAGTTGTCTATTCAATGTGATGTCTTGCCTTGTGACTTCTTATTTCTGAAAAAGAAATATGTATTTTATTCAATCTTGAATAAAGAAACAACTCCCCACTCCACAACATCTTACCCAGCGTTTACCTATGCATAGACCAGTGGAGCTTTCTGTAGTGTATATACTGTAGCTGCCAAATGATGTAGCCATAGACTTCCTGTTTGTCTGTACACAATCACGTCTACACAGCCATCAAGCTGGCAGATAGTGTAGTTGTAATCCATTTGTTCCCTACATTTCCCTGCCAATCAACCAATCACCTTCTATTAAAACGGCATTCTCTTTATGTGATGGCCATCTAACTTCTGGTATCCCACCTAAATGCACTGCTTCAGCGCTGTACTCCCTTCAGTTTTTCCATGCATAATGGCACTATCAGACTGGGTAGATGACTGGGAACAACACTGTAAAGAGGAAAAGGTGTGAAGGGATCACAGCACTAAAGCAGTAGTTGAATCCATACTTTCGTATGACATTATGTTCTTTTTTCTTTGGCTCCATTGACAGGACATCTACTTGCTTGGAGGCATTGAAGAAACTGAAACTGAAATTAAAATGTTGAAATGTGATGTAATGAAGCTAAGTCTTGGTAAGTAATGTAAAATGTAATTACATTATATTTATTTAAAGTATTTACCTGCAGACATAGTGTAATCTGCAGTTTTAAACCATTTTAAACATGTTCGTGTGTCTTAATTGGAAAAGCGGCTGCAGGGAAAAAATGAAATTATATTCTCCCTGCAGCCACTTGTTACTCAGTGAGAGCACTTCCTCTGACCTTATTTGACATCCTGCTCTGCTGTATGTTTATGAACTGTTATGTCAGTCAAGGACCAGAGGGAGCGATTATAGTGCGCTCACTGTGTAGCGAGCAGTGACTTTAAAAGCTCCCTACACCTCTGATGATGGGAAGAATACAGTGCTACAGGGAGAATATAACTTCATTTTTGTCCTGTTGCCTCTTTCGGTTGGACACCCGCACAGTTTGTAATGCTATTTACCTGCCGATTACCATTATAACGGCAGGTAAAAACTGTTTGTTTTTGCTGAGAGATTCCCTTTGATTCTTCCAAAGCTCTGAGAATCGCAATTACTTGTTACACATGATATTTCTCAGTGGATAGCACTGCAGCCTTGCAGCGCTGGGATCCTGGATTCAAATCCCACCAAGGACAACATCTGCAAGGTGTTTGTATGTTCTCCCCGTGTTTGCGTGGGTTTCCTCCAGGCACTCTTCTTTCCTCCCACACTCCAAAGACATACTGATAGGGAATTTAGATTGTGAGCCGCATCGGGGACAGTGATGATAATGTGTGCAAACTGTAAAGCGCTGCGGAATATGTTAGCGCTATATAAAAATAAAGATTATTAAAAATAAAGATTATATCCATATAAATCACTTGTGGCTATGAACATTATAACCATCGCATCTATCAGCCTAGTTATAATCAGAAAAGTTGTGAAATAAGAACATTAAAAAAATACTATGTGCTCGACTACAGTTGTTTCCCAGATGTACTGCGGATATACTGTAGGTCTCACTGAGATTTTTAAGAGCGGTCATCAGGGAAATGAGAAATAAGAGTTCATGATATGTAATTAAGTTTATCTCTGAGCAAGCCATGGTTGAGTTGTTTACTTCAAACAAGACGATGATGCTGAAACCCATCTGTACTATACTATGAATTGTTAATATTTTACCTCTACGTATCATTGTATTGGTGCTCCAAATACTTATAGAGGTTGTGCACTACTTTATCATTGATGACCTAATGACCTATCCTTAGGATAGGGCATCATTGTCTGGTCAGGGTCCAACACCCCACACCTCATGCTGAGCAGCTGTCCTCGGTGTTGGCAGCTGCTGGCTGGAAATGCTCAATTGCGGAGCTGCTCCATCTTCTGATTGTGGCCGTGGCAGTGGCCACACTAAGAGCGTCTGATCATCGTGGATGCCCGGTGTCAGACCCTGACTGATCAGACAATGATGACCTATTCTGAGGATAGGTCATCAATGATAAAGTAGTGGATAACCTCAAAAAGTCACAGATTATTAGGTTGTGGGGCACACATCTAGTTATTCATTCTGAATGACTATGGTGACTGTGCGGCATGTGGTATATTGTAATTGTCTGGTATGGTTTTGATTGATGACAATGTTCAATGAGGTAATTTGTTTGAGTTATATTTTAAAATATCGAGATCACAAAGGTGTCCTCAAAGAGGCTAACAGGGTTCTACACTACCATTAGGGCTCATTCACACGTCAGATTACGAGAAAAACGGATCAATTTTAATCATCAGAGTTTGATCACAGTGTAGTCCGAGTGTCAAATTGTTTTACTCATACATGAAGACATTTAAAGAGAAAGTTTCTCTACCTTTTCGTTCTGACAGTCCGTGAAAATAGGACAGCTCTCAGATGTCATCTGTGGACAGTCCGATTTTTTTCATGTACCCATTGACTTGCATTGCTGATTTTGATCCAACAATTAGATCAAAATTGGAAATGTCGCTGCAGTTTTCCACAGATTGAAAAATCCCATAGACTACGAAATGTATTAGTGTTATCTGCTAAAAACTTGGATAGTACTCACACATGAAAATCGGACATGTAAATCAGCCTTTATATTGATTACCCCTCCTTAGTGTAGATCATCAATATGAGATCTGTGGATGTCTGACACCCAGGAGTGCTACCAATCAGCTGCCACCAGCGGCCAGATGTAAACGGTGTACGGAACAGAACATCACTGCTCCATCACAATGTTTATGGCTGCTCACAGGTATTATATTTTGAAGAGCTGATTTGCAGTACCTCGGAGCCAGCACTGAACAGTTTGTTGGATGCGGTAGGGTTTCTGTGCAGCTTTCTAAACTGTAGTGTGGGGACTGTATGAGGCTAATATTTTAAACAAAAAATAAATTCTGATATGATATAAATCTTTTTTATATAATGAAAAGTTATGTTACAGTCTAGTACACGTTCTATTATTATTTTTCAACCTTCTAAGATGTCTACTTGCTGTCAGTGAAAAGGACCATTCATTGCTTACCCCCAGAGGATCAAAGGCAACCATGATCGGGTCCAACACAGTGCATCAGATGTGTCCCTCCTAATGGGAAGTGCGTTTCTATTTTTTATCAGGGCAATTTTCAGCATCTGAAAGTGATTTTCCTATTCACGAACATCAAACATTAATCATGAAATGGTGAGAAAATAAAAAAGTTGAAGGATTGTTCATCAATATCAGATTGATGGGGTTCAACAAAAGGCAGCACCAAAAGTTTAAGGATTGTTCATCAATATCAAATTGATGGGGTTCAACAAAAGGCAGCACCACTTAGAAGCTATTTGTAGTACCAGAAGGAGCTACTTATGGGAATGTAACGGCACAGCTTTGTACATTGAGTACTGGCCATTCGGAGCTGTGCTACTGGGGGGACGGCCATTGCTATTCTGCCACTACAAACAGCTGATCAATGTTGGAAACCATTGATCTGGTGTTGATGACTTATCCTAAGTAGTTTAAAACCTCTTTAATTACACTTACAGATGCCAAGGCTCTCTGAGGAAATATACTGTTGTGCTCAAAAGTAGCAGAATTGTTGCTTTCTTGGCTTTTTTTCAGAGAATATGAATGATAACACCAAAACTTTTTCTCCACCCATGCTTAGTGGTTGGGTGAAGCCATTTATTGTCAAACTACTGTGATTTCTCTTTTTAAATCATAATGACAACCCAAAACATCCAAATGACCCTGATCAAAAGTTTGCATACCCCATTTCTTAATACCGTGTATTGCCCCCTCCAACATCAATGATATCTTGAAGTCTTTTGTGGTAGTTGTAGATGTAGTTCTTTATTTTTTCAGATGGTAAAGCTGCCCACTCTTCTAGGCCAAAAGCCTCCAGTTCCTGTTAATTTCTGGGCTGTCTAGCATGAACTGCGTGCTTGAATTCTCATACTGGCTCAATGATATTCAGGTCGGGAGACTGAGATGGCCACTCCTTGAACCTTCAATTTGTTCTGCTGTAGCACATGGCAGGTCAACTTGGCCTTGTGTTTTGGATCATTGTCATGTTGGAATGTCCAAGTAGGTCCTTGTGTAGCTTCATGGCTGATGATTGCAAATTTGCCTGCAGTGTTTGCTGATAACATTCTGCATTCGTCTTTCCTTCAACTTTGACCAAGTTTCCTGTGCCTTTGTCGCTCACACATCCCCAAAACATCAGCGATCCACCTCCATGCTTTATAGTAGGAATGGTGTTCCTTTCATCATAGGCCTTGTTGACCTCTCTCCAAATGTAACGTTTATGGTTGTGGCCAAAAAGTTAAATTTTTTTCTCATCACTCCAAATTACCTTGTTCCAGACTTGTCTCTGTGCTGTTTTGCATATTGTAGGTGAGATACTTTGTGGCATTTGCGCAGTAATGGCTTTCTTTTGGCGACTCGACCTTGCAGCCCATTTTTCTTCAAGTGCCTCCTTATGCATCATATTGAAACAGCCACATCACTAGTTTTCAGAGAGTCCAGTATTTCAGTTGATGTTATTTGTGAGTTTTACTTTACATCCTGAACAATTTTTCTGGAAGTTGTGGATGAAACTTTTGTTAGTCTACCTGACTGTGGTTTTGCTTTTACAGAGCCCCTGATTTCCCATTTGTTAATCATAGTTTGAATGCTACTGGCTGGAATTATCAATTCCTTGGATATCTTTTTGTATCTCTTCCCTGGTTTATACAGTTCAATGTCCTTTTCCCGTAGATCCATTGGCAATTCTTTTGCTTTCCCCATGACTCACAATCCAGAAACGTCAGTGGCTGGATGAAAGATTCAAGAGTCTGTCTGGATCCCATAAACTCACTCAGTTTTTATACACACACACTGTTTATAAGCAAACAGATCACAGGTGCGGATGTTACCTTTAGTAGCCATTCAAACCCATTTGTGTCAACTTCTGTGCATGTTATTGTAGGGAAAGTGGACTGACGTACGGACCTGTCTGCTGTGGGAATGTAAAGGTATGGTGTGCTTTAGGTGGACTGTTGCATTTATAGATGGGAGACAGCTGGAGAAAGGAAAGATGGGTGTAATACTGAAGTTTGGCCACAAGATGGGAGTTGTCATGATCCAGGGTGGATCTGACAGATTAAATGCACAAGTAACCTTTTTTTTTTCCTGTGAGCTGTTTTGCTTAGGGTTGGTTTTGTCCCCAGTGGCCAGTATGGTCATTGCACTTTTGCTTAGACATAGTTTTGCCCCGGTGGCCAGTATGGTCATTGCACTGGTGTTTTTAGAGATAGTTTACCCCCAGTGGTGGTTATAGTAATTGCACAGGAATCACTAACAGGTGTGTTTGCTCTATAAAGGTGTGTCAGTAGTGCTCACTCACGCGGGTGATATTATTATTATTGTTGGGCTTTCCAACCATCCTGGGTGAAGGAAGGAGCTGGATGGGGAGCTGGAGGAGAGTCCAGGGCGGCTCATTCAGAGTCCTGGAGTGGCAGCCATGGTGTCAGCGAGGAGTTTGTGTAAAGCATGGTGGAGTGGCAGCTATGGTGTCAGTGAAGAATTCCTGCAAAGCTTGGTGGAGTGGCAACTATGGTGTAGAGCTGCACTCAGCTTGCTGGACTCTGCTACTGAGAACTGCACTCAGTTTGCTGGACTCGGTTGCTGGACAGCTGCACTCAGGTGCTGGACTCTGTTGCTCCAAGGCGGCACTCAGTGCTGGACGCTGTTGCTGTAAAGCTGCACCCAGGTGTTGGACACAGTGGAGGAAGATGCACTCAGGTGTTGGTCTCTGTTGCCAGGAGCAAGTACATCAGAGCAAAGCTAAGTGTTTCCCTGTTTGTCACTTTTCTTCATGTTGGTGTTAGTGCAGCCGTGGGGCCAGTGCCTGCACCACCCAGCTCCCTAGCAAGGGATAGGTGTAGGGTGTGCCAGGGCTACAGGTTCCTGAGCGGCGCCCAGTGCGGAACCGGCATAGGAAACGTTAGGAGCGTTAGGGACACTGACTCAGGGGAGTGCAGGAGGTCTCCACGCTCCCCATTCCCTATTGCAGGGCCCTCCGTTGTAAATGTTTCCCTATCCCCCTTTGTCTTGTTGTATTAGTTACCGGCCTGCGGGCCGCGTCACACTGACAATTACACGTGCCGCGTCCTGTTGTATTAGTTACCGGCCTGCTGGCCGTGTCACACAGGACGGGGCACGTGACATTATCACCAACCACCATTACATTTTTTCTGGTGAGCCTCGGGCCATGTTCAGACCTGTGAGCATTTGCTGCTGGGTCTCACTGAGGTGAGTGAGGAGCTGTATGGTGTGTAAGCAGTTCCAGCAGCAGTAATCAGGGTCTGGGGCCTTCCCTCTGTCTCAACCGGCAAATCAAATAGTGGCTGGCAATAAAGCCCCCTAGAGTCGCTGCTGGGGAGCGGGACTTTCTCATACAGGCGAACGCACCCAGACAGGTGGGTGGAGTTGGTGTCCCCATGGTGCTGTCTGGGGTTCCCCGAGGTGAAGGGGTACGTCCCGGTAGTGAGCAGACTGGTGTTATAGTCTGTGGGGCTCACGCCAAATCTTCCATACCACCGAAGCCGCCCCCTCCTGGTCGTGTGGAGGAAGGCGACCAGGGAGTGTATTTTTCCTCCATATCCCAGGCCCCTCCCTCTCCGTTGTGAGCAGTAGGTGTGCAGCGGGGGAGTAGGGGCAAATCTCAACCCTCGCCATTAGCCAACCCTGGGAGGCGCAGACCTCGTGGTGTAAAGGGTTGGAGGGTGGTGTTCCCTTGGTGAATAGCAGGGGTGTGAGTGTGGTGACACAGGGGGACTCCTCTGTTGTCGATCCCAGAATGAGTTCACCGAATTATGACAAACGAATGTGTGGCAATAAACGTTCAGGTCCGGACCTGTGTGTGAACAAGCATGTTTGGGTGGCCACCAGAAAACATCCTGTGGAAGTGTGTTGCGGAGTCTTACCAGCTCATACCAAACATACACTTACATAACTCGTTCCCCAGGTCGGCGCTTTGGAGATGTGTGGTGCCTCCAGAACATACATTGCCTATACCAGCGGTGCGTTTGTCATTCACCTGAAGCGTCAGGTAGTGGTTGGGGTGAACTCTGGTTCTGGGCATCCCCGCTGTAGGTGGTGCCCTGATGAGGAGTGGTCTTGAGGGTCCAGAGGCCCCTCATTAAGGGGAGGGTACTGTCATGATCCATGGTGGATCTGACAGATTAAATGCACAAGTAACCTTTTTTTTCCTGTGAGCTGTTTTGCTCAGGGTTGGTTTTGTCCCCGGTGGCCAGTATGGTCATTGCACTTGTGCTTGGACATAGTTTTGCCCCGGTGGCCAGTATGGTCATTGCACTGGTGTTTTTAGAGATAGTTTGCCCCGGTGGTGGTTAGAGTAATTGCACGGGAATCACTAACATGTGTGTTTGCTCTATAAAGGTGTGTCAGTAGTGCTCACTCACGTGGGTGATATTATTATTGTTGGGCTTTCCAACCATCCTGGGTGAAGGAAGGAGCTGGATGGGGAGCTGGAGGAGAGTCCAGGGCGGCTCATTCAGAGTCCTGGAGTGGCAGCCATGGTGTCAGCGAGGAGTTTGTGTAAAGCATGGTGGAGTGGCAGCTATGGTGTCAGTGAAGAATTCCTGCAAAGCTTGGTGGAGTGGCAGCTATGGTGTAGAGCTGCACTCAGTTTGCTGCACTCTGTTACTGAGATCTGCCCTCAGTTTGCTGGACTCAGTTGCAGGACAGCTGCACTCAGGTGCTGGACTCTGTTGCTCCATGGAGGCACTCAGTGCTGGACGCTGTTGCTGTAAAGCTGCACCCAGGTGTTGGACACGGTGGAGGAAAATGCACTCAGGTGTTGGTCTCTGTTGTAAATGTTTCCCTATCCCCCTTTGTCTTGTATTAGTTACCGGCCTGCGGGCCGCGTCACACTGGACAATTACATGTGCCGTGTCCTGTTGTATTAGTTACCAACCTGCTGGCCGTGTCACACAGGACGGGGCACGTGACAAGAGTAGAGAGCTGTGAGAAAAGGACTTAAGATCAGCTTATGGCTATGAAAACGTCATGGGGGCGCGGTTACAGGAACTCTAGAGGGGAATTCCCAGTGAGAGAGGAGATATAAGAGAGGAGAGAGAGTTCCAGAACGGACAGTCCAGAGAGGGGAGCTCAGAAGAGAAGACTAAAGGAAGAGACAGGAGAAGCTCCAGGAAGGACTGTTGAGGAAGACGGTCAGGTGGGTGACCCTGACAGGAGAAGCCACAGACAGAGAGAGAGCCTGGGGGTACCACAAGACGGACGGACTCGGGCAGGTGAAGCGCTGTGGTGGTAAGCCTAGGGCGGCCACAGTGAAAGAGCCGCGTGGGACGTCATAGAGGAGAGGAGGCAAGTGAAGGTACCCGGGCCTGTGTACGGAGTTGAGCAGCTGCTGTGTGGTGCTGCGGGTCGTGAGAGTACGACCAATAAAGAGGGCCTGTTGGGCGCACCTTGGACTCTGTCTCAAGTCTGTTCGCGGTAAAGAAAGGGGTCACCCCCCAATCGGCTCACGTACCTACATTATCAAGCCAAAATCACCACGGTGTATGAACTTTTGATCAGTGTCATTTTGAAGTTTTGGGTTGTCATTATGATTTAAAAAGTGAAAACAGTAGTTTGACAATAAATGGCTTCACCCAACCACTAACCATGAGTGGAGAAAAAGTTTTGATGTTATCATTTATATTCTCTGAAAAAAAGGCCAAGAAAGCAAAAATTCTGCTGGGGTATGTAAGCTTTTGAGCGCAATTGTACAAAGCAGACACAAAAATTGGAGAAGTGACCTTTGCTAAATAGATTGCACTGGACATTTTTTAGAGCTTTTTGCTTTGTAGCTATTGACAATTACTCCCATTCCTTTCACTACTTTTCATGAACCTCATTATCCTTACCTGTGTTTTATCCACTTATTGAAAAGTAACTAATTAGTATGAATTGTGGAAATATATGAATTATATATAATGCATGATATCAGAGAAGAGAAGTACCTTATGACGAGGACTTTTAAGAAATTAATTCTGGCAGAAATACATTAACTATTCATGAGTACGGCTGGCATACAGGTGACTCTACCCATGACGCTAATCTGTTTTAGTCCTATTTAAACCCTAAAGAATAGTTTTACTCCATTGACACTTTCATGTGAATGGAAACGCTCTTATATAGAACGCGCAGTAGAATTATACTGTGCTAAATAATGCACATGTTATTGGATTAGACACAGAAAAAAGCACCATTATTCATATGTCATTTCCTTCGTGTAGTTATGTGTTCTGCCCATACGCACCCCATCTGCAGCCAGAACATTCATCACCTATTTATGCATGCAAGGTCTGTATAGGAAATCAGCAGCCACAAGTATGAATGTCTGCCTTCATGCAAACCTAAATGCAGACTTACAGCGGCAACTGCCTCAGCAGACCATCCTGGTTCTCCATCTCCTACTTTGTGAGGATAGTTGGAAAGTTTCCCCTCTCCTTCCTGGTTGTACCTATTCACTGTGCCTGCTCAGCAGACCATCCTAGTTCTCCATCTCCTACTTTGTGAGGATAGTTGGAAAGTTTCCCCTCTCCTTCCTGGTTGTACCTATTCACTGTGACTGCTCAGCAGACCATCCTGGTTCTCCATCTCCTACTTTGTGAGGATAGTTGGAAAGTTTCCCCTCTCCTTCCTGGTTGTACCTATTCACTGTGCCTGCTCAGCAGACCATCCTGGTTCTCCATCTCCTACTTTGTGAGGATAGTTGGAAAGTTTCCCCTCTCCTTGCTTGTTGTACCTATTCACTGTGCCATAGGGACAAAAATCCACAATAAGACCTCATTGAGATTTCCATTTTTCATGCATGCGTTCTAGCCGTCCTTTTCAAAGCTAGAACTCAAAATCTATGGGGCTGTTCACATGTCTAGGTTTTTCTGCATGAGTCCACAAACAAATCATTCAGTCTATTGGTCCGTTACAATCATGGACATCATTGTACAATCCATGTGCTGTCCATGATTAACATTGTAATGTATAGGCGAAGCTTTGTAATGGAATTATTTCTTGATATGTGAAAATCACTGAAGGTAAACTGACACATTGACCAAACGTTCATGAAAATCAGATCTAAAACACTGATGATACACGCACAATTTTTTAAGGTGCGTGAAAAACTACCGATGTCTGAATGAGTCCTTATAGTATAAGTTATATGTGCTGGCCCTTGTTTAGAAAAACATAAATTCTTTCATCCAAGAGCAGTGCCACACCTGTCCACGTGTGGTATTGCAGTCCTGCTCCATAGAACAGGTAGAGTTGAGTTGAGATACCAGACACAACCCAAGGATAAGTTTTTAGCTCCTTTCCAACCCTTTAACACAATGTGCACACTGAGCCTTTTTGCCACATAAATGGCCTCATAGGTTTGGCTAAATCAGAATTTATCATGTGCAGGTTTTTGCAGTGGATTTCATCATTAATTTCACCCATTGTATTGTCATGATTTTATCATCACTGTTTCTGGAAGATATAAGTTATAGTTTTCCAATCATGGATATTTCCTCTTAGATTGTAACCTTGCAAGCAGGACGCTCACTCCTCTTGGCATCTGTTGATTTATGTGACCAGGTGCTGCAGAATATGTTGGCGCTATAGAAATAAAATTATTATTATTAATATTATTATTAAAACTGTGCCTTTATTGTAGAATTTGTGTCTGTAGATACAACCACATAAAACCATCTGCAGCCATATTCTATGGTTGAAAATCATATTGTGCAGGGGTCAACAACACTTCAATGTTTAGTTGTTCTTTGTGTCACACATCACATTGTATCTTTCATTGCAATGAATATGTAGTCAGTCACATTGCAATGAATGGAGGAGTCCAAGGTCCCATTGGCCTAGAGATTGGAGAGGGTGACACATTTTTACCAATGACATCTTCTCTTTAGTTAGTGTTATGTAATGTCTGCTTCACTCATTCACAGTGGCGGGCTGGGCAGGGTGGCAGGGAGGAAAATGCCCCCGGGCCGCTCCCCCAGGTGCACATGTTGGCATCGGGGCCCGGGAGCTCTCTCTGAGCTGCGTGCTCTGCCGTCTTACCTTGACGGCTGCCCAGCTCTGACTGCCTCCCATTCAGGTACTTTCTCAAAGGCCTCATTCAGATGTCCGTTTTTCACAGATAGCACACATAGCCATGGCCTTAACATTGGAATTAGTTGGAGAAGAATTGCAATGTTATTCTCATATGTGAAAATTACAGTAGGTAAAAACTGACACATGGAGCAAACAATGATGAAAATGTGATCCAAAACACTGATAAAAATTGGTCAGTTTTGTTTACGTACAATAAAATAACAGATGTATGAATTAGTCCTTTTAAATATATAACAACCTGCTTCTTATCCTTTGCAGCTAAGATGAAATGGAAGATGCCACTCTATTTTGGCATTCCACCGGCATGCAGATATAAGCATACATCCTTTGTTCTGCAGAGTCATGCAAGTATTGACAACATGGCCATGCTTTCAGTAATGTGACTCCAAATCTCAGGAGTAATAGAAAGAAAAAGTCATGAACCATACTTTTATAGACTTTTGTACCCTATTTAGATAATAAATGAATATATCATAGCTCTCCTTTGAAGAAATTAGAAAAAAACGTCTTGTCTGTAACAGTTAACCGCTTCTATGGAGAGGTCAATGCTGACAGCAAAGAGGAAGTGTACCAAAGAGGTTGCTCTCTTAGTAGAAAAAAGTGTTTGCCCCCTTCCTGATTTCCTATTCTTTTGCATGTTTGTCATACTTAAATGTTTCAGATCACAAAATAGATTTAAATATTAGACAAAGATAACACAAGTAAGCACAAAATGCAGTTTGTAAATGAAGGTCTTTACTATTAAGGGAAAATGAAATCCAAACCGACAGTGTCCTCTGTGAAAAAGTAACCCCCCCCACCTTAAAACATTATTTAACTGTGGTTTATCACGTTTGGAAGCGGAGTTCAAATTCCCTAGCCATAATCAGGCATAATTACTGCCACACCTGTTCTCAATCAAGAAACCAGTTAAATAGGACCTGTCTGACAAAGTGATGATAGACAAAAAGATCCACAAAAGTTAGACATCATGCCATTGTCCAAATAAATTCTGGAACAAATGAGAAATAAAGTAAATGAGATCTATCAGTCTGGAAAAGCTTATAAAGCCATTTCTAAAGCTTTGGGACTCCAGCGAACCACAGTGAGAGCCATTATCCACAAATGACGAAAACATGGAACTGTGGTGAATCTTCTCAGGAGTGGCCAGCCAACCAAAATTAACCCAAGGGCGCAGCAATGACTTATTCAAGAGGTCACAAAAGACCCCACAAAAATATCAGGAGAACTGCAGGCCTCAATTGCCTTAGTTAAGGTCAGTGTTCATGACTCCACCATAAGAAAGAAACTGGGCAAACATGGCCAGCATGACAGAGTTCCAAGACTAAAACCACTTCTGAGCACTTAGAACATAAAGGCTTGTCTCAGTTTTGCCAGAAAACATCTTGATAATCCCCCAAACTTTTGGGAGAATACTCTATGGACGGAAGAGACAAAAGTTCAACTTTTTGAAAGGTGTACAGTATGTCCCATTACGTATGGTGTAGAAGTAACAGCATTTCAGAAAAGGAACATCATACCAACAGTAAAATATGGTGGTGGTAGTGTAATGATCTGTTGCTGTTTTGCTGCTTCAGGACCTGGAAGACTTGCTTTGGTAAATGGAACCATGAATTCTGCTGTCTACCAAAAAATCCTGAAGGACAACATTCGGCCATCTGTTCATGACCTCAATCTGAAGCGCACTTGGGTTATGCAGCAGGCCAATGATAAAAGACACCAGCAAGTCCACCTCTAAATGGTTTAAGAAAAACAAAATTAAGACTTTGGAGTGGCCTAGTCAAAGTCCTGACCTCAATCCAATTGAGATGCTGTGGCATGACCTTAAAAAGGCAGTTCATGCTCAGAAACCCTCCATTGTGGCTGAATTACAACAATTATGTAAAGATGACATGGTCAAAATTCTTCCAGAGCATTGCAAAAGACTCATTGCCAGTTACTGCAAACGCTTGATTGCAGTTGTTGCTGCTAAGGGTGGCCCAACCAGTTATAAGGCTTAGGTGGTAATCACTTTTCACACAAGGCCCTGTAGATTTGGATATCATTATCCCTTAATAATAAAGACCTTCATTTAAAAACTGCATTTTGTGTTTACTTGTGTTATCTTTGTATAATATGCATATTTATTTGGTGATCTGAGACATTAAAGTGTGACAAACATGCAAAAGAATAAGAAATCAGGACGGGGCAAACACTTTTTTACACAATTGTAAATATAATTGGCAATGCCTTATACTGGATAAAAAAAATTTAAAAACTGGTTGTTAGGGATCTTCCTTTATAAATTGTGTAGTGAGGATACTGAGTGATGGGGGCTGAATCTGTGCCCCTTTTCACAGTTTTGGTTGTTCCCCATTCCCCATTGATCTCTACAACTAGGATCACAATAACTTGTCTGTCCGTGGAAAACATGTAACCAAAAACAACGTGGCATGTCCAGGTGGTTTGATTTATGGACGCTATACATAGGATATAAATACTAATCCATGACAGGTAGACCTTTGGTGTGATGAAAGTGGGGAATACAACACTATGGGCCCATTCACACAGCATGTCCTCCTGCATTCAGTGGCCCCGTCAGAGTTTACGTCTTAACCCCTCACAAAACGGGGTTTGGGCTTATGTGTTGATGGAGTCATTAACTATAGTGTTACAGACAGAGTGATCGCGTACTCTGTTGTACATCATTTTCAGCGGTATACACCTATTGCAGGCGGACAACAAGACGTAGTCTATAGTGATGGGCGAGTAGCATCATTGCTCATTTCTCACAGAGCATGCTCGGGTGGTCTCCAAGTATTTTGGCGTGCTCAGAGATTTAGTTTTCCTCTCTCAGCTGCATGATTTGTGACTTGTTTTCCAAATGTTTTATTTGAGTTTCAATAAATGGGGAGGATGGAGGAGGAAAGATGGGGAAAAAATGGGGGGGGAAGTAAAGGGAAAGAAGGAAAAAGGAAGGACAATAAAGTCCAAATATAAAGAAGACATAAAATGAAACAAGTTAATGCAGAAGCATATTATACAGTGAATTATTACAAAGGTAGGTATTTAAGCATATAATGTATTAATATATATGTTCCAAAGACCCATACACAAGGGGCCTAGGCAGGTGCACTCTGGGTGAAGACTTAACAACTCCAGCCATCTAGACCATTTCCTAGAATATTTAGCAAATTGATCATGCTCATTTGCAAATTTCAATTCAAAAGAATGATGAAGGCTAAGTTTGTCTATAATTTCATTAATTTATGGGGGTTTGGGGTTTTTCCAAAGAAAGGCAATACTATGTTTGGAGACTAGTAAAATGTGCATAATCAATAGCCTGTTAGAAGTATCAATTTTGTCTGCGTCCAGAGAAAGAAGGGCCAGACGAGGAGACAAAATAAGTCGTGTCCCTAGGATAAAATCGATAAGGTTAGAAATCTTTCTCCAAAAGGAAACAATTTTGGGACATTGCCAAAATATATGCAAGATATTTCCTGGCCTTCCACAACCCCTCCAACAGAGCGGAGAATTGTCAGGGTTGATTCTAAGAAGTCTAACAGGGGTATAATACCATCTCGTTAAAAGCTTGAAGTGGGTCTCAAGGAGTGATACTGAAATGGAAGAGGCATACGAGAGGGTTCATGCCTGTTCAAGGTCAGAAGGGTCAATTGTCGTGTGCAATTCGGTTTCCCATTTGACAATATTTTGAGTCTTTACTGCTTCAAAGCTATTGTTACACCATTTGTACATGTATTCAAAACTCCAAAAAATAATATGATCTATATTACAAATAAAGTTAACTGCTGGTTCAGAGACTCTCGGGTAGATAGTAAGGAACTCATGGATTATGTCTTTGAGGTTAACATATTGTAAGAAAGCAGGGGTAATAGATTGAAATCTTTCCTTGAGTTTATTGTAAGGTGTACAAGTAATGCCATCGTATAAATCTTTAATTTCAGAGTCAAAGTCCAAGTTCAGACCAAATGGGGTCAATGGTCTCATTAGACGCTTGAAAGATAACTGATAGAGCCAGATTTTTTATTGTGACTTCTTTGTTAGAGCCTCTTTTTGGAGCAGAGAATTTTTTCCAAGCTTCAGAAATAGCTTGAAAAATCGGATGAGAATTTGTAATTAATTTTTTATGAAGGAGTTGGTTCAGAATTAGTAGGTGAAGAGGTTTATAATTATTAAAGAACAGTTCTAGTTCATGCTGGTGTCGTATCATGAGGCCACCAGTATGAGCTTTGTTTGACTAAATTTGCAATGTAATAGGCCGTAATATTTGGGGAACCAGCTCCACCATAAGATTTATGGTTGTATAGAATATTTTTTGCTATTCTGGGTCTTTTGTTATTCCATATAAAGGAGTTTAATGAGGCTTGAAGGTTTGTGAGAGAGGAAGTGGGTATTTTTAAAGGCAGTGAGCGAAGTAGGTATAGGATTTTTTGGGAAAATATACGACTTGACCATCATGATTTTTCCCCACCAAGAAAGCCCATCATCTCTAGAAGTACGGAATTCATTAAAAAGCTTTTTAGTAAGCAGCTCTAAGTTTATTTTTATTAGAGAGTTTACGTTTTTGACGAATTTTAGGCCTAGATATGTCAGCCCATCAGTGGCCCACCCCCAAGGTGAGATGCCCTCAATTTCTTCTTGGTCTGATCCTAGGTTAAAGCCAAGTATTTTGGATTTTGAGTCGTTTATTTTAAAATAAGAGATTTTAGCAAAAGTCTGGATTAAGGTTTGTAAGGCAGAGATAGAGTTGCTTGGATCTGTGAGGGTAAGAATAATATTGTCTGCATACAACGCTATTTTAAAATCTCTGTGCAAAGTTTTGATTCCCGAGATCTTTGTGCTGTTCCTGATTAGTTGGGCCAGAGGTTCAATAGCCAATGCAAAAAGCAATGGTGACAATGGGCAACCCTGTCTGGTCCCATTAGCTATATTAAACGTAGAGTAAAGATGATTGTTGGAATAAACCCTCGCACCAGGGCCAGAGTACAAAGCCATAATACCTCTCGTGATCTAAGAAGCCATTCCAAATTTTTTGAGAGTTGCTTCGAGATATGACCAATTAAGGCAGTCAAACGCTTTCTCAGCATCAAGAGAGATAACAATGGCCCTGAGTTTGTTCGAGGAAATAAGCTTAATTATGTTAATGAGTCTTCTCATACCATCTATGGATTGTCTTCCTTTGATGAAGCCTATCTGATCATTGGAAATTAAACTCGGGAGGAATTGATTTAGTCTATTGGCCAGGATCTTTGCATAAATTTTTACGTCTGTATTGATGAGGGATATAGGTCGATAATTAAAAATTTGGCTAGTTTCAGAATTTGGTTTTGGGATTACCATAATTTCTCACTTCCAGCATCTCTTTGGGAAATTGACCTGTTTGGAAAGCTGAGTTAAATACTTTGACAAGGTGTGGGGTTAATATATTACTAAAAGACTTGAAATAATCATTACTAAACCCGTCTTGGCAGGGTGATTTGAATGTTTTAAGTTTGTTTATGGTACCTAGGACTTCTTGTTCATTGAAGGGAGAAGACAAAAATGATAAGTCTTCAGGGCTTTGGAAGGTTCATGCTGGAAAGAAATGATCCAATGTCTGAGGTAGATGGCTGCATATTGTGGTTGTCTTGGTTGATATTGTACAGATTTTTGTAATAATCGGCAAAAGCTCCTACAATATCTTTAGGGTGGACTAGGGATGTACCATTAGAGAAAGTTATACTGTCAATTCTATTCCGTTTCCATATATTCTTAATTCTCTTTAACATGTATTTTTAAAGGGCGATTTATAGATAAGTAATGTTCGCATTTTGCTGATCTAATAGATGAGTCGTAAAAATTGAATATGATTTTCCTTAACTGCAACCTGAGATCAGTAAGTTCTGATAATACAGCTTGTTTGTTAGAGGAAACAGAGGATCGACATAGTTCCTCTTCTTTAGATTTAATAGACTGTTGTAGGGTAAGGATTTTATCCCTATTAATTTTTTTTTGTCTGGAGGAAATTTGAATCAATACTCCCCTCCACACCGCCTTGTGAGCATTCCAATAGGTAAACGGATTGAGTAGGTTTGATTCGGTTTCACTAAAATAATTTTGTAAGGCTGAGCTGATTTCTGATTTGATGGTGGGGTTATGAATCAGAGAGGAGTTGAATTTCCACATGAATTGGGGATGAATTGGGGACCCTATTATCAGTTCTGCAGTTACTGGGAATGATCTGAAATAGATTTATTAAGTATGGAGCTGGAGGAGAACCTTGGCAAGGAGAAGACATCTGTAAGTATCAGATCTATTCTAGATGCCGACTGATGGCCATCAGAAAAATGAGTAAATTCTCTAGATGTGGTGTTCAAACAGCGGAATGAGTCGAATAGCTCGTGATTATAAATCCAGCTGTTCAAGGATTGCGTTTTTTGTCTGCTGGGAGAGGTGGAGTCTAGTACACCATCTGGCACCATATTAAAGTCCCCTAACAAAAGTAGGGTTCCTGATCATAAGGTGTCTAATTTTTTCATTAGCTTATTCAGGAAGCTAATTTGTCTGAAGGTGGGAACATAAGTATTAACTATTGTGAAGATTTGGCCGTTCAATTTGCACAGAAGAATATGATAATGTCCTTTTTCGTCTTTTACGTCAGAAAGCAATTCAAAGGAAATTGAGTTACTAATCAGGGTTAAAACCCCAGCTTTCTTTCATGGGCCGCAAGATTCAAATACAAATGGGAAATTTTTGAGATTTATAGAATGGTGGTTGTCTTTTTTGAACTTGGTTTCTTGAAGGCATACAACCTCAGGATGCATCCTGTTAATCTCCCTACCAATGGAAAATCTCTTCCAAGGGCTATTTAGCCCCCTGACATTGTATGATACAAATTTTATTTTCATGTTACAAGAATGGTTGGGTTCGTATGAAGTGGGGTAGAGGAAATGCAGACACCAGAGTGCACCTACCTTTGTAGAACTTAGTTGTCCAAAAACCTCAAACTATATACCTAATCGAAACCAAAAACAAAAGAGACACAAAAACAATAAGAACAAAATTGTCCTTCAGGAAGAGCCGATCCGGAAGGCTGTAATTCCTTAGTGGGGAAAGTTTGTGTATGGATCCCATTGGAGGCATCCCTTGACATAACAACACTATTCCCAGAAGGAAAATAATCTCATGTGATATATGAGTCCATAAAGTAGTAGAGAAGTGAGAAAACCTGTGGAAAGAAGAATAATAAGCAGTACAGACAATACATTGACCAAATAATCAAGAATTGTAGAGAGGCCTTATAACAAGGTGAGTAAATATATTGGCCAGGTCTCTCCGTTGGATCATCCCTTCTCTGACGAGGGCCCAGGGTCTTGAGAGTTGGAGATTCTATGGCGGTCAGGTGTCCTGTAGTAGGACAGGAAATCTCTTCCTTCTTTAGGTGAGAATAGGACGGTCGTCTTTCCTTTGTAGATTATCAAAAGTTTAAGTGGGAAACCCCATTTATAGGGGATATTATTTTTCCTCAAGGTGGAAGTGACTTGCTTAAAAGACTTTCTTCCTTCAATCGTTTCCTTCGAAAGATCCGTAAATAGCTGAAGGTGAGCATAGGGTTCTGGAAAACCTCCTAGATCTTTAACTGATTGTTGAATTTTTTCCTTAATCTTGTAGAAGTGTACCCTTAAGATGGTATCTCTAGGTAGATCTTTGTCGATATTCTGTGGTTTGGGAAGTCTGTGGATCCTATGTATGATGAGATCTTGGTCTGTAAGTGTATGTAGTAATTTTTTGAAAATTGTCTTGACGAAGTCTTCTAGTTTATCCGGTGAGATAGATTCTTGTATTCCTCTTATTTTCAAGTTGTTTCGTCTGTTCCTGTCTTCTATATCCACAACTTTAATTTTAAGTCTGTGAAATTCAGATTTGAGGTCATGGGTGTCTTTTGATAAATCATCAGTGCGTTCTTCCACTACAGTTAGCCGTTTTTCGTGGTTGTCTAACCTGCTGCTAAATTTATCCAAGGTGGACGGTAAAATTTTATTTTGGTTTTCAAATGATTGCGACATACTTGACGTGATTTTCTGGGCGAGAGTATCCATGTAAGAGTGCATGGATATAACATCCAGATTTTAGGAAGGAGAAGGATTGGTGTTATCCATCTTAAATTTTGACCTTTCCGGCGAAAAGTTTGGTGAATTATCTCCAGACTCAGGACTTGAAGCGTCAGCTGGCGATGTGAATTTTTCAGAAGTTTTACCAAGATTTTTCCTTTTTGATGAGAGAGATGTATCCATGACCTCTTTATGAGGAGATCTGGCCTTAAATGGGTTAACGATATCCACTTGATCTTTAAAGTTAGGATTGTAAGAATCCTGAAATTTTTGTGATTTTTGAGGAGTCGTGTTAGACACTTTCATTGATTTGGACACTGGAGTAGCCTTGTGACTCATCTTGTGCCCTTTTTTGAAGCCTGCCTTGCAGGGATGATATTAGAGAGAATTGATATTATTGGTGATGTTTATACTGAATAAACGTTAAAAATATAGAAAATTCTTGTGTCTTCCTATGCCATTTTATAAAAGGGACCGTGAGGAATGAGATACACCACAGAATCAGATGGTACTTTTAATATTGTATGATGCATACAGTAAAATCCTTTATTAACTGCGCGCTGATATAGACGCGCTCCCTGTGACTTTAAATGCAGCCATGACAGGCGGCTAGTCTTCACACAGGGCTCAGTGACGTCAGTCCCCGCTCATAAAATATGCAACAGGGGAGCCGGCAGCTGATACATGGCACCGCTGAAGAAAGGCAGATCACCCCAGTGGAGCTGCACAGGAGCGGTGGGGAGCGGAGGTAACATAGAAATAGGCACAAATCACGGACTATTTTGTGTCCTTCCACCTCACAGATCTGTTATGACAGGAAAATGGCGTACTTGAGATAGGACGTTGAGATGAAAGAGATCCCTCCGCAGCCGTTATAGCTCCCGCAGCCCCGCACAAAGCAGGGGAATATAGCTAAATTAGGACACCCTGGGACTTCCAAAGGGTCTAAAACAGACAAGAGGAGTTTCCAAAAAAAAAGTCAATGTCTTAATTATGCAACAAGAGAAATCCTGTCAGATTAGGCACAGGGTGGGGACTATTTTGTGTCCTTCCGCCAATCAGCTGGTATATGACAGGTTTTTTGTAAAAAAGTATCTCCAAAAGACAATAAAAATCTTTAAAATGTGGTAGACAAGCGTGGAGATACTTTTTCTGAGGACAAGGACAGCCGGTGGGTAATGGAGGGAGCAGGGAAAGGATTTTTTCACTCACGGTTCAAAATAGTGTCACCTTGCAGTAAAATGGCGGGAAAAGGCCTCAGATTTCAAAAATGTATTTTTTAATGTCCAAAGCTCAGACAAGGGGTATCAGAATGTACCTCTGAGTAACGAGAAAATAATCCTTCCGTGGGTTATCGAAGAGAGCGATATTCTTTTGCTTTATTTGTCGCTTTAGGAGATGCCTCCTCAGAGATCCTGATCCGTGCGTGTTACACCATTGCCAGCTCAGGCAACGCCCCCATGATTTGCAATTGTAAACAGGCTGAATACATTCCCTAACAAACAGGCATTCCACACATGTATTCAAGCTGTCTAGCAGTCGCAAATCATGTAGCAGAGTCAACGAAAACTAAATCTCCGAGCACGCCAAAATACTCGGAGACCACCCGAGCATGCTCGGGGAGACCTGAGCCACGAGTATACTCGCTCATCACTAGAGTCTACTGTAGGCCACTGTACACCCTAATAAGACTTGTATTTTCTGCTTATGGTCATAATACACTAGTAAGTGTTATAGGTGTTCTTTTCTTGTTTTTGCTTATTGTTTCCAGTTTCCATTCTCCAACCTTTCTCTATGTCCTCTTTCCTTACACCCAAAAACCCTCACTTTCCCCTTTTATCACCCAACATTCTTATAATATCAGACTGGTTGTTCAAAAAATACATACTGTATATGGACTTTATTATCTAGTTTTAACTCCCTCAATATGTATGATATGATTGGGAGGATCCAATAAAGTGTTTTGTACAACCTGAAAATAACTGAAAAAATATTGTTAAAATTATGAAAAATTGCATAAAGATTTTTTTTTATAGAACATGTAAATCAAGTGTTTCAGTTTTACAATTCAGGTTTTAGATTGAGAACTATATGTGAATATAGTATGGTCACATTTTTACATTTTTTTTCCTTCCAATATTAAAGCTTTTTGTATTTGGTGGAAGAAATGAAGAAAAAGACTTCAATGATGTAATGGCTATGAAACTCATAAATCCTTCTGACAGACAACCCAGTAAGTTATACAATGCAATGTTACAAAAAGGACTTAAGTGTATATTCTTAAAAGGATGGTCTGGAAGTAAAAAATGTTTAAATCCTAAATATTTATTTTATGTCATAATCTAATCCTTTTTTCCAATATTCCTTAATTAGAAATTCCATATCATTCGCTTACTATGCTGTCTTTTTTTTTTCAACTGGTTCCTGTGTGATAATGGTTTGTTTGAGAATCCCACTGCATGCCGCATTACTCAAACGAGACGTCATCAGGGGCAGAGGCTGTGGTCACTGGCACAGTCTCTGCCTGCCCCACCCTTAAACGAATTGTCATCAGTGATCCGTTTCAGGGGCTTGGCTAGTCCTTGCAGTATTGTGCATTCGTCGGTTGTCAGTTTCAATAGATGCTCAGTAGGATTTTGTATATTGCACAGTGACATTGCGCTCCCTTGACAAAACAGATGAGAAGTGATGAGCCGGAAAGAGTGCACTGTCAGTGCAAATTGCAAGGAAAGAACAAGCAAGCAAAGTTTAGTGATGTCACCAGCCTCATCCCCTGAAGACTCGTTTGAGTATCCCAACATGCACTGGGATTCTCAAACAAAGCATCATCAAACATTAAATAGTAAAAAAAAAAAAAAATAAAGCAGTTACAGTAGTGAGGGAACGATAGGGACTTGTTAATAGAAATATGTTAGAAAATAAATTAGATTATGATATTAAATAAACAGACATTTAGGTTAAAAGTAAATGTTAGTTTAGGACCACCCCTTTAAATACTGAGTTTAACTGCTTGATATCTTTAATTCTTTGCAGTCATGAAAGACATTCTGTTAGAATGCGGGATTCAAGGCATAAGCAATGGGTATGTATAATTTTGTAACTCTTTGTAAATACTGCCTAAACTCCATGAATGAATTGTAATGTCCAATACCCTTTCTATGTCCGGGGTCACACTTGCGAGTGCAATGGGAGAAACTTGCGCAAGTCTCTCGCCTCAATACCCGGCACTGCCGCCAGTACGCGGGACTGGAGTGTGCGGCTGCATGTATTACTATACATCATCCAAAAAGATCAAGGAAGCATAATGCCATAAAATAACAAAGCTTTATTAAAGTCAATACCAAAAACACATAGACAAATATAAAAGGAGATACATATCCAATATGACACCACAAGGTACATATGTTACACAGTTATATATACCAAAGACTAATATGCTTAGTGCTACAATATATTCTGAAGGGCAAGATCAAAAAATTAATGTAGTAAAACGCTGTGCAGTAAAAAGCTGGATCAACAGTATAACCCAATGGGCACTCTCATAAAAGTACTGCTAAAATTCAATATAAGTTAATGTAAAGTTCCACTGCCCATTGGGCAAAAGACAAATATGAGATGAACAGTGGTGTTCCTATTGTTTAAGCCAAGAGGTGCCCAGAAGTATATTGATAGGTAAATTTATATGCAAAGGCTATAGTGGTCAGCATGCTCCATATTGGTATTAGTGCCTAAATACATGGTCCGTAGGACCAATATAGCATGATACCACCACTACCCCTGCATTACCTGCCACCCCAGATAAAAGTGTAAAGAGAAAGCATACCACCTTGTGGTGTCCCCGTCCCCGACGCGCGTTTCGCGTTAGCTTCGTCTTGGGGGATAAGTGAGTGTGGCTGCATATCTGCTGTGACCTTATGTACATGTCCGTTATCATTAAATTACCTTGCACATGTGCAGATGCGATCCCGCAACTCCCGACGTGTGACGTCATCTCCGGGATGCGCCCTCCAGCCGCTCAGCCACACCCCCATCTGGCACATCATGATGAGGAGGAAGCTAGAGCAGGACAGGAGGTACGCGTCTCCAAGACAACTCGCATCACTGCAAGATCACGTTACAGGCAGCTTAGCCACGCCTCCGTCCGACGTGTCAAGTTAACCTGCGAACATACTCAACACAGTGTCTGCCGAGAGGGTGAAAAGGCAAGATAGGGGGTGCAAATAAGGAAATATATGTGATAAATGTGATAATACATAAAGTGAAATGAAAATGGAAGTATAAATAAACTAAAATTATACATATAAATAGAAGTGACTCTCGAAAATACAAAATGACAGACATATATTAATTATGATATTGTATATTCATAAATAAACACACCTCAAGTAAATTATAATTAAGATAAGCTCATTATGTAATAAATGAACTCATATAAAGTGCAATGTTATATAAATCTATTACACCTAAAGTGAGAAAGTGCCAATAGCTAAATAGTTATACTAAATACCCCCATATGTATAATAAATTCAATACATGTGAACATCCTTCATGAATGGTAGTGGGAGCATGGTAAATTCATCAGACTCAATGACTAAATATAGTCCAAATGCATACAGAAATACAAGCAAGTTGATATATGCAAGTTAATAAGGATAAATTCCTCACAGTGAGATACCTTATGTGTTACAATTACACACAAGGAATAACTCCTACACGCAGTATCTATATAAAGCCAATAGACGTCCATACTTATATATACAAAAAAATTCCTTCATGGATAAATCATTCCATAAAAAAGGAGAAGATTCTCCCAACATCCACAATTAGGACAACATTCCTGATTTTCTATTTCTCTGTTTTCTCTTCTTCAATTCATCTTTGTAGGAGTCCCAAAAAGGTAATGGCCGGATGTAGGACTGCTCTTACGATTCCAAGGCATCCCAAATTTTGCTTGATTAACTCCGTACTCCATCACTCCCAAATCATACAGGTCACGCAGGGAATAAACTATTTACATGTGTAAGCTCTGAAAAATAATAATAATAATCGTATGCTTTCTCTTTACACTTTTATCTGGGGTGGCAGGTAATGCAGGGGTAGTGGTGGTAGCATGCTATATTGGTCCTACGGACCATGTATTCAGGCACTAATGCCAATATGGAGCATGCTGACCACTATAGCCTGTGTCTATAAATTGACCTATCAATATACTTCAGGGCACTTCTTGGCTTAAACAATAGGAACACCGCTGTTCATCTCATGTTTGTCTTTTGCCCAAAGGGCAGTGGAACTTTACATTAACTTATATTGAATTTTTGCAGTACTTTTATGAGAGTGCCCATTGGGTTATACTGTTGATCCAGCTTTTTACTGCACAGCGTTTTACTACATTAATTTTTTGGTCTTGCCCTTCAGAATATATTGTAGCACTAAGCATATTAGTCTTTGGTATATATAACTGTGTAACATATGTACCTTGTGGTGTCATACTGGATATGTATCGCCTTTTATATTTGTCTATGTCTTTTTGGTATTGAATTTAACCCCTTCATGACCAAGCCTATTTTGACCTTAATGACCAGGCCATTTTTTGCAATTCTGACCAGTGTCCCTTTATGAGGTAATAACTCAGGAACGCTTCAATGGATCCTAGCGATTCTGAGATTGTTTTTTCGTGACATATTGGGCTTCATGTTAGTGGTAAATTTAGGTTGATAATTTTTGCGTTTATTTGTCAAAAAATCAGAAATTTGGTGAAAATTTAGAAAATTTTGCAATTTTCAAATTTTGAATTTTTATTCTGTTAAACCAGAGAGTTATGTGACACAAAATAGTTAATAAATAACATTTCCCATATGTCTACTTTACATCAGCACAATTTTGGAAACAAAATATTTTTTTGTTAGGAAGTTATAAGGGTTAAAAGTTGACCAGCGATTTCTCATTTTTACAATAAAATTTACAAAACCATTTTTTTAGGGACCACCTCACATTTGAAGTCACTTTGAGGGGTCTATATGGCAGAAAATACCCAAAAGTTACACCATTCTAAAAACTGCACCCCTCAAGCTACTCAAAACTACATTCAAGAAGATTATTAACCCTTCAGGTGTTTCACAGGAACTAAAGCAATGTGGAAAGAAAAAATGGACATTTTAATTTTTCCAACAAAAATTTTCTTTTAGCATCAATTTTTTCATTTACACATGGGAAACAGGATAAAATGGATGCTAAAATTTGTTGGGCAATTTCTCCGGAGTACAACGATACCTCATATGTAGTCATAAACCACTGTTTGGGTGCATGGCAGGGCTCAGAAGGGAAGGAGCGCCATTTGACTTTTTGAATGGAAAATATGCTGGAATATTTAGCGGTTGCCATGTCGTGTTTGGAGAGCCCCTGTGTGCATAAACATTGGAGCTCCTCCACAAGTGACCCCATTTTGGAAACTAGACCCCCCAAGGAACTTATCTAGATGCATAGTGATCACTTTGAACCCCCAGGTACTTCACAAATTGATCTGTAAAAAAAAACAAAACACTTTTTTTTCACAAAAATTTTCTTTTAGCCTCAGTTTTTTCATTTTCACATGGGCAACAGGATAAAATGGATCCTAAAATTTGTTGAGCAATTTCTCCTGAGTGCACAGATACCTCATATGTGGTCATAAACCACTGTTTGGGTGCACGGCATGGCCCGGAAGGCAAGGAGCACCATTTGACTTTTTGAATGGAAAATTAGCTCCAATCGTTATCGGACACCATGTCGCATTTGGAGAGCCCCTGTGCACCTAAACATTGGAGCTCCCCCACAAGTGACCCCATTTTGGAAACTAGACCCCCTAAGGAACTTATCTAGATGTGTAGGGAGCACTTTGAACCCCCAAGTGCTTCACAAAAGTTTATAACACAGAGCAGTGAAAATAAAAAATAATTTTTTTTCCTCAAAAATGATTTTTAGCACACTATTTTTAATTTTCACAAGGCTAACAGGAGAAATTGGACCACAAATCTTGTTGTCCAGTTTGTCCTGAGTACGCTGGTACCCCATATGTGGGGGGGAACCACTGTTTGGGCACACGGCAGGGCTCAGAAGGGAAGGAGCGCCATTTGACTTTTTAAAATGCAAATTACTTCCAATCGTTAGCGGACACCATGTTGTGTTTGGAGAGCCACTGTGTGCCTAAACATTGGAGCTCCCCCACAAATGACCCCATTTTGGAAACTAGACCCCCTAAGGAACTTATCTAGATGTGTAGTGAGCACCTTGAACCCTCAAGTGCTTCACAAAAGTTTATGACGCAGAGCCGTGAAAATAAAAAAAAAATTTTTTCCCTCAAAAAATTATTTTTTAGTGCGCAATTTTTTATTTTCACAAGGGTACCAGGATAAATTAGACCCCAAAATTTGTTGTCCAGTTTGTCCTGAGTACGCTGGTACCCCACATGTGGGGGGGAACCACTGTTTGGGCACACGTTGGGGCTCGGAAGGGAAGTAGTGACATTTTGAAATGCTGACTTTGATGGAATGGTCTGCGGGTGTCATGTTACATTTGCAGAGCCCCTGATGTACCTAAACTGTGGAACCCCCCCACAAGTGACCCAATTTTGGAGACTAGACCCCCCAAGGAACTTATCTAGATGTGTGGTGAGCACCTTGAACCCCCAAGCGCTTCACAGAAGTTTATAACGCAGAGCCGTGAAAATAAAAAATATTTTTTTTTCCACAAAAAAAAAATGATTTTTAGCCAGCAATTTTTTTTTCACAGGGGTAGCAGGATAAATTGGCCCCAAAAGTTGTTGTCCAGTTTGTTCTGAGTACGCTGATACCTCATATGTGGGTGGGGACCACTGTTTGGGTACACGTCGGGGCTCGGAAGGGAAGTAGTGACATTATGAAATGCTGACTTTGATGGAATGGTCTGCGGGCATCATGTTACATTTGCAGAACCCCTGATGTACCTAAACTGTGGAACCCCCCACAAGTGACCCCATTTTGGAAACTAGACCCCCCAAGGAACTTATCTAGATGTGTGGTGAGCACCTTGAACCCCCAAGTGCTTCACAGAAGTTTATAACGCAGAGCAGTGAAAATAAAAAATATTTTTTTTTCCTCAAAAAAAATGATTTTTAGCTAGCAATTTTTTTTTTCACAAGGGTAGCAGGATAAATTGGACCCCAAAAGTTGTTGTCCAGTTTGTCCTGAGTACGCTGATACCCCATATGTGGGGGATGACCACTGTTTGGGTACACGTCGGGGCTCGGAAGGGAAGTAGTGACATTATGAAATGCTGACTTTGATGGAATGGTCTGCGGGCATCATGTTACATTTGCAGAACCCCTGATGTACCTAAACTGTGGAACCCCCCCACAAGTGACCCCATTTTGGAAACTAGACCCCCTAAGGAACTTATCTAGATGTGTGGTAAGCACCTTGAACCCCCAAGTGCTTCACAGAAGTTTAGAACGCAGAGACGTGAAAATAAAAAATATTTTTTTTTCCTCAAAAAAAATGATTTTTAGCCAGCAATTTTTTTTTTCACAAGGGTAGCAGGATAAATTGGACCCCAAAAGTTGTTGTACAGTTTGTCCTGAGTACGCTGGTGCCCCATATATGGGGGGGAACTATTGTTTGGGCACACGTAAGGGCTCGGAATGGAAGTAGTGGCGTTTTGAAATGCAGACTTTGATGGAATGGTCTGCGGTCGTCATTACGTTTGCAGAGCCCCTGATGTGCCTAAACAATAGAAACCCCCCACAAGTGACCCCATTTTGGAAACTAGACCTCCCAAGTAACTTATCTAGATGCCTGGTGAGCACTTTGGACCCCCAAGTGCTTCACAGAAGTTTATAACGCAGAGACGTGAAAATAATAAAAAAAAAAATTTTCCACAAAAATATTTTTTTAGCCCCCAAATTTTTATTTTCCCAAGGGTACCAGGAGAAATTAGACCCCCAATGTTGTTGTGCAATTTTTCCTGAGTACGCTGATACCCCATATGTTGGGGTAAACCACTGTTTGGGCACACGTCGGGGCTTGGAAGGGAGGAAGCACCGTTTAACTTTTTGAACGCAAAATTGGCTGGAATCAATGGTTGCACCATGTCGCGTTTGGTGACCCCCTGATGTGCCTAAACAGTGGAAACCCCTCAATTCTAACTCCAGCCCTAACCCCAACACACCCCTAACCACAGCCCTAACCCCAACACATCCCTAACCCTAATTCCAACCCTAACCATAACCCTAACCCCAACAGACCCCGAACCCTAATCCCAACCCTAGCCATAACCCTAACCACAAGCCTAACCCTAATTCCAACCCTAACCCTAATTCCAACCCTAACCCTAATTCCAACCCTAACCCTCTTTCCAACCCTAACCCTCTTTCCAACCCTAACCCTTTCCAACCCTAACCCTCTTTCCAACCCTAACCCTCTTTCCAACCCTAACCCTCTTTCCAATCCTAACCCTAACCCTCTTTCCAACCCTAACCCTCTTTCCAACCCTAACACTAACCCTCTTTTCAACCCTAACCCTCTTTTCAACCCTAACCCTAACCCTCTTTTCAACCCTAACCCTAACCCTAACCCTCTTTTCAACCCTAACCCTAACCCTAATGGAAAAAAAAAAAAAAAAATATTATCTTTATTTTATTAGTACTGCCTACCTATGGGGGTGATAATCGGGGGGTTTATTTACTTTTTCTTTCATTTTGATCACTGTGAGAGTGATCAAAATGAAAGAATAGAATCTGCAGCCGGCAGATTCGGGCGGGCGCACTGCGCATGCGCCCGCCATTTTCAAAGATGGCGGCGCCCATCATCCGGACCCGAGGGACACCGGGAGGGACGGGGGGACACCGGAGGTACCGGGGGGGGTGAGGGGGGGATCGGAGGCTGGCGGGGAGCAGAGGGAATGGGAGGGGGGCAGATGATGACAGCGGCGGCAGATCGCCGCTGTCATTCAGTTGCGGGGGGCGATCGCCGGTGGGGGGGGGTGGAATCGGTGTCTCCAGCCATGTCCGATGCTACAGCAGCATCGGACATGGCTGGATTGTAATATTTCATCAATTTTCATTGATGAAATATTACTATCGCTCTGATTGGCTGTTTCACTTTTAACAGCCAATCAGAGCGATCGTAGCCACGTGGGGGCGAAGGCACACCCCCTGTGGTGAATTACAAAGCCCCCTGTATCTGCGGGTCGGGTGACCTTTCAGTGACCCCGGTCACCCGACCCGCAGGGGGGGCTTTGAAGTCATGACGCCACATAGGCGTCACTGGTCAGATTTGAACCAGGTTTCATGACGCCTATGTGGCGTCATTGGTCGTGAAGGGGTTAATAAAGCTTTGTTATTTTATGGCATTATGCTTCCTTGATCTTTTTGGATGATGTTGATATTGGGAAGTGCCACTTATCTAGGCCCCACTTTTTGAATGCATTACTATACAGCTGAACGCTCCGGTCCGAACCGCCGGTGGCAGTGTCAGGTATTAAGGCGAGACACTCGCGCGAGTTTCTCCCATTGCACTCGCAAGTGTGACTCCAGCCGATTACTCTTTATTATGAGTGAAGAAAAGAGTAGATGAGCCTACGGGCTCAGCAGAACGTATGATTGTGAGCGATCACATGTTTTACTGCATCATTAATTTATTATTTCATGTACTATAGGACATGGTATGCTTTCCAGTTGTAGATAAAATAGAAATATGGAACAGACTGATGCAATTGTTAGATAGATACGGGCAGTATACTGACTTATAGGTCATTGAGGCCATTCACACATTAGATTTGTTTTCACTGTCCCGTGTGTCTGATAAAAAGTTTTAGCTGATCAGTCTTGGCCATCCAATTATACAGAATGCAAACTATCCATTGTCACATGTGAATATAGCTTCTGGGTGCATTCACATAGATGTTCGGCAATGTTTTCGATTTTCTCAGAAAGAAAAGCCCACCATGCTGTGTTATTTTTGCCATTAAAACAATGGAAGCCACAGTAGGACCACTAGAAAGTTAATTGAGTCCATCTGCGCTGTTTGGATCTGTCGTATGAAAGGGAGATTTTGGCTCCTAGCAAAGAGGTGATTGGAATAAAGAGAAATTCACTTAGATTAAAAGTCACAATTAAAAAGGCCTAGATAAAGATAACAGAAATATGTGCATGGTGACTCAATACTATAGGTATAGAGGTCTGGCTTGCTTTCCAGAAGGGTGGGGTATTTAGGTCACAACTCCATCAGCCATGGATCATTGTTGCACGTCCAAACCAGAATAATGTTGCACATTATGATGAGTCAGTTGTGCATAAATGAAAACTCAGCATACTGTCCTCATACTGATGACCATGTCAGCATTGCCTGAGTCATCAGATGGGGCGGTGCACGCACAGTATGATCCGAGTGACGTTGCAGGGGCCAGTCTAATGATCTGCACAGGTGCCGTTCCCCTCTGCTGAGACAACTCCAGGTGGTGAATCAGTGCCTGCACGGAATCACTGCCTGGAGTTGTCTCATAACAGAATGCAGCACATATGTAGATTGATAGCCCGGTAACCTCTGATAAGACGACCATGGGCAATAACTCGGTGCCTGCGCACAATCTCAGGCAGAGCAAGAGAGAAGAAGGACCTGTCCGGAAAAAAAATTAAGGCCAGCAAAATAAGAAGACAGTCACTTGCGATTAAAACCTGACAGATTGCGCTACAGTTTTTATACTACATACTACAATAAAAGTATGGAATTAATAAGCATCAATTCGAATCCACAAGCAGCTTTTTCCTCTTTAGCCTGAGAGCAGCATAATGTAGAGCGAGAGTCTGATTCCACTTATTAGGCTGTACTTTCAATACAATTAGTGTTTTATCAGCAAGAAATTATCTTTATCTCACATGCAGGCATTTCAGGCAAATCTGCATATTCCCGCCCCCACCTTTGATTGGCAGCTTGCTGGCAATAAACAGTGTACACAGGAGCTGCCAGTCAGGGGAGTGGGTGAGGTATCACAAAACTTAACATTTTGACCAGTGCTACATCTACAACAGAGAAAACAGGGATGCTATCAAAACTGCACCAAGCAGGTCCAGTAAGTGATATGTTGTCGGAATAGGGTATCTGCCCCTCATCATGCTGCTCTCGGATTACATCAGAAAGACCTACTGACATATTCTTTTTAACCCCTTTGCGACTTTGAATGTATTTATATGTCCAGGTCGGTAGGTACTTACCGACCTTGAACGTATGGATACTTCATAAATTTAATGCGGCAATGCGATTGCGGTCGCAGTGATCTCAATAAGGTGCTGCTGATTCTCACAGCAGGGCACCTAGAGTCGTCATCTCGAGGGGTGTTACGATTACTGTGATCAGACATGCATAACACTGGGGAACAATTTGAAAAAAATTTTCTGTTGAGTTAGGTTTTTGAGCTGATTTATAATAAAATTGGCATGCTGATTCCAAAAATGTAGTCAGTTTTTTTCTATCACGTCAAGTTTTTCCTCCTCAACTTACCTGCCATAGAAGCACAATTGCACTGATTTCTGTAATAAGACTTGTTATCTGAGTACAATTCGACTCATATAGAGCTACGTGGCAACTTGTAAGAGTAGTCACAACTGAGACAGTGTGGTGAGAGGTGTGTACAGCTCCCAATACGTCATAATTATCAATATCTTTACACAAAAAATGTATCATAGTAGGAATAAATTGGATTTGTGATAGCTTTTCTCTTTACATTGGGCGCTTAGTTGTAATTTATATATCTTTTATGATTTTTTTCTTTGTTAGTTTTCAAAGCTTGTAACTTTCCATCTCAGTGTTTTATTTGCTTATGTACATATTTCCTTTGTTTCAGATCATGTCTGCTCCTTCTTCCTCTCGTCGTAAATGCCTAAACAACCCTGACTCCTTCTGCTATATTTGTGGTGTTTTCACCATTCCAGTTCAAAGGGCAAACATCAGTGCATTTGTCAAACAAGCATATTTTGCATATTTTAAAGTAAAACTCGGTGATCAAGATAAGCCATGGGCCCCTCACATAGTGTGCAAGCAGTGTGTCGAGAGTTTACGGATGTGGACCAAAGGAACACGTGAAAAGTTGGCATTTGGTATCCCCATGGTGTGGAGAGAGCAAAAAAGTCATTCCACAGACTGTTACTTCTGTTTAGTGAAAACATCAGGATTTAACAGGAAAAATAAAAGTAAAATAGAATATCCAAATCTACCGTCAGCTATCAGACCAATGCCTCATTCAGCTGAAATTCCAGTGCCAGTTTTCGAACAGCTACCATCTCTAGAAGTTCTGAGTGATGTTGACGAACACTTTGACAGCAATGATGCAGAATTTGAAAGTCACAAGGATTCAGTTCGTAAGGGATTTGATCAGCACGAGTTAAATGATTTAGCACGTGAATTGGGCTTATCAAAAAAAGCTTCAGAATTACTAGCATCAAGGCTGAATGAGAAACAGTTACTTGAACAAGGAGCGAAGGTATCATACTTTCGTACTAGAGAAAGTACATTTTTGCAGTACTTTCGGTGTGACAGCGGTTTTGTGTTTTGCCATAATATTCCTGGTTTACTACAAGAATTAGGGCTTTCAATGTACAATCCAAATGAATGGCGACTGTTTATTGATAGCTCAAAGCGGAGTCTTAAGTGTGTCCTTCTACACAATGGCAATTTATTTGGTGCAGTCCCTATTGGGCATTCTGTCTCTCTTCGTGAAGAACATGGAGATGTAAAGAGAGTTATTGAGTTATTGAAATATGACACACACAATTGGATCATCTGTGTTGACCTTAAAATGGTTTGCTTCCTTCTTGGTCAGCAACGTGGGTACACAAAGTATCCCTGCTTTCTCTGTATGTGGGATAGCAGAGCTCGAGAAAAGCATTGGGTTGAGTCGAATTGGCCTCCAAGATCTGGTCTTAAACCTGGAGATCCTAACATTCTACATCAGCCACTTGTTGACAGGAAGAATATACTATTCCCACCTCTGCACATAAAACTAGGTCTCATGAAGCAATTTGTAAAAGCATTGCCAACTGACGGCGACTGTTTTAAGTACATCATGTTGGCACTTCCTGGACTGTCCATTGAAAAAAATCAAGGCTGGTGTGTTTGATGGTCCACAAATTCGACAGCTCATCAAAGATGAACATTTCACCGGGACTATGTCAGATCTTGAGAAGAATGCTTGGTTATCATTCAAAGACGTCGTCAAGAACTTTCTTGGAAATACACGTGCAAGTAATTACAAAGAAATTGTTCAGAAACTATTGGAGAGCTACAAAGTGCTTGGTTGCAACATGAGTATTAAACTACATTTTCTGCATTGCCATCTTGCCAACTTTCCGGAAAATCTTGGTGCTGTTAGCGATGAGCAAGGTGAACGATTTCACCAAGATTTGAAGGTTATGGAAGACCGTTACCAGGGTAGATGGGATGTACATATGATGGCTGACTATTGCTGGAGCATCAAACGTGATTGTCCTCAAGTTAAACACTCCAGAAAAAGCTATAAATGTACATTTTTACCTTAAATACTTGCATATATATATATATATATATCCTTTGTAAAAACATGATAGTGTTAAAAAACATATTTGTCATGCCTATTTCTTATATATTTCATTTTTTGTTCATATTTGTACTATTTAAAAAAAAAAAAAACTTTTTAGGTACAGTAGTTTACATATTTTTGAGAAGACAAAAATCCTATAGTTCAAAAACTTGACGTGATAGAGAAAAACTGAGATCATTTCTGGATTCAGCATCCAAAAATTAATTAAGAACAGTTGTCTGACCTAACTCTTAAAAAATTGCGTTCCCCAGTGAATTGATTAGTGTCTGTGTTCGCTTTTGGCAAGGCCTTTTTTTTCTTTTCTGTCTATTTTTTTATCACCCTTTTGCACTACATCTGTGTGTGCCCTACAGCCGTCGAGTGCTGATCACTGAAGCACATCAGTAATTGACCTCCGGTTGTTGTTTTTTGTGTGAAAAAAGAATCAAAATAAATAATGTAGATTAGTTGATAGGACTAGATTAGAGACAGTAAAAATATACCATAGTAATTTGTGTCTATTACATTATTTTTTACTGAATTTAGCTAGGATTAGTGTCAGTGCAGAAAAAAGAATCACATCTGCGCTTGCATTCTACAGATGTTGAGCATATCAGTGATCATCCTCTGGTTGTTGCTTTTTTTCTGAGTGTGAAGAAAAGAATAAAAGCAATGTTGATTAGTTCATAGGACTAGATTAGGGACAATAAAAATATACCATAGTAATCGGCGTTTACTATAATATTTTTCTACTAAATTTAGTTAAGGTGAGTGTCAGCATGAAAAAATAAGAATCACATTCGTGGATGCGTCCTACAGCCGTCGAGCGCTGATCAGTGATCAACCTCCGGTTGCTGCTTCTTTTTGTATGAGAAAAAGAATTAAAAAAATTAAATTAGTTGATAGTAATAGATTAGGGACAGTAAAAATATACTGTCTACTATGGTATTTTTTACTGAATATAGTCAGGGCTAGTGTAGGATAGTTGCAGACGCTCAGTAATTTTTTTTTTTTTACTGACGTACATTTAGTTATCTTTTTCTTTCTAGATTCTTTTCTTTTTTTTTTCTTTTCTAAATAAAAAAGTTTATAACACACACATACACCTGAATAAAATTTGGTACACACACAAACATCGCATGTGTGACAAAATGTCCCGCTCATCCAAATCACTTTATTCAGTGCAGGAGGCATAAACTTTCCTTACCTCAAACACTTATAGTGAGGGAGAAGATCCCACATTCCTTTATTTTTCCTAGTCCTCAAGTGATACTGAACTGCCACACAGACGCTATAAGACAGAAAATGAACTATCACCCTGTTAGGCGTCGGATTCCTGCCTCTGCACAGGAGGAATCTCGAGCCGTGCCTTTTGCGGTCTCCCATTCAGTCCCAGAGGAGGCTGCTCAGCAACGACGTCATTCATGGCGTCTTGATGAGGCCAGTGCTGTCGGTTCAGTTGCTGCTGCCATCTCAGGGATAGTGATAGCAGCCTGCACTGGTCAGCAGCAAGCAGCTACTGGGACTAAGTCCTTCTTTCGGGCTACTGAGCATGCCTGTGGGACGACCTCTAATTGCAGGTCGGAGGTCACATGCTCAGGTCCTCAAGCAGCTTGGATTGGACCATCAGGAAAAAGGTTTGCATGGCTGCTCAGCTATGCGCTAATATAGACTCTGATGGTTAGTTGTGTGTGTGATGACGGATGTATGAGACTGGTGACTGACTCATTATGAAACCACTACCCTCGGTTGTGTATGAGTTAGGGTTTAGGGAGATAGAGTCAGCGCCAATAGTGGCATAACCTATGTGCCTCAGAGCATCCTGCTTTCCACACGAGCGTTAGCACCAGATAGCACAAGTCAGCACAAGGCACCACTGGACCGCATGTGCAGCAGTGTTCTTCTCAGTGGCGCCGTGCGCAATTCAAGTGCTTTCCTCCCTCATCTAGGTGGTTAGTGGCGTCTGCTGAACCAGTGCAGTGTGCACGTGGTGCAATTAGATTATTTAGTTCAGGCACCGCAGTTGCGATGTCGAATGCTAGTGGGACTAGAGGGACTCTAACCCTGTGTCCTTGGGGCAGAGTCCTGTGTCTCTTAACTAGTGTTCACCTTGCCAAGCCCTGTGAGGTTAACAGGCTCTGTCACTTACGTTCTGTGGATCTGTGCAGTAACAGAGTTCACTCCTGTACACACCGGGTCAGCGGTTACTGCTATGAATGGGTCACCGAGGAGAAAAAGATTAAACAAGCTATGTCACAGAAAACCAGAGAGGTTGGTAACTATGCAGATTGCAGATCCCTGATCTTAACCACACAACTAGCAGCAGCCGTGGAGCGTGCCTACGGTGATCCTAGACGCTTCGTCACAGCTGGAGGACTACATAAGTCTAAAGCAAGAAAAGGGGAAAACTAACTGCCCCAGAGCAGACCCCAAAGGAAAGACAGCCCCCACACATGTAAAAAATGAGGATGATTGACCTCATGGAGATCAACATCCCACACTGCGGAGACACCATCACGTGTTTCTCAACGCAGTGATTCCCAAAGGAAAGACAGCCCCCACACATGTATTGACGGTGAAACAAGATGAAAGCACAAACACAGGTAGGAAAATAGGCTGAGCAAACGATGGGGCCCAAACTAACTAGACAGAATAGGAAAGAAAAGACACTGTCTGCAATCTGCCAAAAACCCTACAAAAATAATGTCCAACACTTCTGATAGCAAATTTAACCCTGAAGTCACTAGACTTCTCCCACTATATCAGCACTCTGAAATATTCTGAGACAGAGCAAAAAGAGGCCAATCTAATAAAGGACAAAAAAAGCAAATTGGCAAATACAGATAAATAAGAGTGGAAATTCAGTACAGCCCCAGTCGGAGCTGGCTGACCACACAAAAAACTGAATAGACCAGCAAAATCAAGTGTGAACATTAGCAGAAAACTTAGCTTGAAATGACTGGAACAGAGCTGAAGACCAAGACCTGACAAGCAAAAGGAATCACCAGCACCAGAATAGGGCGTCGGCTGTCTTAAATCCAGTCTGAGATTCCTGAGGTCCAATCGTCATCCTCATTATCAGGTGGCAGATCTCTACTGACTAAATCAGCCTCACTACCTCCAGTTACCACCAGAGAAATCCTGGAAGGAGAACTCACAACTGGTGGACCGGAAAATGAACTCACAATGGTACTCCCCTCTTGAGGAGGGGTCACCGAACCCTCATCCACGCCACCAGGCCGATCAGGATGGGCCCGGTGAAAATCATGAACCAATCTATTGGCATGAATATCAGAGGCAGAGACCTAAGAATTATTCTCCTGGCCATAACCCTTCCATTTGACCAAATACTGGAGTCTCCGTCTAACCAAACGAGAATCCAATATTTTCTCTACCTCATATTCCACATTGCCTTGAACCAACACAGGGTCAGGAGGTGCCGCCATAGGAACCACTGGCTCAACAAACCTCTTCAACAGAGACTTGTGAAATACGTTATGGATCTTGAACGTAACTGGGAGAGCCAATCAAAAAGAAACAGGATTAAGAATCTCCAAAATCTTATAAGGTCCAATAAATCTTGGCTTAAATTTTGGAGATGCAACCTTCATAGAAATATTCTTAGACGACAACCAAACCATATCACCCACTTTAAACCGGGGACCAATGGTCCTATGCCGGTTGGAAAATCGCTGGGCCTTTTCCTGAGAGAGTGACAACTTATCCACCACTTGGTCCCATATCTGCTGCATTCTCTCAACCACAGTGTCCACACCTGGGCAGGACAAAGATTCCACTTGCCCTGAAGAGAATCGAGGATGAAACCCAAAATTACAGAAAAAGGGTGACATCAAAGTGGCAGAACTAGCTCTATTGTTCAGTACGAATTCGGCCAAGGGCAAAAATGAGACCCAATCATCATCTTAAATAAGACTACAAGGTCTGGTTTGTTCTCTCAGTTTGTCCATTGGTCTGAGGATGAAATGCAGAGGAAAAAGATAACTGAATTCCCAGTTTAGAACAAAAGACCCTCCAAAATCTGGAAGCAAAATGGACTCCTCTGTCCGACACAATGTTCTCAGGAATCCCGTGCAAACGAACCACCTCTTGTAAAAACAGGGGCACCAACTCAGAAGAAGATGGCAACTTCGGGAGTGGTACAAGATGGACCATCTTGGAAAATCTATCACAAATCACCCAGATAACAGTCATTCTCTGAGAAACAGGGAGATCAGAAATAAAATCCATTGAAATGGGGCATCAACAAACCACTAGAACGAGAACAGGACTTGGACCTGGAACAAGTCCCACAGGACTGCACAAAATTCCTGACATCACAAGATAAGGCAGGCCACCAAAAAGACCGACTCACCAAATCTCTGGTACCAAAAATACCCGGATGACCAGCCAGCGCGGAGCAATGAATTTCAGCCATCACTCTTTTCCTCCACTGGTCAGGGACATACAATTCCCCCACAGGGCATCGTTCAGGTTTGTCCTCCTGAAATTCCTCCAGGGCAAGTCTCAAATCGGGTGAAATGGCGGAAAGAACCACACCCTCACCTAGAATGGTAGTAGGCTCGGTCACATCAAGAGAATCCGCAAAGAAACTCCTAGAAAGGGCGTCCGCCTTAACATTCTTAGTGCCAGGAAGAAAGGTGACCACAAAATTAAAACGCGTGAAAATCAAGGCCCACCTAGCTTGTCTAGGATTCAAGCGCTTGGCTGATTCAAGAGAAATCAAATTCTTGTGGTCGGTAAGGACCACAACTTGATGTCTAGCTCCCTCCAACCAATGTCTCCACTCTTCAAATGCCCACTTCATGGCCAACAACTCCCGATTCCCCACGTCATAGTTACGTTCAGATGGGGAAAATTTTCAGGGGCGGAGCCTGAACGTTGGTGGAGCAAGAAGCAGGAAACCTGAGCTCCCGGACAAAAGCACCAAAAGGGGCTCTAATATCACCAGAGCTTTTTTTTTTATACCATCCCCGCATTACAACCCAAACCAGGACCCCACTGGATCGCCTAGACCCTGAGTGGCGAGTCACATTCGGGATAAAGAAGAGATTCATCTAACTGGGGCCCTGCCGGCGGGAGATTGCCGGAGTGGCGGAAGGATACATTGCTAACAGCACCATCACCTCGGGCAGAAGACTTCACCCCTGACCTAAGGCTGACAGATAAGAGAGACCCAGGAGCTGACCCTCCCCGGCAGATAAGGTACCACTGCGAAATCCCCAGACCAGGACACACAAAAGCGCTACTGTTCTCATAGCTGGGGGACGGCTACAGAGAGTGTGTATCACGCTGCAGCACTGAAAATAGTCCCGTCGGGCTTGCAGAAGACACGCTGCCCCGGACCTAGAATAGACGTGCAGCTGCACGCTTCAGCCTCCTCCCCTCTCTGCAAACAGTGAGAGAGATCTGAGGGAATCAAGCGTCTCCGGGAGCAGAGGTAACGCTGAAATAACAGAAGCAAGGTGACGGAGTGTCTTGAGCAGGGGGGTCTGATTCAGGGGACAGAGAATCAGGAGAGCATGGTCATTCTACCTAACTCCGTAGCAATAAAGGAGATAGCTCTGATCAATCAAGTGGGGGCCTGAGACTGTCTGACCCGAGGGGTGCGAGGAGAGAAGGGAGTAATATTAGGAGCCTTAGATCTGTATTAAGCGCTCCCCCCACCAGTGCTGTCCCTACACCTTCCCTCCCCCCCTTATCTGCTTTCTAATTAACCCATGTTATACCAAGCTGAACGGATATAAGAGACGATTCTCTGGAAAACTAACAGAACGTGGTTATAGATTGCCATCTAGTGACCAGAGCCAAAACGACATCTCTTTCCATTGTTTATCACCTATAAGATTGGACATAAAATGGAATATTAGCTGAATCCATAGCCAGCGAGAGGAACTCTAATCTTCAAACTGCTCTATTCTTCTCTTCTTTAGATAATTGCAAAAATGGGGAGATCTAGCGTTAAAACGCAAAAAAGCATGCCCAAATCTACAAAATCCATTACGCAAACAGACGTGGATAATTTTCTTAAAAAACAAACGGTTCCGTCAGATTCTCTTAAATCACCCAAGCTTCGTGATTTGACCTCATTAGAAGATTCAGATACTGAACCGGAGAGTGACTCTGACACGGGAAGCACAGCAAGATAGGCCTTAGTCACTCGTTCGTTCATCAAACGTATATTGTCTAAAGCTCTCGAGCCAATAGGACAAGAACTTGCAGAGATAAAACACGACCTAAAACTTCAAGGTCACAGACTTGAGACATTGGAAAATTCGCAAGTTGCCATGACACAAAGTTCGAACGCTGTACTAGACTCTTTAAAGGTCCATGAAATCCAACTACATACAATTCACACGGTGTTAGAGGATCATGAAAACAGAGAACGTTGTAACAACGTAAGAGTTAAAGGCCTTCCTGAAACAGTGGCCTTTGAGGCGTTATGGAAAGCAACACAAGAGATATTCAAAGGTCTACTTAATGAATCAGATCCACAGGAAATCGAACTGGTGAGAGTACACAGAGCACTACGTCCGAGGCCTTCTCAAGGGGAAACTCCACGAGATGTGATCTGTCGCTTCCTCGATTACCGAGTAAAAGACTTAGTTCTCCGCAGAGCGCGGGAGGCGCAGGAGATCTTGTATGAAGGCTCACAAATTAAACTTTTCCAGGATTTATCAGCTAACACTCTCAGAAAGCGGAGGATTTTGAAACCATTCACTGAAGCATTGATAAAAAAAGGCATCCGTTTTAGATGGTTGTTCCCGTTTGGAGTACATATAACAAAAGGAGACAAAAGTATTCAAGCAAGAACATCACAAGACATCAAAGAGGCATGTGAATCCTTGGGGATTGAGCTGGAGGCTTACCCAGACCTGGAGCCCTTCCATTCGGCGACCCTATTGCACCCGCTACCAGATGACCCGGCGTGGCAGATAGCCCTGACGCCAAAATCACAAAGGCTGAAAAGGAAGCTAACAAAGACCTCGCCTCCTAAGGACTCCAGAGACACTACTTGATCTTTAAGTTAGACCTAGATTTTGCAGTTAAATTTTCTTGGTGTCTACCCCAGCTGGGGTATCGAATATGGTTGAAGCAAATTTGATGGGGTTGGCGTGCTTTTCCAAATATGGGTAAGCACTGCTGCCACATCTATCCAATAATTCGTTATAAGGTTTTAACCTAGATCTAGTTACAGCCCAAACTGGGCAATCTCCTAGAATGGAGCATTTCATATTTCATATTTAGTTTATAAGGTTGATTGGAATTTTCCTCAAGCTGGTGTAGGGTTCGAGCAGGCTCACAGGATGCAGTGACGAGACACGAGACTGAATGTGGGGTGAAATAAACTTTTATAAGTTTTAAAGCCGCAAGGGCTAAAACTGCTTAAATCAGACAAAAGGGGAAACACTTATTTGTCCTCGCAGGGACTCGTAAAACAACATAAAAAAAACAAAAAGGGTCCTTATTTTCTCTATAATACACTTAGCCTTCCGGGCGTCGCTCGAGTTCACGACCACTCAGGGGTTGCAGATGTGGCTGCCTTGTAATCCACGACTTCCCGGAAGGACTTGTGCTTGTCCAGCCCCGAAGAGACCAGAACGATGGGGCGCAGCAGGCCCTTAAGAAACTGGACGGTGGGGCGCAACGGGCCCTGTAGTAACCGGAACGATGGGGCACAACAGGCCCTGAAGAAACCGGAACGATGGGGCACAACAGGCCCTGAAGAAACTGGGCGGTGGGGCGCAACGGGCCCTAAAGAAATGGGGTCGGTGGGGCACAACGGGCCCTGAAGAAGCTGGCACGGTGGGGCACAACAGGCCCTGAAGAAATGGGGTCGGTGGGGCACAACGGGCCCTGAAGAAGCTGGCACGGTGGGGCACAACAGGCCCTGAAGAAGTGGGGTCGGTGGGGCACAACGGGCCCTGAAGAAACTGTTCAGGGGGTCAATCTCCCAGGCGTCCGTTTAGAGGCGCTCGTTCCCCAGCCAGGTCATGACGCAGTTTCAAAAAAGACATAAACGTTAACAAATTCTGCTCAGTGTCCCCTCAGTAACCGGGACGGGCTCTGCGGCCGCCTATAGCGAGGTGACGTCCCCTGAGGTCGGTGATGACGGGGCCGCGGCTGTGGGAGAAGACAGGGGGGCAGTGTCCTGGCCACTGTACCGGATTGCTGTGTCGTCGCAGCGGTCGCCTGAGATCCCGGTCCTGTCACACCACGGAGGGAATCAGCGGCCGTCACTTTATCTGAATCTTTGCGGGGGGAAACTCCCGGGGAGAGTCTCTTACGCGTCAACCTTCGGTAAGTCTCAAATTTCCCTTTTTCAGACTCCTGCCTGTCTCTCTTTTCCACACCGTCAGTTGCCACAGTCCTCTCTCTGCCGCACGGCTTCCTCTCTCCTGTCAAGCTCTCTGCCAACTGCCACCTCAGCGCGTCCCCTGCTCCTTTTACCCTCGCCCCGCCCCCTGTTGCCCTGACAACTTCAGTCGCATGTCTCCCTTTGTAATCCCCCTGATGTGGTTTCTTCAACAACCCTGATGGCGGTCCCCCTGGTTCCAGCCCAATCACTGTATGGGGGTCCTCCTCCCCACATTCCCCCACCCTGTAAGCTCGCCAGTCCTCGGGCGAGGGTGTTAGTCTATTGAGATTGGTCTGTAAAGGTGTCAATATTTGTTGCCATACGAACTGGTCTTGTTCATACCGTTCGGGGGGTTTGCCGGCTGTTGACCGCTCGGAGCGTCTAAGTTCGACTGGGGTGGAATCTTCTGGGGTGGTGGACGTCGGTGAGCTGCAAGATGCCGGTGGGTTAATTGTGTCAATTGGCTCATTATTGGGTGGAGGGCCCTTGGGAACTGGAGGGAAATCCTCGTCGTCTGAGTCCCAGCATATGGACTCCGGTTCGGATGTCTTCGGGACGGGTTCCAGTTGCTTCGGGTCGGAAGAAATACACAGGCGTAACATATTACGATGCACAATGCGAGTGGGCAGTGTTTCATCCTGCTCGGGCTGTATTTCGTACACAGGTCCTTCTGAATGGATACGGCGTAGTACCCGATAAGGACTCTCTTCCCAACGTGACTCCAGTTTATTCTGGGGGCGTTGATCTAGTACAAGCACACGGTCCCCGCTTTGGAGATGGGGAGGGGAGGTTGTATTCTTCCCGGGGTGTTCCCAGTCTTGAAGTTTGGTATGTACAATTCGGTGAAGAGTTTGCAACCTGTGGCGATGATTTCGGACCCAAGACGACACTCCGGTCCAGGGCCGAGGCTCTTCGGGGTCCAACTCTACCTCCGTGATCCCTTTACCCTCTCGTCCGAACAGCAGGAAATAAGGAGTATAGCCCGTTACTCGATGTACCCGATTATTATAAACCCACACTAATTCAGAAACATATTCAGGCCAACGAGCTTTCTTGTCACTCTCCAGAGTGCGTAGCATTTGAATCAATGTCCGATTAAATCGCTCACAAGCCCCATTCCCTTGCGGGTGATATGGTGTGGTCCGGGATTTATCAATCCCATAAAGATGATGTAGTTCCTCCATAACTTTCCCCAAAAAACATGCTCCCTGGTCGGAATGTATGCGTTGAGGACAGCCGTACACTTGTATAAAATTTCTGCAAATTGCGGAGGCGGCTGACTCCGCGGTCTGGTCTCGAGTAGGGGTGACCACAGCGAATTTAGTGAAATGATCCACCATGACGAGGCAGTGTTCGTATCCCTGGAATGCGGGACCAATGTGCAGATAATCCACCGTCAAGAGCTCCAAGGGTTCTGAAGTCACAATCGTCTGTGTTGCGGCCCTCTGAGCAGGCGGTTTGGCCAATTCACATAAGCGGCAAGTACGACAAACTTCGTCCACAACAGCCGACAAGCGTGGGTGATAAACTTTATGTTGTAACCATTGCAAAGTCTTTTTGACTCCAAAGTGGGCCCCTTTTTCGTGAGCCTCTCGAGCCAGTTCGTGTAGCTGAGCTCCGGGCGTAACCACCTGCCAAACAGTCGTTGAGGTTGTTTGCGAAGTGATCTTACGGTACAGTAATCCCCTTTGGATAATCAGTCTCTCCCATTGTCGCAGCATCAGCGACAGGTCTTGGGTCAAAGCTTGTCGTTGAGTGTCAGTGGGTAATTGACCAGCAGCGACCCATTTCCGGAGAAGTCCAACTTCTTCATCTTCTTGTTGCTGTTGTATCCACTTATTACGAGATTGTTCCAGGATGCCCCTGTGGGCCTCTGGGGAAGATACTTTTGCATCAACATTGGTGAGCACGGCAGCGGTAAGAGCGAACGGTATTTCCTCTCCTTCTAATTCTTCGTCTCGATTCTGTCCAGGAGTTGTATGTCGAATCCTAGAGAGAGCATCTGCATGAACATTCTCGGCCCCTCTTTTGTAAATAATCTTGTAATTGTACTTCGCCATTCGGGCCACCCATCGCTGCTCCAAAGCCCCCAACTTGGCGTTTTCCAAATGAGCCAGTGGGTTATTGTCAGTTCGCACTACCACCTCGGAGCCCGCTAGGTACTCTGCGAATCTCTCCGTCATAGCCCACACCACTGCGAGGAGCTCGAGCTTAAAAGAGCTGTAATTGTCAGGGTTACGCTCGGAGTCATGGAGTGAACGGCTTCCATATGCGATCACCCTTTCCCGGCCATCCTGAACTTGTGACAACACAGCTCCTAGCCCGTGAAGACTCCCGTCAGTGTGCAGGATGAACGGCTGAGAAAAATCCGCATAAGCCAACACTGGGGCATCCGAGAGTGCAGCCTTGAGATCTCGGAAGGCCTCTTCCTGAGGGTGTTGCCACTGGATTTTTCGCCCATTGGCCCCAGCGGGAGCCCCCTTCAGCAGGTCATGTAGGGCTCGAGCTCGACATGCAAAATTCTTTACGAAACGACGGTAATATCCAGCTAACCCCAGAAAAGCCCGCACGTCTTTCACCGTCTCGGGGGTAGGCCATTCCTGGATAGCAGCAATCTTCTCCCGGGATGGCCTCACACCTTCTGCCGAAACGACATGACCCAGATACTCAATCTGAGAGCGAAATAGGTGACATTTCTGAGGCTTCACCTTCAACCCGTACTTTTGCAGCCGGCTGAGTACCTGTCCCAACCGCTTCAGGTGGTCCTCGAAGGAGGCGGCATAGACGATGATGTCGTCCAGGTAGATCAACGTGGCCTCAAAATTGAGATCCCCTAGACATCGCTCCATCAATCGCTGAAATGTCCCGGGGGCGTTGGCCAGCCCGAATGGCATTCGATTAAACTCAAACAGTCCCATGGGCACTATGAACGCCGTCTTAGCTCTGTCCTCTTCTGACATAGGCACCTGCCAGTACCCACTGGCCAAGTCCAGGGTCGAAAAATATGTTGCTTTACCCAATGCAGACAGAGATTCTTCTATGCGGGGCAGTGGGTATGAGTCTTTAATAGTGCAAGCATTCAATTTGCGATAATCCACACAGAATCGTAGTGTACCATCTTTCTTCCGAACCAACACGATGGGGGCCGCCCAAGGGCTTTGACTTTCCCGTATCACCCCTTTTTGTAGCATCTGAGCCAGCAAAGTTTTCACCTCCTGATAGAGTTGTGGCGGGATCTGTCGATATCGTTCTCGGATAGGGGCCGCTCCTGCTGTGGGGATCTCATGAGTGATGGCGGTGGTACACCCAAAGTCGTCCTCATGACTAGCAAATACTTCATGGTACTGTCCCAGCAATGCTTTTACTTGTGAAAGTTGGGCCGCAGTTAGTCCAGAAAGCTCGGCCCGCATCTGCTCCAAAATATTTCGGCCCTTCTCTTGTGTCGAGACTTCGTGGGCCTGTAGGGTTCGTATTGTTACCTCCCCGGGATCCTCGGGGTGTACTCGTAATTGAACCGCAGCAGCGGGCAGCACTTCTTCTAGAGGCTTTACTAGTTTGGCCAGTACAGTCCGTGCTTTCAGAATGATATCTCGGTCTTCAAGGTTAACGCAGCGGACCAGGGCGGTTCCTTTTCGCACCGTAGCGAGGGAACGGGCCACCAGTATGCCAGGAGGTAAGTGCTCTGAGTGACACGGCTCCACCTGCACCTCTACGCCTTCCAAAGGTATCGGGGCCCGAATTGGCAGGGCCACCACTGTCTGTCCAGGAGGCAGCACAAGCAGGGGTGCTGCTGTCGCGATGACCTTGCCCAGAGCCTCACCCTCCTGGCAGTCCCGATGCACCCGCGCACCTCGCACCAGCTGCTGGAATACCTGTCCCTGAGCTGTGCGAGAACCCCACTGCTTCAGTGTCCTTTGTGTGGGATCATTAAGCAACAGGTTACCAAACTCTTTTAAAATATTCATGCCTAGGGTGACGGGGTGTCGTTGATCAGCTTCTCCTTGAGTCAGCACCACCCCTCTGCGGCCGAGGGGTTTACCGCACAACGTCACCTGCACCCACACTACCCCGGCAACCGGAACCGGCAGTTGGTTGGCGGCTACTAGTCTAATCATGGGCCCCCACTGAGGCCTTGCTGCCTCCGGAAAGTTTTGTTGAAAGTACGCTGCGGGCATAGTGGTTACTTGTGACCCCGTGTCCACCAGACACCGGATGGCCCGGCCCTCTACTTCTGCCCAAACTTCAGGACACTTTGCTACCAAATCTTCGGGACTTCCACCACCCCTAGTTGTGGTTTTCGGCTCCGAGCGGCGTCCCCCCAGCCCGGAGCCCTTTAGTTTAATGGCCGCCGGGGTGGGTATTCTCCCACGCCGCGGACACTCTCGGGCGAAGTGGCCTGGTTCTCCACACTCATAACACCGGGCCGGTAGAGATTGACCACCTCGCGGAGAGCGTGACCCCCAGGGACCGGGATTAGCACTGGGTCGTCCAGTCTCCGGTTCGGTTCTTCTCTTTACTTCAGCCAACTCGCTCTTTATATTTTTCAATTCACGCTTCATCTCCTCCACCCATTGAGGTTCCTCAACTGTGTTCGAGGAGGCCTCCACACCTCGGACCTTCCCCACGGGGACCGCCATCCCCTGCTCTTGCTCCTGAACCCGTGCCTGACTTCCCACTTCTGAAAAGTCGATTTGGGGATTCATTCTGATCCGTTCCCTTAAAGCCTGCTTTATCAGTGGATCTCGCAGTCCAGTCACCAGTAGGTCACGTAGGGTTATGTCAACAGGTCCTACCCCTACCCCATCTTTTCTTTCAATAGCCGTATGCAACTCTTGGAGTACATTCATATACTGAGTAATCGTCTCCCCCTCTGCCTGCATCCGGCTAAACAGTCGGGTCCTTAACTCTCCCACATTAGTGGGATCCCCGTGGGTCTGTTCCACTATCTGCAACACCTTTTCAAAAGTGTTGCGGTGCCCCGGGGGTTTCAACATCACTGACCTCCGCACCTCCCCGTCTAGGGCCATGAGTGCCACTTCAGCTTCCAGGTCAGGGGTCATTGGGTGCATCCGAAAAAGCCCCCTCATCCGCTCTGTCCAGCTCCATAGCATAGTATTTGAGCCAGAGAATCTAGGCAGGTTGTTCAACATGGCCCCCAATGAGATGCTGGTACGGGGACCCTCATTATTTACAGAGCTTACAGCTCCCCCATGTTCGGGGCTACCACTGTCCGCGCTCGGAGACTGCATCCTGCCGACTACGCCAAGTGTAGGGTTCGAGCAGGCTCACAGGATGCAGTGACGAGACACGAGACTGAATGTGGGGTGAAATAAACTTTTATAAGTTTTAAAGCCGCAAGGGCTAAAACTGCTTAAATCAGACAAAAGGGGAAACACTTATTTGTCCTCGCAGGGACTCGTAAAACAACATAAAAAAAACAAAAAGGGTCCTTATTTTCTCTATAATACACTTAGCCTTCCGGGCGTCGCTCGAGTTCACGACCACTCAGGGGTTGCAGATGTGGCTGCCTTGTAATCCACGACTTCCCGGAAGGACTTGTGCTTGTCCAGCCCCGAAGAGACCAGAACGATGGGGCGCAGCAGGCCCTTAAGAAACTGGACGGTGGGGCGCAACGGGCCCTGTAGTAACCGGAACGATGGGGCACAACAGGCCCTGAAGAAACCGGAACGATGGGGCACAACAGGCCCTGAAGAAACTGGGCGGTGGGGCGCAACGGGCCCTAAAGAAATGGGGTCGGTGGGGCACAACGGGCCCTGAAGAAGCTGGCACGGTGGGGCACAACAGGCCCTGAAGAAATGGGGTCGGTGGGGCACAACGGGCCCTGAAGAAGCTGGCACGGTGGGGCACAACAGGCCCTGAAGAAGTGGGGTCGGTGGGGCACAACGGGCCCTGAAGAAACTGTTCAGGGGGTCAATCTCCCAGGCGTCCGTTTAGAGGCGCTCGTTCCCCAGCCAGGTCATGACGCAGTTTCAAAAAAGACATAAACGTTAACAAATTCTGCTCAGTGTCCCCTCAGTAACCGGGACGGGCTCTGCGGCCGCCTATAGCGAGGTGACGTCCCCTGAGGTCGGTGATGACGGGGCCGCGGCTGTGGGAGAAGACAGGGGGGCAGTGTCCTGGCCACTGTACCGGATTGCTGTGTCGTCGCAGCGGTCGCCTGAGATCCCGGTCCTGTCACACCACGGAGGGAATCAGCGGCCGTCACTTTATCTGAATCTTTGCGGGGGGAAACTCCCGGGGAGAGTCTCTTACGCGTCAACCTTCGGTAAGTCTCAAATTTCCCTTTTTCAGACTCCTGCCTGTCTCTCTTTTCCACACCGTCAGTTGCCACAGTCCTCTCTCTGCCGCACGGCTTCCTCTCTCCTGTCAGGCTCTCTGCCAACTGCCACCTCAGCGCGTCCCCTGCTCCTTTTACCCTCGCCCCGCCCCCTGTTGCCCTGACAACTTCAGTCGCATGTCTCCCTTTGTAATCCCCCTGATGTGGTTTCTTCAACAACCCTGATGGCGGTCCCCCTGGTTCCAGCCCAATCACTGTATGGGGGTCCTCCTCCCCACACTGGCACTCTATGAAACAATGTCAGTAGGTAACTATGGTACGTTGGCATATTGGTCAATGATATTGTGCAACATAATAACATGGATGGTGTTAATATTGTGTTCTCCCCCTCTTCACTTTTTTGTTTCCTCTACCCTTTTCTCTCTCTCGTCTGCTCTACTTGACCTAGATCCCCTCTCCACCCCCATGGGCACAGGGATTCGTCTCCGTCGTGAGCTGCAAGGATACTACTGTGTACAGAAACATGATGGATACGGATAAGGTACACACCTTTATCTCTTTTAACGCACATGGGCTGAATTCTCCAAACACTAGACGCCACACATTACAACTATTCAAAAAACAGCAGGCAGCGGTATTGCTTATCCAGGAAACGCACTTCAAACCGGATAAATTGCCCTCCTTTGAAAGCTCGGTATATGATAAATGGTTTCATGCGACAACCACCCAATCCGGTTCCAGAGGGGTTTCAATAGCAGTGGCAAGGGGAGTGCCCTTCCAGTTAAGAGAAACTATGGCGGACCCTCAGGGTCGCTACATCTTTGTTAAAGGTCTACTAAATGGTGCCCTTGTAACATTGTGCAGTCTATACGCACCAAATAAAAAACTATTGAGATGGGTACTCTCAACACTGAGAAAAATTGATGGCTTTAGAGAGGGTGCATTGATAGTGGGTGGGGACTTGAATGTTGCATTAGAGCCTTTGCTAGACACGACCAAACAGAAAAGTTCGCTCTCACCTAAAGATCTATACAGAATAAAGTCACAATTGGGATCTCTACAATTGATTGACACATGGAGATATCTAAACCCCTCTGACCGAGACTACACCTTCTACTCCCACCCTCATAAATCTCACCACCGCTTAGACTATATTTTTATATCCAGTAAAATGCTCGCCAATACACAACAGGCGAAAATAATCCCGAATATTTACTCCGATCACTCTGCGGTTTTGTTAAAACTCTCACTATCTAAAGCCTTTCCCCGACATAGAGTATGGCGGCTCAATGAGTCAGTACTTGGAAGTACCGAGGTACAGAAGCGTATAAACAAAGTGCTATCCCAATATTTTGAGCAAAATGCTTCACCAGAAATTTCCTCACAAATACTATGGGAAGCACATAAGTCAGTTGTCAGAGGGGAGATGATATCTATCACTTCCTTTCTAAATAAACTTCAACAAAAAGAAATCCAGGATCTTTATGATAGTATATCACAGCTGGAGCTTACACATAAACATAAAATAGATCAACATAGCTTAGAGAAGCTACAACAAAAAAGACAACAACTTAAAGACATATTAAACTCGAGATCTGCTAAGCTTTATGCAACATGGAAAAACAGAATGTACGTCCATGGAGACAAAGCATCCAAATTAATGTTATCACAACTGAGGAAGCGGCAGTCACGTACGCTGATTAACTCAATCAAGAATGAACAAGGGTTCAGCTCGCAAACTCCTGAGCACATGGAGCGGGCATTCCTTGACTACTATAAGAAATTATATAATCTCCGTCCGGAAGATAACGCCGATTCCGCACTTAAAAGAGGCATGGACACTAGGTCCTTCCTAAACACTTTAGATCTTCCTGTCTTGTCTGATTCCCAAAAACAATATCTTACTAGACCTTTTTCACTGGGGGAGTTGCAGTCCGCCCTGTCAAAGTGCCCGAAGGGGAAAGCACCCGGTCCAGATGGATTCTCAGCACTTTACTATAAATCCTTCTCTGGCCTCCTACTCCCACATTTATTGAACGTCTGCAATGCAGTTTTACAAGGCCACCCATTACCAAACCAAATGCTTACAGCCAGAATATCCCTAATACACAAAGAGGGGAAGGATCCTGAGCTGTGTAGTAGCTATAGGCCAATCTCTCTCCTTAATGTGGACCTAAAAATCCTAGCAGGGCTGATGGCAAAAAGGATGGCCAAGTCATTGCCAAATTTGATTTCCTTAAATCAGACTGGGTTTGTGGGTGGAAGGGAGGGAAGGGATAATGTCGACAAAGTATTACACCTCCTTCAATACGCAAAAAATCGTAAACTCCCATTGATGCTTCTTGGAACAGATGCAGAGAAGGCCTTTGACAGGGTGGACTGGGTATACCTACGGGAAGTGCTGGTCAAGTTTGAGATACCCAAAGCGTTTATAGCAGCCGTAATGGCAATGTACGATAAGCCCAAGGCACATATTAGGATTAACGACTTTATAACAGATGCATTTACTATAAAGAACGGAACAAGACAGGGCTGTCCCCTATCCCCGTTGTTATTTGTGCTAGCAATGGAATCTCTCTTAAGGGCCATACAGGTACATGAGGGAATAGAGGGTATTCGTATCAATAAGACACACTATAAAATAGCGGCATTTGCGGACGATCTCTTAATCTTAATGACTAATCCTTTGCTGGGACTCCCAACATTGATGGATCTCATAGATCAATATAGCAAAATTTCCAATTTTAAAGTAAATATGTCTAAGTCGGAAGCGCTGGACATACGTATGTCCCCGAGTAACTTAGCCAAACTAAAAAGTACATACCCATTCACCTGGCCAAAACAATGTATCAAATATTTAGGTGTAAAGATAGGAAGATCGGATAGAGACCTCTTTCAACAGAATATTCCCCCCCTAATTGCCTCAGTAGAAACCACCATGAAATCATGGAGGGACTCGTATGTGTCGTGGATGGGAAAGAAAAATTTACTGAAGAGCCTAATCTTACCCAAGTTCATATATGTCTTCCAAATGCTTCCTATAACCATCCCCAAATCGTATCTTCTTAAAATTAATACATTATTCCGCAGATATGTTTGGAAAAAACAGAAGCCCCGATAAGCATACAGAACATTAACATTAAACAAGTCGAGGGGTGGGATGGGTGCTCCAGACATAGTAAGGTACTACCAAGCGACAATGCTTACTAGAGTGGTAGACCTGTTGCGGTCTCCTAACAATAAGCAATGGATTGAGGTGGAGGAAGCACTAGCACCTTATCCCCTGAGATCCACCTTTTTGGCGTATCCTTGTAAAAACATAAACAAAAATCTACCTAATATACACACCAAAGCTACCTTAAAATTGTGGAAGGGATTGGTGAAAACTCTAGTTCCCCCTTTGTCCCCCTTACTCAAGTTGGCAGATATAATGCCACACGCATCTTATTCCCGAGACAAAGATCTAATCAAACCCGGCTCCCTGGCAAATGTAGCGGTTGATGAACTATTGATGGATGGGACACTCCCCTCCTTTCAGGAACTGAAGAAACAACCAGGGCTTTCCATCTTGACCTTTATACAATTCGGCTCTATAAGAGACTCCTTGGCACAGTATCTTTTAGGAGCAGACGTTACCCGCCCACTGACTGCATTTGAGACTCTCTGTGCAACAAAGGATAAACCCAAAAAGATAATGTCGTCCATTTACCAGATTTTAAATATAACTGACTGTTGCCTCAAAAGAGCCTATATAACAAATTGGGAAAAGGATTTGGGATACAAGTTTACCCCAAACCAAATATCACACATTTATAATTCTTCTCATGGCCCGTCACAGTGTGTTAGAGCACAAGAGAATTCTTTTAAAATAGTCGCCAGATGGTATATTACACCAAAGCAGAACACTCATTGGCGGATGGGGTCTTCTGTTAGGTGCTGGAGATGCTGGGAATCGGAGGGAACATACTTACATATGTGGTGGTCCTGTCGACCCCTGCTGCAGTTCTGGCGCCTAGTAGAGGATTATATCGGGGAAATTGTGGGCAAAAAGCTTACATTGACACCGGAGATAGTGCTCTTAAATTTTCTGTCACCGACTGGACATAAGAATACCGCTCTGTTGACTCAACACATTCTTTCAGCAGCAAAACTTTTAATACCTATGAACTGGAAGACAACTACTACTCCATCTATATCCCAATTGCAAGGGAAGGTAGATATGCTATATCAAGTAGCCAAACTGGCTGCCTTGGTGAATGGCTCACTTTCAGCTTTTGAAAGAGTATGGCACCCATGGACCCGATTCAGATCCATTAGTAAAAATAAATAAGGCTATAGTGGCCTCCTTGTTCGGCTTTATCAGAGTAGACAAAGCCCTTGTTGCCTAGTGTTCCCCTCTCCCCCCCCTCCCCTTGCTTCCCCTATATTCCACCCCTATCTTCCAACTTCCTCTTTTCACTACTTGACCTTCTGTCCCTTTATTCCCTATACTGTTTTTTTTTTTTTTTGTTCTTTTTCATCTTTGTTTGAAATCATGGCATATGTGATGTAGCAAGGACGTGTGGATGGAAAGAACCCAGATTTGAACCCAGATATTCTTGCTACTGGAAGTTCCTTTAAGGCTGTTGTTGTCCTTAAACCTCTGTATATCAATAGTTTTTGCCATGTATTGATATTTCAAACCATTTGTTTAACTCCCGAAAAGTGGAATTTGTAGGTTATATAATACTTTCGTAAGCTACTTTGTTGATTGCTTTCTTTCTGATGTAACTTGCAGATTTCAATAAATAAAACATTAAAACAAAACAGATGGGGAAAATTTTCGAGAAAAGAAGGCACAGGGATTCATCTTAGAGGTTACCGGATCCCTTTGAGACAAAACGGCTCCTGCACCAATCTCAGAAGCATCTACCTCCACCTGAAATGGGAGTGAAACATCAGGTTGCGCAGAACTGGAGCAGAAGTGAATCTCCGCTTAAGCTCCTGAAACGCCGAAACTGCCTCTGGAGGCCAATTCACCACTTCAGCGCCTTTTTTGGTCAAATCCGTCAGTGGTTTAACAACACTAGAAAAATTACTTATAAATTTACGATAGAAATTAGAAAAACCCAAAAACTTCTAAAGAGCCTTCAGAGAAGTGGGCTGAAGCCAATCATAGATGACCTGTACCATGGCCGGGTCCATTTCAATAGCAGACGGGGACAAAATGAACCCCGAAAACGAAATCCTGTGTACATTTCGATCCCTTAACATACAGAGTATTTTCTCTCAAGATCCGGATACAGTCTGAACATGTTCCACATGAGAATCCCAATCACTGGAAAAAATCAAAACATCATCCAGATAAATGATCAAAAACTTATCCACCAAGTTCCGGAAAATATCGTTCATAAAAGACTGGAAGACAGAGGGGGCATTAGTGAGCCCAAAAGGCATCACCAGGTACACAAAATGTCCCTCCAGGGTATTAAAAGCCGTCTTCCATTCATCCCCGTGCTTGATGCGAATAAGAATATACGCCCCCTACGGTCAAGTTTGGTAAACCAACAAGCACTTTTGACCCTGAAAAATAAATCAGAAATCAGGGGCAACGGGTACTGATATTTACTGTAACAGTGATCTTATTAAGGGAGCGATAGTCAATACATGGCCTTAATGAGTCATCTTTCTTGGCCACAAAAAAAACCAGCACCTAAAGGTGAAGAGGATGGTCTTATATGACCCTTCTCTAATGACTCCTTGATATAAGATCGCATAGCATCATGTTCAGGTACCGATAAGTTGAAAAGCCGACCTTTGGGAAATTTACACCCGGGCATCAACTAAATTGCGCAATCATAACTCCTATGTGGAGGCAAAGACGCAGACTTACTCTCACTAAATACTTCAGAAAAATCAGCCAAATAGTCAGGAACATCTTGAGACTGGGGAGAGGTGGAGAAAACAGGAGTGTCACCAAGAGCACATTGACAACCCCAACTCACCACAGACACAGATTTCAAATCCAACACAGGATTATGGGTCTGCAACCACGGAAAACCTAGTACAATAATATCATGTAAATTGTGCAACACCAAAAATTTACAATTCTCTTGGTGGTCCGGGGCGACCCACATAATCACCTTGGTCCATAACTGGGGTTTATTCTCCGCCAAAGGGGTAGCATCAATACCCCTCAAAGGAATAGGGGTCCGCAGGGGAACCATAGGAAAACCACAACACTTAGTGAAGTCAAAATCCATCAGATTCAAAGCTGATCCTGAATCCACACATGCCTTAGCGGAAAATGTGGACAAGGAGCAGATAAAGGTAACAGCCAAATGGAACTAGGCTGCACACTGCACATCGTAAATGAGTGAGCAAAACGTTTCTCTCATTTAGGGCAGGCTGAAATAGCATGAGAAGCATCTCCAAAAAGAAGCATAACTTATTATGCCTTCTAAACTCTTGATGTTGCGCCCTAGACAAAACCCTATCACATTGCATGGGTTCAGAGGTTTGTTCGAGAGGCGGCACCGCCTCTCGCGTAGTTTTACGTTCTCGTAAACGTCGATCAACTTGAATGGCCAACGACATAGAGTCGTCAAGACCAGAAGGGACAGGGAATCCCACCATAACATCCTTTACGGATTCTGCCAGACCTTTCCGAAAGGTCTGGCATCATCATTCCATTTAGTAAGGACCGCCCACTTTTGGAATTTTTGACAATATAACTCAGCAGCATCCTGACCCTGTTTTAATGCCAATAAGGTTTTCTCAGCTTGATCAATAGCATTAGGCTCATCATACAATAACCTCAGGACTTGAAAAAATGCATCTACATTAGCCAGAATAGGATCTCCAGGTGTCAAAGAAAAGGCCCAGTCCTGGGGATCGCCGCACAGCAGGGAAATGACAATTTTAGCCTGCTGCACCGAGCTCCCCGAGGAGTTAGGCTTCAAAGCAAGAAATAGTTTACAATTATTCTTAAAGTTCAGAATTTTAGACCGATCCCCAGAAAACATATCAGGAGTAGGGTTCTACAACAGATGATTGGGCGAGATAAGCAGAAATTCTCTGCACTTCAGCAGCGAGCTGCTCAACACGAAGGAAAAAATCCTCCTACGGCCCCAGAGAAAAAAGAGGAAAAAAATATATATTAAAAGATTCTGACACTTTTTTTTTTTGCAATTCTTTCCTTCTTTTGAGTACCCTAGAATCTACAGTTGGACCGGTAATTCTGTTATGAATGGGTCACCGAGGAGGAGAGCGCAATAGGCTATGCCACCAGAACACCAGAGAGGTTGGTCGCTCAGCAGATTGCAGACCCCTGATCTTAACAACAGAACTAGCAGTAGCCGTGGAGCGTTCCAACATTGCCCTAGATGCTTCGTCACAGCCGGAGGACTAACTAAGCCTAAAGACAGGAAGGTGAAATCTAAGCTGCCCCGGAGCAGCTCCCCAAAGGAATAGACAGCCCCCAAACATATACTGTCCGTGAGACAAGATGAAGCACAAACACAGACAGAAAATAGATTGAGCAAATGATGGGGCCCATACTGACCAGATAGGACAGGACAAAAAAGGCACCGTCTGCAATCACGCAAAAACCCTAACAATTCCAACACAACTGATGTACAAAAATACTGAGGTTTGCACAAACCTCGCCCCCACTATATCAGCACTCAGGTGTGAACTGGCGGCTAGCAACAGGCTAATACAGCAGGGGACTGAGCAAACAAGCAAAAGATACAAAAATACAGGGCAGGAGCCAGCAGCCCCTGGGGGAGCAAGCTGACCCCTGACAGCAAGGCAAAATCAGATGCAAAGGGTTTAGCAAATGACACTTAGCTAAAAAATGCAGGATCAGGCAGGAGACAGAAATCCTCAATAAGCAAAGAAAGGAGTATCACCGGCAGCCACTGAGAGAAGTCTGCTTACTTATGTAGTTCCAGTCACTACCCCCACTCCTCCAATTATCTTTTGCAGCTGTTGGGTTAACATCATGTTGACCAGCTCCACTACCAGCAGTATCCACCAGAGGGAGCCTTGCCTCAAAAGTCGGATTAAGAGAGTTCAAAACAGTACCCAAAACAGTTCATAAGAGTGCATGCTGAAGCAGAATCTATGAAAGTGTAAGCCATTTTCACCCAAAAGAAAGCAGAGAGGGAAACGGAATCTGCACGCAATAAAGCACAGATTGCACGCAAGAAAGCAGAGATGGAAGCTGAATTTGCACGCGAGAAGGTGGAAATAGAAGCCCTGCAGAAGGAATACGAACATGCAGCAGCCATAGCAAAGCTAAAGGTCTTCGAGCACCGACAACACTCCCTTCAACACCGACCTCTCTCTAGAGCATCAGGACGTTGATCCGCCTGCAGCTCCCAGCTTTCAAGGTCAGTCCAATGTACCACAAACATTCAAACCCAAACCTCCTTCATGCGTCAATACATGGCCTGACCCTGCACCTCAGCAAATGTCATACGCCAAAGTCTACATGCAATCTAACATGCCGACAAGGCACTACGCTCATGACAACTGTGTGGTTCCAGCCCCGCATACAACAGAGATCTTATGCCACAAACCGGTTGCTGGTCTAAACGCCTACGTCACTCCGTATCTTCCTATGTTCTTGAACCAAGAAGATACGACCCACGCTAACTGTATCACTCAGCCAGCAAATGCTTCTCCAAAGTCAGAAACAACAGACATGTCCGATTTTGCAAGGTACATGATATGCCGAGAACTCACTAACACCGGTCTCACAAGGTTCGATGACTAGCCTGAGAATTACTGAGGTTGGAAATGTTCCTTTAAAGCTGCAATTAGTGACCTTGGCATCACTGCTGCTGAAGAGCTGGATCTGCTCATCAGGTGGCTCGGACCTCAATCCACAGAGCGGGTCAAGAGGCTCAGATCCGTTCACATCAGCAATCCAGCAGCTGGTCTCATAGCTGCATGGGAAAGACTAGAACATAGCTATGGCAGTCCCAAACCCATAGAGAATGCACTGTTTAAGCGTCTACAGGATTTCCCCAAAATATCCGGCAAGGACAGTTCAAAATTCCTAGATTTCAGCAACCTGCTCCTAGAGCTCCAGTTAGCCAAGGCAGACATGCACCTACCTGGTCTCAGCAACCTGGATACTGCTCGGGGCATTAACCTAATAGTTTCTAAGCTGCCATACAATATACAAGAGAAGTGGACTACTATTGAGTCAAAATACAAAAGAGCCAATCAAGCCTCTTTTCCTCCATTTTCCTTCTTCTGTGACTTCATCAAGGTGACTGCAGAGTGCAAAACTGACCCCAGCTTCTGCTATGAACAACCAAGCAGCTCTGCATCATCCCCTAAGTACGGGAGTTCGTGCTCTCACTACAGCAACCGCAGTGGTCCGGAGTCTGCAAAAAAGACAGAAGTTCTGCCTACACCGACATCAGCACCAGACAAAGGCAGTGAAGGTGAGAAGGTTGAAAATCTGAACCGCCAGTGTCCAGTTCACAAACTGCCACAACCCCTGAAGAAGTACATCAGCTTCCGGAAGAAACCCCTTCAAGAGCAAAAGGAGCTCTTGAAGAAGTTTGGAGTATGCTTCAGGTGCTGCGCCTTTACCGAACATCTTGCGAAGGACTGTGTCATCGCCATCAAGTGTCTAGAGCGCGACAGCAAAGACCACATACAAGCGCTCCATCCATCAGAGCCTGACTCTGCGTCTACACCTTCTCCCACTACAAGCCATGGCGGGGAGAGTTCAGACCAAGTGACAAGCCATGTTGCGGTATCTTCCTCATGCACCGAAGTCTGCGGAGAAGGGCTTCGAGACAAGTCCTGTGCGAAGATTTGCCTGGCAAGGGTGTATCCCAAGGGTCATCCAGAGAAGGCAGTCAATGTGTATGTTAGTCTGGACAACCAGAGCAACAAATCACTGGCCAGGTCAGAACTCTTCGACTTATTTGACTTAAAAGGAGACGTCTATCCCTTCACCTTGGGCACCTGCAGTGGCATTATAAAAACCTCTAGAAGAAGGGCCAGTGGCCTCATAATAACTACTCTTGAGAAGGATGCCATGGAGATACCACTACCCACGCTTCTTGAGTGTACACAAATTCCATTCAAATCCCAACGCCAGAAGTCGTTCTTCAGCATCCTCATCTCAGAATGATAGCTAAAGAGATGCCACCCCTGGACTACAAGGCAGACATCGTAATTCTCCTCTGCAGACATATTATATGACTGCACAAGATGCATCAACAAATCCACGGACTACTCAATAAACCGAACGCCCAGCGCCTCGAGCTAGGCTGGGTTATCATCGGCAACGTCTGTAGTGACCAGACAAAGGATCCAAGCAGCATCTCCTCTTACAAAATGCTTATCACGTCAGATCACCATAACTTGTCCCCCCTGCCAGACCCACATCATTACTGGACGAAGGAGAAATCAAACGACACTAAATGTCAACAACAACCATCTGAAAATTCAAGTCTGCTTTATCCTCGAGACTACAACCTTGAGACAACAGCATTCGATCCTTCAAACAAGGACAACAAGTCACCACCTACAGTGGAAGACAAAGTGTCAGGGTCACGAGCATCAAACCCACCAATGACAACTATAACAGCTGGGTAGCTCCCTCACCTTCCCTTCCCACAAAGACTGAGTTGCCAAGGGATTCACAGCAAGCAACTGCTAAGTTCCCAGCCTTTGAAGCCTACCTCCATCACAAGCCTGGTCAAGCCGAAGCCGTGCTAGACCTCAGTGCTCAGAGTGAGAGCCCCTCTCTCAACAGCCTATCTTTTACCAATATTGCTAGCGTTCTCCCCAAGCAACGCAGCCTCAGCACACTGCCGGACGTCGAACAAGACACATTCACTTCCCAAGCATCACCCTGTGATGAACTTGTTAATAAACTTGGGCCAAGAGAACCAGAGTCTAGGAAGGATCTCGAGCCAACCTGCCTTACAAGTTGCTTGACCAAGGTAGCAGTATGGAAGCTGAGATCTCATCACCCTGGACATCCTTCCAACTGGTCAGTCATCATGCCTGCTGACATGAATTTCAGGTTCATCGTCTGCTGGCTCCACATGAACTTGGCTTTGTCGCTGGACTCTGCCACGGCGGGGAGCACACCTTCGCATTCTACTGCCATGCCAGGACTCGGGATTATCAGCATCCATCTGAACTTTAACTTCCCCTTGTGGACTGGAACTTCTACTATTGGGTTGGAGGAAGAGTTGGCAAGTTGTGGCTTCCCCAATCCGAAGATGAGTTTTCTATTGGACTCATTTTTCATTTTTTATTCAAGGTCTACGTTTTACTACAAGTATGGACTTGATTTCTGCATTATGTTGCATTGTTTTTCTTCTCTCCTCTCATTGCAGGTTTCACGACATCGAGGGAAAGATTCATCTCCTTATCTCGCACAAGGACTTATGAAATCTGACGATTTCAGATGGGGAGTGTTGTGTCCCACAAATGGGAACAACCCGTAATGTATATTTCTCTGTGTTTAGTTTTTCCTCCAATCAGCAAAATTTCCTGTTGTTGCTAGGTAGAATTATACTGTGTGAAAATTGTCCCCATGTCCCTCCTGTAGTTGAGCTCTGTATTAGGTTGCTCCTCCCTTCTTCAGTTTAGCCTACAGCAGCCATTACTTAAGATGCATGTGTACTCCCCTGTACAGATTACCCCTTTTTACCTACTGTCCATTGTAAACTAATACAAGATTTTTGAAGAAAAAAGCATCGTTTCTCCTGGTCTTTCTACAGTTGCATTGCCAGTGAAGTTAAAACTATCTGTGGACGCCTGGTGGTGTAAGTTCGAGTTATACAATTATATAAGAAGCTGATAGTTAGAACACTTGGGATTACAGCCATCAGGAAGAGAGAGAATACCAACAGTTACTGACTGCTTGTGACGTTTTGGGGTCTGGTACTTCACATGAAGCCAGAACTTCTGCAATATTGGAGTGTTGATGTTTTATATAACACTCCAGTGTTATCCACATGGCTATGACCCATAAACGATTTGAGACGATTCAAAAATATTTGTATTGCAATAATAATGCACAATGTCCTCCCAGAGATGACCCCAACTTTGACCAACTTTTAAAGTTCAGCAGTCATTTTATCACTTCAGCATTAATTACATGCCCCATGAGTCCCTATTCCATTTCAAGGGGAGGCTCAAATTCCAGCAATACCTGCCCAGTAAGGGGGCCAGTTACGAAATTAAACTCTACAAAGCTGTGTGAGATTACCTCAGGGTACTGTCACAGGTTAAGAGTTTATGACGGAATGGACAACCGGATTGAACGCCCTGAATGTCTCCCTGCCTGGGAGTGATGGGAAAATTGTGTGGGATTTGGCACACTTACTCCTGGATCAAAGATATCACCTTTACGTTAACAACTTTTATACCATATCCCACTCTTCAAGTCCTTCTCTGTGCGAGCTAACGCATCCTGCAGTATTGTCCACTAATTGGGCAGCTGCTCAGAAAGAGTGATAGCAGAGGCCAATGTAGCGACAACATGCTGGTGGTCAAGTACAAGGATGAGGGATGTCCTTTTCTTGACTTGTGTAGAGGTACCTCTACACAGGTCAACAAACCAGATCGTGTAATGGGGTACAAGAACATGTGGGGAGTTGATTTTTCTGATCAAGTCCTTCAGCCGTACAATGCCATCAGAAAAGCCAAGGCATGGTACAAGGTGTAGTGCTGGCCGTGCACATCGTACAGATGGCAATGTACAACGCTTACGTGCTATCACGATGTGCAGGCCAGGCTTGCACGTCGTACCTTCATTTGCAGAAAGTTGTGATCATGGCCCTAATCTTTTGAAGTCAGGAAGGTTGCTGGCCCCAGTCCTTTGGAACTGAAGGTCCTCGCATCGTACCAGGCCAAAATTTCCCTGGGAAGGTCCCTCAAACCACAAAGAAAGGAATGTTTCAAAAGATGTGCCAAGTGTGTTACTGAAGGAGTTCAAGGATACCACTTATCAGTGCAACACCTGCCTGGACATACCTGGCCTGTGTATAAAACAATGCTTCAAATTGTACCACACATCCATGGAGTATTAAATTCATTTCTGATTTGCACAACTTATGTATGCCACTACGTTATAAAATTCACATACCAGGAAACACTAGATCAGTTACAAAATTAGGTCACTTGTGGGGGATTTCCACTATTTAGGCACATCAGAGGCTCTCCAAACATGACATGATGCCCGCAAACTATTCCATCAAAGTCTGCATTCCAAAAAGTCACTTCTTCCTTTCCAAATTCTGTCATGTGCCCAAACAGTAGTTTTACCCCACATATGGGGTATCAGCGTACTCAGCAGAAATTGTGCAACAGATTTTGGGGTTTATTTTCTCCTGTTACTCTTAAAAAATCGGGGGCTAAAATAATATTTTTGTTGAAAGAACTTAATTTTTTCTGAAGTACTTGGGGTGGTCAAGGTGCTCACCACATATCTACAAAAATTTTGTGGGGGAGTCTAGTTTCCAAAATGGAGTCTCTTGTGAGGGGATTCCACTGTTTAGGCACATCCATCAGGGGCTTTCCAAACTCGACATGGCATCCGCTCTTGATTTAAGCCAATTTTGCGTTCAAAAAGTCAAATGGTGCTCCTTCCCTTCCGAGCCCTGCTCTGCGCCCAAACAGTGGTTTTCCCCAACATATCGGGTATTTGCGTACTCTTTAGAAATTGAGCAACTATTTTTGGAGTTCATTTTCTCCTGTTACCCTTGTGAAAAGAAATTGGGAGCTAAAAAATCATTTTTGTGGAAAAAAATGATTTTTTTTATTTTCATGGCTCTATATTATAAACTTCTGTGAAGCACCTTGGGGTTTAAGGTGCTCACTACACATCTAGATAAGTTCCTTGAGGGTTCTAGTTTCCAAAATGGGGTCACTTGTGGGGTGTTAACACTGTTTAGGCACATCAGAAGCTCTCCAAACGCGACATTGCGTCCACTCTCGATTATAGCCAATTTTGCGTTCAAAAAGTCAAATGGTGCTCCTTCCCTTCCGAGCCCTGCTCTGCACCTAAACAGTGTTTTTCCTACACATATGGGGTATCAGCATGCTCAGAAAAAAGTGCACAACACATTTTGCAGTACACTTTCTTCTATTACCCTTGTAAAAATAAAAAAAGAGTCTAAAATAATTTTTTTGTGAAAAAACGTTAAACATTCATTTTTTCTTTCCACATTGCTTCAGTTCCTGTGAAGCACTTGAAGGGTTAATAAACTTCTTGGATGTGGTTTTGAGCATCTTGATGGGTGCAGTTTTTAGAATGGTGTCACTTTTGGTATTTTCTTACATTGAGGCCCCTCAAAATCTCTTCAAATTTGATGTGGTCCTTTAAAAAAAAGGTTTTGTAAATGTTGGAAAAATTAGAAGTCACTGGTCAAGTTTTAACCCTTATAACTTCCTAACAAAAAAAATAATGTTTCAAAAATTGTGCTGATGTAAGTAGACATGGCATGGGAAAATTTTATTTAGCAACTATTTTGTGTGACATATCTCTCTGATTTAAAAAATGTGTCCACTATTTTGATAACTCCTTGTCCCCCATAAAATATTAACCTCATAATGACAGCCAGTACATCTTTTTATTGACCTGAGATATATAAGAGAATATCATCCCCATACAAGTGACAATCCAGCAGCTGTCAGCTGTACACTATAGCTGACAACTTGCTGTATCACAAAAGATCAGTGTTGGCATCATCCATATCTGTTTAACCCCTTAGTTGCTGCTGTCAAAGTAACTACATTAAATAAAATGGTTAATAGATTGTGGGGGCTTCCGCTTTAATCTAATTGACACACTGATATCATTATTGTGTAGTCCAGATGTTTGCCATGGCAATTCATGGCCAAATAGCGGCCTTAGAGTCTCCCGGCTGTAGCGGTCAGTTCACAAGTTAGCGACATGACTCGTGGTGAACTCACAGCGTGGGAAAAAGTTCAGAAACTTTCCTACGCTAATCAGTTCATCTCCGGTCAGGTGGGGAGGCTACGCAGGCTGTGGTTTACAGCCGGGCCCGGGCCAGTCACATTAGCATGGTTCCCGGTTGTAAACTATTTAACTCCTTCAGATGGATTGCAGCGTGGGACTGTATGGCGGACATGTATGGGATATTGTTGCTTTTTTATTTTGGCTTTTTTACAGGAGGATGATGGCTTCGATTGGATTGGGAGTTAAGTAAAGATGGAAAAAATGTGTTTATTTATTTCATTAAAAGTCTTTATTCTTAATGTGTTTTTTTTAAACTCTTTCAGACTAGTGGATTAATAATGGATAGGTGTCTTATTGACACCTCTCCATTATTAACCAGCCTTAATGTCACCTTACAATAGCAAGGTGACATTAACCCCTTATTACCCCATATGCCACCCGCTTCAGGGCAATGGGAAGAGAGAGGATAAGTGCCAGAATTGGCAAATCTTACAGATGCTCCTTTTCTGGGGTGGCTGGGGCAGATTTTTTTTAGCCAGGAGGGCCCAAAAACAATGGTCCCTCTCTAGGCTATTAATATCTGCCCTCAGTCACTGGCTTGCCCTCTCTGGCGGAGAAAATTGCGCGGGAGCCCACACAAGTTTTCCTTCAATTAATCCTTTAATTTAACACCTACAGCTCCAAAATTTTACACACATACACTACTAACTTTATTAGTGAGGGACATAAATAAATCTAATGGATATGCAATGGTTTACTGTATGTAAACCATGTCTCATATCCTGTCGGGTTGTGTAATGATTTTACAGAAGCTGACAATTGAATTATCGGCTGTTCTGCTATCTCTAGCTCTATGAAATATAAATATATATATGTGTGTGTCTCACTGACATACTATATTATATACAGTTAGGTCCATATATATTTGGACAGAGACAACATTTTTCTAATTTTTGTTCTAGACATTACCACAATGAATTTTAAACAAAACAATTCAGATGCAGTTGAAGTTCAGACTTTCAGCTTTCATTTGAGGGTATCCACAATAAAATTGGATGAAGGGTTTAGGAGTTTCAGCTCCTTAACATGTGCCACCCTGTTTTAAAGGGACCAAAAGTAATTGGACAGATTAAATAATTGTAAATAAAATGTTCATTTCTAGTACTTGGTTGAAAACCCTTTGTTGGCAATGACTGCCTGAAGTCTTGAACTTATGGACATCACCAGACGCTGTGATTCCTCCTTCTTGATGCTCTGCCAGGCCTTCACTGCGGTGGTTTTCAGTTGCTGTTTGTTTGTGGGCCTTTCTGTCTGAAGTTTAGTCTTACAAGTGAAATGCATGCTCAATTAGGTTGAGATCAGGTGACTGACTTGGCCATTCAAGAATATTCCACTTCTTTGCTTTAATAAACTCCTGGGTTGCTTTGGCTTTATGTTTTGGGTCATTGTCCATCTGTAGTATGAAACGACGACCAATCAGTTTGGCTGCATTTTGCTGGATCTGAGCACACAGTATGGCTCTGAATACCTCAGAATTCATTCGACTGCTTCTGTCCTGTGTCACATCATCAATAAACACTAGTGACCCAGTGCCACTGGCAGCCATGCATGCCCAAGCCATCACACTGCCTCCGCCGTGTTTTACAGATGATGTGGTATGCTTTCGATCATGAGCTCTACCACGCCTTCACCATACTTTTCTCTTTCCATCATTCTGGTAGAGGTTGATCTTGATTTCATCTGTCCAAAGAATGTTCTTCCAGAACTGTGCTAGCTTTTTTAGATGTTTTTTAGCAAAGTCCAGTCTAGCCTTTTTATTCTTGATGCTTATGAGTGGCTTGCACTGTGCAGTGAACCCTCTGTATTTACTTTCATGCAGTTTTCTCTATATGGTAGATTTTGATATTGATACGCCTACCTCCTGGAGAGTGTTGTTCACTTGGTTGGCTGTTGTGCAGTGGTTTCTCTTCACCATGGAGATTATTCTGCGATCATCCACCACTGTTGTCTTCCATGGGCGCCCAGGTCTTTTTGCATTGATGAGTTCACCAGTGCTTTCTTTCTTTCTCAGGATGTACCAAACTGTAGATTTTGCCACTCCTAATGTTGTAGCATTTTCTCGGATGGGTTTTTTCTGTTTTTGCAGCTTAAGGATGGCTTGTTTCACCTGCATGGAGAGCTCCTTTGACCGCTTGTTTCCTTCACAGCAAAACCTTCCAAATGCAAGCACCACACCTCAAATCAACTCCAGGCCTTTTATCTGCTTAATTGAGAATGACATAATGAAGGGATTGCTCACACCTGTCCATGAAATAGCCTTGGAGCCAATTGTCCAATTACTTTTGGTCCCTTTAAAAACAGGGTGGCACATGTTAAGGAGCTGAAACTCCTAAACCCTTCATCCAATTTTAATGTGGATACCCTCAAATGAAAGCTGAAAGTCTGAACTTCAACTGCATCTGAATTGTTTTGTTTAAAATTCATTGTGGTAATGTCTAGAACCAAAATTAGAAAAATGTTGTCTCTGTCCAAATATATATGGACCTAACTGTATATATAGACTATATATATGTTTTCACGAATATTTGAGGACATGGATCCATTATATGTCCATTTTACAAGCCGGCAAGAAAATCTTGCCGTATGGATGCCATACGGATGTCACATGTATGCTTAGGTGTGAGAAAATCGCATCCTCGCACTGCACACGGATAACATACGGATCACTGTTCAGGGAACATTTCTGCAATTCTCGTCTGTAGAAAATGGACTTTTTTTTATACGTTGTGTGTGATTCCAGCCTAAAAGACATAATCATTAGTGATAAGCGAGTATACTCGTTGCTCGGGTTTTTCCGAGCATGCTCCGGTGACCTCCGAGTATTTGGATGTGCTCGGAGATTTAGTTTTTGTCGTCTCAGCTGCTTTATTTGTGGCTGCTGGACAGCCTGAATGCATGTGGGAATTCCCTAACAAACAGGCATTCCACACATGTAATCAGCCTGTCTAGCAGTCGCAAATCATACTGCTACGGCAGCAGAAACTACATCTCCGAGCATGCCAGAATACTCGGAGGACACTCAAGCATGCTCGGAAAAACCCAAGCAACGAGTATACTCGCTCATCACTAATAATCTCCGCTTGCTGTCTACTGCAACATTTCATTTAATGGTACAATCTCTGCTTGCTGTCTACTGCAACATTTCATTTAATGGTATAATCTCTGCTTGCTGTCTACTGCAACATTTCATTTAATGGTACAATCTCTGCTTGCTGTCTTCTGCAACATTTAATTTAATGGTACAATCTCTGCTTGCTGCCTACTGCTGTCTACTGCAACATTTCATTTAATGGTATATAACAGCGCCTGCTGAATGTTTGCTAAATTCATTTGTTGCATGTAACTCAATACTTACTGCTGTATATCCATGTTGGGCCCAGTAGAGATGTTATCAGATGCAAGGTGTTACTAGCATATGGATGTAGCCAGGCCCTGTGTGCCTTTGATTGTCTAACATCTTCTGGTGTGATAGCCAATTGGTAATTTATCCCAAATCAGTTCCCACAATCCGTCTCTCACCTGATCCTCCACTCAGTCCTATATATTCAGATGCTTCCTAGGGGAGCACGTGTGCGGGTCAGGCACGTGTCTCCCTGCAGCATAAGTATCACTGCAGCAAAAGTATTGTGAAGATGCAGTTATTACTACGGCAGTTAGTCAGGACCCTTCACTATACATCTGTCTCTTTTGGGTATGTCTGCTGAGTAAGCACTTTTTATTACTTGGATCTAGCTTTTCTATTAACCCTCTTACTCCTCCACCATTTTTACATAAGGCCTCACAGTGTTTGCTCCTTTAATCCTCACTCCTTTGCTATCCCCAAACCCCTGCACCCTCTAACCAAATAATCATCTCCCCTTCCCTCTTTCCTCCCCACCTGACCTCCTCTGCTGAACTGCTCCTCAACCTCTAACCTGTCCGAATGAAACATAAAACAAGCTACCCACTCTCCTTCTCCCATCTGCTCTCCCTTTCTCAGCTTCTCCTCACTGCTGGTGACATATCTCCCAATCCTGGACCCCCACAGCTCATACCTCCCATTACTACCCCTTCCTACCACTCCCTATCTAATAAGAACTACCGCAATCTTTCCAACTTAAAACCTGTGCCCTTGACACCCAACTCCCTGCTGCCTCTCTCTTGAGCACTTTGGAATGCCCGCTCCATCTGCAATAAGCTCCATGTGATTCATGACCTCTTTCTCTCTTGCAATCTTGCCTTCCTTGGCCTCACAGAAACCTGGCTGACACCCTCTGACACTGCCTCCCCTGCTGCGCTGTGTTACGGCAGCCTCCACTTCACCCACACTCCACGTTGCCCCTCTCGTTCATGGCAGAATGCGACTTATCAACAGACAACCATGGCACAATATCACCACTAAAAAGCTTCGGCAAGTGTTCAGGATTGCAGAGCGGCGCTGGAAGAAAACAAATTCGCAAGACGACTTCACCGCATTCAAACAGGCAACACTCGCTTTCAAATCTGCCCTCACCTCTGCTAAACAGTCCTACTTCACAACCCTCGTATCTTCCCTATCTTACAAGCCCAAACAGTTATTCAAAACTTTTAACTCCCTCCTCCGCCCACCACTGCCCCCTCCAACCTCCCTCATCTCTGCCGAGGACTTTGCCACACACTTCAAAAATAAGATTGACCAAACAAGGCAAGTCTTCATCGTTCAACCACCACAACCCCTTTGTATACCAGACCAATGCCCAAACCCCATAACCTCACTCTCCAACATCACTGAAGGGGAGCTTAATTGTCTCTTCTCCAAATCGCACCTCACAACCTGTGCACTTGACCCCATTCCATCCCACCTCCTTCCCAACCTCACCACCACACTTCAACTCTTCAACCTATCACTAACGTCCAGTACATTCCATTCTGCTTTCAAACATGCCACAATCACGCCTATCCTTAAAAAGCCAACCCTAGACCCAACTGCTATGTGCAGCTATCGCCCAATATCGTTACTTCCATTCGCTTCCAAACTCCTGGAGCAGCATGTCAACGCTGAACTTTCCTCCCACCTATCATCTAACTTGCTCTTTGACAATCTACAATCTGGTTTCCGCCACCATCACTCCACTGAGACAGCCCTGACCAAAATTACTAATGACCTACTTACAGCCAAATCAAATGGACAATACTCTATACTCCTGCTTCTAGACCTGTCCTCTGCATTCAACACAGTTGACCACTGCCTCCTACTACAGATCCTCTCCTCCTTCGGCATCAAAGACCTTGCCCTATCCTGGATCTCCTCATACCTTTCCAACCGCACATTCAGCGTCTCCCACTCCACTTCCTCATCCCACCCTCTCTCTGTTGGAGACCCCCAAGGCTCTTTTTCAGGACCCCTACTCTTCTCAATCTATACACTTGGTCTGGGGCAACTCATAAAGTCCCACGGATTCCAGTACCACCTTTATGCTGATGACACTCAGATCTACCTCTCTGGCCCAGACGTCACCTCTCTGCTGTCCAGAATCCCAGCGTGTCTATCAGCCATATTCTCCTTCTCCTCGCGCTACCTCAAGCTCAATGTGGACAAATCTGAACTCATCATCTTTCCTCCATCTCACAGATCTTCCTTACCCGACCTAGCTATAACAATTAATGACATCACGCTTTCCCCAGTACCGGAAGTCCGCTGCCTCGGAGAAACCTTTGACTCTGCCCTGTCCTTCAAACCGCACATCCAGGCTCTTTCTACCTCCTGTTGCCTCCAGCTCAAAAATATTTCCAGATTTCGTCCTTTCCTCCACCCTCAATCTACTAAAATGCTTGTGCATGCCCTCATCATCTCCCGCCTCGACTACTGCAACATCCTTTTCTGTGGTCTCCCTGCTAACACCCTCGCACCTCTCTAGTCCATCCTTAACTCTGCTGCCCGACTAATTCATCTCTCTCCTCGCTACTCCTCTACTTCTCCTCTCTGCAAATCTCTTCACTGGCTCCCATTCCCTTAGGGTATCCAGTTCAAATTACTAATACTGACCTACAAAGCCATCTATAACCTGTCTCCCTCATATGTCCCTGAACTAATCTCCCGATACCTTCCCTTACGTAATCTCTGGTCCTCCCAAGACCTCCTTCTCTCCTCCACACTTATTCGCTCCTCATCCAACCGCCTCCAAGACTTCTCCCGAATTGCCCCGGTCCTCTGGAATTCTTTGCCCCAACAAGTCCGACTATCAACCACATTTGGATCCTTCAGACGGAACCTGAAAACCCACCTCTTCAAGAAAGCCTACAGCCTGCAATGACCCCGCTACCTCCTTCTCTCTCACCACTACCGGAGATATCACCTCAACCAACACCGGAAATACTGCAACCCACCAACCTACTGTCTCCTTCCCCACCATCCTGTAGCATGTAAGCCAGACAGGGCAGGGCCCTCTCCCCTCTGTATCAGTCTGTCATTGTTAGTTTGTTTACTGTAAGTGATATCTTTAATTTGTATGTAACCCCTTCTCATGTACACCACCATGGAATCAGTGGTGCTATATAAATAAATAATAATAATAAAAATAATCATCATCATTCAAAGTTTGAAATTTGCAGCTTTTTTTTACATTTTTGTCAAGTTTCTGATATTTTTTATAAATAAACACAAACCATATCAACCTAAATTTACCATTATCATAAATTATAATGTGCCACAAAAAAACAGACTCAAAATCACTGGGATTTGTTGAAGCGTTCCAGAGTTATCACCACATAAAGTGACATTGGTCAGAATTTAAAAAATTGGCCCCATCACTAAGGGGTTAAAGCCTATTCTTACCTCCCATGTCGGCACTCTCTCCACGTGGCTCCTATGTGATGCTGTGACACGTGACGCTGGCACCCAATCAGCGCTGGCGTCACTGTCCTCATCTTCGGACAAATCGAACATGAAGAGGAAGTCCGGGCTGCAGCTGATCTCTAATTTCCTCTTCATGTTCCATTTTTCCAAAGGTGGACACAGTGATGCCAGTGATAATTGGGCACTGAGGTCACATATTACAGCACCACACGACCGCCACGGGGAGAGCGAGTGTTGACATCATGGGAATGCTACCAGAATGGGAGATGAGTATAGGCTTTATTATTTTATGGGGGCCAAACATTTTTGATCAAGACGGGGTTGTCCTAGTAGTGGACATTCCCTTTAAAGAGAGAAAAAGTAAAAGTTTGAAAATTGAAGAAATTTTACCACTAACATGAAGTAGAATATGTCACGAAAAAACATCCAGAATCAAAGGGATCCATTGAAGGGTTCCAGAGTTATAACCTCATAAAGAGACACTGGTCAGAATTGTAAAATTTGGCCTGGTCATTTAGGTGAAAACAGTCTTGGGGGGAAAATAGGGTTAAAGAATTGTTACAGATATGTCATTAATTAGTGGCCTAATTTCCTGATGATGGTTCCCTTTAAGCCAAGCAATATTAGCAACCATTAGATTATAATGGGCACATTGATTACTTTCTTTAGTACATATGATGAAGAACTGAACAGAGCCTTCAAAGGAAATGCATCATCTATAATTATTTTACTAATTAAAGCCAGATAATGGCATATTCTTTTTATATTTTTTTTCTAAATTTAGATTTAATATATTTTCTGCGCATAATTATGAGTACAGCCATCTTGCTTGAGCTGCTGTTAACAGCATTTAGAGATATACTTTACAATAGCTACATAGACAGTAGGATCCTGTGGGCTGGACATGACTCATATGGAAGATTGTTCTAGGAATGCTGTGTGACCCGTGCAGACGTCATTGTGCAGAGAGGTGGGAGGAGGTGATCTGAGTCCTTAACCTATTATGAATGGTGGCTCCTGTGTTATCTAGGTGTGGTTACTTTACCTCTCATTGTAATCCTGCCTGCGGTGGCAATGATATGACCGCTGAGACGTAATCTATTCAGGACAAGAACTGTTAGACTATTACTTGCCTCTGTAGCCAGAATAAAAAATGCAAGATTTTATAGATTAATATATTGAAATAGATTGTTATTATTATGTACTCTTTTTATGCTTTGTAGATATACACCAACCAAAATCCCAAAAGTGAAATATCACCTAAGCGAGCTAGAGCCTCCAAAAACCTCTTCTACACATGCTATTTATGTAAGTCCATACAGCTAGATCATTTTCATGCCTTTATGCTACCGTTGAATAGGTTTGGATTGTTGCCTTGACAACTCGGACCTCTCTGGATCTCCATACATCTATTCAGAAAAGTTTAATAAACAATGGTGCAGACACCACCGGCTAGATCTGTCATACAACTTCCCTCAAAGTCACTTTTTAGATTTACGAATTTTTCTCAGATATATTTATTTTAAACCAGGGCAGTGGAGTATGTAAGCCAAACCTCCAACTCTTCAATTTCCCTTACTCCGACTCCCTCATATATGGCTCATGTTTAGCACATACTGCATTGAACTACTGTACCCAATTTAATATATATTTTAGGAGTTGGTCATTTTATACCGTCTCCAACTCCAAAAATGGACACCGACTACACAGCACTGTTTCGAGCACCATTATTATTTCTGTACTCCTCCAATTTACTTTATGACAAATCTCTCAATTTCAATTTCTTGCAGGATATTAAAGAAAGCAGCTTTATGTCTCTTCGTAGTGAAGCTATAGAAAAAATAAAATCAGCCTTCGTCTTGTTAGACACAGAATTTGAAAAATTTGACCTGTAAGTTTTGCGATGCTGTTTTTCTATTAAATAGATGCCTATATAATATGTAACGTAATGATAAGGTATTTTACATTAACATAAAGAGTATTGTACGGTATAATATATAGAGAACCCTTAGGTAATTCATAATAATCTTACTCATTTGTAGTGCATTTATTACAAGATTCCTTATAATAAAAACTGTACTTGTTCTTATAGGATACAGATTCCTTCAAGAGCATTTTTGCTTAGTTCCATGTACTTTTAGTTAAACAAGTATTTTTGCATTGATGTTTAGAAAGGTAAGGTTTAGAAGTAGTCTATCAGAACGAGCTCACTGATGGATTTGATTAGTAATTCATTCTGCAGTCATTCAAGCACCTAGGTAAAAAAGAAGGCTGTTAAAGGGAAGCTTCTGCGGGCCCTCCAATCCGCCACTGTGTTTATATTGAAGCCTTTATAAAGGGTATTAACGCACCCCTGGTCCTGACTGACAGCCAGTCCCAATGCAGAGCAAGTGTCAGTCAGTGCTAGGGGAGGGGTCACAGCTGCACTGACTGAACCCGTACCGGCGCTGCCCTGGTGACTGAAACCGGAATTCTGCCGGGTGGGAATAAAGCTCATTTTCTCCCTACAGCGTTCGGCTAAGTGCCAGTGCCTGTCAGGTCAATAGCATTATTAACCCACTATGTGCAGATTAATAGCGTTTTTCTTGGTAACAGGTTCTTTTTAAGAAAGTAATTGCTAGACAAAAGTCTAAAAGCCTCTGGAATCCCTTCTCTCACCCCCATCATCAGTGCTAGGCCTTCCTTCATTACTCTGTTCACCTGAACAAGACATTTTTCCTTTCTCTCTTGGCATCCTGGGCCCCACTGCAGTTAAGGGTCCCATTTATGGGACAAAAAGATATGAAAAACTATACCCCCATTATATTATCCACCAAAACTTTCATCGTATACACTTGTTTTGGATCAGTAATGAACAATTTAAAATAAAAGCAGGATAAAAATATGAAGACAACACAAAATGAAAAGAATACCTATCAAATACTAACATATTCTTACCCCCAAATTACGGTATACATGTAGAAACCACAACTTGTTCCACATACAGTATAACCAGACCCAATACCGCTGTTAAGATGAAAAAAAAAGTTATTAGGACTTGAATGCCAAATTCAAAACATTTTTATCCCAAACTGTCCCGTAAATGTGAATTCTACATACAGGTTTGTTATGCCTTCCATAATAAAAGTATTCCGCTTTAGAATTTTTCATGGTAAAAATATTAGATATTTACAGGTATTATGGTTGGCTTTGTGTTCTTAGCGCCACCAGCTGGCAGTTGCTTGATATGAAGAGTCTGTGTAATGAATACTTGATGCATATGAGACATTGGAGTGAACCGTAATGTTCTTAATTAAATTCAACTACATGAATATATTTACTCATCAAATTTCAAAGCTATGACTTAATTTTAATTTTAAGCTACCTTACAAGTTTAATTTCTAATTTAATTACTTTTTGTGTTTTTTTTTATTTCTTAACCCTTCTGCCATTGGACATACTATTTCGTCCATGTAACCTGGGATTTAATTTTCATGGATGGAATAGTACGTCATGCCCTTTAATGCAACACTGTGACAAGTCGCGGTGATCGCATTAAAATTCTGACACAATCTTACCTGTGTCGGCATCCTAGGCTGTGTCCCCGCCCACCCGGCCTCTCGATCGTTGTGATTGGCTGTTCAATTCTGAACAGCGAATCGCAGCCTCTCCCATTGTTTCAGCCAATCAGCTCCGATCCTAGGCTGTTGCCAGGGTCACCAGGGAAAGCTCTGATTGGTGGGATCGATGTGATCATCGATCCCACCAATAACAGGTCACAGAACTGGTATGACTGCTCTGTGACCTGTCTGTCACCTGTCTCTGACCTATGTGTGACTTGCACTGCAGGTCCTCACACTAGGTGAGGATTCCTGCAGAGCAGTTACACTGCCAGATCTCTTCCTGTGCTGGGCCTGTTGAAAAAAGAAGAAAGAAAACAGAAGAAAGATGACAGAAGAAAGAAGAAAGAAGAGAGACTACAACCGTAAGTGTTGATTCCTGATCCCTGCCCGATCTCTCTTCATCCACCCCAATTCCCCCATCCCCCCTCCATCCCTCCTTTGCATCGCCTCCGCCACATTTAGCAGTCGCCGAGTGTTGATTGGTGATGCAGTTCACCGATCAACATTTAGGCTCGCTTTTCTCTCACCCCCCTTTGCGCCACCTCCGTGCGCACATTTAGCAGCCGCCGAGCGTTGATTGGAGACACAGTTCACTGATCAACACTTGTGCTCACTTTTCTCTCACCCCCTTTGTGCCACCTACGTGCACACATCCAGCAGCCGCCGAACTTTGATAAGTGACGCAGTTCACTTATCAGAGCTCGTGCCTGCTGTTTTACACTTTTCTCTTCACAGGCATTTTTTTCTCCCTATAGGCTTTTTTCTTTTAGCTTTTTCTTTTCAGATAAAAGTTTACACCAATCACTATCCCCCCACATACACAAACAGTTATAAATAAAGTACACACAAAGCACCATATTCACAAAAAAGTCCCTCTCGTCACGTTCATCCCAACAGCGCTATTCATTGGAAGAGGCATATGCTTTTTTTGCCTCCGACACTGATAGCGAGGGAGAGGATCCCACATGTCTTCACTTTTCGAATTCTTCACCCTCATCCTCTTCCTCCTCCTCATCTTCCTCCTAGGGTCCTCCCGAACCGCCACGCAGACGTCCCAGGACAGAAGATGAGGCAGCGCCCACCATTCCCAGAGATAAAGCTGAACCAGCACACCCCACTGCAGACCCCGCATGGACCTCGCCCCCCTGAAAATTACGAGCCACTGATTCCTGATTTTGTGGCAGAATCAGGAATCAAGTTTGACACCACCGGCCTCACAGGAATAGACTTTTTCAGTTTTTTCTCTGAGGATTTTCTTAACCTCATGGTGGAGCAAACTAATTTGTATGCGCATCAATTTTTGGAACAAAACCCCAGTTCATCATATTCTAACTGGTCTCCTGTAGACGCAGTTTAAATGATGCAGTTTTGGGGCCTGGTCCTCCACATAGGGATCCTGAAGAAGCCAGAACTCGGCAATATTGGAGTGTTGATATTTTATACAACACTCCAGTGTTCCGAATGGTCATGGCCCAGATGCGTTTTGAGGCCATCCAAAAATTCCTGCATTATACTGATAATGCACAGTGTCCCCCACGAGATGACCCCAACTTTGATCGTCTGTTCAACGTTCGGCAGGTCATCGAACACTTCAACAAAAAGTTTGCTGAAGTGTACGTGCCTCAAAGGGACATCTACGTGGATGAGCGCTTAGTTCATTTTAAGAGAAGGTTCGGATTCCACCAGTACCTGCCCAGGAAGAGGCCAGGTACAGAATTAATCTCTACAAACTGTGTGAGAGTACTTCAGGGTTCACCCACAGGTTTAGGCTTTATGAAGGAAAGGACACCAGGATTGAACCTCCTGAATGTCCTCCTGTCATGGGAGTGAGTGGGAAAATTGTGTGTGATTTGGTGCCCCCACTACTGAATAAAGGTTATCACCTCTATACCGATAACTTTTATACCAGCATCCCTCTCTGCGCAAGGTTCTTGCAGCCTGCGGTACTGTCTGCAAAAATCAGAGAGGCCTCCTGAAAACGCTAATTGGGCAGATTCTCAGAAGGGGTGACAGCAGAGCTCAATGTAGCGACCACCTGCTGTTGGTCAAGTGCAAGGACAAGAGGGATGTCCTTGTCCTTCTTTTGACCACCATGCACAGTGATGGTAGCGCCCTCAGCACTGTATGAGGTACCTCTACACAGGTCTGCAAACCGGACTGTGTACTGGGGTGCAACAAAAACATGGGGGCGTTAATCTCTGCGATCAACTCCTCCAACTGTACAGTACTTTGAAAAAGGCCAGGGTGTGGTACAAAAAGCTGGCCATGCACATCGTACAAATGGCAATGCTCAACGCTTTCCTGCTGTCACGCCATGTGCACGCCACACCGATACGTCATACCTTCAGTTCCAGGAGGTAGTGGTTAAGGCCCTGATATTTGGCACTCAGGACGGAAGGGGCCCCACTACTTCCACAACTGAAGGTGCTCGTATCATACCAGGTCAGCATTTCTTGGGGGAGGTTCCACAAACTGGAAAAAGAGGTAAGTCACAAAAAAAGTGCCTAGTGTGTTACAAAAGGGGAATACGCAAGGACACCATTTATCAATTTGACACCTGCCCCGAAGAACCTAACCTGTGTATGAAGGATTGCTTCAAATTGTACCACACCTACATGCACTACTAATTTACTTAGATTTACAGGAAACAGTAGATTAGTTCCAAAAAGGGGGCACATCTAGATAAGTTAATTGGGGGTTTAGTTTCCAAAATGATGTCGCTTGTGTTTTTTTTTTTACTGTTTAGAATTATAAACTTTAGTGAAACATTTGGGGTTTCAAAGTGCTCACCGCACATCTAGATATGTTCCTTAGGAGTTCTAGTTTCCAAAATGGGGTCATTTGTGGGCGGTTTCCACTGTTTAGGCACATCTGGGGCTCACCAAACGCGACATGGGGCACGATCTCAATTCCAGCCAATTTTAGTTTGAAAAAGTCAAACGGCGCTCATTCCCTTCCGAGGTCTGCCGTGCGCCCAAACAGTGGCTCCCCCCCACATATGGGGTATCAACGTACTCAGGACAAATTGGACAACAACTTTTGGGGTCCAATATATGCTGTTACCCTTGGGAAAATAAAAAATTGGGGGTGAAAACATCATTTTTGTGAAAAAAATATGATTTTTTATTTTTACGGCTCTACATTATAAACTTTTGTGAAGCACTTGGTGGTTAAAATTTCTCACCACACATCTAGATAAGTTCCTTAGGGGGTCTAGTTTCCAAAATGAGGTCACTTGCACTTGTGGGGGATTTCCACTGTTTAGGCACATCAGGGGCTCGCCAAACGCGACATGGCATCCAATTTCAATTCCAGCCAATTTTGGTTTGAAAAAGTCAAACAGCGCTGGTGAAAAAGTTCAGCCTTGGTCTCATCAGACTATAACAGGAAAATGTTACATGCTTTTGGCAGACATGATATAGGTTTTGGCAAAACAAAGCCCTGATTGGATGTTTTTCTTTGTAAGAAAATCCAGACCAGACATATGAAGAATACTGCAGATACTCAAACGGAGCCATGAAATCGATATCATAGCAGATGAAAACACAAAGGGTGGATTACAATCTTCCAATCTCCATTTATGTTGGGATATGTAGGAGTTCCAGGAGAAGTGAATAGAATGTGTTTGTACAATATGAGTAAACAGGTGCTACCGAATGGAGTTATTGTATGGATGAAAGAGAATCTCACAGATTTCAATACACCTGCATTTGAGAGGAAACTAATGAAACATCCAGAGAACACACCCTGTAAAATACATTGCATATGCCAATAATTATAAGGGTTAACCGACCTCTGACAGGTGGAGACTGGCTTAAACTCCTTCTGTTTAGTAAAACCTATTGGATAATGTAGGTCTGAATTTTATATCTGACCTCATGCATATTCAGTATATCACAAAAGGTAGTACACCCCTCACATTTTAGTATTTTTTTATATCTTTTCATGAGACAACACTGAAGATATGACACTTTGATACAATATAAAATTAGTCAGTGTAAAGCTTGCATATCAGTGTACATTTGGTGTACCCTCTAAATAACTCGACACACAGCCATTAATGTCTAAACCACTGGCAACTAAAGTGAGTACACTCTAAACTGAAAATGGACAAATTGTGCCCAAAGCGTCAATATTTTGTGTTGCCACCATTATTTTGAAGCATGACCTTAACTCTCTTGGGCATAGCATTAATTAGAGCTTCACAGGTTGCTACTGGAATAATTTTCCACTCCTTCATGATGACATCACAGAGCTGGTGGATATTGCAGACCTTGCTCTCCTTCACCTTCCGTTTGAGGATGCCCTACAAATACCCAACATGCTTGGCCTATCCAGCACCTTTACCTTCATTTTCTTTAGCATGGCAGTTGTCATCTTTGTAGATGTGTTAGGGGTCATTATCATGTTGGAATACTGCCCTGTGGCCCAGTTTCCGAAGGGAGGAGATCATGCTCTTCTTCAGTGTGTCACAGTACATGTTGGCATTCATGATTCCCTCAATGAACTATAGCTCCCTACAGCTGGCAGCACACTCATTGAGCCCCAAACCATGGCACTCTCACCACCATGCTTGACTGTAGGCAAGACATACTCATCTTTGTACTCTTCACCTGGTTTCCGCCACACATGTTTGACACCAACTGAACCAAATAAGTTTACCTTGGTCTCATCAGACCATAGGACATAGTTCCAGTAATTCATGTCTTCAGTCTGCTTGTCTTCAGCAAAGTGTTTGCTGGCTTTTTTGTGCATCATCTTTCGAAGGGCTGCCTTCTGGGACAACAGCCATGAAGACCAATTTGATGTAGTGTGCGGTGTATGGTCTAGCCACTGACAGGCTGACCCCCCAACCCTTTAAACTCTGCAGCAATGCTGGCAGCACTCAAACATCTATTTTGAAAAGACAATCTCTGCAAATTACATGGCGAGGCTATTTCTGAGTACAACCTGTCTTGTTAAAACGCTGCATGATCTTAGCCACTGTGCTGCAGCTCAGTTTCAGGGTGCTGGTATTATTCTAATAGCCTAGGCCATCTTTATGTAGAGAACTATTCTTTTCTTCAGATCCTCAGACAGTTCTTTGCCATGAGGAGCCATGTTGAACCTCCAGTTCTCAGAATGAGAGAGTATGAGAGCGATAACACCAAATTTAACACACCTGCTCCCCATTCACACCTAAGACCTTGTAACACTAATGAATCACATGACACTGGGGAGAGAAATTGATAATTGAGCACAATTTGGCCATTTTCACTTAGGGGTCTACTCACTTTTGTTGCCAGCGGTTTAACCCCTTTACTCCCAAGGGTGGTTTGCATATTAATGACCAGGCCAGTTTTTACAATTCTGATCACTGTCCCTTTATGTGGTAATAACTCTGGAACACTTCCATGGATCCGATGATTCTGACATGGTTTTTTCGTGACATATTTTACTTCATGTTAGTGGTAAAATTTCATTGATATAACTTGAGTTTATTTGTGAAAAAAAATGAAAATTTGGCGAAAATTTAGAAATTTTCGTAATTTTCCAACTTTTAATTTTCATGCCCTTAAATCACAGAGATATGGCAAACAAAATACTTAATTAGTAACATTTCCCACATTAAAATTCACTGCGCTTATACTCAAAAAAACTAAAATGGATATATGCCAAAAAATCGTCGTACAATAAAGGTACTCTATATATTGACCCCTCACCGCTGCTGCCAAATAGCAGCAGACTGAATAACAGACAGTAATTGACAATAGTTATACCGCAGAGGTACTGTGTAAATTAACCCCTCACCGCTGTTAACGGGTAGCGGTAAGCTTAGACACTTACTTGTGAGGTTGTAGAACAAAGTTGCTAAGTTCCGCTGTTAGGCAGTGCATTGCCGTGTGGCATGAAAGAGAGCGCTCCCAGTGTGCCGCTGATTACTGGCATCTGACTGACATGTGGGAGATGAGGGCGGGCAGCGTGGAGAAGCAGAGGCTGATGGCGGGCTCCGGCCGAAGCACCGCCGTCCACACACACTGCAAGGCGCAGGAAGCTGGGGGCGTGACATCACGTAGCTAGCTGCTGGGGGTCAATACTGAACGACGTGTTTCGAAGGACGTGGTCCCTCTTCATCAAGGTTGCAGATATTGGCCCCAATCCATCCTAATAACCCCCTGCCTCCCAGTTTAGCTCCACCCACCCTGTTTGAGTAATATGCCCCCTCTGTGAATGTGGTTGCATGGACTAGTGGTTGCAGAAAAAATTGCATAAATAAGAGATTGAATACAATAAATGAGACATTAAATATAATGTGCAGTATACACTCACTGGCCACTTTATTAGGTACACCTGTCCAACTGTGTGTTAAGACTTAATTTCTAATCAGCCAATCACATGGCGGCAACTCAGTGCATTTAGGCATGTAGACATGGTCAAGACAATCTCCTGCAGTTCAAACCGAGCATCAGTATGGGGAAGAAAGGTGATTTGAGTGCCTTTGAACGTGGCATGATTGTTGGTGCCAGAAGGGCTGGTCTGAGAATTTCAGAAACTGCTGATCTACTGGAATTTTCACGCACAACCATCTCTAGGGTTTACAGAGAATGGTCCGAAAAAGAAAAAAAATCCAGTGAGCGGCAGTTCTGTGGCCGGAAATGCCATGTTGATGCCAGAGGTCAGAGGAGAATGGGCAGACTGGTTCGAGCTGATAGAAAGGCAACAGTGACTCAAATTGCCACCCGTTACAACCAAGGTAGGCAGAAGAGCATCTCTGAACGCACAGTGCGTCGAACTTTGAGGCAGATGGGCTACAGCAGCAGAAGACCACACTGGGTACCACTCCTCTCAGCTAAGAACAGGAAACTGAGGCTACAATTTGCACAAGCTCATCGAAATTGGACAGTAGAAGATTGGAAAAACATTGCCTGGTCTGATGAGTCTCGATTTCTGCTGCGACATTCGGATGGTAGGGTCAGAATTTGGCGTAAACAACATGAAAGCATGGATCCATCCTGCCTTGTATCAACGGTTCAGGCTGGTGGTGGTGGTGTCATGGTGTGGGGAATTTTTTCTGGGCACTCTTTGGGCCCCTTGGTACAAATTGAGCATCGTTGCAACGCCACAGCCTACCTGAGTATTGTTGCTGACCATGTCCATCCCTTTATGACCACAATGTACCCAACATCTGATGGCTACTTTCAGCAGGATAATGCGCCATGTCATAAAGCTCGAATCATCTCAGATTGGTTTCTTGAACATGACAATGAGTTTACTGTACTCAAATGGCCTCCTCAGTCACCAGATCTCAATCCAATAGAGCATCTTTGGGATGTGGTGGAACGGGAGATTCGCATCAGGGATGTGCAGCCGACAAATCTGCGCCACCTGTGTGATGCCATCATGTCAATATGGTCCAAAATCTCTGAGGAATGCTTCCAGCACCTTGTTGAATCTCTGCCACGAAGAATTGAGGCAGTTCTGAAGGCAAAAGGGGGTCCAACCCCTTACTAGCATGGTGTACCTAATAAAGTGGCCAGTGAGTGTATATTAGAAAGGTTGGGCAAGTAAAAAATGAAATAAAACATACGAATTAAACTAGATCTATACTTTATTAGGTTATTAATATAAAAATAAAATATATATGCAAAGCACCAAATAACCACTAAGAAGTAGTACATATACTAATTTGCACTGTTTAAAAAAGGGAAAAGACAAGAAAAGGAAAAGAGTAGAAAAGTATTAATAGACAGAAGGATCCTCGTACATTAAAAATAAGGTGAATAAAAACTCCCATAAATCCCCTGTATCAATTTTGGAAAGAAAGGGGATTTTTGGATTTCTATTTATGTTTTATTTAGTTTTTATTTTTACTAAGATAGAACAAATTCAGGTTTAGAAGGCATAGAACTCAATTTCATAGTTTAGGCCTTTATGGGCCATACTGTCCAGATGGATAATCCACCTGGATTCAATTCTGGACATCTGTTTCAAAAAATCCCCACCTCTTGGATTGGGGCGGACTAGTTCGATACTGCAAAAGGAAATACCATGACAGGATCGATTGTGGACATCCAAAAAATGACGAAATAGGCGATGACCTTTAATCCCCTTATTAATATTATCCAAATGCTCCTTAATTCGAACTGTCAATCTTCTTTTTGTCCGACCCAAATAAAACTTGTTACAGGGGCACTTCAATAAATAAATGACTCCTCTTGATTGGCACGAGATGGCGGATTTAACGCTAAACTCATTCGTATGGTCCGAATTATAAAAAGTAGTTTGTAATTCTTTCTTAATGCGTGTCCGTAGACAGCATGCACATTTGCCAAACGGAAGAAAACCCATTTTTGGAGTCAAAAAGTGGCTCATAGGTGTTAATTTTGAAGGAAAAATGGGTTTAGTGGTAGGTGCTAATAGGAGGCCTAAATTTGGGGCTTTTTTTATATATGAATTTAGGGTGTGGCGGTAAAAGGTTACCAATAACCTTATCTCTCAACAGTATCGGCCAATATTTTCTGATAATTTTATTGAATTTTGTAGGTCCTGAATGAAACTGAGTAATAAAGGGTAGCTGATAAATTTGTTCCTGAAGACTAGGCGGATCTTTGTTTAAAATGGATTTATGGATCAAATCATTTCGGGAGATGTTTTTGATGGTTAATCGGGTTTTCTCCAATGTGTCAAAATCCTAACCTTTGGCTACTAGTTGGTTAGTAAGATGTCTAGATTCATTGTCATAGTCATCATTATTTGTGCAATTTCTTCTTATTCGAATGAATTGTCCCTTAGGGACATTGGTTAGCCAAATTGGTAGATGACAACTATCAAGATGAATATAGCTATTGGAGTCTACAGCTTTTCTATGGCACTTCGTTACTAATTTGTTATCTTCAATGAAGATTGTAAGTTCCCTAAAGGCCTAAACTATGAAATTGAGTTCTATGCCTTCTAAACCTGAATTTTTTCTATCTTAGTAAAAATAAAAACAAAATAAAATAGAAATAGAAACCCAAAAATCCCCTTTCTTTCCAAAATTGATACAGGGGATTTATGGGAGTTTTTATTCACCTTATTTTTAATGTACGAGGATCCTTCTATCTATTAATACTTTTCTACTCTTTTCCTTTTCTTGTCTTTTCCCTTTTTTAAACAGTGTAAATTAGTATATGTATTACTTCTTAGTGGTTATTTGGTGCTTTGCATAAATATTTTATTTTTATATTAATAACCTAATAAAGTATAGATTTAGTTTAATTCGTATATTTTATTTCATTTTTTACTTGCCCAACCATTCTAATATATACTGCACATTATATTTAATGTCTCATTTATTGTATTCAATCTCTTATTTATGCCATTTTTTCTGCAACCACTAGTCCTTGCAACCACATTCACAGAGGGGTCATATTACTCCAACAGGGTGGGTGGAGCTAAACCGGGAGGCAGGGGGTTATTAGGACGGATTGGGGCCAATGCCTGTAACCTTGATGAAGAGGGACCACATCCTTCGAAACGCGTCGCTCAGTATTGACCCCCAGCACTACCCGTCCAGCTCAGCAGCTAGCTACATGACGTCATGCCCCCAGCTTCCTGCGCCTTGCAGTGTGTGGATGGCGGTGCTTCGGCTGGAGCCCGCTGTCAGCCTCTGCTTCTCCACGCTCCCCGCCCTCATCTCCCGCATGACAGTCGGACGCCAGTAATCAGCGGCACACTGGGAGCGCTCTCTTTCATGCCACACGGCGATACACTGCCTAACAGCGGAACTTAGCAACTTTGTTCTACAACCTCACAAGTAAGTGTCTAAGCTTACCGCTACCCATTAACAGCGGTGAGGGGTTAATTTACACAGTACCTCTGCGGTATAACTATTGTCAATTACTGTCTGTTATTCAGTCTGCCGCTATTTGGCAGCAGCGGTGAGGGGTCAATATATAGAGTACCTTTATGGTACAACGATTTTTTGGCATATATCCATTTTAGGTTTTTTGAGTATAAGCGCAGTGAATTTTATTTTGGATTTTTGTTTGTAATTTATGAAACAGGATTTGCACAGTGCATGTTTTCACTTGCAGCTATTTTAGTAGTCCTTCATTATAAGGTGGAGCGCCAGTGGGTATAGTTGATTGTAACATTTCCCACATGTTTACTTTACATCAGCACAATTTTGGAACCAGAATTTTTTTTTAGTTAGGAAGTTGTAAGAGTTTAAAGTTGACCAGCGATTTCTCATTTTTACAACACCATTTTTTTTAGGGATCATATCACATTTGAAGTCACTTTGAGGGATCTATATGATAGAAAATATCCAAAAGTGACACCATTCTAAAAACTGCACCCCTCAAGGTGCTCAAAACCACACTGAAGAAGTTTATTAACCCTTCAGGTGCATCACAGGAATTTTTTGAATGTTTAAAAAAAATGAACATTTAACTTTTGTTCACAAAAAATTACTTCAGGTCCAATTTTTTTTATTTTACCAAGGGTAACAGGAAAAATTGGACTGCAAAAGTTATTGCGCAATTTGTCCTGAGTACGCTGATACCTGATATGTAGCGGGGAACCACTGTTTCAGCGCATGGCAGAGCTCGCAAGGGAAGGAGCGCCGTTTGACTTTTTCAACGTAAAATTGGCTGGAATTGAGATCGGATGCCATGCCGCGTTTGGAGAGCCCCTGATGTGCCTAACAGTGGAAACCCCCCACAAGTGACCCCATTTTCGAAACTAGACTCCCCAAGGAACTTATCTAGATGTGTGCGGAGCACTTTTAACCCCCAAGTGCTTCACAGTAGTTTATAACGCCTGGGTGTGAAATAAAAAAAATCATATTTTTTCCACAAACATGATCTTTTAGTCCCCAATTTTTTTCCCAAGGGTAACATGAGAAATTGGACCACAAATGTTGTTGTCCAATTTGTCCTGAGTACGCTGATACCCCACATGTGGGAGAAAACAACTGTATGGAGACACGTTGGGGCTCGGAAGGGAAATAGTGATGTTTTGGAATGCAGACTTTGATGGAATGGTCTGCGAGTGTCATGTCGCGTTTGGAGAGCCTCTGATGTGCGTAAAAAGTGGAAACCCCCACAAGTGACCCCATTTTGGAAACTAGACCCTCCAAGGAACTTATCTAGATGTGTGGTGAGCACTTTGAACCCCCAAGTGCTTCACAGAAGTTTATAACGTATAGCCATAAAAATAAAAAAATCATATTTTTTTCCACAAAAATGATATTTTTGCCCCCAATTTTTTATATTTGCAAGGGTAACAGGAGAAAATGGACCCCAAAAGTTGTTATGCAATTTGTCCTGAGTAGGCTGATACCCCATATGTGGGAGTAAACCACTGTTTGGGCGCATGGTAGAGCTTGGAAGGGAAGGAGCACAGTTTGACTTTTTCAACGCAGAATTGGCTGGAATTGAGATCAGACACCATGTCGCATTTGGAGAGCCCCAGATGTGCCTGAACAGTGGAAACTCCCCAATTCTAACTCCAACCCTAACCCCAACACACCCCTAACCCTAATCCCAACCCTACCCCTATCCCTAGCTCTAACCCTAACCCTAATGGGAAAATGGAAATAAATACATTTTTTAAATTTTATTATTTTTCCCTAACTAAGGGGGGATAAAGGGGGGTTTGATTTACTATTTATGGTGGGTTTTTATGTTTGGCAGCTGTCACACGCTAAAAGATGCTTTTTATTGCAAAAAATAGTTTTTGCATCACCACATTTTGAAAGCTATAATTTTTCCATATTTTGACCCAGAGTCATGTGAGGTCTTATTTTTTGCGGGACGAGTTGACGTTTTTATTGGTACCATTTTCGGGCACATAACATTTTTTAATCGCTTTTTATTCCGATTTTTGGGGCGCAGAATGAACAAAAAACAGCAATTCATTAATTATTTTTTTTTGGGGAGGGGGGGCGTTTACACCGTTCCACGTGTGGTAAGATTGATAAAGCAGTTTTATTCTTCGGCTTAGTATGATTACAGCGATACTTCATTTATTTTTTTTTATATTTTGCCAGTTTTATACAATAAAAACAATTTTGTATAAAAAATAATTATTTTTGCATCGCTTTATTCTGCGAGCTATAACTCTTTTTTGCAGGACAAGATGATGTTTTCAGTGGTAACATGTACATTTATATACGTCTTTTTTATCGCGTGTTATTGCACTTTTTGTTTGGTGGTATGATGATAAAGCATTGTTTTTTGCCTTGTTTTTTCTTTTTTAAGGGGTTCACTAAAGGGAACAGTTTTATAGGGCGGGTCATTACGGAAGCGGCGATACTAAATATGTGTACTTTTATTTTGTTTTTTGTTCAAAAAAAAATAATTTATTAGGGAATTTTCTTTTAATATATTTAGGAATTTTAAAAAAATTATTTTTACACATTTTTTGTTAACTTTATTACATTGTCCCGGGGGGGACATTACTATATAGTGTCAGATTGCTGATCTGACACTTTTCCCTGCATTGTGTCAGGTCAGCAATCTGACAGGCAGTGCAGGCAGCTCTGAGAAGCCACCTCCCTGCAGGACCCAGAAGGCCCCCATGACCATCTTGGATCCAGGGGCCTGCAGGGAGGAGGCCCTCGGAACAGCGCAAGCACATCGCATTGTTCAGAGGGTCTCAGGGAAGCACGCAGGGATCCCCCTCTCTGCGCGAGGCTTCCCTATGCCCCCGGAACACTGCGATCATGTTTGATCGCAGTGTGCCGGGGGTTAATGTCAAGGGAGCGGTCCGTGACCGCACCTTGCACATAGTGCCGGGTGTCAGCTGATCGCGATGACATACTCTCCCATCATACGGGCCCGGGTCACCTGGACGGGATAGTATGTCAGATGTCAGGAAGAGGTTAAGCATCAATGGCTGTGTGTTGAGTTATTTAGAAGGTACACCAAATTTACACTGTTATATAAGCTGTACACTGACTACTTTACATTGTATCGAAGTGTCATATCTTCAGTGCTGTCCCATGAAGAAATATAATAAAATATTTACAAAAATGTGAGGTGTGTACCGTATATACTGGTGTATAAGCAGAGTTTTTCAGCACTTTTTTTTGTGCTGAAAAAGCCCCCCTCGGCTTATACACGAGTCAATTGTCCCAGAGGGCCAGCGGGTGAGGGGGAACGGTGGAGCAACAGGTGACAGAGGCAGGAGCAGGCGGCTGTGGCTACAGCCTGTGCTGCTGCTAAAAATAAATGAATATTCATTTCTCTTATAGCGCGCACAGTGACAGCTTCCAGAAAACATCATACTCACCCTTCAGTGTGCGTTGCATCTCCTTCAGGCAGCACTTCCTGTGCTGAGTGATCACGTGGCACCACTCATTAAGGTAATGAATATGCACGCGTCTCCACTCCAATAGGCGTGGAGGGAATATTCATTACCTTAATGAGCGGTGCCACATTATCACTTGGCAAAGGAAGAGCTGCTGGAAGACGGAGCCAGGTCCTTTGAGGGTATACTAGAAGGTGAGTAGGTTGTTTGTTTTTTGTAATAGGAAGCATGTATACAAGGTCGGGAGGAGGGGAGCCACACATACCAGGACAGCTACGAGGGAAGCCACGCATACCAGGACAGCTACGGGGGGAGCCACGCATACCAGGACAGCTATGGGGGGAGCCATGCATACCAGAACAGATACGGGGGAAGCCAAGCATACCAGGACAGCTACAGGGGAAGCCACGCATACCAGGACAACTACGGGGGAGACACGCATACCAGGACAGCAACGGGGGGAGCCATGCATAGCAGGACAGGACAGGGCAAGCCATGCATACCAGGCTAGGGATGAGGGGACAATGCATACCTGGCTTAAACTCGAGTCAATAAGCTTATCCAGTTTTCCATGGCAAAATTAGATTCCTCGGATTATACTCGATTATATATGGTACTCACTTTTGTAATATACTTTATGTTAATAATTATCCTATGTATATTGCATTGTTACATTTGTTTTCCTTTGCATGGTTATGTACTTGGTTTATTTATTTCCACACATATCAATTTCCATGTGAGTGTGACCACTCAGCTCCGCTCTCACCTCCCCCTTTTTTCCCTGGGAATTTCTTTCTTATAAATAACTTTCTTTTCCACCATCAGACATACTGTCATGATTAAGAACTTTTTGGCTAAAACGTGTAGTCCAGACGTCTGAACATGTACTACCATGATTTAAATTTTTCCCAGTTTTTAATGTTTATACTAATAATTCTGAATTTTTCAGGGTTTTTTTTTTGTTCTGATATAGCGACTGCTGGATCAACTCCCTTTTTTTCTGCTCTCTGGATGTTAACTTTGGTCCCTCCCAAATACAGATGCGGATATTTAAATCTGTGAGGTTCCCTTATTTGTATTTGAAAAACTTGATGAAGGTGCAAAGCCAGCACAACATCTCGTTTTTAGTTTTTTAAATAAAACCCATTCTTAATCCATATAATTACTTCATTTGTTTTCTCAAATTGTACAAACACAGCACATTCATTTCTCCAATGTGTCATTTTGCATTATCATTAAAGGGGTTTTCCCAGTCAGGGCTAATTTTCTTTAGGCCGAAACTTAACAGTTTTTAGTATACTCGCAGTTAGGATTTGGCTCTGCTTGACGGTTTGATCAGTCATCACGTGATCACTCATATGCAATTTGCATTCTTGTTATATGACAATTAACTTTTATCCCTTCTTCTCTCAATGCTTTAACATTGGTAATCAGAGAAACATGAAGATTAGCTCATTGCCACATGACCTCATGCATGCAAATCACACGAGCAATCACATGATGACCAACTGAACTAGCAGAGCCGATTGGCAAGTAGAGCCCAATCCTAGCATTGTGTATCTTATGGGAATACCATAAGATAAAGTGACTGCCGAAAATTAGCCTTGGCCCAAAAAACCCATATAAGGATAATGCATTGACTTTGACTTGATGAAAGCTGGGCCCTCAAAATCAAGTCCTCTGGAGGGTTCAATGCTCCCTGGTCTGACTATGCACCTGTTTTACAGAAGCACTAGCCGAGGTTAAATTGGTATGAATTTACAACAAGAGCTGTTTAGCACAAATAGCTGAAAAAGTTAGTCCTGGCTACGATAGATAAGTGTCAGAACATAGTGGTATAGATACGGCTATAGCTACAGTACCCATGCTGGCCCCTGTTCACTGCAGTACTAGGAACCTATCAAGGGAAGAAATGACACTAGGATGCACAATGGAAAGAAAAGGCTAAACCTACTACAACAGTGTAATGCGCTGGGCAATGTTTTGTAGGAAAACCCTAGATTCTGACATATGGTTGTTACTTTTAGACATGCAACCGACCTAATCATTGTTGCCAAGTACACCCTTTAATGGCAATGGTATTTCCGAATAACTGAAGCCTCTTTCAGTACAATAGCTCAGTGGGAGTTATTTTCTAAAGAGCCTATGTGTCACAGTTCCACCCCTCAGGGTGTCTGGGATGCAGTTACTGACATCTCGGCCATCCAATCCAGTACATGGGTGTGCTGAAACTGTCAGTACTGTGATTGACAGCATGGCCATCCAATCTGATTCAGGGGTGCGCTGAGCTGTCGGTGTGTTTATTGGCAGCTCAGCTAGCCAATCTGTGACTGCAGAGCGTTGGCTGTCTCATGTGTTCATTATTCCAATTAATGGCCATGCTTCTTAACTGAGCCAAGTTTCCCAGAACACTGCCAGACGTGCATTCATCTTGTGAGGTTTGTGCTTTGTGCTCTCCTGTGCCTTGAGTTCTATATGATTGTCATAACCAAGTCCAAAGTCAGGCAACATGACTTTGGACTTGGTTATAACAATCACCTGTTTAACCCCTTCAGCTCTGATCCGTTATCCTCACGGTACTCTGACCTCGGAACGCTACCTGACTACGCTTTTGTCTCTTCCTTCTGTTTATGACGTACACTCCTGGCTTCTGATCTTGGACTCCTTGACCACTCTGACTGACTAGCCTCACACTATGACAAATGAGAGCTGAAATTCAACTGGTTTCTGTAAGAAACTATTCTTCACCTTTTCCTTTGTGCTAATATTTTTTAATAGACGGTAAATAAAATGTTTAAACTTCATGTATCTTTAGTGAAAGAGGAAAGTTTGCCCAGGATCAAGCTGCTTTCTTGCATGAAAAAGAAGAATTCAACAAACAGTACAAGCTACGCCAACAGGTTTGAACTATTGGTTCTAGAATTCTAGATTTCCATTTTTTACTTTGTGTTCATTTTTTATTTTCTGGTGGTAGAACGAACAGTGGTATTGACCAGTTTAAACTGATTATGTAATATTACCTAGTATTGTCATGTAATCCAGTGTGCCTGAAATATTTTTCTACTCTTTTAAAAATATGGATATACAGATAGACATAATGAGGAGTGTATATTTATCACTCAAAATTGAAATTGCAATATTAAAAAAAAATTGTGGAAATCACAGGATAAATAGTAATATTAAAGTGTGTCTGTCACCAGAAATTTACACTCCAAACTAACCATATAGCTTTGTATGAAATGGAGCACCAACAAAAATCTTTTAAGCTTTTAAATCTAATCCCGTTTCTACAAGAAACAACGTCAATGTAATATGCTAATTAAAGGGAATCTGTCACCCCATTTTTGACCTATAAGATGCGGCCACAGCCATCAGGAGCTTATCTACAGCATTCTGTAATGCTGTAGATAAGCCCCGATGTAACCTGAAAGATAAGAAAAACAAGTTAGATTATACTCACCCGAGGGTCGGGTCAGGTCCAATGGGTGTAGCGATCCGGTCCGGCGCCTCCCATCTTCATACGATGACGTCCTCCTTCTTACTTCTGCCGCGGCTCCTGTGCAGGCGTACTTTATCTGCCCTATTGAGGGCAGAGTAAAGTACTGCAGTGCGCAGGCGCCGGACCTCTCTGACCTTTCCCGGCACCTGTGCACTGCAGTACTTTACTCTGCCCGCAACATGGCAGATAAAGTACTCCTGCGCAGGAGCCACGACAGAAGTAAGGAGGAGGACGTCATATCTAGAAGATGGGAGGCGCCGGACTGGACCGCGACACCCACCGCACCCACCCCCAGTAAGTATAATATAACTTGTTTTTCCTTCTCTTTCAGGTTTCATCGGGGGCTTATCTACAGCATTACAGAATACTGTAGATAAGCCCCTGATGGCAGTGGCTGCAGCTTATAGGCCGAAAATAGGGTGACAGATTCCCTTTAAGGTGATCAGTAAATCCTAGCATGGCTAAATGCCTCGGTGCTCTGTTCCCCCACCTATTTAGCCCGTGCTGGTTTACCTAGGGCAGGTGTTGTATGAAGATAAATCTCTTATGTGTCACTCGTTAATGAGAGAGCAAACAAATCACTCTTTCCTCGCTTCTTACTTTGCTCATCTTCTGTGCCATCACTTCAGTTCAAGAGAGAGCATACAAATAATAGAATGTTAGAGTTGGAAGGGACCTCATGTGTATTTATGTCCAACCCCCTGTTCAAAACAGCGCAGGATTCACTAAACCAAGGATGGGGAACCTCAGGCCCCAGGGCAATTTACGGCCATTGATGACCTTTTATCAGGCCCTTGGGCAGATTCTCAGGGACCGCATTCTTGGGCAGGGAGCTGTATTTTGATTGCCACAAACTCATTAATTTCTTCTTGCTCTGTTAGCACACACCATTGTTCACTAATGAACACTGAAGGGCATGCAATGAAGGATTACATCCTGACACCAGTGCCAGAGTCAGGATGTATCTTGTGGGTGGAGTTTGTATGGCCCCCGAAGGATGGTATAAATATCCAAATGGCCCTTGGCAGAAAAATGATTCCCCACCCCTGCAAACCATCTCAGGCAGATGTCTGTCCAGACTCTGTCTGAAGACTTCCACTGAAGGAGAACTCACCCCCACTCATGGCAGCCTGTTCCACTCATTGTTCACGCTCACTGTCAAAAAGGTGTTTTTTTTATATCTAATCTGTATCTTCTCCATTTCTCTTTCATTCCATTGCTTCTCGAGTTTCCATATGCAAATGAGAATAAGAATAATCCCTCTACACTGTGAAATCCCTTCAGATATTTGTAGACAGATATTAACTCTCCTCTTAGCCTTCTTTTTTGCAAGCTAAACATTCCCAGATCCTTTAACAGTTTCTCGTAGGACATACTTTGTAGTCTGCTAACCATCCTGGTACCTCTTCCCTGAACTTGCTCCAGTTTTTCAATGTCTTTTTTAAAATGTGTTGCCCAAAACAGGACACCGTATTCCAGATGAGGTCTGACCAAGGAGGAGAAGAGAGGGATACTTACATATTATGATCTGGACACTATGCTTCTCTTAATACATCCTAGAACTGTGCTTCCCTTTTTTGCTGCTGCATCACACTGTTGTTGACTCATGTCTGTGTTCTGTTAGTATACCCAAGTCTTTTTCACACATGCTGTCACTTAGTTCTATTCCTCCCATTCCGTAGATTTTTTGTTTTTCTTGTCCAGATGTAGAATCTTGCATTTCTCCATGTTAAATACCATTCTATTAGTCGCTACCCATTTTCCAAGCTTATCTACATCCTTCTGAAACCCTTTCTTTGTCTTCTCTACTGTTAGCTTTCCCTCCAAGCTTTACATAGTCTGCAAATTTAATTAGTTTACCTTTAGTTGCCTTATCTAGATCATTTATCCACTTGAAACACTCTTCCAATGGGATGTGCAACCATTTTTTACCACTCTATGAGTACGGTCACTGTGCCATTTATGAATCCACCTAACCGTAGCTTTGTCCATCCCATACTTGGTCATTTTTTCAGTAAGGATAGTATAATATACTTTATCAGCTGCTTTGTTGAAGTCGAAATATACTATATCTACCGCATTTCCCTGACCCACCCAGTTAGTGATTCCATCATAGAAGGAAATTAGATTAGTCTGGCATGGCTTGTTTGCTACAAACCCATGCTGGCTCTCGATATTTAAGGCCCCGTCACACTAAGCGACTTACCAGCGATCCCGACACCGATATCAAGGTGTCAGGATCGCTAGTAAGTCGCTATGTGATCGCTGGTGAGCTGTCACACAGACAGCTTCACCAGCGATCAGCACAGTGATGCCGAGTGCCCAGCATTGCTTGCCATCGCTGTAAAAAATAGAATCAAAATAAAAAATATAGTAATTCTCACCTTCCGACGTCCCGTTCAGCCATCCTGCCTCTCTCCACTCTCCGGTCCCAGTGATCCTGTGCACGAATGACCACGAGATGTCACGGTCTCGAGGGATAACAAAGTCTCGCGGTCATTCGTGCAAAGGCTTACTGGGACCGGAGCGTGGAGAGAGGCGGGATGGCTGAACAGGACGTCGGAAGGTGAGAATAACAATATTTTTAATTTTTTTTATTATTTTTTACACCTGATCGCTGGTCTCCTGCCTGTCACACGCAGCGATGCGTGCTGGCCAGCGGGAGACCAGCGACCAAAGAAATGTCCAGAGGTTTCTTCCAGCGATCAGCGATACTGGCAGGGGGGCCGCTCGCTGATCGCTGTCACACATAGCGATCTCGCTGGTGAGATCGCTGTTACGTCACAAAAGTTGTGACTCAGCAGCGATCTTGCTACCGAGATCGCTTAGTGAGACGGGGCCTTTACTGTATTCTTATCCAAGTACTTTCATACATGCTGTTCAATAATGTGTTCAAAGATCTTTCCTGATATAGAAGTAAGGCTCATTGGCCTGTCATTTCTTGGCTCCATCTTCTTCTTTCCTTTTTGAAAATAGGAGCAACATTTGCCCTTCTCCAATTTTTTGGGACTTCTGGATTTTTCAAAAATTCTTACTAGTGGTTTTGCAGTTTCTCCTGCTAACTCTTTCAATACGCTAGTATATAATTCATCTGGACCAGGAGATTTAAATTCATTTAAATTAGCTAAGTGTTCCACCACCATCTCTCTGTTTATAGATAGTGAGGATTCTTTTATTCCTTCAATGGCACCATGACGATCAGTTGAGGTTACAATTGCTTTCTTAGAGAACACAGTTGCAAAATAGGAATTTAAAAGTTCGTCCTTCTCAACATCATTTTTGACCACTTCACCCTTTTCATTCTGTAAAAATCCTATAGCATATTTACCGTATATATTTGTGTATAAGCCGACCCGCGTATAAGCCGAACCCCCTAGTTTTGCCACAATAAACTGGGAAAACTTATTGACTCATGTATAAGCCGAGGGTGGTGCTGCACAAGGGTTAGTGCTGGCCCAAGAAGATGCTCCATTGTTCTGCCCTCTGAATATAGGGCAAATTGTGTTTGTATTATGTGCTGGTTTAGTTATAGCACCATCTAGTGGTGGCCGAATTTATAGCTGTGTCTTTAATAGCATTTACAGCCTGTGTCTTTAAGAGAAGTGTTGCACTATGGGATTGAAGCAATGTATTGTGAGATTGAAGCAATGTATACTGGGATAAGGAAGATGCCATTTTCTTCTGTGTATTTCATAAGGACACACGTGTTTTTGTTCTCCTGTGACTCTCCAACTTGGGTTTGTTATCCAAGTAAAGCATATCTTGTAAAATTAATATCTTTTCTTGCAATGCAGTTTTGTTCAGAGATGTTATTAACTGTATGGCAGCCAGTGCACAGTAGATGTAATTAGACACCTGTGTACTTCTATGTAAAGTTTGCATCACACTGTATACTTCCTGTAATTGTGTTAGCTGTGTGATCATCTGCCCAATACTTACCCATGTCGTTTGTATTCTTTATAGTTTTACATGTTCTATACTCTTCACCAATAAACAAGTTAGACTACAGAGAACAGTCTGCTTATTTTGGAAGATAGAAGGTGGTTTATGCTATATGCTAGAGTGCACACCATGTCAATGTGTATGAAGGCGAACACTCCATAAATACCCCCATATGCTGCTGCACAAGGGTTAATGGTGGCCCAAGAAGATGCTCCATAAATACCCCCCATATTCTGCTGCAGATGGGTTAATGCTGGCCCAAGATGCTCCATATATAAATACCCCCATATATTGCTGCTGCAGCTGCTGAAATTAAAAATAAACAAATGACATACTCACCTCTCCCTGGGAGCCAGGTGCCAGTATACTGAGCAGGCGGTGACACTGGCGCGCTATGTGGGCCAGGTGCCCATGTCGCCGCTGGCTCAAGCCCCCGGCACTGGCGATATTTACCGGTCCCCGCTCCATCACCTTTTTGTCTCCTGGGTCTCTGCAATGACATTCAGCAGAGGGCGCGCACTGACTACTTCATCGCGCCCTCTGCTGAATATCACAGTCAGAGGACCCGGGAGACACAGCGGTGCATGGCGATGGAACGGAGAAAGGTGAATATCGCTCTGCCCCCCGTCATACTCACTCCCTCCTGGCGTACAGTTTTCTCTGCAGCCCCTGCTTCTCCCTCGGTTGTCTTCCTGCGTTCAGCGGTCACGTTGTACCGCTCATTAAAGTCATGAATATGCGCATATTCATGGATTTAATGAGTGGTACCACGTAACCCTGAACACAGGCACAGGAGATCTACGGAGAAGCAGGGGCTGCAGAGACATGCCAGGAGGGGGTGAGTATGGACTCTGACACCCCCATTCCCCCTCCCCCGCTGACCCTCGGTATATGACTCGTGTATAAGCTGAGAGGGGGACTTTCAGCCTTAAAAAATGGGCTGAAAATCTCAGCTTATACAAGAGTATATACGGTAACTTGTCTTTTGCTTTTGACATGCACCCAAAATCCTTTTTTACTGCTTTTGGACTCCCTTGCAAGCCTTGCCCTGTGTTCCCTGAAAACAGAATTATATTCTTCTTTAGTTATGCCCTCCTATTTCTATTTAAGATACATTTCTTTTTTCCTTTCTAACAAGTTATTAAGTTCTGAGTTCATCCATCCTGGCCTCTTTAAATGCTTCCAATTCTTCCTTCTTTTCGAGATTGTTACCGATTGTGCAGTAAGAGTGTGTTGGTAAGAATTAGGTCCAAAATTGCAGATCCTCTTGTTCTCATTTCTACCTTTTGAAAGATAAACTTGTCAGCAAGAGAAAATAAGAATTTTCTGGACCCATTACTTTTGTCTGAGAGAGATTACCAACAAATATCTGGATAGTTAAAATCTCCTATGATCACTATGTCGTACTTTGAGAATAGAGACATCTGATGTACAAAGTGTTCATCCATATCTGCACTCTGTTGGCCTATAGTACATACTTACAGTACTGTTCTTTCAGTTCTTTTCTCCTTGTATTCTTACCCAAACAGTTTCTATAGAACTACCAGTCTCTGAAGCTTGGATCTCTGTGGTGATATACATTTTCAAAACATACAATTCAACACCTCCTCCCCTCTTGTTAATCCTGTTTCTGATAAATAAGTTGTAGCCTTCATGGTTTGTATTCCAAACATGTGTATCATCCTGCCACATTTCAGTGATGCCTATGACATCATATCTCACTTCCTCTATTAGCAGCTCCAATTCTCCTTGTTTTTTTCCCATGCTCTGTGCATTTGTATAGACACATTTTAGTTTGTAGAATTTTTTTTTTGGTCCTCTATTTTCATTCATTCATTTTGTTCTATATTTCCACTTCTAATGGCAGGGTTCTCAAATGAATTCATTAGCTGATTATTTTTTCCTGGCCATATATTTCCCATCCATGTTGTTCTAGTTTAAAATTCTCCTTATGAATGTCCCAAGGCATCTACCAAACATGTGTGTTCCTGTTCTCCATTTTGGAAAAGATTCTCCTGCTCTGTCAAGGAAATCCTCATCTTCTTTGATGAGCTTCAGTGTACCTATTCTCTCTTGAAGACTTTGCATCTTTTCCGCTAACAGAGTAACAAGCTTGCGCTTCTGACACGTAAAGCTTGTTTTTTCCTCTGGCAAGTCTTTAAATATATAGCACACATTGCAGCACACAATATGGGTAATCTACTTCATGTTGAACAAAACAAATTTCTATGGAATCGGCATAAAGATTTAATTCCTGGTTTGATGACTTTCTCCATGCAGCTCGATCCAGCTACACCCAAAGATCCTTAGACTTGCTTCGACTGCTCACGCTTTCCAGAATGCACCAACCTCGGACCATCTGACTATGCGTTGTCTTTGCCCTCCTGTACTGCGCACCCTTGCCTCTGACCCTTCGATCAGCTGCTGCAGACCTAGGGACTGCCCTGGAGTGGTATCTGGCAACTACATGCGGCCCAGTCTATGCCCACCATCAGAGATTCTAGTGAAAACCAAGGTAGTTGTTTGGTCACGCAGCTCCAGGGTATTCCCGGCCCGTGGCGCAGTGGGTCCTCACTCACCTGCATTACACAGACATTACAAGAAGAGAGTGATTAGTGTGCTCTCTCCTGCTTTAGTCAAGCTAACACTGTCAATCAACATTGAAGGAGTGGCAGTTATCTAAATAAATGGGTGGAACAGTGCATTTTTAGCCACACAATGGTTGCACTGAGCACGTTTATTTGCATATTACAATAATGTTGTTTTTTTGGACTAATGAAAGAGCAGATTTAAAAACAAAAAAGGTCATTTTTTTATTGTTGTGTTGCTTTATCCCTACAAGGGTTTATGGTTTATTTGAAGTGTACATTTGGGATAAAAGATTCCCTTCAATGATATACAAATGATGAAAAAATGGAAGCAAAATTTTCAAAACATTTCAATTTATTCCACAACTAAATCAATGCAATGCTGAGCTGTTAGTGTACATGGATTGAAGACTAGAGGAGTCTTGGTACCGCACATATACATTATGCCAACCCCAAAGAATAGGACTAGTGTGACCTTCCCTCATCATGGCGTTGCCCACGTGTTATCTAGACCAAACTGTGGCTATCGTTGAGCCCACGACAAAAGTGGGAGGCTATGCTGAAGAGGATAGACCTCTATTCCATCCCATCCATGACAAACACCCTTGCTCCCAAACATTTGATCTGCTAAACCTTGTCCAAAAGTGGTTGCAGCCGAAAGTTCTCTACCCCAGCACAGAAGGTAGAGTGAGTTTTAATAGACTGGCTTGTGCACTCTCTTCCCAGCCCTATACAGACTTGGGTTGCCCAGGGAGATCCCTGGAATGCCAGTGACTTGGTGGGACTGATCGAAAGGTAACAGGGGATAGAATGTTCTTTGTGGAGGCAACCCACTCCATACTGGGGATCCCAACAGGGGGCAGAGGCTAAAAAGGGGGTGGGGCATCCACAGTCCAAGGGAGCGGTGTAGGTCATGCCAAGGTTCTTATCCGATGATGTAATTTTGCTAGAGATTCCACGGCTCAGGTAATATAGCTGCCCATTGTCCCCTGACCACTGAGCAAATTTACTGTAGCATGGGTTGCCATGTCCATTCTATGCATGTTCGGCTGCAGTGAGGATGGTCCACCCGACGAGAGGCCCCAAGCTTGTTCTGTAAAAGTGAATGGTCTGCAAATGACTGGAATACTAGACTTAGGGCATTTGGTGACTTTCATGAGGGCCACACTACCTCTACAACTGATCCCTGGAAAACCGGTGGGATGCTGAAAAGACTATTTGGTGGTCAGAGTGGTCAATAAGACAGCCCAAGGTATTAAGAATCTTGGAGTTATTGAGGAATCTAACAGCAGATGGTCTAATCCGATTATCCTTGATCCAAAACCCGATGGATAATGGAGATTCTGTAATGAGTATCGAAAGCTGAACGAAGTCTCCACGTTCGATGTATATCCGATGCTGCATGTCAATGAGCTGATGGAGAGACTTGGGCTGGCAAAGTACATAACCACTTTGGATCTAATAAAAGGATATTGGCAAATCCCCATGTCACAAGATGTGAAGGATAAGATGGCTTTCTCTACTCCCGGCAGTTGCTTACAATTTGTCCAGATGCCATTCTGACTGCAGAGAGCTCCACCTTTCAGAGGGCCATGGACCACATCCTCACACCCCATAAGAATTACGCTGTGGCATACCAGGACAATATCATAATCTTCAGCCCAGATTGCAGAAGTCATTTGGGAAAGGTCCAGGCGGTGTTCATACTTCGGAAGATGGGGTTCTCTATACATAAAAAAAATGTGCCATGGGGAAAAAGGAGGCCAAATACCTTGGATATGTACTAGTTAGAGGCAAAATCAAATCCCAGATCAATAAAGTAGACACAATCCAGAACTAGAAAACACACTCAAAAAAGCAAGTTAGGGCCTTTCTGAGAATCATGGGTACTACATGAGGTTCATTCCAAACTTTGCCAATTATGTTCGACCTCCTTAATGGGACAAAATCAGTCATGGCCAAATGGACATCAGAGACGGAGATGGCTTTCAAGAACTTAAAATTGCTCTGTGTAATTAGCAAGTCCTGGTTGCTTGTGTTATCCAATGGTTTCTAGCCAGCAGTTACATGATAAAGCTGATGCCCTCATGAGAATTCCATATCTAGTGGTAGAAGGTGCCAAGTTCTCTGCTTTAGGCAGAGGGGGGTGGTATGTAAAGAGACTGTAGGATACCTCGTGGATGGGAGATAAACCTGAAGTAATGCTTTAGTACATATAGGACTAGAAGTGGTGAATCGACCATGACAGGTTGGTTATGAGTAGCTGAAGGGTTGTGAGCAACGGCTGCCCCCATATCTCCACTCCTGGGTGTGGATCACTTTGTAAAATGAGACCTGTTTGTCCCACAGATGGTTGTGTGTAGATCTCCTTTATTGAGTGGCTTTGCTAAAGGACTAATAACCTGGTCTCTAAGCCAGGAGGGTTAACCAGCACTATTGTTTAGACTTGTTACTTTATATTTCATCTTGTGATGAACAAAGGCTATATTTAAGTTAAGTTTTCCTGTGATGTGGTGTTTGAGGACTGAAATAAATCAGCTGGACTTTAAATAGAAATGGTTCCTGTGATACCTCAGATTGCTCCCAAGTGAGTAGCATTGTTACATTCCTCATTATTAATATTATCATTAACATGTCTATTGATCCTGTGATTTTGATATGTCCATTCATTTTCTTTTTGGTGTTGTAATTCCAATGTTGAGTGTGTCATCAACATTGAAATTGCAATGCCAAGAACTTCTTACTCATGCAGCATTTTTGTATTTTTGTATGTAGGAACTTCAAGAAATGTTGGAAAAACACAGACTGCAAAATGAAACATGGCTGAAAGCAAGAGCTGAGGAAAATGACAAAGAAAGGAAAGACATTTGTAAACTAAGAGTAAGTTGTAAATGTGATGGGGGCATTATAAGTGGTCATTTTACCTTACACAGATTCTTCTTTCTGCAAATTTTTTTTATCTGGGCCTATACAATTTCTCAAGAAAGATTATAAAAGTAAAAGAAGTATGGCTGGTCAGAACCCTGCTCAATGGCGAGGTCATCCAGCAATCTTTCCACAAATGTGAATTTCTGAGTACCTTTGAGTTTCTGTACCAGAAGATTTCTTCTAGGTTATCATATTCACTTACCGGACTTGAGTTAATATTCCAGTTCGGGTCCGAACTTGACCCAGAACTCAATAAAAATAAATGGTGCCACGAACTTTGGTTGTTATATTGTGTTATGAGTTTATGCTAAAGGTCTATGGAGCCCGATAACGTGGGTCAAAAATGAAGACAGACACGGTATCTCACAGTTCCAGATGTAAATATATATATTGCAGAGATATGAACTTCAGATGAGATGCAAACTGTGACTCTACAGATAAGCAGGCAAATAAGACAGTCTCAAAGTGTGCAGATGTAGTAGTACAGACCAGTCCAGCAATGCAGGGTCCGGGGCCCAGAGCCCGGGCCGGCTCCGAAAGGATAGCAGACCGTAGCGGAGGTGAGTGCAGAGCTGGTGTAAAGCAACAGAGTCCTTCCGAGGTACGTAGATCCAATAGCAGGCAGGGTATCCCGAAGATTAGAAGCAAGCAGGTTCCAGGTCCTTCCAACTTGGCAGCAAGTAAGGTACAAGATACACAAGCAAGGTACCATGTGCAGAGTTCCTTTATATACACAGCAGACAGGAAACCAGGAGTATCAGACAGGAAGCAAGATGGCCCCCGTGAAGCCTGCAACTTTATTTTGGTTAAGAGCAGAATCCAATCGAACTAAGGGCAAGAGCAGAGAAAACAGGTACACAGTCCCAGTCCTTGCACATTGTCATAGTAAGGGCTAGGGGGCTGCAAAAGAAAACAAAATGGAGGTAAGAATAGGACAATTGCCTTGCAAACAAATGTGGAGAGAAAAATTAATTAAATCTCTTTCAATTAGTTATTAAAAATTGAGTTATTTAGTTTACTCAACAGGTTGGATAGAATAAATAGAATGGAGTGAGCCTGGGCAACACATTCTATAATCAATGTAGGCTATTATAATGAATGTCATGCATTCATATTCATTGAAACCCACGCAGTGTTAAATCACATTAATAAGAAAAGCAGACAGCTGTGAGCTGGTGTTATTATTCTGGGAAGGGACCAATATCCATAAAGTTTCCCAGCCTATTAATATCAGCTCACAGATGTCTCAATAGCCACTACTCATTAAAAAGCAGGGACCCCCAAAAAATGATGTGGGGTACCCCTATTTTTAATAACCAGCAAAGGCTAAAATAAAAAATAAATATTAGACAAAGATAACCCAAGTAAGCACAAAATGCAGTTTTTAAGTGAAGGTTTTTACTATTAAGGGAAAAGGAAATCCAAACCTACAGGGCCCTGTCATGATCTAGTCCAGGGTTTGTTTCTGATTATTCTTTCCCTGGGATGGTCATGCAGGGGTTAGTCTTCTCTGCCTCGTTTTGGTATCTGTCTGGCTATTTCAGTCTGCTGGTACCTGCAAGCAGCATCAATTATAGTTCCAGTCTCCCCGTTATACCCTGATTTGTCCTGTGCCCATTTACCTACGTCCCTTTCCTCTTTTCCCTTGTGATTTCGCTCATCATAGTACTCACTCTCTGTGTTGTGACTTCTTGGTATTTGACTGAGCTTGTCCTCTGAGCTGTGTTACTATCTTCCATCTCTGGCTTTCCTGCTCCCAACCGGCTCTGAATACTTTGACTTGTTTCTGACCACGTGTATTGCTGTGACCTCTGGTACTCCATTCTCTCTGTTGCCGACCCGTCTTTTCTGACTATTCTTCCACCACCTAGTGGCTCCTGCCTGCTGCTCTGTGGTTTCACTGAGTGTACCTGTTTTCCTTCACCCGCACCCCCTGGTGGAGGTTATGTACTACTGCGATGCAGCAGTGATTACCCCCTTTAAAACATAAATTAGGTATGGTTTATCACATCTTTGGGAAGCGGAGTTCAAATTCCCTAGCCACACTCAGGCCTGATTACTGCCACACCTTTTCTCAATCAAAAAATCACTTAAATAGGACCTGCATGACAAAAGTGAAGTAGACCAAAAGCTCCTCAAAAGCAAGACATCATTCCGCGATCCAAAGAAATTCTGGAACAAATGAGAAACAAAGTAATTGAGATCCAATATCCACAAATGGCAAAAACACGGAACACTGATGAACTTTCCCATGAGTAGCTGGCTGACTAAAATTACCCCAAAAGCACAGAGATGACTCATCCAAGAGGTCACAAAAGAACTGCAGGCCTCACTTGCCTCAGTTAATGTCAGTGTTCATGGCTTCATCATAAGAAACAGACTGGGCAAAAATGTCCTGCATGGCAGAGTTCTGAGACTAAAACCATTGCTGAGCAATAAGAAAAAATGCTCATTTCAGTTTCGGAAGAAAACATTTTGATGATCCCCAAGACTTTGGGGAGATTACTCTGTGGACTGACAAAGCACAATTTGAACTTTTTGGAAGGTGTATGTCCCATTACATCTGGCGTAAAAGTAACACAGTATTTTCAGAAAAGGAACATCATACCAACAGTAAAGTATGGTGGTGGTAGTGTGATGATCTGGGGCTGTTTTACACCTTCAGGTCCTGGAAGACTTGCTGTGGTAAATGGAACCATGAATTCTTTTGTCTACCAAGGTCTAAGGTGTAATGTTTCTCCTTGTGAAGAGTGATATACAGGCTATGGCATAATAAGGAGGCTTATTCACTGTACAATGCTCCTCTGGGAAGTTTAATATGCAAATTGCCTCTTCAATGAAGAAGAGGACTTAAACTCTATAGTGTCACCTGTTGGAAGCAGCAATCCTGCAAGTCACTACCGATCCTGTAACAAGTCTTGCACCATAACTTAGGCTGTTTACCAAAAAATCCTGAAGGAGAATGTCCATTCATCTGTTCGTGACCTCAAGCTGAAGCGCACTTGGGTTATACAGCAGGACAACAATCTAAAGCACCCCAGCAAATCCACCTCTGAATGGCTCAAGAAAAACAAAATTAATCATGCTTTGAAACCCTCCCAATGTGGATGAATTACAACAATTTTGCAAATACAAGTGGGCCAAAATTCCTCCAGAGCGTTGTTCAAGACTCATTGCCAGTTAACACCACCACTTGATTGCAGTTGTTGTTGTTTTGGGTGACCCAAGCAGTTATTAGGTTTAGGGGGAGTGACAGGGTCAATGTAAGTGAGGGGATATATGTATCATGAAGATTGCGATCTTCCGTGATGTGAAAAGCCACAAATTTCTCTCCAGCATATTATGTGCTGAGAGGGGTTAATCGGCCATGACAGGGTTGTTGTTGTTTGTGAGTAGCTGTAAAAAATGGGCGGGACAGTTACTTATCATATCTCCCCCTCAAGAGTGTGGTTCAGCAAGTTAAATGTCCTGCTATAGAATTTTTTTTCTCTGTGTGTCTGAAGGAAGGAGAGTACCAAAGAAGTGCTTATGTGCAACTGTGCTGGACTGTGGCGATTGTACCCTGTGCTATATGTTATCTTTTTGCTACCCGGTTTTGCCAGAAATGCCATGTTTATTTTGTTGAACCCTCCTCTGGTTTATGCCATGATTTAAATAAACCAGCAGAATAAACATTCCTGTCTACCTCTGTAAGCAGCAGAGTGAGTCAACCCACCACAGTTGGTATTTCAAATGCAGTCAACATTCCAGGTACACGTATAACTGCTATGATGGATAACCTGCATGTCTTTGGTGAAGTTGGCAGTGAGCCAAGCCAAGAATCAAAGTCAGACAGCATGGTGGATCTGATTAAGCACTTTGTGAAAGCACAGCAACAGCAGCTGGCACAGCAGCAGCAATGGCTGGCACATCAGGAGATAAGCTGCTTATGCAACAGATTCAGCAGAACCAACAGCAGCAGCAACAAGACCAGCACCGACAACAAAAGCAGTAGATTGAGTTGCTCGCAGAGGTGGTTCGTGGGAGGCTGGAAGCTCCATCCCCAAATCCAGATGACAACTCATATGTCCAGAAGACGGTAAGATGAGCCATGCAGAAGATGACCCTGGGGGATGATGTGGAAGCCTTTCTCATGGTTTTCGAGAGGTTGCTGATTGGGAGAGACTTCCTACAGAGCACTGGGTCGAGGTGCTGGTGCCATATTTCACAAGTGAACCTCAAAAGGCGTATTACGACTTAGCACTGTAGGATGCCAAGGAATACACCAAGTTAAAAAACAAAATCTTAGCACACCTGGGAGTAAATATGTTGGTTAGAGCCCAACAAGTCCACCACTAGGCATATGCCGGTGACAAACCCACTCGCTCGCAGATGTTTGCTTTACTACATCTAGTCCAGAAGTGGTTGCAGCCAGAGTCTTCCACTCCAGCCCAGATGGTCGAGCATGTGATGAATGACAGATTTATCCACTCCCTTTTCCAAGCCCTTGCAGACCTGGGTTGCCCAGGGCAATCCTAGGAATGCATACGACATGGTTAGCCTAGTGGAGAGGTACCAAGCTGTTGAGAATTCTCTAGGGAAAAAGGACATTATCACTTCCCCATACTGGAATATCCAAAACGGGGCAGGCCCACTACTGATGGGATCAAGAGCCACAAATGGGGGACATCCAAATTCCGCTGAGTGTCTCCCAAAGACTGTTAAGGAAGCATGTTGTGTTGGGAAAGTCACAATCCTGGACATGTAGTCGCCCAGTGTCATATGTCCCCTGAACTGTTGGACTGCAACCTGCGACTTTTGTACTCGGGAAGTTGGTGACCCTGACCAAATGTGCTACTCTTCACCACCAGTGAATCCCTGACAAATTTGTGGGCATTCGATGTATACATGAAGAAGCCAAGGACTACCTGGTAACAGACTGTGTAATCTTGGTAACAGACTGGTAGCAAGTGCCATGAGGTCGGAGTAGTCAAGGACTTGATACATCCAGTCATATTGGGGCGGTATTTTTCCTTATTATAAGACTTATGGCAAAAGGAGGTATATCGAGCGTCGCTTATAAAAGCCAGACCCCTCGGGAAGAAACTCCATCAAAATCAAAAATGGATGAGTTCCCTCTGTGTGTTCCTGCTGGCGAGGAGGATGAGACGGTGATCGAGGAGACCAACCTCCCTCAGTTGAAAGTTTCCAGAGAGAACTTTGGCGTTGCTCAAGTTAGGGACCTTACCTTAAACGGGTCGTTTGATAATGTTACCATTTGTAACGGGGTTGCTCAAGAGCCGGGGTAGATAACAGGTTCCCACTCTTGGCACTCAATGAGGAGTTGTTGTATCAAGTGACTAAAGTGAGAAAAAACCGTGGAGCAGCTGTTAATTCCAGGTCTCTATCAGTGGAGAGTTTTAGACATGGCCCATTTGAGTGTTTTGTGGGAACATCTGGGTGTAGAAAAAAAAAAATCAAGAAAAGGTAATACAGAGGTTCTATTGGCCCAGACGCTATCGGGAGATCCTAAATTATTGTACGCCCTGCCCCACCTACCAGGTAACTGCTCCCTCTCCCCACTTCCGAAGTCCACTAGTCCCATTACCTGTTATAGAGGCCCCTTTTGAGAGAATTGTGATGGACCTAGTATGTCCCATAGTTAAGTCTACACAGGGACACCAATACATCCTTGTGGTCATGATATGCGACCCGTTACCCATAGGCGGTACCACTGAGGAACTCATCGGCCAAGTGTATAGCCTGAGAACGTGTCCATATTTTTTCTGGGACTAGCCTGCAAAAGATCTTGATGGACCAAGGGACACCTTTCATGAGCAAGGTGATGAAGGAGCTGTGTAGGGTGCTCCAAATTACTAAGCTGCAAACCTCCATCTACCATCCGCAGATGGACGGCCTAGTGGAGCTTTTCAATAAGACCTTAAACCGGCCCAGGAGCAACAGTGTCAAGAACTGCTGCAGGAACCATGACCTATTCTCTGTATTCTCTTAATTCCCCAGGTGTACACAAGTGGTGGAGCAGTACTCTCTGACAGAGCCACATATAAGGGTGAATTTTAAGCCATATACGATTCCCAAAGCACGCCGTGAGGTAATCTCAAACAGAATGAAGAGATTGCTAGACTTCAACATGATCAAGAAGTTCAAAAGCGGGTGATTGAGTCCCTTCGTGCTCATTCCGAAGCCAAACATTGAGTGGCGGTTTTGTATTGATTACCTCAGGCTGAATGAAGTGTCCGAATTTGATGCGTACCCGATGCCATGTGTTGATGAGCTTATTGAGAGGCTTGGACCTGCGAGGTACATTACCATCTTCGACTTCACAAAGGGCTACTGGCATCCTCATGTCCTAAAGTGCCAAGGAGAACACTGCCTTCTATACAGCTGATGGGTGCTTTCAATATACCAAAATGTCTTTCTGACGACTGTGTGCTCCAGTCACCTTCCAGAGAGCCATGGTTCGGATCTTAGCTCCCCATAAGAAGTATGCTGCAGTTTACCTCAATGACATAGTGATCTTCGGCCCAGACCAAGGTAGTCATCTACTAAAAGTACAAGTGATTCTGGATGCTCTGAGGAAGGTGGGGTTTACCATAAAGTAAAAAAAAAGTGCCATGGGGAAGTGGCCAAGTAGTTAGGATACATTATCAGGAGAGGCAAAATCAAGTCACAAGTAAACAAGGGTGAGGAAATCCAGAAGTGGCCTCAACTGCTTTCCAAGAAGCAATTGAGAGCATTTCTTGGTATTGTGGGATATTATCTGTGGTTTAACCAAATTTCACCATAATTGCTGCACCACTGATGAATCTCCTTAAAAGAACCAAATAGATGATGGCCAAATGGAATGCTGACACAGAAATGACATTCCAAGAGCTGAAGCTGGCCCTACGTAAACAGCCGGTCCTGGTCGCACCGGATTTCAGTTGAGAATTTGTGGTCCAGATAGATGATTCAGAAGTCTGGTTGGGAGCCATGCTATCTCAAGAGATAAATAGTGAAGAACTTCCCATCCTGTATTTGAGTCGGAAAGTCTCTTCCTGCGAAAAAAAATTATGCCATTGTGGAGAAAGAGTGCTTTGCTATCAAATGATCCATTGAAACGCTGAAGTATTCTCTACTGTGTCATAGGTTTAAGCTAGTGTTGCACCATGCATCTCTGAGATAGTTAAGAGAAAAGAAAGGTAAGAATGCCTGGATGACTAGGTGGTTCTTAGGCCTCTAGGACTTTAATTTCCACGTAGAACATAGACCCGGGAAGGTGCAAGGTGATGCGGATTCCCTCTCCAGAATGATGTCTGAGGGTGCCACAACCCCCTGCTTTGGTCAGGGAGCTGGGATATATGACAGGGTCACTGGCAAATTAAGTGAGGGGAGATACAGGTGCTTCTCACAAAAATAGAATATCATCAAAAAGTTAATTTAATTCAGTTCAACACAAAAAGTGAAACTCATATTATAGTGAAAACTTAAAAGTCATTATCTCAGTAAATTGAATAATTAACAAAAACATCTGAAAAGGATTCCTAAGCGTTTAAAAAGGCCCCTTAGTCTGTTTCAATAGACTCCACAATCATGGGGAAGACTGCTGACTTGACAGATGTCCAGAAGGCATTTATTGACACACTGCACAAGGAGGGTAAGCCACAAAAGGTCATTTCTAAAGAAGCTGGCTGTTCACAGAGTACTGTATGCAAGCATATTAATGGAAAATTGAGTGGAAGGAAAAAGTGTAGTAGAAAAAGGTGCACAAGCAACCAGGATAACTGCAGCCTTGAAAGGATTGTTAAGAAAAGGCCATTCAAAAATTTGGGGGAAATTCACAAGAAGTGGATTTCAGATGAAAGTACATTTTGCATTTCATTTGGAAATCAAGTTCCCAGAGTCTAGAGGAAGAGTGGGAAGGGCACACAATCCAAGCTGCTTGAGGTCTAGTGTGAAGATTCCACAATTAATGATGGTTTGGGGAGCCATGTCATCTGCTGGTGTAGGTCAACTGTGTTTTATCAAGACCAAAGTCAGCTCAGTCGTCTACCAGGAAATTTTAGAGCACTTCATGCTTCCCTCTGCCATCAAACTTTTTGGAGAGGGAAATTTAATTCTCCAGCAGGACTTGGCACCTGTCTACACTGCCAAAAGTACCAATGTCCGGTTTAAAAACAACAGTATCCCTGTGTTTGATTGGCCAGCAAACTCGCCTGAGCTTAACCCCATAGATAACCTATGGGGTATTGTTAAGAGGAAGATGAGAGACACCAGACCCAACAATGCAGACAAGCTGAAGGCTGCTATCAAAACAACCTGGGCTGCCATAACACCTCAGCAGTGCCACAGGCTGATCGCCTCCATGCCACATCGCACTGATTCAGTAATTGATGCAAAAGGAACCCTGACCAAGTATTGAGTGCATTTACTGAACATACATTTCAGTAGGCCAACATTTCAGATTTTAAAATAATTTTTCAAGCTGGTGTAATAAAGTATTCTAATTTACTGAGATAATGACTTTTGGGTTTTCATTGGCTGCAAGCCATAGTCATCAACATTAACAGAAATAAACCCATGAAATAGATCACTCTGTGTGTAATGACTCTATATAATATATGAGTTTCACTTTTTGTACTGAATAACTGAAACAAATTAACTTTTTGATGATATTCTAATTTTGTGAGAAGCACATCTATGTATCATGAAGATTACTATCTTCCATGATGTGAAAATCCAGAAGTTTAGCTCCAGCATGTTATGTGTTGAGAGGGGTTAATCAGCCATGACAGGGTTGTTGCTGTTTGTGAGTAGCTGTAAAAAATGGGCGGGACAGTTACTCACCACATTTCCACTCCAAGGGTATGGTTTGGCAAGTTAAATGTCCTGCCACTGAGTTTTTTCACTGTCTGTGTGTCTGGAGGAAGGAGAGTGCCAGAGAAGTGTGTATTTGCAACTATGCTGGGCTCTGCTGATTGTATCCTGAGTGGACGGATTCCCGCAGGCATAAGGACTGAGCTACACGCAGGGCCGGACTGGGACTAAAATTCAGCCCTGGCATTTGAAGTTACACAGGCCCACTAGTCACATGGTGACTATATAATATCTTTGTACACTTATAGTTTACAAGAAGTGAGAGGAGATTAACACGACTATATAACATGTAGTCACAGCTGTGCCCAGTATTTCAGCTCAGTCCTATTTATTGCTTTTAGGTACAGTACTCCTCCCAAATCTCTGTCCCCTTTTGTATGCATGATTACAGAATTCCTGGCAGAACTACTCTCTATTGGGCAACCAGACCCCCTGGTCATAGCCGCCCCTATCATACCTCCCAACTTTTGAAGAAGGGAAAGATGGACAAAGACTGCGGCGCGCACAGCGCACTGCTGCAAATTTTGGCAACGCCCAGCCACACCCATTTCACAACTAGTCACACCCATGTCCACACCTAATCGCACTCATTTAGCACTGCTGATCACACTGACTGGTACTGAGGGCACAGTGGCTGGCATTATGGGCACACTGACTGGCACTAAGGAAGAGAGAAAACAGAGAGAGAAAAAAGAAAACAGAGAGCGAGAAAGAAAGGGGAAAGAAAGAACAGTGAGAGACAAAGAAAGAACAGTGAGAGACAGAGAAAGAACAGAGAGAGAAAGAAAGAGGGGAAAGAAAGAAAGAACAGAGAGAGACAGAGAAAGAACAGAGAGAGAAAGAAAGAAGTAAAGAAAAGAAAGAACAGCGAGAAAGAGAGGAAAGAAAAAGAAAGAGGGGAAGAAAGAACAGAGAGAGAAAGAAAGAACAGAGAGAGAAAGAAAGAACAGAGAGAGAAAGAAAATGAGGGAAAGACAGAACAGAGAATGAAAGAACAGAGAAAGAACGAAAAAGAGAGAAAGAAATAAAGAAAGATTCTATAAAGATACTATAGCAGCCCGGCTCCCATTGTAGTGCCCACCTGAGCCGCCCGGTGCAGGACCTATCATGATCCACTCACATGGCTGGCATCCCCGATTCCAAGGCGATCCTGCTGTCTGCGCTGTCGGAGGAGGACACTGTGATGGATCTGAAGCATTCCTGGTTCCGTCACAATCTCCTCAAGAAATTATCTCATTTCCGGTCAGCTTCCAGCACGTCACTTCCGGTGGAACGTCATGTGTGTTTTAAAATGCTCCTCGGGGCTCCGCCGTGTACTCCTGTGTCCGTGGGAAAAGCACGCTTTGTATGTTTTGTACACACTTGGCTCCGCTCCGTACATCCCGTACACATATGGCTCCACTCCGCGCACACACGGCTCCACTCCGTCCACCTCGTCCACGCGTGGCTCCTCTCCGTACACCTCGTACACACGGCTCCTCTCCGTACACGCGTGGCTCCTCTTCGTACACACGCGGCTCCTCTCCGTACACCTCGTACACACAGGAGCGGAGCCATTACACCTCGTACACACACGGCTCCGCACACCTCGTACACACACGGCTCCGCTCCGTACACCTCGTACACACGGCTCCGCTCCGTACACCTCGTACACGTGCGGCTCCTCTCCGTACACCTCGTACACACGGCTCCGCACCGTACACCACGTACACACGGCTCCGCACCGTACACCACGTACACACGCGGCTCCTCTCCGTACACCTCGTACACACGGCTCCGCTCCGTACACCTCGTACACACGGCTCCGCACCGTACACCTCGTACACGTGCGGCTCCTCTCCGTACACCTTGTACACACGCGGCTCCGCTCCGTACACCTCGTACACACGGCTCCGCTCCGTACACCTCGTACACACGGCTCCGCTCCGTACACCTCGTACACATGGCTCCGCTCTGTACACCTCATACACACACAGCTCTGCTACATCCACACTGTAAATCCTGACCCCACACATACTTACCTCAACCAGCACCATGACAACAGCAAAGCAGAGTCTTGCAGACGGTAGAGGCAAGGCTGAGTGCACAGGACCTGTTATGAGGTCACAGGAGGGGCGGAGTCAGGGGTGACATGAATGGGGGTCTGGACAAAGGCTCCTGATCATGTGACCCCCCTTGACTCCTCCCCTCCTGTGACCTCATCACAGGTCCTGCGAACAGAGCGAGCAGGCAAGCGAGTGCGACGCTGTGAGTGGCTGCGGGGGGGGAGGGGGTCTCATGCTACGGCGAGGATGGGGTGCGTGGCGGTTTATCTCCCTGCAGTGCGGGAGGAACTTGAAACTATCACCGCCATGCCCGCAGAGGGCCGGCGGCAGGAGCAACAGTGGCCGCAGCAGCTGGCAAGCGGCCAGATGCCCGCGGCCCACGTGACAGCGGCCCAGTGGGAAAATGCCCGGTTGGTTATATTGCCAATCCGGGCCTGGCTACACGTTATCTTTTTGTTTCTCGTTTTTGCCAGAAAGGCCATGTTTATTTTGTTGAACCCTGCTCTGTTTTATGCCATGATATAAATAAACCAGCAGAAGAAATGTTCCTGTGTATACCTCTGTGAGCCACTGAGTGAGTCGACCTACCACACAGGTAATCAGTTTTTCAAACAGGGCCCTGAAGGATTGAATTTCTTTTTCCCTTAATAAAGAACTTTATTCAAAAACTGCATTTTGTTTACTTTTGCTATCTTTGCCTAATATTTAAATTTATTTGGTTATCTGAAACATTTAAAGTAAACCTGTCACCTCATTTGGTCTCTATATGATGCAGCCACTGCTTTTCAGGGCTTATCTATAGCATTCGAAAATGGCGCCTCCCTGGTTATCTGAAACATATAAAGCGAACCTGTCACCTCTTTTGGCTGCTATACGATGCAGCTACTGCTTTTCAGGGCTTATCTACAGCATTCTAAAATAGCGCCTACCATCTTCATGCAACGCTGTCCTCCTGCTTGCATCGTCACTCCCCGGCATCGCCCTCTGGCGCAGGCACACTCAAAGTACTGCAGTGCGCAGGTGCTGGGAAAGGTGAAAGAGGCCCAGCGCTTGCGCACTGCAGTACTTTGCTCTGCCCTCAACAGGGCAGAGAAGTACGCCTGCGCAGAAGCGCAATGCCAGAGAGCGATGAAGCAAGCAGGAGGGCGGTGTCGCAAGAAGATGGGAGGCGCCGAACCCGCGACACCCATCGGATCGGACCGCCCCCCGGTGAGTATAATAAAACTTATTTTACTTATCTTGCAGGTCAGATCGGGGCTTATCTAGAGCATTATAGAATGCTAAAAATCATATCAAAAGAAAAGCACCAATAGAAACAAAAATACTAAAAGTAAAAAAAGAATAGGGAGATGACAATGGTGAGCCAAAGAAACAATGGGTCCACGGTAGTGGATGAGGTAAAAAAAGAGAAACCTCAGGCAGGGTAAATAGCTGTAAACATCAATCAGCTCAAAAGTGCATGTGCATAGTGCTACAGAGTCCATCACTATAGTCATAAAGTAAATCCAAAAATAAGGATATACTGAAAGCATAGGGACAGCATAATGACTGGCAGCCATAAGTAAAGGGAAAGTGCAGAGCCAAAAATCAGTAGGATAAGGTGCATGAAAGCCTGAGGAATTACCTGATATGCCGTGGAGCCACCCACCCCAACACGTTTCGGCGCAGTGCCTTCTTCCGGGTGTATCATTATAGAATGCTGTAGATAAGCCCTGAAAGGCAGTGGCTGCATCTTATAGGTGCCAAAAGAGGTGACAAGTTCCCTTTAAGTGTGGCAAACATGTAAAAATAGGATCAGGAAAAATCAGAAAGGGGGCAAACACTTTCACACAACTGTTGCTTGGTATCTGATTTCCTAGGCAAAGAGCACACACTTGCAAGCTGTTTGCTATACAGCTTACAATTGCAGTGCTGAAGCTGATCGGATTGGGCTTCAGTGCCTCAGCACTCCTTCGATGCTGCAGTGGCAAAGCTTTACTTGTAACTTATAACACTACCCTTCACCTCGCCAAACAGACCTACTTCACCACCCTGATCTCACTAGCCAACAACCCCAAGAAACTTTTTTTTTTACACTTTTCACTCCCTCCTCAGGCCAAAAGCACAAGCCCCTATCACAGACATTTGTGCTGACAACCTGGCCTCCCACTTTACAGAAAAAATAGATAATATCCGTCAGGAAATCTGCTCCCAACCACCAAGTTGCTGTGACTCCCATCCCTTCCTGCATCTCCTCTGGCTCACTTTCCACATTTGATCCCATCACAGAAGTCGTCTCCAGATTCCTCTCGTCTGACCACATGCACTACCGACCCCAGTCCCTCACATCTCCTCCAGTCTCTCTCTCCAGTCGTCACAACTCACCTAACTGCAATCTTTAATCTCTCCTTCTCCTCGGAAATTTTCCCATCCTCCTTCAAACACGCCATTGTTACTCCATTACTAAAGAAACCCGCTCTTGACCCATCCTGCACAAACAACTACAGACCAGTCTCCAATCTCCCCTTCATCTCTAAACTTTTGGAGTGCCTAGTTTACTTCCGCCCCCTACATTCGACTGAAACTGCACTCAAAGTGACCAATGACCTTCTGACAGCTAAACGTAAGGATGACCACTCTCTGATCATTCTTCTTGACCTATCTGCAGCTTTTGACACTGTTGACCACCATCTTCTACTCTCTAGGCTCCAGTCACTAGGCATTAAGGACACTGCTCTCTCCTGGTTCCCTTCCTATCTTTCTGACTGCTCCTTCAGTGTTTTGTTCTCTGGCTCCATGTCATCTCCTCTTCCTCTCGCTGTCGGGGAACCTCAGGGCTCAGTCCTTGGCCCCCTTCTCTTCTCTCTACACGGCCCCAATTGGACAGACCATCAGCATATTTGGCTTTCAGTACCATCTTTATGCTGATGACATACAACTATATACATCACTCCCTGACCTTACCCCCCGCTGTACTAAAGAATGCCAGTGACTGTCTGTCCGCAGTCTCCAACATCATGTCCGCTCTCTATCTGAAACTCAACCTCTCCAAAACTGAACTTCTTCTGCTCCCGCCATCTACTAACCTCCCTAAATCTGACATTTCCCTCTCCGTGGGTGGCACCACAATAACACCCCGGCAGCAGGCGCGCTGTCTGGGTGTTATATTTGACACCAATCTCTCCTTCACATCCCATATACAATCTCTTGCCGCTCTTGCCACTTACACCTAAAGATCATCTCTAGAATCCACCCTTTTCTCACCATGGAAACAGCAAAAACCCTCACTGTAGCATTGATCCACTCCTGCCTGGATTACTGCAACGCTCTATTAATTGGCCTCCCCATTACTCGACTATCCCCTCTCCAGTCCATACTTAATGCAGCAGCCAGGGTCATCTATCTGGCTATTCGGTACTCGGACATGTCCGCTCTTCGCCAGTCCTTACATTGGCTGCCCATTCATTATAGGATCCAATTTAAAGGACTTGTTCTCACCCACAAAGCTCTCCACAGTGCAGCACCCCCCTACATCTCCTCCCTCATTTCTGTCTATCGGCCTAACTGACCGCTGCGCTCTGCAAACGACTTTCGACTAACCTCTGCACTAATCCGTACCTCCCACTCCCGACTCCAAGACTCCTCCCGTGCTGCGCCAATCCTCTGGAATGCTCTACCCCAAGAAATTAGGACTATCCACATTGCATAGTTTCAGGCACTCCCTCAAAACACATTTGTTCAGAGCGGCCTATCACGTTCACTAATCACAGTCATTCTATGTGTAAGTGTGCGTGTGTAGCCCATTCACTATCTCCATCCATTCCTCACTCCCTCAAGATGGCCGGACCATCATTGTAAATACATCATTGTAAATACACACCTGTACTTTGTATCTCCCCCAACTCATTGTAGATTGTAAGCTCTCACGAGCAGGGTCATCTTATTTTTAAATTGTAAAGCGCTGCGGAATATGTTGGCTTTATATAAAGATTATTATTATTATGACTGAGAGCACAGTTCAGGGCAATGATGCAGCTGGTTTGAACTGTCAATCTTCAAGAGCACTCTACTCCTTGGCAAGCAGGAAGCTGGGAGGCATAGGAGCTATGTGTTCCTGAAGAAAAAAAATAGACAACCCCCTTTAATGGAATGAAAGTTTTCTATAACTTGTATTAGTACAGGAACACTTCCATAACCCAGGTTACACGAGGACAGTTTAGTACAAAATAAATGTACTGCTATTTGGATTGAATGGACTGGTGAACTGTTCTCCTACCTGGATTTCAAAATATAAAACTTTTTTATGAGTAGCAGATATAATTTTCCTATAAGTAATGTAAAGTGCTACTATACAACTTGTCTATGTAAATGTATAATAATAATCAACTCTATAACACTATTTTAATTACTGCTTAGGAAGAAATTCTTCTGCAACAAGAAAAGTTGAAAGAAGAACAGCAAATGATTGAAAAACGCAATCAGCAGTTGATTTCCATCATGCAGCAGTTCAAAGGAATGTAAAACGCTTTAATGTTAGTGGTAGAGGCAGAAAGATTAATCCCAAATATTTCAACTCTGTTAATCTGAATAATGTGTGATTTGTGCTTGGTATCACCACAACGATTATTAAAATGATAGGTATTTTTCATATATATTTTATACTTGGCATTTGGAATACTCAAATTTACATACATTATACATACAGAGTAAATTTTAGAATTCAATGCCAGTATGTTCACTTTCCTTCTTTCAGCTTAACTCAACTTTAAATAATAAAATACTGTTACATAAAGGTTTTGTTCTGATTTGGACAATCTTTATTTGTTGGAAAGGTTCCTTGAAAATGACCTTATAATAGATTGCCCTGCTGCTTAAACCCTAAGAGATCAATGGTAAAATTAAAGAAAGTCTGACAGCAAGTGTTCCACTCCCTGCTGTGCCATCACATGGAAAATGAAGGATTACAAGGTATTCATTGAAATTAATGCACATACGAATCATATCTGTACCCTAAGAAAAAAAATTACCCCCTCCTTTCCTTTTGAAAAGTACATTATGTAAAATGTAGTGCTGATAATAACTGTGGAGACACTGGGGTCAGTTGGTGCTCTAATCTGCTAGCCGAAACCGCATGCATCATGAATCATTCCACCGAACATGCATTCTCCTTTTACCGTTGGCATAATACTACTCTGACAGCACAGGATGAGGGTAAAACAGTGAGGAAATACTTTATTGAACCACAAAACAGTCAAATAACACATCAAACAGTCCCAGCAAAATACCCAAGGTGGTGCAAAATTACAGAGTCTCACCCTTCCCCTGACTCGCTGGGATAAGAGCAGCTGTGACTTCAGAGCTTCCAGGGCTGACTACCCCACCTGTGGCATGCAGAGAGAGGAGGGAATGACAAGCTTAGGAAACTGACAGTCCATTGAGGTACAAGGCCAGGTGACCGGAGGGTCACGACCTGGCTTCTCCAAACATCTCCATGGAGCCAGGTGACCAATGAGTACCAATCCTGGCTTTCCAAAACATACCCATGGGGCTCAGGTGATCGTTGGGTCCAAATCCTGACTGCCCAAAATTTATCCATGGTTCACTGATGGTCAATGTAGCAGATCTGTATTCTTATAAAAAAAAAATCAGGTCTGTATTGTATTAAAAAAAAATTGGGGTTAAAGCAATATATTAGTGGAAAAAATGTAATTTTTTATTTTATTCATTACTATTTGCATTACATCCTCTGAAACACTTGAAGGGTTAACAAAACATCCTGTCTGCAGATTTGAATACTTTGAGGGTATGTGCAGACTATCAGTAAATGCTGTTGGATGGACGCTGCATACTTATACAGCGTCCAACTTGCAGCGTCCAGATGTTACAGCATGGTGGATGGTATTTCAAGAAATCTCATGTCCACTATGTGTCCACAGACGTCCGCGGCTCACCGGCGGAGAAGGAAATGCCGCATGTCTTTCCAGACCCCAGCACGTTAATTTGCCTTGCAGAGATACCTGTCTCTGCATGAGAAATTTCTCCAATAGAATGTATTGGTCGTGGTAAATCCGCACGGTTCAGTGATCACATGCGGATTTACCTGCGTTCAATAGACGGCAGCGCTTTGGACACAGCAAACATGAGATGCATCCAAAGCACTGCCACTTCTGGATCGTGGACACCCGGCCTGAGAGATGTGGTTTTTAAAATGGGTATCACTTTTGGGAGTCTTACCCATATATAAGCCTTTTAACCCCTTAATGACAGTTAATACATCTTTTAACTGAGCTGAGATATAAGAGAATAGCATCACCATAGAGGAGATAATCCAGCAGCTGTCAACTATACATTATAGATGACAACTTGCTGCATCAGCCACGATCAGTGTTGGCACCGTCCATATTTGTTTAACCCCTTAGATGTTGCTATCAATGACTATCACATAAATGGTTAAAGTGTTGGGGCTCCCTCTTTATCCCCATCGGCACCCTGAGATCATGATTGTGTGGTCCTGATGTTTGCCATGACAGTTAACATCCAAATCGCGGCCTTAGAGTCTCCCGGCTATAGCGGTCAGTTCAGAAGTTACCGACACTTAGGTGGTAAAATACACTTATTCATTCCTATCATGCCACTTTGTATTACTGAAAAACACCTGACAGCAGTTTTCAGAATGTCAGGGGGTTCTGTTTTTAAAATGGTCTCACTTTTGGGGGTGTTCCAACATATAGGACCCCTAAAGCCACTTCAAACCTGGATAGGTCCCTAAAAAATCAATTTTGTAAATTTCCATGAAAAAATGAAAAATTATTGCTACATTTTTAAACCTCCTAAAATGCTAACAAAATAAAATAACATTTTACAAATGGTGCTGATGTAAAGTAGACATGTGGGAAATGTTATTTATTAATGTTTTGCTATGGTATGACTGTCTGAATAAAAAGGATAATGATTCAAAGTTTGAAAATTGCTATTTTTTTTAAATTTATCAAATTTCTGATTTTTTTTTTTATAAATAAAACACAAAACATAGCAACCTAAATTTACCATGATCATAAAGTATGTTTCAGGAAAAAAAAAATCTCTAAATTACTGGAATTTGAAGCGTTCCAGAGTTACCACATAAAGTGACACTGCTCAGATTTTTAAAAATTGGCTCTGTCACCAAGGGGTTAAAGTCACTTCAAAAGTGACTAGGTCCCTCAAAAAACAGTTATTGTAAATTTCCTTGAAAAAAAAAAGAATTTTCTGCTAAAATTTTAAGCCATTTAACAAGTTAAAAGGACGTATGAAAAATGATGCTGACAAAGTAGATGGAGTGTTATTTACTGTCATTTTATGTGTGGTATATCTGGCTTAAGGTTATGAAAATTAAAAGTTTAAAGATTGCAAATTTGTCTAAAATTCTAGATATTTTCATACATAAATGCAAAATATTTCGACCTAAATCTACCATGAATATAAAGTACAATGTGTTGCGAATCAGAATCACTGGATATGCAGAAGCATTCGAGAGTTATTGTCTCACTTAATTTGCATTCCATTAAAAATAGCAGACAGCAGGCCATGTTCAGCCCTTACGCATTTTGGGTTACAAGAACCGTTACTCATCGGTCTACAAGTTTTTCTGCACGTTTGTCTACCGCGGTCCTACAAGCCATGTCTGTGCACCCTCCCCAAGAGCCCTACTGCTGATAGACATGCTCTGTATATATTATTAATATTTATTATTATAGCGCCATTTATTCCATGGCGCTTTACATGTGAGGAGGGGTATACATAATACATACAAGTACAGTAATCTTAAACAGTACAAGTCATGACTGGTACAGGAGGAGAGAGGACCCTGCCCGCGAGGGCTCACAATCTACAAGGGGTTGGTGAGAATACAGGAGGCGAGGGTAGAGCTAATCGTGCAGTGGTTTGCAGGTTGCAGGCTTGTCAGAAGAGGTAGGTCTTCAGGTTCTTTTATATATTTACACATTGTGGTTGTATTGTTTTCTTTCCTATATGGAAGTTGTTTCAAACATCATCATATTATAAAAAGCAACCACAAGATGGCAATAGATCATAAGTAGATGTAATTGTCAGCTCAATCCTGGAAAATGGTACAAATCTAGGGGGTTACACAAGTAGCTTGGCAATGTAAATCATGTATGAATAGATCTGCTGTTTCTGCCAATATTGATACTGGAATGGGAGCGTAGAACCTGTATTTTTGTTATTCTGGTTAATAAAATATATTGGAGAGTAGCCTGAAATTGTGCTGATTTTTTTCGTTCAAATCCAGAACATGAAACTAAGAAAATCTGCTCTGATTTTGGCCCCCTCTGCCACTTTAGATGAACAGCTGTTACAGACATTTCCATCCACAATATAAAAATAGTTTTACCTATGGAAAACTTGGGTATTTTCTTGAAACTATGTTCTTACGGTAATTAAACATTTATTTTTTTTAATAATTTTGTCCAGCATGAAAAGTTAAGAAATAGAGATGATCGGATCGATCTGCAGTGGATCAAGTTTGAGTTGAGTTTCTTGAAATTCGTGGTTTCACATGAATTAGAAGATTCTGAAATTCAATTTGTGGTTCCCCCAAAAAAATGCCCAGCACCATTTCCCACACTGCTGAAGCATCATAGAGCAGGCTAATGTCATTTTGCATTGCCACACAGGCTTCCCCATAATGACCTGCAGCTATGACATCCACTGGATCATTATACCTTGTACAGTGGTGGTCAGTACCTGGGTCATCACAGGCCGGCGTCACACTTACCGTACAAAAAAATCAGTCTGTTTTTCACGGACGATAATCGCATCAATGTTTAGTGAACAGTGATCCATATGTCATCGTGTGCAACGCGTTGCTGTGATTTCCTCACATCAAAATATCCATGTGACATTCACACTCTTGCAAAATGGAAATCTAACAGATCAGAGAGCAGGCTGTTAGATCGCTGATCTGAGTGCTGTCCAAACTGTCAGATCAGCGATCTGACACATTACAGTGATGTCCCCCCTGGGACAATAAAATAAAGTAAAAAAAAAAGTGTAAAAATAATTTATAAAAAATTCCTAAATAAATTTAAAAAAAAGACATATTCCCTAATAAATTCATTTTTTGGAAATAAAGAAAAAACAATAAAAGTACACATATTTAGTATGGCTGCATCCATAACGACCCACCCTATAAAACTGTCCCACTAGTTAACCCCTTTAGTGATCCCTTTAAAAAATAAAAATAAAAAACAAAGCAAAAAACAATGCTTTATCATCATACTGCCGAACAAAAAGTGCAATAACGCGCAATCAAAAAGACGGCTATAAATAACCATGGTACCGCTGAAAACATCATCTTGTCCTGCAAAAAACGAGCCGCCACACAGCATCATCAGCGAAAAAATTAACCCCTTCACGACCCATGACGCCTACGTAGGCGTCATGAAAAGTCGTGCCCAAACGGCCTATGACGCCTATGTAGGCGTCATACTATAAATAGCCCCCCTGCGGGTCGGGTGACCGGGGTCACTGAAAGGTCACCTGACCCGCACACAGAGGACACACTAGTTAATCCCTGGGGGCGTGGCTTAGCCCCCACATGCCTACGATCGCTCTGATTGGCTGTTAAAAGTGAAACAGCCAATCAGAGCGATTTGTAATATTTCACCAATGAAATTTGGTGAAATATTACAATCCAGCCATGGCCGATGCTGCAATAGCATCGGACATAGCTGGACACAGACACCCAACCCCCCCACACACCGACTGGCGGGGCCGATCGGCCCCCGCCACCGATGGACGGCGGCGATCGGTCGCCGCAGTCATCATCTGCTCCCCCTCCCACCTTCCGATCCCCCCGGGACCTCCGATCGTGCTCCCGGTGTCCCGCCGTGGCTCCCGGCGTCCGGATCATGGGCGCCGCCATCTTGCAATATGGCGGGCGCATGCGCAGTGCGCCTGCCATTGTCCTAGATGGCGGCGCCCATGAATTTGCCGGTTGCCAATTCATTTTTCATTTTGATCACTGTGATACACTCTCACAGTGATCAAAATGGAAAAAAAAAGTAAGTACACCCCCCTTTTATCACCCCCATAGCCAGGCGCAAATAATAAAATAAAAAAAATATTTTTTTTTCCATTTAGGGCTGGAACTAGGGTTAGGGCTGGAACTAGGGTTAGGTCTGGAACTAGGGTTAGGTCTGGAACTAGGGTTAGGTCTGGAACTAGGGTTAGGTCTGGAACTAGGGTTAGGTCTGGAACTAGGGTTAGGGTTAGGTTTGTAGTTAGGGTTAGAGTTGGGATTAGGGTTAGGGGTGTGTTGGCGTTAGGGTTGTGGTTAAGGTTATTATTAGGGTTGGGTTAGGGTTAGGGGTGTGTTGGGGTTAGAGTTGGAGTTAGAATTGAGGGGTTTCCACTGTTTAGGCACATCACGGGGTCTCCGAACGCGACATGGCGCCACGATTTATTCCAGCCAATTTTGCGTTCAAAATGTCAAACAGCACTCTCTCCATTCCGAGCCCCGATGTGTGCCCAAACAGTGGTTTACCACCACATATGGGGTATCAGCGTACTCAGGAAAAATTGCACAACAACTTTGGGAGTCTAATTTCTCCTGTTACCCTTGGGAAAATAAAAAATTGGGGGCTAAAAAAATGATTTTTGTGAAAAAAAAATGATTTTTTTGGTTTTCACGGCTCTGAGTTATAAACTTTGGTGAAGCACTTGGGGGTTCAAAGTGCTCATCAAACATCTAGATAAGTTCCTTGGGGGTCTAGTTTCCAAAATGGGGTCACTTGTGGGGGGTTTCCACTGTTTAGGCACATCAGGGGCTCTGCAAACATAACATGATGCCCGCAGACCATTCCATCAAGTCGGTATTTCAAAACGTCACTACTTACCTTCCGAGCCCCGATGTGTGCCCAAACAGTGGTCCCCCCCCCACATATGGGGTACCAGCGTACTCAGTACAAACTGGACAACAACTTTTGAGGTCGAATTTATCCTGTTAACCTTGAGAAAATAAAAAATTGCGGGCTAAAAAATCATTTTTTGAGGAAAAAAATAGATTTCTTATTTTCACGGTTCTGCATTATAAACTTCTGTGAAGCACTTGGGGGGTCAAAGTGCTCACCATACATCTAGGTAAGTTCCTTGGGTGGTCTAGTTTCCAAAATGGGATCACTTGTGGGGGGTTTCCACTGTTTAGCCACATCAGGGGCTCTGCAAATGTAACATGACGCCCGCAGACCATTCCATCAAGTCGGTATTTCAAAACATCACTACTTCCCTTCTGAGCCCCGACGTGTGCCCAAGCAGTGGTCCCTCCCCAAATATTGGGTACCAGCGTACTCAGGACAAACTGGACAACAACTATTGGGGTCCAATTTCTCCTGTTACTATTGTGAAAATAAAAAATAGCAGGCTAAAATCATTTTTTGAGGAAAAAAAAATATTTTTATTTTCACAGCGCTGCGTTATACACTTCTGTAAAGCACCTGGGGGTTCAAAGTGCTCACTATGCATCTAGATAACTTCCTTAGTGGGTCTAGTTTACAAAATGGGGTGATATGTGGGGGAGCTCCAAAGTGTAGGCAGACAGGGCCTCTCCAAACACGACATGGTGTCCGCTAACGATTGGAGCTAATTTTCCATTCAAAAAGTCAAATGGCACTCCTTCCCTTCTGAGCCCTGCCGTGCGCCCAAACAGTGGTTCCCCCCCACATATGGGGTGCCAGCGTACTCAGGACAAACTGAACAGCAACTTTAGGGGTCCAATTTATCCTGTTACCCTTGTGAAAATAAAAAATAGCGGGCTAAAAAATCATTTTTGAGGAAAAAAAATTATTTTTTTATTTTCACTGCTCTGCGTCATAAACTTCTGTGAAGCACTTGGGGGTTCAAAGTCCTCACCACACATCTAGATAAGTTCCTTGGGTGGTCTAGTTTCCAAAATGGGGTCACTTGTGGGGGAGCTCCAATGTTTAGGCACACAGGGGCTCTCCAAACACGACATGGTGTCCACTAACGATTGGAGCTCATTTTCCATTCAAAAAGTCAAATGGTGCTCCTTCCCTTCGGGACCCTGCCGTGTGCCCAAACAGTGGTTTATGACCACATATGAGGTAGCTATGCACTCAGGAGAAATTACCCAACAAATTTTAGGATCCATTTTATCCCATTGCCCATGTGAAAATGAAAAAACTGAGGCTAAAAGAAAATTTGTGAAAAAAAAAGTCCTTTTTTTTTACGGATCAATTTGTGAAGCACCTGGAGGTTCAAAGTGCTCACTATGCATCTAAATAAGTTCCTTGGAGGGTCTAGTTTCCAAAATGGGGTCACTTGTGGGGGAGCTCCAATGTTTAGGCGCACAGGGACTCTCCAAACGCGACATGGCAACCGCTAAATATTCCAGCATATTTTCCATTCAAAAAGTCAAATGGCGCTCCTTCCCTTCTGAGCCCTGCCGTGTGCCCAAACAGTGGTTTATGACCACATATGAGGTATCGGTGTACTCAGGAGAAATTGCTCAACAAATTTTAGGATCCATTTTATCCTGTTGCCCATGTGAAAATGAAAAAATTGATGCTAAAACAAAATTTTTATAGGAAAAATTAAAATGTTCATTTTTTCCTTCCACATTGCTTTAGTTGCTGTGAAGCACCTGAAGGGTTAATAATCTTCTTGAATGTAGTTTTGAGTAGCTTGGGGGGTGCAGTTTTTAGAATGGTGTCACTTTTGGGTATTTTCTGCCATATAGACCCCTCAAAGTGACTTCAAATGTGAGGTGGTCCCTAAAAAAATGGTTTTGTCAATTTTGTTGTAAAAATGAGAAATCGCTGGTCAACTTTTAACCCTTATAACTACCCAACAAAAAAAAATTTTATTTCCAAAATTGTGCTGATGTAAAGTAGATATGTGGGAAATGTTATTTATTAACTATTTTGTGTCACATAACTCTCTGGTTTAACGGAATAAAAACTCAAAATGTGAAAATTGCGAAATTTTCGCCAAATTTCCGTTTGGTGGCTCCCTGCTTGGAACACGAAGCGTGCTGGGAGGCGGGAGGAGTTTAGTTTGCACTAAAAGAGCGGGAAGAGGATAGGATTTAGTCAGTTAGTCACAGGAGTCTGATGAGGTCAGTCTGTGAAAGGAGATCCCCTGAGTGGGATGAAGGAAGTGCTGCAGCTAACCTCAGTGATCTGGGTCCGCTGGCACAAGAAAACATTGATAGAAAGCCTGACTCTCCATAAGAAAGAAAGGACTGATACGAAACGTGAGGAGAATAAGAGAACAAGGACCAGGGTTAGAGGAGAACACTTCCCAAGTTCTAAGCGCAAGGCCGGGGTCCGGTCCCCGAGGTTCTATGGATACCAATGGTCCTGCAGCAGACACCGGAGGAATAGAAGTAGTGACCACTTTATTCCCACACCAGACTTGGGGGCACAACAGCAACGTGTGTGAGCCGAGACTAGGTAGGAGTCCCCGAAGCAGGCTACAGCTGTCTGCCGTACAAGTAGAATTCTTAGGAACATCTGACAGGAGGAACTCCAGTGTAACTCAGTACTGTGAGTACTTCACTCAAAGGCGCTAAGAGGGAGACGTTCAGAAAAGGCACATATGTTGGCGGAGTGTTGGAAAGGAGTACTTCATCTTGCCTAGAAGTTGGCTGAGCTCCTGACCCGGAGGACACGGCACGGATGCGGGCACCTGTACCACAACAGACTGCGAGTAAAGCTTTGGAACTACATGCCCTGGTGTCCTCCACTTATTCCTGCGCCAACCTGCCCGACACCGCTACATCCCTCCTGCACCCGACACTACACCATCTAAGTGTCACTTCACCTACACTGCCCTGGGACTACAGCCCTGCCTGTGGAGGGCTATAACATCATTGCTGCACCACACCATCTGTCCCAGAGGATCTGTCTGCAGCGTCGGCTTAACATCTTCCTTGCCACTTATTGACTTTCACCACCATAAGCACACTGAAACAACCCCTTTTGCAATGGAGCCCCAAGGCCACGGCCGGGTCACTGCTGCCATGACAGCTCCGGTTGAGAAGATCAACCGGCCCGGTACCGAGTACCCCACGGCCCTGGCGAGTGAGGGCGCCCCATAATCTTACGGTCAGTGGGGTCTTCTCTCTTCTGTAGAGTGTAATCTCTTATGGTAAGCAGGGTCACTTGTCTCTTCTGCAGATTGTAATCTCTTACGGTCAGCAGTGTCCTCTTTTTTCTATAAAGTGTAAGCTCTTATGGTCAGCAGGGTCCTCTCTCACTCTAGTGTGTAATCACTTATGGCCAGTGGGGACCTCTCACTCTACTGTAGTGTGTAATCTCTTATGGTCAGCAGGGTCATCTCTCTCTTCTGCAGATTGTAATCTCTTATGGACAGCAGGGTCCTATCTCTCTTCTGTAACATGTAAGCTCTTATGGGCAGCAGGGTCCTCTCTCTCTTCTGCAGAGTGTAATCACTTATGGCAGGGTTCTGTTTTTCTTTTTCTGTAATGTGTAGGCTCTTATGGTCAGCAGGATTTTCTTTACCCTGTCCACTCTCCCATGTGTATTTTCCAAGCAATTACAAGCTTTCCAGTATTTCTATTCGTGCAAATGTATTTGCCACAATTTGTATTTCCAAAGATCTAATAATCTGTTATGAAAATCTGCAAATCACTTCTGTGAAAAAAATAATTGCATGTTAGTTGCTTCCAAACCCCTGCTTTTACTCAGGCTATTTGCCTGCCTTTAGCAGACATGATATCTGTACTCCAAGTGATATCGCAAGATAATCACTTGGAGTACAGATGATAGATAGTGAGCAATACAGCTCAGCATCCGTTTCTCACTAGCTCAGGGGTGAAGCTGCTGCAGGAGATTGTTCTGATAAGCACAACACTCAGAGGAGGAGACAGGCACTGGCACTGTGACTGCCAACATCAGTACTCCAATTGAGTATCTTCTGATATCAATGCAGATAAAAGTAGGCAAATAGACTGGGGAAAAGATGGGCTTGGTATAAGGAGCAAGAGTGATCATCACCTCCTGAAGATGCCATAATAAATGTAATGTGTTTTATTAATGTATTTCTCAGTTGCTGCAATGATTTTGAAGTTTACTATGAAAACTAATTCTAGCTGAAAGTGTTTTGGGCAAGAAAGAATTGGCAACTAGTGGGAAGCTAAGGGAGGGGTTTATCAATATAAGGGGCTGTAGAGACCTAGCACACCAAAGTGCTCGGAGTGCCAACACAGTGAGCATCAGCCATACAGAATGCAAAGTCAACCAGAAAAGGAATGCAGAAAAATGGCAGAAGTATTTTCCTTGAAGCGAGTGCAACTTTGTCCAAAGCTGGAATAGGCCCAAACAGGAGCATAATTGGGAACAGCAGTGAAACAGATTTACTGGTAGTCCTGAGACTGTTGTGGGCTGGAAAAGGTCGCCCTGCAAGTGGTTAATTGTGAGGTGATCCTTACCCAACCCTCCCCTCCAGGATGCTGCTTTGAGATGAGAGTATCTGGCAAGATTTGAATTTGCACAACACCTACAGTGACTTGCAAAAGTATCCCCCCCCATAGCATTTTTGGGGTTTTGCTACCTTACATTCTGGAATTTCACAGTCTTTTTTTGGAGGGTTTGCATCAGTTCACGTAAAGAAAATGCCTGCAACTGTGCACATTTGGTTTTCTTTTTTGTGTGAAGCAAGCAACAAATAGGACAAAATAACTGAAAACTTCAGTGCGCATAAGTGTTCACTCCCCTAAAGTCAGTACGCTGTAGAACCTCCTTTTGCAGCAATTACAGCTGCGAGTGACTTCGGATCAGTCTCTTTGAGCATTCCACATCTTGCTACTGGCAATTTGTGCCCATTCTTCAAGGCAAGACTTCTCCAGTTCCTTCAAATTAGATGGTTTCTTCTGGTGAACAGCAATCTTCAAGTCTGCCCACAGATTCTTAATTGAATTAAGGTCTGGGCTTTGACTAGGCCACTCCAAAACATTTACATGTTTCCTCTTGAACCACTCAAGTATTACTTTAGCAGTTTGCATTGGGTTATTGAAGTGAACCTCCGTCCCAGTCTCAAATCACTGACAAACAGGTTTTGCTCAAGAATATTGTATGTGTATTTCACAACATCCATCTTCCCCTTGACTTGGACCATTTTCCCTGTCCCTGCTGCCGAAAAACATCTCCACAGCATGATGCTGCCACCACCATGTCTGTGGGAATGGTGTTCTTCGGGTTATGAGCAGTGTTGGTTTGGCGCCAGATATAGCATTTACCTTGGTGGGCAAAAAGTTCAACATCATTCTCATCTGACCACAAAACCTTCCTCCATAGATCCCACATGTCTTTTGTAGAGATGAGCGAACACTAAAACGCTCAGGTGCTCATTACTCAAGCATTTTGTAATGGTCGGGTGCTCGACCCAAGTAATAAGTATAAAAGAAGTCAATGGAATTCTCAAACCTTTTTCCAATGCTCCCCCTTCCCCCCAAAGGTCGATGGTGGGAGCAATGTTGTCACACCTTTAGGAACTGACAATAAAACATACAAAACCAAAGATGAAATTGATTTTTGCTGGAAAAAAATGTTGAACATTCTTTCCAGGATAATGACTTGTATAAGGCAAAATAAATAAGAGAAAAAAAGCTCCTCCACATCTTGGGCTATGTTCACACGTAGTGTAATTGCGGCATTTTTGCACCGCTTTCAATAGTGAAAAAAAAAACATTCACCAGGAAATGTAATAGGGTGAATTGCATATCCTTTATGCTGCAGCCTGCAACTGATAACAAAACCCCTGTCCAGGACTAAATCTTTTTGCACTTAATCCTGCAAATTGTTCAGAGCAGGGAACTATTATACACCATATTTACTGCGGCAACTACTGCGTGCATCAAAAGCATACAGCCAGACTAGGTTGGATCTCAATAGCATTGCTATATTGATACTGCAGTTTTTTAAGTCCATCTGAATTGGCAAATTTTGCTGGCATTGTAACACTGTCTGCAACTTTTTCTCAGCAGAGATATATCATACACAGTTTAAATTGGGCAAAGTGCGTGGTAAGGGACGGGGAAGTGGATGTGATGATCATGGTGAGCACAGAGGTCGAGGGCAACTGTGTCTGCCACGTGAACACAAACACATTATGTCGACCTAGCTTCCTGTCCCACTTTGTAGGGAGATGCAGAACACCACTCTTGAAGCGGACCAGTGTGAAAAGGTTGCTGGATGATTTGCAGATAATACTTCCAATCACTTTGCCAGTATCACCCTGTCTACATCATGTTCCAGTCTCAGTAGCTGTAATTCTGTACCACATAATCCTCACCCTGGTTCTCCTAACTCGCACGATGCTGAGTGCCCTGAGAAGAGTTCTCACACTTGGACACTCTGAAAACCTGTTCACATTTCCATTTATAGACTCTAGTCTCTCGCCCTGCCCGTTTCAATCAGGACATGAGAAGATCGCATGTAGCGATGATCAAATAATAGAGCAGCTATGCTCACAAGGCAGCGATGGTGGGAAAATGCAATTACTGTCGCAAGAGGTAGAGGATGATGATGACACACCATTGCCAACATGTGGTGTTGTTAAGTCAGCAAGTCAGGAGGAGAACCAGAGTGCGGAAGCGGAAGATGAGGTGGTGGATGATGAAGTCACTGACCCATCCTGGGAAGATGACAAAGAGCGAGGGCAACAGCGTTCAGAGAGTGATCCACAGCACTTCAGCAGGGTGGAGGCGGCAGTGGGGGGGGAGGGCAGAGACACAAGGCAGGCAACTGTTCGCCAGAGCAGAAACACAGGTGAAGCTGCCAAGCCAATTGTTAGGGTTAGGTAGCGCGTGTTCCATCCCAGGGTCTAACCGGGTCCCAGCTTCAACAATGTTCACCCAGTGTGCCATCAGGAAAATGTAGCTTCACTGACCATAAGCAATTGTCCACATGTCTGTGGTTAAGTGGACCTTCACAATAACAGCAGTGTCCCATAACATCAGCCATGCCATGACCACATGCTTGTGTAAGGAAGGGACAGCAAACTGGGAGAAATAGTGGCAGCTGGGAACGGAGTACAAAGGAATGACTGCTGCCATAAGATTGCGGAAAGCTTCCATCTCCACAAGCATAAATGGCAATATTTCCAGGTGAAGCAGTCTGGAAAAGTAGCTGTTTTAGTGTTATAGCCTGTGGATGGGTGGCTGTGTATTTAAGCTTGCATTTCAAGGACTGGGCTAGGGACAACTGAACACTTCGCTGTGACAAGGTCAGAGATGCAGGGTGGGATGCATCTTCGCTTGTGTCATGGACAGGGATTGGCATGTAAGTAGAAAAGGGGAAGGTGTTACCTGCAGGCACTGTTTCTGGACCTTGGCGGTCGGTCCACCTAGTTGGGTGTGTTGCTTACAAGTGCCTGAGCATGCTGATGATGGTCAGGCTGGTAGTTGTGCTGACCCTTCTTATGTTAGCATGGCAGATTTTGCAAATAGCCTTTTCTGGGTTAACGTGGCTGTCTTTAAAAGATCAATAAACCTATATTGAGGGGGCACGACTGAAGTTAGTTTAAATATTTATTAACATGATAGAAATAAGTCAATGACATGACAAATATCTCAACAGAAAAAATTGGCGGTGGACAGGAAAATAATTAGATAGCTAGGTATAATACGTATAATACATAATCACAATAGCAGCCAAATAGATATTGCAGAAAAAGGGGTATGGTGCAAAAAATCACAGGTACATTGAAAGGTAAGGGTCAAATAGATAAATAGCAGTGCTAAATAGACTAACAAGTTACCCAGTAAATATTGCACCTATGCCCCTGCAGTAAAACAAAGTTTGCAATCAGATACAAAAATGATGGGATACAAAAACATAGAGGCAACAAACAGACACCAAGCTTGCATACCTAATTATCAATGAAGTAAAATATTAAAGTGACTAGTGCAGAATTTAGAAAGTAAATGTAAAAGCTGTGGCAAAATGCACGTTGGGCACAGCAGTCTGAGCAGGTAAGCAGCCCCCATCACTATCTGGCATCTTTTACTTTCTAAATTGTGCACTAGTCACTTTAATATTTTATAGCAGTCGCCATGTCGCGTTTGGAGAGCCCCTGATGTGCCTAAACAGTGGAAACCCCCAACAAGTGACACCAATTTGCAAACTAGACCCCTTAGGGAACTTATCTAGGTGTGTATTGAGCACCTTGAACCCACAGGTGCTTCACAGAAGTTTATAATATTATGCTGTGAAAATAAAAGAAATCACATTTTTCCAGATAAATCTTTTTTAGCTCCAAATTTTGCATTTTCATAAGGGTAACAAGAGAAATTGCACCTTAAAATTTGTTGTGCAATTTCTCCTGAGTGTGCAGATACCCAATATGTGAAGGAAGACAACTGTTTGGGTGCACAGCAGGGCTTGGAATGAAAGGAGCGCTATTTGACTTTTTCAATGTAAAATTTGCTGGAATAATTAGCGGCTGCCATATCGGATTTGGAGAGCCCCTGATGTGCCTAAAAGTGGAAACCCCCCCACAAGTGACACCATTTTGGAAACGACCCCTTATGGAACTTATATAGATGTGTATTGAGCACCTTGAACCCACAGGTGCTTCACAGAAGTTTATAACATTAAGCTGTGAAAATAAAAAAAAATCTTTTTGGTTACAAATTTTGTATGATCACAAGGTCAAAAGGAGAAAATGGACCCCAGTGTTTGTTGTGCAATTTCTCCTGAGTTCACAGATAGCCCATATGTGGTCAAAAACTACTTTTGGGACACAGTGCAAAAGCTCAGAAGGGAAGAAGTAGTGCCATATTACAGTGCAGATTTTGCTGCACTTGTTTGAGGGTGCCTTGTTACTTTGATAAGAGCCCCTGAGGTGCCAGAACAGCAGAACCCCCCCATAAGTGACCCCATTTTACCTGTTAAACCTCTCAATGAATTCATCTAGGGGTACAGTGATTATAATGACACCACAGGTTTGTCACAGACTTTTATACCATTGGGCAATGAAGAAAAAATAATTTACATTTTTTCCACCAAGATTATGTGCTAGCCCCAAGTTTTACATTTTCACACTGGGAAATATGTAAAAATGGCAACAAAATTTGTTAGGACTACTTTGCTATATGAAGTGACTCGGGAGGGATGGAGCGCTATTTGCCTCCTGGGTGCAAATATTCCTAGACTAGTTTGCAGATTCCATATAAAGAGCCCCTAAGTGCTAGAAAATCAGAATCCCCCCTCAAGTGACCACATTTTGGAAATTATAACCCTTTGGGAATTTATCTACAGATGTAGTGACAATTTTGACTCCATGGGTGTTTTCCAAAAACAGGCAGCAGTGGTAGAGCAGTCACATTTTTCAACGTGACTGTTCCACACGTGAGATCGCCATGGGACAATCGGTATTAAATGTACTACGTCGGACAGGATAGTATTATATGTTGATTTATAATTTTATTGTTTGCAGGAGACGAGGGTGTCAGGGATTAGGTGTTCAGTAAGTATGGTTAATTTAGATTCCATAAATGAGTGTGATTATTTCATATAAAGGACTTTATCCTGGGTTTTTTTTTCTTATATAATATCACTATGGGGTTAGTAATTGGGGCATGTTTTTGACACCGCTCCAATACTAACCTGTGTAATATATGTCACCTGACAATACAAAGGTGACATCAACCCCACAAATATGAACCCCACTTGCCACCACTACAGGGCAAATGGAAAGAGCAATGCTAAATGACAGAATTGGCGCATCTATAAGATGCACCATTTCTGGGGCGGCTGAGAGCTAATGTTTTTAGCCTGGGGGGTGCCAATATCCATGGCCCCTTCCCAGGCTATTAATATCAGCCTGTAGCTGTCTGCTTAGCCTTTGCTGGTTCGATTTTATAGGGGGACCCCATTCTCAATTTTTTTCTGGGGTTCCCCTGTAAACTAGCCAGTAGAGGCTGAGCAAACAGCTGTGAGCTGATATTAATAGCCTAGGAACCTTTATGGCTATTAGCTCCTTCCCAGAATATTAACATCAGTCCTCAGCCATTGGCTTTCCCTCTGCTGGTTATGAAAATTACGCGGGAGCCCACGCAATTTTTTTTAAATTTTTTTATTAAAAAATAAACATTGTGTTTCAGATTTCTGACAGTTGCTGGTTTGTTACAGCATATGTACCGAATATACTAAGCCATATAAGCTGACCCGAGTATAAGCAGACCCCCTTAATTTTGCCACAAAAAAACTGGGAAAACTTATTGACTCGCATTTAAGCCTAGGGTGGAAAATGCAGCAGCTATGGTAAATTTCAAAAAAAAAAAAAAAAAAAGATACCAATAAAAAGTAAAATTAATTGAGACATCAGTAGGTTAAATGTTTTTGAATATCCATATTGAATCAGGAGCCCCATATAATGCTCCATACAAAATACGACCCATATAATGCTGTACAAAGGTTAATAATGGCCCCATAAGATGCTCTATAGAATATGCCCCATATGCTGCTCCATAGATTATGCCCCATATGCTGCCCCATAAGATGCTCCATAGATTATGCCCCCATAAGATACTCCATAGATTATGCCCATATAAGATGCTCCATAGATTATGCCCCATAAGATGCTCCATAGATTATGCCTCCATAGATGCTCCATAAATTATGCCTCCATATGCTGCTGCAAATAAAGAAAAATGACACTCACCTCTTGTCACTGGGGGAAAGGTGCCGGTGTCAACGCTGGCTCAGGGCCCCGACACCTGAGATATTCACCTGTCCCCGTTCCAACGCTGCTCGCCGCTGTCTGCCAGGTCCTGTCAGTGACTGTTTAGGCGGAGGGCATGGTGCGCACTAACCACGTCATCGCGCCCTCTGCTGCCTGAACGTCATCGACAGAGGACGCAGCAGACAGCGGCGAGCAGCGATGGAACAGGTGAATATCGCATATACTTACCCACTCCTGGCGCGGTCTCTGCAACCCCGTTTCTCCTGATCTCAGGCTCCTTCCTTCAGCGGTCACGTGGTACTGCTCATTAAAGTAATGAATATGCGCATATTCATGGCTTTAATGAGCGGTACCACGTGACCGTGAAGGGAGACCGTGGGAGAAGCAGGGGGGCTGCAGAGACTGCACCAGGGGTGTAAGTATGATCTGACACCCCCCGCTCCCTCTCCCCCGGAGACCCCCCTGGCGTATATGACTCGCATATAAGCCGAGAGGGGGACTTTCAGCCCAAAAAAATGGGCTGAAAATCTCGGCTTATACGCGAGTATATACGGTAGGTATTATGTTAATGCCCCTACATAGGCTGGTGACTGTGTGTGCGCGCGCATGTGTCTAACTTTTTATGTACCGTTTTTATTAATGAGGGTATCTGACGGCTGACACCTGTTCATTACTAAACCTCGGGCTTGGTATTACACACTATTATATATATATATATATATATATATATATATATATATATATATATATATATATATATATATTTTATTATATTCACTCATTTGATTTGTGTGTGTAAACACTACATTTGAACATGGTATGTAATGACATTATGGTCTTCAGTGGAGAATGAAAAACAAAAGGTTGAACATGGAAATTACATCACAATTTTTTTTTTTTTTAATATATATTTAGCTCTATGGATTTACAAAAACGCATAAAAACGCATACTAAAACAAAGGGTATGTGCACACATTGCAGATTTGTGTGCAGAATTTTCTGCACAAAAAATGCATCTCCTGGCAGAAAACGCAGCTGCGGATTTCACAAACTTTATTGCGTTTTTAGTGCAGTTTTCAAAGCGGATTTGTCTGCGTTTTTGTAAAGCTAGATAAAGAGAAGAAACTTCAAAAATGAAAAGAAAGAAATTTATCTGAATCAGCAAAGAGTGCAGATAAGCTACACTATGTGTATAACAATATTTACATGTCTTCGTTTTTTCAATGTGTTTTGCGCTAACCCATATTTTTATCTTAGACGCAGCCCGGTGTCTGATGTGCAGCCGGACCAGCAGAGGGAAGAAAGCTGATCCGAAGACAAAGAAAAATCATAACTATTTTTTTGGAGAAAACTTTGTATTCTATTTTCATGTATTAAAATAGATTACTCATCTTACTCTGTTTTTTTTTTTCTATTTTATTTTTATTATTATAATTATGAGTGATGGGAGAGAGAGCGTAACATGACTCTTCTCCATCACTGCTTTGTTTATCAGCGTATTTTATGCTGATGGCCAATTGTGTGTGTGGGATGGTGTTGCCCTAGGCAGATATTTAGATGTATGTATGTTCAATAAGTCAGATAGTAAAATTGTCGCAACACTCCAGCAAAAAACTTATCTATAGTAGTGTCAAAAGTGTGTGCTTTATACAAATAGCCCTGGTATATACCCCTTATGTTAATTTTGATAAAACACTCCATGAAATGTGGAAAATATAACTTTATTCTAAAAACGATAAACACTTTATGACCAACATAGTCATTTCTTTTGTAATCAAAAATTTTTTCAAAATAACTTATTTGGTTCAACAAACAAGACTTTCTGTAATTACAATAAGGAATATGGTCTCGTTATAGAAACAGGTGTTGTGTCGGCAATGCTCAACTGTGTGGCAGATGATAACATTATGGACCTGCCTTATGGCTTGTCTGTGACACTAACCCCTTCCTGACATCTGACGTACTATCCCATCCATGGGACCCAGGCCCCCATGCCTATGGATGGGATAGTACGTCATAGCGATCAGCTGCGCTCTCGGGGGGAGCGCTGCTGATCGCGGCCGGGTGTCAGCTGATTATCATGTTAACCCCTGGCACACTGCGATCAAACACGATCGCAGTGTTTCGGGGGTTTAGGGAAGCATCGGCAGGGAGGGGGCTCCCTCCGTGCTTCCCTGAGACCCCCGCAGCAGCGCAATGTGCAGCGCTGCTGTGGGGGCCTCGTTCCCTGTAGGTCCCCGGATCCAATATGGCGGCGGGGACCTTCGGGGGCCTGCAGGGAGCCGGCTTCCTCACTGCCTGCAGAACGCAGGTATGAGGAAGGCTACTGCAGCGCCAGTGTCAGAAGTGTGATATGTGTTAGATCGGCGATCTCAAATATGACAGTGATGTCCCCCCTGGGACAATGTAATAAAGTTAACTAAAAACAAGGGTACAAATAATTTATAGGGGGGAAAAAAAAAAAAAAAAAAAAAAATATTCCCTAATAAATTCATTTTTTGGAAATAAAAAAAACAAAACAATAAAAGTACACATTTAGATATTTAGTATCGCCGCGTCCGTAATTACCAGCCCTATGAAGCTGTCCCATTAGTTAACCCCTTTAGCAAACCCCTTAAAAAATAAAAAACAAAGCAAAAAATAAAGCTTTATTAACATACCACCGGTCAAAAAATGCAATCAAAAAGATGGCTATAAATAACCATGGTACCGCTGAAAACGTCATCTTGTCCTGCAAAAAACGAGCCACCATACAGCGTCATCAGCGAAAAAATTAAAAAGTTATAGCTCGCAGAATAAAGCGATGCAAAAATAATTAGTTTTTATATAAAATTGTTTTCATTGCATAAAAGCACCAATGACATAAATGAGGTATCGCTGTAATCGTACTGACCCGAAGAATAAAACCGCCTTATCAATTTTACCGCATGTGGAACGGTGAAAACGCACCCCACACCCCCCCCAAAAGAAATTCTTGAAATGCTGGTTTTTGTTCATTCTGCATCCCAAAAATCGGAATAAAAAGCGATAAAAAAGTCACGTGCCCGAAAATGGTACCAATAAAAACATCAACTCATCCAGCAAAAAATAAGACCTCACATGACTCGGTGGGTCAAAATACGGAAAAATTATAGCTCTCAAAATGTGGTGATGCAAAAAATATTTTTACAATGAAAAGCGTCTTTTAGCGTGTGACAGCTGCCAAACATAAAAACCGCCATAAATAGTAAATCAAACCCCCTGTTATCACCCCCTTAGTTAGGGAAAAATAATAAAATTAAAAAAAAATTATTTCCATTTTTCCGTTAGGGTTAGGGCTGAGATTAGGGTTAGGGGTGTGTTGGGGTTAGGGTTGAAGTTACAATTGGGGGGTTTCAACTGTTTAGGCCCATAAGGTGCTTTCCAAACGCAACATGGCGTCTGATCTCAATTCCAGCCAATTCTTCATTGAAAAAGTCAAATGGCGCTCCTTCCCTTCCAAGCTCTGCCATGCATCCAAAGAGTGGTTTACCCCCACTTATGGGGTATCAGCCTACTCAGGACACATTGCAAAACAACTTTTGGGGTCCAATTTCTTCTGTTACCCTTAGGAAAATAAAAAATTGGGGTCAAAAATATCATTTTTGTGGAAAAAAATATGATTTTTTTTATTTTCACGCCAGGACGTTATAAACTTCTGTGAAGCACTTGGGGTTTCAAAGTGCTCACCACACATCTAGATAAGTTCCGTGGGGGGTCTAGTTTCCAAAATGGGGTCACTTGTGGGGAGTTTCAACAGTTTAGGCATATCAGAGGCTGTCCAAACGCGACATGACACCCGCAGACCATTCCATCAAAGTCAGCATTCCAAAACGTCACTACTTCCCTTCCGAGCCCCGACATGTGCCCATACAGTAGTTTTCTCCCACATATGGGGTATCAGCGTACTCAGGACAAATTGGACAACAACTTTTGGGGTTCAATTTCTCCTGTTACCCTTGGGAAGATAAAAAAATTGGGGACTAAAAGATCATGTTTGTGGAAAAAAATATGATTTTTTTTTATTTTCACGCCAGGGCATTATAAACCTCTGAAGCACTGGGGGGTTCAAAATGCTCACCACACATCTAGATAAGTTCCTTAGGGGGTCTAGTTTCCAAAATGTTGTCATTTGTGGGGGTTTCCACTGTTTTGGCACATCAGGGGCTTTCCAAATGTGACATGGTGTCCGATCTCAATTCCAGCCAAAAAAAAATCAAATGGCACTGCTTCCCTTTGGAGCTCTGCCATGCGCCCAAATAGTCATTTACACCCACATATGGGGTATCTGCATACTCAGGACAAATTGCACAATAACTTTTAGGGTCCTGTTACCCTTGGGAAAATAAAAATTGGGGATGAAAAGATCATTTTTGTGGAAAAAAATATGATTTTTTAATTGTACGGCTGTACGTTATAAACTTCTGTGAAGCCCTTGTGGGTTCAAAGATCTCACCACATATCTAGATAAGTTCCTTGGGGGGTCTAGTTTCCAAAATGGGGTCACTTGGGGGTTTCCACTGTTTAGGCACATTAGGGGCTCTCCAAACGTGACATAGCGTCCGATCTGAATTCCAGCCAATTTTGCATTGAAAAAGTCAAACGGCGCTCCTTCCCTTCTGAGCTCTGTCATGCGCCGAAACAGTGGTTCCCCCCACAAATCAGGTATCAGGACAAATTGCGCAATAACTTTTGTAGTCCAATTTCTCCTGTTACCCTTGATCTAATGAAATAAATTGGACCTGAAGCAATTTTTTTTTTTAAAAAAGTTAAATGTTCATTTTTTTTTTAAACATTCACAAAATTCCTGTGAAGCACCTGATGGGTTAATAAACTTTTTGAATGTGGTTTTGAGCACCTTGAAAGGTGCAGTTTTTAGAATGGTGTCACTTTTGGATATTTTCTATCATATAGATCCCTCAAAGTGACTTCAAATGTGATGTGGTCCCTAAAAATAAAATGGTGTTGTAAAAAATGAGAAATTGCTGGTCAACTTTTAACCCTTATAACTTCCTAACAAAAAAAATTTTGGTTCCAAAATTGTGCTGATGTAAAGTAAACATGTGGGAAATGTTACATAAGTTTTTTGAGTGCCATATCTCTGTGATTTAAGGGCATAAAAATTCAAAGATGGAAAATTGAGAAATTTTCAAAATTTTCACCAAATTTCCGCTTTTTTCACAAATAAACGCAAGTTATATCAATTAAATTTTACCACTAACATGAAGTACAATATGTCATCAGAAAACAGTGACAGAATCAGTGGGATCCATGGAAGCGTTTCAGAGTTATTTCATCATAAAGGGACAGTGGTCAGAATTGTAAAAATTGGCCCGGTCATGAAAGTGCAAACCACCCTTGGGGGTAAAGCGGTTAAAATAGTGTAATCTGGGCTATACCCAAAGCTTACTGAGTTTGAATCGGAGTAGTATGAGTAGTTGCTTTGAGGCCGGTGATAGCATTGGTCGTCACGCTATTGCGGTGGTGGTGACCTTGCCATGGTGGTAACCCCCATCACAATGTCCGCTAATGGTGTGATTGGTGCAGGGTCTTCAAATGCAGACAGTAGAGCATGCACTCTTGTCATAAACTTAGTCTGCATTTCCGGTGACATTAACAGAGCCTTGCTTGATAAACTGGCGCCAAAGAAATCCAAGTGGTCTTCCCTGGAAGACTTGTGGATGAGATCTATGGTGTCATTTACCCTCTTAGTTGTCTCATTCTTTTTTTTTTGGTTTTGCTTTTTTTGGGTTGGGGCTCAGTTAATGCCACCGAATTGGCAGCTCTTTGGTTGGGGTGGCATCAGTTTTGGGCGCAGCAGATGCCGTCCCTGAAGATGCCATCCTAGCAAATGCTGCAGCCGATGTTACAGCTACAACAGAACAAGATGGAGAGTAAGGTCCGCAGACTGAAGATCCATCCATCGAATCAGCGGTTCCTGCTGGCTCTTGGCTAGCATCTCCTGCAGCCTCAGGAGCAGAAATGTTTCCTTCAGTGCTGTGAAAATAAACAAAAAGAAGTCTTCAGTATTAATTCAATTTATATTCATCATTACTACAATCAAATTATATATAACAAATCACCTCCTCAAAGTCCTGCTGGTGAGCAAAAAACTCAAGTCATCATAAAGACTGAAGTGGACTTTGGCTGGTGAAGAACCACTCTTCCCAATGGTGGTGTTGATTTTTTGGAATCGATCTCGCACCGGACTCCACCAGTTTTCAACATCTTTAGCTAAAATAAAAAATCAAAACACACTATCATCCTTACATTCCTTTTTAAAATGACTATTATTAAAGTTTAAAAACTGTAAAAAAAAGTAAATTACTAATTTTCTGCTGCAGGGCACTGGTGTAGCCATCAAAATCGGGATATAGGTCCCGTAATATTCTGCTCCAACATGTATCCCTTGCATATTTATCTTTGTAGGCGTCATCGGCCGGGTCCCAGATGGCTGGCATGTCCCTTATACACCGGTATGCCACGGACAGAGGGATGCAATGCACTGCTGACACACGGCTATCACAGGTACAATGGGGCTTATCTTAGTTATCCCACCACTGGCACCATGTGATAAAAACAGCAAGCTAGTCTTGCCGTAACAATTTATCGCGGGGGGGGGGGGGGGGGGGGGGGAGATCTTGGATGTCCCACCACTGCTAACAATCTTCCACGAACTGCGGGGATTTATGTACAGTGGGGCAAAAAAGTATTTAGTCAGTCAGCAATAGTGCAAGTTCCACCACTTAAAAAGATGAGAGGCGTCTGTAATTTACATCATAGGTAGACCTCAACTATGGGAGACAAACTGAGGAAAAAAAATCCAGAAAATCACATTGTCTGTTTTTTTTTCCATTTTATTTGCATATTATGGTGGAAAATAAGTATTTGATCAGAAACAAGCAATCAAGATTTCTGGCTCTCACAGACCTGTAACTTCTTCTTTAAGAGTCTTCTGTTTCCTCCACTCATTACCTGTAGTAATGTCACCTGTTTAAACTTGTTATCAGTATAAAAAGACACCTGTGCACACCCTCAAACAGTCTGACTCCAAACTCCACTATGGTGAAGACCAAAGAGCTGTCAAAGGACACCAGAAACAAAATTGTAGCCCTGCACCAGGCTGGGAAGACTGAATCTGCAATAGCCAACCAGCTTGGAGTGAAGAAATCAACTGTGGGAGCAATAATTAGAAAATGGAAGACATACAAGACCACTGATAATCTCCCTCGATCTGGTGCTCCACGCAAAATCCCACCCCGTGGGGTCAGAATGATCACAAGAACGGTGAGCAAAAATCCCAGAACCACGCGGGGGGACCTAGTGAATGAACTGCAGAGAGCTGGGACCAATGTAACAAGGCCTACCATAAGTAACACACTACGCCACCATGGACTCAGATCCTGCAGTGCCAGACGTGTCCCACTGCTTAAGCCTGTACATGTCCGGGCCCGTCTGAAGTTTGCTAGTGAGCATTTGGATGATCCAGAGGAGTTTTGGGAGAATGTCCTATGGTCTGATGAAACCAAACTGGAACGGTTTGGTAGAAACACAACATGTCGTGTTTGGAGGAAAAAGAATACTGAGTTGCATCCATCAAACACCATACCTACTGTAAAGCATGGTGGTGGAAACATCATGCTTTGGGGCTGTTTCTCTGCAAAGGGGCCAGGACGACTGATCTGGGTACATGAAAGAATGAATGGGGCCATGTATCGTGAGATTTTGAGTGCAAACCTCCTTCCATCAGCAAGGGCATTGATGATGAAACGTGGCTGGGTCTTTCAACATGACAATGATCCAAAGCACACCGCCAGGGCAACGAAGGAGTGGCTTCGTAAGAAGCATTTCAAGGTCCTGGAGTGGCCTAGCCAGTCTCCAGATCTCAACCCTATAGAAAACCTTTGGAGGGAGTTGAAAGTCCGTGTTGCCAAGCGAAAAGCCAAAAACATCACTGCTCTAGAGGAGATCTGCATGGAGGAATGGGCCAACATACCAACAACAGTGTGTGGCAACCTTGTGAAGACTTACAGAAAACGTTTGACCTCTGTCATTGCCAACAAAGGATATATCACAAAGTATTGAGATGAAATTTTGTTTCTGACCAAATACTTATTTTCAACCATAATATGCAAATAAAATGAAAAAAAACAGACAATGTGATTTTCTGGATTTTTTTTTCTCAGTTTGTCTCCCATAGTTGAGGTCTACCTATGATGTAAATTACAGACACCTCTCATCTTTTTAAGTGGTGGAACTTGCACTATTGCTGACTGACTAAATACTTTTTTGCCCCACTGTATATCCCACTTTTCAGTTCCACTTTGGAACTCGCCGCTCTCCGGCGCCCCTTACCCTTAGGTCAGTCAGGGAACTACACCTGGGATAATGGGTCGCCGGCTGGCTGCTTCAATGAGGTCTGGCCACCCGGCATGCTGCAGTGAGGGAATTATAAAATGCTCTGGCCGCAGCCACCCAATTAGCTTATAAAATCCCTTCCATCACTCTCAGCAGTATCCAGATCACACATTGCCGCCACCAGCTCTAGAGTTTCTCTGATTAAGTTATAAACTTAATAGAGAGATTCGAAGTCAACCCAATTCAGTAGCAATTTTCTTAAAGGCACATGTTCGTTTTTAGAGCATGAAGACAGACTAATAAAGTTATAGTTTATTCCCCCAAAAGGGGGGCAGTGATTACACAGATAAAAGATGTTACAAATTTGAGACATTAGGTATGTACAATGCAAATATAAAATAAATGGGATTAACATAGAGATCAACACTTACAGTTGCTTAGTTGGTCTGTAGGCTAACCATGTGGGGAGGCGGAGCCACATGTCCCCCTGCATCTGTGGTCCTTTGGATATGAAACCTCCAGCTCGAATGACCAATTTTAGGGAGTACCTTATAGCTTTGGGTTTGTGACATCACGAAAGGGCGGTCTGGTGATGTTCCTCCCCCTGCTCTAGGAGTTACAATTCCTCATAGACTGTAAGCTGGCGAGCAGGGCTCTCATTCCTCTTGGTATTTGTTATAATCTACTGTATGTGATTATTGTTATGCTGTAATGTCTATTGTCTGTACAAATCCCCTCTGAAATGTAAAGTGCTGCGGAATATGTCGGCGCTATAAAACTAAAATTTATTATTATTCTGACACCAAAACTTATAATGACTATATCTCGCAGAGGGTACCTCGTATAAACACGCACATGGTATCATTCTTTTTAGCCTGTCGAGGATAATAATTCAAGACCAAACATGCAGTAATTATGTCACACCGGTTTAGGAGAAATCCAGTTCTCGGTTTCGATGGGTGCTGGAACCGTGAAAATTATGGGCCAGAACGCTTGTTTTGTGTCCTACGCAGATATGTGGTTTTCATATCTCTGTCGCGTATCGTTTTCGCGATCCAGTCTCTAATATTACCCATTCTTATATCCAGCCGCATGGTGCTTCAAACAAAGACATTCTTTCCCCTTAGCTTAATTAACATTCCTTAGCTGGAGAGGAGAGAAATGCTGGCACAGGAAGTGTCTGGTGTCCTATTACAGATGCAGGCAGAGGAGACACACATGCAGCTGCTAAGGGGGAAGGAGGGGGGGGGTCACATCAGCAGCGTGTGACAAGCAGAAGTCTCATCTGTAGTGTAACAATGGGAGATTCTGGAATGTTCCAGCGAAGTCATACTTATCATTACAGATAATATGTAATTAAATAACATTCATTTTTATTTGGTTATCATATACAAAATATAATTAAAAAAAAAAAAATCATAATATATACACACACGTTATACATAGATATATAATATATATATTATCTAGATTCACATTTATACAGAAATAAAGAGGGATAGATGATTTAGGGCAGATGTGAGCCAAGAAGGAAGTATGGTTTCTGAAACCCCCCTGGCTCCAAACATCTGCCCCCAGACACCCCAAAAAAGATAGCAGTAAGATGCAGCACTTAGCCCCTCTCTTCCTCCTGCCCGGTAGCGGTGGCAGATGGGGTAATAACATGTTACCGTCACCTTGTTATTGTAAGGTGACATTAATCCGGGTTAATAGAGAGGCGTCAATAAGACGCCTATCCATTATTAATCCAAAGAAAAAAGTGGTGTGGGCTTACGCCCAAATTTCCCATCCAGAAAAGGAAAGCCAGCGACTGTGGGCTGATTTTTTTGTAGCCTGGGAAGGGGTTAATCTTCCCAGGCTTTGAATATCAGCCCACAGCGGTCTGCGTAGCCTTTTCTGGCTATAAAATATAGGGGTACCCCACGTCAAGTTTTTTGGGGGGTCCCCCTATTTTAATAGCCATTAAAGGCTCTTCAGGCAGCTGCGGGCTGATATTCATAGTTTGAGAAGATTACTCCTTCACAGGCTATAAAAATTGGCCCCCAGCCACTGGCTTTCCCTCTATGGACTTAAAAAAAAAAAAGTTAAAAAAAAAAATGGCATGGGCTCCCGCCCAATTTTCAAGTCCAGACAGGGAAAGCCAGTGACGTGGGCTGATTTGTAGCCTGGGAAGGGGTTAATCTTCCCAGGCTATGAATATCAGCCCGCAGCTGTCTGAAGAGCCTTTAATGGCTATTAAAATAGGAGGACCCTCCCAAAAAAACTTGACGTGGGGTCCCCCTATATTTTATAGCCAGAAAAGGCTATGCCGACAGCTGCGGGCTGATATTCATAGCCGAGGAAGGGGCCATGGATATTGGCCCCCCTCCGGTGCGCCAAATCTGGTGCTTAGCCTTTCTCTTCCCATTCCCGTATAGCAGTGGGAGATGGGGTAATAAGGGGTTAATGTCACTTTTGACTGGATGGTGACATTAAGCACGGTTAATAGTGGAGTGGAGTCAATAAGATGTCGATCCATTATTAATCTCAAAAGAAAATTGGGGTGGGCTCACGCCCAATTTTCCCATCCAGAAAGGGAAAGCCATCGACTGGGTGCGGATATTTTGTAGCCAGGTAAGATTAACCCCTTCACATGCTATAAAAATCGGCCCCCCAGTCACTGGCTTTCCCTCTCTGGACTTGAAAAAAAAATGGCGTGGGCTCCTGCCCAATTTTTAAGTCCAGACAGGGAAAGCCAGCGACTGTGGACTGACTTTTTTTGTAGCCTGGGAAGGGGTTAATCTTCCCAGGCTATGAATATCAGCCCGCAGCTGTCTGCATAGTATTTTATGGCTATTAATTTTGGGGGATGCCCCCCAAAAAAATGACATGGGGTCCCCCTATATTTTAAAGCCAGAAAGGGCTATGCAGACAGCTGCAGGCTGATTTTCATAGCCAAGGAAGGGGCCATGGATGTTGGCCCCCCTCCTTGGCTACAACTACCAGCCAGCCCAGAAATGTTGCATCTATAAGATGCGCCAAATCTGGCACTTAAGCCTCTCTCTTCCAATTCCAGTGCAGCGGTGGGAGATGGGGTAATAAGGGGTTAATGTCACCTTTGATTGTACGGTGACATTAAGCCCGGTTAATAATAGAGAGGCGTCAATAAGACGATCCATTATTAATCCTATAATAGAAAGAAAAAGAAAAAAAAAAAAAACACAATTTTTTTTTTTTTTTTAACGTTCTGATTTTTACCATACTTATGAATACGCCTAATTCCCCGAATCCCTCGATCACCTGTAACAAAAATAAAACAGCAAACCAACAATATAACACCTGTTCCGATGTAGTCCAATATTGAGTGTCCCCCGACGATCTATAGTGGAGAACAGTCATATCAGGAGATATGACTGCTCTCCACGGCTTCCAAATCACACTGACAGAAGCTAAAGCTCCTGTCAGTGTGACTGCGCATGCGCAAGAGTTTACTGGAGTTCAATGAACTCCGGGACTCTCACTTTACGGCACTTCACGCAGGTCAAGTGCCGTAAACTGCCGGCGAGCTGAGATACACTGCAAGAGCAATTAACTCTTGCAGTGTGTTAGGGTTGCGGATCGCACTAAATATAAAATATAAGGAAATGCAATCGCAACCCGGGGTCCACCGTGCAGAGATGGAAAACTGCTGCTTAGTAATGGCGGAGTAGTAAGTGGACACCGGCAGGTTAACCACTGACCCGGTGTGCACTGAGGCGAACTCTGTTACTCCACAGAGCCGCTGAAAGAAACGCCAAAGCCTGTTACCACCACAGGACTTGGCAGGAGCGCGTAGCATAAGGTCACAGGACTCAGCCTTTAGACCGCAGGACTGTAGTCCCTCTAGACCGCTAGCACTCAGCGCCACAACTGCGGTGCCAGCAAGAGTCACTAATAGCTAACGTGTGCAAGTGTGCACAGTGCCGCTGTCACTTGCCGTGGTTCGATATTGCCCAGCAGTGGGCGACACCATCGGATGCTAGTGTGCGAGTACTAGGAGCACGGTGGCGGAAGCATAGCCACCTGTTGGCGCTGACTCAAATACCCCAACTCACGCGTATCAAAGGAGGGGCTAATTTAATGAGTCATTCACCAGATTCATGCATCCATCATCACACATACCAACAACATTATGCGTCTATACTAGCGCATGGCCATCCAATGGGAGCAGCAATAGGACCTGAGCATGTGACCTCAGACTTACAATGAGAGGACCTCCCACGGGCATGCTCAGAGGACCGAGAGAAGGACTTAGTCCCAGGAGCTGCTCGCTATTGCAGGTTACAATAGCTGAACCCTGATTAGCAGCAGTAACCAAGCCAACAGCAGCAGACTGAGCAAGACGCCGAGAATGACGTCTTTGTTCAGCAGGCTCCACTGCGGCCGGAGAGGAATGGGAGACCGCAGACGGCAAGGTTCAGGATTCCTGCTGTGCAGAGACAGGAACCTGACGCCTAACACTGCATCACCGGAGGACGTCGTGGGACAGTCTATTGGATTACAGCGGACTAGGGATTTTTTTTTTTTTTTTTTTTTAATTTTTCAATGATCGAGGGAGGGCTTCTGGGACAAGGCATATGTGGTATGTACTATATGTTGTATGTTACATGTTTGTACTTGGTTTGTGTTTTTAACCCACTGTAGTCATTTGCATGATGATGGGAATAACTCTCCTATCATATTTGGATGGGAGCAGTTGTCCCATCCGACAAATGACTACAATCAGTCACTACAGACACACAGACCATATTTACCAAGTCAACCATACGCCTCACATCGATCCCCATGTGACAGTACGCCTCCATTTACTCTACACTCTGCCCATACACTTCCTCCTGTGACATCACTTCCTTCTGCTGCGGTTTTTGACACCCAAAACTGCAGCAAATCAGCAGATTTTTTTTACATCTGCGGATTTGCATGACACAATGGAAGTCAATGGGTGCAGAAACGCTGTATATCCGCAGAAAAGTGACATTCTGCAGAAAATAAAACGCTACGTTTCTGTGTGGATTTTTTCGTAGCATGTGCACATCAAGTCTGCGGTTCCCATAGGCTAACATTAGTTGTGCACTACACTGCGGATTTGATGCAATTCCGAGCGGAAAAAAATGCTGCGGATCCGCAATGAAATCCACAGCGTGTGCACATACCCAAACACATAAAACCGCTCGCATTTTCCGCTGTATTTTTCTGCCAAAGATGTAGAAACCTTGCAGAAATTTCTGCAAGCAAATATGCAACATGCGGACATAACCTAAATGTTGTTTAGGCATACTGGGTCGTGATTGGTTTCCCACTCTGAAGCAGAGTGGATATAACATTGACAGAAAACCCTCTCTTTTCTAACAGTGTCATTTCCATGCCGTCAAGTAGAGGCCAGATACTTATGGATGGAATATCAGCCCTTGGACAAGGAGGTTCGGGATTTCCAGTAAAACCCATGGATCTGACACAGGCCTCCTTCTCAGACACGAGAACCAAAGGACTCTTGGGCCAGAAGGGGCAATCAAGACAATCCTCGCCTTGTTTTCCTTGATTTTTCTTACAATTAGGGGAATCAGTGAAACTGGAGTGAAGGCATATGCCAGGCAGAAATCCCAGGGAATCAGGAGAGTCTACAGCTAAGGGATTCTCCCTTGGGTCCAGGGAACAGAACTCCCTCACGTTCGAGTTTAGTTTTGCGGCGAACAGACCCACCATCGGGAGGCCCCACATCCAAACTATCTTTCCAAAGACATCCTGATCCAGCACCCACTTCCCTTGTCTCAGAGGATTGAGGCTTAGAAAATTCACCTTGGTATTTTCCTTCCCCTTTATATGTAGGGGCGTCAGTGAAACGAGATGTTTATCCGTTATCTGAAATAGACGATTTGTCACTCTCTATGCTTTTGACAGAATGCAACCCTGGTGGTTTATGTAGGCCACAGATACTCAATTGTCAGAGAAAATATTGACACTCTGTCCCTGTAGTGATAGAAGGAACCTGCTTACATCCCATTCTATAGCTTTTTTTCACTCTCAATTCAGATACCATGGACCTCCTCCCTACCCAGATGAGCTCCCCATCCTGTGTTACTCGCATCCATGGTGACAGTGATATTATCCATTCAGGGAACAACCCTGGACACATTTTATCTAACCACCAATGAAGGGACTGTACTGACTGAGGAAACATTCTCTAAGTGCTCTCTAAGGGAAAACTTGTTATGCAACACATCCCACTGCAGTTCCCTCGAATGGAATTGAGCCCACAAAACCACTAGGAAAAACGATGTCAATCTACCCAGCAGGTACATTGCATCCCTAAGGCTAGTTTCACACTTGCTTTTTTTTGCAGCGCGTTTTTCCCGCAAAAAAACGCATTGAAAAAACGCATACAAAAGCATACAACTGCTGCGTTTTTTTCAAGCATTTTTATGAGCATGCATGAAAAAAACGCAGCGTTTTTATGCGTTTGTATGCGTTTTTACCGCGTTTGCGTTTTTTCCAAACATTAGGTGGCCCCTCACACTAACCCAAACCATGACTTTACTAACCCTAACCCTGACCCTAACCCTTAACCAAACCATACCCTGATCCTAACCCTAACCCTGACCCTGACCCTAACCCTAACCCTTAACCAAACCATACCCTGATCCTAACCCTAACCTTGACCCTAACCCTTAACCAAACCATACCCTAACCCTGACCCTAACCCTTAACCAAACCATACCCTGATCCTAACCCTAACCCTGACCCTAACCCTAAACCCCCTTAACTAACCCTAACTCTAACCCAAACCCCTAAATTCCATTGTCTAAACTAATGGTAAAAAAAAAACGCATGTGCAAAAAAACGCATACATAAGCATGCCAATGCGCACATATGCTCACCATAGACTTATAATGGGTGTCTTGCTGTAAAAAAACGCATTGCGCGCGCATGCGTTTTTTTGAGGCAAGTCGGACGCCCAAAAAATGCAACAGGTTGCATTTTGTGCGCCCGAGCGCATACCGCAAAAAAACGCATGCGCGGAAAAACGCGTACAAACGCATGTGTATGCGCACATAAGCGCATCCCATGCAAAGTATAGGAAAAAAAAACGCATGCGCTATTTAGCGCTAAAATACCGCGAAAAAAAACGCAAATGTGAAACCAGCCTATGAGACATGGAGGGGACTCCACTTTCAACAGGCACTGGATTTTCTCTATTTTAGATACTAGGAGGTGACACTCCTGAATCTCTGAATAAAACAATCTCGAGAAACTGCTAAGTTTTTAAGGGCACTAACCTTGATTTCTCTATATTCAACAACCAGCTCAGACCTCAGGGTGATTACCTCCTCTAGGTGTTTATTACATTGGTGGGCCAAATTACCTACCAAGTAATTGTCCAGATAAGGGATGATTAAGATATCTCATTCTCGGACACGAGATAACTTCCGCCACTACCTTTATAAATACCCTAGGGGTTACTGCTAACCCGAACGGAAGGGCCCTGAATTGGAAGTGCCTAACCACCCCATCCATGACCACTGAGATCCCAAGTTATCTCTGATATTCTAAATGTATGAGCACGTGATAGTGATAGTATGTATCTTTTAAATCCAGTACTGCCATGTAACAACCAGAAAAAAAGCAGTTTTATTGTCAACTTGATAGACTCCATCTTAAAGGTTTGTACTCTCAGGAAATTATTCCTGCCTTTTAAATTAACAATAGTCCTGAAGGAGCACCATCAGGCTTGGATATCAGAAAAAGGAGGGAGTAAAAACCCCTCCCTCCTTCGAACTCCGACTTCTACAATAAAAAAGAAAAAAATGCCAGCTTACCCGGTTGATTCAAAAGATAAGCTGCTATACTGTATAGGCTCTCAGCAACGGATAAATGACAGGAGCTCTTGCCAACAATAATTGCGAAAAGGAGATAAATCCAGCGAGCCAAGTTTGAAGTACATAAAAACTCTTTTTCCTTATTTCAAATGTAATAATTATGGCAATGATAAAGGTCTAGCCGAAACGTGTCTTGCCGTGCGCTTTACAGCAGTAATTTTTCCTATCTCTGCCTATATCTACAATATGCTGCTATGGATAAATATTTTTAATCTACGTTTGAAATAAAGAAAAAGTTTTTATGTACTTGAGACTTCTACAATTACAGCCTTCTGGATTAAATCCAGGACTTTTTATAGGACTGACCAATCCTTTTTTTTGTAAAGTTCTCTCATAGGATTCCCTTGTCTATCCATGCCTACCTTTCTTCACATCTCCTGCTTTTGAGAAAGGGATGGAACATAGTCTTGTTCTAGCCTGGATACCTCCTGGCCAACACTTCAGCCACACGCTCCTACGGGCAGCATTAGAGCCGTTGATCTTTCTTTTAATCTCACAAAGTCTGCTGAGGTATTTGCTAAAAAAAAAAAGCTGCTGCACCTTATATCAGCGGAATGGTGGAAATCTTTTCTTGCCAGTCAGTCTTTCAGCGGGGTGTCTAGCTGCTCCAGCTAGATCAATATAGTAATATAGTTATTAAGGTTGAAGGAAGACTAAGTTCATCTAGTTCAACCCATATCCTATCCTAACCTGCCCTAACATGTTAATCTAGAGGAAGGCAAAAAAAAACCCATGTGGCAAACAGTAAATTGGGGAAAAAAATTCCTTCCCGACTCCACATACGGCAATCAGACTAGCTCACTGGATCAATGCAATATCAAGGAAACTAGTGTATATAAACTGTAATATACTTTTCAAGAAAGGCATCCAGACCTTTCTTAAATTTTAGTAGGGAATCACTCATTGCAACATCATATGGCAGAGAGTTCCATAGTCTCACTGCTCTTACAGTAAAGAATCCACGTCTGTGAGTATGCTTAAGCCTCCTTTCCTCCAGACGTAGAGGATGCCCCCTTGTCCCAGTCACAGGTCTAAGAGTAAACAGATCATTAGAAAGGTCTTTGTACTGTCCCCGCATATATTTATACATTGTAATAAGATCGCCCCTAAGCCTTCGATTCGCCAAACTAAATAACCCCAAGTTTAATAACCTGTCTTGGTATTGTAGACTGTTATGATTGGGTCACCGAGGAGGAAATCAAGACCAAGCTAAGCCACAGAAAACCAGAGAGGTTGGTAACTAAGCGGATTGCAGACCCCTGATCCTATCCACACAACTAGCAGTAGCCGTGGAGCGTACCTACGATGATCCTAGACGCCTCGACACAGCCAGAGAACTAAATAAGCCTAAAGCAAGAAAGGGGAAATCTAAACTGGCCCAAAGCAGACCCCAAAGGAATAGATAGCCCCCAAACATATATTGTCGGTTAGACAAGATGAAAACACAAACGCAGATAGGAAAATAGACTGAGCAAACGATGGGGCCCACACTAACTAGACAGGACAAGAAAGGAAAGACTTTCTGCAATCACGCAAAAAAACCTGCAAAAAATGTCCAACACGTCTGTTTTTTTCATTAACACCTTGGACGTGTTTTTTTTTACTGCTTTGTGACATAATATATATTTATTAAATATTGAATGTATGTTTAAATTTTTTTATTAGTGTATATTTCTATTTTTTCTAGCGACTATGATCAAGGCCATTATCTGGCCCAAACGTCATTTGACTGTCGCTTTACCAACCACTATAAATAAATCTTCACTTGAAGCATATTTTCTATTTGTATGTGTGCAGTGATTTCATCTACGACTCTTTTGATGCATCCCATTATTTTATTTGCCTTTGCAGCAGCTGCCTGATACTGGCCACTAAATGTGAGTTTGTCGTCCACCCATACATTCCAGATCTTTTTCAGTGAGTTTTGCCCAGTGTTTTACAATTAAACACATTATTATACATCTTATTTCCTCTACCCAAGTGCATGACCTTACATTTATCCCCATTAAAGCTCATTTGCCAATTATCAGCCCAAGCTTCTAGTTTACATAAATCCTCCTGTAATAGAAGATTGTCCTCTTCTGTATTGAATACCCTGCAGAGTTTAGTGTCATCTGCAAATATTGAAATTCTACTCTATGCCCCTACAAGATCATTAATAAATGTTAAAAAGATGTCGGCCCAATACTGACCCCTGTGGTACCTCACTGCTAACGTGACCCAGTCCCAGTGTGCTCTATTAATAACCATTTGTTTCCTATCCCTGAGCCAGCTCTTAACCCACTTATACATATTTCCCCATCCCCATTGTTCTCTGTTTATCAACCTTTTGTGTGGCACCGTATCAAAAGCTTTTCAAAAGTCCATATACACCACATCCACTGCATTCCCTTGGTCCAATCTGGAGCTTACCTCTTTATAGAAACTCATCAGATTAGTCTGACCGGAACGGTCCCTTGTAAACCCATGTTGATATTGGGTCATGAGGTTATTCTTCTTCAGATATATAGTATAGTATCTCTTAGAAAACCTTCCAGGATTTTACCCACAGTTGAGGTTAAGCTTACTGGCCTATAATTTCCAAGTTCAGTTTTTGTCCCCTTTTTGAATATTGGCACCACATTTGCTATACGCCAGTCCTGTGGTACAGACCCTGTTATTATGGAATCTTTAAAGATTAAATATAATGGTCTATGACTACTTATTTCCTGCAGTACTCGGGGGTGTATCCCATCCGGGCCCGGTGTTTTGTCAACTTTAGTGTTTTTTAGATGCCGCTGTACTTCCTGCTGGGTTAAGCAGGTGACATTTAATGGAGAATTTTTTTTTTTTTTTTTTAATCACTAATTAGGTTATCATCATGGGATTTTCTTGTGTAAATACTGTTGAAAAAAAGTTGTTTAGCATATTGGCTTTTTCCTCCTCCACCATTTCACCCAGACTATTTTTAAGTGTGCCAACACTATCATTTTTCAGTTTCTTACTATTTAAGTAGTTAAAGAATATTTTGGGATTATTATTACTTTCTCTGGCAATGAGTCTCTCAGTCTCAATCTTTGCGGTCTTGATTTGCTTTTTTACAGAATTTAATCTTCTGTATTTGCCTCAAATACCTACTTGCTTTAATTATCTGGTTGTACACGTTGCTGCTACAGCCGGCTTCAACAGCACCTGCTGACGTTTACCAAGTGCCTTTCAGAAAAGTGTCAGCTTTTCGGTCAAGTTGGTCCTCCAAAGTCCAATATCGTCAAAGGGCAGAGATGTTCTCCTGGATGCTTTAGTAATTGCCGAATCCAGTCTTGAAGCTTTGCCCCAATATACACAAATATAGTACCCAACATACACAAATATTCTACCCAATATACTCCTGGAGCTTCCCAAGCAGCTGCTGCTCTTGCTCCAACTCCATACACTAAACAGGAGACAGTTAGGCTGGGAATCCCTGAGCAGTGATGCCAGCCTACTACATACCGGCTCCTGCTCCCAACACCCAATTAGGACCATCCAGGTCCTGCGCAGCTTCCTGCACCAAATTTTGTTTTACCCATAAGTGCCCCCCCCCTGACAGGGAGCAGCGGGCACATCACAGCGTCTTCCAATGTCAGCAGCACCCACCTCTTCCAAGAGCGCAGCACTTCCGGTCTTGGCCAATGTGACTACAGGGAAGAATCCAGGACACGTCAAGCATTGAATACCCATCTGTGCCACACTAGAGCAGCTATCCCCCAGGCAGGGGATGCCGCTCACCATGCACTTGCACCCATGTGTCAGCCCCCTTTAGCGCATTGTGGTGCCTCCGGGAGCCCCGCGCTGGCCAAGGCAGAGGTGTCTGCCTGAATCAGCCGGCTGGGGCAGGAAGGCAAATCCTCCGTTGAATCTTTGACAGGTAAGCCTGTTACATGTTCCCATCAAGGACAGGAAACCAACTGATGCAGGAAAGGTGTGTCACCTTTTTAGCCTGATGTTTTCCTGTCCTTTGTGGGCAGATCCCCTCTCTTGTGGTGCCATCATGAGTGATTGAATTAAAAGGAGATTCCAGCAGCTGAATAGGAAAGGGTTCTTCACATTTAGAGCAGTAGTCAGACTGGAATGTCCTACCGCAAGGGGGGGGGGGGGAAAGGGGCTGATGATTTCCTCAGTATACAACATTGTGGGTTATAGATAATTTAGTGACAACCATGTGGATCGTCTTCTCACCCATTTCCCTTTATTATTTTTTCTTTTGACTTCTATCTCAGCTTCAATTTTTGTTCTTAGGTGAGTGCACACAGTGCGGATTCACCTGTGGATTTTTCTGCGCAGATTTGCAGTTAAAACCGCAGGTAAAGTGACCTGCGGATTGACACCTGGACAATGGAACAGGTGTAAAACCACTGCGGAATCCACAGAAAGAATTGACATGCTTCAGATTTAAAACCGCAGCAAATCCGGGCGGAAAAATCCGCAGCATGGGCACTAAGGTTTTGAAATCCCATTGGCTAACATGGTACTGTACATTGCTTGCGGATCTGCTGGGCCAAATCCGCTGTGTGTGCACATACCCTTAAGTCTACTCGCTCCTTGGCAAAAATATTTATTTGGGAAGGAGGGTGTGTGAAGGTGTTTAAGGCTTGTACTGCCGCCAAGTCCGTTTCTTCTACTCATACTTCTCTTGCTAATAAGTCCTTGTATATGCGACTGCCTACCTGACATGCGACAATGCAGATTTCTTCAGACCTCCCTTCTTAGGCATTCAAGGCCTTAATTTCGTGTACATTTGGTTACTTATTTCATGCTTTACCACCTTTTTGTGTATTCTCATTTTATTGCCGTAATAAAACTAGTTCCAAAATATAATTACACCCCCCCCTCCAATAGGGAAAGCCATCAAATGAGCGATATGACCCTCTATAAACCAAAGCTGCAAGTACAAGATTTATTTTAAACATTTTCAAGATCACACCAAAAACGTATTAAAAATTTACAGAGTTATGTAGCATATCAATATGGTTTAAATTTTCAGATATAGCAGACTGTTTAACATTTTAAAATAGACCTGGGAGCAAAAGAAAAATTATTTCTACATATGACAAGCTGTCTCAGCCACATTCATACACACAAACGAGCACAAAAAAATTTAAAAATAAGGCGACAAAGAAAACAATTCTCAGTTGCCTTTTTTAATATTTTACCTCTTTTTCAAGAGGAAATTGCAACTCATCATGCTAGTTCAAGCTGCTTAGAATTCTGTTTAATAAAAGAACCTCATTCATCACTAAAGTATGCCATTGAAAATTAATGCAACTTATTGTACACGTAATATGAAGAGGAAGGGTTGTCCATTTGACCTACAGGTTTTCATTCCTGGAGTTACATTTAATGCCAAAAAAAAAAAAAAAATTGATAATATACCAACCAAAACAAGACGTTGTACTTAGCACCTTCAACATTCTCAAACAACAAAAAAAAACAAACTAAATATTTAACAAAAATATCTATACTCACCTTTTCTTTCCTTTGACTACTTGCTGTAATTTACTAGCTTCGCTGCTCAGTAGTACGGAAAGCACCGGCGGTGACTAATAATTAGATGTAACAATCACATGCTGGCTTATTGTAAACAAAAATGATATATACACACTACAGGATCAGAAGGTAAAGAATCTATAAATGAGCAAAAAATAAAAATGGGTTCACTGACCACCACCCCAATAACACTTGCGGTGCTTTTTTATTTGATGAAGTTAGGAAAAATGCCTTCTAAAGCATTATCTATGGTACTTTTCAGAACCCAAGCAAAAGGGAACAAGGAATGTATACAATAACATTTATCTAGACATACAAAAAGATAAAATGGATGTCTCATGTACGACTAATAGACGCAGCAGGAAAATGACAACCTATCGTGGATTACATAAAGATGCATTAAACTAAGTGGTTACATAAATCACATGCACATAAGGCCTGTTTCACACTTACGTTTCTGCAGTCAGTTGCCAGCCGCCAAAAAGGCGGAGAACGGATCCGTGACCGTCGAAACACCAACGGGAGCCACCGGACCGTTGGTGTGACGGGATCCGCCGATCTAGGAGCGTTAAAGGAACCGCGGTCCTGTAAAAAATATAAAAAAAATTACCAGCGATGTAGCAGGGCCGCGAGAAGAGAGCAGGGAACTCGCCGGCATGATCCGGTGATCGCGATTTGGATGTAGATCACGGCCGGGATACGGAGCGTGATCGCGCATGAGTTGTAGCGCGTTCCCGCCCGATCATCGCGGGAGTTGGAGCGCGTTCCCGCCCGATCATCGCGGGAGTTGGAGCGCGTTCCCGCCCGATCATCGCGGGAGTTGGAGCGCGATCCCGCCCGATCATCGCGGGAGTTGGAGCGCGTTCCCGCCCGATCATCGCGGGAGTTGGAGCGCGATCCCGCCCGATCATCGCGGGAGTTGGAGCGCGATCCCGCCCGATCATCGCGGGAGTTGGAGCGCGATTCCGCCCAACTCGCACGATCACGATTATCGCAAGAGATTTTAGCGGCTCTCGGGCGGGCGGTAGTTAAGGGTTAAAATGCTTCCCGGAGTGAAAATAGCGGACCGTCACTGCAAAAAAAAGTTGCAGAGTCAGTCTCATCCGCCCGGGAGCCGCTAAAATCTTGGAGGATCCGTACAATAACGGGTGTGACGGACGACCGTCAGTCAGGATCCGCCAATAATGTAAGTCTATGGGTGTAAAAAACGGATCCGCCCCTTTTTTGCCGTTTAAAAAAATTGGCGGATCTTGACTGATTGGAAAAACTGGTGTGAAACAGGCCTATGCTGAATGAAATAAATCTCTAACACTGACAACACCAAAGACAGAAGGCACTTTTCCCAGTATCACTATTATATTTAGTCAAAAGTGCATGTGACTTTAAGACGATTGGAAGGAGGCTGAAATTGCGCTAAAGTGAGGGTATATTTTATAATATATATATATATATATATATATATATATATATATATATATATATATATATATATTCTATCCCTGTAAACAAATAAGACTAGCAAAATAGTCAAGTGCCTTCGTGCATATGGATAATGTTGCTAATCTTTAAATCAACAACCAGTAAAGTGACCTACAATAATTTCACAGATCATGCCATCATATAGTAGAATATATAATCACTGCACTCAGAGGCTGAAGAGGTTTGCTTCAAGTGAATCGTTTATTAAAGGTGATAGGTGGACTGACAGGCAAAAATTCTGCCAGTTAATGGCCTTAATCTCAATGCCGCTGAAAATAAGTGAAAGAAAACAATAAATCATGCAGAAAAGACAGAAAATATATACATATATAACGAAAACATGTCATGGCAAAACACAAAATACGAGTATGGGAGCATGACTATAGGTTACCAATGAAGGTACAGTTACTTTACCATACTTAATTTTTGTACATTTTAATTATTATACAAAGCACAGAGACAGCAATGGCAAAAGGCCTTTTGACCCCTATACACCATTCCCCCTATTGTGGTAAATATATTTTTTCCATGTTTTTATTCTTTTTTTCCTCCCCCTCCCTGATATTCTCTCCTTTTAACCATCTCTCCTGGAGACTTGTTACTCTCTACTGCTTATAACAAAGCTATTCCTACCATCCAACCTGCGACCCTTCAGTGTTTGATTTATGCTTGCCCAAAACGCTCTCACTGTTCCCTATCAATTTCAACAGGAATTTTCTGTCCATTTCTACATCAACCGTCTCCATTGATCGCTTGTATTGTAAACTAGAGAGATATTTTCCAAAGGGTATGTCCTATTGAGTTCTTACAAACCTCAGATTCATGATATGCATCCACAAGACCTTGCCAATTTTACCAGGCCTTTTGCCATTGCTGTCTCTATGCTTTGTATAATAATTAAAATATGTACAAAAATTAAAGTATGTATGGTAAAGTAACTGTACCTTCATTGGTAACCTATAGTTATGCTCCCATACTTGTATTTTGTTTTTTGCCATGACATGTTTTTGTTATATATGTAAATGTATACATTTTCTGTCTTTTCTGCATGATTTATTGTTTTCTTTCACTTATTTTCAGCGACATTGTGATCAAGGCCATTAACTGGCCGAAACGTTAATTTTTGCCTGTCAGTTCACCTATCACCTGTTATAAACGATTCACTTGAAGCAAACCTCTATGAGTGCAGTGATTATATATTTACTATTTATGGGACCACTGGCTCCGTTCACTAGCACCATCATATCCACAAGAGTCGAGTGCTAGCCCTCTGCTCTTCTACAGCATGCCATCACATATACCATGCTGTCAGATATGGTGTAATTTGAAACTACATTGAATAAAGTGCATACTTTATTGATTTTACCTGGGTTGTGAGCAGAGTAAAGGCAAAGGATTGCTGCATCTTCCACCCCAATGTGCATTTTGCCAATTCTGGGGGCGTGGAAGAATTGCTGAAACGCGCGTTGGGGTGGGAGAGGCAGCAATCCTTCACTCACAACCCAGGTAAAAATCAATATAGTATGCAATTTATTGTGGCTTCAAACTACACCATATCTCTATTGACAGCATGGCATATGTGATAGCATGATCTGTGAAATTGTTCTAGGTCACTTTATTGGCTGTGGATTTAAAGATTAGCAACATTGTTTTTCCATATGCAAGGAGGCACTTTGACTATGTTATCAGTCTTATTTGTTTACAGGGAGTTTTTCATACCCTCGCTAACATAATTTCAGCCTCCTTCCAATCTTAAAGTCACATGCACCTTTGAATACAATAAAAGACACTTTGCCCAGTATCACCATCTTTGGTGTTGTCATTGTTAGAGATTTCATTTAGCTTATGTGCATGTGATTTATGCAACCACTTAGTTTAATGTAACTTTATATTTAATCCATAATAGGTTTTCAAGGGTTTTTTTTCTTGTGTCTTTTAGTCTGACATGAGGCATCCATTTTATCTATTTTTGTATGTCTAAATAAAATTTTGCTTATTATTGTATACATTCCTTGTTCCCTCTTCCTTGGGTTCTGAAACGTAAATCTTGATACGGAGTGTAACCTTTGCTGTTGAGGTTGTCTATGGACTAATATGTATGCTCATTTTTTCTACAGTGTATACATTTTAAGATAAAAGTAAATTTTTGCAAACAGGTCAGGTCTTTTGGTAACTGCAGCCTACACGTATCACAATAGATAGGATGCAAATTAACTTAAAACAAAACAAGTCACCTGAGAAGAAAGTTTGGAAAAAAGGCAAAAAAATCTGCTGGCAGACAAGTTCAGTGTCTGATATGTCTTAACTCATTCTGCAAACAGTAGCTCGCAAAAGTTTTCACCCCCTTACCTTCAATAGTCACATCCTTAGTGAAAGGACATCCACACCTGTGTGCAATCTAAGTGTCATATGTTGTGTCAGTTTATACACACCCTTTTCTGAAAGACCACAGAGTCTGCATCATTATTAAGCAAGAGGCGCCACTAACCAAACGCCATGAGGACCAAGGAGCTCTCCAAACAAGTCAGGCACAAATTTGTGGAAAAGTACACGCCAGGGTTGGGTTATAAAAAATATAACTTGGGAAAAAAACCAGAGTGGGTAGAAAAAAAGACTTTCCTTACACAAAAATTGTAAGGCTTGTTTTGAGTTTGCCTAAAGACATGTGCAAGACTCAGCAAATGTATGGAGGAAGGTGCAGTGAGTGGTCAGATGACACCAAAAATTGAACTTTTTGGCCACCAAGGTATGTGTCATGTCTGGTGTCAAACCAACACAGCTCATCATCCCAAGATCACCATTCCCACAGTGAAACAGTCGTGGTAGCATCATGATGACCTTGAGGAAAAACCTGTGTCAGTCTGTCAGTGATTTGAGACTGGAAAGAAGGTTCACCTTCCAACAAGACAATGACCCAAAGCATACTGCTAAAGCAACACTCGAGTGGTTTAAGAGGAAGTGTGTAAATGTGACCTTAATCCAAATGAGAATCTGTGGTCAGACAAGAAAATTGCTGTTCACCAGAGGAAACCATGCAACGTGAAGGCGCTGGAGCAGTTTTGCCTTGAGGAAGGGGCACAAATCCCACTGGCAAGATGTGGAAAGCTCAGACTTATTCAAAGTGACTTGCAGCTGTAATTGCTGCAAAAGGAGGCTCTACAAAGTAATGACTTTAGGAGGGGCGAAGTTATGCACACTGAAGTTCACAGTTATTTTATCTCATTGTTTTTTCTTCACAATAAAAATCAAATGTTAAACAGTTGTAGGCATGTTCTTTACATCAACTGATGCAAGCCCTCACAAAAAAAGTGAAATTCAAGTTGTGAAGTAGCAAACAAAACAAAAAATGCCAAGGAGGGTGAATACTTTTGCAAGTCAATGTAGCTGTATAGCTCTCAGAAACACAAAGTTTCCGTCCAACCCCTGTCACGTGCAAAGGACTATCCCAGCAGACAAGTAATTAGACCTTATAGCAGAGTGGCTGGCCAATATGCTCAGCGTTGCATCTGTGGTTGGCAGCCATCTATCCCATACACAGATTGGAGCATTAACCAATTAAATTGAATAGAATACAGATTACGAGTACATTTTCATGCCTTAACATTTTTTGCATAGAAAATTAAGAATCTGTAAGTTTCTTATAAGACCTAGGTGATTACTTAATTGGTAACACAAAATAAGCGTATTTGGAGGAATAGGATTCCAAGAAACTCAAATTGCTCAAAATGGTCCAAAAATTTTAATGAAACCCCATTGCAAAATGTTTAGCCAAGAAATGCATGCATTTCATGTTTTTTAAAGTATTAAAATACTTTAATGGAAACTGCATCTTTCATAAGTGTTTATATCAGTGTTTCCTAAACTCCAGTCCTTAGGGTGCCCCACAGGTCATGTTTTCAGGGTTTCCTTAGTATTGCACACGTGTAGAAAGTATCAAGGCATCAGGAATTCTCATAGGCAATACTATGGAAATCCTGAAAACATGACCTGTGGGGCAGCCGGGAAGACTGGGGATTGGGAAATATTAGTTTAGAGTAATAGTTTTAAACATAATTGCACTCAACCTTCCATATACTACAAGTTAAAGCTACTTATTTCTTCAAGCAGCTTCATCTCCAACTTGTTGCAGAACTTTTTTTTTTTTTTTTTTTTATATAAAGGGATAAAGACTGGGGTTACTCATGTATTTATGCATGTATAGTGCATTATTTTTTTTTATCATTGGACAAAATGAAAAGTGGAGAAAAAAAAGAGAAACCTAAAATCAAGTCAAGATTTGGTGTGCCCACCCTTTGCCTTCAAAACAGCAACTCTATAATGTACCTGTTTCCAGTTTAAAAAACCTATCAGGGAGGTTGTTCCAAACATCTTGGAGAACTAATCACAGCTCTGCAGGCTTGGGCATATCCTTTTGCTTCTTCAGGTAATCCCAGACAAACTATGTTGAGATCAGGGTTCTCAGATTATTATTCATTTCCATATTAATTACTATCAAGAATTCTTGTTCTTTACGCTTAAGATGGTTCTTCATTACTTTGGCTGTATGTTTCAGGTTGTTTTGCCGCAGAATAAGTTTGGAGTCAGATGCCTCACCTGATGGCATTGCATGATTTTTGTCAAAAAAAACCCAAAAACCCACCTTTGACATGGAAACAAGGCCAATCAACTATGCACGAAAACACAGGAACCAGGGTTCAGAAAATTGGTAGCGGGTGCTGTGGACTGACGAGTCAATATGTGAAACATTTAGGCTAAGTGCACACGTTGCAGAAAATTTCTGCTCAAAAACCTGAATCCCTTCCCAGAAACCACACCTGTTTTTCCGCGGTGGTTTTTGTGCGGTTTTGATGCGTTTTTTCCCGCAGCGGTTTCGAACCGCATGGAATCAGCCAACACTGCGGAAAAATCTGCAAAATTAACTAGCATGCTGCGGTTTTTACCGCGATGCAGTTTTTTCACGGTAAAAAACGCATCAATGTGCACAAAAAGTGCAAAATGCATAGAAATGACTGGGAAGCTTATTTTTAGCGGTTTTCTAGTAAAAACCGCTAAAAAACCGCTGTGCGTGAACACAGCCTTAGCTGTAACAGAAGGCAGGTTTTTTTTTTTGCCAAAGCTGTACAATGAGGAGTATCTGCAGGCAGAAGTGACGCATAGTGGAGGCTCAGTGAAAGTTTGGGGCTGCATTTCAGCAAAGAAAGTTGGTAATTTGGTCATGATTAATGATGTCCTCATTGCTGAGAAATAAGGGTAGATACTTCATCATGCAATGCCATAAGGGAGATGTTTAATTTGGCTTCAAACTTATTCTGCAAAAAAACAATCACCACAAACATACAGGCAGTCATTAAAGGGAACCCATCAGCAGGATTGTGCTCAGTAACCTACAGACAGGGTCAGGTTGGAGCCGTTATGATATCTTGGGTGATGAAATCCATCTTGTGGTTGTTTAATCTTAATTTTGTAGTTTTCCATTAATGAGATTCTCGTGCTTCGGGGGCGGCGTGTGTGTGCATGTCTTTATGTGGTGCGCTGTTTAGTTCTCTTGATCTCTCAGTGACCTGCTGCCTATTTTACATGCATATTACACGTATTGGTAAAATAATAAAATTAAAAAAAAAAAATCACCTTCAGTAGGCAGGCGCCAGCGCTGCAGCATGATCACATGTATAATGTGCATTATATGGTTTTATTTTAGTCATACACATTGATGGGAAAAAAACAAAACAAAATGGCACCGGGGGGTGCCTGCGCAGTAGCAGCTATCGGATCACAGACAGATGCTACTGCGCAGGTGCCATCTTGGTAGGGACATTTTTTTCTTCATCTAGCAAAATGGTACCGCTGGCGCCGCAGTGGCATCCATCGGTGATCTGAGGTTAAAAAACAATGTATAAGACTAAATAAAACAATATAACGTACATCAGTGTCCTGTCATAAGCCTTCAGTATAAATACATAAGCAGAGCACCACATAGACTCCCCCAAAGCACAAGAATTTCACTAACTGAAAACTTAAGTAACCGCAAGATGGATTTCATCAACTCAGGTATAATTTTAAATCAGTATAACTGCACCAACCTGACACTGTGTGTAGGTTACTGAGCACAATCCTGCTGACAGGTTCCCTTTAAGAATCTTCTTCAATGATAAAAAGAACAAGTCCACATAGTCAAGATCCCAACAACGAAGTCTGTCTGGGATTAAATGCAAGAGAAATAAGGATTTGTGCAATCCTGAACGCACAAAAGACCTGGGTTAGTAGTTCTCCAAGATGTTTGGAACAACCTCCCTGAAGTTCCTTCAAAAACTGTGTGCTAGTGCACCTGGAAGAAATGGTGGTTTGATACGGTTTTTAAGGCAAAGTGTTATCAAATATTGATTTCTCTTTCGTTCACACCTTATTTTAATTGATGAAAAACCTAATACTATTTTTGTAAAGCATTTCTGCTTGCACATTTTTCCCACTGTACTGTGTATTTTATTATTCAATGTGTTTATTACTGCAGCAGATATATGGGCGATATCAAATTAGCAGAATAAAAAAAGCTTAGATACATTCTGAACAAAAGCTAATCAATACTACTGCCAGCAATCTAAAACTACCATATTGGTAAAGGAAAAATAGACCACAATGTACAACAGTTTCACACTGCAAACCTACAATTTTTTTTAATAAACTCTGCACCATCAGGAAGAAAATGAATATTCTGAATAGTGAGTAAAGTTCTAGATGCCCTTTTACTAGCTAACTGCTGACCAAATTTTTATCTCAATTTCACAATCCTAATAACCTACCATATTGTAGAAGAAAAAGTGTCACAGGTGAAAAAAGTAACATTTTAAAACAGACTATTATAGATTTAAGCAATTAATTTTTTTTTTATTTATTTATTTTTTTTTAACAGGGGCTTTTTTGTGACACATGGCATCCCCACCGTCCAACTGTTTGGAAGCTCTCCGATAATGACGAAACCCAGCTCTGTCATTTACATAGCAGCTGTAACTGGGTACTGCAGATCCACCACCTATTTAAAGGGAACCTGTCACCAGTTTTGGCCGATATGAGATAGGGCTACCACTTTTCAGAGCGGATGCATACAGCATTTTAGAATGCTGTAAAAGCCCCCAACTCGACCAGTAAGAAAAGAAAAAAGTTATTATACCCACCTGCAGGGCGGTCCAGTCCGAGGGGTGTCGCAGGTCTTGGTCTGGCGCCTCCCGTTTTACGATTGCCGTCCTTTTCCTAGTTTCGTGTGGCTAATGCGGCCATGCATCATCCACAGTCTCCCCAGCATCGCGCTCCTACACAGGCGTAATTCTCTGCCCTCTTGAGGGCAAAGCGCTGCAGTGCCCAGGCACCGGGAACGGTCAAAGAGCTCAGGCGCAGGAGCACTGCAGGACTTTACTCTGCCCTCAGGGCAGTGAAGTACGCAAGCAAGTACTGGAGTCTATATTGCTAACAAAATTTTACTTTGTATTCATTTTGAATATAAACTAAAATTTGATTAGTCATATAGACTAGTCCTCCTTGTTTGCAGATTACGTTGAGTCGTTAAATATATGGGTACGCTACAAGATGTTGAACTGGTATTTGATAAAAGGGCAGAGACGTACACCTGTGCAGGAGCGCCTTGCCGAGGAGACAGTAGACGATGTAAGGACGATTCATTCACGCGAAGCAAGGAGGATGGACAGCCCAGCAGGAAAGTATAAAAAGTTAATTTTTCTTCTCTTACAGGTCTGGTTTGGGGCAGATATAAAACATTATAGAATGTTGTACACATCAGTCCTGGAAGGTGGCAGCCATAGCTCCCATCAGCCAAACCGGTGACGGGTTCACTTTAAATGAAAATGGGAGGCAATGAGTAAAAATGCAGGGGCCAGCCACCAAGTTATGTTATTTTAATTTTTCAGAATATTAATGGTCATAACGAGAAATATTTCTTGCCTTGATATTGGTGTTAAAAATAAAACTAGCCATACACATTAAAAGGCATTATTTTGGGTATGTGCACACAATTTGTTTTTAAGAGGATTCACTTCAGGATATAAAAAAAAGAGAAAAGTAGTGAATGTCACTATTTGACCGATGGAACATACGCTAATCTAGGCACTATACAATCAAAAGGATGCAAATAAATTAAAAAGAAAAAAAAAACAAAAAACCACTTGTAAGTCTCTTCAAAACCACTTCAAGAAACTAAAAATCTCCCCATAGAAGTGTTTACTAAAGGGTTTCCATTAGAAAATCCATAGTTTGACTGCCTAAAAATTAAAAAAAAAAAAAATACAAACTGGATGCATATACCCTTACCTGGCAGTACTAAGGTTAGTATTTAGCATCAGTAGTTGTAAGCCAAAACCTAGAATGGAATGTACAAAGTACAGTGGAAAGATTTTCACTTTTTCTGCATTTTGTAGCCACTCCTGGTTTTTTCTTACAAATACTGAAGCAAAACACTGACTTAAATACTGATGTGTGAATGATGCCTAAGGTTTTCAATAAAATATGTTGCAGAAAACAAAATGCTTTATTGGTATGGGTAACATCCAAAAATTGTACAGCATAGAAAGCATTGCAAAAAGCTTCTGTTTAGAAAATCACTTTGTATGGCTAAAAGGGAACATTTTGGTAGAGGGCAGATATCTATTCCAGGTCTAGAGTATCAGAGCTAGGAGCTTCATGCTCTACGGGGGACACTGGATGGAATTTCATGGTTAGAGATCTCATCACTATGTGATGGCATTGGTTCGATTGGTAAACTGCGCTTTTGACAGTAGAAAAACTTACAGGAGACCAGGCGCTTGAAAATGGATTTAGAATTTTGATACAGAAGTAATGAATTAAAACTTTCAATATAAATGTAATTAATCTGTCACAGTCCATTAGCGATTGACACCATTTACAAGAATTTGATGACGTGTGTTCTGTGGATCGTACATCTACATTTACTGAAAAGCAAAACAACCTGGTAAACTAAAAAGACCGAAAATATAGGAGGGGGGTGATTTAAAAAAAAAAAAAAAAAAAAAAAAAAATTATATATAAAAAAACTTCACAACATGCACCTTTATTCTGTAACAGTACGTATGCAAAAAAAAAAAAAAAAAGAATGGTCTGGTCAACTATATTCTTGTATATATATTTTTATGTAATATTACATGGCAGCCTGACATCACGCACACAAAATACAATTATACATCAGAAAAAAAAAGGCTGAAAATAGGATTACAAACAAAGCACAGCTGTTAGTTCAGTCCTGTGAAATATCTGGACAAACCACTCGTATCCAGGTATTGAGATGTTTATTAACATTAAATGCAAGCACTGCATGCACATCTAAAAACGTGAGCCCTAACAAAAACCTGAAAAAGAGAGGCTTGGTGGAAGTTCTTTAATGTACATCTACCTGACTTAAAACAGGTGAGATCCAATATAAAACAGAAACAGAAGGGAGGGGGATACAGAAAAATGTATATAAAACTCAGTATACATGTAATCAAAAAGGACAAAAGTCATATAGCATCCTAAAGAAAGGAAAAAAAAAAAAAAAAAAAAAAAAGGCCCAATGTGACAACATACACACGCACATTTACAATGTGTTACAAATAGTGATGAGCGGGCGTGCTCGGGTGTTATTAGAGTATCGTGGGGGCTCGAGTATTATGTTCTGGTCTCCGCGGCCGCTTGATTCGCGACTTGACAGCCACAACACACTGCCTGTCAGGAAATCGCCGTCTAAGAGCCGCGAGTCATGCAGCCGCGGGGACTAGAACTTATTACTCGAGCCCCCCACGATACTCTGATAACGATATGTCCGAGCACGCTCGCTCAATACTAGTTACAAACTATAGAGGTGGGCTCACGGAGCCGGGCTCTGCTTTGAGATTTACATGCAGGACTCTCCAGAGTCAATAAGTCACTTTAGAGATCTGCAGGATAGAAAAACACGGTTGCAAATCTATGTAGTTTGCTGAATGCACAAAAAAAAAAAAAAAAAAAAATTCAAGACCTTTTTAGTGTGTAACACGAAAAGACTAATTGGATAATCTGTTCATTGAATACCCCTCCTGCCTTTGCTTGCCCAAAAGAACACGAAAGTTCTGAAAAGGCAATGGACAACTGACATTGAGGAATTTAAAAAGAAAAAAAAAAAACTACTACAAGGCATTTCCCAAAAGGCTAAATATGAGACATGGCAAATTTAGTAGAAAGAACACCCCAAGGTTTTATGTAACAGTTCAGGAGGCAAGTGCGAAAACTTAGCAGCAAAGGGGGGCAAAGTAAAACCTCTTATAAGAATCCTGACTACGTTCTCATCTAGAATAGAAAAAAAAAAAAAAATTCAAACAGAGGACGTTGCATTGGCGGACACATGCGGTTTTTCTGTATATACTTCACGCAAAGGACACCTCTTCCAATATCTTCTACTATGAGAAATGGCCAACTCACCTCCAGTAACTGGGGTGCCCAGGCATGTGGGGCACTCAAGTCGCACAGAATACAGAAAGTAAATCTTCAAAGCTTTATTACGGGCGTCTTATCGAGGACTGTGGCGGTATCCAAGTGCGTGTGCACAGGAGACCTTTCTCCAAACACTGGAGCCGCCAAATTTTTCTAGGGGGAAGCCGCTTCAGGAAAATGCTAGCGGTTTATTTCCTGAAGCGGATTCACGTTTTTTTGTCATCTTCTCTACACTTTAAATTGTGGAGAAGATCAGCTTCCGCTAAAGGAGCACGTTCCTGTAAACCACTTCACAGTTTTCAAACCCTGAAGTGGTTAGAAGAAGTGACATAAGACGCAACCTGTGCACAGAAATACCATTTCGATAAGGTGGCGCCCAAAGTCCATCTCTTGTGGCTGTTTTGTGGAGCCTTTTCAGGGAGAACCGGCCTAAAAACACATCATTTGCACATATCTTTTTTATTTTATACATCGGGATGCAGGATTAATCCGTGTCTGCAACACATTGTACACTAGGTTGCCAATCTTTAAGTATACCAATCGGTTGACAAAAGGTGTCATAAGATGGCCACAAGCGCAAGAATCTCAAAACTGTGCATTGCCTTTTAGCTGCTCAAAAGAAAAATTTGGGGAGTGTATGATCAACTCTACAGCTTATATTGACTAAAAATAATCACACAGAAAAATAGATATATAAAAAAACCTGTGCAAAACAAAGCAGAAAGGAGAGATCAGGTCAAAAAGGCATTAGTAACAGAAGTGTTTTTATCCCATATAAACCTGCTATTTTAGAATCCCTTTCTATTAGAGCAGAACACAATCTAAACAGTAGTGTGTAAAATCAATTACTCTCTAGCCATTTCTTCATAAGAGAAAAAAAAAAAAATGATTTCAAGATGTAATTTGCATGTAACAACTTGGCATAAAAAAATAAAAATCAAGTACTGCCAAAATTTATAGGTTTTTTTCTATTTTACTACTAACTTCATGAAACTCGCATGCTTGTCTAAGGCTGTAGATTGAAATTCTGTTTTAGGAGTGTGGGAAAAAAAACACGCAGCGGTAACTGGAATAATGTCATGTCATAAGAGCCACCTATTTTAATTTCAAAGAAGTTTTTTTTCCTTTTAGGATTATGGATTAAAAAAAAAAAAATTAAGAGGTCACAATGATCATAGCACTTGAAATGGAAGTCAAACAGCAGCAAGTGACAACAAAAAAAAAAAAAAAAAATCTATAGCCAAACAGATAAAGTGGAGGTAAAAAAACATAAAAGTTAAAGAAAGAAAAAAATAGTGGGAAGCCGTGACACTTCTCACTCACAAGACAGACGTAACACTGGAAATATATTTTCAACGCACTTCAACTAGGTGCAGAATTGCCTAACGACCTAAGACAACATGTCCAGGGTAATGCCAAAAGTTAGGAAATGTTATGTCTTTATTGTTGTATCAATACATTTTTCTCTCATACACAGCTGCACCAGTGTTGCCATATTTGATGTGGCGTTTCAGGCCAACTTACAGCCCATGAACATCCCACAGATACTCAACTGAATTGCGCCAAATGCTTGGCAAAATGTTGGTGTGAACCGTAAGTCAATACTTCACAGTGCAATGTTTTGCTGAAACTCACAGCACAAGTATCACTTACCCCTACTGCCTTTAACAAAGACACTGGAAGCTAAAATAATGGACACCTATTTTACGGAAGTTAGACATACCAAACAGTTCTCGGTAGAGTAAGGAATGGGTGCTTAAGAAGTACAATTGTCCCAATATTTCTCATTCTGCGTGGCTGGCCTTATCTTTGCGCTGTGATACCTCCTGCTTTAAAAGATTTGTATTCAAAAACTTAAGTTTGCCCAAATCCAAACGCGTCAATAATGGAGAGTGGTTTGTTCCTTTGTCAGAGAAGAGACGGATAAGCAGGTTGTTCAGACAAAATAACTTTTCCCTTTCTTTTGGATGCAACACCAGGGATTGTGGGTTCGCTGGAATATCTGAAAGCAATGAGTCTTTCTACAAATTTTACATTTATTTAGATCCACAAGTTTGGCAAGGGTGTCCACAATCCCACTTAGGATGTCTTCACCAAATCGTAGACATAAATATGGAAATCGTCATCAAACTTTATGAAGTAAACAGATGGTTTGGCCTCAACTTGATGGATAACCATGCCAGTCCTTTTTGAGCCATCTTCTTTGGCATATTCCACTTGTTTCCCCACCAGACTGTCAACAACCTCGCCTGGTTCTCTTTCAGCTGGAGGAGAATCATCTAATAGCAAGCATAAATGGAGAGGAAAAAAAAACAGAAAAAAAACAAAAAAAAAAAAACCAAAATTAGTGCAACAAGATTTTTGCTTTCCGAAAGTACATTGAAACCTTATAAGTCATTTAAGCTGATAAGCCATATCTAAACGTCCCATTATTATCAATTGAAGCAGGGGTGTTCAGCCTCTTAGTCAATGGTCTCTAAAGGCCTTAATAAAACTTAAAAGGGTGTTACCTTTTGAAATGTTTAAGGCATATCAACAGTACAGCTCGGGCAAAAATTAAGAGACCACCACATCAAAACCCTGTCATGGGCAGCCCATTCGCCAGATCTGAACCCCATTGAAAACCTCTGGAATGTAATCAAGAGGATGATGGGTTGTCACAAGCCATCAAATAACTACTTAAATTTTTGTGCCAGAAGCTGTGTGAAAGACTGGTGGCAAGCATGCCAAGGTGCATGAAAGCTGTGATTAAAAATCATGGTTATTCCACAAAATATTGATTTCTGAACTCTTCCTGAGTTAAAACATTATCGTTGTTGCTAAAGGATTACAAACTTGTTTTCTTTGCATTATTTGAGGTCTGTCTTTTTTTTTTTTTTTTTTTTTAATATGACCATTTTTCTTAGTCAGAAAAAAAATACAAAATTTATTGCTTGGAAATTCAGAGACATGTCAGAATATTGTAGGCTAAAAGAACAATTTACATTTTATTCAGAGAAAAATCAGACAAACTGAACATTTGAAAGTGGTCTCTTAATTTTTTCCAGAACTGTAAATGCCATAAATGTCTAAAAGACACAGGTTCCATTAGCAAGACTCATACCTGTAGAATGGGGGATAGTCTACCCACAATTAGCACCCATATAACTCTCTATTAATGGTGTATGGGTGTTGTAGTTGGCTGCATTTCATGTTTCCCTCAATATACAGTAGTGGGAGCTACTGCTGAACTCCTATATGCCCTTCTGGGGTGCTAAACAGCAGCAGCAAGAAAGACTAGGACTCAAGTCTAGTTACAGAGTTTGTGCTTTGCCATCCACGCACATTAACAGTGGGTTAGGGCCATTTCACGGAGTTTTCTCCTACGTTCAGTGGCCCCATCAGAATTTGGGTCACACCTCTCGCAAACTGGGATTGGGGCGTATGTGTCAACAGGCCATTGACTATAATGGTACAGATGGAGTCATTGTGCGCGCTGTTGTGCAGAATTTTCAGCTGTATAGGGCAAATACTCTTCTTCCCTCTGACATTGAAAGTACTGTACCGAGAAGGTTGGGGGCCGCACAAAATGGCATGATGGGACCTGTAGCCACCCAGCTTTAAGTTGTGCATCCCTGATCTACAGAATTATTAAGCCTTAGATCCGTTTCCTTCTCTAGAAAATACATTATATTACTAAATATGGAGGAAAAAAAAAAAAACACAAGCGATTTTTGTTAGATTGACTCAAGACACAAAATCACATTCTTAAGCAGAACAAAATTCAAGAGGCTTTCATTAGATAAAGAATGACTGACTGAGATGATGAGGAAGAGGTTAATAAAAGCACAAAGTTAAAACCGCCAATCATCTGTGTAAATATAAGGCATAATGCACCCCAAGGAGAGGAGTTCTAGAAAAGCATGAAATATAAAGGCCACCATCCATTACCTTCTAGTAAAGCTGCATACACCTGAAGTGCACAATTCCTTATAATACATGAGTAGTAGTTGTTGGACAAAGAAATAACAGCAATAAGTGTGTCATATATTTCTCTCTCAAATGATGTATTATATTGTAGGAAATATAATCAAGTTAACACCCAGCTTTTCGGCAGATGGGACACTGCTGACTCTGGGTGCATTTCTCAGTGTAGCACAAATACACAAAATATATAGCTTATAAAGAGCCTTAATAATGTATAGAAATAGGAACAAATGTAAAATGTATTACCTTTGTTTTTCTTTGTCATGGATGAAGACTGTCCTAATAGGTATAATGATATAATTAATATATATTGGCAAAGGAGAACAAAGAAATAAGATTGTCATCCAGTGATGGTGACAGACTGAAGCAAGGATGCAGGTCATGGCTGCTTATGGATTTGCACCACTCATGTATTATACCAGGAATAAAAGGAGATCCAGACATACAAATCAAATGACAAAATTAAAATAGGCGATTTATTCCCTTCCGATATAAAACAAAATATCATATACATATAGGTTCTATTTTCCACATTGTTAAAGCGCAACTATGGTCTCAGGAGCACTTGCAGCAGAGTGTGTGTCTGCCTCTAGCGCCTCCCCTTCTCCATAGACTATGAGGAGCAGCAACTCATCTTCTACCTCAGTAATGGGAAAGGCTGCATTCACTGATGTTTGCTCCTGAATTGAATTATCAGGCCAAGTGGAGAGAAACAATCTCCCTGATAAGATAATATCAACTGTGTCATTTTATAAATATGAAAAAAAATAAAAGTTGCAAATCTATCAATATATTGCAATCATGTTATATAGTAAACTGTGCCGCTAACTATAGACCTGTCTCTAATCTTCCCTTCATCTCTAAACTCCTGGAACGCCTGGTCCACTCCCGTCTTATCCGCTATCTCTCAGAAAACTCTGTTCTCGACCCTCTCCAATCCGGTTTCCGCTCTTTACACTCCACTGAAACTGCCCTCACTAAAGTCTCTAATGATCTGCTAACAGCTAAATCAAATGGTCATTACTCCATGCTAATTCTCTTGGATCTCTCTGCAGCATTCGACACTGTGGATCATCAGCTCCTCCTCACTATGCTCCATTCCATTGGCCTCAAGGACACCGTTCTCTCCTGGTCCTCCTCCTATCTCTCCGACCGCTCCTTTACTGTTTCTTTTGCCGGTTCCTCCTCCTCTCACCTTCCCCTTACTGTTGGGGTTCCTCAAGGATCGGTTCTAGGCCCCCTCCTCTTCTTGTACACTGCCCCTATTGGTCAAACAATCAGTAGATTTGGTTTCCATTACCATCTCTATGCTGATGACACCCAATTATACGCTTCTTCTCCTGACATCACGCCAGCCTTTCTAGAAAACACTGGCGATTGTCTAAACGCTGTGTCTAATATCATGTCCTCACTATATCTGAAACTGGACCTGTCAAAGACTGAACTCCTTGTGTTTCCTCCCGCTACTAATGTACCTACACCCGACATTGCCATTTCCGTCTGTGGTTCCACTATTACTCCCCAGCAACATGCCCGCTGTCTTGGGGTCATACTTGATTCCGAGCTTTCCTTTGCCCCCCACATTCGATCACTGGCTCGCTCTTGTCATCTGCACCTCAAAAACATTTCTAGAATTCGACCTTTTCTTACTTTTGACTCTGCAAAAACTCTTACTGTTTCTCTTATTCATTCTCGCCTCGACTATTGTAACTCTCTTCTAAACGGTCTCCCTCTTACAAAACTCTCCCCTCTCCAATCTGTCTTGAATGCTGCAGCCAGGATCATATTCCTCACCAATCGTTACACCGATGCCTCTACCTTGTGCCAGTCAATACACTGGCTACCCATCCACTCCAGAATTCAGTATAAACTTATTACCCTCACCCACAAAGCCCTCCATGGCTCAGCACCACCCTACATCTCCTCCCTTGTTTCAGTATACCACCCTACCCGCGCCCTCCGTTCTGCTGATGACCTGAGGTTAGTATCCTCAATAGTCAGAACCTCCCACTCCCGTCTCCAAGACTTTACACGTGCCGCGCCAATTCTTTGGAATGCACTTCCCAGGTCAATACGATTAGTCCCCAATCCCCACAATTTTAAGCGTGTCCTGAAAACGCATTTATTCAGACTGGCCTATCGCCTCAACACATTAACCTAACCTATCCCTGTGTGGCAGAGCCAAAAGTTTTACCATAACCAGGTTCCCAGCATCATGTTCCCACATGCTTTATGCATCCATTAGCCCTCTGTGTCTGTACTGTTACACACTTAACATTATGGCTGGTCCATACAATCAGGGCAACTGTTACCACCCACCTTTCGTGTCTACCTCTTTCCTCATAGACTGTAAGCTTGCGAGCAGGGCCCTCACTCCTCTTGGTATTTGTAATAATCTACTGTATGTGATTGTTATGCTGTAATGTCTATTGTCTGTACAAATCCCCTCTGAAATGTAAAGTGCTGCGGAATATGTCGGCGCTATAAAAATAAAATTTATTATTATTATTATTATTATTATTATTATTATTATTATTATTAGTACTGTGAGAGCAGCATGATTATGGATCAGGGACCCGGATTACAGTGTTGTGTCACTTACTGGGCTGTGTTTTGCCATTTTAAAGGTTTTACCAGAAGGAGATCACCATTATAGGACAACTGGTCTTGTGCCTCCCGGTCCTCACCCCCATCCCAGCACTCATTAGTAGCTGTCAGAAGACCATGTACACACAGAATGCTGTGATGTGGGGTTGAGTTATACAGAGCTCAATAACGGAGCTCTGCAGCAGAGAAAACTACGACTATCATAAGTGTTGCACCCGATAAAGTAAGCAATACACAGCTGAAATCAGAGTCTTTCCCTACCTCATCGTCCTGTCAGATTACTTACCAAAAACCTGCTGACATTCCTTATAGTTATGTTTAATAATGAGATTACTTCATTTCAACATACAAAAGAACAAAACTAAAAATTTGAACTATGAATTTGATCCTAATCACATGACTCGGGCCAACTTCTTTAAAAAGACCAAAAAAAAAAAAAAAAAAAAAAAAAAAAATCGGGGTATATTTATCTTCCGACGTCCCGCGCTGTATTCCCGGGCCACAGCGTTCCCAGTAATGCCTTGCGGCAAGGTCCTGTGATGACGTGGTCTCGCAAGATCGCTATAGTAACGCGAGACCAACGTCATCACAGGTCTCGCAAGGCATTACTGGGAACGCTGTGGCCCGGGATGGCAGCGCGAGGCGTCAGAAGGTAAATATACCCCGATTTTTTATTTTTTTTATCATTTTTAACATTTTACTATTGATGCCGCATAGGCGGCCTCAATAGTAAAAAGCTGCTCACACTTGTCAAACACTGTTTGACGAGTGTGACCAACCTGTCAATCACTTTCCAAGCGATGCTACAAATCGCTTGGAAAGTGCTTGAGAAAATTGCAGCAAAATCGCGAACAGAATCGCGGTAAAATCGCGGTGAAAAACTGCGCGATTTCTGGGAAGGAGTCCGGTTTTAAAACGCTACGTGGGCCCATAGCCTTAAAGTTTTTAAGACAGAACACTACAGCTGATGTCATGTCAAGAAAGTGCTCTGGGGAGCAGCGGCGTCAATAGGTGTCTGGGCAAGCAATGTTTATATTGAAGGTCTTTCAAGCATTACCGACTTGTGGCTATTCCCCCCCTTTTCATTTTAAGTGGACAAGCTCTAGGCCCATTAAGAAATATGCTTACATTAACCACCTAGGCATATGGCACAATAGAGTTGAGAGAGCTTTTCATGAGTTTTCGGAGAGTGTGCGTTTTAAATGGGCTCTGTCTCCTATATGTAGTGACAAAATTTGGAGCCACACCAAATTTGCAAGCCAATTTTCCAAAGGGATAGTCACAAAGACAGTTTTATTCATGGCAGAACTTTGTAAATGGAAAGCCAGGCACAGATTTCAATTTCTGACACATTGACAAACAAAGATGCACCAAATTTAAGAGCTGTGCACATATTACTCAAGGGCTGCTCAGTTTGAGAATGGCTCACAAGACGACAGGCTTCATATACTCCACTGCTCTCCTCTATATAGCCAATACCGGTCTGTTCTGCTTATAAAAAACTGAATAAATAGGACTTACTTGAATCCGGCATAATGCGAAGATCCCCTTCTTTGTAGTCATCTAAAAGCTGATACATGTACAAGACCGGGTCCTTTTCATAGGTTATATAAAACCACGTGTTCATTATGGGCGCTCGTGCCAAAACCATCCCTCTCCATTCATCCTTGGAGCCATCTTCTGTTTCAAACATATGCTCTACAGCTTTACCAATCATTGTGTCTGCTAAATGAGCATCGCTGATTCGGGTTGATGCTTTAGTAGAAAAATACAAAAGTCATTTCACAGAGATGTTTTAAGCCATAAGACCACAAAGTAAAAATATAAAACCAGTTTGTAAATGATAAAGCCAAAACCAGAAAAGGTCACTGAAAAGGTTTTTAAAATTTCTGGTTGGGAGTTACACCACTTACAGCTATAAGACGTACACTCCTAGTTACTCTTTGTGTGAGGGGAGAGCCTGTGCTCCTTTAGATTCACAATATGTAAGGAGAATGAAACCATTGATTGAGGTGACACAGGCAACCTTAGCTGTATGCACCAGAAGCTAAAATGGCCCTCCAAACCCCATTTGGAAAGTAATAAGATAGCTCACCTCAAATTACTCAACTTTTTCAGACTAAAAAGATGCACCATAAAACACAATTAGTAGTATAATAAAAACAAAGCCCATGGAAAAAATCAGTTGCTCTGAAACAAAACCATGTGGTAGGACCAGAAGACCTTACCGCGAAGCCTGCCACAACGCCATATTTTACAGCAATCTGTAACGTGGCTGACCAGCGAGCAGACGAGTCACACAACACAATAATTCTGCTGTCCGACAACGTCACAAAGATCTTTGATCACAGAAGCTCAGATTCACCTGCTTGTGAACATCGGCAGCTACCTGCTACTGATCGATTAGGCAAACCCCAACACTGCTGGACCATTTATGAGGAAGCAACTACTGGTATTTAAAATAATATACACAGCGTTTAGATTGCGAGTGTCTTGTGGAGAGACCCACCATCTCGGGTTTTTTTATTCTTACATTTAGATTTTTTTTTTTCATCATTGGAATACATCACATACCAAGTAATTACCTTGTCATTTCAAGCTGCCATATGCAAATAGCATTAGTTCACAAGGTCTCTTGTCCAGTAAAAGCAAAAGATTCACTAGTGGAGTTGGTGAAAACTGACTAAGAAGCCGGTCCAACAGCCTAGTCCGCAATCAATGGCCGCTGGATGGGAGCCCTGAGGAATGCCTCTTAACTGACTAAGGCTCTACTTTTGATTAGTCGGCCTGGTGGAGTGTCACATGTGGGTCATGCTGCAACAATTATGTAACACCAGGCTGGCTAATCAAATGAGGAGTCGGTGACGCCATCAGCTACAGGGTACCTGTTATTTTGGATAACTTAACTTACAGATTCATTGTTAATTAAGTCGGGAAAATACATTGAAGAGCGAGCAGTCAAAGTGCAATGGCGAGCTTTCAGTCACTACTTTCAGTGTTGTGAGCGGTGACTGTAGCAGCATTGACCCCTGCATAACCAAAAGCCGTCAGCTCCTGGCAGGAATAAAGTAAATTTTCTCCCGGCTGTTGCACTTTCCTTTCTGATGTGGCACGTGACGTGGAATCTGAGGATCGATTCACACCAAATCTATTGACCAGACATTTTACTGCACTTACCAACTCTATCTGGTAGAACTTCGAGAGCAGACACCCTTTCATCTTTGTGAAGCTCAAGTCCATACACACAGTCAAATCCATCATATTTTATAAGATAAAGTGAAGGGTTGACTGGTACTTGATCCAAAACAGTTCCTTTCCATTGAGTTATTGGACCACTGCCCTCTTTCCAGCCATGCTGTATCCTGCATCCTACAATATTTCTTCTTGGTTGAGAGATTGGTTTACTGGGTCCCATATTACTTCGATGTTTCCTAAAAATGATAGAGGCTATTACAACATGGCACAATATTCTGTGAAGCACCATGCATTTAAAACCCTGCCACCATGGCCGGTTTTGGTGCTTTCATTATTTTCCACAATATCTTCCAAAAGTCATAACTTTTTTCCTTGACAACATAGCTTGTTGTGGAATCAGCTGTGGCTGTGAATGACACCACACACTATTATGTAATGTATGGGGGAATTAAAAATTCACCAAGTTTGGTTTGTGTTGCTAATTCGAGACTAGTAAATTTATTTTGCCATTGATGGGGACGTATGAGGGCTTGTTTTTATGCAGGGCACTTGTGAAGGATGACATCAGAGAGATCCCGCAGAATCCCTCCGCTGCCACCACACGTGACGAACCTGCACCTCGCCTGACGTCACTATTACACCAGCAAGATCATGTGGCAGGGTCTCCTCACTTGAAAGGTGACGTTCTGCACGACTTGGGGACACGTAAAGTCAGCTTGGCGCAGTTTTACGTACATGCACGCATCCAGGGAGGCACAGGGAGTGAGGGGTTGTGGCCCACGCAGTCACTGACATGGCACCACACTCACAACCATGACAGGCTGAGAGGCCCATTCCACTACCACCAATGAAATAGAACACTGCCAGCCTGGTAGGACTGCCACCAGTTCCTCGTTAGATATAAGCCCAGTCTGTTAAAATTAAATTGGGTCAGAAACCAGTCACGGTATCATAGAAAGTTAAACCGAGAAACGGACAAGTGGATCGAGATGAAAACAGCCCAGGGTTAACCTATTTAATCACCTTAAGGGCACACTGGTTACACATAAACAATAGTCAGATATGCATTCAAGATAGTGGTAGGACAAAAAACAAGCAGACTATATACCAATTATCGGGTGCGCAGGGCGACAGGGGGGCATGGGCTGTCAGCTGTCTCCTTGGTCTCTTCTCAGCACGTGACTCGATGCAGTCCGCACTTCTGAAGTGGATCACATGTCTCACAGAGAGAAGGACCGCACTAGCCTTTGTCCCCTTTGGGTCACCTCCTGCCCCCTGGACTGATCCTAAATACCCTTGCTTCCTCCAACTACAAAACCTTTGAAAGCTCATAACTCCTTTCTGGTCGGTCCTAGGGCAGCAGTTCTGGCACTATCGGATAGAGCCAGGCCCCTGATACGTGTTAGACCAAACAGAGCTATACTATATGGTTTCTACTGGCTGTTCTATGTAACTCTTTACCCCTGGGTGCTAGAATGGGTCGAGACCCATCCGGGCCCTTGTCAGGTTATGGAAACCTCAGAAATATACAAGATATATGGCTAGGACGTAGCATATCTTCATAACTCCTTATGCAATCATAGCTAACTCAATCAAGCAGTTTAGACCGTATGGTATCCACATGGCCAGCAAGACTTGTTCTGCTCTGAACTGACTCAAGGTGTGAGACCTGTCACTCATAGCTTTTGAGGCTTGACCCCCCAACCCCCACTGAGCTAGCTAGTTTTATAATCCCATGCCACCAAGGATACAAACTGTTGGCAGGAAATTCTCTAATATTCTTCACAGCACTTTTCATAGTTTTATTTTTTTAATGAGGGAGATTTGAACTTTTTTTTATTCAGATTTTTCATTACATTTTTTATGTTTTTCCAGTCTCCCTAAAGTACTTGAATTGCTGAACACACTGAAATGCATTACTTCATAGGAGTAACATGGCAACCACAAAGCCTGCAGTAAGCCACCAGTTTTCATGACAATACTATTGCACCCGGTGATAGGGTTTTATAATGTGTCAGTCAATGGGCCACTCACCCATTCCTCAAACCTAATCAACCTAGCTGTCACCAGGTAGGTTGCATTAAATCTGAAGCTCTGCAAGAAAAGAAAAAAGTAATCACAAATATTCCACTCTTAGTGTATATACTCACTTGTGAGAAGTCCTTTTCTTCATCATATTTGCAGAGACGCCTGCATGTGCTGGCAGACAAGAAAAACAAGGACGAAGATTTGAGCAATGAAACATGAATAAGTACATTTGCAATTATTCATCAGATCATATTAAAACAAATTGTTAGAGAACTAAAAAATAAACCCCATGTGTACTATTATTAGTCAAGGTTAAAGGGTGTTTGTGGGATCTAACACACAAAAAAGTGTCCAGAACGATAGAACAGTAAACATCTTAATATAGTCCGTTCTATAAAACGTCAAGATCCCACTGCCACAGCAAGGTCAGACATTGACACCTATGTACTCACATAAGCATGTGCCCAAAACCACAGGCCACTGTAGAGATCCACCAAACAGATGTCACTACAGACCAGTGCCTAAACAAATGCAAGGGAATGGCTAACCAAACAGCAAGTACGTACATAATGTAATATTTATTGTGCATTAGTTTATTATTTAACATACTTAAAATACTTTAATAATTTTCTGGGCTCAACATAAATATTTACGCTCAGTATATAATAAGCACACAGTCAGGATTTCCCTCTCCAGCTTCAGCAGGCGGTCATGTGACATTAATGCAAATCGCACACTATCATGTGTCAACTAGCAACTGTTTCTCAATCTATGGTCTATTGAGAGAAGAGGATGACAAAAACAGTTGTCATGTCACAAGCATGCGAATAGTGTACTTTTGGTCTTGTGATCGCCTGTCGAGCTTAATAAAGGGACTCCCGAGAGGGTGACTATTGCACATTGGCAGGTGATGGCAATCTGCCGTCACACACTGCAGAAATGTATTCTGTATTACGATCCCAGAAAACGCATTTTAAATCTGAATTTGAAGACTACCAACTCCATCCACAACTATGTCCACAGCTCAGGCTAGGAGGCAACTAGATAGAAAATCAAAAATTGGCTGCCTGTTTTAAAGGTGTTAAAAACTTGTGGCTACATCTTTTCCTGCTCTTCTCCAAAGCCATGCGAGGGCTTGTTTTTCATGTGGCCAAGTAAAGAAAGTGTAGTCAGCTTACCCGTCTGCAATGCAATCCCCAAGCCTGCCAATGCCCATCATGGACTGTGGGGAGCATCCACATCAATTAGGAACAAGAGGGAACAAAAAAAATGATCCAGCTTGAGACGGAGGCGGCTGCAATTTTACAAAGCTTTATTGGACAATTTAAAGATATGCTGGTTCTTTAAAAATCTCTGATAGCAAACACCAAGCACACCAGTGAGGAGGATCAACAATGATCTGACTAAGACTTTAGCTGAAACACGTTGATCCTCCTCACTGGTGTGCTTGGCGTTTGCTATGAGAGATTTTTAAAGAACCAACAAATTTTTAAATTGTCCAATAAAGCTTTGTAAAATTGCAGCCGCCTCCGTCTCAAGCTGGATCGTTTTTTTGTTCCCTCTTGTTCCTTTGTTTTTCATGTGGTGTAGTTTTCAATGTCACCATTTTACCTTGTACCATCCAGAAAAACCAAGGAAGGGGGGGGTTAAGTGTAGACAAAATAAATAAGCAGGCAAAATTATACTCCAAGTCAGTATTAGGCCTCGCTCACACTGGCGTATAACAGTGTTATACAATGTTTTATCAGATGGCACTCGGCCCAGTGTTGTCCGATGGGACAGTGAAGATCTCGGATTCTCTTCTCTTGCCCATTCAGCATAAGAAAACAATTGCTGCATGCTACGACTGCATCAGAGAATCGGATCACACCCACCCATATAGTCTTTGGATACATGTGAAATATCGGACTGCACTCTGATGTCATCGCAGTGCAGTGAGATTCCCGAAGATGCCAGCAATAGAGAAATGACTTTCTCAGTCTCCTCCGTACCTGTGCTGTGATTCTCTCACCGAGAGAACTGGATCACAGCAAGACGACACTCGGCTCACACACTGACAGACTGAGCAGAACGTCATCTGCATAACCAGCACGATTCTCTCGCATGACCTCGGCCTTACAGTGATACCAAAACTATTTTAGCTCTGAACATCGTAAAATAAAAATATATAAAAAGAAAGTTTGTCACAAATTTTTAGATACAACTTTTTATTTCTCTACCAGTGGAGCTGTATGAGGGCTCGTGTGTTCTGGCGCCAGATGAGGTATTTTATCATTTTGGGATACATACAAGGTTTTATTCACTTTGGATTACATTTTGGAGGAAGCAGTTTACCATTATTGGTTACATTTAAATATTATAATTTCTGGATAACTGGTTTAAAGGGAATCTGTCACCACATTTGACCTAACTATTAATATAGGTTATAGACTGTATAGCGCAATGCCTGTGCGCCTCATAGGAAATGCCTGGTTGCGAATAAGTCATCTTTTATCACTATATGTAAATGACCTCTTCCCGGCTCTAGGCAGGACGTTGCCTGGAAGAGAACTCTGCCTCCAGAGATTATTGTACATGAAGGGGGAGTTACCAGTGTGATGGCTGCTCTCTGCTCCCCTGATCTAACTGCAGAGCTGTGTGTGGTCATACCGGAGACATCTGCAGGTTCCTCTCAGCTTCCATCTAACAGGCAGACAAGGCTGCAGTACTGTTGCAATACAACAGAGCTCAAGGAGCTGCAAAAAAATGTGTGTGCAGGAAGATAAAGTTAATTTCTCCTGTTCTGTGTTAGTTCTTTGTCTCACACTGGTAACTCCCCCTTCGTGTACATATAAGCATATGGAGTGAGGCTGCGCCCTCTAGAAGGGCTCTGGCTGGGAGTATGTATACAGCATACACATCCTCCGATCACAGCTCAGAAACAGTTGAATCCTGCAGCGCTTAACAAGCGAGCAAGGGTGTGGGGGCATTCCAAAGTCTGCAGTCTCACAAGCTGCAGACTTATGGATTTGGACCGGACAACCCCTTTAATAGTTGGAAGTCTAATTATTACACAGCCACCTTAAACGACTAGGAATCCTCTAGTATCACTACAGCTCCAAGGGAAGCAAAGGTGTGAGACGGATCAAAGAAAGGGATACGGAAACTTAATCTACAGCCCACAAACTTTTACCTGCATCAGCTCTTGATCGCTGAGCTGCGGCCTTTCCAAATGGAGTCTTCATTCATCTGTGTATGCAAGGGCAGCAATGCTGCCAAACTAGGGTGAAAATTAGTCACTCCAAGTTTGAGGATGTAGTTGCAGTCTACATGAAAAAGATACCCTTCCTTTCCACCTCACGCACAAAGATATTTTCAACCGTGAAGTGCCAAACGGCAGGTTTTCTACAAAACAAAACCAACATATTCATAAGTTGGCTGAGAATAGAGGGAAACAAAGAACAAAACAAAAAAGAACACATGAGGAAAAGTGACAGGAGATAATGGAAGAACAACCCAGTGATTAACAAGGTAGGATGCCATTATAAGAGTGTCACTTTGACAAGTCTTTAAAGATATGGGAAAAATGGGATAAAATACCATACTCCTAAGTAAAACATTTAAAGAACATTTCTGTTAGTAGGATCAACCCTCCTAAGTCATCTGTCTATATGGACATGTAGCTGAATAAAATGATTATCTGTGACCTGATGTCTTAAAGAAATCCATGTTGTTCTTATATATAAATGAGCTTTTCATGACTATGGGATGGACACTGACCTGCACGAGATCATTTTAAATACAAGGGACATTAGCAGTGTAAGACATGTAATGACTGATATTTTGCTTTCATAATCACACACAGCTCTGCAATGAGATCAGAACTAACACAAAAGCAGAAGTGAAATTTATCACAAAAACTTAGTTTTACCTTCATAGTACCGACAGCTCTTCTGCAGAGCCGTGCAATTATAACAGTACAGCAGAGTTTAACCTTGTCATTATAAACACTCCACTGCCTGCGAGATGGAAGCTGAAACACCAGGAGAGGACAATTGTGGCGGTCACTGCAGAGCTGTGTGTAATTAGGAGAGAAAAGTGTCAGTCATTACATGTCTCACACTGGTAATGACCCCTTACATTTAACATAAATAAGCTCTAGAGGAAGATTGTCATGCAGATCAGAGTCAGGCCCACAGATCTTAACAGCTCATTTACATAACTGCATAATATCAAGGTATATTCAGCTTATATGGCTTGTGTGCCCATATCGACATCTTAGGAGGGTTAATCCTACTGACCGACTGCCTTTAAAATCTGCAATTTCATAATTTTGACGATCGAGTGTTTTATACAAGTAGGGGACTTACACATGAGCAATCACACTATTTTGGCCACAGATATGAGTTATAGGTTAAGTTCACACGTTACATTTTTGCGTCTTTTGCGGTGTTTAAAAATTAAAAGCTTTATTTACAGGACCAGCAAAAGCTATAAGAATTCAGAAAGCTCAGGTCCATCCACACTTGTTCTTTTTTTCCCTGACCAAATTGGAAAACTGCAGCAAATCAGTTCTTTCAGTGTTTTTGCATCAGTTTGTCCTCTATAGAAAGCAATGGGTAAATACAAGAACACAGCAAACATGTTCCTTTGAGTAATTGCAGCTTTTTGGTGTGGAGGGGGGGGAAAAAAAAAAAAAAAAAAAAAAAAAAAAAAAAGGTACAGCACAGCAGGATGTGAAACCCATGGTTTCCTCACATGATCATGTATGATAGTATGAGTACAGTGTAATCAAATTAGGCTGGTTTCACATTTGTGCATGGAGGAGCTGCCGAGGGATGTGGACTTCCTCCGTGAAGCTCCGCCTCCGTCGGCATGCGTACCTTATCTTTAGCATTGGGTACGCAGGCCGTGCCGCTGTATATGGATGCGTCCACATGCGTCTTTTTGACGATGCGGCGACTCGCACTAAAACGCGGTACAAGTCACTGGACCGTCAAAACGACGCATGCGGAGGCATCCGCATATAGCGGCACAGCCTGCGTACCCAATGCTAAAGATGGGTACACAGGCCGCATGCTGACGGAGCTTCACGGAGGAAGTCTGCATCCCTCCGCAGCTCCTCCATAAGCAAATGTGAAACCAGCCTTAGCGATATATGTGCAAGTAGACAAGGCCTGACCAATGTGTTAAAGTGAGCAAAGCCCTACTAATGTGTTCAGTAATGCCCAACCAATTGAACTTCCCCTTGCTGATTTAAAAAAAAAAAAAAAAAAAAAAAAAAGGTATGGTTTCACATACATCTTGCAATGATGGCCTAAAACCTTGCAAGGAGTAAGCAAAGCTGAACTTTGGTAACCTGAAAAACAGAGCAAAAAATGTAACAAAACCTGCGACTTGTCTAGAGATTTTTATACTGCTAAGGCCTCTTTCACACATCAGGTTTTCGCCGTCAGGCGCGATCCGGCACTTTTGACAAAAACCGGATCCGGTGAAATGCAATGCCGGATCCGGTTTCCCCCCCATTGACTTGCATCAGCGCCGGATCGGGCCGGATGGCCATGCGTTTCATCTGGTTTTCGCTGGATCCGGCAGTGTGTCGCAATCCTGCATCTGAAAAAAACGGCTACTGTAACGTTTTTTGTCTCCGGCGAAAAAGCCGGACACGCCGGATCCGGCGTGTCCGGCTTTTTCACACAATGAAAGCCTATGAGCGCCGCAATGCGCCGGATCCGTTTTTTTGGGTCTGAGCATGCTCAGTAGCTCTGCCCACAAGACATATATAAAAGCATGAAAGTGGGACCCTCAGCCACACCCAACATGCCACCCAAGACAGCAACCAGGCGCAGAAGGCAGGAGACCACTGCAGCACCATCAGCACCACCACCACCACCCCAAATGGAGCAGCATGCTGAACAACGGGAGGGGAGTACAGCAGCAGATGAGAGAAGGTAATTATCAAATCCCCCATTCCTCAAAACTAGGGCCATGGAATATCAAGATATTCATTGGCCCTTTGTTTCTCTTTATTCAACAGCAGCCCAAGAGATGCAGCAGCAGCAGTGGCAGCAGCAACAGCACCACCCACAGCCATGGAGTCTGGCCAGCAAGAGGACAGCACATCTTCTGGGAGCCCTCCCTCGCATCGTCAGCGTTTGACGGTAAGTTTTTATTTCCAAAATACATCATCTCTGTAATATATGTCTATTCATTGCCTTTTATTTCAAAACAGGAATCACAAGCTGAAGAGGAGCTCCCAGAAGAAGGAAGGGGTGGACAGACACCTGGAGTGGGCTCACAATTGGTAAGTTTTTTGCATCAAACGCAGAAACACAACATCACACTACACACAACACATAGAAAACAATGTTCTGCAGACCACACACAGCAAATAAATGCCAACATCCAAACACAAATTTTTTTCTTTTCTGCTCTAGTCTTCCCAATCTGGTGCTCGGCCAAGAGGTCCTCGCAGTGCCTCCCAGGGTCGTCGGCGACAGCAACGCGGCGGTCACCAGCGTGTAAGTATAATATTTAAGTGAAATTTTGGTACACTTTTTATTTCATGTCTTAAGTGTGGTGCCTAATTTTGCTATTTTTCTCTTTTACTTTAACAGCCTTCACAGCGTGCTCCCGACTCAGACAGTGAGGATGGAGGAATTGATATTGACCATCTCATCGATCTCGTCAGAGAAAGGGAGCCGCTATGGAATATGGCTGACCGCCGCCATGCTGACCTGATCGTTACCCGACAACTCTGGGAGGAAATCTGTTCGCTCCTTGTGGCCCGCTGGGAGGACCTTGATGCTCAGGCCCAGATTAAAGAGCGTAAGTATATACAGTACCGGTTGCTTGATGTAAACCAGTGTTTCCCGAACTCCAGTCTTCGTGGTCTCCACGGATCATGTGTTCAGGATTTCTATTTACTATGGAAATCCTGAAAACATGACCCCTGGGGACCATGAGGACTGGAGTTTGGGAAACACTAATGTTGTATACTAACCACTTTGTCCTTTCTCGTTTCAGGGACAGAATTGTGAAGCGGTGGCGGTCTGTGAGGGATCGTTTCAAGCAGGGCTGTGGAGTCGGTAAGCCAAACCTGCGACTCAGACTCCTCAATTTCCCTTACACCGACTCCAACTCCACCTCCCACACATATTGCTTATATTTAAGTGAAAAATTTATTGTAGTACAATGTGAACCTCAGACATTTAATCATTTTTATGATCCAATAATCAAGATATTTAGATAGAACAGAATATATATTGGTGTACTACCCGGTTTTCATTCTTTTTGGTACAGATACGATATGGATAGACAGATATGGATAAATGGATAGATAGAGCAGATTTCTAATCTGCTTTTGCCATTGAAAACATTATCTATGAGCTCAAAAACCTTTCAGGTGATGCAGTTTTTTTAAAAAGATGATCAGCTTTTGCAGCTGAGAAACGTATCCTCAAAAAACGCTGTGTGTGAATGTAGCCTTAGATCAGGAATATAACAGCCATTTATAGGACATTTCATAACTTTCCCAAACTCCTATGAAAAAATATTCAGCACATCCTGCATTGAACTACTGTACCCAATTTATTATATATTTTAGGAGTCGGTCCATTTTATACCGACTCCAACTCCACCAAAATGAGCTCCGACTCCGACTCCACGACTCCGACTCCACAGCCCTGGTTTCAAGAAGGAGTTCAATAAAGAGATGCAGGCCTCGAGTGGATCTGGAGGACGCAGGAGCAAGTACAAGTACGCACGAGCCCTGTCGTTCCTCCGGGAAACAATGCTCACCAGAAGGTAAATATTACACACATGTGAAAAAGATGTAACTTTTTTTTTTCAGCCAGGGCCATGCCATGTCACTATTTTAATTGTTTTTTTTTCTCTTTATTCCACAGCACGGTGAGCAGTACTCGGGAGCCTGCACGATTGGACCCTTCTGAGGCGATCCCTGTGGAGACCGGCACCGAGGGACACTTCGACCGCCCCGGTACATCTGCACCTTCCCACACATTCGACCCATCTGTCCCATCCACCAGCACAGGAGCCTCGTGGCCGCCTACATTACATGAAGCTGCTGGTGAGGAGATCGCTTTCCCTTTACCCCACCCTTCTGCCCCTGCCACCTCTAGTACACCTGCGGGTACTGGGCGGCAGAGGGGTCAGGAAAAGACTTATGCGCCAGAGTTCTTACATCTGAATGCATCTTTCCAGAACTGTCTAAAAGTCTTGTCAGAGCAAATCTCCGCAGGCTTTCAGCAGATCAACTCCAGCATTCTGGAGGTGAAGACACTTCTGCAAACCATGCATTCAGAAGATCTTCGCCAAACCACACCTTTTTCAGGTCTGTTGTGGAGCGCATGGAAACGCTCTCTCCTACCCAGCAGATGCATGTAATGCATTCATGCCACGGTGCTCTCCAGCACGTTACCTCCCAACCTCCTCCTCCCACCCCAGTAGTTCCTCCACCTGCACCCCCTCCAGCCACTTTACATCCTCCCTCTCCTATTACATACCAGTCACCTCCCCAGTACCAGGAACCTCCCCAGTACCAGACATTTCCCCACTTCCAGCAACCTGCCCCATACCAAACTCCTTCCCCGTACCAAACCTCTTCCCCATACAACTTTCCATCAACATCATCTGCTCCTACAGTCCCTGCCCAACCCTCCACTCCACCGCCCACCACCTCTTCTGCCTCCCACATGTCCACCCATTCTGTAGCTTTTTCCACACCTTCACCTCTAACTGTTCCTTCCCCACCACAATCCCAGTCCTCTCTCCACACTCCCAGTGTCGAAGTGTCCCGCAGCCCCTCCAGCAGTATTTCCACCCCACACTACACAGATTTGTAATGTGTGTTTTTTAATAAAAATGCCCATTGGGTTTAAAACCTTTATTAAAAAAGTTTTTTGCACTTTAAAAACATTTTACAAAAAAAAAAAAAAAATTTAAATAAAAGTTAAATTATCGTTTTACAATGGTTGTCTGTCTTTTCTTTCTGCGGCGAAATATGTTTAAAAAAAAGGTTAAATACAGGGTATTTCAAAGGTAAAAAGGTATTCAAAACCAGGTATATAACTGTGGGTAAATTTTAGCTTTTTGCCACAGTTGTGTTCCTGGTTGTGTTTGAAGCAAAGTATTTCACCTAAAAAGTTGTTTATTGTTGGTGATTTCCTAACAATGTACACAACTTTTGTTAAAAGGTGAAATACTTTGCATAAAACACAACCAGGTACACACCTGTGGCCTAAAGGTAAAAATAGTAAGACCATGACAAGATAGCCAACTTTGGTGGGCAAAGGTATATACTGTTGGTACAGAAGGTACACAAGTTTGGTTAAGGACACAAATCTTTCACACTGTCATCCTGCCAGTGTACTCTGCCTTGAGGTGACAAAGTATAGTGCAAAATTGTCCCTCATTACTGAAACCGTCACAGAACTTCTAGTGGTAATGTCATGGTAATCTTGCAAGGTGGTTTCTTCAGAGGTGTCCTCAATGGAAATGGGTTCCTTGCAGATAACAAAATTGTGGAGTACCACGCAAGCTTTGATCACCTTGTCCACAGTTTCTGTCTTGAGGTTGATCGCAGTCAATAGGACCCGCCATTTGGCTGTCAGAATACCAAAGGTACATTCAACCATTCTTCTTGCTCTTGTGAGGCGGTAATTAAAAATGCGTTTTGTTCTTGACAATCCTCTGCTACCGTACGGTTTCAAAAGGTGTTCTGACAGCTGGAAGGCTTCATTCCCTACACAGACAAATGGCATAGGTGGACCAGATGTTTGCGGCAGCGGTCTAGGGGGGTGGGAACTGGAAGGTGTTTCCGTACAGTTTACGCCCCATGGCAGACAGTTTGAAAACTTGAGTCATTGGAGCGGCCATAGGACCCAATATCAACAGCAATAAATTTGTATTCCACGTCAGCGATTGCCATGAGGACAATGGAAAAATATTTCTTGTAATTGAAATATTCCGATCCGGCTGGCTTTACAATGCGGATATGTTTCCCGTCCACAGCGCCCAAGCAGTTCGGAAACTGAAATCTGTAGAAACTTTTCTGAAATTTCAATCCACCTCTCTGTTGTGGGCTCTGGTAAAAACTCTTCAGCTAAGGAGTCCCACAGTGCACGGCATGTGTACTTCACTATTCCAGATATGGTGGAAATCCCGAGTCTGTACTGGAAATGCAGTGACGAAAGGGATTCTCCAGTTGCAAGAAATCTGTGGGGAATTAAAAAACAATTAGTTTAAAATCACAGCATTACATACCAAAACTCAGCTATAACACTTGGAGATACAAACTACCACCACCAAGATTGCAGTGAAAGTGTGCTCTGATGCGAGGATATCCAATAAATGTGGCTTACCTTAAAGTCACCAGCAGACGCTCTGCGGGTGAAACAGAGAAGCGGCAATAGGTGTCCGATTTTCTTATGAGGTGTGCAATGCGCTCCACCAAGTAATCAAAATTCTCCATTTTCATCCGAACATATCCAAAAAATTTATCCGGGTTTCGTCTAAGGTCCATGCAGAGTGTAGAATAAAACCCACGCGTCATTCTCTTGGCTGTGATGGGGTGGATCCACAAACGTAGTCTACGATGCCTGATGCGCTGCTGTCTCGCTCTCTCCTTCTCCAGAACAATCACCCTCAAACGATTCGCCTCCGCTGTAAAATCCGCCAAATTCTTCAAAATATTTCCATCTTCTTCAACATCCATCTTTGCCAGTAACTTGCTCTTCTCTCCAACCTGCACTTTCTCCTTTACAACCTGTCAAAGAAGGGCTGTAGGAACACGCTATATATAGTTTTTCAGTAGCCAATCCCTTTCGGAAGGCCACAAGGGGCGATTTTAAAAACCGGATCCGGCGTAATCCGTCAAAAAACGGATCGAAAACCGGATGAGACGGATCCGGTTTTGGCTGTCAAGAGCAAGACGAATCCGGCAGAAAACCGGATCCGTCACATCCGGTTTTACTTAACATTTGCCGGATCCGGCGCGACGCCGGAACGCGCCTGACGCCGAAAACCTGATGTGTGAAATTAGCCTTAGAGATCAGCTTTTTTCTGCAGAAAAACAAAAATAAAGAACAGGTGAACATAGCCTTATGCTGGGTAATCAATTATAATATATATCCTGCTAAGGCAACCAGAAATTGTAATACTTAATCAGATTTCAAAAGTTAGGCCTCATTCAGATGTCAGTTTCTCATATACATGAAAAACAGAAGGATTATTTTTGAACAGGACTTTAATCAGACTGTTGTTTGAGTGTCAGTTTCTCTTACTTGGAGAAAAAAAAAAAAATAATTCACCACTTTCTCCTAATGCGACAGTCCGTGAAAATCATGGACATGTGTCTTTCCTCAGCCATTGCTTGCAGACTAATCCTTCATGGGCAGGGTCCTCTCCTCCTGTACCAGTGGCTTGTATTGTTTAACCCCTTACTGCCAGCTGACGGAATAGTATGTCAGCTGGCAGTATCACTCGCTTTGAGGTGGGATCCGGCGGTAAGCCCACCTCAAAGCCGCAACATGTCAGCTGTTTTAAAGGGAATCTGTCACCCTTTTTTTTGCCTATTAGCTGCCGGAATAGACCGAGGGCTTATCTACAGCATGACGCATGAATATGACTGCATAGAACTGATGAGTCAGGAGACAGTGGGTTTTGCACACGTTCATGGAAAAAAAACAAAAAAACAAAAAAAAAGAAAAACCTGTTCCTAATGCGGATTTTGAGTTTTTTGTAGATGGCTCCAGATACCACCAGGATGGACGATTCTACACTGGATATGCAGTATCATCCTCACATGAGGTAATCCGAGCGGAACCACTCTCTCCTCACATGTCGGCGCAGGAGGCAGAGTTGAAGGCACTCACTGAGGCGTGTAGAGCCGCTGCAGGTAAAGTCGCTAATATTTTCACAGATTCAAAGCCCATTAAAAATGCAGAGCTGGTGAAACAATTGATGGAGACATTGATGTTACCAGTCCAGGTTGGCCTTGTCAAGGTAAAAGCACACACAAAGGTGACTCCGTGGAGGTAGAGGGCAACAGAAAGGCGGATGAGGCTGCTAAAGTAGCAGCAAGGCGGCCTAGTGAGCAGTGGACGGTGGCGGGGAGTCAGCGTATTCCAGCCACATTGAGCCTAGATGTCCTGAAACCTCCCAATTCTAAGGCTGAGTTCACACGTGGCGTTTTTTTCGCGTTTCCGCGGCGAAAACGCGAAAAATAAGCATCCCATGCATTCCTATGGGATTCCGCAATGTTGTGCTAATGCTGCGGTTTTTACCGCGGCGGAATCGCTTCGCGGTAAAAACTGCAGAATGCTCATTAATTTGCGGAATCGCGGCGATCCCGCACCCATAGGAATGCATTATTCCGCTGACTTCCCGCATGTGGCTGTGGGTACCATATCCCTGTAAAAAAATAGAATTTAAAAATAAAAAAATATTGTTATTCTCACCCTCCGACGTCCCGCGCAGACTTCCCGCCTCTCTCCACGATCTCGTTCCCAGTAATCCTTTGCGAAAATGCCCGCGATGGCATCCGTTCTCGCGGGATCGCGAAGTCGCGCGACGTCATCGCGAATTACCGCGAGACTTCGCGATCCCGCGAGAACGGACGTCTTCGCGGGCATTTTCGCAAAGGATTACTGGGAACGGATGCGCGGGACGTCGGAGGGTAAGAACACCATTTTTTTATTTTTTTTTATATTCTTTTACTACTGATGCTGCATAGGCGGCCTCAGTAGTAAAAAGTTGGTCACACTCGTCAAACACTGATGAGTGTGACCAACCTGTCAATCAGTTCTCCAAGCGATGCTACAGATCGCTTTGAAAACGCTAGCATTTTGCAGGCTATTTACGCTTGCAAAATGCTAGTTTTTCCGTGGGATAATCTCGGGAATTTAAAATGCGATTTTCCCGCGGACTGGAATTCCGGAATTCTCGCGGTAATTTCCGCGAGAGTTCCGGTACGTGTGCACAGCCTAACTCCAACCCTAACCCCAACACACCCCTAACCCTAATCGGAGCCCTAACAGGAAAATTGAAATACTTTTATTTTTCCCTAACTAAGGGGGTGATAAAGGGGGGTTTGATTTACTATTTATGGCGGTTTTTAGGTTTGGCAGCTGTCACACGTTAAAAGACGCTTTTTATTGTAAAAATAGTTTCTGTATCACCACATTTTGAGAGCTATAATTTTTCCGTATTTTGACCCATAGAGTCATGTGAGGTCTTATTTTTCGCGGGACAAGTTGACGTTTTTATTGGTACCATTTTTGGGCACGTAACTGTTTTGATCGCTTTTTATTCCGATCTTTGGGACGCAAATGAACAAAACCCAGCATTTCATTAATTTCTTTGGGGGGAGGGGGGGTGGTGTTGTTTACACCGTTCCGCGTGTGGTAAAATTGATAACGCGGTTTTACTCTTCGGGTCAGTACGATTACAGCAATACCTCAATTATATCTTTTATGTTTTTGGCGCTTTTATACAATAAGAACAATTTTATATAAAAATAATTATTTTTGCATCGCTTTATTTTGCGAGCTATAACTTATTTTTTCGCTGATGACGCTGTGTGGCAGCTCGTTTTTTGAGGGACAAGATGACGATTTCAGCGGTACCATGGTTACTTATAGCCGTCTTTTTGATAGCATGTTATTGCACTTTTTGTTCGGCGGTATGATAAAGCATTGTTTTTTTAAGGGGTTCACTAAAGGGGTTAACTAGTGGGACAGTTTTATAGGGTGGGTTGTTACGGATGCGGCGATACTAAATTTGTACTTTTGTTTGTTTTTTTATTTACAAAAAAAGAATTAGGGAACTTTTTTTAAAAAAAATTTTTTATTTAGGAATTTAAATAGCAATCTGACAGGCACGGAGGAAGCCGCCACCCTACAGGACCCCAAAGGCCCCCGCAGCCGTATTGGATCCGGGGGCCTGCAGGGAGGAGGCCCTTGGAACAGCGCAATCACATTGCACTGTTCCCAGGGAAGCACGCAGGGAGCCCCCTGTGTGATTCTTCCCTATGCCCCCAGTACACTGTGATCATATTTGATCGCAGTGTACCAGGGGTTAATGTGCCGGGGGCGGTCCATGACCACTCTTCACATAGTGCCGAGTGTCAGCTGACACCCGGTCGCGATCAGCGGCGCTCCCATGAGCGCCGCTGATCGCAGTGACATACTATCCCATCCTCGGTCATACGGGCCCGAGTACCGTGGACAGGATGGTACGTCAGATGTCAGAAATGGGTTAATAGTACGCCCACGTCGGAATCCCTCCCTTTGATGTGGGTTCCAGCCCTGATCCCACATCTTTCCCAGGTACATGTCAGCTATTTTGAACAGCTGACATGTGCCTCTAACAACCGCGTGTGGAATCTCGATCCACCAGCGGCTGTTAACCTGTTAAATGCCACTATCAATCTTTAACAGTGGCATTTAACCTGTGCTTCTGGTAAGTGCGCCGCAAATCCTGCCCATCGGTGACCCAGTCACGTGATCGCGGGTCATCAATGTGTTGTCATGTCAACCAGAGGTCTCCAGCAGACCTCTATGGTTGTCATAGCCGGATTGCTGAGCGCCACCCGGTGGTCAGAACTCATGGAGTGTAAGCATTTCTGCAACATACAGGCGATCTGATCGCCTGTATTTTTTCTTACCACTTAAAAAAAAGAACCTAGACATGTTTGGTGTCATAATGACCTGGAGAATCATAATGGTTGGTCAGTTTTAGCATTTGGTGAACATGGAAAAAAAAAAAAAAAAAAATTGCACTTTTGCAATTTCACAACACTCGGAATTTTTTTTCCCCGTTTTCCAGTAAACGATATGTTAAAACAAATCATGCCATTCAAAAATACAACTTGTCCTGCAATAAAAAAAAAAAAAAAAAAAAAAAAAAAAAAAAAAAAAAAAAAAAAAACACACAAGCCCTCGCATGGCCATTTTAATTGAAAATAGAATTAGACTTACCAGCAATTCGGTTTCTAGTAACCCAACACGACAGCACACCGGAGCATGTTATCCCTTTCCAAATAGCGACATGAAATACCAAAGCTGTTTAATAACCCCTCCCACACCCTCCACTCAGTGTTCTTATAAAAAGGACCTCAGGAGTAAAGGCCCCGTCTCACTAAGCGATCTCTGTAGCGAGATCGCTGCTGAGTCACAACTTTTGTGACAACAGTGATCTCACCAGCGAGATCGCTATGTGTGACAGCGATCAGCCCCCCTGCCGGTATCGCTGATCGCTGGAAGAAACCTCTGGACATTTCTTTGGTCGCTGGTCTCCCGCTGGCCAGCACGCATCGCTGCGTGTGACAGGCGGGAGACCAGCGATCAGGTGTAAAAAATATTGTTATTCTCACCTTCCGACGTCCTGTTCAGCCATCCTGCCTCTCTCCACGCTCCGGTCCCAGTGATCCTTTGCACGAATGACCGCGAGACTTTGTTATCCCTCGAGACCGTGACATCTCACGGTCATTCTCGCAAAGGATCACTGGGACGGGAGCGTGAAAAGGCGCAGGATGGCTCAACGGGACGTCGGAAGGTGAGAATAACTATTTTTTATTTTGATTCTATTTTTTACAGCGATGGCCAGTGATGCCGGGCGCTCGGCATCGCTGTGCTGATCGCTGGTGAAGCTGTCTGTGTGACAGCTCACCAGCGATCACATAGCGACTTACTAGCGATCCTGACACCTTGATATTGGTGTCGGGATCGCTGGTAAGTCGCTTAGTGTGACGGGGCCTTAAGTTATTCTCCTTATCTGACAAAATGCAAAAATTAAGCAAAGTGAGGGAATTACCCGTGCTGTCGTGGGTTATTAGAAACCAAATTACCGGCAAGTCTAATCCTATTTTCTCTAGTAACCCCCCACGACAACATTCCGGAGCAGTACTCAAGAGTAATGTTAGGGATGGACTATAGCCTGGATGACTTTTCTCCCAAAGGCCAAGTCTTTGACAGACATCAGGTCTAGCTAGACTGTAATGCTTGGAAAATGAACGGACCGAAGACCAGATAGCAGCTCTGCATATCTGCTCGATGGAAGCACTGGTTCTCGGCCCACAGGAGACAATACTGTTCTGATAGAATGAGCCATAAATGTATTTGAAGGTAGGAGGCTCTGGATGTGATATGCCTCAACGAGATTGCCCTCTTGATCCAGTTGGCGATCGTGGATCTGGAAGTCTTCACCTTATACTGACTTCGAAGTTAACAAAACAGGTTTTGGTCCTTCCTAGTTTGTTCTGTCTCCTGGATAGTGGAGCACCGCTCTCCGAATGTCCAGAGTGTGCAAATCTTCTTCCTTATGTCTTGATAGAAGGAGGGAAGAATTATCTCTGGGGACCTGTGGAACTTGGAGACCACTTTAGGAAGAAATGAAAGGTCCAGTTGCAGAATAAGTCAGTCCTCTAGGATTCTCATGTATGATTCATTGATTGAGAGAGCCTGTAACTCGCCCACTCTCCTGGCTGTAGTTATGGCTACAACGAAGGCTGTTTTCCAGGAGAGTCCGACTAGGTCTATAGATAAGGGCTCAAAGGGTGGTAGTGTGAGCCCTTTTAGGACAACATTGGAGGTCCCAAAAAGGTCCTAAATCTGTAATTCTTGGACGTAGGCGAGATGCTGCTGTCAAATCTTGTAACCCAGGGTTCCTCAACTCTGGTCCTCAAGGCCCACCAACTGGTCAGGTTTTCATGATTTCCTTCGTACTGCCCAGATGATAATGGTATCACCTGTACAATACATGGGAAATCCTGTAAACATGACCTGTTGGTGGGCCTTGAGGACCGGAGTTGGAGGAACCCTGTTGTAACCCATCGGAGGTTGGCTAACGTCTGGACAAAGTAGGAACTTAGTCCTAGTCCTCTCAAAGTCCAGATGGTGGCTCTGAGACCCTTTTCTAGTCTTCCTTGTATGAAATCCAGGATCCGTGCCATGTTTGGTTGGTGCAGGTCAGGTTGTTCGATTACATTCCATGAGATGAGAAGGCCTTCCATATCTTCTGGAATATAGCATTTGTCAATGGTTTCCTGCTTTTCTGTAGCGTCCCAATAACCCTTTCTGACAATCCTCTGGTCTTCAGAATTGAGAATTCAGAAACAAGGCACTCAGATGTACCATCTTGGGATCCGGATGATGGATTGGTCCTTGGTGGAGGAGGCTTCTGATCGGGGTAGTGATACAGGTCCATCTATACTTGTTGGTCAGGGTACCAAACTAGGCTCCTTTTGGGCCAGAATGGTGACAAATATTTTGATCCCTTCCAATCTTGCTTAGAACTCTTGACAGGATTGGCATTGAAGGAAAAGCGTATACTAGTTTGAATCTCCATGGATGGGCTAACATCTACACGTAAGGATCAGCTGGATCCAGAGAGAAATATTGATCCACCTTGGCTTTCTGACCACTTGAGAAGGGATCTACTTCTGGACAGCCCCACCTACTGGTCAGTATGTGAAAAACTTTGGGGTCTATACTCAATTTCCCCCGGAAGAATCTCTGTTCTGCTGAGAAAGTCGGCTTGTACGATTACTGCCCCTTTTATGTGCAGAGTGGACAGGGAGAGAAAATGTTCTTCTGACCACAAGAACATTCTGGCTAAAATAGGCTTCAGGTCCTCGTGTCTTGTACTTCCCAGGTGACGAAGGTGGGCTACTGTTGTAATGCTGTCGGGAGTAGATCCTGACATGGGTGTTCTGGACTAGGGCTTCTGCGGTTCTGAGTACCTCTTCTACTGCCTTCAGTTCTCTGAAGTTTGAGGATCGTTGGCTTATCTTGTCTGACCAGCAGCTCAGGAATACGTGTTGGGAAACAATGGTTCACCATCCTTTCCCGCTGATGTCTCCTTTTATAGTGATCACGGGCGTTGTGTACAGGGGACCATTATGTGTCTAAATTCTTTTTTAGCCACCAAGTCAACAAGGCTTTTACCCGAGGTGGTATTGGGATTTTTCTGTCTAAGGATTCTGGGGATTCATCCCAGTCTATCAGAATGTGTGTCTGTAGCGTTCTGGTATGTGCTTGGGCCCATGTTACCATCTGGATGCAGGATGTCATGGATCCGAGAACTGACATGGCCCATCTTATTGACACTACATTCTTGCTTTGTAGTATCTTTATTTTTAATTTTAACAGGATTTGTTTTTGTTTTGGGCAAAAAGGATGTTTGACTGTGCGAGTCTAGTAAAACTCTCAGAAATGTCTGTTGTCGTCGCAGGAACCATATCTGATATTTTGTGGTTCACCATCCAGCCTAGTGATAAGTTCCAAGTCGTTATCTGTAGATGTTCCTGGAGTAAGGGCCCTTTTACATTTAGCGATGCACCAGCGATCCGACCCGGTCAGGATCGCTGGTGCATCGCTAAATAATCGCTAGTGAGATGCCACAAAGGCAGACCTCACAGCGATGCAGCAGCGACGCAGAGCACGATACTCACGTTTCACACAGCGATCCTGACGTCCTCCCGCCCGCCTCCACGTGTCACCACAGCAGGAAGCCCCAGCAGGAAGCCGACGACGAGAAATGGAGCCGGACATTCTCGCGCGATCAGTGATGGACAGCCGGGGAGCCGTTCGGAGGCAAGTATCACACATAGCGATATCACTATAACGTCACAAAATCGATGACGTTATAGCGATATCGCTATGTGTAAAACCCCCTTTAGGGTACTGAAGGATCCACCAGCAGAAAATCGTTTAGGTATGGAACCATGTTGACCTCTCATGTATGCAATGACTTTGGACATTATCTTTTTGAGGAATCATGGTGAAGATGATATCCCGAATAGGAGGACATTTAATTGATAATGTACTGTCTTGTTTTCCCTGGACAAATCACAAACCTTAGGAATTTTTGATAAGTTGGATGAATCGGAATGTGGTAGTAAGCATCCTGTAGGTAGATTGGGTAAGATATCGTCATGGTGACAATCAGAGGTACCATTGATCTGACGTATTCCATCTTGAATCTCCTGTATACTACGTATCGGTTCAGGGGTTTCAAGTTGATTATAACCCGAGACAAGTTTTTTTTTTTTTTAATCAGCAACAGATTGGAATAGAATACTCCGGGTCTTTCCCATTTTGGGACTATGGAGACTACTTTTGCAGATAATAGGTCTCACTCCCGCTTTCAAGGTGGACTGTAGCTTCAGAGAGGAGAGTTGCGTCGTTTTTAGTTTCTTTGGAGGATATGCGGCTATTTTTATTCTTTCCCTGACTGAAGTTAGAGTCCATGGGTCTGAACAGATCTTGTGCCACTGAGGTTGGAAGTTTGAGATACAACCTCCTACCGTGTTGGTGTCATGGCTTATTGTGTGAGTGGGGAAGAAAAAGATTCCTGCCTTTTCTCCCCTTTTGTGTAGCTCCAGCAACTTGACTTGCCCTTCCGTTTGTATTGAGGCATAGGTTCCTGTGGAGGGGGCCAAAAGGGTTTCTTCCTAGTATTCGTAGGTTCTGGCAAGGTCTTTAACTTATCTGAAGCTTTCTAGCAGATCGTCAAGGGCAAGACCGAACATGTACTTCCCTTTAAAGGGGATAGAGAATAACTTAATCTTCGAAGTCATGTCCCCGCTCCAAGATCTTAGCCAGAGTGCTAGTCTTACAGAGTTCGATAATCCTGATGATCTTGCTGCTACTCTTACGGATTCTGCAGAGGCATCTAAGAACTCTGTTGCTTTCTGGAGAGGTAGAGAAGCCAAAATGTCTTCCCTAGGAGTACCTGTAGAAAGGTGTTTTTCCCTAGCCAGTGGTACATAGATCGGGCCACACAGGTAGATATGGCAGTGGCATATAATAAGGCCGCCAAAGTCTCCCATGATTTCCTTGGCAGACCATCCATTTTGTTTTCCAGAGGGTCCTTAAACTGTGAAGCATCCTCAAATTGGTAATGTAGCATTTTTGGCTACCCGCACAATCTGGACATCAACCTTCGAAATCTCTGACCAGCATGCCGCTATTTCGTCGTCCACGGGAACCTGTGCATCTCTGTGGGAGTGGTGAGCCTCTTTTCTGGGGATTCCAACTCCTCTAGCACCAGGTCTCAAATTTTGTCATGAATGGGAAACACCTGTTTCTTCCTAGATCAGAGACTCAAACATTTCTTCCTGCACCATCTGAGCAGTTCTCTCCTCAACCTCCATAGTCCTCCTCCTTACTTCCATATTCCCTGAGGAGAAATACTCTCTCCTGTTGGGTGGCCTCTGGGTCTAGAGATAATTCGCTTTCCTCCAGAAGTTCTACTGCAATTGACATTCCATCATAAAAGTCATCATCCACTTCCTCCTCCAGATTAACCTCTTTTTAGCTTCTGTAGGGATAGTGGGAGAGGGTGTGGGCTGGGAAAGGCAGCCAGGGAGGTTTTTATTTCCTGGCAAATTAGGCATTTAATCTCTTCTATTAAGGAAGGTTGTTCTTCCCTGATGAACTTCTCAGTGCACTCTTTACATAATTTTTTTTTATATGAAGGCGCCAGTTATTTTGTACAGACTGCACATTTTCTGGTGTCTTGGACATGTTTCCTAATGCAGGTTTCATGCTCCCCTAAAAGAAAGGGGAGAAGGAATAACAGCGCTATGAACTTGAATGGACATCCAGTGCCAGAGTACTTACTGGGACCGGGAGGGTGCTGGGATCTGCATAGCGAAAGGAAATTTACATCTCCATGCTACCACATACAAGGTTAGCCCTACCTTAACACTAGAACTACTGTACTCGTGACACCTACTAGAACTACTGAATGTAGTCATTTTGACTACTGACTTGTTTTCGTTTATTAGAGTTTCATTTGTGGTTATTTATTATATTTTTTTAATTTATTATTGTGAGAACCAACAGTAATGCTTTGGAATGTTTTTTTTCTGATTTTTCGTATTTTTCTACAGGAAATAACAAAAGTAAACTAAGTAAAACAATAATAGACGTTTTAAAATAATTATTAAAGTGCACACATATAAACAACAACTCAAGATGTTATTGTCATGCCTATTTCTTACATATTTCATTTTTTGTTCATATTTGTTCTATTTAAAAAAAAAAAAAACTTTTTAGGTACAGTAGTTTACATATTTGAGAAGACAAAAATCCTATAGTTCAAAAACTTGACGTGATAGAGAAAAACTGAGATCATTTCTGGATTCAGCATCCAAAAATTAAGGACAGTTGTCTGACCTAACTCCTAAAAAATTGCGTTCCCCAGTGTTATTTATTGCCACAAAATCTTTTTTAACATCCTATTTGAGGAAAAGTCACCGAGTCTCAAGCAGGAATTCCAAAAAATGTAGTCACAGAGGAGAAATACATAGTGCGAAGTAGTCAAAATGACTACATCAGTAGTTCTAGTGTTAAGATGTGTTCCTCATTCAGGGCTCTTATACAGGTAACTGGATCAGCACCTGTCCTCTACTTGAAAAATTGTGTGCATGTGTAACCAAGTGAATTGGTGCTTTGATGGTTTTGAAGACAGAAGGTAGTACCAAGTATTGTAAGTTTCTCTTTTGTTCACTTGCTATCAATTTAAAAAATAAAAAAAAAAAAATAGAGTAATATTTTTCATTTTAAGTACGCAAACGGTTTTAGGGTACGTTTCCACAGTCCGTATTGGCAGCGCTTTGGACGCAGCTAACATTCAATTTAGATACTCAAAAAAAAATTGAAAAAAATCTCTAACTTACAGTAGTAGATTAAAATGAAGGTTGGCCAATTCATTTATGCCCATCAACCACGGCAAGGTGACCTCCCCTTTGATGGGTCCCTGCTCTACTGTATATGCCTTTCTTGGGCCATCAGCCTACAATTATGGACACTCATGTCACTCCCAGGCTAAGCCTACAATTTATGGCGGATTACGGAACCAGATATGCTGCGGATATGATTACGGAACCAGATATGCGGCATCAATAGTAAAAGATAAAATGTTAATGATAAAAAAAAAACAAAAAAAATCGGGGTATATTTACCTTCCGACGTCCCGCGCTGCCATCCCGGGCCTCAGTGTTCCCAGTAATGCCTTGCGAGTCCTGTGATGACGTTGGTCTCGTGTTACTATAGCGATCTCACGAGACCACTAGAGTCACGCGAGACTACGTCATCACAGGACCTTGCCGCAAGGCATTACTGGGAACGCTTAGGCCGGGAATGCAGCGTGGGACGTCGGAAGGTAAATATACCCCGAGTTTTTATTTTTCACAGGGGTATGGTACCCAGGGCCTGGAGGACAGTCTCCTCTCCTCCACACCGTGGGTACCAACCGCACATGAGACGCTTACTTCCCGCATGGTGGGCATAGCCACATGCGGGAAGTAAGCGATTCTCATGCATTCCTATGGGTGCGGAATCGCGGCAATTCTTTGCGATTCCGCACAAAAGAATGATCATGCTGCGATTTTTTCGCGATGCGGTTCCGCCGCGGAAAAAAGCGCAGCATTAGCACAGCATGTGCGGAATGCCATAGGAATGCATGGGGGCGTTCCGTACACGATTTTTAAACGTTTTTGCGCCGAAAATCGCGGCAAAAACGCTTAAAAATCGCATCGTGGGCACACGGCCTTAGGCAGCAAGGTTTTTATTAAGGGGATTTGCAAATGTCAACGTTTTGGACTGAATTTTGGTCCGGTTCAGAAAAAAAGAAAAAAAAAATGAAATGGGATGTTGGAAACCCTGGCTGCAATGTAGGATCTTTCATCCAGCTATTTAGACTACAAAACAGACTCTGGCATTTGCACAGTCTTGAAATATATCCAACATATACAAAGAAAAACAACAAATATTAGACCAAAATGCCTTCTTTCTTTGAGTAGAAGTTGGGCAATAGTGGCAACTAAGGTAAGGAAATTCTGGGGAGAATAGGGCATAGAGATGCTTGATCATTCCCATTATACGCTGCAAGTTAGTCCAGTTACACACATCAGCGCGCTGTCACTTTGAAAGAACAGGCACCTTACTTACTGCCTAGTACTGGCTGTCAGTAGGGAGTATTACTGGATGCTGAGGCAGACTACTAGGTTGCAGCACTTTACTGCTACTAAATTAGTGCGCCAAGCTAAAATGGCATTCGCAGGTATTACTACCATGTAAATATGGCCATGATTCAAAGTGATATCGCCAGTAGCTGGTATAAAACACTTAAATGAATCAGATGGCAATTCCAATGTGCCTAATCAAGACCAGTGTGAACAGCAGCAGTCTTGGTTAATCGGGACCTATAATTTAGTTGTATTAAAAATAGCCCTGTTTTTGCAAGATACTTGGGGGGGGGGACGTCCAGGGAAACGCAGTTAGGGAATACCGACTGTTCCTCCAGTATTATATTTCACATAGTAGCTATAATAACATTTTTATTCCAGCATAAGATTCTAGATCTCTGCCTCAGGGTTTTCAGAAAAGAAAGGACAAATGAAATAGAAGAATGAGAACAAAAGTGTCACTGACTATACCTATATGGTTTCATGTAAAGATAAAAAAATATATATATTTTTTCCTATCTCCATATCCACCAATACTACTATTGGTCACATATACAATACTGTCAATTGGAGCAATGTTTTTTGTGTGGTTATTTTATTTCAACTGCTGTCCCAAGAAATCAGTTTTTTGTTAATTCATCATTCATTCCACATCGGCCTTTGTATGTCACACACCTGGGGAATCCTGTGAGCCACATCTCCATAGAAGAGCCCAGAAACATTACCACCATCTAAAAAGGGGAAAATCTCTGGAACAGTACGGTGGATTTTTAGACACCAGAAATCTCCCGGGAGCAGTGGGAATAAAACAAGACGGCCAGTATGTCTTTTTACTGAACTGAGATACAAGAGAATAGCATCCACCCCACCCCTCCTCGTCAGGAGAAAATGCAGCACCGGTCCATTCTAGCCGACACCCTACTGCATCTGCCACGATTGGTTTGGGCACCAGCGATGGCCTTTTAACCCGTTAGATGCTGCTGTTAATAGTGAATGGTATCTAGATGGTTAATGTCCACCTCATTATCCCCATCAGCATCCTGAGATCACGATTGTAGTCCTGATGGTTGTCATGGAAATTCACAGCCTTAGAGTCTGCCGTTCATAGTGATCTGTTCGGAAGTTACCAACATTTAAATGGTAAAAAACATTTTTTCCCCGTCATGCCACTTTACATTAATTCCAGAAAATCATAAGGATTAATAAACTGACGGCAGTTTTCAATATACTTAGGGAGATGTTTTTAGATGGGGTCACTTTTGGGGGGTTTCCCCAATATACAAATTCCTGAAAATCACTTCAAAGCTGAATAGGTCCCTAAAAAATAAAAAGAAATTGAAAAGAAAAAAATGCCTTGTAAATTTCCTTGACAAAATGAAAAGTTACTTATAAAGTTTTAAAACCTTCCAAGATACCAACACAATAATAAAAAAAAAGGGTACAGATGGTGTTGATGTCAAAGCGGACCTGAGATAATTAAATATAATTTAACTATTTTGTGTGGCATGACTGTCTGGATTAAAAAGGGATCAAAAAGTTTGAAAAATGCTAAATTTTTAGAAATGGCAAATTTCTGATTTTTTTTTTTTATAAATAAACGCAAAACCTATGAACCTAAATTCACCACTAAAAGTATAATGTGTCATGAAAGAATAACCCAAAAACTACTGAGATATGCTGAAACATTCCAGAGTTATTGCTACATAAATGGACACTAGTCAGATTGGGAAATCTTGGCTTCGTCACCAAGGGGTTAAACAGAACTTCTCAAAAATCCATAAAAGTTTAACTAATGGTAGGATAAAGGATAAAATTTCTAAAAAGTTGTGGGATCCCGGCATGCCCCCTCACAGTGAAAGCACATGATCTTACGAGATGTCACATTTTGATCTAAACTAGCGCTGCCACATCATTTACTGAGCGATAACATTAGAGAACACCAAAGCCCCCGTTACACACTGCGATATCGCTAGCAATATCGCTGTAAAGTCACCGATTTTGTGACGTAGCAGCGATATCGCTACATGTGATACTTACCTCCGACCGGCTTCCCCGCTGATTATCGCTGGTCACACGAGAAGGTCCTGGACCGTTTCTCGTCGGCCGCTTCCTGCTGGGCTTCCTGTGGCGCCGACAAGCGACGTGTGGACGCGGGCAGAAGGACGTCAGGATCGCCGCGTCTGACAGGTAAGTAGCGACCCCCAACCCCTGCTATGTCGCTGGTGAGATCTGCCTGTGTGACAGCTCACTAGCGACCACTTAGCGATGCACCAGCGATCCATATCGTTGTCGGGATCGCTGGTGCATCACTAAGTGTAACGGTACCCTAACTGCTGGCCAAGGATGCAGCAATTCAGTTTTAGATCAAAACACAAGATCTTGCAATACACAAGCCTTCACTATGAGGAAGCAATGCACTAAAATAAAAAAAAAAAAAAATTTATATATATATATATATATATATATATATATATATATATATATATATATATATATATATATATATATATATATAATTTTTTTTCTTGGAGGTGCAAAAAAAAAAAAAAACAACTGTCTCTCTCTTAGATAGATAGATTTTTTTTTTTTTTGCACCTCCAAGAAAAAAAAAAAAAAATCATACATTGAGCTAATGCTGCTAGGCAAAAATAAAATAACTAAACATGAAGTTCTTGGGTTAACATTCTTATCAGACCGTATGAATCCCACTGCCATATCATGTTTAACCTCTCAGTGGGTCCTAACTTTTAGGCTATGTGCACACACTGCAGATTCACCTGCGGATTTTTATCTGCAGAACCGCAGGTGAAATACTTGCGGTTTTTCATCTCCACAATGGAGGAGACGGCAAACCGCAGCAGAATCCGCAGAAATAATTGACATGTCAATTGTTTCTGCGGTTTCAAAACCGCAGCTTTTCCGCAGTTAAAAATCCGCAGCGTGTGCACAGCAGAATGTAAATCCCATAGGATAACATGTTACTGTACACTGTCTGCAGAACTGCTGCGGTCAAAACCGCAGCGGAACCGCAGCAAAAACCGCAGCGTGTGCACATAGCCTTATAGCCTCAAAGGAGCGGTGTCGCGAAGCAATGCACCAGCACAACACCGCTCCTTCAAGGAACAAAAGTTAGGACTCACTGAGAGGTTCACCATGACGTGGCAGTGGGATTCATACGGTCTGATAAGAATGTTAAACCAAGAACCTCATATTCAAAAAAAAAAAAATAAATATATTATATATATATATTTTTTTTTTTGCCTGGCGGCATTAGATCATTGTATGATTTTTGGAGGCGCGGTCCATTCACTTTAGCACTTCACTATGAGGAGGGCAGCAGAAGGATCCTACAACCTGGAAGCTCAGACCCTGACGTTTAGGCCTGTTTCACACATGAGTTTTTCACCATCAGCCAAAATTTGAAAATGGCGGATCCGCTTTCCTTGTGGTGGATCCGCCATTTTTCCCCATAGAGATACATTAGTGGCGGATGGTCGTCCGTTACCTCCGCTATTCGGCGGATCCGCCAGATTCCTGGAGGATTCTGTCTGAGGTGAACGGACTTTGCAACGTTTTTTGGCGGCGTCAAAATGGCAGGAGACGGCGGATCCGCCGTCGTCTGCCATGTGGTAGAATGGGCGCCGGATCCCGCTATTTTGCGGAATCCTCTAAATCGCACAGAGCATGCTCAGGAGAAAAAAAAAAAAAAAGATACTTTTCCAGACAGTCCAAAAACTATATAAGGTGGGCTAATTAATCATTGGGCCCAGACATCCGGCACCAGCCAGACTGAAGAGACAGAGCCAGCCAGCAACTGCCCAGCAGAGACCCCCAGCTGAGGAGAGAGACAGAGCCTGCCATAACCTGCCCAGCAGGAAGACCCACAGCTGCAAGACCCCTGGAGCAAGAGGCCTGCCAGCACCAAGCCAGGACGGAGAAGCCTGCTACCAAAGCCTGCAATTGTGTGAGTATTAAAACTATTTGTGTGAGGCGCGTGTGTGTGTGTGTGTGTGTGTGTGTGTGTGTGTGTGTGTCCCCTGCGTGTTTGTTTTTGTTTGTGGCCTCCCAGTGTTGCGTGTGTGTATATATTTTATTATGCTTTTTTTCACACTTTAATTGTTTCTGTTGCATGTGTACTGAATTTTATTTTCATAAAATTTACAGTACTATTTCCATATTTGCAACTGTGCTGTGACTGTTGTGTATTGTATGTGGTGTAACTGTGGTGTTTCTGTTGTATATCACTGTTTTTATTTTTCATTTATTGTGGTATTTGAAGAGCAGAGTAGCTCCTACTTGTGGAAAAATTTTTTTTTTTTAATAAAAACTGTTTATAAAAACTGTCTGTAGTATTATTTTAAAACCAGGTAAAAGTATGGGTATACGTACAAAAAAGGTACATTAAGTGTTGGTTTTTGGCATACAAGTGTGGTTTTACTCTAGTGAGAGATTGAAATTTACACATGCAAACACTTGGGTATACTCTCAGTGAGAGTTCCAGGGTATTACACACATGCAATCACAGTGTGGTTACACTCTCAGTGAGAGATTGTAAGGGAATTTGCACACATGCAAACACTTGGGTATACGCTCAGTGAGAGTTTCAGGGCATTACACACATTAATACCAATGAAGACTTTTCTTTTTAGGTTATTAAAATTCTCTTTATACTTGCAGATACTTTCAGGAAGCACCGCCAGCCAGGCCGCAACAGAGAGCCGCCAGCCAGGCCGCAGAAGAGAACACTAGGCAACCAGTTCTATTTTCCCTGTAAGTATATTGACCTGAAAGCTTTTTCTGATCCTTTGTATAGTAGCTTTACAAGTGTCATTACACTTGCAGATCCGTTCAGGAAGGACCCGCCAGCCACACCGCAGCAGACCGCATCAATGTCTTCTTCTGAGAGCTCCCCCTCACATCATCAGCGAACTGAGGTAAAAAATTTTTTTTTTTTTACCCTATATGCATGTATTATGTTTTCACAGGAAACTGAATCTGAGGAGCTTCCAGGAGGAGACATGCAGGGTGGAGAAATGCAAGGAGGGGGCACGCAGAGTGTAAGTTTAGCAGATACAAAAACTCACATACATACATAATGCTACACCCAACACAAACCTTCATCACAGCACACACAACTACGCATCCATCCAACCCCAAAATTTTAAAATTTATTTTTTTTTTTTTACAGTCTTCAGAATCCGGTGCACGCACTAGAGCGACTCCCAGGACATACCAGCGTCGTCGAGGTGCTGCCTCTGGTGGTCGGCGAACAGTAAGTAAATCTTTATTTGGGTGATTGATTAATGAACCTCATGTGTTTGAATGTAATCATTTTTTTTCTTCACAGGTTTCAGAGCGTGCTCCCCAACGACATGTCGAAGAGGCTCTTGTAATTGATGTCGACCTCCTCATTGAGGTTGTCCAACCACGGGAGCCGCTGTGGAACATGGCAAACCACTTACATGCCGACCAACCAACCACCCGACGGCTATGGGATGAGGTGTGTTCGGAGGTTGTAGAGAACTGGGAGGCAGGGCTGTGGAGTCGGAGTCGTGGAGTCGTGGAGTCGGAGTCGGTGCTCATTTTGGTGGAGTCGGAGTCGGAGTTGGAGTCGGTATAAAATGGACCGACTCCGACTCCTAAAATATATAATAAATTGGGTACAGTAATTCAATGCAGGATGTGCTGAATATTTTTTCATAGGAGTTTGGGAAAGTTATGAAATGTCCTATAAATGGCTGTTATATTCCTGATCTAAGGCTACATTCACACACAGCGTTTTTCCTGTGTTTTTTGAGGATACGTTTCTCAGCTGCAAAAGCTGATCATCTTTTTAAAAAACTGCATCACCTGAAAGGTTTTTGAGCTCATAGATAATGTTTTCAATAGCAAAAGCAGATTAGAAATCTGCTCTATCCATTTATCCATATCTGTCTATCCATATCGTATCTGTACCAAAAAGAATGAAAACCGGGTAGTACACCAATATATATTCTGTTCTATATAAATATCTTGATTATTGGATCATAGAAATGATTAAATGTCTGAGGTTCACATTGTACTACAATAAATTTTTCACTTAAATATAAGCAATATGTGTGGGAGTCTGAGTCGGAGTCGTGGAGTCGGAGTCGGTGTAAGGGAAATTGAGGAGTCGGAGTCGCAGGTTTGGCTTACCGACTCCACAGCCCTGCTGGGAGGAGCTCGATGCGAGGGCCAGGGATTTTGTGCGTAAGTATTCTAATTTCAGTAACTTATATTCCAGCATGTGAAGTGTTGAATACTAACCACTTTTTTTTCCTTCACAGGTGACAGGGTTATCATACTGTGGCGGTCGCTCAGGGATCGCTTCAAGAGGGACTTCAACAAGGAGATGCAGGCCCCGAGTGGATCGGGAGGACGCAGGAGCAGCCGGTATAAATACTACAGAGCCCTGTCGTTCCTCCGGTCAACGATGGTGAGCAGAAGGTAAATATTCCACACACCATTTCTGTAGTCCAAAATGTTTACATGTTTAACCAATTTTTTTTTCAGCAATGTTCAATGAAATATAAAATATATTAATATTTTTTTTCTCTTTTTTTAGCACCGTCTGCAGCACTCGGGAGCCTGCTTCTGAGTTGCCTCCCTCTGGAGGGATCCCTTGTGAGACCGCCACCGGTGACCACATCGAGGTATCCGACCCCTCTCTACCTTCCCTCTTGTCTCGTCCCTCTATCCCCTCCGACCAGCAGGGCAGACTTCATCACATGAAGCTGCTGGTGACAACTTACAGTACCCTTTACCCCACCCCTCTGACACTGCCGCAACATCTCGACCAACTTTTGGTTCTGGCCGGCAGAGTCTGAGATGTCAGGAAAGGATGACCTTGTCTGACTGAGTCTGAACTCATCCGTCCAGAATGGTTTCCACATTTATGGCCAACAGTTAGCTTCTGGGTTGAACATGATAAATCAAAGTATCATGAAACTCAGAAGCTACATGGAACGGATGAATGCAGAGTCAAACCAGATGCCGAGACATATTTTTCAGTCAGTTGTCCGGAAAATGGAAGGTTTAAGTACTCACCAGCAGATACATGTGATGCAAGCCTGACAATGCTCTAGTGGCTGTACTCTCCGAAGCATCCCATTCTACCCATGCACCTATTCCATCGTCCATCCTCTCCTCTGTCCATCCATCCTCCTACCACCATCCATCCTCCTACCACTCCCTCTCCTTTCTCTAGTTCCCCCATTCCATTCTTCCCAGTATCTTCCTTCCCCATTGCATTATACCCCAATTCCCTCACCATACCCACCCCCACACACACCTTCAATGTTCCACAAACCTCCTCTGTCCATCAACTCCCATCCCAACCTCATGTTTTCAACCCCCATTCCACTTCTGATCCTCAGCAACTCCCTTCCCAGTCCTCCACCCCCCCCCCCCCCTCGATGTGGTCAACCCTGTTAACCCCTCCGATGATATCGCCACCCAACAATACAGGCATCTGTAATGATTGCAAAAAATTTGTTAGATATCTAATTTTCTAAAAAAAAAAAAAAAAAAAAAAAAAAAATTAAAACAGTTCTCAAAATTACTAAAATAGCATATAATTTTGAAAAAAAATTGCAAAATAAACATGTTTTTGTTTCAAAAGAACTTTATTGTGTAGTGTCCTTTTTTTCATAAGTTCTTGGTAAAAGGTTGAAAGTACACTGGTGGTGTACAGATACAAATACACAACACATGGTAACATTGCAAAGTACACCGGTGGTGTAAAGGTACAAAAAACACAACACTTGGTAAATTACACTGGTGGTGTACAGGTAATAAAACACAACACTGTTATTATCCACAATTGTTGTAAAGGTATCAAAACTAAAAAAGGAAAACTTACTAAAGTTTTTCTTATCCAAAAAAGGAACCTTGGTAAAAAAAAAAAAAAAAAATTGTACCTTGTCATCTTGCCATTCCACTCTTCCTTCTGATGACAGAAAATAATCCGCAAATGTGTCCCTCATTCTTGACACTGACAGTACTCCGAACACTTGTCTGCTGATAAAATTGTGCAGGATGACACATGCCTTCACCACCTCATCCACAGTCTCAGTTTTCATTTTTATGGCTTTTAACTGTACTCTCCATTTTGCAGTTAAAATCCCAAAAGTGCACTCCACCACTCTTCGCGCTCTTGTCAAACGATAGATAAATATTTTTTTCCCGTGTGTCAATCCATGACTACCATATGGCTTAAGAAGATGTTTGTAGAGTTGAAATGCGTCGTCACCAACACACACAAATGGCATTGGTGGGCCTGTTGTTCCAGGGAGTGGTCTTGGAGGTGGGAATTCAAAATTGTCTCCATACAAACGACGGCCCATTGCGGACATCTTGAAGACCTGAGAATCATTTGAACGACCATACGCACCAATGTCCACCGCAATAAATTTGCATTTGGCGTCTGCAATCGCCATCAGTACAATAGAAAAGAATTTCTTGTAGTTGAAAAATTCTGATCCAGATCCAATGGGTTTCACAATCCTTATATGCTTCCCATCCACGGCACCAACCCAATTTGGAAACTGGCAGATTTGTTGAAAGTTGTCTGCAATCTCCAGCCACCTTTCCTGTGTTGGCTGTGGGATGAACTCCTCCTGTAGACAATCCCACAATGCCCGGTAGGTCTGTTGGACTATTCCAGAGATTGTCGATATCCCAAGATGGAACTGGTAATGGAGGGAGGTGAAGGATTCTCCCGTTGCCAGGAATCTGGTAAAAAATAGGGGAAAAAGTAAAATTAATACAAACTACAAGCCATAACATAACAGTAAAAGTCTGCAGAATCAGAAACCTATTAAAAAATAGATAACTTACCGAAGGGTCACCATCAAACGCTCCGCCGGGGAAATAGAAAAGCGCATGGAGGTGTCCCTTCTCAGTATTTGCGCTCCAACTCGCTCCACGAAAATCTCAAACAGGTCCTGTCTCATGCGCACATAGTTGAACTTTTCCGGGTTATCTTTCAATTCCAGATACAGTGTAGAAAACACACCAAGGGTAAACTTATGTGCATTTATCGGATGAATCCACTGCCGTCGTCTCTTCCTTCTCCAACGCAGGATTCACAGTCTTCTTTTCTCCCTCTGGAGAGCAATAATTGCCATCCCATTGCAGTGAAGATCAAATTCCACACAGAAGCTGTTAATACTCGCAATAACTCCTTCCATCGCTGCCACTAGCTCTAAAACCTTTCAAAGATATTGAATTACAACACCATAGACTTAGTTTCCCCTAGTTTCCAGGATCCAATCACATTTGGGAGCATTTTCCAAGAGCCAATCATATTAGGGAGCAACCCATTTTGGAGGTGGAAAAACGGATCCGTCAGAAAACGGATGGCAAAAACGGATGCCAGCGGAAGGAACGGATCCAGTTTTGGACGGATCCGTACAAAAATCCATATAGCGGATCCGTCAAAAAACAGATCCGTAACATCCGCTTGCATCCGTTTTTACACATTTTTAGCGGATCCGCCATTTTCACTTTTTGGCAGATTTTGACTCATTTGAAAAAACTGGTGTGTGAAACAGGCCTTAGCAATACATATTTAGTAAAACTGTCAGTCTTTGACATGATTGCCCACTAAGAGCAAATAGGGTCTTATCTGGGTAACAAATTAAACAAATGCACAAAATGTGCTCACCTGATTTGGTTGTGTGAGCACAATCACTTATATAGCGCTTAAGGCTACATCAGAGACCCACAAGGAGATGAATGTATAAAAGGAGCAAATGGGTTGTGCTGCGCTGCCGTGAAAGAATGGAGGACGTCAATCCAATATTAAGTGGTTTATTACTCAACGAGTTTCAAAGCATACAGCTTCTTCATCAGGACAACAACTACGATTAAGAAGCGTTGTCTAATAAACCACTTACTGCTGGATTGGCGTTCTCCATTCTTTCATGGCATCACAGAACAGCCTATTTGCTCCTTCTTTTACATAACTTAAAGCTGAATGCATTAATAAGCCTGATGAAGGCTAGTGCACTCAAAATGATAAATTCATGTTTAGTTCCAACAGTGCACCTAGAGAGTTGTGGTGAATGACTGCTACTCGGCATGGTCTGAGGTTGTACAGGCCAGTGCTGGGTCCGCCATTACCGTATTAATGATATAATACAATTGGTTCATTAGTGAGAATTTGTAAGCAATATAGCAAGGAGCATGAAAAATATATTAGTCTGTTTGATTCATAAATCGGACAAAAACTAATGAAGGGTCACAAGTAATTTATGACTCCCTGCATGATAACTGAATATCAAGAAAAAAAAAAAAAAAAATTATAAAATATACACGTGGGAATTCCCTAACAAACAGGCATTCCCCACACGGATTCAGGCTGTCAAGTAGCCGCAAATCATGCAGCTGCGGCGACAAACTAAATCTCTGAGCACGCCAAAATACTCGGAGACCACCCAAGTATCTCGAGTAACGAGTATACTCGCTCATCACTACTAATTAGTAGTGATGATCAAACTTGCTCGGATAAGGTGTTATCAAAGCATGCTCGGGTGCTAACCGAGTGTCTACAGTGTGCTCGAATAATATGTTCGACAGCCGCAACACACGAAGGGTTTGCTTAACAATCTCACTACTAGAAAAGGGGTACCGTATGAATATACTTTTATGCAGGTTAAAGGGGGTTTTACACTAAGCGATATCGCTAGCAATATCGCTAAAACGTCACTGATTTTGTGACGTTATAGCGATATTGCTAGCGATATCGCTATGTGTGATACTTACCAGCGACCGACTCCCCCGCTGTCCATCGCTGATCGCGCGAGAATGTCCGGCTCCATTTCTCGTTGGGCGCTTCCTGCTGAGACTTCCTGCTGTGACGAGCGACGCGTGGAGGCGGGCGGGAGGACGCCAGGATCGCTGTGTGTGAATGGTAAGTATCGTGCGCTGCGTCGCTGCTGCATCGCTGTGAGATCTTTCTGTGTGAAAGCTCACTAGCGATCATTTAGCGATGCACCAGCGATCCTGACCGGGACGGATCGCTGGTCGGATCGCTGGTGCATCGCTAAATGTAAAAGGGCCTTTACCCATTTTCAAGCACTTGTCGGTGAAGAAAATCAAGGCCTGAAGCACAATTGTGCAAAGCCTTCCAAAGCCACTTGTACATTTAAAATATAAAAGGCCGGAGAAAGTAGAGTCCTTTATAATTGTGCAATGAAGGTGGTTAAAGGGAATCTGTCACCTATTTTTAGCCCTATCAGCTGCCGGCACCGCCATCAGGGGCTTATCTACAGCATTCTGTAATGCTGTAGATAAGCCCCCCCCCCCCGATGTAACCTGAAATATAACAAGTTAGATTATACTCAGTGTGTGTCGCGGCCTGACGCCTCCCATCTTCATAAGATGCCGTCCTTTTGCCACGGGTCCTGCGCCGATGTACTTTATCTGCCCTGTTGAGGGCAGACTAAAGTACTGCAGTGTGCAGGCGCTGGGAAAGGTCAGAGGTCCGGCGCCTGCACACTGCAGTACTTTACTCTGCCCTCAACAGGGCACATAAAGTACGCCTGCGCAGGAGTCGCAGCAATAGTAAGAAGGAGTACGGCATCGTATGAAGATCGGAGGCGCCGGACTGGACCGTGACATCCATCGGACCGGACGCCAGGGTGAGTATAGTCTAAAGGCCCCGTCACACTAAGCGACTTACCAGCGATCCCGACACCGATATCAAGGTGTCAGGATCGCTAGTAAGTCGCTATGTGATCGCTGGTGAGCTGTCATACAGACAGCTTCACCAGCTATCAGCACAGCGATGCCGAGCGCCCGGCATTGCTGGCCATCCCTGTAAAAAATAGAATCAAAATAAAAAATATAGTTAGGCTGTGTTCACACACAGCGTTTTTTTAGGCCGGTTTCACATTAGCGCTTTTTAAGCGCACGCACGGCCGGGGGTAGCTCCGCCCCCGAGCCGGCTCTCTGCCCGGCGTGCCCGCCCCTTGCTTATAGCGCCGCCTCCTAGCGGACAGCGGCGCCTGCGATCGGCGCACCCTATCTTTAGCAGGGGCGGGCACGCCGGGCAGAGAGCCGGCTCGGGGGCGGAGCTACCCCCGGCCGTGCGTGCGCTTAAAAAGCGCTAATGTGAAACCGGCCTTAGCGGTTTTTACCACGGTTTTAACTATAAAACCGCTAAAAAAGGTGCACAGTCATTTCTATGCATTTTGCACATTGATGCGTTTTTTACCGCGAAAAAACCGCATCGCGGTAAAAACCGCAGCATGCACATTAATTTTGCGTTTTTTTCCGCGGTTTAGGCTTCTCCCATGCTTTTAGAAACCGCTGCGGTAAAAAACGCATCAAAAACGCATCAAAACACGCGCAAAAACCGCCGCGGAAAAATAGGTGCGGTTTCTGGGAAGGGATTCAGGTTTTTGTGCAGAAATTTTCTGCAACGTGTGCACATACCCTTATTCTCACCTTCCGATGTCCCGTTCAGCCATCCTGCCTCTCTCCACGCTCCGGTCCCAGTGATCCTTTGCGAGAATGACCGCGAGATGTCACGGTCTCGAGGGATAAAGTCTCGCGGTCATTCGTGCAAAGGATCACTGGGACAGGAGCGTGGAGAGAGGCAGGATGGCTGAACGGGACGTCGGAAGGTGAGAATAACTATATTTTTTATTTTTTTTATTTTTTACACCTGATTGCTGGTCTCCCGCCTGTCACACGCAGCGATGCGTGCTGGCCAGCGGGAGACCAGCGACCAAAGAAATGTCCAGAGGTTTCTTCCAGCGATCAGCGATACCGGCAGGGGGGCCGCTCGCTGATCGCTGTCACACACAGAGATCTCGCCGGTGAGATCGCTGTTACGTCACAAAAGATCTACAGAGATCGCCTAGTGTGACGGGGCCTTTACTTGTTTTTCTTATCTTTCAGGTTACATCGGGGGCTTAGCAGCAGCATTACAGAATGCTGTAGATAAGCCCCTGATGGCGGTGCCGGCAGCTGATAGGGCTAAAATGGGGTGACTGATTCCCTTTAATAAGAGGACAAAAAAGGTGTCCTTGCTTTACCCTCTACCCACTTTATCAAGCCAAAGTGCATATGGCAGTGTAATAGAAAATCTGAGAGGCATACACCTAGCTGACCAAAATGTTGAAACCCTGTTGCACAGTCACAAAAAGTAGGCTCTCGAACAAAAAGCTGAGAATTTGTTCCAATTGGCACAATATAATAATGCCAAAGAACTGAAGGACCATAAATGTACTATCAGGAACATTTTTAGGAGGAATCAACTGAGTACAACATCTGGCAATCTTTACTTCTGTAGACAGAAGTCAGCTTTCAAGGCTCCTTTATCAAATACAGAAATATTCTGCATAGAAAACTAATGAATGCAAGCCTAAGCACACCTTGCTGAAGAGAAATCTAGCAGCTCATAAATGCGCACATGAAATAATAGAATTACTTTTTGTTCCAACGGAGTAAGCGCTCATTGGAATTTTCTTGTTCATATAATGTTATTGCAACACATCACTAACCAAGCATGGAAACATATAAAGCAAGAAAAGGCAGATTGAGGGGAAAAAGATGACATCTCTAAAAGGGCTTCACAACACCCGACATCTAGAACATGAATTTCTTTCACAGCTAGCGATCTGGTTTATGTACTACTGAATATGTAGGTTAGCAACTCTAATGTCTCCAATAGCCACAGCGCAAATTACAACTGGTACCGAAACAAAAGGTTATTTCAATTTCAAATTACAACCAAAACAAGTCACCAATACCATCGTAGCGTGCAGGAATGAGATACAGGATGAGTACAGTACAGTATTAATTTACAGCAATTGGGGCACAAGAGCGAGCCACGCCAAAATAACGCCGCCGTACCAGCGTCACAATGCAGTCGTATCACAGCTTTAGGAAAATACAACTCAAGTGCAGATCTTAGGTTCTCTGCAATGGTTTCTAATTTACTGTCACCGCAAAGATCTATGGTGGAATATATGCAATAATACAAGCTAAGGAGGTATTCAGGTTCTATTCAAGTACTTTTGTGAATTTTTTTTAAAGGGAGTAAAAATCTAATTTAAAAAAAATAAGCTCACTTTAAGCAATAATTTTGTTTTTTAAATTAAGTAACAAGAAAAAAAAAAGTAATGCTTGTTTTAAGTGTAGAAGAACTAACCTCGTAGACTTGTAAGGCTATGTTCACACATCCTTTGCAAGTAAAATACACTGCTTTTACAGTACCAGCATTATCAAATCTCTGAAATTTCACACACAGGTTTTTTTCTTTTTGAGCTTGTTCCCAAGGGCACTTTTCACCCATTAACCTCTCACCAACATATGATGTAGTGGTGCGTCATACTCCAACTACCTGTGTCTTTGCTGGAAATACAACCCCTGGCAAAAATTATGGAATCTCCGGCCTTGGAGGATGTTCATTCAGTTGTTTAATTTTGTAGAAAAGCAGATCACAGACATGGCACAAAACTAAAGTAAATTCAAATGGAAACTTCCTGGCTTTAAGAAACACTAAAAGAAATCAAGACCAAAAAATGTGGTAGTCAGTAAAGGTTACTTTTTTAAACCAATCATGGGGGGAAAATTATGGAATCACCCAATTCTGAGGGAAAAAATTATGGAATCATGAAAAACAAACCAACAAAAAACCACTCCAACACATCACTAGTAATTTGTTGCACCACCTCTGGCTTTTATAACAGCTTGCAGTCTCTGAGGCATGGACTTAATGAGTGTCAAACAGTACTCTTCATCAATCTGGCTCCAACTTTCTCTGATTGCTGTTTCCAGATCAGCTTTGCAGGTTGGAGCCTTGTCATGGACCATTTTCTTCAACTTCCAAAGATTTTCAATTGGATTGAGATCCGGACTATTTGCAGACCATGACATTGACCTTGTGTCGTTTTTCAAGGAATGTTTTCATAGTTTTTGCTCTATGGTGGGATGCATTATCATCCTGAAAAATGATTTCATCATCCCTAAATATCCTTTCAATTGATGGGATAAGAAAAGTGTCCAAAATATCAACATAAACTTGTGCATTTAATGAAGATGTAATGACAGCCATCCGCTCAGTGCCTTTACCTGACATGCAACCCCATATCATCAATGACTGTGGAAATTTGCATGTTCTCTTCAGGCAGTCTTCTTTATAAATCTCATTGGAACGGTACCACGCAAAAGTTCCAGCATCATCACCTTGCCCAATGCAGTTCGCAATTCAGCACTGAATATGACTTTCATCCAGTCACCCACAGTCCACGATTGCTTTTCCTTAGCCCATTGTAACCTTGTTTTTTTCTGTTTAGGTGTTAATGATGGCTTTCATTTAGCTTTTCTGTATGTAAATCTCATTTCCTTTAGGCGGTTTCTTACAGTTCGGTCACAGACGTTGACTCCAGTTTCCTCCCATTCATTTCTCATTTGTTTTGTTATGCATTTCCTGCTTTGGAGACATATTGCTTTAAGCTTCCGGTCTTGACGTTTTGAGGTCTTCCTTGGTCTACCAGTATGTTAGCCTTTAACAACCTTCCCATGTTGTTTGTATTTGGTCCAGATTTTAGACACAGCTGAGAACAACCAACATCTTTTGCAACATTGCGTGATGATTTACCCTCTTTTAAGAGTTTGATAGTTCTCTCCTTTGTTTCAATTGACATCTCTTGTGTTGGAGCCATGATTCATGTCAGTCCACTTGGTGCAACAGCTCTCCAAGGTGTGCTCACTCCTATTTAGATGCAGACTAACAAGCAGATCTAATTTGATGCAGGTGTTAGTTTTGGGAATGAAAATTTACAGGGATTCCATAATTTTTTTCCTCTGAATTGAGTGACAATTTTTCCCCTATGCTTGGTTAAAAAAAAGTAACCATTACTGACTGCCACATTTTTTGTTCTTGATTTCTTTTAGTGTTTCTTAAAGCCAGAAAGCTGCCATTTGAAAAGAGTTTAGTTTTGTGCCATGTCTGATCTGCTTTTTTTCTACAAAATTAAACACCTGAATGAACATCCTCCAAGGCTGGTGACTTCATAATTTTTGCCAGGGGTTGTATGATATCATCTCCTGGGGAAATAGTCTTGGACTTCGAAATGCGTTGAGATGGTTTATTCACAATCAACCCTTTTTACAAATTTGCTTGGTCCTCAATCCTATACGGCAGCGCAGAAAATTATCCACGAGATCTCCAGTAATTTATCTACTCCAAAATAGTACAGTGCCGGCAAAAAAAAAAAAAAAAAGTCTTACACTTGCGCAGCAAAAAAAAAAACTTTACATATAAAATCCACCTCATAATTTCACTTTTTAAAAGTGTACACAATGGGGGAGATAAAAAAACTGTCTAATATTAAAGCTAGCTTTGTTGCAAATATCAACCAATCAACGCTCAGTTTTCACTTCTCTGGTAAAGTGAAAGCTGCACTGTGATTGGTTGTTATGTGCAGCTCAGCCAGTTTTGCTATTAGGCAGTCTTTTATTATCTCCCTCAGTTTTTTATTATCTCCCATAATCGGTCGAAAGAAGCTTAAAATGGAAGAGAAATCCCGTGCCTTGGCTCTGCTCGAGAAGGGGGATTCGGTGATGGCTGTAGCTAGAGATCTGGGAGTGTCAAAAGAAACAGTTTATCAACTGAAGTGGTTGGCGGCATCATTGCCTCCTGGGATGGTACCGCAGAGGAAGTCAGGCTCTGGCGCACCTAAGAAGACTTCACCAAGGACTGATAAGCTTCTGAAGCGTGAAGTGATGTCACATCCTTCTATAACTGCTGTTGAACTAAAAAACAAGTACCCTATGCTCCTCCAGAACATCGCAACTTGGACAATTCATCACCGCCTGCAGAAGGACCTGGGTCTACCAAGTTGCCGTGCCGCAAAGAAGCCCCTGCTCACAGAAGCAATGAAGAAGAAAAGGCTTGCCTTTTGTAAGAAATATCAAGATTGGACATCTGAAGAGTGGAAGAAAGTGATGTTTAGTGATGAGAGCACTTTCAGGCTGATCAGGGGAGGTTCAAAGGTTGTGCATCGTCCGAGTACTGTGTCACGGTATGACCCAAAATATACAGTTAAGACTGTTAAATACCCTGACAGTGTGATGGTGTGGGGTGCATTCAGTGGAAGCATGGGCAGGGCAGGTTTGTACTTCCATCCCAAGAATAACTATGAAAGAAAGCAATTATATTACTGTTTTGGAGGAACACAAGCTTACTTGTTGGGTCATACATCAGTGTGATTACTTTATGCATGATGGAGCCCCTGTTCACAAAGCCAAGGCCGTGAGAAAGTTTCTCAGTGACCATAACATTAACATTTTAGAGTGGCCAGGTAATTCCCCTGACCTTAACCCCATAGAAAATGCCTAGAATTTAATGAAAAACAAGGTTCAAGAGACACGACCCAGCAACATCAACAATCTAAAGGAGGTGCTGAAGACACTGTGGGTAAACATGGACTCCACATAGTTAGCCAGCCTTGCTGAATCCATGCCTAAACGACTGCAGATGGTGATAAAATGTAAGGGTGACATGACAAAATACTAATTGTAATAAAATATCCACAATAAAATACTTGAATATTAAGATTTTATGGCTTCATTGAACTTGTAAAGATTAAGATTTTCTTTGCCGGCACTGTAGCAATAAAAAAAAAATATTAAAATGTTACTGTTCTTGGAAAATGGTGACAAGCAAATTTTTTTTTTTTTTTTTTAAAGCAAAAACAAAAAAATAATGGGGAGAATTTTGTTTTTTTCCCCATTTTGCTGTACCTGGCATTTTTATCCTGCGTTCCAGTGCTAAAATTGATAGTCATAGTGACATCACAGAGGGAAGGAACTCCCATCGGCACAACGCAATGCAATCTCGTTATGCCAATGGTCTCCATCGTAAAAACTCTGAGTAAAGTGACGCAAAAATATTTTCTATAGTTTGCGTAAAAGTGCCAAAAAAAAAAAAGACACCAAAATCAATTTCTGAATTGCTGATTCTTGTTCATTCTGCCTCCCAAAAATCAGAATAGAGAGCGAACAAAAAAGTTATGACCGAAAATGGTACCAATAAAAACGTTTACTCATCCCAAAAAACAAGCCCTCACATGACACTCAGCAGAAATAGAAAAATTATCAAAAACATAGTATCACTGTAATCACACAGACCAGAAGAATAAAGCTGTTTTATCACTTCTACCATGCGCGGAACAGCATAGAAAAATATTAATTCCTGAATTGCTGTTTTTTGTTAATTCTACCTCCCAAAAATTGGAATAGAAAGCAATATAAAAAAAAAAAAAAAAAAAAAAAAAAAAAAAAAAAAAATGTAATGTGACAAAAAAACTGGTACCAATAAAAACGTCAACTCGTCCAGCAAAAAAACCAGGCCTCACATGCTTATGTCAGCCGAAATATCAGGCAAAGACTAATACAACAGCTGAAGAATCAAATATTTGATTAGTCTTTGCCTGATGAGACCTAAGTAGTCTCGAAAGCTTGCAATGTGTTACTATCTTTTCAGTAAAGGTACTGTCACACTTTGCGATGCACCAGCGATCCCGACCAGCGATATGATGCGGTCAGGATCGCTGGTGCATCGCGAAGTGGTCGCTAGTGAGCTGCCACACAGGCAGATATCACCAGCGACATAGCAGGGGTTGGGGGTCGTTACTTACATGTCAGGGATCCTGACGTCCTCCACCCGTGTCCACGCGTCGGTCATTGGCGCCACTGGAAGCCCAGCAGGAAGTGGCCGACGAGAAACGGTCCAGGATGTTCTCGCGCGATCAGCGATGAGCAGCGGGGGGAGCCGGTCGGAGGTAAGTATCAGACATACCAATATCGCTGCTGCGTCACAAAACTAGTGACGTTATAGCGATATTGCTTAGTGTGACAGGCCCTTTAGCCATTAAAAGGTATCAACCACAGAGGACTCAATTCTAAACATTTTTCTTTGGTGACCCTTATTGTCAATGGCTGCCATTTGTTGACTGTCTGCTAATTAGCTCTTGAATCTGTCCTAGTATTGTTCTACTATCTGTGGGAAACAAAGGCAATGTTTGTTAAAGGGAATCTGTCACCAGTTTCTTGGGTTACCAGGCAAAAATATTCAATTTAGTGTCCCCCATGCATTAGGCCAGGTTCACATAGCGTTTAGGCAGTCCATTTAACGGATTTCGTTACAAAGCGGCATTAACGCGATGTAACGCATCCATTAACGCTGCCATACACTGCCATTACCGAACGCATCGCCAACGTATGTCATAAGCGGCATGCGCTAGCGATGTGCCGTCAATCTGTGAAGAACCCTCGGACGCGGTCTACAGAGTTCGAGGGTCCGTCACTGCTAGCGCAGATGGAGCATCTGCGCTATCGCTAATGTGATAAGAATGTTAGAGTAGCGTTAGTGCAGTCCGTTTAACGCATGCGTTGAACGGACTGCATTAACGCTATGTGAACCTGGCCTTACACAAGTACTTTTGATACCCTTGACTCCCCACGAATGATCCATAAATACAGTTTTTATTCCTCCCACGCTGTATGTAAATATGCTTGGTCCCGTCCGACTTATGGTCCGTCTCCATCCACCCCCTCCTCGTCTTGCTGTACATATTCATTTCTGTTAATATCACAGTTCGCATAGAGGTTCCATGCATCGCTGAGGCCTGGGGACGCCGGAAGGTGAGAACACCACCATTTTTTATTTTAATTCTATTTTTTACAGGGATATGGTACCCAGGGCATGGTGGACAGTCTCCTCCAGACCCTGGATACCATCTGCACATGATCCGCTTACTTTGCGCATGGTGGGCATAGCCACATGCGGAAAGTAAGTGGAACAATGCATTCTTATGTGTGCGGAATTCCAGCAAAAAGAATGAGCATGCTGCGTATTTTTCCGCTAAGCGATTCCACCGCGGAAAGATACGCAGCATTAGCACGGCATGTGCAGAATGCCATTGAACTCAATGGGTTGCTTGTTTTATGCGTTTCCGTGGCGAAAAAACGCGGCAAAAACGCATAAAATCCACTGGAATTTCGCATGTGTGCACATAGCCTAAAACAAAAAAAGGGCGGATCTGCCTGTGTTTAGAGAGGCTTTACATTACAGTAACCATGGCATCATTGCTCCAACTAAATACAGAGCTGTTCCACTGACCATCACTGAACCTTCAAAGACGTTTAGAGAATCCAGGATGGGACAATCAAGTCACCTGGCCCCATTCATCAACGGACTGTCAGCTTCCTAAGCTTGTCTTTACCCTCTCTCTGTGCTTCCCACAGTTGGAGTAGTCAGTCCTAGAAGCTCAAGTCACAGCTGCTCTAACTCCGGCAAGCCAGCGGAAGGGTGAGACTAATGTGCACCATCTTCGGTATTTGCTGGGACTGTTCAATATGTTATTCATTGTTGGTGGCTCAATAAATTATTGCCACACTGCTTTAATCTCACCCTGTGTTGTCTGAGCAGTATCATGCCCACAGTAAAAGGAGAACTGGCAATCAATGGGATGAGCCCTAGTCCATGGTGCCTCAAGCTAGCGGACAAGAGCACCCATTGACCAACCCCCCCATGTCTTTACATAAGCTCCTCAAAGTCACTTCAGATGTGAAGTGGTCCCTAAAAAATGGTTTTGTAAATTTTCTTGGAAAAATTAGAAATTGCTGGTTAACTCAACTTATTAAAAAAAATATTTTTTCAAAAACTGCTGATGTAAAGTAGACTTGTGGGAAATGTTATTTATTAACCATTTTGTGTGACATAACTGATTAAAGGCATAAAAACTAAAAATTTGAAAATTGCCAAGTTTTCCAAATTTTCAGAAAATTTCTGATATATTCACAAATAAATGCAAGTCATATTGAACAAATTTTACCACCATCATGAAGTACAATATGTCACGATGAAAACATTCTCAGAATCACCATGATCCATGGAAGAGCTCCAGAGTTATAGTAATCACATAAAGAGACTAATCAGAATTGTAAAATTTGGCTTGGTCAGGAAGGTGAAAACATGCCCCGATGAAGGGGTTAATATAGCAAAGATTTCTTCAACATTTGGTCCGCTAAGCAAGGAAGACTTTTCAGGTCACACAGTACCTCAGGACTCTATGTCAGAGGGAACCATATACCAATTTAGTAAATCCACACATATCAACATATTCTGGATTCATGTCCCACTGGTGGTTCTATATACAACATGCGAAAACACTTCCGACTGACAGAGTCAAGGCCCTCATACACAGACAAATGTCAGTAAACCTGCTGGTCCACGTATGGGGCCAGAGTGTGGGGAGGAAGATCTGCATCTGGCATGCCCAATTTTGCACTGCAGATCCTTTTGCTTTCTAGGAGATAAGTCACCATAAAAGATTTGAGGCAGCGGCTCTTAGAGAGCACAGGAGCACTCAGTTATGCTAACACTTCTGTGTAACAGTTTGGCATCAATAGTTTCAGATAAATACCACGTCACAAAAACGTATCGAACGAGTCTACTAAGAGCCACAAAAGTTGCAACCCTTGGGGTCGTTTGTTGGCGCTAGGAGAGCAAATATGTAATGCGCTTGCTCAAATTCATCCATAATGCTTATTTGCTCAACATTTCAAATTGTGGTGGCGACGGATTCACCACCAATTTCTAGTAAATACAGCCATCTTAAAAGGGAACCTGTCAGCAGGATTGTGCTGTGTAACAGAGTTAGGTTGGCGGTGCCGTTATACTGATTAAAATGATACCTTGGTTGATGAAATCCGTCTTGTGGTTGTTTTTTAATCTTTATTTCCAGTTTTGAGTTAATGAACTGCTCGTGCTCCGGGGCATCCATGTGGAGCTCTGCTTACATATCAGTATGGCTTATGACAAGTCACTGATCCCTCATTGACCTGCCCCCTAGTTTACATACTGAATATTATATGTATTGTTAAAAAAAAGTGATCACATTCAGCAGGCAGGCAGCGACTGCGCTGCAGCATGATCACATGTATAATGTGCATTTAATTATTTTATTTGCTGGTATAAATTCAGGTAAAAAAAAAAAAATCTCTAAGGCCTGTTTCACACTTGCTTTTTTTTGCAGCGCGTTTTTCCCGCAAAAAAACGCATTGAAAAACGCATACAAAAGCATACAACTGCTGCGTTTTTTTCAAGCATTTTTATGAGCATGCATGAAAAAAACGCAGCGTTTTTATGCGTTTGTATGCGTTTTTAGTGCGTTTTTACCAACATTAGGTGGCCCCTCACACTAACCCAAACCATGACTTTACTAACCCTAACCCTTAACCAAACCATACTTAACCCTAACCCAAACCCTAACTAACCTTAACCCTAACCCTAACCCTTAACCAAACCATACTTAACCCTAACCCTGACCCTAACCCTAACCCTGACCCTAACCCTTAACCAAACCATACTTAACCCTGACCCTAACTAACCTTAACCCTAACCCTAACCCTGACCCTAACCCTTAACCAAACCATACTTAACCCTAACCCTGACCCTAAACCTGACCCTAACAAAACCATACTTAACCCTAACCCTGACCCTAACCCTAACCCTTAACCAAACCATACTTAACCCTAACCCTGACCCTAACCCTAACCCCCCTTAACTAACCCTAACTCTAACCCAAACCCCTAAATTCCATGGTTAACAAAAAAAAAACGCATGTGCAAAAAAACGCATACATAAGCATGCCAATGCGCATATGCGCACCCATAGACTTATATTGGGTGTCTTGCTGTAAAAAACGCATTGCGCGCGCATGCGTTTTTTTTGAGGCAAATCGGACGCACAAAAAATGCAACAAGTTGCATTTTGTGCGCCCGAGCGCATACCGCAAAAAAACGCATGCGCGGTAAAACGCGTACAAACGCATGTTTATGCGCACATAAGCGCATCCCATGCAAAGTATAGGAAAAAAAACGCATGCGCTATTTAGTGCTAAATTACCGCGAAAAAAAACGCAAATGTGAAACCAGCCTAAATGGTGCCAGCTGCGCCTGCGCAGTAGCATCTATTGGCGATCCAATAGATGCTACTGTGCAGGCGCCACCAAAGCCTTCTTGCTAGAGAAAAAAAAAAAAGGTCTCCTCTAAGATGGCGGCACCTGCGCAGTAGCATTTATCGGATCACCAATAGATGCTACTGTGCAGGAGTGGCCGGGGCGCAATTTTGAGACAATTTTTTTTTTTCCTGAATTTATTTATACCAGCTAATAAAATAATTGCACATTATACATGCGATCATGCTGCAGTGCAGATGTCACCACCTGCTGAAGTTGATTTTTTTTTTTAATACATATAATATTCAGAATGTAAAATAGGGGGCAGGTTTACTGAGGGATCGGTGACCTGTCGTAAGCCATCAGTATGAATAGATAAGCAGAGCACCACATGAAGACCATCCACAGGCCGCCCCGGAGCACAAGCATATCATTAACTGAAAATAAAAGATTAAACAACCAAGACGGATTTCATCAACCAATGTATCATTTTAATCAGTATAACGGTGCCAACCTGACACTGTCTGTAGGTTACTCAGCACAATCCTGCTGACAGGATCTCTTTTAGTTAACCAATGGGCTGTGGATGTACAGTACAGACCCAAAGTTTGGACACACCTTCTCATTCAAAAAGTTTTCTTTATTTTCATGACTATGAAAATTGTAGATTCACTCTGAAGGCATCAAAACAATGAATTAACACATGTGGAATTATATAATTAACAACAAAGTGTGAAACAACTGAAAATATGTCTTAAATTCTAGGTTCTTCAAAGTAGCCACCTTTTGCTTTGATTACTGCTTTGCACACTCTTGGCATTCTCTTGATGAGCTTCAAGAGGTAGTCACCGGAAATGGTTTTCACTTCACAGGTGTGCCCCGTCAGGTTTAATAAGTGGGATTTCTTGCCTTATAAATGGGGTTGGGACCATCAGTTGTGTTGTGAAGAAGTCTGGTGGATACACAGCTGATAGTCCTACTGAGTAGACTGTTAGAATTTGTATTATAGCAAGAAAAAAGCAGCTAAGAAAAACGAGTGGCCATCATTACTTTAAGAAATGAAGGTCAGTCAGTCCGAAAAATTGGGAAAACTTTGAAAGTGTCCCCAAGTGCAGTAGCAAAAACCATCAAGCGCTACAAAGAAACTGGCTCACATGAGGACCGGCCCAGGAAAGGAAGACCAAGAGTCACCTCTGCTGCGGAGGATAAGTTCATCTGAGTCACCAGCCTCAGAAATCGCAGGTTAACAGCAGCTCAGATTAGAGACCAGGTCAATGCCACACAGAGTTCTAGCAGCAGACACATCTCTACAACAACTGTTAAGAGGAGACTTTGTGCAGCAGGCCTTCATGGTAAAATAGCTGCTAGGAAACCACTGCTAAGGACAGGCAACAAACAGAAGAGACTTGTTTTGGCTAAAGAACACAAGGAATGGACATTAGACCAGTGGAAATCTGTGCTTTGGTCTGATGAGTCCACATTTGAGATCTTTTGTTCCAACGACCATGTCTTTGTGCGACGCAGAAAAGGTGAACGGATGGACTCTACATGCCTGGTTCCCCCGTGAAGCATGGAGGAAGTGGTGTGATGGTGTGGGGGTGCTTTGCTGGTGACACTGTTGGGGATTTATTCAAAATTGAAGGCATACTGAACCAGCACGGCTACCACAGCATCTTGCAGCGGCATGCTATTCCATCCGGTTTGCGTTTAATTGGACCATCATTTATTTTTCAACAGGACACTGACCCCCAAACACACCGCCAGGCTGTGTAAGAGCTATCTGACCAAGAAGGAGAGTGATGGGGTGCTACGCCAGATGACCTGGCCTCCACAGTCACCAGACCTGAACCCAAATCGAGATGGTTTGGGGTGAGCTGGACTGCAGAGTGAAGGCAAAAGGGCCAACAAGTGCTAAGCATTTCTGGGAACTCCTTCAAGACTGTTGGAAGACCATTTCCGGTGACTACCTCTTGAAGCTCATCAAGAGAATGCCAAGAGTGTGCAAAGCAGTACAAAAGGTGGCCACTTTGAAGAACCTAGAATATAAGACATTTTCAGTTTCACACTTTTTTGTTAATTATATAATTCCACATGTGTTAATTCATAGTTTTGATGCTATTTTCATAGTCATGAAAATAAAGAAAACTCTTTGAATGAGAAGGTGTATCCAAACTTTTGGTCTGTACTGTATAAAACAACAAAGCTGAAACTTGCATTCCAGGCTCCAGTACCATCTCTCCACCGCTGCAGAAGCCACATGCACCACTGATGTGACATCAACACTTAAAGGACTAGTTACTGCTCCACTTTAATTACACTTCAACAACACCATTGACTAACCCCTTTACACCCCAGCCTGTTTTCACCTGCAGGATGAAGCCAAATTTTACAATTCTGACCAGCATCACTTTATGGAGGTAAAAACTCTGGAACGCATACCAGCGATTCTGAGATTGTTTATTTCAATTTTTGTATCCTTAAAAGTTAAGTCATGCTGTACAAAATAATTAAGCAACATTTCCCACATGTCTACTTTACATCGGCATCATTTTTTTAACAAGTTTTATGAAATTATAAGGGTTCTAAACAGTATAAACACCAGTAAGGTCAAGAACTTCACAAGGACCCTTACAGTAAATATAGATATAGATTAAAAGCTAAACCTTTATTAGAGCCTAAATCAAAGACAAAACAACCACACAGTAACACAAACAACCGTGTCACCTACTGCACCCTACAATGGGGTCCTGATGTCAAACTGCCTAACAACGGAGGTTGGCACCCTAAACATGATCGAGATTGGCGCCCCCGTTCCACGGTGGCTGTACCCTATAGCTCCTAGATAACCCTCAATAGGTGCCACATGCAGTCACTCAATCAGGAAAGAAGTCACAGGTCCGGGTCCTCCCATCTTATTGCGATGATGTCCCCTTACTTGCTTCCTGGAGCGGCTCCTGCGCAGGTGTACTGATTTGTCCTGTTGAGGGCAAAGTAAAGTACTGCAGTGTACAGGGCCTCTCTGACCTTTCCCAGCGCCTGCGCACTGCGGTACTTTGCTCTGAGGGCAGAGAATTACACCTGCGCAGGATCCGCACCAGGAAGCAAGGAAGAGGACGTCATCGCCTGAAAATGGAGGTGCCGAACCTGGACCCACGACACCCATTGGACAGGACCGTCCCCGGGTGAGTATAATCTAACTTGTTTTTCTTCTCTTTCAGGTTACAGAAATGCTGTAGATAAGCCCCTAATGGCGGTGGCTGCAGCTTATATGCGAAAAAATGAGGTGAGTTTCCCTTTAAACCGCAACTGCCACCTTTTGGCCCAAGTTTCCAACTTATCCAGATCCAACTGTAGCAGAATACTATCTTCTCTTCTACTGACTGCTTTATATAGTTTTGCATCATCTTGAAATAGATATTTTACTGTGTAAACCTTCTACCAGATCATTAATATGTTGGAGAATAATAGGTTCCAACACCGACCTCTGCGGTACCCCACTGGTCACAGCGACCCAGTTAGAGAATATACCACTAATAACCACCCTCTGCTTTCTATCACTAAGCCAGTTACTTACCCATTTACACATAAATCCTTAAGCTCCTCTTGATTATTTGCGACATCATTGTTGTGTTATGACACACACAGTATCAAGCTGGCTAATCAGGAGAGATTGGGATGACAGCAAACAGGAGACTGTTCGCAGGGCTCCTGCTGAACCTACACTGAATAATGATGTGGCCACTGGACCAGGTTCCTGCATATCGAGGGGCAGCACGGTGGCTCAGTGGTTAGCAACATAACCTTACAGTACTGGAATCCTGGGTTGAACTGCCACCAAAGACAACATCTGCAAGGAATTATGTTCTCCCTGTGTTTGCACGGCTTTCCTCTGGGTACTCTGCTATCCTACTACACCACAAAGACGCAACGATAGGGTATTTAGATAGTGAACCCCATTAAAACAGTAATTATGTTGTCTTAAAAGTGCTACGGAATTAATGGCACTATACAATTAAAATATATAAGTAATCGATACACATCTTTAGATACAAGCAGTTTTTATTTTGTCCAATGCATCTAAAACAAATCAACTTCCTCTCCGGACATCACGCCAGCCTTTCTAGAAAACACCGGCGATTGTCTAACATCATGTCCTCACTATATCAGAAACTGAACCTGTCAAAGACTGAACTCCTTGTGTTTCCTCCTGCTACTAATGTACGTATACCAGACACTGCCATTTCCGTGTGTGGTTCCACTATTACTCCCCAGCAACATGCCCGCTGTCTTGGGGTCATACTTCGAGCTTTCATTCACCCCCCCACATCCAATCACTGGCTCACTCTTGTTATCTGCATCTCAAAAACATTTCTAGAATTCGACCTTTTCTTATCTTTGACTCTGCAAAAACTCTTAGGCTATGTGCACACGCTGCAGATTCACCTGCGGGTTTTTCTGCGCGGATCCGCAGGTAAAACCGCAGGTAAAGTGACCTGCGGTTTTCCTGCAGATTAGCCTGCGGTTTTGCCCTTCGGTTTCACACCTCTACTATGTTAAAGGTGTGAAACCGCTGTGGAATCCGCCCAAACAATTGACATGCTGCGGTTTGTAAACCGCAGCAAAACCGAGCGGAAAAAAACGCAGCATGAGCACAGCGGTTTTGAAACGCCATAGGATAACATGGTACTGTACCATGTCTGCGGAACTGCTGCGTTTACGCAGGGCCAAAACCGCTGCGGAAACGCAGCAGAATCCGCAACGTGTGCACATAGCCTTACTGTTTCTCATTCATTCTCGTCTGGACTACTGTAACTCTTCTAATCGGTCTCCCTCTTACCAAACTTTCCCCTCTCCACTCTGTCTTGAATGCTGCAGCCAGGATCATATTCCTCGCCAATCGTTACACCGATGCCTCTACCTTGTGCCATTATTAGAACAAAACCGTTGGCACAACCCTGGTAAACGGAGGTGGTGCACAAGTAGGATCCCAATCCGTGAACTTCAATTTAAATAGACTTGGCACACACCAAAAAGATTCTGATGCAGAAAGGTGGTTTTAATGAATTGCAGTACATACATACAGACGTTTCGGTCTAGGACCTTCATCAATGTACAATAAGTTGTACTGTGAGCTCTTAGTGACCGGGCTTTAAGGGAGACACCAATACTGCAAGGAGGCACCTGCGGCCGTCCCACGTGGTTCTATATAACAAGTAGACGCAGTATCCACCGCGAATCCAGTATCTACCTTGTGCCAGTCATTACACTGGCTACCCATCCACTCCAGAATCCAGTACAAACTTATTGCCCTCACCCACAAAGCACTCCATAGCTCAACACCACCCTACATTTCCTCCCTTGTTTCAGTCTACCACCCTACCTGTGCCCTCCGTTCTGATGACCTGAGGTTTGCATCCTCAATAATCAGAACCTCCCACTCCCGTCTCCAAGACTATACACGTGCTGCGCCAATTCTTTGGAATGCACTTCCCAGGTCAATACGAGCAGTCCCCAATCCCTACAATTTTAAGCGTGCCCTGAAAACTCATTTATTCAGACTGGCCTACCGCCTCAACACATTAACCTAACTATCCCAGTGTGGCACAGTCAAAAGTTTTACCATAACCAGGTTCCCCGCATCATGTTCCCACATGCTTTATGCATCCATTAGCCCTCTGCGTCTGTACTGTTACACACTTAACATTATGGCTGGTCCAAACAATCAGGGCAATTGTTACCACCCACCTTTCGTGTCTCCCTATTATTTTCCTCATAGACTGTAAGCTTGTGAGCAGGGCCCTCATTCCTCTTGGTATCTGTTATGATCTATGTGATTGTTATACTGTAATGTCTATTGTCTGTACAAGTCCCCTCTGAAATGTAAGTGCTGTGGAATATGTCAGCGCCATAGAAAAAAAAATATATTATTATAACTCCCAAATTGTGAGACTTCCTCCTACCTCTAAGTATCTCCATAGTAACAGACTGTAAACTGTATCGTCTGATCCTACAATCATATTGCTATTAGTTTCCTACGTCTTCATAATATATATTTGGTAAGTTAGGAAGTAAAATATGGAAGGTAATATACAGACTATACAGATGTTGTATAGTCTTATACAGTCCGATTGCAGCTCAGAAAACAAGGATTATTTTTATTATGACTATCTGCAAAATTGCTTTATTGTTACACACAATAATTCCCGTTCATGTAATTATTTAAATACTGGACAATCCCCGTACTGGTCATTTCAAGTGTGTGCATGAGAAATGGTACTGTCACACTAAGCGATGTACCAGCGATATGAAGCGGCCAGGATCGCTGGTACATCGCTAAGTGGTCGCTAGTGAGCTGCCACACAGGCAGATCTCACCAGCGACATCGCAGGGGTCGGTACTTACGTGTCAGACAAGGTGATCCAGACGTCCTCCCGCCCGCCTCCACGCGTCGCTCGTCGTCACAGCAGGAAGCTGACGACGAGAAACAGTCCTGGACGTTCTCGCGCGATCAGCGATAACCAGCGGGGGAGCCGTCGGAGGCAAGTATCAGACATAGCGATATCGCTATAACTAGAGTTGAGCGACATTGGTCGGATCGGGTTTCATAAAACAAAATTTGTTTCAGATGAAACTGGTCCGATTAGGGCAAAAAAAGTCGGAGTTTCGTCCGAAACCCGCCCCCAATGCAAGTCAATGGGGAATAAAAGTCAGCATTGAGTGGATCTATTGGGGGTCGGGTTTCGGACGAAACTCCGACTTTTTTTGCCCTAATCGGACCAGTTTCATCTGAAACAAATTTTGTTTCATGAAACCCGATCCGACCAAAGTCGCTCAACTCTAGCTATAACGTCACAAAAACCAGTGACGTTATAGCGATATTGCTAGCGATATCGCTTAGTGTGACAGGCCCTAAACACCACCATTTTTATTATAGAACTTGTATTTTTCACCAGTTTTTCCAATACAGACTTCATCTCTAGTTTTCAGCTGCCTCTGATCTAGTGTGTGAAGATGACCTGATCTGTTTCCTCTATACACAGATGCAGAGATTACTACTCTGTCTATGTATAATTATACAACAGTACTGAGCAGTGTAGTTCTGAATCCATCTCTACGGTGAGGGGGGAGACAGAAGACAATTTGTCCTAGCCTATTTCACGCTGATCCTATCCTCTCCAGCTGTACTCTGACCACCAGTAAACTGGTAGTCCATCTTGTTATGACTAAAGATTTTGAAGACTTTTTTCAGTGGAGGAGTTCAAGAAGCAAGTAGAGAGTCACTTTGTCCAGGGCTGTGGAGTTGGTGTCATGGAAGTTGAAGAGTAGGAGGTTTGGCTTAAGGGCCTGTCACACTAAGCGATATCGCTATAACGTCACTGGTTTTTTTGACATTATAGCGATATTGCTAGCGATATCGCTATGTCTGATACTTACCTCCGACCGCTCCTCCGCTGGTTATCGCTGATCGCGCGAGAACGTCCTGGTCCTCTTCTCGTCTGCTTCCTGCTGTGGAGACGAGCGACGCGTGGACGTGGGCGGGAGGACGTCAGGATCGCCTCGTCTGACAGGTAAGTAGCGACCCCCGTCCCCAGCGATGTCGCTGGTGAGATCTGCCTGTGTGGCAGCTCACTAGCGACCACTTAGAGATTTACCAGCGATCCTGACCGCGTCATATCGCTGGTACATCGCTAAGTGTGACAGCACCTTTACTGACTCCACAGCCCTGACTGGCATAGTGCTGTCAAGAGAGGAGAGAATAAAGCTTTTTTTTTTTTTTTTTTTTTATTATTATTTCATTGGCGTCAAACATTGAGATAGAAAAGGGGTTGTCCTAGCAGTGACCAATCCTTTTAACTTCATTTAACCAATCTTTTTGCAAAACAATTTTTGTGCATGAAACAGTCTCTTGAGTTTCATGAGCATCTGTCTTAACCTTTTCCTTCAGAATTTGCTGATCTAATTCAGAACTCATTCCTCCAACACAGATGTAGAAAAGCAGGCCCAAACCATGTTATTACAACCATATTTCACAGATGTGTGAACAACAAGCTTTAGTTCAGCGCTTTTTCTCTCTAAACATAATGCTTCTTATTTTAACCAAAAAGCTCTATTTTGGTCACAACCATCCACAAAAGATTTATCCAACAGCGTTCTGGCTTGTCCAGGTGATCTTTAGAAAACTGCACATGGGCACCAATGTTCTCTTGGGAGAGCTGCAGCTTTTTCCTTGTAATCCTACCATGAACATCATTGCTAATTGATATCATCTTGATTGTGGACTCAGGAACAGTAAAAAAGCTAACGTGAGAGACCTTTAGTTGCTTAGAGGTTACCTTGGGTTCCTTTGAGGCCTTGCAGACAATTATTTGCCTTGCTCTTGGAGTGATCTTTGTTGGTCAATCGCAGATTGGTGGAGAATAAACTCTTTAGAGACTTGTTTTATAACCTTTTCTAGCCTGCTGAGCATCAACAACTCTTTCGGAGGGCCTCAGAAATCTCCTTAGCTCATGCCATGATACACTTTCACAAAAATGTGTGGTGTGAAGAGTAGTCTTTGATAGATATTTTTTCTTTAAATAAATCAAGCCCAATCACATTATTTCCACAGCCTGTTGATAGAAAACACCAAACTCCCGATAGCACATTGATGTGATATTGGATTATTTTCCTAATTAAAAAAGACAGTATAATATTTGACATTTTCATTTGATTCTTTATCTACTTTTGGGGATTGTGTGAAAATCTGGAGTTAGAGGTTAAATTTATGCAAAAATAAGGGAAATGCTGAAGGATTTACAAGCTTTCAAGCACCTCTATACTCCACAGAGAGGGAGGAAGAATGAGGCATACCCATTACAGGGAGAGAACGGGCAGATTGAGCTGAAACGTGAAGTAATGGTTTTACCTCACAAGTGCTGGATTCAGTCACACAGCTCAGAACATTTCTAGCTGTATAGTGTCCTCCATTCTGCAGTTTGTCTCAGCTGCTACAGAGAGCAGGAATGCTTCTTGTCTCTGTGTGTACCCGTGTATGGGAGACATAGCAGATAGATGGAGACTACCACCTCCAACTGAAATGGGCGCATTCAAATGGCGAATAATTTGGACCGCAATGCTCGGACTAGTCACAGCTCTCCCGATCTGAGCGTGACAGCTGCATAGAAAGATATAAACCTGTCACACTTGGTCGTGACAGCCTCCAGTCAGCCCATCCAATTTAAATGACCATGTAATAGCACCCTAAGGCCGAGATTACACATACGAGAAACACGGCCGAGTCTCGCATGTTAATACTCGGCACTGCCGCTGACACTCAGGAGCGGAGTGTCCGGCTACATGTATTGCTATGCGGCTGCACGCTAAGATCCAAGTGCCGGGTATTAACACGTGAGACTCGGCCGAGTTTCTCGCATGTGTGATACTGGCCTTAGATTAAAAAAAAAAAAAAATCTGCATAGGAGAAAACTAGAGAAAACTGCAAGATCCTAGTTATATATAAATGACCAGAAATGGTGTTATTGCTCACGCCCACAAAGACAGGCCAATTCTGATAAACTACCTGAAACAAATTCACTTGCACTATACAAGTCTGCTTTTAGGTGGCAACTTGTAAAACGCAGATTAAAAAAAAAAAAAAAAAAAAAAGAATAAGCCTCTGCCAAATACCTCTGGCAGCAGATTACCACAAAAAAGGATCAAGCATTAGAAGTCAACGTGCCCAAAACATGGGAGTTGTGACGCCCTCCTGCACATAGATGCCCTCATTGGATCTACAGTACAGTAATTCCCACCAGATTTGAAGGGGTCGGCCAACATTAAATATAAAAAAAAAAAAAGTATGTGGGGGGGGAGGAATTCTACTTAAATAACTTATCGACTCCCTAGATCCACAGATCAAACCAGAAGAACTTATCAACATGACGGTATCAATAAGCATATAAGGATCAGGCTAGAGAGCGCTATAATGATGAAGTCTAAGGGTGTGTGCACACGCTGCGGTTCTGCTGCGGATTTGGCCGCTGTGGTGTACAGTACCATAATATCCTATGGATATTAAAAACCGCAGTGCAGACGGTGCGGATTTTTCCACGCGGTTTCAAAACCGCAGAAAGAATTGACATGTCAATTCTTTCTGCGGATTCCGCTGCGGTTTGCCATCTCCTCCATTGTAGAGGTGAAAAACCGCAGGGCAAAACCGCACCGTGTGCACGTACCCTAACTCGTGCGATAGAGACTAGCAGCCGTGGGCTTGTTAACAAAGATGCTTACCTTTCCCATATACCCGGCTGATCTATGGTAAAGCCGCGGAGACCAGGAGTGGCTCGTGTCGTGGACCCTGGGCCAGAAAGTTTGACAACTTACAAGACCACTGACCAGCAGCGCAGCCCCAGTACCGGGTGCAGCCAACACCTGACGGCGGTGTATACAGATAATGCACAGTAACAAGCCCCCCCTGCAGCCTTCACAAGGTCACGTGGGAGTCTTTAATAACAGCAATGACAAGGATGGGAGATGGCATTCATTCAGCCAATGTGTGCTCCCATTCTGAGAGGTCTGCCAGCAGCTCCTGGGGCAGCACTCGGCATTCCTATGCTGCCAGTGCACGGGCCTTCTGCCCTGGCAATGCCCCTCGGCTGCTGGGTGGAGGGCACTGCTAGCAGCCAGTGTCAGCCATGTTGGAGAATTTACAAACCTGCAGCAGCCCTGGAGAAGGAGACGGGAGGGGGAGGGGGCCGCAGACAAAGGAAGCCCGAGCCACAGACCACACTCCCCTGGATCCCCGCCTCATGTGTCTGCTGCCTCCCACACGCGGGAGTGACATCACACCGCGAGGATCCCGCCGGGAAACAATGGCGCTCTGACGTCACACCCTCGCCAGCGTGACGTCACTGACCGGAGGGGAACACAGGGACAAAGGCCCGGGGGCCACAGCAGCCCTTACCTTCACGGGGCTCTTCCCTCCCGGTGCCGCCCCCTCCGCCTTTGTCAGACGCCGGGATTTTGTGGCAGCGCAGCTCTCGCCTCACTGTCCGCTCCCTGCGAACTTCTTCCAAGCCCTCCGCTCAGACGCCCCCTCCCCCTTTCACACACTGCCAGATTTAGAGCTGGCTGCCCGTACACACTGCCGTGTATCTCCTGCAAGGACCAGGCCTCGCCTTCCTGCCAAATAATGATTCCATCAGAGTGGGCCCCTCCTCTCTGTGTTGGTGCAGGAGCGAGCTACGCGCACGCGCACTGGGAGCCCGCTCTCCGCCGCGGTACGGCTCAAATGCGCATGTGCGGCCAGAGAGCGCGTTTGTTAAACGGGGGAATCCTAGAACGGCGTTTGGTCACGTGCGGCGGCAGTTTGTAATCGTCTGTGGTGATGAGTGGCAGCTGCTGACGGTCGCTGCAGGCGCGGAGGGATGGCTGAGGCCTTCACCAGCCTTTCTAGAGAGTTGTAGGTCATGTTGCCCTGCCCTCTATGTAGAATGGCCAATAGCCAGACAGTGGAGGCCATTAGGTGATACATTATGCTGGTGTTTGTGGTGTTTTAAACTACGTTAAAGCTGTGTACCCATGTAAGCGGTTTTTCCAGGTAAAAACGCTTCAAAGTCGCTTACAAGAAGCAGCCCATTCTTTTTAATGAATTCCGCAATTTTTGTGCACATGATGCATTTTTACCGCAAAAAAAAACAGCATGTTCATTAAGTTTGCGGAAAAATCTGCATTTCTAGCTATATTCTATGAGCAGGAAGACACTCCTGTAAAAAACGCATTAAAAAACACGCGTTTTTCCTGGGAAGAAGTCTTTTTTTCTGCATATGTTGGCTAAAGGAAAACTCGGCAGGATTTCACCTCCAGAACTGTTTATACGCACATGTAGCTTTTTAAAAGACAAGTCCAGCAAAACCTTTATCTGGCCGCTCTGTTACTGAGAAATAAGGATTTGACTTGATATGCAAATGAGGATGAAGTGCTTCTGGCACGTGGAAGCACTTCCCAAGCCTCTGCTCTCGCTAGTTCTATACCCTCATCTGGCTCTGCCTGTCCTGCTTTTCTGTGTGACTACAAGCACAGCAGCCACAGGAGTAGCCATGAGCGAACCCATCGCTGTTCGGGTTCGACAAACATACAGTAAAAAATTATGTTTGGGTCTGAACTTGACCTCGAAAGCAATGGAGACCCGAACTTGGTGCTTTAAATTGGCTGTAAAATAGTGGGATGCAAGAGAAGGCTAAATTGGGGGTAAGAGCAGGATAATTGCTCTGCAAAAAAAAAAAAAAAGGGATTAGAGAAAGTACGTAAAGGGAATCTATAACCCCCTGCAAGGCATATAACCTATTAATATAGGCATACAGGTGATAGAAATGTTCCTGTATGCCTCATATTTACGTCCCTGCACTCCGCAATAGCGCAATTATACAGTACCCATTCCGCCCTTCTATTGACATTGGCTTCAGTATTCTGCGCAGACCTGGATGGAGAAAAGGAGCTCTCCCCACTTCCTTCCTTCCTGCATAGATAGGAACCATGGCATTGCAAACATAATAAGAGATGAAAAGTGAGATGAGACAAGGATAGTATTAACCCATTTATGACATATGACGTACTATCCAGTCCAGGTGACCCGGGCCCATATGACCGTGGACGGGATAGTATGTCATCGCGATCAGCTGCGCTCACGGGGGGAGCGCAGCTGATTATCACAGCTAACATTCGGCACTATATGCCAGGAGCGGTCAGGGAAGAATTGCGCAGGGAGGGGGCTCCCTGCGTGTTTCCCTGACCTGAGACCCTCAGAACAACGCGATGTGATTGTGTTTTTCCGAGGGCCTCCTTCCTGCAGGACCCCGGATCCAATATGGCCACGGGGTCCTGCAGGGAGGTGGCTTCTTAGTGCCTACTGAGAGCAGGCGCTAAGAAGCCTCCTACACTGCCTGTCAGATCACTGATCTGACACAGTGCTCTGCAAAGTGTCAGATCAGCGATCTGATATAATACAGTGATGTCCCACCCTGTGACAAAGTGGAAAAAAAAAAAACGTGTAAAAATATAAAACAAAAATCCTAAATAAAGAAAAATATATATTCCCCAATAAGTACATTTCTTTATGTAAAAAAACAATAAAAGTACACATATTTAGTAGCGCCGCGTCCATAATGACCCGCCCTATAAAACTGTCTCACTAGTTAGCCCATTTAGTGAACCCCTTAAAAATAAAAAGGCAAAAAACAATGCTTTTCATCATACTGCCGGACAAAAAGTGGAATAACACGCAATCAAAAAGACGGATATAAATAAACATGGTACCGCTGAAAACGTCATCTTGTCCTGCAAAAACGAGCCGCCATACAGCATCATCAGCAGAAAAATAGAAAAGTTATAGCTCTCAGAATAAAGCGATGCAAAAATAATTATTTTTTATATACAATAGTTTCTATTGCATAAAAGAGCCAAAACATAAAAAAATATATAATTGATGTATCGCTGTAATCGTACTGACCCGAAGAATAAAATTGCTGTATCAATTTTACCACACGCGGAACGGTATAAACGCCCCCCCCCCCAAAAAAAGAAATTCATGAATTGCTGGTTTTTGTTCTTTCTGCCTCACAAAAATCGAAATAAAAAGCGATCAAAAAAAGTCATGTGCCCAAAAATGGTACCAATAAAAACATCAGCTCGTCCCGCAAAAAATAAGACCTCTCATGACTCTGTGGGCCAAAATATGGAAAAATTACAGCTCTCAAAATGTGGTGATGCAAAAACTATTTTTTGCAATAAAAAGCATCTTTTAGCGTGTGACAGCTGGAAAACATAAAAACCCACTATAAATAGTAAATCAAACCCCCCTTTATCTCCCCCTTAGTTAGGGAAAAATAATAAAATTAAAAAAATGTATTTATTTCCATTTTCCCATTAGGGTTAGGGCTAGGGTTAGGGTTGGGATTAGGGTTAGGGATGTGTTGGGGTTAGGGTTGGAGTTAGAATAGGGGGGTTTCCACTGTTTATGTTAGGAGTCAGATTCCTGCGTTTACTCAGCAGGGATCCAGATCCTCACATTCTGCACTCTCCTATTTTTCCACTGCAGAGGAGATTGCAGAGGAGATTGCCTTGCAGCAAATCTCTCCTGAGGCTAAGTCCTTCTGTCCTCTTACTGGGCATGCTCATGGGATGATCTCCCATTGGAGATCGGGAGTCATGTGCTCAGGTCCCGCTCCAGTTCTCATTGGTCCATCTCAGAGATCGGAAGCGTGCAGAAGGTCCCGGCTGCTATAAAAGGCGCGCATGGCTGTTCCGCCATGCGCTAGTATAGTCATACTTGCTGCTGTGTGTATGAGGATGGATGCATGATTCTGGTGACTGACTCATTTGAAACCCCTTCCCTCTGATATTACGCATGTGAATAGGGACTGAGTTAGTTTCAGCGCCAGCGCTCCTCTGCTTCATCTTGCACAGCTGCTAGCATCCGACATTGCGCTTGCGCCTTGCCTTTGCCATTTGGCGGCAGTGTCCACGCCGCGCTGCAGTAGCAGCCTCCTTTGCGTTCGCAGTTGCAACGCCGCGCACACGGTAGGTCTAGACGGACGTAGTGCCGCCGTCTTGGGCTACTCCTGTGACCATATACCGTGTGTGCGTTTTTTACTGAGTGCTGTGACTACAACAGGCTCAATTACTTGTGTTTGTACTTTTGGCATCTCCGTGAGTTTAACTGAGATTGCTCTGCGCACCTGGGTGGAGTTTAACCCTGTGTGCAATTCCGCCATATTGCCCCTGCCACCACTTAGCAGCGGTTATTTCACCTACTGCACGGTGGACCCCGAGCGGCGAACGCACTTTATTTATAATTTTATTTAGTGTGTTCCGCCGTTCCTAACAGTTTAGGCACATCAGGGGCTCTCCAAACGCGAATGGCATCTGATCTCAATTCCAGCCAATTCTGCGTTGAAAAAGTGAAAAGATGCTCCTTCCCTTCCGAGCTCTGCCATGCGCCAAAACAGTGGTTTACCCCCACATATGGGGTATCAGCATACTCAGGACAAATTGCGCAATAACTCTTGGGGTCCAATTTCTTCTGTTACCCTTAGGAACACAAAAAAATTGGGGGCGAAAATATCATTTTTGTGGAAAAAATATGATTTTTTATTGCTCTATGTTATAAACTTCTGTGATGCACTTGGGGGTTCAAAGTTCTCACCACACATCTAGATAATTTCCATGGGGGGTCTAGTTTCCAAAAAGGGGTCATTTGTGGGGGGTTTCCACTGTTTAGGCACATCAGGGGCTCTCCAAAGGTGACATGGGTCTAATCTCAATTACAGTCAATTTTGCGTTGAAAAAGTCAAACAGCGCTCCTTCCCTTCCGAGCTCTGCCATGCGCCCAAACAGTGGGAAATGTTACTTATTAAGTATTTTGTGTGACATATCTCTGTGACTTAAGGGCATGAAAATTCAAAGTTGGAAAATTGCAAAATTTTCACCAAATTTCTGGGGTTTTTTTCACAAATAAACGCAAGCAATATCAAAGAAATTTTACCACTACCATGAAGTACAATATGTCACGAGAAAACAATGTCAGAATCACCAGGATCCATGGAAGCATTCCAGAGGGGAAGAGTCCTGAGGAGAGAATTTGCATATTCCCAGTGCCTTCTGGGATAAGTGAAGAGTCTCCGCGAGCTCAACGATCACTGGATTTTTGCCGTTGCAGCTGAAAAGAGGAAATCAGTAAACCAGGGGAAGAGTCCTGAGGAGAGAATTTGCATAGTCCCAGTTCCTTCTGGGATAAGTGAAGAGTCTCCACAAGCTCAATGATCACTGAATTTTGGCTCATTTTTCATCGCTTTGAAATCTCTTTAACAATAACAATATGGAAAGGCCAGGAGCCATTTGGTGAGCTGCATTTCTTGCTACATGTTCACAGACTTACCAGTGGAAAAGCCAAACTTCACATGCCACAAATGCAAGCTTGTGTCCCTGTTGGATGAAAAGTTGCAAAATCTCGAGGAGAGGTTAGCTACATTGAAGATCACTAAGGAAGGTGAAGAGTTCTTAGACAGAGCAGAATTATCTCCATGTTACAGAAAGATAAGAAATTTGAAGTGCACCTGAAGAAACAGAGGAATGGAAACGTGACCCAGAGAAGCAGGAGGATCAGGAGGCAGTCAGCGCCCATACTGCTAAGGAACCAGTGCCAGGCTCTTATGCAAGAGAACAATGAAGAAATACATCAGGATAAGACTTTGCCCACAAACAGCAACGTTGTACGCCTTCAGAATCTTCCTGGATGGAGAAAGAAAAATGTTGTGAAGAAGAAACAGAGAGTGGTGGTCATGGGGGATACCCTGTTGAGAGTAATAGAGGCCGCTATCTGCAGACCAGATATAACCTCAAGAGAAGTGTGCTGTCTTCCAGGTGCAAAAATTAAAGATGTGTCTGACAGGATATCAGGACTCTTCAGACCTACAGATGACTACCCATTCATGCTAATACATGTGGGGACAAATGACACAGCAAGAAACGACCTGGAAACCATCTAAAATGACTTTGAAAACTTGGGTAAGAAAGTGAGAGAACTGGCAGCACAGGTGGTCTTCTCTTCCATCCTCCCAGTGGATGGCCATGGAACAAGGAGGTGGAATAAGATTCTGCAGGTGAACAACTGGCTACGTCGATGGTGCCGACAGCAAGGATTTGGATTTCTGAATCACGGAGTGAATTACCTATACGATGGACTACTTGCTAGAGATGGAGTGCACCTTATGAAGACTGGAAAACATGTATTTGGAAGTCTCCTTGCTACACTCATCAGGAGAGCTTTAAACTAGATGTTAGGCGTCGGGTTCCTGTCGCTGCACAGCGGGAATCCTGAGCCTTGCTTCCGGCGGTCTCCCATTCCTCTCCAGCCGCAGAGGAGGCTGCCCAGCAGACTCGTTGGTCTCAGCGCTCTACCCAGACTAGCTCTGTGGCTTTGGTGGCTGCTGCCACCTCTTGTCCAGCTATAGCAATGCATGCTGGTCAGCAGCGAGCTACTCCAGGGACTAAGTCCTCCTTTCGGTCCACTGAGCATGCCCGTGGGACGATCTCTCATTGGAGATTGGAGGTCACATGCTCAGTTCCTTCTCTAACTCAGATTGGACCATCAGAAAGGTCAGGAAGGTCCCGGAAGGACACAGCTATAAATGGTTTGCATGGCCGCTCGGCCATGCGCTAGTATAGACTGCATTATTAGACTATGAGGAGTGAGTGTCGTATGCATGCATGAATGTCTCTGGTGAATGACTCATTAAGAAACCCCTTCCCTTGGTACGCATGTGTTGTGCAGCTGAGCCTGTTAAGCGCCCAGGCTTAGGTGTAGGTAGGACAGAGTCTGAGACAGGAATCAGTGTCCACGGTGCACATGCTCGACACTCCATAGTCAGCGACTATAGTGGCGTCCGCAGGTGTGACGCTGCGCGCTCAGAAGGTCTAGAGGGACTCTGACCCCGTGTCCTTGGGGCAGTGTTCTGTGACCGCTTTCTGTGCGCTCCATGGCCAGGCTCTGTAAGCTAAACAGTCATCGGCATTTATGTTCTGCGGTAGCGTGGCTCTGTGAGTTAACAGAGTTCGCTTCTGTTCACATTGGGTGACGTTAACCCACGTGTGACCTTTTGTACACCGCTTTATAGTTCCGCCATTACTAAGCAGCAGTTTACCACCCCTGCACGGTGGACCCCGGGCTGCGAAAGCACCTTACTATTATTTTATTATTTGGTGCGTTCCGCTAGCCCTAACACTAGAACAATGTGGGATGGGAAGCAAAAGGCCAGAAAAAGCCATACACCTGACAAATGCTATTGAGAACTCTGCTATTAGAAGTGGAAAGGAAGAACAAAGACAAAAGAATCTAAATAATAAAAATATTGGAGAAAGAGGAACTAATCACAAACTAAAATGTTTCTATACTAATGCACAAAGCATGGGCAACAAGCAAGGAGAATTGGAACTACTAACGCAGGAAAAGAAATATGATGTCATTGGAATCACTGAAACTTGGTGGGACAATACACATGATTGGAATACAAGGCTAGAAGGATACAACTTATTTGCTAGAAACAGACTTGATAAACGAGGAGGAGGTGTTGCATTGTATGTTAGAAATGCGCTTATCTGCACAGAGATTGAAGCGTCAGAGACTGGGAGTTCTTTGGATACTGTTTGGGTAAGAATACAAGGACAGAACAATGGAAAGGACACCATTGTAGGCATTTACTACAGGCCGCCTGTGTAAGCTGAAGATATGGATGAACTCTTTATGCATCAAATTGCCAAGTTCTCCAAAAAATATGACATAGTTGTCATGGGAGATTTCAACTATCCTGATATTTGTTGGTAATCTGAGGCAAAAATAACAGGTCAAGGAAATTCTTATCCTCTCTTGTTGACAACTTTATCTTCCAAAAGGGAGGGGAGAAAACAAGGAGTACTGCTACCTTGGATCTAATCCTTATAAACAGGGAGGAAATGGTTGAGGAGGTAAAAGTGGCCCGGACCCTAGGAGGTAGCGACCATGCTATTTTACAATTTTGGATAACTAGAGGAGGAAGACCTGTGAAGACTCAGACGTCAAGGTTAGATTTCAGAAAGGCAGATTTTAAGGGATTCAGAAAGAGAATTGGAGGGATCCAATGGCTGGATATCCTTAAGGACAAAAATGTCCAGGAAGGATGGGAAATCTAGAAAAATGAAATTCTCAAAGCACAATTGTTAACAATTCCGAAAAGAGGGAAGAATAGGAAGCATTTAAGGAAACCATGATGGATGAACACAGAAGTTAAGCACATGCTAAAAAGGAAGAAAGAAATGTTTATAAAATGGAAAGAGGGAGGCATATCTAAAGAAGAATATCGTGCTGTCTACAGAACTTGCAGGGCACAAATCAGATTACTAAAGCTGACAATGAATTGAGGCTTGCAAGAGACGTCAAAAGCAATAATAAAGGATTTTGGGGATATATCAAAAGTAAAAGAAAAGTCAAAGATGCTATAGGATTTTTACAGGATGAAAATGATGAAATGGTAAGACAGTATGGTGAGAAGGCCGAACTTTTAAATTCCAATTTTGCATCTGCTTTCTCTCAGAAAGGAAATGTAACATCAACTGTTCTTCACTGTCCTATTAAGGGAATAGAAGAATCCAGGATATCTATAAGCAGAAAGATAGTGAGGAAACACTTAACTTACCTAAATGAATTCAAGTCTCCAGGTCCAGATGAATTACACCCCAGAGTACTGAAGGAGATAGCAGAAGAAATTTTTGAACCCCTCTCCATAATCTTTGAAAATTCTTGGAGAACAGGAGAAGTCCCAGAAGACTGGAGAAGAGCAAATGTTGTTTCTATCTTCAAAAAGGGGCAGAAGGTGGACTTGTATATCAGGAACGATCTTTGAACAAATTATTAAACAACATGTATGTGTCATGCCTGTCATGCCGGCCTTGCTGCTTGCGCTGCATGATCCCCATTGTCATGCCTCATTGTCCCAAGGTCCGGGTCCCTGCGGGCACCCCGTAGGTCTCAGAGTGTGCACACACACCTCCTGACTGTTGTGCTGCAAGATGCCTGGAGCAGTGTGCACGTGCACTAAACTATCATGCCCGTTATGTCTTATGCAGCAAGACCCCTGGAAGCAGTGTGCACACGCACCTTGTGACTGTTGTGCTGCAAGATGCCTGGAGCAGTGTGCACGCGCCTCATCTCATGGCTGCCTGCCATTTCCAGTGCGCATGTGCATTTTACCTCATGGCTATACGCCATTGCTTTGTGGCCATCCGTCTCTGCTCTGATTCTGCAATCCTCTGTATTCCTGGAGCCCCTGATCATGTGACATTTCCTATGTTCCAGCACTGTCTGATTCTGCAATCCTCTGTATTCCTGGAGCCACTGATCTTGTGACCTTCTCTATGGTCCAGCCCAGTCTGATCTAGCAACGCTCTCTGTGACCCAGGAGGATCTGAACCAGAAGTTCTTCCCTGATCCTGACCCGGAAGTGCAGGTGCTATGGTGCTATATCAGACCACCCCTTCCTATGGTCAGGGCCTGAGTATCGTGTTGTTTCTCTGCATGGCTGCTTGGTCTGCTTGGTCGCTCCCTGTATTCTGTGCCCCTGCACTCTGCCCTGTCGTGCGTCTCTGCACACGCTCTGTGCTTGTACTCTGTCTCTTGTCTCGTGCCATGTCTTGTGTTGTCTTTCGTGCTGTGTTTGTCATTGCTATGCTTTGCCTTGTAGTACTTCCTCTGTTCTCTGCCTTAGCCTGTTTCGCTATGTCTTGCCTAAGCTTTTCCTTGCCTTGTTGTTCGTCCTATGTTCCGTGTCTAGTCTCAAGGCTCCACCTTGACCCGGCTCTGGGCTTCGGCCGACGCTCCGCTGCTAGACTCTGTCCTATGGTGCTCTCTAGCACACTCCCTGACTAGTCTCAAGGCTCCGCCTTGACCCGGCTCTGGGCTTCGGCCTACGCTCCGCTGCTATTTCTATGTCTCTGTCCTGAACTCTGACCCTGGCGTGCCCCTCTGCACGCGCAGGACCTTGCCTTGAGCTCTGCCCCTGGCGTGCCCTCTGCATGCGCAGGACCATGTCTTGAACTCTGTGTCTAGTCTCCGTTTTTCATGCGCTCTTGCACCTCTCGTACCAGGCTTTGCCGTGCTGTCTCGCACACGTCTCTGTCCTGTACCTTTGCCTAGCCCTGCCTTGTGGCTGCGTGCCCTCTTGCACGTGCCTGGTCGCCCCGTGCCCGCCTGTTGTGCCTCAGCCGTGCGGCCTTTAGTCGTGCCCGCCTGTCTGTGCCTCCAGCCGGTGCCCCAGTCGTGGTTTCCGTGCTCCCTTGCACTCATGCTGTTTCTCGCACTGTGCGTTACGTGCTACTCTTGCACAAGTCTTTTGCTTTCCTTGCTCTGTCCTGAACCTTGGCTCTCTGTCGTGTTCTGAGTTCCATGACCTGTCTTGAATCTTTGTCTTGCTTGTACCTGGCTCTGTGCTCTGCTCTTTGTCTTGAACCCTGACCCTGGCGTGCCCCTCTGCACGCGCAGGACATCTGTCCTGAACTTCAAAGCCCAACGTGTTCTCTAGCACGTGTGGAACCTGCCGCTAACCATGTACCCTGGCATGCCTCTTAGCACGGCCAGGACCATTCTTTGCACCGTGTCCCTGGCGTGCCTCTAGCACGCACAGGACCTTGAATCTTGAATCCTGGTGGCTTTCTTAGCGCGCCCAGGACCTTGGACCTTGAACCCTGGCATGTCCCCCATACACGCACCTTGCCTAGTGTGTTTAACCCTGCCTTGCACCTTGCCTTGGACCCTGGCGTGTCCCTAGCACGCACTCTGCCTTGAACTTTGAATTGGACCCTGGCGTGTTCCTTGACACGCACCATGTTTTGAACACTGTCGTGCCTCCTTGCCTGGACCCTGGTTTGCTTGTCGGATGTCCGGATCCTGCCGATCGCCATCAGAAGTCTGGAACCTGATGACCCTGTTGATCGTTGTCTGCTGTCCGGAGTCCGACGTCATCATGCCTTTGCCTGTACCCAGGCATGCCATCTAGCACGTACCATGCCATGGGCCTTGGCGTGCCTTCGCACACACCTTGCTTTGTTTTCCCTGTGTTTTCACGTCTTGCACCTGATGTTACCCTGAAGTTTTCCTTAATGAAGATACCTTGAACTTACGTCTTGTCGTGTCTTGTTTCCTGCACGTCCCTGGTGGTCAGACACTCACTTTGTGTCTTCCTTGAGCTGGCCATCTGGTCTCTGCAGTCGTGGTGGCTCACCCCCTTGGTCTTGTCCCTGACACTCCCTGTATTGGGGGTGGTTCCTTACAAGGTCAGCTCGCCTCAGTGGGTGGGTGCCTCGACCCAGAGGGTCCTCTCTAAAGAAAAGTTGACTCAGCTAAAACTGACTTGTCACAGAATACTCAGGCCATGGACTCCGCTGGTACCTCGGCCACTGTTCTGAAGAAGAATCAGACCTGGACACTGTTCTGGAGAAGAATCAGACCCGGCTCATGTCCTCCGAACTCGCTTGGAAAATGGCGATATCTCGGCCACCGTTCTGATGAAGAATCAGACCCGGCCTATGTCCTCCGAACTCGCTTTGAGAATGGCAGTACCCTCGGCCACTGTTCTAATGAAGAATCAGACCCGGCCCATGTCCTCTGAACTCGCTTGGAAAAATGTGGCAGCCAGAGAAAGAAGACTTCCTTGTCTACTCACAGTCCTCCCCACTGGATCCCCGTGTCTTCGTCTGCGGCTCCTGTATCTGGACCGGTGCAGGTGTCCATTTCAAGATGGCAGATCAACGTTGTTAGGAGTGGCTTGTACTAAAACTCTTGATTTTACCTAAAAAAATTTTTCCTGGCCCTTGTAAAAAGGGACTTAAAGAGGGGGGTACTGTCATGCCTTTCATGCCAGCCATGCTGCTTGCGCTGCATGATCCCCATTGTCATGCCTGTCATGCCTCATTGTCCCCAGGTCCAGGTCCCTGCGGGCGCCCCGCGGGTCTCGCAGTGTGCACACGCACCTCCTGACTGTTGTGCTGCAAGATGCCTGGAGCAGTGTGCACGTGCACTGAACTATCATGCCCGTTATGTCTTATGCAGCAAGACCCCTGGAAGCAGTGTGCACATGCACCTTGTGACTATTGTGCTGCAAGATGCCTGGAGCAGTGTGCACGCGCGCCTCATCTCATGGCTGCCTGCCATTTCCATGTGCGTTTTACCTCATGGCTATACGCCATTGCTGTGTGGCCATCCGTCTCTGCTCTGATTCTGCAATGCTCTGTATTCCTGGAGCCCCTGATCATGTGACCTTTCCTATGTTCCAGCACTGTCTGATTCTGCAATCCTCTGTATTCCTGGAGCCCCTGATCATGTGACCTTCTCTATGGTCCAGCCCAGTCTGATCTAGCAACGCTCTCTATGACCGAGGAGGAACTGAACCGGAAGTCCTTCCCTGGTCCTGACCCGGAAGTGCAGGTGCTATGGTGCTATATCAGACCGCCCCTCCTATGGTCAGGGCCTGAGTATCGTGTTGCTTCCCTGCATGGCTGCTTGGTCGCTCCCTGTATTCTGTGCCCCTGCACTCTGCCCTGTCGTGCGTCTCTGCACATGCTCTGTGCTTGTACTCTGTCTCTTGTCTTGGGCCATGTCTTGTGTTGTCTTTTGTGCTGTGTTTGTCCTTGCTATGCTTTGCCTTGTAGTACTTCCTCTGTTCTCTGCCTTAGCCTGTTTCGCTGTTAGGAGTGGCGGAAGACACTAAAATAAAAATATAAAAAAAGTGCCTTCGCCACTCGGGGTTCACCGTGCGGTAGATGGAACGACCGCTGCTAGGTGGTGGCAGAGCTATAGGTGGTAGAGTGCACAGGTTTAAGTGCATCACCAAGTGCACTGAATAAACTCTGTTGAGCTCACAGAGCTGTAATTATAAATGGTAACACAAAAAGACGCTGAGTCTGTTCAGGACACAGAATCTCAGCGCAACTCACGCGGTATGCGGTCTCCGGAGAAACACAAGGTAGCGATACTAACTCCGTAAGGACCTACCGGAAACGTGTGCAAGGTGTCGCAACCGCGAATGCCACTAGGAGCTGCAACTGCAGCGCGGCTATAGCAGAGCCGCTGCAAAGACACTGCTGACTAGCAGGCGCAATGCTGACGCTTAGGCTGCGGTAGTATGGAGCATAACGCACTGGCGCTTGGCGCTGGGTACTGGCACTAACACAAACACTCACACATGCGTAGTATCAGAGGGTAGGGGTTTCATAATAAGTCAGTCACCAGTCCATGCATCCATCAACAAACATACAGCAGGAGTATGGCTACATCTGCGCATGGCGGAATGGCCATGCGCACTTTTTATAGCACACGGGACCTTCCGGAAATCTCCAAGAGTCCAGGAAGAGCCAATAGGATCCGGAGCGGGACCTGAACACCTCACTCCCGAAGTCCAATAGGAGCTCGTCCCGTGAGCATGCCCAATAGATGGAATAAAGGACTTAGCCTCTGGAGACAGTTGTTGTGAGACAATCTCCTCAGCAATCCCTTCTGCAGCAGATGGGCAAGAGACTGCAGCATGTGAGAATCTGGGTCTCTGTATAGACGTGTCAGAAACCAGATTCCTAACATTACCCCCCCTCCTAGGGCCCCCCCCCTCCCTGAACCTTCCGATCCATCACCCTGTGCCTAGCAGTGGCACAGGGCTCAAACTCGCCTATAGACGAGCTTGGTGTCCTGGTAGGTGACATGGTAACCTGGGACACATGGAAGGTACCAGCGGAGGCAAGGTCACCCGGTTTCAGGAGGGAAATCTGGGAAATGGCAGGAGCAGGAGTGGCCGTGGCACACCGCCGTGTATCGACGGTCGTCGCCCCACTCCGCCTAGAGAGGCTATGCTGAGCACAAGAGGTACATGCCTGAATAAACCTCTTAACATCCCGAGCCCTTTGAGGCCACCAATATGCTCAGGCCAAGCGCTTCGAGACCTGCATGTAGCCTCGGTGGTGAGACGCATTGGACGCATGCTCCCAAGCGAGTACCTGAGCCCTAAGATGAGGAGGGACAAAGGTCTCGACAACCGGCTCAGACTCAGATCATTGCGGGGAGCTGGCTTCCGGAGAAACCGCACATACGTGGTGACAACCGCAAACAGATTCCTGGTCTGAGTCCGTATTAAAATCGGTACGAGACACCTCCATGGGCGCAGGAGGTAGGACCTCAGGCTCAGGTGGCTCCAGCGGCTCGAAAAATTTGGGGAGCGGAGTACCCTTCCGTTTGAGTGAGCACGCTCTAAGCCGCGCTCCGAAAAACGGAGGTCAATGTGCGAGGAGATGGAAATCAACTCTTCCAAGGTCGTAGGAATCTCTCTGGTAGAAAGAGCGTCTTTCACATGCTCTGCTAACCCTTTCCAAAAGACAGGGATAAGGGCCCTATCAGTCCACTCCAACTCGGACGCCAGTGTGCGAAAACGTACGGCATACTGGCTCACCCATAGAGATCCCTGAGTGAGTGCGAGTAGCTGCAGGGAGGTGTCGTGCGTGATCCGTGGACCGAGGAAAACCTACTTGATGGCCATCAGCAGGTGCGCTGCGGTTCGTATATCGGGATCACCACGCTCCCATAACGGCGTTGCCCATTCCAGGGCCTTGCCCGACAGTAGGGATATTATGAATGCCACCTTGGCCCGTTCCGTAGGGAATTGTGCAGCCAGCAGCTCCAAATGGATCGAGCACTGGCTGACAAAACCCCTACAGGAGGCACCATCCCCGGAAAACTTATCAGGCAACAGGAGGCAGGTAACTGTCGGCCCAAGGGTGGAAATCGACAAACGCGCTACTGCATCCGTTAACGCCTGGACAGCAGCATCAGTGGCTTGAGCAGCAGAGAGAGACTTCTCAAGAGCGGCCACCCAGTCGCCAAGCTGCTTAATGCACTGCAGGAGCTGCTGCTGTTCTGCCATCACTAGCCAGACCCTGGCGCTAGTGTAATGTTAGGAGTGGCGGAAGACACTAAAATAAAAATATAAAGGGCCTTCGCCACTCGGGGTCCACTGTGCGGTAGATGGAACGACCGCTGCTAGGTGGTGGCAGAGCTATAGGCGGTAGAGTGCACAGGTTTAAGTGCGTCACCAAGTGCACTGAACAAACTCTGTTGAGCTCACAGAGCTGTAATTATAAATGGTAACACAAAAAGACGCTGAGTCTGTTCAGGACACTGAATCTCAGCGCAACTCACGCGGTATGCGGTCACCGGAGAAACACAAGGTAGCGATACTAACTCCGTAAGGACCTACCGGAAACGTGCAAGACGTCGCAACCTCGAACGCCACTAGGAGCTGCAACTGCAGCGTGGCTATAGCAGAGCCGCTGCAAAGACACTGCTGACTAGCAGGCGCAATGCTGACGCTTAGGCTGCTGTAGTATGGAGCATAACGCGCTGGCGCTGGGTACTGGCACTAACACAAACACTCACACGTGCGTAGTATCAGAGGATAGGTGTTTCATAATAAGTCAGTCACCAGTCCATGCTTCCATCAACAAACATACAGCAGCAGCATGGCTACACTAGCGCATGGCGGAACGGCCATGTGCACTTTTTATAGCGCACGGGACCTTCCGGAAATCTCCAAGAGTCCAGAAAGAGCCAATCGGATCCGGAGCGGGACCTGAACACCTGACTCCCGAAGTCCAATAGGAGCTCGTCCCGTGAGCATACCCAATAGATGGAATAAAGGACTTAGCCTCTGGAGACAGTTGTTGTGAGACAATCGCCTCAGCAATCCCTTCTGCTGCAGCAGATGGGCAAGATACTGCAGTATGTGGGAATCTGGGTTTCTGTCTAGACGTGTCAGAAACCAGATTCCTAACATTCGCTATGTCTTGTCTAAGCTCTTCCTTGCCTTGTTGTTCGTCCTATGTTCCATGTCTAGTCTCAAGGCTCCACCTTGACCCGGCTCTGGGCTTCGGCCTACGCCCCGCTGCTAGACTCTGTCCTATAGTGCTCTCTAGCACACTCCCTGACTAGTCTCAAGGCTCCACCTTGACCCGGCTCTGGGCTTCGGTCTACGCTCCGCTGCTAGTTCTATGTCTCTGTCCTTAACTCTGCCCTTGGCGTGCCCCTCTGCACGCGCAGGACCTTGCCTTGAACTCTGCCCCTGGTGTGCCCTCTGCATGCGCAGGACCATGTCTTGAACTCTGTGTCTAGTCTCCGTTTTTTGTGCGCTCTTGCACCTCTCGTACCAGGCTTTGCCGTGCCTTCTCGCACGCGTCTCTGTCCTGTACCTTTGCCTAGCCCTGCCTTATAGCTGCGTGCCCTCTTGCACGCGCCTTGTCGACCCGTGCCCGCCTGTTGTGCGTTAGCCTGCCGCCTCTAGTCGTGCCCGCCTGTGTGCCTCAGCCGTGCTCGCCGTCCAGTGCTATTGTGGTTCCGCCTGTCTGTGCCTCAGTCGTGCCGCCTCTAGTCGTGCCAGCCTGTCTGTGCCTTCAGCCGGTACCGCCTGCCGGTGCCCCAGTCGTGGTTTCCGTGCTCACTTGCACTCACGCTGTTTCTCGCACTGTGCGTTTTCGTGCTACTCTTGCACAAGTCTTTTGCTTTCCTTGCTCTGTCCTGAACCTTGGCTCTCTGTCGTGTTCTGAGTTCCATGACCAGTCTTGAATCTTTGTCTTGCTTGTACCTGGCTCTGTGCTCTGCTCTTTGTCTTGAACCCTGACCCTGGCGTGCCCCTCTGCACGCGCAGGACATCTGTCCTGAACTTCAAAGCCCAACGTGTTCTCTAGCACGAGTGGAACCTGCCGCTAACCATGTACCCTGGCGTGCCTCTTAGCACGGCCAGGACCATTCTTTGGACCGTGCCCCTGGCGTGCCTCTAGCACATGCAGGACCTTGAATCTTGAATCCTGGCGGCTTCCTTAGCGTGCCCAGGACCTTGGACCTTGAACCCTGGCATGTCCCCTATACAAGCACCTTGCCTAGTGTGTTTAACCCTGCCTTGCACCTTGCCTTGGACCCTGGCGTGTCCCTAGCACGCACTCTGCCTTGAACTTTGAATTGAATCCTGGCGTGTTCCTTGACACGCACCATGTTTTGAACACTGTCGTGCCTCCTTGCCTGGACCCTGGTTTGCTTGCCGGATGTTCGGATCCTGCCGATCGCCATCAGAAGTCCGGAACCTGATGACCCTGTTGATCGTTGCCTGATGTCCGGAGTCCGACGTCATCATGCCTTTGCCTGTACCCAGGCATGCAATCTAGCACGTACAATGCCTTGGACCTTGGCGTTCCCACGCACGCACCTTGCTGTGTTTTCCCTGTGTTTTCACGTCTTGTACCTGATGTTACCCTGAAGTTTTCCTTAATGAAGATACCTTGAACTTACGTCTTGTCGTATCTTGTTTCCTGCACATCCCTGGTCGTCAGACACTCACTTTGTGTCTCCTTGAGCCGGCCGTCTGGTCTCAGCTGTCGTGGTAGCTCACCCCCTTGGTCTTGCCCCTGACACTCCCTGTAAAGGGGGTGGTTCCCCACAGGGTCAGCTCGCCCTCGGTGGGTGGGTGGCATGACCCAGAGGGTCCACTCTAAAGAAAAGTCGACTCAGCTGAAATTGACTCATTACAGTATGCAAGTACCTGGATAAGAATGAAGTGATTAAACAGAGTCAGCATGGGTTTGTAACTAATAAGTCATGTCAGACTAACTTAATTTCCTTCTATGACAGAATCACTGATTGGGTGGATCAGGGAAATGCTGTAGATATAGTATATCTTGACTTCAGCAGAGCATTTGACAAAGTATCTCACACAATCCTTACTGAAAAAATGGCTAAGTATGGAATGGACAAGGCAACTGTTAAGTGGATTCATAACTGGCTTGATGATGGGACCCAAAGAGTGGTCGTAAATGGCTGCACATCCAGTTGGAAGAATGTCTCAAGTGGGGTACCACAGGGCTCTGTCCTGGGCCCTGTATTCTTCAACATCTTTATCAACGATTTAGATGAAGGAATTGAGGATAAACTGACTAAATTTGCTGTTGTTGACACAAAGCTAGGAGGGATAGCTAATACTAGAGAGGAGAGAGAGAGAGGATTCAAAAATATATAAATAAACTGGAGCAGTGGGCAGCAACTAACAGAATGGTTTTTAACATGGAAAAATGCAAAGTACTACATCTGGGCAATAAAAATGAAAAAAGCATATACAGAATGGAAGGAATAGGACTAAGCAACAGCACATGTGAAAAATACGGGTATACTAATAGATCACAGACTGAATATGAGTCATCAGTGTGATGCAGCAGCAAAAAAGGCAAATGCAATTCTAGGATGTATTAACAGAAGCATACAGTCTAGATCACGTGAAGTCATTATTGCCCTCTACTCCTATTTGATCAGACCTCATCTGGAATACTATGTCCAGTTTTGGGCACCACATTTTAAAAAAGACATCAACAAACTGGAGCATGTTCAGAAAAGAGCGACCAGAATGGTGACCAATCTGCAAACCATGTCCTATGAGGAAAGGTTGCAGGATTTTGCAATGTTTAGCTTGCAAAAAAGAAGATTGAGAGGAGACTTAATAGCTGTCTGCAAATATCTGAAGGGTTGTCACATTGTAGAAGGATCATCTTTACTCTCATTTGCACAAAGAAAGACTAGAAGAAATGGGATGAAACTGAATATAAGGAGATAGATTAGATATTAGAAAAAACTTTTTGACAGTTAGGGTGATCAATGAGTGGAACAGGCTGCCATGAGAGGTGGCGAGTTCTCCTTCAATAGAAGTCTTCAAACAGAGGCTAGACAGACATCTTTCTGGGATGATTTAGTGAATCCTGCTTTGAGCAGGTGGTTGGACCAGATGGCCAAGGAGGTGCCTTACAACTCAACCATTCTATGATTCTTGAAAAGACCCGCAGATGTGCTAACTGTATGTCACTATGATATTTTAGGCTCAATTTGCCTGTCCTCTTCAGTTCGCAGCTGCTAAGCAGTTTGAGACCAGGCAAGTACCGGCATGTGGGACTGGCTGAGGATCCCTGGTCCCGTTGATGTTTTTTTCAAAGCTTTCCCTGCCGAGTTTATTCCTCTTGAAAAGACCCGCAGAGGTGCTAACTGTCTGTCACCAGTCATTCTAGACTAAATTTGCCTGCCCTTGCCAGGTCACAGCTGCTAAGGAGCTTGAGGCCGGGCAAGTACATACAAGGGGCACCTGCTGGGAATCCCTGGTCCTGTAGATCAGGGTTCCCCAACTCCAGTCCTCAAGGCCCACCAACAGGTCATGTTTTCAGGATTTCCTTAGTATTGCCCAGGTGATAATTGCTTCACCTGTATAATACAAGGGAAATCCTGAAAACATGACCTGTTGGTGGGCCTTGAGGACTGGAGTTGGGGAACCCTGCCGTAGATGATTTTTAAAAGCTTTCCCTTCCAAGTTTATTCCTCTTGAAAAGACCTGCAGAGGGGCTAACTGTCTGTCATTGCCCAATCTAGGCTGAATTTGCTTACTCTTGTCAGGTTGTAGCCGCTATGCAGATTGAGGTCAGGCAAGTACCTGCATGGGGCACCGGATGGTAATCCCTGGTCATGTTGATATTTTTTTCAAAGCTTTCCCTTATGAGTTTTTTCCTCTTGAAAAGACCCGCTGAGGTGCTAACAGTTTGTTGCTGGTCATTCTAGACTGAATTTGCCTGCCTTCATCAGATTGCAGCCACTAAGCAGCTTGAAGCCGGGTGAGGACTGGCTAGGAATTCCTAGTCCTGTTGATGTTTTTTTCAAAGCTTTCCCTTCCAAATTTATTCCTCTTGAAAAGACCCGCATAGGTGCTAACCATCTGTCACCGGCCATTCTAGTCTGAATTTGCTATCCTTTGTCAGGTCGCAGCTGCTAAGAAGCTTGAGGCTGGACGAGTACCTGCATGGGGCACCGGCTGGGAATCCCTGGTAGAGTTGATGTTTTTTTCAAAGCTTTCCCTTACAAGTTTTTTCTCTAGAAAAGACCCGCATAGGAGCTAACTCTCTCACACTGGCCATTCTAGGCTAAATTTGGCTGCCCTCGTCAGGTCACAGCTGCAAAGTAGCTTGAGGCCTGGCAAGTATCCGTGTGGGGGACTGGCTGGAAATCCTTGGTCCAAACCATGTTTGTTTCAAACCTTTCCCTTCCAAGTTTATTCCTCTTGAAAAGACCGCAGAACTGCTCAATGGGTGTCTCTGGCCATTCTAGGATGAATTTTCCTGCCCTTGTCATGTTGCAATAGCTAAGCAGCTTGAGGCCAGGCAAGTTACAACATGGGGGATTGGCTGGGAATCCCTCGTCCAGTCAATGTTTTTTTCAAAGCTTTCCCTTACGAGTTTATTATAGTGGTTTGAAAAAAACACTATATTGTAATCCGAACACTGCTAACTTATTCTTATTATTCAGTTGATTTCCGCAAGTAATGCAGCCCGAACCGCTACACGCACAGACTCCGTTGAGGTGTCGTTTCGAAGCCAGCGTCCATGAGTGATGTGCTAAGTATTTTTCGTGTCGATCGGATTTGTAGTTTTTGCGCAATTTGCGTTAGAAATTTTTTTTCCCCGTCATTCGAATGCATTGTCTCAATGCTTTTCAATGGGGAAATGTTGCCACAGACAAAACATGCCCTGAGGCGATTGAAATGGCAGTTAAGCTCATTGATATGCGCAGGCAGACCCAGTTACTATGCCAACGCCTACGAACTTCACATGACGCCCCCAGGACACAGATTCTGGCAGATAATATCAGCTCTTGAAGCGAAACCCACAGCACAAATGCAAATCTAGCTTCATCACATGACGCACGCCCCTGAGAGAGAATGTGCGCCAAAGTGGATTTAGAAGGCCAGTGAGCCAAACTAGCTCTTAAAAGGCCGACGCGCCTAAGTGATTCTTAAAGGGCCGGCGCACCAAAGTGAGTCTTAAAGGGCCGGCGTGCCAAATCGAAAGCTGAGTGACCCCAGGCTCCAAATCGGAGGCTGAGCCACCCCAGCCTCCAAATCGGAGGCTGATCGACCCTGGCCTACAAATCGGAGGCTGAGCCACCCTGGCCTCCAAATCGGACACAGAGTGGCCCCGTTCACCAAATCGGACCCAGAGTGGCCCTGCCCACCAAATCGGACCCAGAGTGGCCCCGCCCACAATCGAACCCTGAGGGGCCCCTCCCACCAAATCAGACCCAGAGTGGCCCCGCCCACAATTGAACCCGGAGGGGCCCCGCCCACTAAATCGGACCCTGAGGGGCCCCGCCCACCAAATCGGACCCAGAGTGGCCCCGCCCACCAAATCGGACCCTGAGGGCCCCGCCCACCAAATCAGACCCTGAGGGGCCCCAACCACAAAATCGGACCCTGAGGGCCCCGCTCACCAAATCGGACTCAGAGGGGCCCCGCCCACCAAATCGGACCCAGAGTGGCCCCGCCCACCAAATCGGACCCAGAGGGGCTCCGCCTACACAAAATCAGACCCTAAGGGGCCCCACCCACAAAATCGGACCGAGGGGCCCCGGCCACAAAATCGGACCCTGAGTGGCCCCACTCACAAAATCGGACCCTGAGGGGCCCCGGACACAAAATCGGACCCTGAGGGGCCCCGCTCACCAAATTGGGCCCAGAGTGGCCCCGGCCACCAAATCGGACCCAGAGTGGCCCCGCCCACCAAATCGGACCCAGAGGGGCTCTGCCCACAAAATCAGACCCTAAGGGGCCCCACCCACAAAATCGGACCGAGGGGCCCCGGCCACAAAATCAAACCCTGAGGGGCCCCAACCACAAAATCAGACCCTGAGGGGCCCCAACCACAAAATAAGACCCTGAGGGGCCCCACCCACAAAATCGGACCCTGAGGGGCCCCACCCACAAAATCGGACCCTGAGGGGCTATACCCACAAAATCGGACCCTGAGGGGCCACACCCACAAGATCGGACCCTGAGGGGCCCCGCCCACTAAATCGGACCCTGAGGGGCCACACCCACAAAATCAGACCCTGAGGGGCCCGGCCACAAAATCGGACCCTGAGGGGCCCCGGCCACAAAATCGGACCCTGAGGGGCCCCGGCCACAAAATCGGACTCTGAAGGGCCCCACCCACAAAATCGGACCCTGAGGGGCCCCACCCACAAAATCGGACCCTGAGGGGCTATACCCACAAAATCGGACCCTGAGGGGCCACACCCACAAGATCGGACCCTGAGGGGCCCCACCCACTAAATCGGACCCAGAGTGGCCCCACCCACCAAATCAGAACCTGAGGGGCCCTGCCCACCAAATCGGACCCTGAGGGGCCCCGCCCACCAAATCGGACCCAGAGTGGCCCTGCCCACCAAATTGGACCCAGAGAGGCTCCGCCCACAAAATCAGACCTTAAGGGGCCCCACCCACAAAAAAGGACCTTGAGGGGCCCCGGACACAAATTCAGACCCTGAGGGGCCCCAACCACAAAATCGGACCCTGAGGGGCCCCAGTCACAATATCAGACCCTGAGGGGCCCCAACCACAAAATCAGACCCTGAGGGGCCCGGCCACAATATCGGACCCTGAGGGGCCCCACTCACAAAATCTGACCCTGAGGGGCCCCAACCACAAAATCGGACCCTGAGCGGCCCCACCCACCAAATCGGACTCTGAGGGGCCCCGCCCACCAAATCGGACCCTGAGGGGCCCCGCCCACCAATTCAAGCCCTGAGGAGCCCAGGCTGCCAAATCAGATCCTGAGGGGCGCCACCCACCAAATCAGACCCGGGGGGCCCCACAGGCCAAAGTGACCCCTGAGAGGCACCCACAGTTAAAACGGATCCTGAGTTGAAAGTCTTGCAGGGGCAGCAGTCAAGTCTCTCTTAAAGGGGCAGCCCGGGCACCATTTCAAAGCACTCTCTGTACTTCCTTCAGGAAATACACATCTAGTTCCTCTTGAAAAGGTCTGCAGAGGTGCTAACTGTCTGTCACCAGCAATTCTAGGCTTAATTTGCCTGCCCTCGTCAGGTTGCAGCTGCTAAGCAGTTTGAGGCTTGGGCAAGTACCCGCATGAGGGACCGGCTGGGAATTCTTGGTTCCATGAATGCTTTCTCTTCCAAGTTTATTTATCTTGAAAAGACCCGCCGGGTTTGCTGACCATCCAGCACCTTCCATTCTAGGCTAAATTTTCTTGCACTCTTTAGGTCGCAGCCGCTAAGCAGCTTGAGGCCAGGCAAAGACCCACGTGGGATACAGTTTGGGAATGCCTGGTCCCGTCACTGTTTTTTTTTTTTAAAACTTTCACTTCCGAGTTTATTCCTCTTGAAAAGACCTGCAGTCACCGTCAGTTTTAGGCTGAATTTGCCCCATGTGGGATCGGTTGGGATTCACTTGTCCTGTCAGTATTTTTTCAAAGCTTTCCCTGCCCAGTTTATTCCTTTTGAAAAGACCCGCAGGGGTGCAAACCGTCTGTCACCAGCCTTTCTAGGATGAATTTGCCTGCTCTCGTCAGGTCGCAGCTGCTAAGCAGTTTTAGGCCTGTCAGGCACGGCTGGGAATCCAAGGTCCCGTCAATGTTTTTTTCAAAGCTTTCCCTTCCGAATTTATTCCTCTTGAAAAGACTTGCAGAGGTGCTAACCGTCTGTCACTGACCATTCTAGGCTGAATTTGCCTGCCCTCGCCAGGTTGCAGGAGCAAAGCAGCTTGAGTCTGGGCATGTACAAGCATGGGGGACCCGCTGGGACTGATTTGGGAAGAATGTTTGCATATTATCTTCCTGAAACCCTTTCCTAATCTGATGCTAAGTATAATGATGTGAAATTGCTTGCTTTACCTGATATCATCATTATCAGATAAATGGTTGTGTCTACAGGTGTAGTAGTACTCAGCCACCTCACTCTGTGGAATTAAATGGCTGAGGAACCCCTAACAGGAGCAAGCAACAGTGCTAAGGGAGATGATGAGATGCATGGGAATCATGATTAAGGTGATGCAGTGCAACTGACCAGTACCACAGAGGAAGGTAACTGCCCTGTATATAGCACTGCTCCTGAGGTGGATGGGGAGGTAGAATCCATAGCAGCACCAGCTGATGAGTCTGTGGAAAACTCTGGGGAGACAGCTTACGTAACCGCTGTCACCCACAGTCAGAGTGCCCAGAATGTAGGTAACACTTTGCCTTCTGGACTCTCCTCAGTCAGAGGATTGACTGAACCAGAGGGTTCCCGTGAGGAAGGAACCTTGATGTCACATCTGGCTGCCTCCAGCCTGGTGTTCCAAGCTCCTCTGCACTCAGATGTGAGCCTGAAGGCCTTGAGAGGCCTCGTGCAGGAGCCCACCTCCGAGTTGGTTAAGGAGAGGATATTCTGGGAACGAGGAAGGTTGTACCGGGAGATGGTTCGCAGTAAATCCCAATAGGAGGGATTGAGGGAAAGACGTACCAATATAGGGGTGAGTTGTTGCAGCTTACCCATGGGATTCCACTCGCTGGACACTTGGGGATCAGCAAAACTAAGGCCTGGCTGTCTCAACACTTCTATTGGCCCAAGATGGAGACGATGTGACAAACTCCTGCCGCTCCTGTATCACCTGTCAAAAAGTTGAGGAGCCTTTCCAGAGGATTGCTGTGGTCATTATGGGCCCTCTGGCCGTTCCCAGCGGATCGGGAAAGGAATACATCCTCACTGTGGTAGACTACGCTACCCGGTACCCAGAGGCAGTGGCTAAGTCTTCAACTGGTGGCGGATGCACTGTTGGCCATCTTTTCACAAGTGGGATTTCCCAGGGTGATGCTTACTGACCAGGGGCCCAATTCATGTCTCGCTTAATGGAGGATCTTTGTAAGAAAATGCAGGTGAAGCGTCTGGTATCGAGCGTGTATCACCCCCAAACCAATGGTTTGTGTAAGCGCTTCAATGGTACCCTCAAAGAGATGCTAAAAATGCTGGTTGTGTTCCAAGGGCGTGACTGGGAGCGGTACCTCCCACACCTGCTATTCGCTTATCGAGAGGTTCCGCACGCCACAACGGGGTTCTCCCCCTTCGAGCTCCTGTACGGCAGGCGAGTCCAGGGAACCCTTGGGTTGGTAAGGGAATCCTGGGAAGAATAGTCAAACCCTTCAGAACTGTCCATGGTGGATTATCTCATGCACTTCCGTGACAAGATGCAGACCTTGGTGTATGACAACATGGCGCAGATCCAGGCTGACCAGGAGCACTGGTAGGACCAGAACGCCCGGGATCGGACCAACCAGGTGGGTCAGAAGGTGTGGGTGCTGGTCCCCGTACCAAAGGATAGGCCCGTTCACTGTACACCAACAGCTCAACCCAATCACCTACATGGTCACTATCGACCACGCTTGGGGTAGGCGCAAGGTCTTTCTTGTCAATATGATGAAGGCTCATCAAGAACATGAAGCCTGTGTCCTACCAGTCTGCAACCTGCCCGAGGACAGGGAGGAAGACCCCCTCCTGGACATGCTTGCCCAAGCTAAGTCCTATGGGTCTATAGAGGACATGGAGGTAAGCGCCTCATTAACCGCACCCCAGCGGTCGCAACTGGAAACCGTGCTGGAACACTTCTGGGATGTGCTTTCCCTTCCGAGTTTATTCCTCTTGAAAAGACCCGCAGCGGTGCTTACTGTCTGTCACTGGCCATTCTAGGCTGAATTTCGCAACCTTCGTCAGGTCGCATTCGCTAAGCTTGAGGCCAGGCAAGTACCTGCATAGGGGACTGGCTGGGAATCCTTGGTCACATCGATGTTTATCATCAAAGCTTTCCCTTCCGAGTTTATTCCTCTTGAAAAAACCTGCAGAGGTGCTAACCAACTGTTACCAGCCATTCTAGGCTGAGTTTGCCTGCCCTCGTCAGGTCGCAGCTTAAGGCTGGGCAAGTACCTGCATGGGGGACCGACTGGGAATCCTTGGTCCCATTGATGTTTTTTTCAAAGCTTTCCCTTCTGAGTTTATTCCTCTTGAAAAAACCTCAGAGGTGGTAACTGCCAGTCACTGGCCATTCTAGGCTGAAATTTCCTTCCGTCGCCAGGTCGCAGCTGCTAAGCAGTTTGAGGACAGGCAAGTACCCGCATGTGGGAGTGGCTGGGAATCCCTGGTACCATCGATGTTTTTTCAAAGCTTTCCCTTCCGAGTGTATTCCTCTTGAAAAGACCTGCAGAAGGTGCTAAGTGTCCGTCACTGACCATTCTAGGCTGAATTTCCCTGCCCTTGTCAGGTCGCAGCCGCTAGGCGTTAAGAGCCCGGGCAAGTACTCGCATGGGGGAGCAGCTGGGAATCCCTAGTCCCACCGATGTTTTTTTCAAAGCTTTTTCTTCCGATTTTATTCCCCTTGAAAAGACCCGCAGAGGTGCTAGCTGTCTGTCACTGACAATTGGAGGCTGAATTTGCCTTCCCTTGGCAGGATGCAGCGGCTAAGCACCTTGAGGCCAGGCAAGTACTTGCATGTGGGACCGGCTGGGAATCCCTGTACCTGTTTATGCTTTTTTCAAAACTTTCCCTTCCGAGTTATTTTCACTTGAAAAGACCCGCAGAGGTGCTAAGCATCTGTCACCGGCCATTCTAGGCTGAATTTCCCTTCTCTCGTCAGGTCACAGCCGCTAAGCAGCTTGAGGCCGGTTAAGTACCCACATGAGAGATCGGCTGGGAATCCCTGGTTCCGTAGATGTTTTTTTCAAAGCTTTCCCTCCTGAGTTTATTCATCTTGAAAAGACTCGCAGAGGTGCTAACAATCTGTCACTTGCCATTCTAGACTGAATAAGCCTTCCCTCGTCAGGTTGCAGCTGCTAAGCAGCTTGAGTCTGGGCAAGTACCGGCATGTGGGACCAGATATGAATCCCTGGGCCCTTTGATGTTTTTTTTCAAAGCGTTCCCTTCTGCTTTTATTCCTCTTGAAAAGACCCGCAGTGGTGCTAACTTTCTATCACTGTCCATTCTAGGCTGGATTTGCCTGCACTCGTCACATTGCAGCCACTAAGCAGCATGAGGCTGGGCAAGTACCTGCATGGGGCACTGGCTGGGAATCCCTTGTCCCGTTGATGCTATTTTCAAAGCTTTCCCTTCTGAGTTTATTCTTTTTTAGACCACCTATAGTGTGCGGTACCATGAACAGTGACAAGGGAGGGGAGCTTTTGTCACAGTGTATGGTGGTCAAGATAAGGACATCCCTTTTGTCCATATGCTTGACCACCAGCATGTTGTCGCTGCATTGAGCTCTTTCACCTTTTCTCAGCATTTGCCCAATTAGTGACTTAGGGAGGCCTTGCTGATTTTTTCACATGGTGCCACATTAAACTGTGCCTCTGACAGAGAGGATCTTGAAGAGCGGGATTCTGGTGTAATTTTTATCATTGCAGAGGTGATAACCCTTATCCAGCAGTGGGTGCAGCAATTCCCTCACAAGTTTCCCACTCATTCAGGGGGTTAATCTGGGTGTCCTTACCCTCGTAGACCCTTAATCTGTGGGTGTACCCTGAGGTACTCTCGAACAGTTTGCATAGATTTATTCCGTACTTAGTCCTCTTACTGGGCAGGTATTGTTGGAATTTTAGCCTCCATTTGAAATGAACCAAAGATTCATCTATAGCGATGTCCCTTTGGGGGTTGTACGCCTCAGCAAATTTTCTGTTGAAGTGTTCAACCGCTGGCCGAAATTTATATAGACGATCAAAGTTTGGATTGTCTCGGAGAGGACTCTGTGCATTATCACTATAATGCAAAAATGTTTGTATCGCTTCAAATCGTGTACTTTTCATGGCCATGCGGAATACCAGTGTACTGTAGAGTATATCAGTACTTCAGTATTGCCAAAGCTCTGGTTTTCGGATTATGTCCATATGCAGCACAATTCCCGAAAATGTCATCATCTCTGCTTTATTTATAGGGGTCCATCTGGCGTATGATGACGTGGGATTTTGGGTAAAAAATTGATGGATATACAAGTTTGTCTGGGCTGCCATAATATTTATTATTTCCTTACTGAAAAAGAATTTGAGGAAGTCAATTTCAGTGAGACCAGTGGTGTCAAACTGGATTTTTGAGCTGCCGATGAAATCTGGAATGACAGGCTGATAATTTTCATGGGGTGCAATCCATATGGGGGGTGCAATCCATATGGGATCAATTGCTGCAAGAGTTGCCTTGGTCCTAGAGCTCCTTGCTGGGGGTCCTTCCTCACTAGATGAGGAGGAGGAGGAATAGATGAATGTGGGATCTTCCTCACTGGTTGAATCCGTGTTGAAGGCTAAGAAGGCGTATGCCTCCTTGTCACGGATGTGGTTTGTGGAACCACTGTGCCACGGACCACGAAGAGCCTGGGGGGGCATAACTAAGCAAACACTGCACTGTTCACTACAGCCTCTGATGGTGAGGTTAGACTTGGCTCCCGATGAATGCCAGGTGCCACTCCAGGGCAGACCAATGGTCGCGCAGCAGCTGGACCCAGAAGGACAGACTGGATGTAGCAGCAGGCAGAGTTTGTATCAGAGTGCTGTAGGTAGAGTTCAAATCAGAGTGCAGCAGAACAAGTTCATATCAGAGTGCAGCAGAGTTTGTGTCAGAGTTCAGCAGACAGAGTCTGCATCAGAGTGCAGCGGGCAGGGTTTGCACTAGAGTGCAGAAGGCAGGGATTGCACTAGAGTGCAGCAGGCAGGATTTTCACTAGAGTGCAACAAGCAGGATTTGCACTAGAATGCAGCAGGCAGGATTTTCACCACAGTGCAGCAGGCAGGATTTTCACCACAGTGCAGCAGGCAGGATCTGCACCAGAGTGCAGCAGGCAGGACTTGCACAACATAGACTGCAAACAGGAAGGTTGCTCAGGCAACTCCCCAGTGGGGAGGAAGCAATATATACATAATGTTCCACAGTCATTGGCTGAGGAGTAAATAGCAAGTGCACGTGCTGACTCTTTAAGGGGGGGAGCGTGTGTGCCCTAAGAACATGGGTAGAGGTCCGGCTGGAAGCATGCAGAGTATGGGAAAGGGAAGAACTGTCCACAGCACAGGTGAGTGAAGTGACACGCCGGAAACCCTGCCTGTGCTAAAACTCCTTTGGTGAATAGCGTTTTGACGAATGGGCCATTCCATTTTTCCAAATCCCGGGGATGTGTGTGTAAGTGCTTTTACACATGTAATATATGGGGCTTGTGTATAGCGTACTATTTATTATAAAAAAAACAGAGAGAAAATGGTAGAGAGAAAAAATGTAGAAAAAACAGAAGAAAAAAATGAAATGAAAAATCAGATGTAAAAAAATAAGTTTGTATAAAAAAAATACAGACATTCACTACACTAATGCCTTCCCTATAAATTTACCCAACACAAATAATTCTTTTTTTTACAAAAGAAAAACGGACGTCACCAACAATGTGACGTATGCTCCCCTAGTGCACTACCTAAAACTTTACTCGATGCAAATAATTCTTTTTTTACAAAAGAAAAATGGACGTCACCAACAATGTGACGTATGCTTCCCTAGTGCACTACCTAAAACTTTACTCGATGCAAATTATTTTTTTTACAAAAGAAAAATGGACGTCACCAACAATGTGACGTATGCTCCCCTAATGCATTAGGTAAAAATTTACTCAACACAAATAATTATTTTTTTACAAAATAAAAACCGACGTCATCAACAATGTGACATACGCTCCCCTCCCTTAATGCACATGAAATTACCCAGTGATAGCAGGGTTTTTTTATGCAAAAAAAAAAAAATGCTACCTCTAAAACTATGCTGTATGATTTTTTTTTCTCTGAAACAAGATCGGTTGTCAATATCACTGTGACGTTGGCTACACTACCTCACTATCTCTAAAACTACTCTGTACTAACTTCCATTATTATTATTTTCTAAAAATATCAGACGTCGCTTACACTGCAATGTCTGCAAAGCCTGACTGATTGAATCTGTGGCCAGGAGTCTTTTATAAAGGTGACTATGTAAGACAGCTGTCTTTAATGCGGGTAACGAGTTGATTAGGAGCGTTCAACTGGTCTTTAGCAGCCAGAACTGGTTGGTAGGGGATCAAATATTTATTTCTCACTGCAAAATGCAAATACATTTATATAACTTATACAATGTACCCTTAATGTTATAGACTTTTCATGCTTTTGTCAGTGGGCAAACTTACAAAATCAGCAAAGGATCACATACTTATTTCCCCCACTGTATATGGTAAATAAAGACGCAGCCAGTATAAAGTGTTTTACTTGAAATAAAACAAAACACTTTTTCTTTTTCATTTAAAAATAACAAACACAGTTATACTCACCTAACACATAATTTCACCGAATCTCTCATCTCCTGTAATAAAACAAAAATAAAAAAACAACATTATTCCTCTCCTGTCCGTCGTTCTATCCCACACTGTAATGTATGTCTGGGTATAAATAGTTTTCAACCTGGACGATGCCAAGATGCGACCGTCCAGTCTGAGAACCACTGGTGAATGAGCTGGCTCGGTGACTAGCGGTGATGTTGTACCAAGGGCAACCGGGGGGTAGTTGTGGTGAGTTATTTAAAGGCACAGTACATAGACAGGGTCCACTGAGCAACGGTCGGTGGGCACGCCCGGTCCCTTGTACATAGATATATGAGACCGACACAGTTTTTCCCCACAGGTTACCTCCTCTTCCACTGGTCACCGCAGTCCAGGCAATTAAACCCCGGGAATGCAGCTGTTCTCCAACAGGGAAAAATAACTTTATTTGAACAAAGATGAAGGATGGACGAAAAAACAATTTCAACACTCGCTTCCTGCTCTCTCCCTGACACTTGCTGTGGCCTTACCCACAACGGCCTTAGCAGCCAAAGTTCGCAGTTAGTCCAATTGCTGGCATCTGGGTGCCTGAGACCCCTTCAGTGAAGGCCCTTCCAAAGTATTAGGGGCCTGTGTTGTAATCCTTCAGTCCGTCTGAATCTTTGATCCGGGGCAACAGATCTCTCCCATCTGGGAGTCTGACAGTACTGCCCTGGCCAACGCACTCGAGCTTTCTGACCTGGAAGCAGCAGCTTCCTTTCCCTTGAGGCTGCAAGTCCAGCCTCCTTAATTAAATAATTCTGTCCCTAACTATGTACAGGCATTAAAGGGGAACATCACAATAGCATGAATAGCTCATACTGTAGTGTTATACAAACAGAGCAATTAATTCAAAAACACATACATTACATTACAGTACCTAAAGTGGTGCACAGGGGGTCACATAAAAGGAGAGGAGGGCGCAACTGAGGGGACCTGATACTCCCTTACAATGTTATCGAGGTTACTGCCAATCACTGAGGCTGCATTCCCAGTGAACTGTGGTGACAGAGGCGAGTTCACCGCAGTTCAAATGCAACGCAGTGAAATTCTGTGGTAAACTCGCCTGTGCACCGTGAGACTTTTTCTCTCGGTGCTAGCAGGGATCTCACTGAGTTCACCGCAGTTCATTGGCCCGGCTGGGAATGCAGCTTCAGTCACTGCTAGTCACTGTTGCTACACTTGCTGCAGCTCATTCACCAGTGGCTCTCAAGCCTAGACATCGCATCTTGGCACCGCCAGGTTGAAAACTATTTATCCCCAGACAATGATTACGGCGTGGGACAGAACAACGGACAGGTGAGGGATATTTTTTTTTATTTTTATTTTTTTACAGAAAATAAGGGATTCAGTGGATTTAGATGTTAGGTGCGTATAACTGTGCTTGCTATTTTTTTATAAAAAAGTTTGTGTGTTTTATTTTATTTCAAATAAAAGACTATTCTTGCTGTGTCTTTATTTACAACTATAGGATTAGTAATGGATAGGTGTCTTATAGACGCCTCTCCATTACTAAGCCGTGTGCTTAATGTCACCTGACAATACAAAGGTGACATCAACCCCACGAATATGAACCTCACTTGCAACCACTACAAGGCAAGTTTGAAGAGCCGGGCAAAGCACCAATTGTCACATCTAATACATGCGCCTTTTCTGGGCGACTTCCGGCTGCTATTTTTAGGCTGGGGGGCCAATATCCATGGCTCCTTATCAGCCAGAGAATACCAGTGCCCAGCTGTCTGCTTTAGCAAAGCAAGTTGTCAACAATGGGGGGACCATATGCCGTTTTTTTAAATGATTTATTTAAATAATTAAAAAATATGGCATGAGGACACCTCTATCCTTGATAAACAGCCTTTCTGAAGCTGACAGCTGAGGGTTGCAGGCCCCAACTGTGAGTTTTGCCTGGCTGGTTATCAAAAATACTTTGGAACCCACGTCATTTTTAAATTATTTATTTACAACGCAGGTGTCAGCTGATGGATACTCCCATCAGCCGCTCCTGCTCTCACTGTTATTAGCGGCAGCAGGCATCAGCTGATGAGAGCAGTAGTCCCATTAGCAGGCGCCAGTGACCAGAGGTAAACTTTATACCTCCGATCACAGCTTCTGGCTCATTCTGTCATTTGACAGCATGGGAACCACAGCTGTTTGATCAGCGGTAATGATTTTATCGCCGATCAAAAGCGCTTGACAGCGTGGAAAACACTGGATGTTCGGGCCCCCCCATTCAAGTGAATGGGTTTTGGGTTTAGGTACTATTCTGGTAACCGAACCCAAAGTTTTTGTAACTGTTCGGCTGAACCCCAACATCCAGCTGTCCGCCCATCTATACTGGCAACCAATTTTTCACTCACTTCGGATTTGTTATGTGTGCACAGTAAGTGATTTTCACAACTGGGGCATTTTTCGCCCTTGCACTTTATCACTTCTGATATATCATCCATACACTCCCTATTGCACTTTAGTATTCATTGTGTATTTTTTCTCACATTCACTTAATTTTGTGCACTTCTCTACATTTACGTTCAAATTCACATTAATCACTCTATTTACGGTATATCACATAATGATATGTTTATTTCTTAATCTTTTTTCATTTTGTATATTTTTTTGTATTATTGCTATGCTACAGACAATCTCCAAATTTAAGAAATATTGTGATCAGAAGCTCAATGTCCTCTGATACACCAAGAGGAAGATATCCTTGCAATGAGAAGAGTTGCAAAACCTTCACTCATGTGATGACCACAGACAGGATACAGATCTGCAATGCACAGCAGGACTATAAGATTCTGGAAACATTCATATGTTCTTCTTACAATATGGTGTACTTAATTCTGTGCACTATATGTCTCACTGGGGGGTCTCTATGTGGGAGAAACAGGACAGAAATTGAGAGCAAGGATAAAGTCTCACTGCCACACGATTACAGACAAAAACCTCATCAACCAGTGGCCAAACATTTCTGTAGTCCAGGACACAACATAAACAATATGAAAGTTGTCATATTAACCCCTTAACGACCAGGGGTATTTTTGGTTTTACATTTTCATTTTTCCCTCCCCTTCTTTGCAGAGCCATAACTTTTTCATTTTTCCGTTTATATGGCCATGTGAGGGCTTATTTTTTGCGGGACGAGTTGTACTTTTAAATGACATCATTGGTTTTACCAAATCGTGTACTCGAAAACGGGAAAAAAATTCCAAGTGCGGTGAAATTGCAAAAAAAGTGCAATCCCACACTTGTTTTTTGCTTGGCTTTTTTGTTAGGTTCACTAGATGCTAAATTTGACCTGCCATTATGATTCTCCAGGTCATTACAAGTTCATAGACACCAAACAGATCTATGTCCTCTTTTATCTAAGTGGTGAAAAAAAATTCCAAAGTTTGCTATAAAAAAAAAAAAAAAAAAATTTTGAGCAATTTTCCGAGACCCGTAGCGTCTCCATTTTTCATGATCTGGGGTCGGGTGAGGGCTTATTTTTTCCGTGCCAGACTGACGTTTTTAAAGATACCACTTTTGTGCAGATACGCTCTTTTGATCGCCCGTTATTGCATTTTAATGCAATGTCTTGGTGACCAAAAAAACGTAATTCTGGCGTTTTGAATTTTTTTCTCGCTACGCCGTTTAGCGATCGGGTTAATGCTTTTTTTTTATTGATAGATTGGGCGATTCTGAACGCGGCGATAACTAATATGTGTATGTGGGATTTTTTTTTTACTGTTTTATTTTGATTGGGGCAAAAGGGGGGTGATTTGAACTTTTCGGTTTTTTTAATTTTTTTTTATTTTTAAACATTTTTTTTTTTTACTTTTGGCATGCTTCAATAGCCTCCATAGGAGGCTAGAAGCTTGCGCAACCCGATCGGCTCTGCTACATATGGGCGATGAGCAGATCGCCCATATGTAGCAGATTTACTGCTGTGCTTTCAGCGCCGACCACCGGGTGGCACTGAAAGCCATATGCCTGGAACAACCATAGAGGTCTCATAGAGACCTCTGGTTGTCCAGGCAACATGACGCCGACCCCCGATCACGTGACGGGGTCGGCGATGACGTCATTTCCGGCGGCCGGAAATGCTATTTAAATGCCCGCTGTCAGCTTTGACAGCGGCATTTAACTAGTTAATAGGCGCGGGCGGACGGCGATTCCACTCGCGCCTATTGTGGGCACATGTCAGCTGTTCATAACAGCTGACATGTCCCGGCTTTGATGCGGGCTCAGCACGTTGCACAGTGTATTTGGTCCTGCGGATCCGCAGCAGAATCTTCTGCGTTGTACAGTACCATTCTATCCTATGTAAAATAAAAAAACGCTGTGCACATGCTGCAGAAAAATCCGCAGCAGAAACTCTGCGGGTTCACTTCCGCAGCATGTCCATTCTGTGCGGATTTCGCAGCGTTTTACACCTGCTCCATTATAGGAATCCGCAGGTGTAAAAACGCAGGTGAAATCCGCCAAAATCTGCAGAAAATCCGCTGTAAATCTGCACTAAATCCGCAGGTAAAACGTAGTTAATTTTAGCTGCGGATTTAGCAAAATCCGCAATGTGTGCACATACCCTAAATCTATCACAAGGATTTATGACTAAGGCCGGGGTCACACTAACCGACGCAAAATACGGTCCATAGTTTACAGGCATAATACGGATGAATGACCCCTAAATAGTGCTCCGTATGTCATCCGTAAGCAAGGTGTGGTTGTGTATTTTGCGCATGTCTGCATCCGTATGTAATCCATATGGCATCCGTATGCAATCCATATGGCGAGATTTTCTCGCCGCCTTGCAAGATGGACATATAATGGAGCCCTATGACAGGGTTTCTAACAGAAACGAAATAATAGATATAGACACATAGAATGCATATATATATATATATATATATATATATATATATAAACACACAAGTCATTGAGACAAACATATATATATTTATATTTCACAGAGTTCTTCATAGCAGAATAGCCGCTAATTAAATTGCCGGCTTCTATCAAATCATTCCCCAACCCGGCATGAAATGACACATGGTTTACATTCAGTAAAGCATTTCATTTCATATTTTTTAATATGTCCCTGACTAATAATTAGATGAGGGTTTGTGTGCAAAATTTGTGAGTTGCAGTTGTTATTTTAAGGGGTCATTTCGTTGTTAAAAAATGCGTGGGCTTCCCATTGCCCCATAGTGGTGGCGAGTGGGTTAATCTAACAAAGGGTTAATGTCACCATTCGATTGTAAGAATGATTTGATAGAAGCCGGCAATTTAATTAGCGGCTATTCTGCTATGAAGAACTCTGTGAAATATAAATATATATATATGTTTGTCACAATGACATGTATGTATGTGTATATATATATATACATATATATATATATATATATGTATGTATTCTATGTGTATATATCTATTCTTTCGTTTCTTTATTAAACCTGTCAGTGTGAGTTTACTGTATAGAGCACTGAATTGCCGTCTTTTCTAAAAGACACTGGGTGCGTATTTCTCGCAAGTTACATGTGTGGTCCGTGTGTAATGCGTATTTTTAGCGCACCCATAGACTTGCATTGGCGTTTTATGGGCGTAGTACGCTGACAATCGCAGCATGCTGCGATTGGCACGGACTGTAGAATATGGACGAGAAATATACGGCTGTTGAGAGCAAACCCACAGAGAATAATTTGTCCGTGTGTAATGCGTGCTTTTAACGCCACTCACTCGTCCGTATTCCTCGCCAGTGTGACCCTGGCCTTACTACAAAATCTGAGGAATCTGGTCCGGCATCAGGTCTCGGATCTTAGGGCTCATACTCACTGGTGTGAAAATCGGATGAGTGCAATCCGATTAAAAATCGGATTGCACTCTGACCAATGTTAGGCAATGAAAATAAAAAGCAAAAAAGCACAAATATCCTGAAATAAAAAGTAAAAAATAATGCATAAAGGTAGTAATAATAATAATAAGGCTGTGTGCCCATGATGCGATTTTTTTAAGCGTTTTTGCCGCGATTTTCGGCTCAAAAACGGTTAAAAATCTTGTACAGAACACACCGCATGCATCCCTATGGCATTCCGCACATGCTGTGCTAATGCTGCGCTTTTTTCAGCGGTGGAATCGCATCGCGGAAAAAATCGCAGCATGCTCATTATTTTGTGCGGAATCGCAAAGAATTGCCGCGATTCCGCACCCATAGGAATGCATGAGAATTGCTTACTTCCCGCATGTGGCTATGCCCACCATGTGCGAAGTTAATGGTCTCATGTGCAGTTGGTACCCCCGGTGTGGAGGAGAGGAGACTGTCCTCCAGGCCCTGGGTACCATACCCCTGTAAAAAAAAGAATAAAAAATCGGGGTATATTTACCTTCCAACGTCCCGCGCTGCCTTCTCGGGCCACAGCGTTCCCTTTAATGCCTTGCGGCAAGGTCCTGTGATGACGTAGTCTCGCGTGACTCTAGCGGTCTCGTGAGATCGCTATAGCAACGCGAGACTAACGTCATCACAGGTCTCGCAAGGCATCGCTGGGAACGGGAGCGTCGCTGAGACTGCGCGGGACGTCGGAAGGTAAATATACCCCGATTTTTTATTTTTTAATTATTTTTTACATTCTTTCTTTTACTATTGATGCCGCATAGGCGGCCTCAATAGTAAAACCCTGGTCACACTTGTCAAATACTATGTTTGACGAGTGTGACCAACCTGTCAATCACTTTCCAAGCGATGCTTCAAATCGCTTGGAAAGTGCTTGAATATCGCACGCGAAAATCGCGGCAAAATCGCGAACAAAATCGCGGTAAAATCGCGCGGGGAAAAAAACGCTCGATTTCTAGGAAGGAGTCTGGTTTTCAGCGTCCAGATTTAAACGCAACGTGGGCACATAGCCTTAGGGTATTTAGTAAACATAATTTTGATCAAAATAATGTACAAGCCATCCCGCCACGTCATGGCAACCCTTGTGGGACAGTCCTATTCTAGTATTTAAAACCTTTTCACTTGGCAAGTGACGTGAATGTGAACAAGGATCGAGGGACTGACCCACTAGTAAAAGTATAGGCCAGACTGGATGGCTTTCCCAGCTCAGAAAGAGGGCGGTCACACCCTTAAATGCACTGAATGCACAATGAAATGAATAAAAAAAAAAAAAATTGGGGGGGGAAAAAGTGCGTCTTATGGTCCGAAAAATACGGTATGTATATATATATAGAGAGAGAGAGATGTCATTGACAAATACAATTAGTATAGTGTTGCTGTCTCTAAATTATAGGGGGACCCCATGCCATTTTGTTCCTTGAAAAAATCATTTAATTAAATACATGTCCACAATTTAGAAACATCACTAGACTAATTGTATTTGTCACTAACATATATATATATATATGTATTTGATATATATTATATTTTGATTATATTTATATTATATATAGAGTTGAGTGACATAAAACATACTATAACATAAAATAGAGGTGTCAATTAGACACCGATCCATTATTAACCCTAGACTATGAAAGGGTTAAAAACAAACACAGACATTAATGAGAAAGTCTTTTAATGAAATAAAGACACTTAGTTTTTGACCACATTTTATTACTCTGGTAATCCATAAATAAACTATGACCTGCAAAAAAGATAACATAAAATAGCAACCATATCCTTACCTCTCTGCCATTCAGTCATGTCCAACGCAGCAATCCTTCACAAGGGGTTAAATAGTTTACAATGAGGAACGGTGCTAATGCTACCAGCCCCATTGTAATCTACTGCCAGAATGACTTAGTTCGGCTCTTTGCAGCCTCACTGGCTGCCTGGAGATGAACTAATTAGTGTGGGAAAGTTTCTGACTTTTTTCCCACGCTCATTATTTCACTTCAGGTCAGCCATGGGACTCCCCGCAGCCTCAGTGACGTCAGAGGGAGTCCCCGGCTGGCCTGAAGTGAACGGATGAGCATGGGAAAAAGCATATAGTATGTAGTATGTATGTAGTATGTATGTATGTTGTATGTATGTATTCTGTATGAATGTAGTATGTATGTATGTATGTTGTATGAATGTAGTATATATGAAGTATGTATGTAGTTTGTAGTATGCATGTATGTTGTATGAATGTAGTATATATGTAGTATGTATGTATGTAGTATGTATGGTTTTTTTTTGTTTTTTTTTTACATTCAACACATTAGCCGGATGATGGGACTACTACTGTCCCATCATTGGCTAATGTGTCAATCACTGTCATTGTAGCAGGCATCGCCCGATGGGACTTGTAGTCCCATCGGACGATGCCTGCACACACACACAACCCCCGGCAGCCCTCACAGACCCCCGGCATGCCCGCACAGTCCCCCGGCATGCCCACACAGACCCCCGGCAGGCCCGCACAGACCCCCGGCAGGCCCGCACAGACCCCCGGCAGGCCCGCACAGACCCCCGGCAGGCCCGCACAGACCCCCGGCAGGCCCGCACAGACCGCGTATCATGATGACATCATTTTAGCAGCCAATCACAGCCATGCCATTAGTTAGCATGGCTAACACAACTGGCTCATTGCCATCGATACCCGATATTTGCAGTATCAGAATGCGCAACACTAGTCATTTCATGTCGGGTTAGGGAATGATTTTACAGAAGCCGGCAATTGAATTAGCGGCTTTTGTTCAATCTTACTATGCAATATATATATATATATATATATATATATACACACATTTAATATATAACATACATAATATACATATAAGTAATCTATACATATAATATATATATATATGTCAGAGACATATACAATTATCGTAGTATAGTGTTGCTGTCCATAAATAATAGGGGACCCCACACCATTTTGTTCCTTGAAATAATCATGTATTAAATAAATACATGTCCATAATTTAGAACCAACATTAGAATAATTGTATTTGTCACTAACATGTCTATATATACATGTATTATATATATATTCAATTCAATTCAAAGAAGCTTTATTGGCAGGACTAAATACACATTAGTTTTGCCAAAGCAAGTGTACAAAAGGGAATAGGGATAGGGACTGTAGGGATGTTGGGTAGGGGCTGTAGGAAAGGTGGATGGGGGCAGATCCAGGATGGGGCTATAGAAGTCCATGGCATAGGGAAGGTGGATGGGGGGATGGGGCAGATCCAGGGTGGGGCTAGCTATAGAAGTCCTTGGCATAGGGAAGGTGAATGGGGGGCATGGGGCAGATCCAGGGTGGGGGCCATAGAAGTCCATGGCATATCATAGTTCTCTTTCTCGCAGTCTATGACATTCGCTCACATATTGTGCTGCTATCTCCATTGCTCTTTCTTCTTCACCCAGCAGGATATATTAGATATATATATTAGATATAGGATTATGTATATATATATTTTATTAGATATATTAGACATTTATATATATGCAGTATGCTTGTGTCACTGACATATATAACATATATATATATATGTGTGTGTGTGTGTTTCGAAGGTTTTTTTTTTTTTAAAACGATATGTGCAGTGTTAGTTTACAATGCTATTTTAACATGAGTTTTTACATGGTGAGAACTGCTCTATGTAAAACCTCATGTTAAAATCGCATTGCATACGGATGCCATACTCATGTTATATTGAAAAATCACACTGAAATCGCATGACACTCGCATGACAATTGCATAGAATCGGTCCTTTTTTCCATCCAGAAAACGGACCGTTTTTTTTCTCGCAAATGGGGATGAGCCCTTACATGGCTATTGGGACAATAAAACTTTCACACCACTTATCTAAGCTAATGAAGGATTCATTCTCTGAGCTCTGCTTGTTTGCTTTTTAAAATGTGCATTTATTATGTCATGTCTCTGCTATTTTTGTGCATATAATTGTGTAACTTCAGATGCTTTGGCATACCAAACCTGATGAAGAGACCTAAGACATCTCAAAAGCTTCTTTTGTAGCATCACTTATTTTTTTTTCTTAGCCATTAAAAGGTATCATAACTACAAGATTACATTTTTACTTAATTAACCCATTAATGACCTTTTACGTGTATATACAATAGCGTTCAAAAGTTTAGGGTCACTTACAAATTTCCTTATTTTTTAAAGAAAAGCATTTTTTTTCCAATGAAGCTAACATTAAATGATTCAGAAATACACTATACAGTATTAATGTGGTAAATGACTATTCTAGCTGCAAACGTCTGGTTTGTAATGCAATATGTTCATAGGTGTATAGAGGTTGTGGTACAGTAAAGGGTGTTTTACTGGATGGGAGATACATTTCTCCCAGCAGGTTAATGTTTGGCCGGGATTTTCCCTAAAGACAAGGACCTGCGATGATGTCATGGTCACATGATCAGCCCATGTGATGTCTACCTCACCTGTGGGAGGGGTTATGGGATTTGTAATGGAGGTTGGTATTTGGCACATGGGGAGTGTGTGTGGAAGATACAGGAACTTGGCTGGAGGTAGCCTGAATCTGTTTGTTGGACTGCACGTGCTGCAGAGCTATATCAGCAAGACTCCAAACAAACCCTGGGAATGGCACCTGGCGGATGTCGCTGATCTGGCAGCCGCTTAGTTAAGCCCGTCCCATGCAAGGGTGAGTCTGGGACCAGTGGTTCTCCAAGCTGGAGTATATTTGTGTTTTTTCCATTACTTTCTGTTAACCTGCTGTCTTAAAGTGACATTAAACCACTGAAGTTGGACTCTAAGCCTTTGTGTTGCCTCATTTCTGCATCCCTGCCATTGCCTACCAGAGCAAATCCCTGCAATTGGTGACTTGAATGCGGGCATACGCAGTGAGGCCTGGCTGTTTTTGCTCACTTTTGCTCTGTATTCCAGCTTATGTCCTGGGTGAAAAGAGTGCCGCAGACCCAGGTGGAGAACTTTCCAGAAATGGACACCACAGTAAAAATGCTTATGGAGGCCATGCGACAACAGCAGCAGGCTTTGCAGCAGCAGCAGGAGGCCATGCGGCAGCAGCAGCAGCAGCAGGAGGCCATGCGATAGCAGCAAGAGGCTACACAGCAACAGCTGGTATTTAATCAGCAGCAGCAGGAAACCAATCTGCTGTTGATACAGCATATCACGACAGGGCAGACAACAGGAAATTCCCGATGAATACATGATGTCTGGAAAGCGATTCGTACAGTGGTTCCCAAAATGGAGAAGTCTGATGATGTTGAGACATACCTGGAGATGTTCGAAGGAGTGGCTGAGAGGGAGAAACTTCCTCGTGACCAGTGGGCAGAAATCATCGCTCCATTTCTTGCCCCAGGACCGTTGAAAACATATCAGGACCTACCCACTGAGCAAAGGGCGGACTACTAGATCTTCAAGGGTGAGATTCTGGCACGTCTTGGGGTAAATGTGTTAGTTCGGGCCCAGCGGGTACACCAGTGGGAGTTTACCCCCTCCAAGCCGGCTCGGTCCCAGTATTACGACCTGGTGCACTTGTTACAAAAGTGGTTGCAGCCTGAGGTATTGTCTCCCACGGCCATGCTGGACCGCACAGTGACTGATAAATTTTGGAGGGCTTTGCCCCACTTCCTCCAAACATGGGTCAGACAGGCATCCCCTACTAATGCCCTCCAGATGATAGACCTCATGGAAAGATATGGGGCTACCAAAGAGCTACAGGGAGCGACTGCCCGGAAGGTGGCAGGAAGGTTCCCTAAGTCCCAACATTGAAGGCCGCTCAGGACTTATCTGGGGAAGAAAGGTGCCCCATAATCTGCTGGCGGTGCCAGGAACCAGGTCATGTGAGAGCTGATTGCCACCACCTGGCTGAGCCCATGGACACAAACTTTGGGTACCACCAGTCCCACTATGCCGAACTGATGTGTGCAATGGGCACCCCGAAGGGCCACCATATGGAACATTTGTGTAAGGTTGAAGTGGAGGGCACCCCGGCTGTGGCCCTACTGGAGTCAGGGAGTCTTGTAACCCTGGTACGAGCCAGCCGGGTACAAACCAGCGAGTATACTGGTCGGAAAATTGGGGTGTTGTGTATACATGGGGACTTAAAAGACTATCCTACTGCACTAGTGGTGATAGGGGTGCTAAACACGCCAGCGGGAAGGCAGTGTCACGAGGTGGGAGTTGTGATTAATTTGCATTATGAAGTGATAATCGGAAGAGACTTTCCTTTATTTTCTGTGCTTTGGCCAACTGTTGTCCCACCCACTGAGCAACTGCTGGCACCAGAGGCAACCAGGTTACATTCTCCAGAGGTAGGGCATGAACCTGGTGGCCCAGAGGAAGAAGTGCTGGCTGTTGGTGTTAGGCGTCGGATTTCTGCGTTTACTCCGTAGGGATCCAGACCCTCACATTCTGCAGTCTCCTGCTGTTTATCTACTGCAGAGGAGATTGCAGAGGAGATTGCCTTGCAGCAAATCTCTCCTGAGGCTAAGTCCTTCTGTCCTCCTTCCGAGCATGCTCATGGGACGATCTCCCATTGGAGATCGGGAGTCATGTGCTCAGGTCCTGCTCCAGATCTCATTGGTCCATCTCAGAGATCTGGAAGCTTGCGGAAGGTCCCGGCTGCTATAAAAGGCGCACATGGCTGTTCCGCCATGCGCTAGTATAGACTTACTTGCTGCTGTGTGTATGAGGACGGATGTATGATTCTGGTGAATGACTCATTATAAAACCCCTTCCCTCTGATATTACGTATGTGGTAAGGGACTGAGTTTAGAATCCGCGCCAGCGCTCCTCTGCTGCAACATCCACAGCTGCTAGCGTCTGACATTGCGCTTGCGCCTTAGCCTTGTCGTTTAGCGGCAGTGTCCACGCCACGCTGCAGTAGCAGCCGCCTTTGCGTTCGCAGTTGTGGTGCTGTGCACACGGTAGGTCTAGTCGGACGTAGTGCCGCCGTCTTGGGCTACTCCTGTGACCTAATACCGTGTGTGCGTTTTTACTGAGTACTGTGACTTCAACAGGCTCAGTCTTTTGTATTTGTACTTGTTTGGCATCTCTGTGAATTAACTGAGATTGCTCTGCGCACCTGGGTGAAGTTTAGTCCTGTGTGCATTTCCGCCATATTGCTCCTGCCACCACTTAGCAGCGGTTATATCACCTACTGCACGGTGGACCCCGAGCGGCAAACGCACTTTATTATTATTTTTATTTAGTGCGTTCCACCGTTCCTAACAGTTGGGGTAACCTTCCTACTTCTCCCATAGAAGTATTGGCTGGAGAGGTGGAAGACTTGCCGCCAGGATCTGAATTGTCCAACTTAAATGTATCAGGTGACAATTTTTGTACGGTGCAACTCCAAGACCCTACTTTGGCAGGAGCCAGGGAAAATGTACTATTTGTCAATGGGGAACCCCAACAACCTGGGGCAGCTACAGTGTTGCCACGCTTTGAGCTGAACCAAGATTTGTTGTATCGAGTCGAGAAAATACGGGGGGAAATGGTAGAACAATTTCTGGTACCTCAGACATATCGTAGGCTGGTAATGGACTTAGCGCATGCGCATGTACTCGGTGGGCATTTGGGACAAAAGAAAACCCTAGACTGAATTCTGCAGCAGTTTTACTGGCTAGGTGTCCATGAAGAAGTTAAACGGTACTGTAATTCCTGTCCAGTGTGCCCGGTAACCAGTCCCCAGCCTCACTTTCGTAGTCCTTTGGTGCCTTTACCAATTATAGATGTGGCGCCCCTGAGGCTCAGTCGCCACAGAGGTACTGCACCTTCTCCTAAGGTGTAGTGCCCCACCGCCTAGGTAAGTTGGGAACTCCTTTCCACACTCCAACACCTGCATCCCACACACAGGATAGTTCAGTAGGTCCACCTAGCAGCTTCAGGCTCGGGGTAGCAGAGCACCCTTCGTGGAACCCTGCTTCGTAACACGAGATGTGTTGGGAGGTGGGTGGAGTTAGTATAAAAGAGAGGGAAAGTTGAGGATAGTAGGTCAGTCCGACAGGAGGGCAGGCTGACAGAAGGTCAGTCCAACGGGAGGTCAGGCGTGAGGAGTTCACTTCTGAAGTTAGTTTTGAGTTCAGTTTAGAAAGAGTGCTAAAGCTGCCTCAGTGATCTGAGCCAGCTGGCACGGGAAAGAGAAGAGAAGGAGAAAGACGTAGACCTGCAACCTAAGCTTCCATAAGAGGGAGAAGGAACAGCGCGGAATGAAGGAGTAGGAGAACAGAGAGGAGTTGTGGGTTGGAAAAGGAACCCTGCCTATAGGTTCTCAGCGCAAGGCCGGGGTCCGGTCCCCGAGGTTGTATGGACACTTATGGTTCTGCAGCAGACACCGGTGGAGTAGTTGGCTGTAAATGCACTACTCCCATCCAAGACTTGGGACACAACAGCAACCGATTTGCGAGTCAGGACTCTGAGAGGAGTCCCCGATAGAGGCTACAGCTGTCTGTCATACAAGTAAGGTTCTAGGAGCATCTGACAGGAGGAATTCCAGAGAACTACGGTACTGGAGCTCTTCACATTAAAAGGCGCAATAGAGGAGTCGTTCAGGAAAGGCACATGTTGGCGGAGTGTTGGAGAGGAAAACCCTGACTTGCCCAGAGGTTGATTGAGTCTCTACCCCGGAGGACACGGCACGGAGGCGGGCACCAGTGGGTACCACGAACTGTGAGTAAAGCTTTGAAACTACAAGCCCTGGTGTCCTCCATTCATTCGTCTCTAATACCTTCAGCACCGCTACATCTGGGTACCAGCATCTATACCATTCTGTGCCTCTCCTCATCCATTGCACCCACACTGCCCTGGGACTACAGCTCCACCTGTGGGGAGCTACACCATCTTTGCTGCACCACACCATCAGTCCCAGTGGATCTGCATGCAGCGTTGGATCAACATCTTGCCAAACACCACGGGTGGCGTCACAAACTATCCATATAAACTATTAACATCACCGCCAATGATATTGGGCGCCCAGGGCCACGGACCGGGTCACCGCTGCTGTGACACATCCCCCTGACACCGGCCCGGTACGAGTACCCCGCTGCCCTGGGTGTGAGGGGCGACCCATAGAGGTACCTTTCGAAAGAGTGGCCATGGATCTGGTTGGGCCTGTCAATAAGTCAGCAAGGGGACACAACACATCCTCGTAGTTCTAGATTATGCTACCCGGTATCCTGAGGCCATTCCACTGCGCCACACATCAGCTAAGATTATAGCAAAGGAATTCATGGGTTTGTTTTCGCGAGTGGGAATTCCTCAGGAAATTTTAACAGACCAGGGAACCCCCTTTATGTAAAAAATTATGAAGGAACTCTGTCGCTTGTTAAATGTTAAACAATTGCGCACATCGGTCTATCATCCCCAAACAGATGGTCTGGTAGAAAGGTTCAATAAGACGCTGAAGAGCATGTTAAAAAAAGCAGTTTCCAAAGATGGGAAGTACTGGGATCTCTTATTGCCATATTTGTTGTTTGCAGTGCGGGAGGTGCCCCAGCATCTACGGGGTTCTCGAACCAAAACAGAAAAAAACCCCAATCCAAAGGTCATGAGGCTATAAATGATTTCAAGCTAAAATAGCTAGTGAATGAGGAAAGTCACCACAAAAAAAGAGAGGATTTATTCAAAAATATCAAACTTTATTACACATATATTCTAAAGACATGTACAGTGCTAAGGATGAGGTAGATAGAAATAGAGCAACCAATAAATAATGGCATAATAAATAGTTGACAAATATAGTGCCAGACAGAATAATCGTCTCCAGGCGGCAATCAGCACAAGATCTGTATACAGGTAGCAAGAATAAAGGTTCTAAATATTTTAGTAACAACAGTTATCAGTCAGCATGAAGCAGGCAAAAAAATATATTTTATATATCCCAATATGTAAGACACAATATTAAGGCTACATCGTATATAAACGATTGATTTCAGGAGGTATTATCTGGGCATGCTCAAAATTGCAAAATTAAAACCTGTAATAATGTCCAAAAAATAGTATCATAGTGATTAACTATAATCCTAAAAGATGGTAATAGAGATAATAGGCAATATAATTCTCTATTAAAAGTGCTAGGGCCAATGCTTCTACTTTAAGACAAAAAACATAGACTGAATGGTGATCTCCATCTTATACTGATTTGTGCCTATATATCAGGCTTGAGATGGAGGTGCCATGCAGTCTATGTAATAAAGCCTAATACAGGCTATATGAAGAACTGTGCGACACATAAAGTGATGGTGCTAACTAGACTGTAACATATAAGGAACATACCTTGTGACATGATCGTTAATAAGTGCAGGGACGCCCAAGAGACACTCTGAAGCCCCGACGTGCGTTTCACTGTCCTCGGTTTCGTCAGGAGGCGTGGTTTAGATGTGAAGGGCAGAGGTTTAAGTATAAGTGATGTGGGTCCGTCAGCCAAACAGCGCGCATCCCAACATGATGCGCTGCCCCGTGGAGGAGCGCGCGCGCGCTGTGCATGATGAAAGGGAGGACGTGCGTCATCGCCCGACATCACCACAGCAGCGCCTCCCACCCACAACGCCACGGGCCAGGCACGGCGCATGCGTGGGGCGCGTCTGTGTGACGCCATATGTAGGGACAGATTTTGTAGTAATGTACTTGTAGTAGTGTACTAGTGTACTTCATCAGCTGACATGTGCCCCTAACAGTTGCGGGTGGAGTCGCAATTCACCCACAGCAGTTAAAATGTTGAATGCTGCTATCAATCTCTGACAGCGGCATTTAACATGATTGCGCCAAAAACGCGTCACATGACCGCGGGTCTCTGATGGGTTGGCATGACAACGCGGGGTCTGCAGGAGACCCCTGTGGTTGTCATTGCTGGATCATTGTGAGCACCATCCTGTGGCCTGCGCTCATAGCAGATGATCATTTTAGCTACACATAGCAGGGCTGGAGCCTTGCTATGTGTAGCACAGGTGATCCTATGATCGCAGCTTCTAGTTTCCCATTAAGACTATTGAAAGTGAAAAGTAGAAACATTTTAAAAATATTTAAAAAATATAAAAGTTTAAATCATCCCCCATTCAAAATAAAATAAAAAATACACTTATTTAGTATCGCTGCATTCAGAAACATCTGATCTATCAAAATATAAAAATGATTAATCCGATCAGTAAACGGAATAATGAGAAAGAAAAAAATAAAAACGCCAGAATTGAGTTTTTTTGGTCACCACAACATTGCAAAATAATTAGGCAATAAAAACATATCTACACCAAAATGGTATCAATAAAAATGTCAGCTTGGCATGCAAAAAATAACCCCTTACCCAGCCCAAGATCCTGAAAAATACAGATACTACGGTCTCGGAAAATGGTGCAAATTTTAGATTTTTATTCACCACTTAAATAAAACAAAACCTATTCATGTTTGGTATCTATGAATGCATAATTGTCACAGAAAACTGCAGCCGCAGAACGCGGCCCAGCCTAGCACCGCCACGCAGACAGACCATGATGGTGTGGGGCGGGCATCCCACAGGGACCCAATATGGACCTTCTATACCACAGAAGGGGACCTGGACCTTCGCTGAACAAGAAATGGGCAGCAACCGGGGTTCTGCTGGCAGCTGAGCATGTGGACAAGGAGAAGACAGGTAGGACTTGATTACACCACACAACTTCAGGTATAGAGAAAGTAAATTTTACTTAAGTCAAGTCACACCGTACATAAACCAAATATGACTATGCCAGGCTCCCGATTCCACACCTCCCAGAAGGGTACCACCCAGTGGACCCCAAGGCACCAACGGATCACTGAGGCACACATAGGCGGGACATTAGGACACAGGCAGGACATCAGGGTACACAAGGTCATCAGGACACAAGCAGGACATCAGGGTACACGAGGACATCAGGACAACAGGACACAGGCAGGACATCGGGGTCACCCACAGGACATCAGAGTCACCGGCAGACATCAGACAGGAGTCGTTCTGTTCCGAACATCCAACACGACCTACAGGCACCGCTGCAGTCATCAAGCTCCAGGCTGCAGACAGGGGTCATCAGGTTCCAGACTGCTGTCGTCAGGCTCTTGGCATCGGACCTAGGAAGGAACTCAAGCGTGATGGTGCTAGAACCGCAGGATTGCTGAGCCTGCATGGAGCTAGCACCACATGGTAGTCAGAGCACAGGGTAGTAGATGCTCAGCAGAAACACTGGTTACAAGAGACTCAGAGTCACTGGGTGTGAGGCTCCAGACACAAATGGATTCCAGGAACAGAACACAGCAGACACAGTTCAGACAGGGTCAGGTACAGGACAGGTACTGGGTCAAGGATTCAGGCCTGGATATACCGCCTCCAGGCCAAGCGCAAGAACAGGACAAAACAGGAATCAAGGCAAGGCCTTTGGTACCAAAACATAGACAGGAGAGGTCCAGGAACACAGGCACAAACCACACCTGGCAACATTCAGGAGCTTTGTGAGTAGCTCTTGCCACGCCCAGCAGGAAAGGGGAAGTTTATATAGGAGCTGCCCCTCAGCAATAGGCTGGGGACAGCATTTCAAGTGCACACACCCTGACAAAAGCAGGGAAGGTGTGGCCATGCACGCCCTAACCACACACAGAAGCCATTGCAACACAGCGCAGGAACTGAGGTTTAGAGCACCTGGCTGCGGCTGAAAGCCTAGACACATGTGGAAAGTCATGCACCAGCTGCAAATGACCTCGCAACCCGCTGACAGCATCCACAGCGGCAACCAGAGACCGCACATGCGGATGGTCATGCAGCAGAGCAAAGACCTAACAACACATGCACGGCTACGCAGCAGAGCAGGGAACTGAGCAGGCTCCATACAGGTAACTGCCAACAGTATCCCAGCTCAATTAGGAGGAAAGGAGCAAGGGGTTAAAGCAAAGACATGCATTGAAAATAACAGACACAATTTTACTCACCTAACGCCTAATTCTATTGAAGCCCTCGTCTTCTGTAATAAAACTAAAATAAAAAACAACAATATCCCTCACCTCACCATCGTTCTGTCCCACACCGTAATCCATGTCTGGGGGATAAATAGTTTTCAATTGTCAAAAAAAGCACCAAAAACAAATCCCCTTAAAAATTAACTTTTAATAGAGTCATTAAAACAACCCAACACAGCATGTTGCATTTCGGCAAATGTGAAACCGGCCTAAGGATGCACATTTAAACTTAAATACACTGCAATGCCAGAGAGAATTACTAATATAAATGTGCTCTCTGCATCGTATCAATCATTGGGAAAGCCAAGATATATAGTTGCTCAATCTTCTATGCAATGAAAAAAATGACAATAAATAATAGCCTCATCAGATGTCAACCAAATTCTCTCTCCGCCAAATGATACCAGACGCAGAGGCAGACATATTATTATGCATAGACTATGCAGTGTTGCTTCTAAGAAAAAAACAGGTTTCTCAATGCATCTGTTCAATCATGAGGAATTTTCCCCAGCGTCCATTAATTATCAGTCTGCAAGATATAATGTACAAAAAAGGTACTTATCAGCCATTCAGTCATTGATGGAAACGAAACCCGACGCGTTTCCCCCTCAAAATAGACGAGGCTTCATCAGGGGTCAGAAGAAGGGGGTATCATCACCCCAGGGCATCCGGTCAGTGCGGTATGCAGCTTGCTCAATGCGCGTTCAGCGCTCTCATTTAAAAATTCAGCGCCAATTAAGGAAAGCCCACTTCCGGTCCAATGAATGGCAAGATGAAGATCAAATGGAACGCAGTCTGCGATCCACAGGCCGGAAATGAGTCATGACGGGACGGGGAGGGACAGATGGACTAGATGATGTCCATAAAAGATTACATATCCACGCAGCATCATCGCGGAAATATGTCATAAGGAGGAGGGGAGACGGGGCTGAATCAAATCATTCTATGCCCAGATAGCGTCAGGGCAGAGATGTATTATAGCGGGGAGGGATACAGAGGCTAAATGCATGCCCCTTTTACTCTATGCGATGGCGTGACGTCAGATTGAACGCCCGTCTAAAGGAGCGCACTTTCTCAATTACAAAGTACCGAGAATCCTGCTGTGAAAAATCATCATATACCAAACTCCACCCCCAATAATCTCATGTAGCATTTCTTACAACGAACACATACAGCTATATCAAACCACTAAGATTGTTGACATTGATTGCATTCCACGCCCCGATAGCATAGGGGCGGATGTATATTCTAATGGGGAGGAACACAGAGGCTAAATACATGCCCCCATGACGTCAGGCTAAACACCCATCCCAAGAAGTGCACTTTCTCTGTTATAAAGCATCGACAGTCCTGCTGTAAAGTTCATCATGTAACAACCTCCACCCCCAATCATAACATATTGCCCAGTCATATATTAGAAAAAACCTTATGAGCAGGAAGACAGCATTACTTACAACACCCACATACGGCAGTATTAAACCAACAAGATTGTTTAACCCTTATGGCTATTTTATATTATATACCTCTTAGTTAATTAGCCAAGGGAAATGCTTCATTTTCAAGCTATGTAATCTTAGTATGTAGAGTCTTTTTAAAAATGACCCCAATAAAAAAACCCTAAAAGAGCAAAACAAAATCTGTGTCCAAAAGCAATGATAATTATAATCCTACACCAATAATAGGTGTTATCATCACATAACTCACTAGGAGTAATAGAAGTAGGCTGAAGACATGCGGAACCACATTGATCACAAATAACTGGTGAAACTCAATTGTTCATTTAATCCTTTAGGGCTCTGTGATTCAAGCCAGAAGATCCAGCGTGTCTCTCGCTGTAAGATCCTCCTATCCCAATCTCCCTGTCTAACTGTGGGCTGTACTCTCTCAATCACGCGAAAGGAGATCTGTTTAATGTCACCATGCACCAGGTTGACATGCCGTGCCAGAGGGATATCCCTACAGTGTTTAATGTCACCCAAATGTTCTCCTATACGGACTCTCAACTCACGTTTAGTCTTTCCCACATAATCAAGGGGACATGAGCAAGTACATAAATATACTACACCTGTGGTTTTACAGTTTGCAAAGAATCTCATGTTATAAGTCCTCTTAGTGAAGGAACTACAAAATGTCTGTGAAGGACACACAAATTTACAAAAACTGCAGTGTCCACACCTGAATGTACCTGTCGACCTATTCTGCAGCCATGTGCCTTTATTTCTACGCGGTTCAAGATGACTCTTCACCACTTTATCCTTGATTGACTTGCCCTTTCTGTAGGTCACTGACGGCTTTGGGGTGATGAAATTGCAAACATCTTGGCCAGTCTTAAGAATTGCCCAATGTTTCTTAAGTATACCCAAAACCTTACTAGATTGGTCATCAAAAGTACCTATCAATCTAGTCACATTATTCGAGTTCTCCTTTTCTCTGGGCACCAAAAGAGATGTCCTCTTCACCTGTTTTGCATGTCTGTATGCGGGTTCAATAACCTTCCTGGGTCACCCCCCATTCCTAAATCTACCCCATAGATCTTCCGATTGTGATTCAAAGTCACCCCAGTCTGAACAGTTCCTCTGAACTCTAAGGAACTGCCCCCTGGGGATCCCCCTTTTCAGAGGAGGGGGGTGATAGCTTTCCCACCTCAGGCACCTCAAGCAGGAGGATCAGGAGGCAGTCAGCACCCATACTTCTCAGGAACCAGTACCAGGCTCTCACGCAGGAAAACGATGAAGAAATACATCAGGATAAGACTTTGCCCACAAACAGCAACCTTGTACGCCTTCAGAGTCCTCCTGGATGGAGAAAGAAAAATGTTGTGACGAAGAAACGGAGAGTGGTGGTCATGGGGATTCCCTGTTGAGAGGAAAAGAGGCCGCTATCTGCAGACCGGATATAACTTCAAGAGAAATGTGCTGTCTTCCACGTGCAAAAATTAAAGATGTGCCTGACAGGATATCAGGACTCTTCAGACCTACAGATGACTACCCATTCCTGCTACTACATGTGGGGACAAATGACACCGCAAGAAACGACCTGGAAACCATCTGCAGAGACTTTGAAAACTTAGGCAAGAAAGTGAAAGAACTGGGAGCGCAGGTGGTCTTCTCTTCCATCCTCCCAGTGGATGGCCATGGAACAAGGACGTGGAATAATATTCTGCAGGTGAACAACTGGCTACGTCGATGGTGCCGTCAGCAACGATTTGGATTACTGGATCATGGAGTGAATTACCTATACGATGGACTACTTGCTAGAGGTGGGGTGCACCTTACGAAGACTGGAAAACATCTATTTGGAAGTCGCCTTTGTACACTTGTAAGGAGAGCTTTAAACTAGAACAACATGGGAAGGGAAGCAAAAGACCAGAAAAAGCCATACACCTGACAAATGTTATTGAGAACTCTGCTATCAGAAGTGGAAAGGAAGAACAAAGCCAAAATAATCTAATTACCGTATTTTTGGACTATAAGACGCACCGGACCATAAGACGCACCCCAATTTTCAGTAGGAAAATAGGGGAAAAAAAATAATGTGTCAAATGGGGGTCCGTCTTACAGTCCGAATTCAGCTTACCTGGGAAGGGATCCGGCACAGGTGGAGAAGTAGTCACAGGGGTCATTCAGTGGTCCAGGCTTGTGCGGTGGCAGCTCTGTGCTGGGGCAGGTTGGTTGTGCTGGGGCAGTTGCGCTGGGGTAGGGGCAGCAGTGCTGAGGCAGGGGCAGCAGTGCTGGGGCAGGGGCAGCTGTGCTGGGGCAGGGGCAGCTGTGCTGGGGCAGGGGCAGCTGTGCTGGGGCTGGGGCAACTGTGCTGAGGCAGGGGCAGCTGTGCTGGGGCTGGGGCAGCTGTGCTGGGGCTGGGGCAGCAGTGCTGAGGCAGGGGCAGCTGTGCTGGGGCAGGTGGGCTCTGCAGTGGTGGCAGCAGTGCTGGGGCAGGGGCAGCAGTGCTGGGGCAGGGGCAGCAGTGCTGGGGCAGCTGTGCTGGGGCAGCGGCAGCAGGGCTGGAGCAGCTGTGCTGAGGCAGGGGCAGCTGTACTGGGGCAGGTGGGCTCTACAATGGTGGCAGCAGGCGGCGCTCTGCGGTGCGGTGGTGGCAGCGGGCTGTGCTCCGGTGCAGGGGCCGCGGCTCTGCCGGCATTTCTTCGCAGCCCGGAGGCCCCCGCAGTTCCCTTGCTGGCCGCCGCCATGTTGCGGTGGCCTCCGGGAGCATGGACGCCGGAAAGATGGCCGCCGGTCCGGGGACGGCGCATGCGCGGGATCAGATCTCGTCCCGAGATCTCGGGGGACGAGATTCAAATCTCGGCAACGAGATCTGAAGCTATATATCTTGGTTTTCCCAATGATTGATACGATGCAGAGAGCACATTTATATTAGTAATTCTCTCTGGCATTGCAGTGTATTTAAGTGTGAATGTGCGTCCTTACACATGTGTACTATTTGTGCTGCTGAAGCTTCACAGTCTTCTTATGGTTGATGGGGGATTAAACCCAGGTATTATTTGGTGGCAGCTTATGATGTTTTCTATTACGAGATAAGTTCTATTGGGAGCTGCATCGAGTCTGAATTGTGGTTTAACCCCTTTGTAGACATTTTTTATAAATTATTGAATAGGTTATTTAAGCCCAAGTATTTTTCGTCTACGGCAGCTTGTTGTATTTTTGACTATGAGATAAGTCCCCTTAAAGCTGCAATTTCTCAATTTTTGAGATAAGACTTTATTCATACTACGAGATAAGGTTTACAGCACTATAGCACTTTTCTATTGAGACCTATTGTCTCTCCATTTTTGTTTGTTCTTTTTCGGTACCGTTGGTGTGTGTGTGTTCATTTTTTGTGTCCTATTTTGTATACGCAGGGTGGTCTAGGGCGTAATTAGGGATGCCGACATTGAGCGGGGGCGCCATATTGTCTACAACTAGGGTGCCAACCTCCGCGGTCAGGAAGGGTCACTATAGGGCCTAATAGGGCAATCTAGCTTTTTTGCCCATGTACATATATGGTAAAAAATTTTCTCTATATAAATAACTGACCTTTGACCCCCTGGTATATTCAGATATTTATTTATGGGTTGTTTTAATGACTCTATTAAAAGTTAATTTTTAAGGGGTCTTTGGTGCTTTCTGGTTTGACAATTGATTTTTGAACCCCGATTATTGTGTTTTTGAGGTTTTTTCTGGATAAATAGTTTTCAACCTGGATGGTGCCAAGATGCCACCATCCCGGCTGAGAACCACTGGCGAATGAGCTGCTGCAAGCACAGCATCATTGACCTGCAGTTACGTGGTTACAAATATTCAGTGAGGCCGCATTCCCAGCCAGACTGAACTGCGATGACCTCAGCACTGTGGGAAAAAGTCAGTGCTGATGTCACCGCAGTTCAAGCTCAGTGCGTTCACAGCAGATCACCATGAGAATTTTTCACCATGATTTGCTGTGAAGATACTGAGTTTGGACTGGAAGAACTGAAGCGTGAGTGATGAGTTTAATATTAGGTCCAGGGATCTTAAGTTAGACGCATCACTCCAATGCTGAAGTAAAAAAACATCAGAGTGGTGCATTAAATAATGATGCCACTCAGTTTCTTCTGTGCATCAGTAAAACTCCAGCATATGATATAGCAACATAGAAAAAGGTAGGGAAAGTCAGCTCACCCATTAGTTGTCCAGGACCTGGAGCACGGAGAACTGTGGTGCAGCAGGAAAAGCAATCGATCAGGAATGGTTTGTCCAGCTCCACTTGACCCATACAAACACATTTTATTGAAAAATCCTTAAAATAGTAACAATCTGCATAAAGATGATGGTGACCTTTATGCTGATTGTTACTATTATAAGGATTTTTAAATAAAATACGTTTTTATGGGTCAAGTGGAGCTGGACAGTCCTTTCCAGCATATGATAACAGGCACACTAAGAAAAAGGATGAGCTGCATATTTACTGTTAATGTGTTGCAAGAACTTAGGTCTGACCTTTGGTTTTGCTATCATGCTTCAGTTTTTTTTATTCCATATAGAATTGCTATTAGCAAGCTGTTAGATATTGATGTTCGAAACTACTCCATCCTGCACAAAGTTAATTTCTAGTAAAGGGTATTTAACGTAAAGGTTGAAAACTCCCTTAGGCCCCCCTTCACACATCCTGCTGATTCCTGTACAGGAAAAACCAGCATCGCTGTTATCCGTGGTCCGTTTGCTGCATCCGTGTGTCCATTTATCCAAAGTTCTCACAGCGCTAGCAGTGATCTTATTGAGGTCACCACAGTTCAACGGGCATCTCACAATTAGCTACCCTTGGGAACTTCAGATTCAGTGACCTGCGGTAACCTAAATGGCATCACCGCAGGTCACTGAAGCTGGTCTTTGACCTTCAGCTCAGTTTCTCCTGGATGCCAGGCTGAACGGTCGCATCATGCCACCATTCAGCAAGGCATCCAGATGAAGCAGAGATGGATTATGACATGGGACAAGTGGATTATTGTCGCACAAGTGAGTAATAGAGAAGAGTGACTATGCCTCTGGGAGGGTCAAGTCGGGTTTCGGACCACCCGACTTTACCAAAAGTCGAGTCGAACGAAATCGGCTGACTATCGGCAAAAGTCGGAGTTCCGACTGAAACCCGACCCCAATGCAAGTCAATGGGGAATAAAAGTCGGCAGTGAGTGGAGGACAGTAAACAAACCTACAGTGCCCATTTCAATGACAACGACATCAATTCTTATTACTTAAGCGTGTCAACCTTAATTTACTTTATAATAATAGTAACGCATTGAAAACTGAGGGTTATTTGGCTAAAGTTGTGTGTGGGGGGTACAGCCCAGTTAGGGAGGTGGAAAAACTGGCATATGTTGAGGTGTAGGCTGGATGTTCAGCAGCTGCAAATGGAGGAACTGGAGAAGTCGGAGAAAGAGGAGAAGAAAGCCAGCCATTTTGCTGGCAACCAATGTGTCATCAGGGGAAGGTGGTACAAAATCCTTTGAAACCCAGGCATGGTTCATTTTAATGAAGGTGAGATCACCTACATTTTGGGTCAACAGTCGGGTCCTTCTTTCTGTCGGGACTGATCCAGCAGCACTGAAGACTCTTTCTGATAGCACACTACCAGCAGCGCAAGCGAGCTCCTGTAAGGCATATTGTGCCAATTCAGGCCAGGTATCCAGTTTACAGGCCCAGTAGTCAAAGGGGAATGAACTGTGAGGGAGAACATAGATAGGGGAGGAGAGGTAATTTTGAACCATAGTTGACAACTGCTGTCTCCTGTCTGTTGCAATCGATTCAGTATTAACAGTCGTGTGAGCGGTACTCGAGAAATCAGTCCACAACATGGTCATGAAACCCCTGTCTCCAATGCCACTTCGGCTGTGTGCATCACGAACACCTCTTCCATGTTGCCCAGTATGGCTCGTGGTAGAACCTGCACCGCTGCTGTGTGCTGGGAATGCCTCTAACAAGCGGTTTACCAGAATTGCTTGTTTGTTTGCCAATATTAGCTTTAGGTTCTCCTGTGGCATGATGTTCTGTAATTTGCCTTTATAGCGTGGATCGAGGATGCAGGCCATCCAGTAGTTGTCAACCTTCATAATTTTGGCAATGCGGAGGTCCCTTTTTAGGATCCACAAGAGATAATCACACATATGGGCCAATGTTCCAGGTGTCAATGATGCACTGCCAGTGGTGGGTGGAGGAGCACTTTCTGCCAAATCCACATCCCTCCAGTCACGCACAAATCCTGTACCTGACCTTGGCAAGCCAACATTTTCTCTTGCCTCCTGAGAAGCATCCTCCTCCCCAAAATAATCATCCCCCTCATCCTCCTCCTCTTCTTCCTCCACCTCTTCCAGGACAGTTCCCTGAGCAGACAATGCCTGACTGTCATCAAGGCTTCCCTCCTCCTCCTCCACTGCAGATGCCTAATCCTTAATGTGCGTCAAAGTTTGCATGAGCAGACTCATAAGTGGGATGCTCATGCTTATGATGGCGTTGTCTGCGCTTACCAGCCATGTGGATTCTTCAGAACACTGAAGGACTTTACAGAGGTCTTTCAGCTTTGACCACTGCACACCCGACAACTCGATGTCTGCCCTCAAACTGCCTGCCCGTATATCCTCCCACAAATGCATTACAGCCTGCCTCTGTTCGCACAGCCTCTCAACCATGTGCATGGTGGAGCTCCACCTTGTTGCAACGTCTATGATTAGGCGGTGCTTGGGGAGGTGGAGCAATCGCTGCCGCCTCTGCATATGACTGGAGTCTACGGGCAAGCGACGGATGTGCGAGCGCAGTCTTCGCACCTTATGGAGCAGGGCTGGTAACTCCGGATAATTATTTATGAAGCACTGCACCACCAGGTTCAAGGTGTGATTCAGGCAAGGAATGTGTCTGAGTTTTGCCAGGGCTATGACCGCCACAAAATTACGTCCGTTATCACTGACTACCTTGCCTGGCTCAAGATGTAGACTGCCCAGCCATGACTCAGTTTCTCGCTGCAAGTAGTCGGCCAGTACCTCCGCGGTGTGTCTGTTGTCGCCCAAAGACATCATCTTTAAAACAGCTTGCTGACGCTTACCACTAGCTGTTCGACAGTGGGACACCTCGTGTGCAACACTGGCAGCTGCGGATGGAGTGCTCGTGTGACTGCGCTCTGTCGATGAGCTTTCGCTTCTGGAGGGGGAGGAGGCGGATGGTCGAATGCCTACAGCCAACTGTTGCCTATACAGTGGGCTAGGCAGCACTGTCCCACCGCCGCTGTCCCCTGTGGACCCTGCATCCACCACATTCACCCAGTGCGCAGTGATGGACACGTAATGGCCCTGGCCATGCTTACTGGCCCATGCATCTGTTGTGACGTGCACCTTTCCACTCACTGATTGTTGAGTGCATGGACAATGTGGTCTTTCACATGCAGGTGGAGGGCAAGGATGGCTTTTCTAGAAAAGAAGTGCCGACTGGGTAGGTCATAGCGTGGGACAGCGTAGGCCATGAGCTCTCGGAACGCTGCGCTTTCAACCAAACGGAAGGGCATCATCTCTAATGAGATCAGTTTGGCAATGTTGGCGTTCAAAGCCAGTGTACGTGGATGAGAGGATGAGTACTTTCTTGTCCTACTCAGAGTCTCTGCTAGGGTGAGCTGGACTTGAGAGCTGCATATGGTGGAACTAGCGGTGGACATGGCAGACTGAGAGGGGATTGGTGATAGTGATGTTGGTGGTGGTGATGGCCTAGATGCAGTCTTTCGTTGGAAAAACATTGTGATTCCCTGACTGCTTTGGCCTTGCGACGATACCTCAACATTTCTTGCTGGTGGTGTGCTAACCGGTGGGCTTACAGTGGGGGAAGCGATGTAGCGTTGCTGGCTATCTTCAGTCAGAGCAGGTGCACGTGTGCTACCTGAGGTTTTCTAGTCCATCCACGCTTGCAAGTGCATTGTGTTTACATGTCTAAGCATGCAACTGGTATTCAAATTATGGAGATTTTTCCCTCGGCTAAAGGTCCTTCCGCACTTCTTACTGATAACCTTTGCCTCATCAATAGGATTTTGGTCAAAAAAGTGTCACACTGCACTCTTCCTACTATGGGAAAAATTTTCAGGGCTTGCACGCTGTGCTAATTTGACCGTCTGGCCAAGCTGTCCTGCAACTCTTTTTGTTTTTTTTTAACACGTTTTTGGACTGCTACGGGCCTGCCAGATAACCACAGCTGCAATGTCGATGCCTGCTGCGGATCCTCCTCCTCTTCTGAGCTATTGCCAGTGGCACCCTCTTCCCCCAATGGATGCCAATCTGGGTCAACAACTGGGTCATCCATCACCTCCTCTTCAATTTCATGTGCACCTTCCTCTGTGTCACCGTGTAAGGTGGTATAGTATGCGGGAAGGGGCACCTGAGTTTCATCAGGGTCAGAATCTGGCTCAGTAGACTGCGAGGGCAATGCAGTGGTCTGGGTGAATGTACCAGCAGAATCATATAGCACTGGCTGTGCATCAGTGCACTCCATGTCATATTCATCTTGGACTGGGGAATTCAGGATTTCACTTGATAACTTAGGCATGGTATGCGAAAAGAGCTCCAGGGAGTAATCTGAAGTGTGGCCTGCCGCATCATTCACTTTTGGTGGGGGTGAAGGACACAAGGAAAGGTGTTGTTCCTGACCAGGAGCCTGCACTCACGACTTAGTGCTTGCAGTTTTTGAAACTTCAGAAGAGGAGGCGATAGAGCTGGAGTCTGTTTTGGCAACGTAAGCCAAAACCTGTTCCTGATGCTCCGGCTTTAAAAGCGGTTTACCTACTCCCAGAAAAGGGAGCCTTCCAGGCCTTCTGGAGCCAGATGATGATGCAGGCTCAACACCTCCTGCCTTAGGTGCTATTGTGCTTTTGGCACTACCAGCAGATGCACCACAACCACCATCAGTAATAGCTGGCCCCCCCGCCCACGTCCGTGGCCATTTCCACCATACTTCCTCATGTTTGGGAAAATGTACCAAAAATACCAGCAGATATATGGTACTGTATGAGGAGCGTACAGCTGTATACGGTGTAGGGGAAAATTTAAATCTCCTATTTATTTCCGGAGTCACAGACGCTCAGTATGGATTTGACCGTGATACAAACAGCAGATATACAGTACTGTTTGAGGAGCGTACAGCTGTATACGGTGTAGGGGAAAATTTAAATCTCCGTATTTATTTCCGGAGTCACACACAGATAGTCAGCATGTATTTGTCCGTGATACCAGCCGGTACACGGTAGTATGTGAGAAGCGTACAGCTCTATACGGTGTGGGAAAAAATGAAAAGTCGGTAACTGTGCAGAAAAAAAGATTAAAAGTAGGAGTGCTGTGTAAAAAGCAGTCTGCACAGCAGTGTACACACAGCAATACAGCTATCAGGCAGCCTAATAACCAGCGCTGCTGCACACAATAAAATCCTCCCCTGTCACGGCACACTAACTGTACAGCACAATTGCTATCAGCACAAGCACATAAGAACTTCTTATATCTTTACAGCCCTATCTCTCTCCCTACTGATAAACAGCAACCTCTCCCTACTATTAAGATCGGCAGAAGTAAAATGGAGGTCGGCAGTCAGGGCTTTTATAGACACTATGACGCCCCCCAAAGCAAGCCAATCACTGCAATGCCCTTCTCTACGATGATGGTGGACGCTGCACATGTCATCTCGTTGCCCACAGTGTACGTCCTTGCTCATTGGCTGAAAAAAGGCACCTGCAAGCATTCTAGGGAAATCCGACTTTGGCGCTCGTTTTGCTGACCGCATGGTTGACTTCACGCTATGGTCGGGTTTCGGTCAGCGAAACCCGACTTTGGCATAAGTCGGCGACTTATGAATCTGGCCGACCTGTTTCGCTCAACTCTAGTAAGGAATATTGTGCTTTTTTATTTTTAATGTTACACTAATAAGTAGGTAAAAGATTGTGGTGCGTGTTTATTTAAAATAAAGGAGTCTGTGTCTTTCTTTGAATTAAATGAATTTATTCTGGCTGTGTATTTTTCACAATATGACTATGGGGTAAGTAATGTGGGCATTTTATAGACGCCTCCCGATTACTAACCCCTGGGCTTGTTATCAGCGGCCATAAAAAAGCTGACATCAACTCCAACCTTGTTACCCCACTTGCCACAACACTAGGGCAAGTGGGAAGAGCGAGGCTAAGTATCAGATTTGTGGGGCCGCTGAGAGCTGATGTTATTAGCCTGGGAGGGGAGCCTTTATCCATGGCACCTTTCCTGGCTATGAACCCCTTAACCCCCGAAGCTTGTTTCGGTTTTGCGTTTCATTTTTTGCTCCCATCCTTCCCAGAGCCATAACTTTTTTATTTTTCTGTCAATATGGCCATGTGAGAGCTTATTTTTTGCAGGACGAGTTGTACATTTGAACGACACCATTGATTTTACCGTGTCATGTACTAGAAAACATTAAAAAATTCCAAGTGCAGTGAAATTGCAAAAAAAAGTGCAATCCCACACTTGTTTTTTGTTTGGCTTTTTACTAGGTTCACTAAATGCTAAAACTGACCTGTCATGATGCTCCAGGTCATTAAGAGATCATAGACACCAGACATGTCTAGGTTCTTTTTCATTTAAGTGGTGAAAAAAATTCCAAACTTTGCAAGCAAAAAAAAAAAGCGCCATTTTCCGATACTGTAGCGTCTCATTGTTCATGATCTTGTGTTGGGTAAGGGCTTATTTTTTACATGCCAAGCTCAGCGCTGGAGCCCACATCAAAGGGAGGGAGTCCGACATCGGCATAAATGTACTCCCTATGTCGGAAAGGGGTTAATATCAGCCCACAGCTGTCTTTTTAGCTTTTGCTTGTTAGAATTTATAGAGGGACCCTACATCACTTTTTGTCTGTGGTCCCCCTGTAAACTAACCAGTAAAGGTTAAGCAAACAGCTGTGAGATGTTATTAAAAGCCCTGGAATATTTATTCTTAATGGCCCCTTTCCCAGATTATTAATATCAGACCCCAGTGGCTGGCTTTCCCTCTGCTGGTTATGAAAAAGATGCTTAAGCCCACGCCATATTTTTTAAATGTATTTAAATACATGCTAGACACCATTTGGACACTAACTACAGGGTGGGCCATGAATATGGATACACCTAAATAAAATGGGAATGGTTGGTCATATCATCTTCCTGTTTGTGGCACATTAGTATATGGGAGGGGGAAAACTTTTCAAGATGGGTGGTGACCATGGCAGCCATTTTGAAATCGGCCATTTTGGATCCAACAATATTTTTCCAATGGGAAGAGGTTCATGTGACACATCAAACTGGTTCTAACATAACTGTCATGATCCAGGTTAGATGATGACAGATAAAAGCACATGTAACCTTTTTTTTTCCCTTAAGCTGTGTGCTTAAGTTTGGTTTTGCCCCTGGTGGCCATTAGGGTCATTGCACTGTGTGGTTTCAGTTCTAGTTTTTCCCCTGGTGGCCGTTAGCGTCATTGCACTCTGGTTACTTTAGTTTAGTGCACGTGATTATGAAGCAGGTGTGATTGCTGGCTCTTACCTATAAAAGAGTGTCAGGTTGTTGCAATCACTGTTGGTGACATTGCTCAATTCCAATGAAGAATGGTGAAGGAAGGAACTACAGAGAGCAGCTCAGGGGAGCTCTGGTGTAAAGTCTGATGAAGGAAGGAATTACAGAGAGGTGTTCCTTGCAGCTCTGACAAGCTTGGAGAAGTAGCAGCTATTCTGGAGGAAAGCTGCATTCTGGTGGTGGACTCTGTTGCTGGGGGCAATAGCAACAGAGCAAAGCTAAGTGGTGTTACCCCTGTTTTGTAACTTTCCTTTTGTGTGTTTCAGTGCAGTGGTGGGATTAGTTTCTGCACCGTCCATTTTATTCGAAAGGGCTATGTGCTGGGCGAGCTAGGGTTCTTAGGTTCCAGCCCGGCGACAGGTGCGGAGCCTGTATAGGGACTGTTAGGAGTGTAGAGACTGGCTCAGGGGAGTGCAGGAGGTCTCCACGTCCCCGTTCCCTATCGCAGGGCCCTCAATTGTATCAGTTTCCCTGGTGTTTCCCTTTTTTTAAATTCGCCCTGCTGGAGGCAGTGTATCCAGTTATACGTGTAATACTGAAATTCGCTTGCTGGAGGCGGTGTATCCGGCTGCACGTTATATTATTTAAATTCGCCCTACTGGAGGAGGTGTATTCAGGGTCACGTGTGCCATAGAAATTCGCCCTGCTGGAGGCGGTGTGTCCAGTCACACGTTGACCATCACAGTAACTTTATTCTTTCATGAGTTATTTACAAGTTTCTCTTTGTTTAAAGCCATTGACATGTCACAGAGGTTAACACGTGAGGAGCGGATAGAAATTGTGTTGATGTCTGGTGAACGCAGTACCCAGGTCATTGCAGCAGATTTCAATGCAAGACACCTTAAGCAAGAAAACTGTCACCATTTCCATTTTATTTAGGTGTATTCATATAAATGGCTCACCCAAAAAAGTTTGCATGTTCTGTGTAAACTGAGGGTCCTGTTACAATTTTTGTTTTGCCCATTCTGTAAATTCAGCGTGCCGATCTGGGTCATCCTCGTTGAGATGCTGCAGCAGCTGGATTTTGTAAGGGTGCCATTTGTGAGTAGCTAATAAATGCCAAAGGGATGTTCGACTGATGCCATGGTCACCACCCATCTTGAAAGGTTTTCCCCCTCCCATATACTAATGTGCCACAAACAGGAAGTTGATATCAACAACCATTCGGATTGGATTTTGGTGTATCCATATACATAGCCCACCCTGTACAACTATCACCAGTGTCACGTTCTCTCACTGATTGCAGGGGATAATGGTGAGAGCTGCCTTCAGCTCCCACTGCCAGGGGCAGGTTGAACTGTATGGCTTTTCTCAGACTCCAGTACATGTCACACTTTTGACACACAGATGTGTCCTCAGTGTGCATGTGTGCGGTATGTATTTCGCCCATGGTCTATGGATGATCCACCTCAGAATTTCCATCTGGCTTTGCACTTTCTGCAAAGCCTTTAAGACTGTATAAGGCTGGTTTCACATTTGCATTTTGGTGCGCAGTGTATGATCCGCGTAGACCTGCATGCGTCATGCGTACAGATCTTTAACATGGTGTATGCAGAGATACGCGGCAACATGCGTTTGCATGCGAATACGTATGCATGTGTCATTTCGCGGTGTGCAGCGGTTCTCGGCGAACGCACCTTGTTGTTTTTTGAGGTGTCAAATATGTGCATGCGGATGAGTGCGTCAAAACAACGCATTACTGTCTATGGGAACACATTGGAATGCAAGGACATGCTTACATATACGTTTGAAACACGTGCGCACTTCAGACTGAACATGTCCAGGAAGTTGTTTTCAGCCACACCTCCAAAAAATAAATGGGTATATAAGGTGGTGAGGACACAGCAAGTTCAGTCCTCTCAAGACTCTGGATCCGAGCACAATACACTGGATGTAAGTATAGAAGCTTTGAAAATGTCTGTCTTTGCATTCTGTACTAATTTTTCTTTCTGTTCCTTGTAGATTGTTTGCTGATACGGTCCAGAGCTGCCTTCCTGGTGCTGTCTTCCTGGTTCTGCCTTCCTGGAGCTGCTTTCCTGGTGCTGCCTTCCTGGTGCCGCCTTTCTGGAGCTGCCTTCCTGGTGCTGCCTTCCTGGTACTGACTTCCAGGTGCTGTCGTCCTGGTGCTGCTGTCCTGGTGCTGCCTGACTGCTATGCTCTTGGACTACTGCCTGTAATGTAAGCAGGGGAAGTGTGGAGACCACAGATACCACCAAAGATCCATGAAGTTTCAAACAAATTTTTTTATTAAATATTTCGGACAAACAACTGGGTTCATGAAGAACGCGTGCTAAAACAGGCACAAAGTGCAACAGTGCAAATACAAAAGACGGCCTGCAAAAATACAAAAGCAAATGCAAGAGCCAATTTCAATGACAAATCAAGATAAAGAAGGAAGCTCTCTACTATGATCCATCTTGAAGCTGTGCTGTTTGTCTATATATAGAAATCCCATGAGACACACCCATTGGGTGTCTGGTGTCATATCGAATGCATGCACAAAAACAAGGCAAACGCATTTAAGTGTGGAGACCACAGATACGACCAAAGATCCATGAAGCTTAAAACAAATTTTTTTATTAAATATTTCGGACAAACAACTGGGTTCATGAAGAACGCGTGCAAAAACAGGCACAAAGTGCAACAGTGCAAATAGAAAAGACGGCCTGCAAAAATACAAAAGCAAATGCAAGAGCCAATTTCAATGACAAATCAAGATAAAGAAGAAAGCTCTCTACTATGATCCATCTTGAAGCTGTGCTGTTTGTCTATATATAGAAATCCCATGAGACACACCCATTGTGTGTCTGTTGTCATATCGAATGCATGCACAAAAACAAGGCAAACGCATTTAAAACCACATGCACACGCAGTGTTGGATACGCTGCGGACTCAAACGCTATTGTGAACCTAGCCTTAGTACATCAACTAAACTTTTGTGAACTACATATTTTAGTTCAAAATATTTTATGGACTCAATGACTCGTCCATACAGTTTAACACGGTTATTGTTTCATTACGGTGGTATGTAAAACATACAAAAAGCGTACAGAAATAGTTCAGGATTAGAATTCTCATCCACACAAAATTACGTGCTTTCTGTCACATTTTGGTGAGAGTAGAAAAATAGCTTTTGAAAATTTTGATTTTCTTCACATTTATTACCCATACACTATTCCAAATTCTGGGGTACATTTTTGTGATATATAAGACTAAAAAAAAGCGTTTAAAAATTTTTCTTGGTTATATTTGGTTATATTATATTTCTCAGCCATACATTATTACATGTTATTGGGTGTATTTTGTTGGTATGAAACCTTCAAAAACTTGTTAAAAATTTTACCATTATTATTTGATCACCAATAGACTACTCCATGGTCTGAAGTCCATTTCATTGTTATAAAAGCCTCAAAGCACTTGTTCGAAAATGTATCAGTTTTTTATTGCTCATCCATAGGGTATGACATCTTCTTGGGTACATTTAGTTGCTATATAAGCCTCCAAAAACTTTCAAAAATTTATCTGTATTTATCTGTATTGTAATGCTCACCTGTAGTCTATTCCGTGGTCTGGAGTACATTTTGTTGCTATACAAGCCTCCAAAAACTTATTCCAAATTTATCAGTATCATATTGCTCACACATAGGGTGTTACATCTTCTTTGGTGCAAATGTATCGGTATTAAAATGCTAACCTATAGACTATTTTGTTGTATGGAGTACATTTTGTTGGTATACAACCCTCAAAAAACCTGTTCAATTTTATCGGTATTGTTCTGCCCTCTGAATAGGGCAAAGATGTTTCTATTATGTGCTGGGTTAGTTATAGCACCATCTAGTGGTCTTTGATAGCATTTACAGCCTGCGACTTTAACAGAAGCAATGCTTTGTAGGAAGGAAGCAATGTATTCTGGAACAAAGAAGGTGCCATTTTCTTCTTGTATTTCATAAGGACACACGTATTTATCTGTCCTCTTGTTAACTCTCCAACTTGAATTCATTATCCGGGTAAAGCATATCTGGTAAGCTTAATGTTTTTTTTACAATGCAGTGTGCACAAAGATATTATTAGCTGTATAGCAGTCAGTGCTCAGTAGATGTAATTAGACACCTGTGTTTTTCTATGTAAGTTGCATCACACTGAATACGTCCTGTACTTGTGTTAGCTGTGTGATCATCTGCCCAATACATACTTATGTCATTTGTATTCTTTATAGTTTTACCGCTTTCTCGCATGTTCTATACTCTTCACAAATAAACAAGTTAGACTACAGAGAACAGTCTGCTTATTTTGGAAGACAGAGCCGTGGTTTATGCTGTATGCTAGAGTGCACACCGTGTCAACGTGTATATGTATAGTGAATATGACTTAAGAAGCCGCTTGTACCCACGCCGCACTGCCTGTGGATACTGCAGCGACCGCCATACAGTCACAAGTACCGAGAGTGCAGTCCACCTTTAAGTGCTTCAGCTTTCCCGCCATGCGGAAGCCCGCCACGCATAGACTCTGTTTCTTGCCAGTATACTCAGCAATATGCAACCAAGTACACAATGTCTCGAAACAGCACATCCTCACTCAAAACGAGGTCACAAGCAAGTTCTGGCAGGTCGTCAATAGCAGAGATCGCTGCTGTCGCTCGTGCCGAGGCAGCCAAAGCAAGATCCTACTTCACCGAACGAGGGATGCATCTAAAGCTGAGACAAGTAGAGCACGAGGCAGAGAGAGAGGCCAAAACCGCATGTTTGCGGGCAGAGAGAGAGGCTGAAACTGCACGTTTGCAGGCAGAGAGAGGCCAAAACCGCACGTTTGCAGGCTCAGAGAGAAGCGGAAGCTGTACGCCTGCAGGCAGAGCTAGAAAGACTTCCAGCAGACAAAGAGACAGCAGCTGCATTAGCTAAAGCAGAGAATTTGGATGCTATGAAGAGTCCTGATTCTGAGAGACACAGCAGCATTCTCGGACCAGATCTAGAGCAGCAAGATCCAGCGCAGCAAATTGCAGAGTACGTCCGTCAACATTCCAGAATAGATGTCAACCCTGACGCATCATATCGATCAGCCCATGCCGATTACCAGCGATCCAACCCCGATCTTCACTACCATAGGCGAGGAGACGTCCAGCACACAGATGTTGACCACAGCTACCATTCCACTGAAAAGAAGGTACAGCTCCCATCCCGCCTTAAAGAGACAAAATTCTTCACCGAGAAGGTACCACACAGACTATCCGGAGTCAGAAGCGTCTTACAGATATAGCGATGCACCACACACTAGACATGACTATTACACACCGGCTCGTGCCAGCACTAACAGAGCCATCATGGACTTTGTAAAGTTCTTTGCCCGCCAAGAACTGGTTACAAAAGGACTTGTAAAGTTCACTGACAAGCCCGAGAACTATAGTTCATGGCGAGCCTCGTTCCGGAACGCCATTCATGGTCTAGACTTTTCTTGTAGTGAGGAGTTAGATCTCCTAGTAAAGTGGCTCGGAAGTGAGTCGGTCGAACATGCCAAAAGACTGAGAGACATTAATGTAAAGCATCCTCGCACAGGTCTACATAAAGTGTAGGAAAGACTTGATGAATGCTTTGGGACAGTAGAAGTCATAGAGAATGTTTTATATAAAAGAATTGATGATTTTCCTAAGATAGGTTATAGGTTATCTAAAGCTTAGAGAACTGAGTGATTTATTGAATGAGTTACAGGTTGCCCAGGCAGAAGGAGATTTGCCCGGATTGGCATTCTTAGACAACGCTAAGGGTGTCAATCCGATAGTACAGAAACTTCCTTACAACCTACAAGAAAAGTGGATTACATGTGGTTCACAGTATAAACAAAATCATAATGTATCATTCCCTCCTTTGACTGTATTTGTTGATTTTGTCACGAAACAATCAAGGATTAGAAATGACCCTAGTTTTGACTTTACTCTATCGTGTTCCATTGCCCCCTGGTGTCCACAAAACTAACATTGATTCCACAGGCCCTGCTCACAAGGTGAATGAATACCCTCCGGACGAGAGCAAGCCTCAGGATGTCAGTAAACATTGTCCTCTACACAAGAAACCACATCCTCTACTAAAATGCAGAGTCTTCAGGGAGAAGTCTTTAGAGGATCGCAAAGGTTTCCTCAATAATAATAATAATAATAATAATAATAATAATAATCTGCTTCAAATAATAATAATAATAATCTGCTTCAAATGTTGTGCCACAACCTCTCAGTTTGCCAGGAACTGTGAAGCTAGCGTGAAATGTGCAGAATGCAGCAGCACGGATCACAATACAGCCATGCACCGTGGATCAACTCCATGAGTGTTGTCACAAGCAGAGGAGCACGATGAGAAACAGAAAGACACCGACAAAGACATCCTTGAGGTCAGCTCTAAATGTATGGAAATCTGTAAGGGACTCACAGGAGGAAGGTCCTGTTCAAAAATCTGCCTTGTCCGAGTTTTTTCTGCAGGCCGCAAGGACAAAGCCTTCAAGATATATGCAATCCTGGATGACGAAAGTAACAGGTCTCTAGCCAGGTCCATCTTTTTTAACAACTTCAGCATTGTAGTCCCTGGTTCTCCCTACACCCTGAGGACGTGTTCAGGTACCGTTGAGATGGCGGGGAGAAAGGCAACCGGATACAAGGTGGAGTCCATAGATTGCCAAACCTGCCTATCGCTACCGACCATCCTGGAGTGCAACCAGATTCCTGACAAAGGGTCAGAAATACCTTCACGGGAGGTGTCAACACATCAATCCCATCTAAAGCGTATAGCCCACCTGATACCTGAGATGGATCCAGGAACCCCAATAGCTCTACTTCTGGGAAGAGATATACTACAAGTCCACAAGGCTATAGAATGTATAAACGGCTCCAGGAACGCTCCGTACGCACAGAGGCACGACCTTGGATGGGTCATCATAGGAGACGTCTGCCTAGGAGGAGCACACAAGCTGGCCTTAGTCGACAGCATGCTTACCAATACTCTTGAAAATGGACATCCATCTCTCTTCCAGTCATGTAAGAGTAGCTTCCTGGTAAAAGAGTTGCTCCTCTACCTTGTCCATTAGCTGATCATTCCTGTGAAGACCACACATGTGATGGCGACCAAGATCACATAGAGTGCACAGTTTTCCATAGAACAAGAGAAGACAACAAGGTAGCAATGTCCATAGATGACAGACTGTTTTTGGACATCATGGATCGAGAGATAGTAAGAGATGAGTCAAAGAGTTGGATGGCCCCTCTACCATTTAAACCCCAGAGGCAACGGTTACCCAGCAAAAGAGAACCTGTCTACGGTCAATTTGTCTCCCTCAAACGCAAATTTCAGAAGGCACCTGAAATGAGAGAACACTTCTTTGCCTTCATGGAGAAAATACTTCAGAATGGCCATGCAGAAATTGCATCTGTACTCCAAGATTCCGAGGAATGTTGGTATCTACCCATTTTCGGCGTGTATCATCCTAAGAAACCTGGTCAGATAAGAGTAGTATTTGACTCAGGCACCAGATTGGGTAGGTGTCTCGCTAAATGATTATTATTATTATTTATTGTTATAGCGCCATTTATTCCATGGCACTTTACATGTAGGGAGGGGTATACATAAAAGCAAGTACAATAATGTTGATCAATACAAGTCATAACTGGTACAGGAGGAGAGAGGACCCTGCCCGCGAAGGCTCACAATCAGTGGCGTAGCAACTGTTTGTGGCGCCCGGGGCGGTCGAAAAATTTGCCGCCCCTTTGGTCGTTGAAAATCCGGAAGCATCCGAAGAGCCCACACTACACTCAAAGATCTCTGCTGTTATTATTTCTAAATTTCTAGACTTTCATCTTCTTGCAGTTCTCTATATATATGTATGTATTAGCTTGATGATGCTGGATGAAGACCTAATGGCTTTTTTTATAATAATTTTTAATAATGTGACAGAAAAAAAACAAAGTACAAATTATTTTCGAAACTTGGGTATAGTTGTTTTATTTGTAACAGTCACGTAACACTCACTAACAATTATGATTCATTATTCAGGCCATGTTCAAAATAGTTAATTCGACTACAAAAAGAACTGCTGCAATGTATGAACTCAATGCAAAATTTACAAACAAACTCTTCGTGCTTTCCTTTCGGCAAAGTTTTTGATAACAGTATCAAAATTGAGACCATCAGCAAGCTCCCTCTCTATGGAGAGGATTGCCAAGTCTGTAAGCCTTGTTTGACTCATTGTAGATCGAAGATAGTTCTTTATGAGCTTCAATTTGGAAAAGGAGCGCTCGCAGCTGGCAACGCTAATAGCTCGGGTAAGGAAGATGCGCAGCAAGATAACAATATTAGGGACAGAATCTCCAAGGCGATATCTCTGTATGAAGCTCAAAACTTCAAAAGGTCCGTCGATTCCGTCGTTTCCTGAAGCTTCCACAAAATACTTCAATCTTCTCCTTTCGACCAAGAATTCCTCTTTTTCCACCTCGTCATCAACTTCGCTGAGCTGGCAATCGTAATTATCATCAAGCAGATTTGAGGGTGCAAGGACAGCGTATTTCTTTGCAAGATCATGAACTTGTTGAAATCTGCTGTATATTTCTTCAGTCAGCATGTCTATGACAGACAGCATTTCCCGTCTCAACTCAGCATCAAATGTCATCACTGCATCAGTCGATCCGTCACCATCCATTCGTTTCTTTTTCCGAATTCTACGCTCCATGCTTATCCCCATTTCAGAGCAGAGCTTCTTGGATTTGTGCATTGCACTGTCCACCATTGCTTCCCTATTCTGAAGGAGGTAATCTCTCAACGCTGTGAGCTTGACAGAACTTTGGTGCAGATCCAGCCCTTTTGTTTGAAGATACTTCTGCGCATCATTGATTTCTGGCAGAACAGATTTCCAAAGGCTCAGAAATGACAGAAACGGAAATGACAGTAATGAGGTGAGCATTAAAGATGCATCTGTTCTTGTCGTCACATTTTCTCCTTCTTCTGTGAGCTGTTCTAGGGCCGTGACGACTTCTGATAATTTGTTCGCCACAACATTTACAGCATCTGCTCGACTGCTCCATCTAGTCTCCACAAGCCGTTTGATGCTTAGACCAGTCACCTGAATCAAAACATCCCAGCGATGCGTAGATGCAGAAAAGAACGAAAACAACCGGTCCAGTGTGCCGAAACATGTCACAGAGTAAATCGACACAGAAGCTGCATGTACACAAGCCAGATTCAGGGAATGGTTTGAGCATGGCACAAACAGAGCTTTCGGGTTGATTTCAGAGATGCGCTTCTGGACACCTGATCGATGGCCTGCCATAACAGCAGCATTGTCATAAGCCTGGCCACGGCAATCATCTATCGGAAGCCCATCATTCTCCAGTTCTGCCAATATCAGTCTGGAAATTTCCTCTGCGCTTTTACCCTTTGTCTCAATGAAGCGGAGAAATTATTCCTGCACCTTCACTTCATTTCCGTCCAGTTTCACGTAGCGCAACACCTCGCTCATCTGGTCCTTGTGAGATATATCCGGAGTGCTGTCAAAAATTATGCAAAAATACTTGCTTTCCTTTATCTGTGCGATGATTTTCATTCTCACATGCTCTGCCAAAATGCTCACAAATTCATTTTGAACTTCTGGTGACAGATAAGAAGTAACGATTTTCTTTCCCAGCTTAACTTTTACCAAATGTTCGCGGAGCACAGGGTCATACTTGGCCAACAAATGAACCAATTCCAAAAAATTGCCTCTATTTTCCTGGCCTTCTTCATCTTTGTGGATGTCTTCCCGGTGACCCCGTAGTGCCAAATTCTGCTTGGAGAGAAATCAGACGATATCCAGTAATCTAGCTAGAATTTCTCGCCACTTCTTAGTCTCCTTCTCAATAACACCTTCCATAGCTTTGTTAATTGTCTTTCCTTCAGCAAGCCGGATCTCTAGCTCCTTCCAGTTGAGGAATGCCTGAGCATGTGATGTGCTAACTTCGTGTTCATGTACTTTAGGATTTAATTTTCACCAGTTCCTGAAGCCCTCAGCAGCAGAAAAACTGGACAGCCCAGTTGAAAAAAGTCTGCAGCAAAAGCAGAACAGGGCCTCTTTCAAAGGAGAATACACCATCCATGTTCTCAAACTTTTCTCTCCGTTCCGCAAATCACGAAAAAACCATGTCTTTGTAAGTTTCCTCGTGTCACCTTTTGTTTTAGTTCCTGGTCGCGTTACTTCCTTGAATTCACATTCGAGGTGCTGCACAGCAGCATATCCCTGCCGGACAATCATAGCGCGAATTTCATGGTCAATCTTAACAGGCCACATACCAACATCAGTAAAATCAGTTGGTATGTCCGTTTTCAGACCGACTAGTGGTTGCCCTTCCAATGCTTCAACTTCACGCGCACCATCTTCCGCATCACCGACTGTTTCCGCATCATCGACATGCTCAATGGCGCCTTCGGCAGTATCAACGTTAGCAATATCAACTTCATCTTCAGTCTCAGCATGAATGTCGTCTTTTGCTTCCACCACTTCGGCTGTAGGCGTAGATGTCTTTTGGATGAACTTTAATAGCGCGCCTTTATTCTTTGCTGCCTCCTCTTCTTTGGCTTTTTTCTTTTTACGGAATGCCGCACCGCTCTCTTTTACTCTCTTCATTATGATGCCTTCACTTACAATTCACGCAAAGATTCTTGAAAATTCACGCATAGGCCAAACTAATTTGGCAGGATGTGCATCAACGTTGCCGCAGGGCCGGCTGTGTTTCAACGTTCTGTAATGGCCAGCATGTAAAAAAAACACAAAGAGAAGGGGCGCAATGAGGAGTATGTATAGGGCCAAATGGTCACTCACATATTGGGGTTGTGCTGTGCACCTCTGCTTCTCCCCAGCATTGTGAGTGTGCGGCGGTGTAATTAGAGCACTAGGAGAGCACACCTGGTCACAGAGATTAAGGTCTGTCACTAGATTTGCAGAACTAACTTTTGTTCAGTTCAACATGATATTAATGACATCTGAATTTAATACTGCCCCTATGTACAAGAATATAACTACTATAATACTGCTCCTATGTACAAGAATATAACTACTATAATACTGCTCCTATGTACAAGAATATAACTACTATAGTACTGCCCCTATGTACAGGAATATAACTACTATAATACTGCTCCCTATATACTGTACAAGAATATAACTACTATAATACTGCTCCTATGTACAAGAATATAACTACTATAGTACTGCCCCTATGTACAGGAATATAACTACTATAATACTGCTCCCTATATACAAGAATATAACTACTATAATACTGCTCCCTATGTACAAGAATATAACTACTATAATACTGCCCCCTATGTACAAGAATATAACTACTATAATACTGCTCCTATGTACAAGAATATAACTACTATAATACTGCTCCTATGTACAAGAATATAACTACTATAGTACTGCCCCTATGTACAGGAATATAACTACTATAATACTGCTCCCTATATACAAGAATATAACTACTATAATACTGCTCCTATGTACAAGAATATAACTACTATAGTACTGCCCCTATGTACAGGAATATAACTACTATAATACTGCTCCCTATATACAAGAATATAACTACTATAATACTGCTCCCTATGTACAAGAATATAACTACTATAATACTGCCCCCTATGTACAAGAATATAACTACTATAATACTGCCCCTATGTACAAGAATATAACTACTATAATATTGTTCCTATGTACAAGAATATAACTACTATAATATTGTTCCTATGTACAGGAATATAACTACTATAATACTGCTCCCTATGTATAGAGAATAATATATTTTCTTCAGATGAGCACATTACAGGTAAGTATATATTATATAATGGAATATAACAGGGTTTATATACAGAAATAGAACATGATGTGAGGAGTATATAGGTAGAGGTGTGCGTACACTGGTATATACCACATCTTCTGTATAATACCATGAGTGTTATATAGTGAGATGAATCACACTTTGCCATGTGCATATCCTTTCTATAGGTGGATCTCACATCCCCGGTTGTTTATAGGGGTATATAGCTTCTATAGCTGACTCCCAAGTGTGTATACGGGTATATAGTTTTTGTAGACTACTGCCAGGTGTGTATATAGCTTCTATAGGTGGCTCCCAGGTGAGTATATAGGGGTATATAGGTGTTCCCAGGGGTGTATACTTGTATATAGCTTCGATAGGTGGCTTCCAAAGGTGTATACAGGTGTACATAGCTTCTATATAAGGCTCACTGGTGCCCCCATGACTGGCTTACATGACTGGCATAAAAGATTGGCGTACATGACTGTCTTACATGACTGTGTTACATGACTGGTGTAAATGACTGCCCTCCATGACTTGCATACATGACTGGGTAACATAACTGGCATACATGACTGGCTTACAAGACTGACATAAATGATTTGCAGACATGACTGGCGTAAATGACTGGCATACATATCTGTCTTTCATGACTGTCTTTCATGATGGGCCTACATGACTGGCGTACTTCTGGCATACATGATTGTCTTACATGACTGTTGTACATTACATGACTGGCGTACATGACTGGCGTATATTACATGACTGGCGTACATTACATGACTGGCATACATTACATGACTGGCATACATGACTGGCTTACATTACATGACTGGCGTACATTGCATGACTGGCATACATTACATGACTGGCATACATGACTGGCTTACATTACATGACTGGCGTACATTGCATGACTGGCATACATTACATGACTGGCATACATGACTGGCTTACATTACATGACTGGTGTACATGACTGGCGTATATTACATGACTGGCGTACATTACATTACATGACTGGCGTACATTGCATGACTGGCTTACATTACATGACTGGCGTACATGACTGGCGTATATTACATGACTGGCGTACATTACATGACTGGCTTACATTACATGACTGGCGTACATGACTGGCTTACATTACATGACTGGTGTACATGACTGGCGTATATTACATGACTGGCGTACATTACATTACATGACTGGCTTACATTACATGACTGGCTTACATTACATGACTGGCGTACATGACTGGCGTATATTACATGACTGGCGTACATTACATGACTGGCTTACATTACATGACTGGCGTACATGACTGGCGTATATTACATGACAGGCGTGCATTACATGACTGGCTTACATTACATGACTGGCTTACATGACTGGCATACATTACATGACTGGCATACATGACTGGCTTACATTACATGACTGGCGTACATGACTGGCGTATATTACATGACTGGCGTACATTACATGACTGGCTTACATTACATGACTGGCGTACATGACTGGCGTATATTACATGACTGGCGTACATTACATGACTGGCATACATTACATGACTGGCATACATGACTGGCTTACATTACATGACTGGCGTACATTGCATGACTGGCATACATTACATGACTGGCATACATGACTGGCTTACATTACATGACTGGCGTACATTGCATGACTGGCATACATTACATGACTGGCATACATGACTGGCTTACATTACATGACTGGCGTACATTGCATGACTGGCATACATTACATGACTGGCATACATGACTGGCTTACATTACATGACTGGCGTACATGACTGGCGTATATTACATGACTGGCGTACATTACATGACTGGCTTACATTACATGACTGGCGTACATGACTGGCGTATATTACATGACTGGCGTACATTACATGACTGGCATACATTACATGACTGGCATACATGACTGGCTTACATTACATGACTGGCGTACATTGCATGACTGGCATACATTACATGACTGGCATACATGACTGGCTTACATTACATGACTGGCGTACATTGCATGACTGGCATACATTACATGACTGGCATACATGACTGGCTTACATTACATGACTGGTGTACATGACTGGCGTATATTACATGACTGGCGTACATTACATTACATGACTGGCGTACATTGCATGACTGGCTTACATTACATGACTGGCGTACATGACTGGCGTATATTACATGACTGGCGTACATTACATGACTGGCTTACATTACATGACTGGCGTACATGACTGGCTTACATTACATGACTGGTGTACATGACTGGCGTATATTACATGACTGGCGTACATTACATTACATGACTGGCTTACATTACATGACTGGCTTACATTACATGACTGGCGTACATGACTGGCGTATATTACATGACTGGCGTACATTACATGACTGGCTTACATTACATGACTGGCGTACATGACTGGCGTATATTACATGACTGGCGTACATTACATGACTGGCTTACATTACATGACTGGCTTGCATGACTGGCATACATTACATGACTGGCATACATGACTGGCTTACATTACATGACTGGCGTACATGACTGGCGTATATTACATGACTGGCGTACATTACATGACTGGCTTACATTACATGACTGGCGTACATGACTGGCGTATATTACATGACTGGCGTACATTACATGACTGGCATACATTACATGACTGGCATACATGACTGGCTTACATTACATGACTGGCGTACATTGCATGACTGGCATACATTACATGACTGGCATACATGACTGGCTTACATTACATGACTGGCGTACATTGCATGACTGGCATACATTACATGACTGGCATACATGACTGGCGTACATTGCATGACTGGCATACATTACATGACTGGCATACATGACTGGCTTACATTACATGACTGGCGTACATGACTGGCTTACATTACATGACTGGCGTACATGACTGGCTTACATTACATGACTGGTGTACATGACTGGCGTATATTACATGACTGGCGTACATTACATTACATGACTGGCGTACATTGCATGACTGGCTTACATTACATGACTGGCGTACATGACTGGCGTATATTACATGACTGGCGTACATTTACATGACTGGCGTACATTACATGACTGGCGTACATTTACATGACTGGCGTACATTACATGACTGGCGCACATTTACATGACTGGCATACATTACATGACTGGCGTATATTACATGACTGGCGTACATGACTGACATTGACATATATGATGGCTTACATGACTGGCGAATATGACAGCTGTGCCGGCCGGCCCGCCGCCGCGTACGTGACTGGTGGAGGCCAGAGAGCAGTTGAAAAGTTGTGGCATTTTTTTAGGCGTTAGGACGCTGATATCTGCTCTTGATGGAGGCGTTTGTATCCAGCACTGACTACATTACAGGCAGCTGGAGTTATAGAAGACGCCAATCTCCAGGCGGTGTGTGTGGCAGCACTACAATTAGACAGAATGTACCTTAGACTAGTCCTAAGCCTGTACAGTGTGCAGCACAGTGTTTGGCTCTGTGTTCCTTCACTCGCGTTTCGTCCAGCTTCTTCAAGGGTGTTGTCCCCTAACTAACTGAATTTGCGCACCCACAGAGAAATAATGCTCATAGCGAATCCTCTTCATGTTCCCACCCAGTATATCCCTTTCATGGACCTCATACCTCCCCCCCATGCAGTATGACTACTTCACCACTCTTCTCTACACAAATGAATGCCCCCCCCGGGCCCCCCACCCCGACCCTGCAGTAATCCTCCACACGCAATAATGCTTTCTGTACACTGTCTCCACATACAAGCAGCCCACTTGCCTTTCTAAATGGAACACAAAACACCCATGGGTCTCCTCTCCAATATCCTGATGTAAATAATTCCTCTCTCATTCTTTCCATGGCTATATACCTGTCAGAATTGAGAATTGCCTGTCACATCATGATCCTTACTCTGAATGTTTATCTGCAGGCCAGTGTCTCCCTCCCTCCCCTCACAGATATCAGGGGCAGCGCTTCCCGCCGTCCCCCTCACTCACCGGCTACTGGCGTAGCGCGGTGCTCACAATCTACAAGGGATGGGTGAAAATACAGTAGGCGAGGGTAGAGCTGGTCATGCAGCGGTTTGGTCGATCGGTGGTTACTGCAGGTTATAGGCTTGTCGGAAGAGGTGGGTCCTCTGGCTCTTTTTGAAGGTTTCGATGGTAGGTGAGAGTCTGATATGTTGTGGTAGAGAGTTCCAGAGTAGGGGTGATGCGCGAGAGAAATCTTGTATGCGATTGTGGGAAGAGGAGATAAGAGGGGAGTAGAGAAGGAGATCTTGTGAGGATCGGAGGTTGCGTGCAGGAAAGTACCGGGAGACAAGGTCACAGATGTATGGAGGAGACAGGTTGTGGATGGCTTTGTATGTCATGGTTAGGGTTTTGTACTGGAGTCTCTGGGCAATGGGGAGCCAGTGAAGGGATTGACAGAGGGGAGAAGCTGGGGAATAGCGGGGGGACAGGTGTATTAGTCGGGCAGCGGAATAGATTGGAGGGGTGCGAGAGTGTTCGAGGGGAGGCCACTGAGCAGGAGGTTGCAGTAGTCAAGGCGAGAGATAATGAGGGCATGGACTAGGGTTTTTGCAGATTCTTGGTTGAGGAATGAACGGATTCGTGAAATATTTTTGAGTTGAAGTCGGCAGTAAGTGGAAAGGGCTTGGATATGTGGTTTGAAGGAGAGATCAGCATCAAGGATTACCCCGAGGCAGCGAGCTTGTGGGACTGGGGAGAGTGGGCAGCCATTTACTGTAATGGATAGGTTCGTTGGGGGGGTCACGTGAGATGGGGGAAAGATGATGAATTCTGTTTTGTCCATGTTAAGTTTCAGAAATCTGGTAGAGAAGAAGGATGAAATAGTGGACAGACATTGAGGGATTCTGGTTAGCAGGGAGGTGATATCTGGTCCAGAGATGTAGATCTGTGTGTCATCAGCATAGAGATGATACTGGAAGCCATGAGATTCTATAAGCTGCCCCAGGCCAAAGGTGTAAATGGAGAAGAGCAGGGGTCCTAGGACTGAACCTTGTGGGACGCCGACAGATAGGGGGTGAGGTTAGGAGGTGGTGTGTGAGTGGGAGACGCTGAATGTCCGGTCTGTTAGGTATGATGAGATCCAGGACAAGGCCAAGTCTGTGATGTCTTTTTGTCTTGCCCAGACCTCAACAACAGACTTCTAGGAGTAATTCTTCGCTTCCGCAAAGATGCAGTGGCATTCATGTCTGACATACAACAGATGTTTCATTGCTTCCTTGTCAAAAAAGAAAATATAAACTATTTGAGGTTTTTCTGGTACCACGATAATGACCCCTACAAGGACATTGTGGAGTATCAGATGAAAGTACACATCTTCGGGAATGGCCCTTCCCCTGCTGTCGCCATCTATGGTCTTAGACATTCAGCCAGAGAGGGCAAGGCAAAGTACGGGTCGGATGTTAGATCGTTTGTGGAGAAGGATTTCTACATGGACGACTGCTTGAAATCTACACCCACAGATGAATCGGCAGTAAGTCTCTTAAAGAGGACACAAGAAATGCTAGCTTTGTCCAACTTGAGGCTGCACAAAATTGCTTCCAACAGCTAAAAATGATGGCAGCATTTCCCTCTGAAGATTACTCAACTGATCTAAAAGACTCCTCTAGGATTTGTAACCCCTGTAACTATCCAAGGTAAAATGATGTTGAGAGACTTCACCCAAGAGATGTTTGAGTGGGATGATCTGCTTCCCATGGAGAAGAGAGATTTGTGGGTAAAATGGTAGAAATCTTTAGAAGTCTTGTCAGATCTTTACGTGGCACGACCATATGCTTCTGTGCCATCAACAGAAGTCAAGATGCAAAGGCTCAGTTTCTTGTGCGATGCCTCAACTAAAGTGATTGCAGCAGTAGCATATCTGAAAACTACTGACATCAAGGAACAATGCCATGTAAGGCTTGTTATGAGCCGGGCAAAATTAGCACCAGTCCAGGAGCACACAATACCGAGACTGGAACTCTGTGCGGCTGTGCTAGCAGTAGAGTTAGTTGAACTTATCTCGACAGAAATTGACCTGGAAATCAAGGACGTTGAGTTCTACTCAGACAGCAAGGTAGTGCTTGGGTACCTTTGCAACGAAACTCAACGCTTTTACGTTTACGTCAGCAATCAGGTGCTAAAGATCAGGAGATCCACTTGCCCTAAACAGTGGCCCTATGTGTCCACACACCACAATCCTGCGGACCACGCAACTAGATCCGTTGAATCAAGACACCTTAAGGACACAGCCTGGTTTTTGGGCCCTGCATTCTTATACGGTTCAACACCTTACAGTGACAAATCAGACACCTTTGAACTGGTAGATCCAGATGCAGATGAAGAAATTCGCCCTCAGGTATCCGCTCTTTGTACGGTGACTTCTGACAATCACCTCAAATCCCACCATTTCGGCAACTTTTCATCTTGGAACTCGCTTGTTCATGCCATTGCTTGTTTAACTCATGTGGCTCAGTCTTACAAGTCAACATCACCCACCAGTCAAAAGTCTTGTAAAGGTTGGCACCACTGCAAGCACACCTTTACCACTTCAAACCTGGAAAATGAAGTGGCAATAGTTAATGCCAAGCGGGGAGTGTTCTGCCCTCTGAATAGGGCAAAGATGTTTCTATTATGTGCTGGGTTAGTTAGAGCACCATCTAGTGGTCTTTGATAGCATTTACAGCCTGTGTCTTTAACAGAAGCAATACACATGGGATTGAAGCAATGCTCTGTGGGAAGGAAGCAATGTATTCTGGGACAAAGAAGGTGCCATTTTCTTCTTGTATTTCATAAGGACAGACGTATTTATCTGTCCTCCTGTTAAATCTCCAACTTAAGTTCGTTATCCGGGTAAAACATATCTGGTAAGCTTAATATCTTTCTTACAATGCAGTGTGTGCAGAAATGTTATTAGCTGTATAGCAGTCAGTGCTCAGTAGATGTAATTAGACACCTGTGTTTTTTCTATGTAAGTTGCATCACACTGAATACTTCCTGTACTTGTGTTAGCTGTGTGATCATCTGCCCAATACTTACTTATGTCATTTGTATTCTTTATAGTTTTACCGCTTGCTCGCATGTTCTATACTCTTCACAAATAAACAAGTTAGACTACAGAGAACAGTCTGCTTATTTTGGAAGACAGAGCCGTGGTTTATGCTGTATGCTAGAGTGTATACTGTGTCAATGTGTATGAAGGTACAGCAGGTATCATATTGCTCAGCCATAGGGTATTACATTTGTTTTTACATTTCTTTGCTATAAAATCCTTGAAAAACTTGTTCAAAGTTTATTGGTATTATATTTCTCACCCATAGTGAATTACATTTTCTTGCAATCAAAAAACTTGTTCAAAATGTATAGGTATTATATTCCTCTCTCATAGATTATTCCATGGTCTGGAGTACATTTCATAGCTATATAACCTTCAAAAAGCTTGTTAAAAATTTATCAGTATCATATTGCTCATCAGTAGGGTATTACATCTTCTTGGGTACATTTCGTTGCTATAAAACCATCAAAACCTTGTTCAAAATGTTATTGCTATTATATTGCTCACGTATAGACTATTCCAGCATCTGGAGTACATTTCCTTTGTATATAACACTGAAACGTGCGTAGCCGTTATGAGTCTAGGAGTATCGATACATGACCATTTGAACAGAATGTATATGATGCCCGCTTTTATGTCAAATACAGGGTCTATCTGAGTCCCTAATTTTTGACAGTTCTTGTTTCCTTTATAAATATTAAATAGAAGAAATCAATTTTGGTTTACTTACCATATTTTTTGGACTTTAAGACACACTTTTTCCCCAAAAAAATTGTGAGAAAAATGGGGGATGCATCTTATAGTGCTAACACGGGCTTACAGGGGGGGTTGCGCCAGTGGTGTGATGTGGCAGCGGCAGAGGTGCGGCGATGCTGAGGCGCAGTGGGCGGTGCGGCGTGCACCCGAGCAGGGTCCCTTCCTCAGGTGTGGTGACGCCGCGGCCCGGTGTCCACAGAGAGCAGAGCCTGGTGAATCACGGGTTTCTTGGTGGCAGCGGCCATCTTCCTGAAGCTGCGCGTGCGTAGATTGAGTTCTCTGCTTCCCGGGGATTCAGAAAAATGGCCGCGGGAGGCCGCGAGTGCGCAGATTGAGATCGTGGTGGCCATTTTCCTGAAGCCAAGTGCACAGATTGAGATCTCGGCTTCACTCGGCTTCAAGAAAATGGCCGCTGCAATCTCTATCTGCATACGTGCGGCCTCCCGCTGCCATTTTCCTGAAGCCCCAGGAAGCAGAGAACTCAGTATGCGCACGCGCGGCCTCAGCAAGATGGCCGCCGCCACAGAGAAACCCGTGAATACCCGGCTCTGCTCGCCTTGGACACCGGGCCATGGTGACACCTGAGGAAGGGACTCTGCCCAGGTGCACTCCGTACTGCCCACCTCATCACAGAACCTTTGCGGCCGCCACACCACTGCCGCAATCCCCTGTGGCCAGCAGGCTGCGGTGTCACCATATTTCTGGCATCCAAAGGAAGGGACCCTGCTAAGGTGCACTCCCCACAGCCCACACCGAACATCAGCATCACCGCACCGCCGACACCGGGCTCCGGGACTGCAGCATTGCCCCACTTCTCTTATCCTGAGGAAGAGACCATGCCTCCTGTGACCCTGCTGTACCACTGCCAGCCCTCAGGTAAGATACGTTAAATTCGGGCAACAAGACAGACCCCCATCTTATAAAAATCTTTTTTCTGCTATTTTCCACCTCCAAATTTGGGGTGCGTCTTATGGTCTGGTGCGTCTTATAGTACGAAAAAATACCGTAAATTATTTTTTTTACATCCTTTTTAAAATTTGCCTTATGTACAGGTCACTATCCATGAAAAAATGTTTCTTAACATTTTTTTTCCTGTAAACTCCAATTTCTCATCGATTTTGAATTTTTTATTGCAACTCCTTAGAGTGGAGTAAAAGTGTGACACCATGGTTCTCAGCAGTGATCTGTTGAATCAGAGATGCTTCCAAGGCTCTTAACCATGGTATTCTTCTTTTATTCAGCACTTTTCCTATCCACTTGAACATTTTCACTGCCCCCCAGACCTCTTTGTAGGGTCTGCCAAAAAAAAGCTCGACTTTCTCATTGACTCTCATTATACTTGAAATGAGCATGCGAGTATTAGGAATTGTTCGGTTCAAGCAACGAGCACCTGAGCATTTTAGTGCTCACTCATCCCTAATATTTAAGGACAATATATTTTTAAGCTTTAATACTTCAAGACTACTATCAAGTAGGAGCTAAAATTACTGCATTGAAAGTCAGTGTGATAACAGTATGACAGCGAACAAGTCTTTGAAAAATGATAAGCTTGAACCTGGCAAATTGATTTTTTCTAAGGATCATTAGGCAATAAAATGCAGATCTTCCTTTTAAATCTACTGTCCTTCCTGTATAGTTACTCTCACAGAAAAAAGGAAAATGTACCATTTATTGTTATTACCATTTATAATCCGTGTTATTGCTATTTGTATTCAGTAGGAGAGGGCGAGTCTCATAAAATTGTGTACTGCTGAACAGAGTATTTTTTGTCATTTGACATTTGCTTTCTTTTATTTTGAATATGAATTTATCATCAATAGCTTGAAGGATTCCCCACTTCATAAAACATAACCTTTATTTAGTCATTAAAGGGGGTCTGTCTCCCCATCAGCTGCGGCCGCCAACATCAGGGGCTTACCTGCAGCATTCTGTAATGCTGTAGATAAGCCCCCCGATGTAACCTGAAAGATAAGAAAAAAGAGTTAGAGTATACTCACCCTGGCGTTCGGTCCGGTCCGATGGGTGTCGCCGTCCGGTCCGGCGCCTCCCATCTTCATATCTTTATACGATGATGTCCTCCTCCTTGCTTCTCCCTCGGCTCCTGCGCAGGTGTACTTTATCTGCCCTGTTGAGGGCAGAGTAAAGTACTGCAGTGCGCAGGCGCGGGACATCATCATATGAAGATGGGAGGCGCCGGACTGGACAGCGACACCCACCACACCCAACTCCGCCCCCGGTAAGTATAATCTAACGTGTTTTTCTTATCTTTCAGGTTTCATCGGGGGCTTATCTACAGCATTACAGAATGCTGTAGATAAGCCCCTGATGGAGGTGGCCGCAGCTTATAGGGCTAAAATAGGGTGACACATTCCCTTCAAAACCTGAGACAACACAATAACAAACAAAATGGTGCTCGTGCAGATCAGTGCTCATTAAAAAATGGTTTGGTCTCACCACTAATGACGGACATAGAGATCCCGGTCTGTTTTCAGATGTATCCTGCCGGGTACTGGATCCAAATGAGGGGAGAAGGAGAGCATAAAGGGAGAGGGATGTAAATGTCCAGTATTTCCCTATCTCCCTGTCGTGCCCAGGTATTGCTCTTGTCCTCACAAGGACAGGCCCCAAGTGGACCCTATAGTGACACCCCCAAAGATGATAAGGGGTTAAATTCTCCCTACGTGTTTCCTCCCCAGTAATGGGGATTCATCAGGGGAGTTGAACAGATAATTAAAGGGGGTAAAAAGAAGTAATTTTTTTTGTTCATAAATGAAAAAAGGCCTTGCTGTGGCTAGGTGCCTTAACCGACAGAATGACTGTCCATGTCACTACCGGAAAAATGAGTCCCATATATAAGTAGTAAAGTTGCCTTAAATAGGCCCTATTATGTGTAGGCCCCGCCCCCCGGCATCTGACCTCATGAAGGATGGCCAGATTGATGTCCAATGAGTCTCCAAATAAAATACAGACCAACCTATTGATGAATTGTTCAATTAGCACAGCCCTCATATCTCATTGAATATGCCAGGTCGTATCCCTATAGTCCCAAGGTGTTACAATGATTATGAAATCACTCACCCATCTCTCTATTATTCCTTTATTTCAAAGAACTCTGGAAGTAACCGCGCTATTCGCGATACATCACTTCCGATTCCAGGAGCTCATGCATTCCACAGTGGAACGCAAACCGGAAGTGACCGCACAGTCAGCGGTACGTCACCTCTGGTTGGTATTTCATTCCTGCATCTCAAAATGAAGCGCTATTCGCGGTACATCACTTCCGGTTCTAGAAGCTCATGCGTTCCACAGTGGAGCGCAAACCGAAAGTGACCGCACAGTCAGTGGTACGTCACCTCCAGCTGATAATTCATTCATGCGTCCCACAGTGTGCACTGCATTTATGTTATAGAATTCCTTCCCCACCTCAATAGATTCGGATTAAAGAGAGAGAGAAAAGGAATAGACCACACAATGGGGATCACCCAACATAAGATTTAGCAAAAATTTGTAACAATCTTTATTTAGACACAAACAACTAAACACCCAATTGTTAAAAACATTAAGGGTATGTGCACACACTGCAGATTCACCTGCGGGTTTTTTCCCGCGGAACCGCAGGTAAAGTGACCTGCGGTTTTGCTGCAGTTTGGCCTGCGGTTTTGCCCTGCGGTTTGACACCTGGACAATGGAATAGGTGGCAAACCGCAGCAGAATCCGCAGAAACAATTGACATGCTGCGGAAAAAAAAACGCAGCTTTTCCGCAGGTAAAAAACCGCAGCGTGAGCACTGCGGTTTTGAAAACCCATAGGCTAACATGGTAAAGTACCATGTCTGCGGAACTGCTGCAGTTCTGCAGGGCCAAAACCGCAGCAAAACCGCAGCAAAACCGCAGCGTGTGCACATACCCTAAAAGTTAGTCACACATGTGACTTGAACATCTAGGTTCACAATAGAACCAAACCCTCATAACTTCACCTCCACAGAAAAACATCTCAATAACAGACCAAATATGTATGTAGATAGCATACCACAGTATAAAAGGTTTTTGCATGTAAACTGGCTCACATTCATAAATAAATGCACACACCAAAAATACAAATATTGGCAATTGATAGCAGAAAAATAAAACAATATAAAAGCCACATATGCTATATACACAGGAAGAGATGGTATAAACCATATATCAGCCAATTATAATAAATATATATGATCTAATTTACCTGTGAGAAATTGCACAAAAAGCCCACAAACAGTATCTGGCCTATATAACACGCTAATGCAATGTTATTGATCAAATCCCTTAGAAGTCCATTTATTTCCCTAACAACCGCTCAGACTATCATGTTTGACCAAGCGCATTGAAATAAACCTCAATAGATTCGCACGCCACACAATTTCCACACCTATAGCAACCTGTAGGTTTCTTTGGTAGCCAAGTTTTAACCCTGGGTGGAACAAAGTGGCTATGCACCTGTAAGGGGGTGGCATTGCAATGGACAATAGAGACAAGCTGCCCCTTAAGAGACAGCACCCCCTTGGTTAGAGCAGTGGGACATTCTGCGCTTCCCTGCTGTAATAAAGGCTGTTTGGTTTCAGCTGCCAGAATACAAAGGGGAGGGGCTGCTTTTCTGTGTGGGGAAGAGACCAGATTTCTGCAGGAAGCAGGTGTGCCTGCCTGAGCTTTGACAAAAAGAACGTTTAGTCTGCGACTGTGACTTTGTAAACTATTCTGGGGATTAAAAGGTGGCTTTCCTGTCTTGCCGTGAGATGCCACGAAGAAAAGACAAGAAAGGAACCTAGAGGAGGAATCCTTCAATGGAAGTCTTCAAACAGAGGCTGGACAGACATCTGACTGGGATGATTAACGAATCCTGCTTTGAGCAGGGGGTTGGACCAGATGGCCCAGGAGGTCCCTTCCAACTCTACGATTCTATGATTCTATGACTCTATGAATCCACCTTTTCTAGGAGCATCATTGAACTTGCACACAAGGAAAAGATCACATTGCACAGAGCTTCCAGGAAGAACTGCGCACCATCTTGCAAAGCTTCAGGGGCCCCAGGAATGGACTGAGATACCAACTACTGTGAGTGTTAACCCCATGTGCGCACATGTTTAGGGCATAGGATAGGCTGCAATAGACAGAGCACTGTAGCCGTGCAGCTGGAGTAGCAGCGGCCAGTCAGGTTGTAGTTAGAGTAGCAGCATACTGTACTTTATTGCATTGTTTGGCCTTTTGCAAAATACACTGGCCTGTAATAGTTCGTGCACCGTGCCATTTGTACGGCCCAGCTAGAGAATATCACTTTTGTAAATTGTTTTATGTCATAGCATACCCCTGTTTACACTTTCCTAACACTGCATTCCTTGCCTGTAAATAAATTAACTCTTTGTTACTTGCACCTCATCTTGTGTACCATAGTCTCCCTGCATTGTAGTGGTCCCCCGGCCATCGCTTCACACCAGCTGGTCATTGAGGGTTTTACATTTTCTATATGTTATTTGGGGAGTTTCCCCAATCACATCCCTCAGGTCCTCATCCATTTTTAAGATATTCCAATGCCTATTAATGATCTCTCTGACAAAGGGTGCTCCTTTGGCAAAGGAGCAGATCAATCTCATTGGTTGACGTGCCTCCATATCTCTCTCACAAGATGTCAGTAGTCCTGATCTCTGTTGCCTACTAGCATGTTGGAAGAGCCTTGATGGTAGATTTGACCCTATGGTATTCTGATGGCAGGAATATTGATTGCCAATTTTTACATTCATACATATATAGTACCCAGCTAAGAGGAATCGTCTACAGTATCTGTGCCAGCAGACCTCCGCCTTTCCTCCTTTTGTTCCTCATTGATATATGTCTCCCTTCCCTTCTTTTTTGCCTGCTCCTTTAATTCCCCATTCTCTTTCCCTGCTAATTATTTTAATGAGAATTTATATGATATATCTAGTATTGCGCATTCCCACTGGTTTTTGTGCATCATTAATCATTATTTATTTGAGGGTTCATATTTTAAGGGATGTTTGTAAATTTTATTATGTATAGGTGGTGCCCAGTAAACTTGAAGTGCACCAGAGGGATTCTACAGGTATCCTCTATAAATTGCAACCAAGACTCCCTGATATTTTTGAGGATGATATACAGCACTACAAGAAAGGAGCGCTGTTTATCTTTATTTAATGAGCATACAGTAGAAATCATGCCTTTGTATACATCAATGCCTACCCGTATACATAGGTGATGGCATGCTATTTGTTTGTCATGTTCGTCATTCCTAATATAAGGGAGGAGACTCACTACCCTCTGGTGTGACCAACTCTGTCCGCGGTGCGCTCCACTGTGGGACGCATGAATGAATTATCAGCCGGAGGTGACGTACCGCTGATTGTGCGGTCACTTCCGGTTTGCGTTCCACTGTGGAACGCCTGAGCTCCTAGAACCGGAAGTACCACGAATAGCGCTTCACTGTGGGAAGCAGGAATGAATTACCAACCGGAGGTGACGTACCGCTGACTGACCGGGAGATAGGGAAATACTGGACATTTACATCCCTCTCCCTTTATGCTCTCCTCCCCTCGTTTGGATCCAGTACCCGGCAGGATACATCTGAAAACAGACCGGGATCTCTATGTCCGTCATTAGTGGTGAGACCAAACCATTTTTAATGAGCACTGATCTGCACGAGCACCATTTTGTTTGTTATTCTGTTTATTGTGTTGTCTCAGGTTTTAGGCTATGTGCACACGATGCGATTTTTAAGCGTTTTTGCCGTGATTTTCGTCGCAAAAACGCTTAAAAATCGTGTACAGAACGCCCCCCATGCATTCCTATGGCATTCCGCACATGCTGTGCTAATGCTGCGCTTTTTTCCGCGGCGGAATCGCATCGCGGAAAAAATCGCAGCATGCTCATTCTTTTGTGCGGAATCGCAAAGAATTGCCGCGATTCCGCACCCATAGGAATGCATGAGAATCGCTTACTTCCCGCATGTGGCTATGCCCACCATGCGGGAAGTTAAGCGTCTCATGTGCGGTTGGTACCCACGGCCTCAATAGTAAAAGATAGGATGTTAAAATTCTAAAAATGCTAAAAAAAAATAAAAAATCGGGGTATATTTACCTTCCGGTGTCCCGTGCTGCATTCCCGGCCTAAGCGTTCCCAGTAAGGTCCTGTGATGACGTAGTCTCGCGTGACTAGCGGTCTCGCGAGATCACTATAGTAACGCGAGACTACGTCATCACAGGTCTCGCAAGGCATTACTGGGAACGCTGAGGCCCGGGAATGCAGCGCGGGACGCCGGAAGGTAAATATACCCCGATTTTTTTTAATTTTTTTTAGCATTTTAACATCCTATCTTTTACTATTGATGCCGCATAGGCGGCCTCAATAGTAAAAACCTGGTCACACTTGTCAAACACTATGTTTGACGAGTGTGACCAACCTGTCAATCACTTTCCAAGCGATGCTTCAAATCGCTTGGAAAGTGCTTGAATATCGCACGCGAAAATCGCGGCAAAATCGCGATCATAATCGCGGTAAAATCGCGGTGAAATCGCGCGGAAAAAAACGCGCGATTTCTGGGAAGGAGTCTGGTTTTTAGTGAGCGTTTTAAAACGCTACGTGTGCCCACAGCCTTAATGACTGATTAAGGCTGTGTGCACACGATGCGTTTTTTTAAGCATTTCCGCAGCGTTTGAGCCGGATAAGACGCTGCAGAAACGCTTAAAAGATGCATCAAATTAATTAGCATGCATTTTTGGCTTTCTGTGCCAATGCATGCGTTTTTAACCGCTCAGGAATCGCTTAGCGGCTAAAAACGCAGCATGCTCATTAATTTCCGCATTGCTGAGCGTTTTTAGCCATCCCCAATGATCCCAGAAATCGCGTGTCAAAAAAACGCGTCAAAAACGCGTCAAAATCGCGTCAAAAAACGCGTCAAAATCGCGTCAAAAAATGCGTGGAAAAAGACGCGCGATTTCTGGGAAGGGGATCCTTTTCCTGAGCGTTTAAAAACGCTAGCGTGGGCACATAGCCTAAAGTGGGGAATCCTCCAAGCTACTGATGATTTAACCCCTGAGGGTTTTTTGTATGGTAGTAAGAATCTTGCACCATAGCTGATTTTGTGAATATCAATTTACCATGATTGATGATGCTAATGTATGCCGCCGTGCAGCTCAAAATAGAAGTTATTGAATAAATTTGTGATAGTAGTAACACCTTTAGGAACTTTAAAAGGAATCTGTCACCCCCTTGGACGTATATAACCTATTAATATGGGCATACAGGTAATAGAAATGTTACAGTAGTCCTATCTGTACGCCTCATATTAGCGGTCTTGTTGCAGAGAAATGTTATAATCTTTCCTTATGCTATTGATTTCTTTCAAGCTCTGGGACGCGCGGTGCCTGGAAGAAATCCCTGCCCCATGTCTTCATGGTAATACTTACTCCCTCCCATCAGCGTCAGTTATGGCCTCAGAATCCCGTGCTTGCGCCCTGTACTCCCTCAGGAATACATACCTCATCCTCTCTTCTGTTGGTGCTGCTTTCTGGGTTTCTCTGTGCAGGCGCCTGCGAGTCACTGTGACATCCTGTGTGCGCCCTGATAATATGCTCTCCCCACTTCCACCATTGCCCAGTCATCGCTAGGAATCAGGTGATGACTATGCAGGGAGGAAGTGGGGAGAGCACCTTATTGTCGCGCACACTGGAGGTCACTGAAGCGGATGTCGCCGGCGCCTGAGCAGAAGATTCCTGAATGCAGTGCCCACAGAAGGGAGGATGATGTTCACACGTGGTCAACATTGTTGGTACCCCTCGTTTAATGACAGAAAAACCCACAATGGTGACAGAACTAACTTGAATCTGACAAAAGTAATAATAAATAAAAAATCTATGAAAATGAACAAATGAAAGTCAGACATTGCTTTTCAACCATGCCTCCGCAGAATTTAAAAAAAGTAAAACTCATGAAATAGGCCTGGACAGAAATGATGTTACCCCTGAAAATAATGTGACAAAAGGGACATGTTAAATCAAGGTGTGTCCACTAATTAGGATCACAGGTGTCTACAATCTTTGAATCAGTGAGTGGGCCTGTATAGAGGGCTACAGATACTCACTGTGCTGTTTGGTGACATGGTGTGTATGTGGTACTCGCAGGTACGCAGGATGCAGTGTCGAGTCACGAGACAACTATGGTGCTTTTTAAGAATACGTTTATGGGACTTGAGGGGACTTTCCTCAGTCATGGCCTGATCACCGAAACAGGGGTAACACAGGTTGCCCACACAGGGGCTCTAAACAAGCAAACACAGTAACGCAGCACACGACTACTCACGGCAACGGCCGGTCACTATAGGGCCGCGGTTTGGCCGACTATGGATCCTTAAGTCTAGAGTCTACTTAGCCGTCAAGATATCCCTCGCCATTTGGGCTGGTGGTCTTTCGGCGAAATAGTTGCTGGGCCCAGTTGCTGAGGTGTTGACACAGTCTTCGCGCTCTCCAGCACGCTGAGGATACAGGAGCCCCACAGGCCCCGGCGGAGTCCTTGGGCGGATGGGCCGCAGCGCCCGGACCTGGGCAGGCGGCAGCGATGTATAGTGGCGAGTGACACGCCACCTGCGCAGCTACCGGCTGCGACCGAGAGTCCGCGATCAAGAGAGGCCCGGCTTCTGCTGTGGACTGGAGCGGGACAGTCGTGGCCGCCGACGGTGCAGTGCTGGCCACAGCCAGTGGTGAAAGACGGGCGGCCGCGGCTGGCAGGGAACAAGATGCGGTCACGAGCTCAGGGGAGGCAGCCGCGGGCGACCGCTGGTAGGCCGCAGCTGCGGGCAGAGGGGAGGCAACAGCGGCCGCAGGCTGTGCTGGAGCCGCAGTGGCCGCGGTCTGGAGAGGAGCAACAAGTCTTGGATGGCTCTCTGGATACCGTCCCTCTGGAGTCCTCAGTCGGCGTCCTCCCTGGCGCTGGTGAGTCGCTCTAGCTTGCAGTCGCTCCCACGCTCTCCTGCTGTGTCTCTCCCGGTCTTCTGAGTCATCGTCTGGGGAATTCCCCGCCTCCTTTATACCAGTCCCTCCCCCAGCCCACCTGTCAGTCACAACGGTCCATCCTCGAATCCTGTCCCCCGGGAACAGTTTCCCCCAGAACCCAGATGACGGCTCCTCTGGTTCCGGCCCTGACTCTCGACGGGGGCCATTCCTCCCACATTCCCCCGCCCTGTATGCTCGCCAGTCCTCGGACAAGGGTTTCTGTAGATTTGTATTAGTTCCTTGGGATGACAGTCCTTGTCGAGATATGAACTGGTCCTGTTCGTAACAATCAGGGGGTTTGCCAGCTGTTGACCGCTCGGAGTGTCGAAGCTCGGGTGTAGTGGAGTCTTCTGGGGTGGTGGAGGGTGGTCGACTATTTGGTTCTGGTGGGATTTCCGGGTCTACGGTAGTGCCACTACTGGGGTGCCCCGCAGGTGTGATGGGGAAGTCCTCTTCGTCATCCAGGTCCCAGACCGTAAGCAGGGGGTCAGGGACCTGGGGGGTCGGTTCGGGTCACGGGGGATCGGTAGACGTGCATGGTTGTAAAATGTTACGGTGCACAACCCGAGTGAGGGGCGCGTTGTTTCCTTCAGATTGTATTTCGTACACAGGCCCGTTGGGGCTTATTCGACGCAACACTCGGTACGGGTTCACTTCCCGACAGTTTTCTAACTTGTTTTGGGGGCGTTGATCAAGTACAAGTACCCGATCCCCAGCTTGAAAGTCAATGGGTGGGGGTAGTGCTCCTCCTTGGTGTTCTAGATCCTGGAGCTTCGTATGGACGATACGATGGAGGGTCTGCAGCCGATGCCGGTGGTTTCGGACCCATGAGGAAACCCTGGTCCAGGGTTGTGATTCCTCCGGGTTCAATTCCACCTCCGTAATGCCTTTGCCTTCTCGTCCGAACAGCAATGAGTAGGGGGTGTAACCAGTCACTCGATGTACCCGATTGTTATACACCCACACCAGCTCGGGGACATATTCCGGCCAGTGGGCCTTGCGGTCGCTCTCTAGGGTGCGCAGTATTTGGATTAGCGTACAATTGAATCGCTCGCAAGCTCCATTTCCCTGCGCATGGTATAGCGTAGTCCGCGATTTATCGATCCCGTAAAGATGGTGTAGCTCTTCCATGACTTTTCCCAGGAAGCACGCCCCTTGGTCCGAATGTATTCGTTGTGGACAGCCGCACACTTGAATAAAGTTTTTACAAATCGCATAGGTGGCTGACTCCGCTATTTCGTCTCGGGTGGGGGTGACCACGGCAAGCTTGGTGAAATGGTCCACCATAACGAGGCAATGTGCATACCCCTGATAGGCAGGACCTATGGTTAGATAGTCCACCGTAAGAAGCTCCAGAGGGGCTGATGTTACAATAGTTTGCACCAGGGCTCGTTGCGCTGGGGGTTTAGCGAGTTCACACGAACTGCAGGTTCGACAAACTTCTTATACAGCAGCGTGCAAGCGTGGGTGGTACACTCTCTGCTGTAGCCATTGTAAAGTCTTTTGAGCACCGAATTGAGCCCCTTTTCATGGGCTTTCCGGACCAGTTGGTTGAGATGGGCTCCGGGAATGATCACCTGCCATATCGTAGCTGACGTGGTTCGTGACGTGGCTTTTCGATATAAAAGTCCTTTTTTTATGGCTAGTTTCTCCCACTGGTGCAACATCAGCAGCATATCTTGGGTTAAAGTCTGTCTTTGTGAGGCCGTGGGCAACTTACCGGTGGCCACCCATCGGCGCAGGAGTCCAATTTCTGTATCTTCTTGTTGCTGCTGGATGCAGTTGTTGCGGGGCTGTTCCAACATCCCTCCTAGGAGTCCCGGATGAGGCGCTTCCTGCGCGTTGATTGTAGGCGCGGCGGTGGGGAGGGCGAACGGCATCTCGTCTGCCTCTAATTCATCGCCTCGACTTCTCCCTGGGGTGGTGTGTCGGATTCTGGAGAGCGCGTCGGCGTGCACGTTTCAGCTTCCCGTTTGTAGATGATCTTATAATTGAATTTGGCCATCTGAGCCACCCACCGTTGCTCGAGGGCCCCCAGTTTGGCGTTCTCCAAATGGGCCAATGGGTTGTTATCGGTCCGCACTACTACCTCGGAGCCCGCCAGGTACTTTGCGAATCGCTCCGTCATTGCCCACACCACCGCGAGGAGCTCGAGCTTAAAGGGGCTGTAATTGTCCGCGTTGCGTTCTGAGTCGTGCAGCGACCGGCTACCATAGGCGATCACTCTCTCCCGGCCGCCCTGCACCTGTGACAACACAGCTCCTAGTCCCTGAAGGCTCCCGTTGGTATGTAGGATGAACGGTTGCGAGAAATCCGCATATGCCAATACCGGGGCGTCTGAGAGCGCAGCCTTAAGATCTTGAAACGCATCCTTTTGCGGTTGCTGCCACTGGATCTTCCGACCATTCGCCTCGGCGGGAGCCCCCTTTAGCAGTTCCTGCAGGGCTCGAGCTCGGCATGCAAAATTTTTCATGAACCGACGGTAGTAGCCGGCCAGCCCCAAGAAGGCCCGCACGTCTTTCACCGTCTCAGGGGTAGGCCACCCCTGGACGGCAGCGACCTTTTCCAGGGATGGTCGGACGCCCTCCGCCGAGACCGTATGCCCCAGGTGCTCGATTTGGGTGCGGAACAGGTGGCATTTCTGGGCTTTACCTTTAACCCGTACTTCTGCAGCTGGCCAAGCACCTGCCCCAACTGCTTTCCTTGTGGTCCTCGAACGTGGCGGAGTAGATGATAATATCGTCCAGGTATATCAACGTGGCTTCAAAGTTGAGGTCTCCTAGACACCGCTCCATCAACCGCTGGAAAGTTCCTGGGGTGTTGGCCAGCCCAAACGGCATCCGATTGAACTCGAGCAGTCCCGTGGGAAGGATAAATGCCATCTTGGCCCTGTCTTCCTCCGACATTGGCACCTGCCAGTACCCACTGGCCAGGTCAAGGGTTGAAAAGTACATTGCGTTCCCAAGGGCGGACAGAGACTCTTCTATGCGGGGCAGTGGATACGAATCCTTGATGCTGCAGGCGTTCAACTTCCGATAATCCACGCAAAAACGCAAAGTGCCATCTTTCTTCCGAACCAGGACAATAGGGGCCGCCCAAGGGCTTTGGCTCTCTCATATGACCCCCTTCCGAAGCATTTGGGCTAACAGAGTTTTCACTTCCTGGTATAGCTGTGGTGGTATTTGCCGATACCGCTCCCGGATGGGGGCCGCTCCTGCCGTGGGGATCCCATGCGTGTTGGCCGTAGTAAAATTGTCCAAGGAGTGTCTCTACTTGGAGAAGCTGGGCTGGCGCTAGGCCGGACAGTTCGGCCCGCATTCTCTCCAGGATGACTCGACCTTTTTCTTGGGTCGATGATGAGGCAGCCTGTTGGGTTTGTACACCCTCAACTGGACCGCGGGGTCTGGCAGCATCTCCTCCAATGGCCTCACTAGTTTGGCCATCTCGGCCCGGGGCTTCAGGGCGATATCCTGATCTTCCAGGTTAACACAACGTACCAAGACATTCCCTTCCCGCACTGTGATCAGGGAGTGGGCCACCAGGATGCCAGGGTGCAGGCGCTCCAAATAACATGGTTCCACCTGCACCTTCACGCCCTCCAGTGGTATCGGGGCGCGGATCGGCAGAGCCACCACCGTCTGCTCCAGAGAAAGCACGTGCGGAGGGGTCGCCGGTGCGATGACCTTGCCCAGCCCATCACCCTCCTGACACTCCTGGAGCACTCGTGCCTCCCGCACCAACAGCTGGAAGACCTGCCCCTGGGCCGTGCGAGAACCCCACTGACTTAGGGTCTCCTGCGTGGCGCCGCTGAGGAGTAGATTGCCGAACTCCCACAGTATGTTCATGCCCAAGATGATCGGGTGACGGTCGTTAGTCTCTCCTTGGATTAGGACCACTCCCCGGCGACCGAGGATTTTCCACACAATGTCATCTGAAGCCACACCACCCCGGCAACAGGTACCGGCAGTTGGTTTGCGGCCACTAGTCGTATCATGGGCCCCCACTGGGGCCTTGCTGCTTCTGGGAAATGCTGCCGGAAGTACGTTGCCGGCATGGTCGTCACCTGCGACCCCGTATCCACTAGGCACTGCACAGCACGACCCTCAACTTCGGCCCATACTAATGGGCACTTTGCAACCAGTTCTTCGGGACTTCCACCACCCCTCGTTGTGGCTTCCGGCTCCGAGCGGCTTCCCCCATGCCCGAAGCCCTCCTAGTTTAATGTCCGCCGGGGTGGGTATCTCCCACGCCACGGACACTCCCGTGTGAAGTGGCCCAGTTCTCCACACTCATAACACCGGGGCGGTGAGGCTCAGCCACCCCGGGTACTGCGAGGTCCCCAAGGCCCGGACTAGCCAGGTCAGCCGGGCGCGGGCTCTGTTCTCTTCTTCACTTCGGCCAGCTCACCCCGGATACTCTTCAGTTCCTGTCTCATTTCCTCAATCCATTGAGGTTCTTTGACCATGCTGACGGAGGACTCCATGCTCCGGGCCTTCCCCACAGGAGCCGTCATCCCCTGCTCTTGCTCTCGCACCCGGGCCTGACTCCCCACTTCAGAGAAGGCTAAATGTAGATTCACTCTGACCTGTTCCCACATTGCCTGCTTGATTAGCGGGTCCCGGAGTCCAGTCACTAACAGATCACGCAATGTAATGTCGATGGGCTTTACCCCCATTTTGTCCTTCCTTTCTATGGCGGTGTGTAGCTCCTGGAGGGCGTTCATATACTGGGTGATGGTCTCCCCCTCCCCCTGCATCCAACTGAACAACCGGGTTCTCAACTCCCCCACGTCTGTTGGATCCCCGTGGGTCTCTTCCAGGATCTGTCAGACCCTGGCGAAGGTGTTGCGACGCCCTGGGGGTCTCAACATAACCGACTTCTGGCCATAAGGGCCACCTCAGCCTCTAGATTGGGGGTCATAGGGTGCATACGGAAGAGGCCCCGCATGCATTCGGTCCAGCTCCACAATAGGGTATCGGAGCCAGAAAACCGGGGCAAGTTACTCAGCCCTACTCTGATCAGGTGCACCACCATCTGTGCTCGGAGACTGCATCCTGTCGACTACGCCAAATGTGGTACTCGCAGGTACACAGGATGCAGTGTCGAGTCACGAGACTAGAGTTGAGCGAAACGGGTCGAAAAAATTCAAAAGTCGCCGACTTTTGGCAAAGTCGGGTTTCATGAAACGAAACCCGACCCTAGGATGAGGTCGGCCACGAGGTCGGCGACTTACGCGCCAAAGTCGCGTTTCAAAAGTTTGTTTTGCGCTCTTTTTCAGCCAATCAGGATCCACGGACACTGTGGGCAACGTGATGACATAGGCACGGGTCACCACCATCTTTCAGAAGGGCATGCAAGTGATTGGCTTGCTTTGGTGGGCGTCACAGGGGGTATAAAAGGGCGTGCACGCCGAACGCCATCTTACTTCTGCCGATCTTAGTATAGGGAGAGGTTGCTGCTGATTCTGTAGGGAGAGCGTTAGGCAGGGAAGAAGACAAAAAAACTGCTTCTGCTGCTAGCGATTTGGCCTGCACAACACACAAGTCACTGTGTGTGCAGTGCAAGGGGAGGCTATATTGTGGTGTATCAGTGGTGTTGGTTGTTGGGCTGCCTTCTAAGGCTTCCTGACACGCTGGCATTGCTGTTTACCCACTGCTCCGCAAACTGCTTTTTTAAAAGCAATCCAATCTCCCTTATCCTCTCGTCACTTTGGTCACAGGCAGCTGTGCCATCGAGCGTGTCACATAGCGCTCAGATATCAGTGGGCCGCACACAATCCACAAGTGTCCAGTGTCCAAAAGTGTATGCAGAGATTCAAAATCTCCATTATCCTCTCGTCACTTTGGTCACAGGCAGCTGTGCCATCGAGCGTGTCACATAGCGCTCAGATATCAGTGGGCCGCACACAATCCACAAGTGTCCAGTGTCCAAAAGTGTACGCAGAGATTCAAAATCTCCATTATCCTCTCGTCACTTTGGTCACAGGCAGCTGTGCCATCGAGCGTGTCACATAGCGCTCAGATATCAGTGGGCCGCACACAATCCACAAGTGTCCAGTGTCCACAAGTGTACGCAGAGATTCAAAATCTCCATTATCCTCTCGTCACTTTGGTCACAGGCAGCTGTGCCATCGAGCGTGTCACATAGCGCTCAGATATCAGTGGGCCGCACACAATCCACAAGTGTCCACTGTCCACAAGTGTACGCAGAGATTCAAAATCTCCATTATCCTCTCGTCACTTTGGTCACAGGCAGCTGTGCCATCGAGCGTGTCACATAGCGCTCAGATATCAGTGGGCCGCACACAATCCACAAGTGTCCAGTGTCCAAAAGTGTACGCAGAGATTCAAAATCTCCATTATCCTCTCGTCACTTTGGTCACAGGCAGCTATGCCATCGAGCGTGTCACATAGCGCTCAGATATCAGTGGGCCGCACACAATCCACAAGTGTCCACTGTCCACAAGTGTACGCAGAGATTCAAAATCTCCATTATCCTCTCGTCACTTTGGTCACAGGCAGCTGTGCCATCGAGCGTGTCACATAGCGCTCAGATATCAGTGGGCCGCACACAATCCACAAGTGTCCACTGTCCACAAGTGTACGCAGAGATTCAAAATCTCCATTATCCTCTCGTCACTTTGGTCACAGGCAGCTGTGCCATCGAGCGTGTCACATAGCGCTCAGATATCAGTGGGCCGCACACAATCCACAAGTGTCCACTGTCCACAAGTGTACGCAGAGATTCAAAATCTCCATTATCCTCTCGTCACTTTGGTCACAGGCAGCTGTGCCATCGAGCGTGTCACATAGCGCTCAGATATCAGTGGGCCGCACACAATCCACAAGTGTCCAGTGTCCAAAAGTGTACGCAGAGATTCAAAATCTCCATTATCCTCTCGTCACTTTGGTCACAGGCAGCTGTGCCATCGAGCGTGTCACATAGCGCTCAGATATCAGTGGGCCGCACACAATCTACAAGTGTCCACTGTCCACAAGTGTACGCAGAGATTCAAAATCTCCATTATCCTCTCGTCACTTTGGTCACAGGCAGCTGTGCCATCGAGCGTGTCACATAGCGCTCAGATATCAGTGGGCCGCACACAATCCACAAGTGTCCACTGTCCACAAGTGTACGCAGAGATTCAAAATCTCCATTATCCTCTCGTCACTTTGGTCACAGGCAGCTGTGCCATCGAGCGTGTCACATAGCGCTCAGATATCAGTGGGCCGCACACAATCCATAAGTGTCCACTGTCCACAAGTGTACGCAGAGATTCAAAATCTCCATTATCCTCTCGTCACTTTGGTCACAGGCAGCTGTGCCATCGAGCGTGTCACATAGCGCTCAGATATCAGTGGGCCGCACACAATCCACAAGTGTCCAGTGTCCAAAAGTGTACGCAGAGATTCAAAATCTCCATTATCCTCTCGTCACTTTGGTCACAGGCAGCTGTGCCATCGAGCGTGTCACATAGCGCTCAGATATCAGTGGGCCGCACACAATCCACAAGTGTCCAGTGTCCAAAAGTGTACGCAGAGATTCAAAATCTCCATTATCCTCTCGTCACTTTGGTCACAGGCAGCTGTGCCATCGAGCGTGTCACATAGCGCTCAGATATCAGTGGGCCGCACACAATCCACAAGTGTCCACTGTCCACAAGTGTACGCAGAGATTCAAAATCTTCATTATCCTCTCGTCACTTTGGTCACAGGCAGCTGTGCCATCGAGCGTGTCACATAGCGCTCAGATATCAGTGGGCCACACACAATCCACAAGTGTCCACTGTCCACAAGTGTACGCAGAGATTCAAAAGCTCCATTATCCTCTCGTCACTTTGGTCACAGGCAGCTGTGCCATCGAGCGTGTCACATAGCACTCAGATATCAGTGGGCCGCACACAATCCACAAGTGTCCACTGTCCACAAGTGTACGCAGAGATTCAAAATCTCCATTATCCTCTCGTCACTTTGGTCACAGGCAGCTGTGCCATCGAGCGTGTCACATAGCGCTCAGATATCAGTGGGCCGCACACAATCCACAAGTGTCCACTGTCCACAAGTGTACGCAGAGATTCAAAATCTCCATTATCCTCTCGTCACTTTGGTCACAGGCAGCTGTGCCATCGAGCGTGTCACATAGCGCTCAGATATCAGTGGGCCGCACACAATCCACAAGTGTCCAGTGTCCAAAAGTGTACGCAGAGATTCAAAATCTCCATTATCCTCTCGTCACTTTGGTCACAGGCAGCTGTGCCATCGAGCGTGTCACATAGCGCTCAGATATCAGTGGGCCGCACACAATCCACAAGTGTCCAGTGTCCAAAAGTGTACGCAGAGATTCAAAATCTCCATTATCCTCTCGTCACTTTGGTCACAGGCAGCTGTGCCATCGAGAGTGTCACATACCGCTCAGATATCAGTGGGCCGCACACAATCCACAAGTGTCCACTGTCCACAAGTGTGTGCAGAAATTCTAAAACTCCCCTGTCCTATAGACACCTTGTACCTTGTTTTACATTACTATATAGTTTGTTGGATTTTGTCTACATTTCTACCAAAAATGAGGAAGGCTGGAGGAAGAAGCCGTGGAATTGGGCGGGGGTTGGCAGCTGGTAATGATGGTGTTGGTGGTGGATCTGATGGTAGTGGCAAGAGCAAAATAGGACCAAATGCAGGAGGTGCTGACCCTGCGTCATCGTCTGTCTACATAAGGCCTCGAACGCTTAGTTTTCTAGGAGTTGGCAAACCGCTTTTAAAGGCAGAGCATCAGGAAAAAGTTTTGTCTTACATTGCTGACTCAGCCTCCAGCTCTATCGCCTCCTCTTCTTCAGTTGTAAAAAGTAAAAGCACTGAGTCGTCATTGGAGGCTCATGTTCATGAACCACACCTTTCCTTGTGTCCTTCACACCAACCAAGATTGAAGGATGACACAGGCCATACTACTGATTACTCCATGGAGCTGTTTTCACATACCATGCCTGGATTATCAAGTCAAATGGTGAATTACCCAGGCCAAGATGAATCTGACATGGAGTGCACTGATGCACAGCCGCTGATGGATGATTCTGCTGGTACATTCACTCAGAGCACTACATTGTCCTCGCAGTGTACAGAGCCAGATTTTGACCCTGATGAGACTCAGGTGCCCCTTCCCGCACACTATACCACCATACACGGTGACACAGAGAAAGGTGCACATGACATAGAAGAGGAGGTGATGGATGACCCAGTTGTTGACCCAGATTGGCATCCATTGGGGGAAGAGGGTGCTGCTTCCAATAGCTCAGATGAGGAGCATCCACAGCAGACATCGACATCGCAACAGCTGTTATCTGGCAGGCCCGGAGCACTCCAAAGACAGGTTCCAAACATCAAAAGAGTTGCTGGACAGCTTGTCCAGAGGGTCAAAACATCACAGCGTGCTAGGCCGCAAAGTGTCTGCCAAAGTAGGAAGAGTGCAGTGTGGCAGTTTTTTGAACAAAATCCTCATGATCAGGCCAAGGTTATCTGTAAGAAGTGCGCAAAGACCTTTAGCCGAGGGAAAAATCTGAAAAATTTGAATACCAGTTGCATGCTTAGACATTTAACCAGCATGCACTTGCAAGCGTGGACACAACACCAAACCTCAAGTGCCACATGTGCAACTGATCACAACGAAGGTAGTCAGCAACGCTACATTGTTTCCCCCACTGTAAGCCCACCGGTTAGCACAGCAGCAAATGTTGAGGTGTCGTTGCAAGGCCACAGCAGTCAGGGAATCCCACTGTTATATCAACGAAAGACTGATTCTAGGCCATCAGAAAGAACACCAACTCCATCACCATCATCAACCCTCTCTCAGTCCGCCCTGTCCACCGCTACTTCCACCATATGCAGCTCTCAAGTCCAGCTCACCCTCCCAGACACTATGAGTAGGTCAAGAAAGTACTCAGTCTCTCATCCGCGTACACTGGGTTTGAACGCCCACATTGCCAAACTAATCTCGTTTGAGATGATGCCCTTTCGGTTGGTGGAAAGCACAGCTTTCCGCGAACTCATGGCCTATGCAGTACCACGCTATGACCTACCCAGTCGCCACTTCTTCTCTCGCAAAGCCATCCCAGCCCTCCACCATCATGTGAAAGACCGCATTGTCCATGCACTCAAGCAGTCAGTGAGCGGAAAGGTGCACCTCACAACTGATGCATGGTCCAGTCGGCATGGCCAGGGCCGTTACGTGTCCATCACTGCGCACTGGGTTAATGTGGTGGATGCAGGGTCCACAGGGGACAGTGGTGGTGGGACAGTGCTGCCTAGCCCACGGTCTAGGAAACAGTTGGCTGTAGGCGTTCGACCCTCCTCCTCCTCCTCCTCCAGAAGCGACAGCTCGTCCACAGAGCGCAGTCGTACGAGCACTCCATCTGCAGCTGCCACTGTTGCACACGATGTGTCCCCCTATCGAGCAGCTAGTGGAAAGCGTCAGCAGGCTGTGTTGCAGATGATGTGTTTGGGCGACAGACACACCGCCGAGGTGCTGGCCGAGTACTTGAAGCGACAAACTGAGTCATGGCTGGGCAGTGTACATCTTGAGGCAGGCAAGGTAGTTAGTGATAACGGCCGTAATTTTGTGGCAGCCATAGCCCTTTCAAAACTCAGCCACATACCTTGCTTGGCTCACACCTTGAACCTGGTGGTGCAGTGCTTCCTCAAAAATTATCCGGAGTTAACAGCCCTGCTCCAGAAGGTGCGAAGACTGTGCGCGCACATCCGCCGGTCGCCTGTACACTCCGTTCGTATGCAGAAGCTGCAGTGATTGATCCACCTTCCCAACCACCGCCTCATTATCGACATTGCAACAAGGTGGAACTCCACCCTGCACATGGTGGAGCGGCTGTGCGAGCAGAGGCAGGCCATAATGCATTTGTGGGAGGATACACGGCCAGGCACTTTGAGAGCAGACATGGAGTTGACAGGCGTGCAGTGGTCGAAGCTGAAAGACCTTTGTAAAGTCCTTCAGTGTTTTGAGGAATGCACACGGCTGGTAAGCGCAGACGATGCCATCCTAAGCATGAGCATCCCACTTTTGCGTCTGCTCATGCAAACTTTGGCGCACCTTAAGGAGCAGGCGTCTGCAGCCAATGTTGATGAGGAGGAAGAGGAGGAGGGAATCCTTGATGACATTCAGCCATTGTCTGCTCAGGGACCTCTCCTGGACGAGGTGGAGGAAGAAGAGGAGGAGGAGGAGGATGATGGGGATGATTACTTAGGGGAGGAGGATGCATCTCGTGGGGCAAGTGAAAATGTTGGCGTGGCAAGGTCTGGTACAGGGTTTGTGCGTGACTGGAGGGATGTGGATTTGCCAGAAAGTGCTCCTCCACCCAGCACTCGCAGTGCATCATTGACCCCGGGAACATTGGCCCACATGTCAGATTATGCCTTGCGGATCCTAAAAAGGGACCCCCGCATTGCCAAAATGATGAACGATGATGACTACTGGTTGGCCAGCATCCTGGATCCACGCTATAAAGGCAAATTACAAAACATCATGCCACAGGAGAACCTTGACCTAATATTGGCTAATAAACAAGCAACTCTGGTAAATCGGTTGCTTGAGGCATTCCCAGCACACAGCAGCGGTGATGGTTCTCACACGAGCCGTACGGGCCGGGGGCAGCTTGGCAGAGGTGTTCGTGGTGCACACAGCAGAAGTGGCGTTGGAGACAGGGGTTTCATGACAATGTTGTGGACTGATTTTTCAAATACCGCTCACACAACTGGTAATACTGCATCGATGGAAAGTGACAGGAGACAGCAGTTGTCAACTATGGTTACAAACTACTTTTCCTCCCATATTGATGTTCTCCCACACAGGTCATTCCCCTTTGACTATTGGGCCGCTAAACTGGACACCTGGCCTGAACTGGCCCAATATGCCTTACAGGAGCTCGCTTGCCCAGCTGCAAGTGTGCTATCGGAAAGAGTCTTCAGTGCAGCTGGATCAATCCTGACAGAAAAAAGGACCCGTCTGTCAACCCAAAATGTGGATGATCTAACCTTCATTAAAATGAACCACGCATGGGTTTCCAAGGATTTTGTCCCACCTTCCCCCGATGACACATAGGGTGACAGAAAAATGGCTTGCTTTGGTCCACCTCTTCCTGGTACTTCACCTATTTCGCCTTTTGCATCAGTTGAATGTCCAACATCAACATATGCCACTTTCTAAAACTCCCTAACTGTGCTGCCTCCCCCCCCATGGCCGTGGTCACCACCTAGCGCACGACACCGTGCGAGTGCCGTTGCCCTGGACAGGTGGGTAGGCCGACTCTTGGGCGCGGGCACTGGCACAGGGTCCCTCATAGTGCAATCAAGTGTCTCTGACGGCGGTGGTGCACACCCGCCGTCAGACACACCGCTGTACTATGAGGGGCCCAGTGCCAGTACCGACGCCCACGAGTGTGCCCCCCTTGCTTGGCCAGGGCCCCAGCATTTGCAATCTTTACCTCTCCCTGCTCCTCCGCTGTGTAATCTGGGCCGTCAAATCCATACTGTGCCTGACACCGTCTGAGCCTGCCTCCTGATGTATAGACATATATTTTGAATGTGTACGCTATCCATACATGTTATCCGGGGATACGGTACCCCTTCTAACCTTTGTGCAATGACGTGCAATCCATACTGGGCCTAACATCGTCTGAGCCTGCCTCATGCTGTATAGACATATATTTTGAATGTGTACGCTATCCATACATGTTATCCGGGGATACGGTACCCCTTCTAACCTTTGTGCAATGACGTGCAATCCATACTGGGCCTAACACCGTCTGAGCCTGCCTCATGCTGTATAGACATATATTTTGAATGTGTACGCTATCCATACATGTTATCCGGGGATACGGTACCCTTTCTAACCTTTGTGCAATGACGTGCAATCCATACTGGGCCTAACACCATCTGAGCCTGCCTCATGCTGTATAGACATATATTTTGAATGTGTACGCTATCCATACATGTTATCCGGGGATACGGTACCCCTTCTAACCTTTGTGCAATGACATGCAATCCATACTGGGCCTAACACCGTCTGAGCCGGCCTCATGCTGTATAGACATATATTTTGAATGTGTACGCTATCCATACATGTTATCCGGGGATACGGTACCCTTTCTAACCTTTGTGCAATGACGTTCAATCCATACTGGGCCTAACACCGTCTGAGCCTGCCTCATGCTGTATAGACATATATTTTGAATGTGTACGCTATCCATACATGTTATCCGGGGATACGGTACCCTTTCTAACCTTTGTGCAATGACGTGCAATCCATACTGGGCCTAACACCGTCTGAGCCTGCCTCATGCTGTATAGACATATATTTTGAATGTGTACGCTATCCATACATGTTATCCGGGGATACGGTACCCCTTCTAACCTTTGTGCAATGACGTGCAATCCATACTGGGCCTAACACCGTCTGAGCCTGCCTCATGGTGTATAGACATATATTTTGAATGTGTACGCTATCCATACATGTTATCCGGGGATACGGTACCCTTTCTAACCTTTGTGCAATGACGTTCAATCCATACTGGGCCTAACACCGTCTGAGCCTGCCTCATGCTGTATAGACATATATTTTGAATGTGTACGCTATCCATACATGTTATCCAGGGATACGGTACCCTTTCTAACCTTTGTGCAATGACGTGCAATCCATACTGGGCCTAACACCGTCTGAGCCTGCCTCATGCTGTATAGACATATATTTTGAATGTGTACGCTATCCATACATGTTATCCGGGGATACGGTACTCCTTCTAACCTTTGTGCAATGACGTGCAATCCATACTGGGCCTAACACCGTCTGAGCCTGCCTCATGCTGTATAGACATATATTTTGAATGTGTACGCTATCCATACATGTTATCCGGGGATACGGTACCCTTTCTAACCTTTGTGCAATGACGTGCAATCCATACTGGGCCTAACACCATCTGAGCCTGCCTCATGCTGTATAGACATATATTTTGAATGTGTACGCTATCCATACATGTTATCCGGGGATACGGTACCCCTTCTAACCTTTGTGCAATGACATGCAATCCATACTGGGCCTAACACCGTCTGAGCCTGCCTCATGCTGTATAGACATATATTTTGAATGTGTACGCTATCCATACATGTTATCCGGGGATACGGTACCCCTTCTAACCTTTGTGCAATGACGTGCAATCCATACTGGGCCTAACACCGTCTGAGCCTGCCTCATGCTGTATAGACATATATTTTGAATGTGTACGCTATCCATACATGTTATCCGGGGATACGGTACCCTTTCTAAACTTTGTGCAATGACGTTCAATCCATACTGGGCCTAACACCGTCTGAGCCTGCCTCATGCTGTATAGACATATATTTTGAATGTGTACGCTATCCATACATGTTATCCAGGGATACGGTACCCTTTCTAACCTTTGTGCAATGACGTGCAATCCATACTGGTCCTAACACCGTCTGAGCCTGCCTCATGCTGTATAGACATATATTTTGAATGTGTACGCTATCCATACATGTTATCCGGGGATACGGTACCCCTTCTAACCTTTGTGCAATGACATGCAATCCATACTGGGCCTAACACCGTCTGAGCCTGCCTCATGCTGTATAGACATATATTTTGAATGTGTACGCTATCCATACATGTTATCCGGGGATACGGTACCCTTTCTAACCTTTGTGCAATGACGTTCAATCCATACTGGGCCTAACACCGTCTGAGCCTGCCTCATGCTGTATAGACATATATTTTGAATGTGTACGCTATCCATACATGTTATCCAGGGATACGGTACCCTTTCTAACCTTTGTGCAATGACGTGCAATCCATACTGGGCCTAACACCGTCTGAGCCTGCCTCATGCTGTATAGACATATATTTTGAATGTGTACGCTATCCATACATGTTATCCAGGGATACGGTACCCTTTCTAACCTTTGTGCAATGACGTGCAATCCATACTGGGCCTAACACCGTCTGAGCCTGCCTCATGCTGTATAGACATATATTTTGAATGTGTACGCTATCCATACATGTTATCCGGGGATACGGTACCCCTTCTAACCTTTGTGCAATGACGTTCAATCCATACTGGGCCTAACACCGTCTGAGCCTGCCTCATGCTGTATAGACATATATTTTGAATGTGTACGCTATCCATACATGTTATCCGGGGATACGGTACCCTTTCTAACCTTTGTGCAATGACGTTCAATCCATACTGGGCCTAACACCGTCTGAGCCTGCCTCATGCTGTACAGACATATATTTTGAATGTGTACGCTATCCATACATGTTATCCGGGGATACGGTACCCTTTCTAACCTTTGTGCAATGACGTGCAATCCATACTGAGCCTAACACCGTCTGAGCCTGCCTCATGCTGTATAGACATATATTTTGAATGTGTACGCTATCCATACATGTTATCCGGGGATACGGTACCCCTTCTAACCTTTGTGCAATGACGTGCAATCCATACTGGGCCTAACACCGTCTGAGCCTGCCTCATGCTGTATAGACATATATTTTGAATGTGTACGCTATCCATACATGTTATCCGGGGATACGGTACCCCTTCTAACCTTTGTGCAATGACATGCAATCCATACTGGGCCTAACACCGTCTGAGCCTGCCTCATGCTGTATAGACATATATTTTGAATGTGTACGCTATCCATACATGTTATCCGGGGATACGGTACCCCTTCTAACCTTTGTGCAATGACGTGCAATCCATACTGGGCCTAACACCGTCTGAGCCTGCCTCATGCTGTATAGACATATATTTTGAATGTGTACGCTATCCATACATGTTATCCGGGGATACGGTACCCCTTCTAACCTTTGTGCAATGACATGCAATCCATACTGGGCCTAACACCGTCTGAGCCTGCCTCATGCTGTATAGACATATATTTTGAATGTGTACACTATCCATACATGTTATCCGGGGATACGGTACCCCTTCTAACCTTTGTGCAATGACGTGCAATCCATACTGGGCCTAACACCGTCTGAGCCTGCCTCATGCTGTATAGACATATATTTTGAATGTGTACGCTATCCATACATGTTATCCGGGGATACGGTACCCCTTCTAACCTTTGTGCAATGACATGCAATCCATACTGGGCCTAACACCGTCTGAGCCTGCCTCATGCTGTATAGACATATATTTTGAATGTGTACGCTATCCATACATGTTATCCGGGGATACGGTACCCTTTCTAACCTTTGTGCAATGACATTCAATCCATACTGGGCCTAACACCGTCTGAGCCTGCCTCATGCTGTATAGACATATATTTTGAATGTGTACGCTATCCATACATGTTATCCGGGGATACGGTACCCTTTCTAACCTTTGTGCAATGACGTGCAATCCATACTGGGCCTAACACCGTCTGAGCCTGCCTCATCCTGTATAGACATATATTTTGAATGTGTACGCTATCCATACATGTTATCCGGGGATACGGTACCCCTTCTAACCTTTGTGCAATGACGTGCAATCCATACTGGGCCTAACACCGTCTGAGCCTGCCTCATGCTGTATAGACATATATTTTGAATGTGTACGCTATCCATACATGTTATCCAGGGATACGGTACCCTTTCTAACCTTTGTGCAATGACGTGCAATCCATACTGGGCCTAACACCGTCTGAGCCTGCCTCATGCTGTATAGACATATATTTTGAATGTGTACGCTATCCATACATGTTATCCGGGGATACGGTACCCCTTCTAACCTTTGTGCAATGACGTGCAATCCATACTGGGCCTAACACCGTCTGAGCCTGCCTCATGCTGTATAGACATATATTTTGAATGTGTACGCTATCCATACATGTTATCCAGGGATACGGTACCCTTTCTATCCTTTGTGCAATGACGTGCAATCCATACTGGGCCTAACATCGTCTGAGCCTGCCTCATGCTGTATAGACATATATTTTGAATGTGTACGCTATCCATACATGTTATCCGGGGATACGGTACCCTTTCTAACCTTTGTGCAATGACGTGCAATCCATACTGGGCCTAACACCGTCTGAGCCTGCCTCATGCTGTATAGACATATATTTTGAATGTGTACGCTATCCATACATGTTATCCGGGGATACGGTACCCCTTCTAACCTTTGTGCAATGACATGCAATCCATACTGGGCCTAACACCGTCTGAGCCTGCCTCATGCTGTATAGACATATATTTTGAATGTGTACGCTATCCATACATGTTATCCAGGGATACGGTACCCTTTCTAACCTTTGTGCAATGACGTGCAATCCATACTGGGCCTAACACCGTCTGAGCCTGCCTCATGCTGTATAGACATATATTTTGAATGTGTACGCTATCCATACATGTTATCCGGGGATACGGTACCCCTTCTAACCTTTGTGCAATGACGTGCAATCCATACTGGGCCTAACACCGTCTGAGCCTGCCTCATGCTGTATAGACATATATTTTGAATGTGTACGCTATCCATACATGTTATCCAGGGATACGGTACCCTTTCTAACCTTTGTGCAATGACGTGCAATCCATACTGGGCCTAACACCGTCTGAGCCTGCCTCTTGCTGTATAGACATATATTTTGAATGTGTACGCTATCCATACATGTTATCCAGGGATACGGTACCCTTTCTAACCTTTGTGCAATGACGTGCAATCCATACTGGGCCTAACACCGTCTGAGCCTGCCTCATGCTGTATAGACATATATTTTGAATGTGTACGCTATCCATACATGTTATCCGGGGATACGGTACCCCTTCTAACCTTTGTGCAATGACGTGCATTCCATACTGGGCCTAACACCGTCTGAGCCTGCCTCATGCTGTATAGACATATATTTTGAATGTGTACGCTATCCATACATGTTATCCGGGGATACGGTACCCTTTCTAACCTTTGTGCAATGACGTGCAATCCATACTGGGCCTAACACCGTCTGAGCCTGCCTCATGCTGTATAGACATATATTTTGAATGTGTACGCTATCCATACATGTTATCCGGGGATACGGTACCCTTTCTAACCTTTGTGCAATGACGTGCAATCCATACTGGGCCTAACACCGTCTGAGCCTGCCTCATGCTGTATAGACATATATTTTGAATGTGTACGCTATCCATACATGTTATCCGGGGATACGGTACCCCTTCTAACCTTTGTGCAATGACGTGCAATCCATACTGGGCCTAACACCGTCTGAGCCTGCCTCATGCTGTATAGACATATATTTTGAATGTGTACGCTATCCATACATGTTATCCGGGGATACGGTACCCTTTCTAACCTTTGTGCAATGACGTTCAATCCATACTGGGCCTAACACCGTCTGAGCCTGCCTCATGCTGTACAGACATATATTTTGAATGTGTACGCTATCCATACATGTTATCCGTGGATACGGTACCCTTTCTAACCTTTGTGCCATGACGTGCAATCCATACTGAGCCTAACACCGTCTGAGCCTGCCTCATGCTGTATAGACATATATTTTGAATGTGTACGCTATCCATACATGTTATCCGGGGATACGGTACCCCTTCTAACCTTTGTGCAATGACGTGCAATCCATACTGGGCCTAAGACCGTCTGAGCTTGCCTCATGCTGTATAGACATATATTTTGAATGTGTACGCTACCCATACATGTTATCCGGGGATACGGTACCCCTTCTAACCTTTGTGCAATGACATGCAATCCATACTGGGCCTAACACCGTCTGAGCCTGCCTCATGCTGTATAGACATATATTTTGAATGTGTACGCTATCCATACATGTTATCCGGGGATACGGTACCCCTTCTAACCTTTGTGCAATGACGTGCAATCCATACTGGGCCTAACACCGTCTGAGCCTGCCTCATGCTGTATAGACATATATTTTGAATGTGTACGCTATCCATACATGTTATCCGGGGATACGGTACCCTTTCTAACCTTTGTGCAATGACGTTCAATCCATACTGGGCCTAACACCGTCTGAGCCTGCCTCATGCTGTATAGACATATATTTTGAATGTGTACGCCATCCATACATGTTATCCGGGGATACGGTACCCTTTCTAACCTTTGTGCAATGACGTGCAATCCATACTGGGCCTAACACCGTCTGAGCCTGCCTCATGCTGTATAGACATATATTTTGAATGTGTACGCTATCCATACATGTTATCCGGTGATACGGTACCCTTTCTAACCTTTGTGCAATGACGTTCAATCCATACTGGGCCTAACACCGTCTGAGCCTGCCTCATGCTGTATAGACATATATTTTGAATGTGTACGCTATCCATACATGTTATCCGGGGATACGGTACCCTTTCTAACCTTTGTGCAATGACGTGCAATCCATACTGGGCCTAACACCGTCTGAGCCTGCCTCATGCTGTATAGACATATATTTTGAATGTGTACGCTATCCATACATGTTATCCGGGGATACGGTACCCCTTCTAACCTTTGTGCAATGACGTGCAATCCATACTGGGCCTAACACCGTCTGAGCCTGCCTCATGCTGTATAGACATATATTTTGAATGTGTACGCTATCCATACATGTTATCCAGGGATACGGTACCCTTTCTAACCTTTGTGCAATGACGTGCAATCCATACTGGGCCTAACACCGTCTGAGCCTGCCTCATGCTGTATAGACATATATTTTGAATGTGTACGCTATCCATACATGTTATCCGGGGATACGGTACCCCTTCTAACCTTTGTGCAATGACGTTCAATCCATACTGGGCCTAACACCGTCTGAGCCTGCCTCATGCTGTATAGACATATATTTTGAATGTGTACGCTATCCATACATGTTATCCGGGGATACGGTACCCTTTCTAACCTTTGTGCAATGACGTGCAATCCATACTGAGCCTAACACCGTCTGAGCCTGCCTCATGCTGTATAGACATATATTTTGAATGTGTACGCTATCCATACATGTTATCCGGGGATACGGTACCCCTTCTAACCTTTGTGCAATGACGTGCATTCCACTCTGGGCCTAACACCGTCTGAGCCTGCCTCATGCTGTATAGACATATATTTTGAATGTGTACGCTATCCATACATGTTATCCAGGGATACGGTACCCTTTCTATCCTTTGTACAATGACGTGCAATCCATACTGGGCCTAACACCGTCTGAGCCTGCCTCATGCTGTATAGACATATATTTTGAATGTGTACGCTATCCATACATGTTATCCGGGGATACGGTACCCTTTCTAACCTTTGTGCAATGACGTGCAATCCATACTGGGCCTAACACCGTCTGAGCCTGCCTCATGCTGTATAGACATATATTTTGAATGTGTACGCTATCCATACATGTTATCCGGGGATACGGTACCCCTTCTAACCTTTGTGCAATGACATGCAATCCATACTGGGCCTAACACCGTCTGAGCCTGCCTCATGCTGTATAGACATATATTTTGAATGTGTACGCTATCCATACATGTTATCCAGGGATACGGTACCCTTTCTAGCCTTTGTGCAATGACGTGCAATCCATACTGGGCCTAACACCGTCTGAGCCTGCCTCATGCTGTATAGACATATATTTTGAATGTGTACGCTATCCATACATGTTATCCGGGGATACGGTACCCCTTCTAACCTTTGTGCAATGACGTGCAATCCATACTGGGCCTAACACCGTCTGAGCCTGCCTCATGCTGTATAGACATATATTTTGAATGTGTACGCTATCCATACATGTTATCCAGGGATACGGTACCCTTTCTAACCTTTGTGCAATGACGTGCAATCCATACTGGGCCTAACACCGTCTGAGCCTGCCTCTTGCTGTATAGACATATATTTTGAATGTGTACGCTATCCATACATGTTATCCAGGGATACGGTACCCTTTCTAACCTTTGTGCAATGACGTGCAATCCATACTGGGCCTAACACCGTCTGAGCCTGCCTCATGCTTTATAGACATATATTTTGAATGTGTACGCTATCCATACATGTTATCCGGGGATACGGTACCCCTTCTAACCTTTGTGCAATGACGTGCATTCCATACTGGGCCTAACACCGTCTGAGCCTGCCTCATGCTGTATAGACATATATTTTGAATGTGTACGCTATCCATACATGTTATCCGGGGATACGGTACCCTTTCTAACCTTTGTGCAATGACGTTCAATCCATACTGGGCCTAACACCGTCTGAGCCTGCCTCATGCTGTATAGACATATATTTTGAATGTGTACGCTATCCATACATGTTATCCGGGGATACGGTACCCTTTCTAACCTTTGTGCAATGACATGCAATCCATACTGGGCCTAACACCGTCTGAGCCTGCCTCATGCTGTATAGACATATATTTTGAATGTGTACGCTATCCATACATGTTATCCGGGGATACGGTACCCCTTCTAACCTTTGTGCAATGACGTGCAATCCATACTGGGCCTAACACCGTCTGAGCCTGCCTCATGCTGTATAGACATATATTTTGAATGTGTACGCTATCCATACATGTTATCCGGGGATACGGTACCCCTTCTAACCTTTGTGCAATGACATGCAATCCATACTGGGCCTAACACCGTCTGAGCCTGCCTCATGCTGTATAGACATATATTTTGAATGTGTACGCTATCCATACATGTTATCCAGGGATACGGTACCCTTTCTAACCTTTGTGCAATGACGTGCAATCCATACTGGGCCTAACACCGTCTGAGCCTGCCTCATGCTGTATAGACATATATTTTGAATGTGTACGCTATCCATACATGTTATCCGGGGATACGGTACCCCTTCTAACCTTTGTGCAATGACGTGCAATCCATACTGGGCCTAACACCGTCTGAGCCTGCCTCATGCTGTATAGACATATATTTTGAATGTGTACGCTATCCATACATGTTATCCAGGGATACGGTACCCTTTCTAACCTTTGTGCAATGACGTGCAATCCATACTGGGCCTAACACCGTCTGAGCCTGCCTCATGCTGTATAGACATATATTTTGAATGTGTACGCTATCCATACATGTTATCCAGGGATACGGTACCCTTTCTAACCTTTGTGCAATGACGTGCAATCCATACTGGGCCTAACACCGTCTGAGCCTGCCTCATGCTGTATAGACATATATTTTGAATGTGTACGCTATCCATACATGTTATCCGGGGATACGGTACCCCTTCTAACCTTTGTGCAATGACGTGCAATCCATACTGGGCCTAACACCGTCTGAGCCTGCCTCATGCTGTATAGACATATATTTTGAATGTGTACGCTATCCATACATGTTATCCGGGGATACTGTACCCTTTCTAACCTTTGTGCAATGACGTTCAATCCATACTGGGCCTAACACCGTCTGAGCCTGCCTCATGCTGTATAGACATATATTTTGAATGTGTACGCTATGCATACATGTTATCCGGGGATACGGTACCCCTTCTAACCTTTGTGCAATGACATGCAATCCATACTGGGCCTAACACCGTCTGAGCCTGCCTCATGCTGTATAGATATATATTTTGAATGTGTACGCTATCCATACATGTTAGCCGGGGATACGGTACCCTTTCTAACCTTTGTGCAATGACGTGCAATCCATACTGGGCCTAACACCGTCTGAGCCTGCCTCATGCTGTATAGACATATATTTTGAATGTGTACGCTATGCATACATGTTATCCGGGGATACGGTACCCCTTCTAACCTTTGTGCAATGACATGCAATCCATACTGGGCCTAACACCATCTGAGCCTGCCTCATGCTGTATAGACATATATTTTGAATGTGTACGCTATCCATACATGTTATCCAGGGATACGGTACCCTTTCTAACCTTTGTGCAATGACGTGCAATCCATACTGGGCCTAACACCGTCTGAGCCTGCCTCATGCTGTATAGACATATATTTTGAATGTGTACGCTATCCATACATGTTATCCGGTGATACGGTACCCCTTCTAACCTTTGTGCAATGACGTGCAATCCATACTGGGCCTAACACCGTCTGAGCCTGCCTCATGCTGTATAGACATATATTTTGAATGTGTACGCTATGCATACATGTTATCCGGGGATACGGTACCCCTTCTAACCTTTGTGCAATGACATGCAATCCATACTGGGCCTAACACCGTCTGAGCCTGCCTCATGCTGTATAGACATATATTTTGAATGTGTACGCTATCCATACATGTTAGCCGGGGATACGGTACCCTTTCTAACCTTTGTGCAATCACGTGCAATCCATACTGGGCGTGAGAACGGCTGGCAAGCTTTTAAGCAAGCTATAGCACCTGTCCAGACAAGTACAGGGATTCCCTAGCGAGGAGACTTATTTGATTGTTTTCTATGTTGGGACAGCAATTTTTGGGGAGCACTATACTCTGGAGAATGATAGATGGGGCCCACCATACACTGGAACATTCCAAAGGTGGACATCAGACACTGGAGCAGCATTTACAGGGCCCATTATACACTAGAGTATTAGAAATGGGGCCCATTATGTTTGGAGCATTATTTGGGCCCATAAGACAGTGGAGCTTCATCCATGGGGACCAACATATACTGTAGCATTATGTGGAGCTCATCATATACTGTTTCAAACATTATATGGGACCAATGATTTTGTATGGAGAAATAGATGGGCCTCGTCATGAGATGTAAAAAGTGAGGTATTTTTCATTGTACTATACCGCTATTTCTCTGCCGTATCGGAGCATGATGAGTTGTGGTATGTGTTAAAGGGGCGCTCTTTCGCCCAGGGCACATGAAAACCTGCAGCCAGCCCTCCCCCCCCACAACTTTAGCCAAATAACCCCCATTTTTCAGTGCGTAACTTGTATTATGAAGTTAATTAAGGTTGACAAGCTTAAGTAAGAAGAATTGATGCTTTTGGCATTCAAATGGACACTGTAGGTGTGTTTCCTGTCCTCCTCTCACTGCCGACTTTTATTCCCCATTGACTTACATTAGGTTTCGTGTTTCGGGACGACCCCGACTTTTCCCTATAATCGGACGATCTTGCTCGACCCGACTTTTGGAAAAGTCGGGTTTCACGAAACGAAACGCGACCCTAATAAAGCAAAAGTCGCTCAACTCTACACGAGACAAATACGGTGCTTTTTAAGAATACGTTTATGGGACTTGAGGGGACTTTCCTCAGTCACGGCCTGATCACCGAAACAGGGTTAACACAGGTTGCCCACGCAGGGGCTCTAAACAAGCAAACACAGTAACGCAGCACACGACTACTCGCGGCAACGGCCGGTCACTATAGGGCCTCGGTTTGGCCGACTACGGGTCCTTAAGTCTAGAGTCTACTTAGCCGTCCAGATGTCCCTCGCCGTTCGGGCTGGTGTTCTTTCGGCGAAATAGTTGCTGGGTCCAGTTGCTGAGGTGTTGACACAGTCTTTGCGCTCTCGGGCACGCTGAGGATACTGGAGCCCCACAGGCCCCAGCGGAGTCCTTGGGCGGATGGGCCACAGCACCCGGACCTGGGCAGGCGGCAGCGATGTATAGTGGCAAGTGACAGGCCACCTGCGCAGCTACCGGCTGCGACCGAGAGTCCGCAATCAAGAGAGGCCCGGCTCCTGCTGTGGACTGGAGCGGGACAGTCGTGGCCGCCAATGGCGCATTGCTGGCCGCAGCCACTGGTGAAAGCCGGGCGGCCACGGGTGGCAGGGAACAGACTGCGGTCACGAGCTCAGGGGAGGCGGCCGCGGGCGACCACGGGTAGGCCGCAGCCACGGGCAGAGGGGAGGCGACAGTGGCCACGGGCTGTGCTGGGGCCACAGTGGCCGCGGTCTGGAGAGGGGCAACAAGTCTTGGACGGCTCTATGGATACCGTCCCTCTGGAGTCCTCAGTTGGCGTCCTCCCTGGCGCTGGTGAGTCGCTCTAGCTGGCAGTCGCTCCTACGCTCTCCTGCTGTGTCTCTCCTGGTCTGCTGACTCATCGTCTGGGGAATTCCCCGCCTCCTTTATACTGGTCCCTCCCCCAGCCCACCTGTCAGTCACAACGGTCCGTCCCCGAATCCTGTCCCCCAGGAACAGTTTCCCCAGGAACCCAGATGACAGCTCCTCTGGTTCCGGCCCGGACACTAGACGGGGGCTGTTCCTCCCACATGTATCACACTCAACATGGACCAGAGGAAGCGAAGGAAAGAGTTGTCTCAGGAGATAGTAAGAAAATTATAGACAAACGTTTTAAAAGTAAAAGGGGTACCAACAATTTTGACCACATGTGTATGTGTTTCTGAGGCAGTACAGGGTGCAGGAAAGGGATTCCAGGGCTGTAACTGATGCTGATGGGAGGGGGGAAGTATTACAATGAGGACAGGAGGCAAGGATTTCTTCCTGGCATCGCACGCCCCAGAACCTGGAAGAAATCATTAGTAAAGACAGAATAGTAACATTTCTCAACAACAAGGCATACAGGTAGGACTAGTGTAACATTTCTATTACCTATATGTCCATATTGATAGGTCACATACATCCAAAAAGGTGACAGATTCCCTTTAAAGGAAATTTGCCACCTAGTTTTTGCCACCTAACCTGAGATCAGCATAAAGTAGACAGAGACCCTGATTCCTGCTACAGTGGGTGCAGAAAGTATTCAGACCCCTTTACATTTTTCTCTCTTTGTTTCATTGCAGCCATTTGATAAATTAAAAAAGTTCATTTTTTTTCTCATTAATGTACACTCTGCACCCCATCTTGACTGAAAAAAAGCAGAAATGTAGAAATTTTTGCAAATTTATTAAAAAAGAAAAACTGAAATGACATTTAAGTCACATGCTAGCCATTTCCTTGTGATCCTCCTTGAGATGGATCTACTCCTTCATTGGAGTCCAGCTGTGTTTAATTAAACTGATAGGACTTGATTTGTAAAGGCACACACCTGTCTATATAAGACCTCACAGCTCACAGTGCAAGTCAGACCAAATGAGAATCATGAGGTCAAAGGAACTGGCTAAAGAGCTCAGAGAAAATTGTGGCAAAGCACATGGATCACCCCCAGGGTTGTGGGATACTCGGTACCGGGCCAGAGTCTCAGAGGGACGTGTCACGGTGGCGGTGACCCAGTCCGTGGCCCAGGGCGTCCAATGTAAAATGGGTGAAATTGTAGATGAATAAAGTTTATAGGTAGGTAGTTCATGACACCACCTGTGGTGCTCAGCAAGAAAGGTGTTAAGCCGATGATGTGGTGCAGATCCTCTGGGACAGATGGTTGGGCGCAGCAAAGATGTGATAGCTCTCCACAGGTAGAGCTGTGGTCCCTGGGCAGTAGTAGTAGGTGTTGAGGTAGATGGTGTAGTGTTAGGCACAGAGATATAGTAGTGCTGAGTGGGTTAGCGCAGGAAGGAGGCAATGACACAGCTGAATGCAGTTCCAATTCTTTTACTCACGTTTTTAGCACAGACAGGTGCCCGCTTCAATGCTGCAGCTTCCAGGTCAGGGACTCAGCCAACTCCCAGGCAGATGGATTAACCCTTCCAGCACTCCCCTTCCAAATGTACCTTTTCTGAAAGTCTCCTTTCTAGAGCTAATCTGAAGTACTTGCAGTTCTGAATTACACTCAAGTGCCTCCTTCTTGATGTTACTTAAAGGGAAGGTGCCATCCTCAAAAAAATTTTTCAGCAATTGAAAAAATGTAAAGAATTAATGTTTACATTTTCTTAAAAAATATTATCATTTGTTTTTAATTTTGTAAAATATGAAAAATAATTTTAAAAAGTTTGGCATTTCCACTTGTTAACAATAGGGGGAGCAGATACTGAAATTTGGCACAAAAACCTAGTGTACTGTACAACTAGCTCACATTACTGTCCTGCAGTAATTATGGGCATAGTGTCCATGATGTTTGATTTTGATATATGATCATGCCCTAAAATGGACACTGTATGGGCGGAATCTGCTGACATGGGTGTGGTGTCACTCCTCTCCTCCCCTTCTGGGTGTTTGCTAAGGGAAAAGAGAGGATGACATCTAGGAACACAGTGAGCAGCCATTTTGATGGGGCCTGCAAAGTTATACTGACTGTCTTTTCATGTAAAGTCTGGATCAGAACAGGTCATCAATCAGCAGAAATGTTTCCTGGATTTCTGTGGAGCAGACAAGCAGACGGTCCATCCATGTGTATAAAACACAGCGCTCTATGTACAATCCCTGGCACCGACCAGGGTGCCCCCCACAGACCAGCACACTGCTCTCCTGAAATACTCTGTGCTGCTGTCACCCTGCTTCCTCCTCCATATATCAGGCCCCTGTCGCCTCGCTTTCACACATCGCCAGGACAGGATCTGAGGAGAGGAATGGGGTCTTGGGTCACCAAGGATGGCAGGCAGCAAGGATTCTGGGAGCAGGGTGACAGCAGCACAGAGTATTTCAGGAGAGCAGTGTGCTGGTCTATGGGGGGCACAGAGAGAGATATATGGTGGAGGGAGCAGGGTGACAGCAGCACAGAGTATTTCAGGAGAGCAGTGCGCTGGTCTATGGGGGGCACAGAGGGAGATATATGGGTGAGGAGCAGGGAGACAGCAGCACAGAAATCCAGGAAACATTTCTGCTGATTGATGGCCTGTTCTGATCCAGACTTTGCATGCAAAGACCCCATTCCCCTCCTCAGATTCTGTCCTGGCGATGTGTGAAAGTGAGGCAACAGGCGCAGTCCGGGGTGACGCTGGGAAGCAGGCTGGGGGGGAATGGAGCCATACAGTAACGATAAAAATGAGACCCCTCTCTTCAGCTGCCTCCCCAGCCCTCCCCTGACTGCACCTATTACCCCTGACCCGTGTGCAGGTGCTCAGCCAGAACCACCCTAGAATGGGCCCCTTTTAGCAGATCACAAATAATACCGCCATATACTTCACACACAATTCCGCCATATAGATCATACACAATACCACCATGTAGATCACACATAAAACCAGCAGGGTGACAGCAGCACAGAGTATTTCAGGAGAGCAGTATCACACGGCAGAGAATTAGATACACGGCTCAGCAGACAGTATCACACAGGAGAGGATTAGATACACGGCTCAACAGTCAGTGTCACACAGGATAGGAATAGATACACAGCTTAGCAGACAGTATCACACAGGAGAGGATTAGATACACGGCTCAGCAGTCAGTGTCACACAGGATAGGAATAGATACACGGCTCAGCAGTCAGTATCACACAGGATAGGATTAGATACACGGCTCAGCAGGCAGTATCACACAGGATAGGATTAGATACACGGTTCAGCAGACTATCACACAGGAGAGGATTAGATACACGGCTCAGCAGACAGTATCACACAGGAGAGGATTAGATACATGGCTCAGCAGGCAGTATCACACAGGATAGGATTAGATACACGGCTCAGCAGGCAGTATCGCACAGGGGAGGATTAGATTCACGGCTCAGCAGGCAGTATCACACAGGGGAGGATTAGATACAGGGCTCAGCAGACAGTATCACACAGGAGAGGATTAGATACACGGCTCAGCAGTCAGTATCACACAGGATAGGATTAGATACACGGTTCAGCAGTCAGTATCACACAGGAGAGGATTAGATACACGGCTCAGCAGGCAGTATCACACAGGAGAGGATTAGATACACGGCTCAGCAGGCAGTATCACAGGAGACAGTATTACAGATATGCCCACACTGGTGAAACTTCCAGCCCCCCCAATTATACACTAGACTATGCTGTATATGTCACTGTCCTCCTCAGACAGCCATAAAAGCTCCCATAAAAGCAAAGGTGTCTCAGAATACCGGAGATCACTGGGGCTGTGTGTGAGTGAGGAGGCGGAGACAGAGCAGGAGGACAGTGGAGCTGGAGCAGGAAGCACGGTGCAGAAAGTGGAGCTCAGCAGATAGCACTGGGCTACAGTAAAATGGCGCCCAGCCACACCTACAGCAGTGAATGGTGCAGCCCACAGGGGCGTGCCCAGTTCACTGCTAATGAGGCTGCATGGTGGGGTCGGGAGCCGACCACAGTCTCCTATGTCCAAGGACGGCCATATTTGCAGACTGTATGAGTCCTCCACAGATCTGCAAATCAAGATGGCAGCGCCCAGTGGCTACATTAAAACATTATGACAAACAAACCATAAATCCTAGTTAGTATAACATTTGCTGAAACAACATGTTTTGTTACTTACTCTTTTTTTGCAAATTATATAAAATTGCGGCACCTTTCCTTTAAACTCCACTCGTATGACAGGTGGCTGTAGCCTGCTTCGGGGACTCCATCAATCATGTCCCGGCTCACACATAAGTTGCCACTGTGTCTTCGAGTCTTTGGTGGGAATAGAGCGGTCTCAAGTACTCCTATTCCTCTGGTTTCTGCTGCAGGATCGTTAGTATCACAAACAGCCTCGGACACCTGCTCCCAGCCTTGGCGCAATGAAGTTAGGGAAGGGCTCTGCACTAGCCCCAGCCCCAGTCTCTCTCCTCCTCACATTCCGTGCTTATCTATCTTCCTTCTGAACAACTGATCCTTCTTTCTTCCTCTTTCCTTGCAAACAGCTCCAGCTTACAGGAAGCTGCTGCAAACACGTTCTCCCTCTATCCCTCTGCTGGGGATTATCACAATCGAGAGATCTACTCTCCGCTCCCCCCTAGGGGGGAACCTCTGCCTTCCTCCCCCTCTCAGCGGATTCTGACCTAAGTTTCTGTCAGCTTTCTCCTCTAAGTGTCTCTAAGCTCCACCCACCACCTAGCACCCTTCATGAACCAAAGCAGCTGCAATAAAGGGTGCTCTGCTGTTCTAAGGTGTCTGTGCTGGATGTAGTTGATGGAGTCTTACCTGGGGAGTGGGATACTACACCTCAGGAGGAGGTGCAGTACCTCTGTGGCGACTGAACCCTCAGGGGCGCCACAGCACAGATCTAGCCAAGGTTACAAAAGAATTTCTGCAGTACTCAAGGTTCCTAATGTAATGCAACTGCGGAGCAGTAGCATGCAACCTCCACCAGGGGGCGCTGGTACGGGAAAAGTAGTTGCACTCACCGTATAGCACCGCAGTGCAGACATTCAGGTTACCACAAAGAGAAAGTAGAGTAGTCAGACAGGCTGGGCCAACAACACACAGGACAGCGAAGTACCAGAAGTCACAGCAATACACGAGGTCAGAGACAAGCCAAAAGTCAGCACCTAGACGAGAACACGGTATCCAAAACATGAGATGGAGAGGGGAGTCAGGTCCGAGAAAGAGAGTCAAGAAGCCAGTCGGTAACATAATATCAGAGACAGAAAAAACAGGAAGCGGGGTTCAGAGTCAAGCCAGATCATACAACTGTAAGGAAGTCTGAGACAGAAGGATCACTAGGGTATATGGGTCTGTGGCTCTAGCCTGAAGCATGAACAAACACTGACAAGCTCTGCAGTCCACAGCGGGCAGAAATAATCACCCAGAACCCAAAATGAGACAGAGAAGGTTTAACCCCCGCATGACCAAACCAGGGAGAGAATAGCATGAAACAAACCCCGGCTTGGATCATGACACCTAAGAGCACAGTGGCCTCCATAATCCTTAAATGGACCACCAGAAGTCTTCCTAGACTTGGCAGTCCAGCCAAACTGAGCAATCATGGGAGAAGAGCCTTGGTGAGCGAGGTAAAGAAGAACCCCAAGATCACTGTGGCTGAGCTCCACATATGCAGTAGGGAGATGGGGGAAAGTTCCACAAAGTCAGCTATCAGTGCAGTCCTCCACCAGCCAGCCTTTATGGCAGAGTGGCCAGATGGAAGCCTCTCCTCAGTGCCAGACATATGAAAGCCATCACAGAGTTTGCTAAAAAAACACATGAAAGACTCCCTGACTATGAGAAATAAGATTCTCTGGTTTGATGAGACGAAGATAGAACTTTTTGGTGATAATTCTAAGCGGTTTGTGTGGAAAAAAACAGGCACTGCTCATCACCTGCCCAATTCAATCCCAACAGTGAAACATGGTGGTGGCAGCATCATGCTATGGGGGTGTTTTTTAGCTGCAGGGACAGGACGAATGGTTGCAATTGAAGGAAACATGAATGCGGCCAAGTACAGAGATATACTGGATGGAAACCTCTTCTAGAGTGCTCTGGACCTCAGACTTGGCCTAAAGTTCACCTTCCAACAAGAAAATGACTCTAAGCACACAGCTAAAGAAGAAGAAGAAGTTGCTTCAGAACAATTCTTTGAACATTCTTGACTGGCCCAGCCAGAGTCCTGCCCTAAACCCAATTGAGCATCTCTGGGGAGACCTGAAAATGGCTGTCCACCAACGTTCACCATTCAACCTGACAGAACTGGAGAGGATCTGTGAGGAAAAATGGCAGAGGATCCCCAAATCCAGGTGTGAAACTTGTTGCATCATTCCCAAGAAGACTCATGGCCGTACTAGCTCAAAAGGGTGCTTCTACTCAATACTGAGCAAAGGATCTGATTACTTATGACCATGTGATATTTCAGTTTTTCTTTTTTAAAAAATTTGCTAAATTTTCTACATTTCTTTTTTTCAGTCAAGATGGGGTGCAGAGTGTACATTAACCCCTTCACCCCCAAGGGTGGTTTGTATGTTCAGGACCGGGCCAATTTTTACAATTCTGACCACTGTCCCTTTATGAGGTAATAACTCTGAAACGCTTCCATGGATCCCGGTGATTCTGACAATGTTTTCTCGTGACATATTGAACTTCATGTTAGTGGTAAAATTTCATTCAAATAACTTGCGTTTATTTGTGAAAAAAATGGAAATTTGGCGAAAATTTTGAAAATTTCACAATTTTCCAACTTTGAATTTTTATGCCCTTAAATCACAGAGATACGGCACACAAAAAACTTGATAAGTAACATTTCCCACATGTTTACTTTACATCAGCACAATTTTGGAACCAAAATTTTTTTGTGTTAGGAAGCTATAAGGATTACAAAATTGACCAGCGATTTCTCATTTTTGCAACACCATTTTATTTTTACGGACCACATCACATTTGAAACCACTTTGAGGGGTCTATATGATAGAAAATACCCAAAAGTGACACCGTTCTAAAAACTGCACCCCTTAAGGTGCTCAAAACCACATTCAAGAAGTTTATTAACCCTTTAGGTGCGTCACAGGAATTTTTTGAATATTTAAAAAAAAAAATGAACATCTAACTTTTTTCACAAAAAAAATACTTCAGGTTCAATTTTTTTTATTTTACCAAGGGTAACAGGAGAAATTGGACTGCAAAAGTTATTGTGCAATTTGTCCTGAGTACGCTGATGCCTGATATGTGGGGGGGAACCACTGTTTCTGCGCATGGCAGAGCTCAGAAGGGAAGGAGCACCGTTTGACTTTTTCAATGCAAAATTGGCTGGAATTCAGATCTGACGCCATGTCACGTTTGGAGAGCCCCTGATGTACCTAAACAGTGGAAATCCCCCACAAGTGACCCCATTTTGGAAACTAGACCCCCCAAGGAACTTATCTAGATATGTGGTGCGAACTTTGGACCCACAAGGGCTTCACAGAAGTTTATAACGTACAGTGGTACAATTAAAAAATCATATTTTTCCACAAAAATGATCTTTTCACCCCCAATTTTTAATTTCCCAAGGGTAAAAGGACCCTAAAAGTTATTGTCCTGAGTACGCTGATACCCCACACGTGGGGGTAAACAACTATTTGGGTGCATGGCAGAGCTCGGAAGGGAAGCAGCGCCATTTGACATTTTTGGCTGGAATTGAGATCGGACACTATGTCGCGATTGGAAAACCCCTGATGTACCAAAACAGTGGAAACCCCTCATAAATGACCCCATTTTGGAAACTAGACCCCCCAAGGAACTTATCTAGATGTGCGGTGAGAACTTTGAACCCCCAAGGGCCTCATAGAAGTTTATAACATACAGCCGTACAATTAAAAAATCATATTTTTTCCACAAAAATGATCTTTTCACCGTCAATTCTTATTTTTCCAAGGGTTACAGGACCCTAAAAGTTATTGTGCAATTTGTCATGAGTACGCTGATACCCCACATGTTGGGGTAAATCACTATTTGGGCGCATGGCAGAGCGCGGAAGGGAAGCAGCGCCATTTGATGTTTTTGGCTGGAATTGAGATCTTACACCATGTCACGTTTGGAAAGCCCCTGATGTACCAAAACAGTGGAAACCCCCCACAAATGACACCATTTTGGAAAATAGACCCCCCAAGGAACTTATCTAGTTGTGTGGTGAGCACTTTGACCCCTCCAGTGCTTCACAGAAGTTTATAACGCCCGGGCGTGAAAATAAAAAATTTGCATTTTTTCCACAAACATGATCTTTTAGTCACCATTTTTTTTATTTTCCCAAGGGTGCCAGGAGAAATTGGACCCCAAAAGTTGTTGTACAATTTGTCCTGAGTACTCTGATACCCCATATGTGGGAGAAAACTACTGTATGGGCACATGTCGGGGCTCGGAAGGGAAGTAGTGACGTTTTGGAATGCAGACTTTGATGGAATGGTCTGCGGGTGTCATGTTGCCTTTGGAGAGCCCCTAATGTACCTAAACAGTGGAAACCCCCCACAAATGACCCAATTTTGGAAACTAGACCCCCTAAGGAACTTATCTAGATGTGTGGTGAGCACTTTGAACCCCCAAGGGCTTCACAGAAGTTTATAATGCCCAGGCATGAAAATAAAAAAATCATATTTTTTCCACAAACATGATCAATTAGTCCCCAATTTTTTTATTTTCCCAAGGGTAACAGGAGAAATTGGACCCAAGAAGTTGTTGTCCAATTTGTCCTGAGTACACTGATACCCCATATGTGGGAGAAAACTATTGTATGGGCACACGTCGGGGCTCGGAACGGAAGTAGTGACGTTTTGGAATGCAGACTTTGATGGAATGGTCTGCGGGTGTCATGTGCGTTTGGAGAGCCCCTGATGTACCTAACCTATTGAAACTCCCCACAAGTGACCCCATTTTGGACACTAGACCCCCCACGGAAATTATCTAGATGTGTGGTGAGCACTTTTAACCCCCAAGTGCTTCACAGAGGTTTATAACGCCCGGGCGTGAAAATAAAGAAATCATTTTTTTCCACAAAAATGATATTTTTGCCCCCAATTTTTTATTTTCCGAACTGTAACAGGAGAAATTGGACCCCAAATGTTGTTTTGCAATTTGTCCTGAGTAGGCTGATACCCTACATGTGGGGGTAAAACACTGTTTGGGTGCATGGCAGAGCTTGGAAGGGAAGGAGCACCATTTGACTTTTTCAACTCAGAATTCGCTGGAATTGAGATCAGACACCATGTTGCATTTGGAGAGCACCTGATGTGCCCAAACAGTGGAAACCCCCAATTCTAACGCCAACCCTAACGCCAACACACCCCTAACCCTAATCTCAGCCCTAGCCCTAGCCCTAACCCTAGCCCTAACCATAACCCTAGCCCTGGCCCTAACCCTAGTCCTAGCCCTAACCCTAACCCTAACCCTAATGGGAAAATGGAAATAAATACATTTTCTTTTAATTTTATTATTTTTCCCTTACTAAGGGGGTGATAACGGAGGTTTGATTTACTATTTATGGCGGTTTTTATATTTTCTCAGCTGTCATATGCTAAAAGACGCTTTTTTTTGTAAAAATAGTTTTTGCATCACCACATATTGAGAGCTATAATTTTTCTGTATTTTGACCCACCAAGTCATATGAGGTATTATTTTTTGCGGGACGAGTTGACGTTTTTATTGGTACCATTTTCCGGCACGTGACATTTTTTGATCGCTTTTATTCCGAATTTTGGGACGCAGAATGAACAAAAACCAGCGATTTCATGAATTTCTTTTGGGGGGGTGTGTTTACACCATTCCGTCTGTGGTAAAACTGATAAAGCGGTTTTATTCTTCGGGTCAGTATGGTTACAGCGATACCTCATTTAGGTAGTTTTTTTATGTTTTGTCGGTTTTATGCAATGAAAACTATTTTATTTAAAAAAAAATTATTTTTGAATTGCTTTATTCTGCGAGCTATAACTTTTTTATTTTTTCACTGATGATGCTGTGTGGTGGCTCGTTTTTGCGGGACAAGATGACGTTTTCAGCGGTACCATTATTGCACTTTTTATTTGGCGGTATGATAATAAATCATTTTTTTTGCTTCATTTTTTATTTTTATTTTTTAAGGGGTTCGCTAAAGGGGTTAACTAATGGGACAGTTTTATAGGGCAGGTCGTTACGGACATGGCGATACCTAATATGTGTACTTTTATTGTTTTGTTTTTTTTATTTCCAAAAAATGGATTTATTGGGGGAATTTTTTTTTTTTTTTCTAATTTATTTGGCGATTTTTAAAAAATTATTTTAACACTTTTTTTTAAACTTTATTACATTGTCCCAGGTGGGACATCACTGTCCTGTGACAGATCGCTGATCTGTCACATCACAGATCAGCGATCTGTCACAGGCACTGCTGCAGACTTCCTCATGCCTGCGCTTTGCAGGCACTGAGGAAGCCAGCTCCCTGCAGGCCCCCGAAGGCCCCCGTCGCCATCTTGGATTCGGGGGCCTGCAGGGAAGGAGCCCCCCACAGCAGCGCTGCACATTGCGCTGACGTGGGGGGCTCAGGGAAGCACGGAGGGAGCCCCCTCCCTGCCGATGCTTCCCTTTAACCTCCAGTACACCACGATCATGTTTGATCGCGGTGTGCAAGGGGCTAACATGTCGGGGGTGGTCCGACATGTTAGCCGGGTGTCAGCTGTGATAATTAGCTGACACCCGGCCGCGATCAGCGGCGCTCACCACGTGGGCGCCGCTTATCGCTGAGACATACTATCCCGTCCATGGGCATAGGGGCCCAGGTCCCATGGACAGGATAGTACGTCTGATGTCAGGAAGGGGTTAAAGAAAAAAAAAGAACTCTTTTGAGTTTACCAAATGGCTGCAATGAAACAAAGAGTGACAATTTTAAAGGGGTCTGTTTAAGGTAAAAGCAGGAATGTGGGATGCGGTGAGGAGCAGGAGGCAGAACAAGAGTTAACGGGTATTTTATGTAGAGATTAATCGGCAATCAGTACTCCACGCAGGGAGGACGGAAAAACAAAATAGTACAAATACCGGAAAAATGGACAGTGTAGATTTAACGCTAACAACGATTGGTAAAGGAATGGATCAACTCTTATCAGTCTGTAGCTCCCAGCCGATCACGGATTCCACGGTATCGATGCAGGTGGCAGGAGAAGTCTCAGAAGTGATCCCAGATAACGTAGAAACAATGTCTCTTGAATGAAACGGGCTTTTCTCGACGCGGGGTTTCTGGTCCCGGTACACAGGATTGCACGGGGTGTAGAAGATGGAAAAATATGTGGGTCACAAAGTTCCGGAGGGGAGGCAGAAGAGGGGACCTCATAGTCAGTGCGTTGCGCGTGATCTGTTTGATAACGACTGTCAGGCACTGTGGAGGGTGCTGTCCAATCAGACCTCTCAGGTGCGGAAGTCTGTTCTGAGCTCGGCTCTGTCTAGATGCAGGCTGTGCGTGTAGAAGCGGGTAAGCTGCGGCGTTGACCTGTTGATAGGCGTGGAACAGGGGAGATGGAGTCAACCTTCTCCTTGCGTGCTCTCTGTCTTCTCGCCAGAAGTCCCTCTTTCACGCGCTCAGCCACTTTTATCTCCAACCCACCCCCTGCAGTCAGGTGCAAAAGTCTGCTCCGGTCAGAAAGTACTTCCCCCCGTATCAATGGTGACAGCCCCAGTGGTTCCAGCCCAGACACACAAGCCCAGTCCATCTCCCTACATTTGAATACTTTCCGTACCCATTGTACTATATGTGCCACTTACCACTGTTTTCTCTAGTTTTGATAAAATTAATGCTTTATAAGATGGAAATTAAAACTACAGGACTAGTAAATATGCTGAGATGTATTACACATAGTTCATCATATTCATGAGCTCTGTATAACTCCACCTCTACCACTGAAAACAGCTTTCTGCCTATACACAGTGTATACAGAAAGCTGCCAATCAGTAGGTGGTGGGGGCAGGGTTATATTCAGAGAACTGGTAAACCTGAAGCAGATAATGCAGAGATTTTACCAAAACTGCAGGAAGCAGCCCAGTACGTGACACATCATGCTGCTTTCAGATTACATAACAAAACCTCGTGACAGATTCCCTTTAATGCAGTCTTAGGCTACTTTCACACATCAGGTTTTCGGCGTCAGGCGCGATCCGGTGTCGTGCCGGAATGCCGGATCCGGCAAATGTTTTGTAAAACCTGATGTGTCGGATCCGGTTTTCTGCCGGATCCGTCTTGTTCTTGACAGACAAAACCGGATCCGTCTCATCCGGTTCATCCGTTTTTCTATCCGTTTTTCGACGGATTACGCCGGATCCGGTTTTTAAAATTGACCCTTGTGGCCCCTCAAGGCAGATTACACTGGCAGGATGACAGAGTGTGAAAGATTTGTGCCCTAACCAAACTTGTGTACCTTCTGGACCAACAGTATATACCTTTGCCAACCAAAGTTGGCTATCTTGTCATGGTCTACTATTTTTAGCTTTAGGCCACAGGTGTGTACCTGGTTGTGTTTTATGCAAAGTATTTCACCTTTTAACAAAAGTTGTGTACATTGTTAGGAAATCACCAACAATAAACACAACTTTTTAGGTGAAATACTTTGCTTCAAACACAACCAGGAACACAACTGTGGCAAAAAGCTAAAATTTACCCACAGTTATATACCTGGTTTTGAATACCTTTTTACCTTTGAAATACCCTGTATTTAACCTTTTTTTTAAACATAGTTCGCCGCAGAAAGAAAAGACAGACAACCATTGTGAAACGATAATTTAACTTTTATTTAAAATTTTTTTTTTTTTTGTAAAATGTTTTTAAAGTGCAAAAAACTTTTTTAATAAAGGTTTTAAACCCAATGGGCATTTTTATTAAAAAACACACATTACAAATCTGTGTAGTGTGGGGTGGAAATACTGCTGGAGGGACTGCGGGACACTTCGACACTGGGTGTGTGGAGAGAGGACTGGGATCGTGGTGGGGAAGGAACAGTTAGAGGTGAAGGTGTGGAAAAAGCTACAGAATGGGTGGACATGTTGGAGGCAGAAGAGGTGGTGGGCGGTGGAGTGGAGGGTTGGGCAGGGACTGTAGGAGCAGATGATGTTGATGGAAAGTTGTATGGGGAAGGAGTTTGGTACGGGGAAGGAGTTTGGTACGGGGAAGGAGTTTGGTACGGGGCAGGTTGCTGGAAGTGGGGAGATGTCTGGTACTGGGGAGGTTGCTGGTACTGGTGAGGTTGCTGGTATGTAATAGGAGGGGGAGGATGGAAAGTGGCTGGAGGGGGTGCAGATGTAATAGGAGGGGGAGGATGGAAAGTGGCTGGAGGGGGTGCAGATGTAATAGGAGGGGGAGGATGGAAAGTGGCTGGAGGGGGTGCAGGTGGAGGAACTACAGTGGTGGGAGGTGGAGGTTGGGAGGTAACCTGCTGTAGAGCACCGTGGCACGAATGCATTACATGCATCTGCTGGGTAGGAGATAGTGTTGCCATGCGCTCCACAACAGACCTGAAAAAGGTGTGGTTTGGCGAAGATCTTGCTTCTGAATGCATGGTTTGCAGAAGTGTCTTCACCTCCAGAATGCTGGAGTTGATCTGCTGAAAGCCTGCGGAGATTTGCTCTGACAAGACTTTTAGACAGTTCTGGAAAGATGCATTCAGATGCAAGAACTCTTGCGCATAACTCTTTTCCTGACCCCTCTGCCGCTGCCGCCCAGTACCCGCAGGTGTACTAGAGGTGGCAGGGGCAGAAGGGTGGGGTAAAGGGAAAGCGATCTCCTCACCAGCAGCTTCATGTAATGTAGGCGGCCACGATGCTCCTGTGCTGGTGGATGGGACAGATGGGTCGAATGTGTGGGAAGGCTGGGAAGGTGCAGATGTACCGGGGCGGTCGAAGTGTCCCTCGGTGCCGGTCTCCTCAGGGATCGCCTCAGAAGGGTCCAATCGTGCAGGCTCCCGAGTGCTGCTCACCGTGCTGTGGAATAAAGAGAAAAAAAAACAATTAAAATACTGACATGGTATGGCCCTGGCTGAAAAAAAAAAGTTACATCTAACATTTTTTTTCACATGTGGTGTGTAATATTTACCTTCTGGTGAGCATTGTTTCCCGGAGGAACGACAGGGCTTGTGCGTACTTGTACTTGCTCCTGCGTCCTCCAGATCCACTCGGGGCCCGCATCTCTTTATTGAACTCCTTCTTGAAACGATCCCTCACAGACCGCCACCGATTCACAATTCTGTTCCCTGAAACGAGAAAGGAGTGGTTAGTATACAACATCAGTGTTTCACAAACTCCAGTCCTTATGGTCCCCAGGGGTCATGTTTTCAGGATTTCCATAGTAAATAGAAATCCTGAACACATGATCCGTGGGGACCACGAGGACTGGAGTTCGGGAAACACTGGTTTACATCAAGCAACCGGTACTGTATATACTTACGCTCTTTAATCTGGGCCCGAACATCGAGGTCCTCCCAGCGGCCCACAAGGAGCGAACAGATTTCCTCCCAGAGTCGTCGGGTAACGATAAGGTCAGCGTGGCGGCGGTCAGCCATATTCCAGAGCGGCTCCCTTTGTCTGACGAGATCGATGAGGTGGTCCACATCAAGTCCTCCATCCTCACCGTCAGAGTCGGGAGCACGCTGTGAAGGCTGTTAAAGAAAAAGACAAAAATAACATTAGCCTCCACAAAAGAAATGAAATAAAAAGTGCAAAAAAACAAAGCAAAAATATTTATACTTACACGCTGGTGACCGCCGCGTTGCTGTCGCCGACGACCCTGGGAGGCACTGCGAGGACCTCTTGGCCGAGCACCAGATTGGGAAGACTAGAGAAGAAAACAAAAAATGTTATGTCTTTGGATGTAGGCATTTGTTTGCTGTGTGTGGTCTGCAGAACATTGTTTTCTATGTGTTGTGTGTAGTGTGATGTTGTGTTTCTGCGTTTGATGCAAAAAACTTACCAATTGTGAGCCCACTCCAGGTGTCTGTCCACCCCTTCTTTCTTCTTCTGGGAGCTCCTCTTCATCTTGTGATTCCTGTTTTGAAATAAAAGGCAATGAATAGACATATATTACAGAGATGATGGATTTTGGAAATAAAAACTTACCGTCAAACGCTGACGATGCGAGGGAGGGCTCCCAGAAGAAGATGTGCTGTCCTGTTGATGGCCAGACTCCATGGCTGTGGGTATTGCTGCTGCTGTTGCTGCTGCCAGTGATGCCATTTCTGCTGCTGCTGCTGCTGCATCTCTTTGGCGGCTGTTGAATAAAGAGAAACAAAGGGCCAATGAATATCTTGATATTCCATGGCCCTAGTTTGGAGGAATGGGGGATTTAATAATTACCATCTCTCATCTGCTGCTGGACTCCCCTCCTCAGCATGTTCCATTTGCTGCTCCATTTGGGGTGGTGCTGCTGCTGTCTGCTGCCTTCTCCTGCTCCTGGTTCTTGGCTTGGGTGGCATGTTGGGTGTGGCTGAGGGTCCCATTGTCTTGCTTTTATATATCTCCTGTGGGCAGAGCTACTGAGCATGCTCAGACCAAAAAACCGGATCCGGCGCATTGCGGCGCTCATAGGCTTTCATTGTGTGAAAAAGCCGGACGCGCCGGATCCGGCGTGTCCGGCTTTTACGCCGGAGACAAAAAATGTTACAGTAACCGTTCTTTCCAGACGCCGGATCGTGACACATTGCCGGATCCGGCGAAAACCGGATGAAACGCATGGCCATCCGGCGCGATCCGGCGCAAATGCAAGTCAATGGGGGGGAAACCGGATCCGGCATTGCATTTCGCCGGATCCGGTTTCTGTCAAAAGCGCCGGATCGCGCCTGACGGCGAAAACCTGATGTGTGAAAGAGGCCTTAGGGTCCTGTTACACTAAACGATGCACCAGCGATCCTGACAACGATACGACCTTGTCAGGATCGTTGGTGCCTTGCTACATGATCGCTGGTGGGCTGCCAAACAGGCAGTTTTCACCAGCGATCAGGACCAGCGAGGACGCTGGTATCCAAGGTAAATATTGGGTAACTAAGCGAGTGCGTCGCTTAGTTACCTGCTGTGTACCTTGGCTACCTGCGTGCTCACGCTGGGAGCTGGTATCCAAGGTGTATTTACCTTGGATACCAGCTCCCAGCGTCTGCTGACAGAGCTGGGAGCTCTCTGATCGTTGCTCTCCCGCTGCCACACGCTGGCCAGCTCGAGACCAATGATCAAAAAATGGCCCAGGACATTCCTGCACGATCAGCGATACCCAGTGGGGGGGGGCGGTCGCTGATAGGTATCACACATAGCGAGATCACTGGCGAGATCGCTGTTTCATCATAAAATCAGCAATCTCGCTAGCAATCTCGCTGTGTGTGATGGGGCCTTTAGAGTTTTTTTCCAAGTCATCAAAGCAACCACACCAGAAATCTGGCGTAAATCACTTTAAAAAGTTGTGTTGCGCAAAAATTTGCAACTTTTGGCATTTTTACAGCAGTATCGTCTAGCTCCACCAGAATTAGCAGAGGTGCGTGGGACACGGGTATGATAATGAACGATAGTGTTCCTTACACCACGTATCTTTCTTCAGTCCATGATTGGAGTAAGAATTGAGGAGCAGACAGGCATGGTGTGTAAAGAGTCATTCACCTGTTAATGAATCAGGAGCATCTGACTCCATCATGCTGGTCTGGAAGAATTAGGGTCTTTATTCATGTTTCACTTTTTGCCACAATTTGCAAAAACCACAGCATTTTGATTTCAAAAAGTCTTGGCAAAAATGCAAAATTACCTTGACTGGTACTTTTGACAGGGAATCAGTCGGAAACATCTTCTGGTTTCTGGTGACCTCACACGTAAAATCCTATGAGCTCTTGAAATACATTGTTTTCGATTTCAATTTCAGATCTCCACAATTTCTCAGCACACAACCTACATTTATGAGCTGCTATCTCTGCATCTTGCAATTTTTATCTATAGCATCATTTTGGGACACATCTGCTATGCAAAAAATGTCAATTTTTACCATATGGGCACCTGGGAAATGTATAAATTGTGTCGTTTTTATCACTTTCCAATAGGGGGCAGCAATGTTCAAGAATGTAATAGTTCTGAGCTCGAAAGGCGAGGTGGAGCCTGGCATCATGTAATCTCTCAATAACCTTCCAATGTTTAATGGCGCAAGTGAAAAGATAAGCGAGGTGATTTGTCTCTGTAAGTATGAATGTATAGACAATAAATATCTTAGAATGAGAATTGACCTCCTGGCTCATCACTCGGAGAACTGACTACGTTGTGTATAGGGTTAATTGTCCTCTTCTGGAGGTCAGTTTAGTTTATTTGCTTTTAAGGTTTGATTGGCTGAAATAAGCAAAGCGATAACACGATAAAGTAGAAAACTAATAACTGCTGTCTGACACTTTCCTAATACAGCGGGCAGCTTTGTGGCAGCTGAAGAACAGATGGCAGCAGACAATGTGCAGCGCAGGGTTACAACCGAATGGGATTAAAAGGAATTAGAAGAAACGAGCACTTATATATCAGTGTCAGCTCTTATGCAGAGCGGTGGGAATCACTACTGCCAATAACCAACTCCACTGTTATCCTATACATATATTTGAATGGATATATTCACTGGACATATCCTGGTGAACAAGGATGGGGAGAAGGTGGACCCCGAGGAGGCTTTGCAAAATAAAATAGTGGGTTTATATTTCTCTGCCGGTTGGTGTTCTCCATGCAGGGACTTTACCCCTGTATTGTGTGACTTTTACACCGAGCTGGTGGAAGAGGCGAACCAACCAGCACAGTTTGAAATTATATTCATCTCTTCGGATAAAAGTGCAGAAGACATGCTGGAATACATGCAAGAAATGCATGGGGACTGGTTGGCTTTACCTTGGCACAATCCATACAAACAGTAAGTAATTCTGGGGTCCTATGTGGAGGTGGCTTTAATTACAAGCTCATGTGATTGTATGTCTCATTCACTGTATCATTAGTATTGGTATTTTTGTATTCCATGTCTGACTTTTGCATTAAAAAAAATCTATTGTATGTAATAAAAACAATTTTAAACCCCAGAGACAAAAAGAAAAGATATTTCAGTGTAAACCATAGGCCTGTTAACTATATATGTATTTGAACAACATCCTCAATAGAGGAAAAAAATAAAGGACAGAAAGAATAAAGTAAAAGATAAGACATGATAAATTATTAAAAATGTATTTGTTCAACCTCCATGTGCACACGGTGCGGATTTTGCTGCGGATCCGCAGCGGATTTGGCCCTGTGGAACCGCAGCAGATCCGCATGCATTGTACAGTACAATGCAAATCAATGAGATTTCAAAAACGCAGTGCACATGCTGCAGATTTTTCCGTGCGGATTTGCTGCAGTTTTAAATCCTCAGCATGTCGATTCTTTCTGCGGATTCCTTTAGCGGTTTGACAACTGTTCCATTGTCCAGGTGTCAAACCGCAGAGGAAACTGCAGGCAAAACCGCAGGTCACTTTACCTGAGGTTTTACCTGCAAATCCGTGTGGAAAAATCCGCAGCTGAATCTGCACTGTGTGCACTCACCCTAAGTTTTTATTCATTTTAATTGAAAATTAAAATTTCTGTTTGTATTTAATATCAAATGTCTGGAACCTTTATTTGCTATACAGCCCACTTATTCTGTGTTAACTACCATATAACACACACTCTTTAGGCCTTCACACTTCACAAGAGTAACATACAGTGGGTACGGAAAGTATTCAGACCCCTTTAAATTTTTCAGTCTTGGTTTCATTACAGCCATTTGGTAAATTCAAAAGAGTTCATTTTTTTCTCATTAATGTACACTCTGCATCCCATCTTGACTTAAAAAAAAACCCAGAAACGTAGAAATTTTTGCAAATTTATTGAAAAAGAAAAACTGAAATATCACATGGTCATAAGTAGAGTTGAGCGATACCGTCCGATACTTCAAAATATCGGATCGGAATGGATCGGCCGATCTTAAAAAAAAGTATCGGTATCGCCGATTCCGATACCGGAAGTCCCATTCAAGTCTATGGGACTTCCGGTATCGGAATAAGAAAAACCCTGTTTTTGCCTTGTACAGCCTCTCTGGGGTCTGTACGGGCCTTTCGGGGGGCTGTGCCGGCCTGCCAGGGGGTCTGTGCAGGCTCCGGTGGTCTGTGCCGGCCTGCCGGGGGGCTGTGCCGGCCTGCCGGGGGGCTGTGCAGGCTCCAGGGGGCTGTGCCGGCCTGCCGGTGGTCTGTGCAGGCTCCGGTGGGCTGTGCCGGCCTGCCGGGGGGCTGTGCCGGCCTGCCGGGGGGGCTGTGCAGGCTCCGGGGGGCTGTGCCGGCCTGCCGGTGGTCTGTGCAGGCTCCGGTGGGCTGTGCCGGCCTGCCGGGGGGCTGTGCCGGCCTGCCGGTGGTCTGTGCAGGCTCTGGTGGGCTGTGCCGGCCTGCCAGGGGGCTGTGCCGGCCTGCCGGGGGTCTGTGCAGGCTTCGGGGGTCTGTGCAGGCATCGTCCGATGGGACTACAAGTCCCATCGGGCGATGCCTGCTACCATGACAGTGATTGACACATTAGCCAATGATGGGACAGTAGTAGTCCCATCATCCGGCTAATGTGTTGAATGTAAAAAAAAAAAAAAAAAAATTACATGCTACATACATGCTACATTCATACTACATACTACATACATGCTACATTCATACTACATATATACTACATGCAACATACATACTACATATATACTACATGCATGCAACATGCATACTACATATATACTACATGCAACATACATACTACATATATACTACATGCATGCAACATGCATACTACATATATACTACATGCTACATACATACTACATATATGCTACATATATACTACATGCATGCTACATACATACTGCATGCTACATACATACTGCATGCTACATACATACTACATATATACTACATGCATGCTACATACATACTACATGCTACATACATACCACATATATACTACATACATACTACATGCATGCTACATGCTACATACATACCACATACATACTACATACATACTACATGCATGCTACATGCATGCTACATGCTACATACATACTACATATATACTACATGCATGCTACATACATACTACATGCTACATACATACTACATATATACTACATGCATGCTACATACATACTGCATGCTACATGCATGCTACATACATACTACATACATACTACATGCTACATACATACCACATATATACTACATACATACTACATACAATACATTCATACAATACATACATAGACATACAGTACATATAACATAGAGTAACATACTTACCAATACTTGTCACATTGTTCCCCGAAGCCATTGTCTTTTACGGAATAAATATTAACATAACAAACCACAAAAATACTCACCCACGATCCGAAGCAGTCCACGAGTGTGTCCCACGACGATCTTGGGTAGAGAACTTCAGCATCAGCTGATGCTGCCGTTCTCTACGGGCTGCAGGAATCCAATGACGGAAGGTAGGTATCCTTCCGCACTGTATTCCTCCGCCACTTAAAAAAAAAAAGTCCCTAGTCTCACTTTATGCCATTGCTGTGTGGTTCCCACGCAGCAATGGCATAAAGTGAGACTAGGGACTTTTTTTTTTTAAGTGGCGGAGGAATACAGTGCGGAAGGATACCTACCTTCCGTCATTGGATTCCTGCAGCCCGTAGAGAACGGCAGCATCAGCTGATGCTGAAGTTCTCTACCCAAGATCGTCGTGGGACACACTCGTGGACTGCTTCGGATCGTGGGTGAGTATTTTTGTGGTTTGTTATGTTAATATTTATTCCGTAAAAGACAATGGCTTCGGGGAACAATGTGACAAGTATTGGTAAGTATGCTACTCTATGTTATATGTACTGTATGTCTATGTATGTATTGTATGAATGTATTGTATGTATGTAGTATATATGTGGTATGTATGTAGCATGTAGTATGTATGTAGTATGTATGTAGCATGCATGTAGCATGCAGTATGTATGTAGCATGCATGTAGTATATATGTAGTATGTATGTAGCATGTAGTATGTATGTAGCATGCATGTAGTATATATGTAGTATGTATGTAGCATGTAGTATGTATGTAGCATGCATGTAGTATGTATGTAGTATGTATGTAGTATGTATGTGGTATGTATGTAGCATGTAGTATGTATGTAGCATGCATGTAGTATATATGTGTTATGTATGTAGTATGTATGTAGTATGTATGTAGCATGCATGTAGTATGTATGTAGTATATGTGGTATGTATGTAGTATGCATGTAGCATGCAGTATGTATGTAGCATGCATGTAGTAATATATGTAGTATGTATGTAGCATGTAGTATGTATGTAGCATGCATGTAGTATATATGTAGTATGTATGTAGCATGTAGTATGTATGTAGCATGTAGTATGTATGTAGTATTTTTTTTTTTTTTTTTAACATTTAACACATTAGCCGGATGATGGGACTACTACTGTCCCATCATTGGCTAATGTGTCAATCACTGTCATGGTAGCAGGCATCGCCAGATGGGACTTATAGTCCCATCGGACGATGCTTGCACAGACCCCCGGACATCAGCACAGCCCCCCGGCAGGCCGGCACAGCCCCCCGGCAGGCCGGTACAGACCCCCACAGGGTGCACAGACCACCGGCAGGCCGGCACAGCCCCCCGGCAGGCCGGTACAGACCCCGGGCAGTCCACACAGCCCCCCGGCAGGCCGGCACAGCCCCCCGGCAGGCCGGTACAGACCCCGGGCAGTCCACACAGCCCCCCGGCAGGCCGGCAGAGACCCCCGGAAGGCCCGAAATGACGGCGCATCATGATGCGCACACACCGCGCATCATGATGACGTCAGGCTGTCAATCAACTTTGAACTTCCGATTCCGATGCCGACTTCCGATATTGAAAAAATATCGGAAGTCGGTATCGGAATTCCGATACAGCAAGTATCGGCCGATACCCGATACTTGCGGTATCGGAATGCTCAACACTAGTCATAAGTATTCAGAGCCGTTGCTCAGACACTCATATTTATGTCACATGCTGTCCATTTCCTTGTAATCTTCCTTGAGATGGTTCTACTCCTTCATTGGAGTCCAGCTGTGTTTAATTAAACTGATAGGACTTGATTTTTAAAGGCACACACCTGTCTATATAAGACCTCACAGCTCACAGTGCATGTCAGACCAAATGAGAATCATGAGGTCAAAGGAACTGGTCAAGGAGCTCAGAGACAGAATTGTGGCAAGGCACACATCTGGCCAAGGTTACAAAAGAATTTATGCAGTACTCAAGGTTCCTAAGAGCACAGTGGTCTCCATAATCCTTAAATGAAAGAAGTTTGGGACCACCAGAAGTCTTCCTAGACGTGGCCGTCCAGCCAAACTAAGCAATCGTGGGAGCCGAGCCTTGGTAAGAGAGGTAAAGGAGATCCCCAAGATCACTGGGACTGAGCTTCACAGATGCAGTAAGGAGATGGGAGAAAGTTCCACAAAGTCAACTATCATTGCAGTCCTCCACCAGTCAGGCTTTATGGCAGAGTGGCCAGACGGAAACCTATCCTCAGCGCCAGACATATGAAAGCCCGCACAGAATTTTCTAAAAAACACATGAAGGACTCCTAGACTATGAGAAATAAGATTCTCTGGTCTGATGAGACGAAGAACTTTTTGGTGATAATTCCAAGCAGTATGTGTGGAGAAAACAGGCACTGCTCATCACCTGCCCAAATACAATCCCAACAGTCAAACATGGTGGTGGCAGCTTCATGCTATGGGGGTGTTTTTCTGCTGCAGGGACAGGACGACTGGTTGTAATTGAAGGAAACATGAATTTTTATGGATATTTTTATTGGCTTATTGTTTATGGTTGATATCCATTTTAATAGAATTTATCTTTACCAGAGGTATTTCTTTTCCGTGTAGGATTTAGCTCTGGACCTCAGATTTGGCCAAAGCTTCGTCTTCCAACAAGACATTGACCCTAAGCACACAGCTAAAATAACAAAGGAGTGGCTTCAGAACAACTCTGTGACCATTTGGTCCAGCCAGAGCTCTGATCTAAACCCAACTGAGCATCTCAGGAGAGACCTGAAAATGGCTGTCCATCAACGTTCACCATCCAAACGGATGGAACTAAAGAGGATCTGCAAGGAAGAATGGCAGAGGATCCCTAAATTCATGTGTGAAAAACTTGTTGCATCATCCCCAAGAAGACTCATGGCTGTACTAGCTCAAAAAGGTGCTTCTACACAAAACTGAACAAAGGGTCTGAATACTTACGACAATGTGATATTTCAATTTTTCTTTTTTTAATAAATTTGCAAAAATTTCCACATTTCTGCTTTTTTCCAGTCAAGATGGGGTGTAGAGTGTAAATTAATGAGAAAAAAATGATTTTTTTTTGAATTTACCAAATGGCTGCAATGAAACGAAGAGTGAAAAAATTAAAGCGGTCTGAATACTTTCTATACCCACTGTACAACCCTCACTGGTACTTAAATGCATATAAATGTTACTTACACCTATATAATAGAGTAGTACAATACAAAGCATAGAAGACACAGTCACACAGAGCTGCTTTCTGTTCCTGCCTTCACTGGGTACTAAACAAATGTGATTATTAATGTTATTAAATACATCTCTATATATAAAAATGAATGTACAGTATGTATGTATGTATCACCAACCAATCACGAAACATCTTTCATTTCCCCAGAGCTGTTCAAAAGAAGCTCAGCTGTGATTGGTTGCTATAATCAACAGTTTTCCTTGCAACCAATCACTTAGCATCTTTCATTTCTCCAGAGCTGGTTAAAAGAAGCTGAGCTGTGATTGGTTGGTATGATCAAGTTTTCCCACTTGACAACACCTCAGCAGACACTGACATGGTGGGAGAAATCTAGCATACCCAGGAACATAAGCTCCCAGCCTGTTAGGGCTGGCGGAATGCACCAAGTTATAAATAATAGTAGGTGCGTTCACAGCCCGGGGTTCACCGTGCAGAGGTGGTACACTGCTGCTAGGTAATGGCGGAAGAATAGAGCGGCCTGAAAACAGTCACACGTGGGTTACGTCACCCAGTGTGAACAGGTGCGAACTCTGTTGACTCACAGAGCCGCACAGCCGCTGAACGCAAATACCGGAGCCTGTTTAGCTCACAGAGCCCAGCCAAAAAGCGCACAGAAATCAGCCACAGAACTCTACCCCAAGGACATGGGGTTAGAGTTCGTCTAGGCCCTCTGAGCGCACGGCGTCGCTGCCGCGAACGCCGCTATAGACGCTGGCATTGGAGTGTGGAACACGTGCACTGTGGTATGTCGAGTCACTGATGGGGACTAATGCCTGACTCCGACTCTGCCCTACCTACACCTAAGCCTGGGCGCTAGCAGGCTAGGCTGCACAACACATGCGTACCAAGGGTAGGGGTTTCATAATGAGTCAGTCACCAGAGACATTCATACGTGCATGCATCACTCTCTCCACATAGTCTGTAAATACAGTCTATCCTAGCCCATGGCCGAGTGGCCATGCAAACTTTTTATAGCCGCGAGCGTCCGGGACCTTCCTGGCTTCTCGAATGGGCCAATCCAAATAGGAGCAGGACCTGAGCACGTGACCTCCGATCTCCAATGGAAGATCACTCCACGGGCTTGCTCAGTGGCCCGACATGGAGACTTAGTCCCTGGAGAATCTCCCTGCTGTGCCATAGCTGTGCCAGAGGTGGCAGCAGCAAGCAAACCCACGGAGCTGGTCTGGGCAGAGCGCCTGGACCGATGAGTTTGCTGATCAACCTCCTCTGCAGCTGTAGAGGAATTGGAGACCGCTGGAAGTAAGGCTCGGGATTCTCGCTGTGCAGCGGCAGAAATCCGACGCCTAACATTACCCCCCCCTCCTAGGGCCCCCTCTCTCTGAGCCTCACTCCGCTCAAATTCCGCAATGAGAAGAGGAGTGTGGATGTTCTCCACCAGCTCCCAGGTCCGAGCCTCTGGACCATGACCCTTCCAATCCACCAAGTAAAACTTTTTGCCCCGAATCATCTTGCATCCCACAATGGCATTGACCTCAAACTCGTCAGACGACAGGTCTGATGTCCCGGCAGATGGCTCAGAAAACCGGGACATGTGAACCGGCTTAAGGAGGGACACATGAAACGTGTCAGAAATAGCCAAGTGTGGTGGAAGGGCCAGGCGGTAGACCACAGGATTGATCTGCTCAAGGACCTTGAATGGGCCAATATAGCGCGGAGCGAACTTAGCGGATTCAGCCCGCAGGCTCATGTTTTGGGCAGAAAGCCACACTAAGTCGCCAGGGGCGAAGGTCAGAGCAGGACGCCTGTGTGCGTCAGCGGAGGCCCTCATTCTCTCCTTGGATGCCCGGATAGCATCCTGCGCGCGATCCCAAATGTCACGTGCCTCCACCGCCCAGTCTGCCACCCTACAGTCGGTGGATGACACGGGCATGGGTACGGGTAATTTAAGAGGAATGGAGTCTGACCGGTGGAGTCGGCCTCAGCGTTGTTCAAAGCGAACTCCGCCCATGGCAGCAAGGATGCCCAGTCATCCTGCCTGGCCGAGACAAAATGTCACAGATATGTCACCAGGGTCTGGTTGGCTCTCTCAACCAACCCGTTCATCTCAGGATGATAGGCCGAGGAGAGATTTAGCTCGATGCTGAGCAGAGAACAGAGCTCTCTCCAGAACTGAGACGCAAACTGATGACCCTGGTCGCTGACAATCTTATCCGGCATGTCATGCAGGCGGAAGACATGTTTAATAAGCAACGCTGCCAGGCCCCGCGCAGAAGGCAGCCGCGAGAGTGGCACCAGATGCACCATCTTGGAGAAATGATCAGTGACCACCCAAATGACGGTGCTGCCACTGGACTTGGGCAGACCCACCACAAAGTCCATACCGACCATCTCCCAGGGCCTGTCCGCTACCGGCAGGGGATAGAGTAACCCAGCGGGCCGCTGCCGAGAGGACTGATTCTGGGCGCAAGAGACGCACGCCTGACTATAGTCCCTGACGTCACGGGCCATATGCGGCCACCAGTACATCCTTGCCAGGAGATCAGAGGTCCGTTTGGTCCCAAAATGTCCCCCCACCCTGAACGAATGTGCCCAAGAGAGGACCTCCGGTTGCAGATGGGCAGGGACAAAAGTCTTGCCTAGAAGTACCAACTCGAGAGCAACCGGAGCCACGGTCCTCAGGCTCTCCGATGGGACTATCAGCTGAGGCTCCTCCTCCGATGACACCACGGAGCGAGAAAGAGCGTCGGCCCGGACGTTCTTCTCCCCGGAGAGAAAATGCAGGGAGAAATGGAATCGGGAGAAGAACAAGGACCATCTGGCCTGGCGAGAATTCAGCCGCTGGGCTGTCTGTAGATAGACCAAATTTTTGTGTTCGGTGAACACCTGGAAAGGGTGGAGAGCCCCCTCCAGGAGGTGTCTCCACTCTGAGAAGGCCAGCTTCATTGCTAGCAACTCCCTGTCCCCGATGGAATAATTCCTCTCCGCTGATGTGAAGGTCTTAGAGAAGAAGAAGCATGGGTGCTTCCGACCTTGCGAGTCCTTCTGGAACAGGACCGCTCCAGCACCGACAGAAGAGGCATCCACCTCCAGAATGAAGGGCTTATCTACATCGGGGCAATGTAGAATGGGAGCGCTAGCGAAGTGGGATTTAATAGAAGCGAATGCCTTGGAGACAGTCTCCGACCACAGTTTGGGGTTTGCACCCTTCTTGGTGAGGGCTACCAAGGGCGCTACCAAAGTTGAGAAATGGGGAATGAATTGGCGGTAGTAATTTATGAACCCCATAAAGTGCTGCACCGCTTTGAGAGAATGGGGTTCTTGCCAATCCATCACCACCTGTAGTTTGGCAGGATCCATGGCCAAACCCTGGGCAGAGATGATGTAGCCCAGGAAAGGCAAGGACTCCTGCTCAAACACACATTTCTCCAACTTGGCGTAAAGGGAGTTTGCCCGCAGGAGATCGAAAACTTTGCGAACATCTCTCCGGTGGGAGTCAATATCTGGAGAGTAAATGAGAATATCGTCCAGATAGACTACTACAGAGGTGGTAAGCATATCCCGGAAGATATCGTTCACAAAGTCTTGGAAGATGGCTGGCGCATTACATAGCCCGAAGGGCATCACCAGGTATTCTTAGTGCCCATCTCTGGTGTTAAATGCCGTCTTCCATTCGTCCCCCTCACGGATGCGAATCAGGTTATAGGCTCCTCGCAGATTAAGCTTAGTAAACACTCTTGCTCCCCGTAGCCTATCGAACAGTTCCGATATCAGGGGTAGATGATACTTGTTCTTAACGGTTATGGCGTTAAGACCCCTGTAATCGATGCACGGACGTAATTCTCCATTCTTCTTTTGGACAAAGAAGAATCCTGCTCCCGCCGGAGACACCGAGTTCCTAATGAATCCTCTTGCCAGATTCTCCCTGATATACTGAGACATGGCTTCTGTCTCTGGGAGAGATAGGGGGTAGACTTGACCCCGGGGAGGCTCAGCACCGGGCAAGAGGTCAATAGGACAGTCGTAAGGGCGGTGCGGCGGAAGGGTCTCCGCTGCCTTCTTGGAGAAAACGTCTGCATACTGCTGCTACGGCTTGGGAAGCAAGGAGAGATCTGCGGGAACCTCAGAGGTAGCGACCTGTACGCAGTTCCTCAGACACCTACCCTCGCAGGACTTGCTCCAACCGAGGATTTTTCCAGAGGACCACTCTATGTGAGGAGAGTGAGCTCGTAACCAGGGAACTCCTAGGAGGACCTAGTCGATACCTTCGGGCATAACAAGAAAAGACAGCATCTCCTGATGAGGAGACAGTGAGAGTCTCAGTGGAGCCATCTGGAGCCATCTGGTGGGTGATTTGGGACGGGAGTGTCGCACCATTCACCACTCTGATAGTGACTGGTTGAGGTAGAAGGACCAGGGGGAATTCGTGTTGTTGGGCGAAGGCAGACGACATGAAATTGCCCTCCGCCCCAGAGTCCATGCAAACCTCCACAATCAGAGTGGAAGAATTGAACTCTAACGCCCCTTTAAACAGGAGCTTGGAGGAGAAAGTCGCTGTGTCTAGTAGGCCCCTCCGATAACCACTAGACGTGAGCGTTTCCCGACCGCTGTGGGCACTGGTTAGCAACGTGCCCAGTCTGCCGACAACGGAAACAGACTGGAGATACCCGTGCAGGCCAGGAATGGACCCCGTGTGGGACACCTCCATGGCCTCTGGAGGCTCGGGCGGCTGACCGGGAGATTCCAGCGGTCTAGCAAAATTTGGCGCCAACCTATATCGTTGGCTGGACTTGGAGCGCTCCAGCCCTCGCTCGGTGAAGCGAATGTTAATTCGGGTGGAGACCGTAATGAGCTCCAAAGTGGTGGGCACCTCCCTGGTAGCCAGGGCGTCTTTGACATGATCAGCCAGGCCTCTCCAGAATATAGGTATGAGAACCTTATCTTGCGACTCCAGCTCGGAGGCCAGAGTTCTGAAGAGGATGGCATACTGGCTGACCAGAGACGGACCCTGGGTTAGGGCCAGCAACTGAAGTGCGGTGTCGTGCGTGATCCGAGGTCCAAAGAACACCTGCTTTAGAGTGAGCAGAAAATGGGTGGCACTCTGTACCGGGGGATCCCCACACTCCCACAGCGGGGTGGCCCACTCCAAGGCCCTGCCCGACAGGAGGGAGATGATAAATCCCACCTTGGCCTGCTCAGAGGGAAATCGTGTGGCCAGCAACTCTGGGTGAATGGAGCACTGACTCACGAAACCCCTGCATGATGCACTATCACCCGAGAACTTCTCGGGCAGCGGGAGGCGAGACAAGGTCGGGGCAGGGCTGGCCGTGGAGACACGGGCGACAGCCTCTGTAGCTGCTTGAACAGCGACCGAAGTAACATCCGCAGCTGAGGTGGAACGCTCTAGCGCTGCCAACCTACCCTCCAGCTGCTGGATGTATCTGTGCAGTCGTTGTTCGTCCGCCATTACTAGCCAGACCCTGGCGCTAGGATAATGTTAGGGGTGGCGGAACGCACCAAATTATAAATAATAGTAGGTGCATTCGCAGCCCGGGGTCCACCGTGCAGAGGTGGTACACTGCTGCTAGGTAATGGCGGAAGAATAGAGCGGCGTGAAAACAGTCACACGTGGGTTACGTCACCCAGTGTGAACAGGGGCAAACTCTGTTGACTCACAGAGCCGCACAGCCGCTGAACGCAAATACCAGAGCCTGTTTAGCTCACAGAGCCCGGCCAAAAAGCGCACAGAAAGCGGCCACAGAACTCTACCCCAAGGACACGGGGTTAGAGTTCCTCTAGGCCCTCTGAGCGCACGGCGTCGTGCCACGAATGCCGCTATAGATGCTGACTGCGGAGTGTGGAGCATGTGCACTGTGGTATGCCGAGTCACTGATGGGGACTAATGCCTGACTCCGACTCTGCCCTACCTACACCTAAGTCTGGGAGCTAGCAGGCTAGGCTGCACAACACATGCGTACCAAGGGTAGGGGTTTCATAATTAGTCAGTCACCAGAGACATTCATACGTGCATAGATCACTCTCTCCACATAGTCTGTAAATACAGTCTATCCTAGCGGATGGCCGAGCGGCCATGCGAACCTTTTATAGCCGCGAGCGTCCGGGTCCTTCCTGGCTTCTCGGATGGGCCAATCCGAACAGGGGCAGGACCTGAGCATGTGACCTTCGATCTCCAATGGGAGATCACTCCACGGGCATGCTCAGTGGCCTGACATGGGGACTTAGTCCCTGGAAAATCTCTCTGCTAAGCAGCATGTATTGCCATAGCTGTGCCAGAGGTGGCAGCAGCAAGCAAACCAACGGAGCTGGTCTGGGCAGAGTGCCTGGACTGACGAGTTTGCTGAGTAACCTCTTCTGCAGCTGGAGAGGAATGGGAGACCGCTGGAAGTAAGGCTCGGGATTCTCGCTGTGCAGCGACAGAAATCCGACGCCTAACCCAGCCATTGTCTACCACCCAGAAAGGAGCACATGACAGAAATGAATCCCCCCTCTCCTGTGGATCTATGGTATGCAAGTTAGGGCAAATCCACTAGCGTTTTGGTACTGACCACAGGCCTTTCTTAAAGGGATCTCCGGTATGAAAGGCAGAGCAAATCCATCCAGTGCTTTGGTTCTGACCCCATGCCTCTCTTAGGGTGGTTTCACATTTGCGTTTAAGGCCGCAGCGTCGGCCTGCGCATGGCCACCGCTAAGCCCCGCCCACTGCTGTGACGCTGCATGCGTCCTGCATCCCCTATCTTTAGCATTGGGGACGCAGGCCTTGCGCAGGTGTGCATTTGGCGGCGCATGCGTCCTTTTGACGCTGCGCCGACCAGCACCAAACGCAACAGGTTGCAATTTGGTGCGCTCGGCGCAGCGTCAAAAGGACGCATGGGCCGCCAAACGCATACCTGCGCATGGCCTGCGTCCCCACTGCTACAGATAGGGGATGTAGGACGCATGCAGCGTCATGCGCCCGTAGGCGGAGCTACTGGCGGAGGCACGACGGGGCTTAGCGGCGGCCATGCGCAGGCTGATGCTGCGGCGTTAAACGCAAATGTTAAACCACCCTTATAGGGATCCTCGGTATGGAAGTCAGAGCAATTGCCTTCAAATGCTCTGGTACTGACCCCAGGCTCTCTTAAAGGGATCTCCTGTACGGAAGTTAGGGCAAATCCCTCAGCACTCTGATTCTGATGCCAGGGTTCTATTAAAGGGATCATTGGTATGCAAGTCAGGGCAAATCCATCTAGCGCTTTGGTTCTGATCCCAGGCTTTCTTAAAGGGATCCCCAGTATGAAAGTTAGGGAAAATCCACTCAGCACTCTGGTTCTGACCCAAGGCCCCTCTTAAAGGGATCCCTGGTATGGAAGTGAGGGCAAATCCAATCTGCACTTTAGTACTGACCACAATCCTCTCTTAAAGGGATCCCCGGTATGCAAGTCAGGGCAATTGCCTTCAAATGCTATGGTGCTGACCCCAGGATCTCTTAAAGGGATCTCCTGTGCAGAAGTTAGGGCAAATCCCTCAGCGTTCTGATTCTGACCCCAGGGTTCTATTAATCTATTAAAGGGATCATTGGTATGCAAGTCAGGGCAAATCCACTCAGTGCTCTGGTTCTGATCTCAGGCTTTCTTAAAGGGATCTCTGGTATGGAAGTTAGAGTAATTCCCTCAGCACTCTGATTCTCACCCCAGGGTTCTATTAAAGGGATCATTGGTATGGAAGTCAGGGCAAATCCACTCAGCGCTCTGGTTCTGACGCCACGCCTCTCTTAAAGGGATCCCCGGTATGGAAGTTAGGACCGTTCTACTCAGCGCTCTGGTTCTGACTCCAGGCTGACGGGATGATGTGGGATATTAGGGGGAGTAGTCCGGTGGCTGTGGCTGACAGGATGATGCGGGACATTAGGGGTAGTAGTCCGGTGGCTCTGGCTGACAGGATGATGTGGGATATTAGGGGTAGTAGTCCAGTGGCTCTGATGGGATGATGTGGTATATTAGGGGTAGTAGTCCGGCGGCTGTGACGGGATGATGTGGGATATTAGTGGTAGTTGTCCGGTGGCTCTGGCTGACAGGATGATGTGGGATATTAGGGGTAGTAGTCCAGCGGATGTGACGGGATGATGTGGGACATTAGTAGTAGTTGGGCGGTGGCTCTGGCTGATGGACAATGTGGGATATTAGGGGTAGTAGTCCAGTAGCACTGGCTGACGGGATGATGTGGGATATTATAGTGAATGTGGCTATGCGGAGTGGGCGGGGCTATACACTCAGGTTTATATATATATATATATATATAGATAGATATAATCATTATAATTTGTTATAACTAACCGTAGTTAGTTACTATGCCCGGGCAGCCCTGGGCTCTTCAGCTAGTTATATATATATATATATATATATATATATATATATATATATCCCAATACTACATTAGTTTCCTGGAACTACAGTTATAATCAAGGCCACATCCATTTATATCTTCTGTATTCATCCGTAAACACATGCATGAAACAGAATCCACATAGCCGCCAGTATCCAAGAGTTAAAGGGGTTGTCCAGTCTCTGAAAAAAGTCTGCAGTCACCCTATGTAACCCTGCTGGATCATGACAGTGTGCAGTGCACACACTTTCACAATTTCCCTATTATCCCAGTGCAAGTGGGCTGTCACATGACTACACGTATGCGGTCAAAGTGCCGACCCATAAATATATGCACAGATGCACACATTCAATACAGGGAGCAAGTCCTGCCTGAGTATTCCTAGTATTCCTGTGTATAGGCAAACATATAACTCATCAATATGCACACATATACAGTCTATGCTGTTTCTGGGGATATCAGGAAAAGAGTAAGAGGTGTAGATCTTCACAAGGGTCCTTTTACATGCCAATAAATGAGTACTATTGTAGGAAGTCACATAGCCTCTTGTTTATAATAGCTTACATGGGAGAGAGAGGTTTACATAAGTGATTTTACATTGGAAAACACGGAGAAACACTGAAGCCATGGTTGATGTAATCACCCAAATTTACTGTGACTTAAACATGGCCCAATGTCGCTATGTAGCCCCAACCTTACATGGAACCTGACATCAGAAAATTGCCTATTAAGCTAATCCCAGGCTCCTGTAGGCAAACATGTATGTAGATAAACTATATGTATAGATTTTTTGATATCCAGTGTGTCCGTAAAGTCATGGTGCACTTTTGACCAGTCACTGGAAAGCAACAAAAAACGATTGAAATGTGAAATCTGCTCCAAAAAAAAGAAAAAATCTCCCAGTTTTATACCTATTCAGTGCAGTTCGATGTGGGCTCCGTTTGCTGCCTTACACATGGATTGCCTGCTAGGGCAGTAAGGATTCTCGGTACCGGGCCGCTTCTTAAAAAGGGATGTGTTACGGCAGCTGTGACCCAGTCCGTGGCCCTGGGCGTCCAATAAAAGGGGTATTTACAATGGATAATAAAGTTTATAACGTTTATGATAAGGTGTTCGTGACGCCACCTGTGCTTTCTGGTCAGAGGTGACCAGTGCTGCAGAGCAGATACTCTGGGAATGATGGTGATGCAGCAGAGTTGGTACAGCTCTCCACAGGCAGAGCTTTGTCCCAGGGCAGATGTAATATGTAGATGTTAGACGTAATGATGATACATGTAGCAGAGTTGGGTGGGTGACACAGGAATAATCAGAGGACACAGTTGGGTGCAGTTCCAAAGGTTTACTCACTGTTCTTATGGGCCCAAGTGCCCACTTGGCACTGCATCCTCCAGGTGAGGGGTCCAGCAAACTCCCAGGTAGATCAGGATTCACCTTCCCAGGACTCCCTTCAGTATATGTCTTTTCTGGCTGTCTCACTGAGTTGGCTGTCCGCCTCTCTCCTGCCTAACCCCTCACAATCAGTGTCCCAGGCTAGCAGCCATGGACCTTGTTGGGTTACGTCCTCTCTGCGTTCCCTTGCTCCCTTATGGCTGCCATTCCAAAGAAGATAACTGTGGCTCGTGGCTGAGGTACCTACAGGTGCCTCTGCCTTTGGCTTTCTAGTTGAGTTTGATGATTTCTCCACTAGGCTAGGGGGCTAGTACCCTCTTGCAACCTGGTCTCTCCAATACTGGAACAGGCCCCACGGGTGGCTCTCGCACGTCCCATACCCCTAAGACCCCTTCTGCTCTCCGGGAGCATCCTTCTGTCATTTTCCTTCCTTCTGGAGCTCCTCCTGACAGGGAGCTGCTTCACACACGTCTTTCCACTTTCACTGTCCCCTCACGTTCTGACTGAACTGAACTATCCTCTCCCGCTCTCTTCCTACTAGCTTCACCCACCTCCCAACACCCTTTACTACACAGCCAGGGATGAGATCATCCACCCGCAGGGTACATCCTGGTTGCCCTGTTTCTGTAGTGTGTGTTAGGTGCAGGTGTTAGAGTCCTGGGTGGTGTTCCCTCCTTACCTGAGAATAGGGTGAGGTGCAGTACCTCTGTGGCGACTGGACCCTCAGGGGCACCACACTTATCCAAACGATAGTGAAGTTCTTGCCACACACGGGTAAAGACGTGTGGTGTAACAGAGTGAATAACGTCTGTAATTCTCTGTTTTAAGTGATTAATCTCATTGATAAGTTAAATGTACACATGTTGCTTTACATAACCCCAAAAGTAAAGTTTAAAAGCGTCAGATCTGGGGATCGTGGTATACTTGTAAACTTTCCTGTGACTGGTCAAAAGTGCACCATGACTTTGCGGACACCCTGTAGTTAGAAAGTAAAAACTTGCCTCTGTGAGTGAAAAAACACAGAGTCATGATATAAAAATATCTATTCCCTTTGATTCATGCCTCCAAGCTCACTGTGCACAACAGAGGCATCCTGAGCCCAGTTCAAGCACGTGGACACGCTGTAATTCAAGGGCATCAGCGCTGGCGTCACCTGACTAAACATATAGTTTAGCTACAAACATCATTTAATTATCATGTAATTCTGCAAGAGCCTAGGATTAGCTTGAGTCAATTTTCTGCTGTCAGGATCCCTTTAAAGAGAAGCTTTCACTAGTTTGAGCATGTTACACTGGCCACATTATGGATTATTAACTGCAGATCTGAATATTAACATGTTTTTTTTCCATTATGGAGATATTAAAGGGAATCTGTCATCAGTTGTGTCTTGTGTCAACTAAAACTATGACCTTATTTAACGCCTGTGTTGCATTCCATAAATGATTATATGACCTCCCTGACTGCCCGTGTATAACCGCCAAAAACCTTTTAAAGCTCTCCTGCACTGTAATAATAATAATAATCTTTATTTTTATATAACGCTAACATATTCTGTGGCACTTTACAGTTTGCACACATTTACATGCAGTGGCGTAATTTCAAACTCATTAGCTGCAGTGCAAAATTTTACAACACGACCCCCAACTATCAATGGTCTTTTATTGTATTGATTTTCTCATATCAGCCAACGGGACTTTTTGGGCCCTCCCTTCTTGGGTGTGACTGCAATACTTGCACATACTATAGTTACGCACCTGGTTACATGTCTCACACAGGAGAAATCCAGTTCTAAGTTTTTCAGGAGATGCGTTCTACATCCCTATAGAGACAAATCTTTGAGAATGGTCACTTGGACTTATCATATATTATAACCTAAAGCCTCCGTTACACACTGCGATATCGCTAGCAATATCGCTGTAAAGTCACCGATTTTGTGACGTTGCAGCGATATTGCTAGCGATATCGCTGCATGTGATACTTACCTCCGACCGGCTCCCCCGCTGGTTCTTGCTGATCGCGCGAGAAGCTCCTGGACCATTCCTCGTCGGTCACTTCCAGCGGCGCTTCCTGTGGCGCCGACGAGCGACGCGTGGAGCCGGGCGGGAGGACGCAGGATCGCCGCGTCTGACAGGTAAGTAGCGACCCCCGTCCCCAGCGATGTCGCTGGTGAGATCTGCCTGTGTGGCAGCTCACTAGCGACCACCTAGCGATGCACCAGCAATCCTGACCGCGTCATATCGCTGGTCGGGATCGCTGGTGCATCGCTAGGTGTAACGGTACCCTATGCTTTATAATCTAAGCTTTATCTAATCTAATATCTCTGAAACACATTGGAGAAATTAAAAAAATAAAAAATGTGTTACTCCACTTTGCACCCACTATCCCATTATAGAACTAGTTTAACATGCTAAATCTGGTGAACAGTCCTCCTGAAAGGCTGGCCACGGAACATGTGACTTGTCCAAGGCGCTGGTCCTGAACAACTTTCCATGTGTGACTTCGCTCAATTGACAGGTCTCTCCTTAAGTATTTTGTATACGGAGAGGCTATTCACATATGAGCAGTAACAAACAGCTCCCTTCACCATCCTGATGACTGGAAGTGAGCAGCTGCAGGTAGAATATAATTTAATTTTCTCCCTGCAGCAGTAAGCCAGTTAGACATGATTTCAATGTCGCTTACTTGTAGATTACCACTTTATCTGAAGGTAAAGAGCATGTCTGAAGGTGACAGGTTCCCTTTATATTTATGCATATTTAAAATGTATTTTTATTCCCGGAAAATATCCAATTCAAGTCTAACCATTTGTTTTCCTGATGGGATTTGCATAACTATAATTAAGAGGGTTTGGGGAAAATAACTATATAGTCCCTCAGTGAACAGGTGCAGTGGCAAGCTGAGACCGTCCTAGGTCCCTGTTCTGGGTATAAATATCACTTCTATGCAGATTATGGAACGACCTCCTTGAGTGTCAACTTTTATGAGTAGAATAGGTCCTTCTCATTTATATGAAAAAAAATGATGGTTAAGTACATCAGCTTGCTGTAATAAAAAGGAAAAAAAAATCCCAAAATAATTTTGTAAGTAGATTATTTGATCTGGTAGAACAGTTGCAGTTATCAAACATGCTGAACAATCATTTATTTTCTGTGCCTATGAAAAACATTTAGTTGCATTTTTTATAAATGCAAATCATTAGTGACTTAATTTTTGGAATCCATTTTGTCAAAAGGTTAATTTCTGTTATATAAGAAGACCTTAACTCGTGTGAATAGTTTTATACAAGTCATGTGGAATCTTTTATTTACAGTGAGCTAAAAAACAAGTACAAGATCACAGCGATACCAAAACTTGTCATTGTCAAACAAAATGGAGAGGTAATTACCGACAAAGGGAGAAAGCAGATTCGAGACAGAGGACTTGCCTGCATTCGGACATGGCTTGAAGTAGGCGACATCTTTCAAAACTTCACTGGCAAATAAGTCAAATAGATACTTTATTTATTTAAAAAAAATGGATTATAAATTAATTCAGGTATGTTCTTGAGCCTTTTTTAACCAAATACTATTTGATATGTTTTCTATGTATTAGTTGGCAATAGATTTGGCTTTACAGAATTGTATATACTGTAAAATGTCCCTTGTTGGATCTCAGGACACTTAATTTTCAAATAATAAAACTTGAAAAATTTATAATCTTTGTATTACGTGTAACCATTAATTTATGTTATAAAATAAAGATTGATATTTTATATGAATTTGTTTTTTTAGCAAATGTGTTATGCAGAAAAGTCATATAGATACTATATAGAATACTTGTGTGTGAGAATTCCAAAATAAGAGTACACGATCGTCTGCTGGTGACAATTAATATGATTTTTTTGTATGTTGTTAAGATTGTTAATGATTATGTTTGGATATTCTGTTTTTGCTAATGAATAACAATAATAATCTTCATCACTATCACCGATGGGGCTCACAATCTAAATTCCCTATCAGTACGTCTTTGGAATGTGGGCGGAAACCGGAGAACCTGGAGGAAACCCACGCAAACACGGGGAGAACATACAAACTCCTTGCAGATATTGTCCTTGGTGGGATTCAAACCCAGGACTCCTGCACTGCGGTGCTATCCACTGAGCCACCGCGCTGCCCGAATCTGAGAGCAGCATAATGTAGGGTTAGAGAGATTTTTTCCAGTGATGTGTCACTTACTGAGCTGCTTGTTGTAGTTTAAATAAAATCATTGTTTTATCATCAAGATATTATCACTAAAGGACTAGTTGTATTATGCAATGTAATCCTTCTGCTCTGTGTAACACTATCCCCACCAGTGATTTGCAGCTTTCTGCAAAAAAAACCAAAAAGCTGCTAATCAATGATGTGGGCGAGGTTATACAGAACTCAGCATTCAGAGAACTTCTAGATCTGCAGCAGAGAAAAAAATTGATTTGATCAAAACTGCAGTAAGTAGACCAGTAATTGACACTTCCCTGGAATCAGCGGCTCTGTCCCTACATAGTGCTGCTCTCGGATTACATGGCAAAAACCTGGTGACAGATTCCCTCTAACGTTGAAATGGATCCATTGCATAACTGATGCAAATGGAAGCAGAAGGCCCTCATTGAGTATTATGGTGTCCGTCTGGATTCTGTTATGTGTCAGTTTTTAGAACATATGAAAATGTTCTGTATGTCAGGGTTTTTCTTTTGTTCTTAAAAAAAACCATAGCAAAATCTCTGCTTCCATTTGCATCAGTTATGCAATAGGTCAGTTTGTAACATTAAAGGGGTTCTACAAGAATTTAATAGACTCCTTTGTGCAATTCAAAGAGCAGCCTGTTACGCATCAGGACAGGTTGCAATCTGAAGACACATAGCTCCCATGACCTGTATCTCAACTGACAGAGAAGCTGTAACATAAGCAAACATATTGGATAGATATTGGAGAAGGTCTGTGATAGGAGAAGAAATAAATCTTCTCATTGGCTGACTGAGCACAAAGGATTTTTTTCTTCAGCCTCACGTAGCTGAGGAGATTTATTACAATCCTGGAGAACTCTTTTAATTCCAATTGTTTGTTCCTCAAAACAGAACAACCAAAATGAATGTTTAAACCTAAGTTTGAACATAGCTTTAAACAGAGATCTCATTTATACATTTGTCTCTTATTGACGTAATTATCTGCAGAGCTGCTATTGGACAACTATGTTAGAAGTTTTTTGAAGAGAGGAACATAGACATTATAATTGAAGTGCTAACACTGCAAAAATCTTGCTACTCACTTTAGCTATCATTACACGAACAGGACACTTCAAGCCCAATTCATCAATTTTTTGTGTTCTTTTTGTTTTATAATATTTTCTGACTTTTTTTCTGACTGTTTTGTTAATTTTTAATGCAAAAAGTCACGTGTTCAGCTAAAATATTGCAAAAATTCCACCACATTTTCAGGGAGATGACAGGAGTACATTTGCACCAAATTTTGCGACTTTTCAAAAAGTTGCACATGACGTACAAGGAAAAAAAAACATCTGGAAACTAAACTCATAACAAAAACACAGACTAACATAAAAAAGTGATTCTAAAAAGGGACAAATTGAAAATTATATATTACAAATAAATAAAATGTACAAAAATGCAATACTGAATCTGGTCATTTGTTTTAACCTCTGAGATTTTGCATAAAAAGCAAAGAGCTTTCTATTTCAATGCTATGCAACACATCTACATTTGAACGGATTTTTTTGTTTGTCTTTTGTTTTTTCCCTTTTAGTTAAACCTTATTTATTTTTAAATGTCCTAAAAGCATGTGCAAGAACAATGTTGGAACAAGACTGCTCTAAGATGAGGTCTACTGTACTAATGCTTCACATGTCACCTTCCCTCACTTTCCATCAAGAAGTGCAGCACACTTACTTACATATTTTAATTGCCATAGTAAAATGACCACTTTCAACATGCACATCAATTTTCCTTTCATAACACTGCTTGTATAAAAAAAGATATATATAGAGAGCGAGAATCCAAAAATACAGCAGCACACTAGTGACTAGAGATGAGTGAACCTGAACAGTAAAGTTCGGGGTCCGTACCGAACATCTACTGTTGGGGCATGGATCCCGAACACAGACTTCACCAGGAAGTCCATGTTACTGTTTGGGTTCAGAACCCCAAACACTGAGTATTTCTCGTGCTGTCATGTGCATGACAGCGCGGCAAACACTGCCTCTGATCAATGGTAAAATCATTTCAGAAAATCCACAGCTGGGATCAAAGGCAAGAAGTTTACCTCTGGTTAGTGGTGTCGGCTGATGGGACTTCTATGCGCATCAGCCGACGTCTGTTGCCGCTGGTGGGAGTATTTATCAGCTGGTGTCTGCACTCTAAATAAATAAATAAATTTAAAAAAACAGCGTGGGCTTCCCTGTATATTTGATAGCCAGCCAGGCAAAACTAACAGGTGCGGGCTGCAACCCTCAGCTATCAGCATTAAGGGTACCGTTACACTTAGCGATGCACCAGTGATCCCGACCACGATATGACCCGGTCAGGATCGCTGGTGCATCGCTAAATGATCGCTAGTGAGCTGCCACACAGGCAGATCTCACCAGTGACATAGCAGCGGTCGGGGGTCGCTACTTACCTGTCAGACGAGACGATGAAGATGTCCTCCCGCCCGCGTCCACGCGTCGCTCATTGCCACAGCAGGAAGCCCAGCAGGAAGTGGCCGACGAGAAACCGCCCAGGACGTTCTCGCGCGATCAGCGATAATCAGCGGGGGGAGCCGGTCAGAGTAAGTATCACACATAGCGATATCGCTAGCAATATCGCTGCTGCGTCACAAAACCAGTGACGTTATAGCGATATTGCTAGCAATATTGCTTAGTGTAACGGGCCCTTAAGGCTGGTTATCAAGATTAGAGGGGTCCCACACCATTTTTTGCCGCTGGTGGGAGTATTTATCAGCTGGTGTCTGTGCTCTAAATAAATAAATTTAGAAAAAACACCGTGGACTTCCCTGTATTTTTGATATCCAGCCAGGCAAAACTAACAGATGCGGGCTGCAACCCTCAGCTGTCAGCATTAAGGCTGGTTATCAAGATTAGAGGGGTCTCACACCGGTTTTTTTTATAAATTATTTAAGTAAATAATTTTAAAAAATGGTGTGGGGTCCCTCTATTTTTTACCTGAACCTTTTTTAACTGTTCAGCGGAACCCGCCGGACTCGAACATCTCTACTAGTGATGAGCGAACGTGCCTGGATAATGTCTTATATAAGCATGCTCAGGTATTATCCAAGTATCTGGGAGTGCTCGTATATTATGGTCGAGTTCCTGCAGCTGCATGATTTGCCGCTGTTAGACAGCCTCAACCCATGTGGGGATTCCCTAACAAACAGACAATCCCCACGTGTTCAGGCTGTCTAACAGCCGAAAATCATGCGGCTGTAGAGAATCGAACATAATATACCAGCACTCCCAGATGCTCGGATAACACTTAAGCGTTCTTGGATAAGACATTATCTGACGTTATCTGAGCACTTTTGCTCATCACTCCTGCACACTTATGTATGCAAAGATTGAATATATGAAATTTAGACTTCATTGCTGCTATATAGAATAAACATATAAAATGAAGGTATGTAGCACACAAATTGTCCAATTCGAGTATACTCACTAGCCACAACATGTAGAATCATAGAATCATAGAATCATAGAATCGTAGAGTTGGAAGGGACCTCCTGGGCCATCTGGTCCAACCCCCTGCTCAAAGCAGGATTCGCTAAATCATCCCAGTCAGATGTCTGTCCAGCCTCTGTTTGAAGACTTCCATTGAAGGAGAACTCACCACTTCTCGTGGCAGCCTGTTCCACTCATTGATCACTCTAACTGTCAAAAAGTTTTTTCTAATATCTAATCTGTGTCTCCTCCCATTCAGTTTCATCCCATTGCTTCTAGTCTTTCCTTGTGCAAATGAGAATAAAGTTGATCCTTCTACAATGTGACAGCCCTTTAGATATTTGTAGACAGCTATTAAGTCTCCTCTCAGTCTTCTCTTTTGCAAACTAAACATTCCCAAATCCTGCAACCTTTCCTCATAAGACAGGGTTTGCAGACCGGTCACCATTCTGGTCGCTCTTTTCTGAACTTGCTCCAGTTTGTTGATGTCTTTTTTAAAATGTGGTGCCCAAAACTGGACACAATATTCCAGATGAGGTCTGACCAAAGAGGAGTAGAGGGCAATAATGACTTCACGTGATCTAGACTGTATGCTTCTGTTAATACATCCTAGAATTGCATTTGCCTTTTTTGCTGCTGCATCACACTGTTGACTCATATTCAGTCTGTGATCTATTAGTATACCCAAGTCTTTTTCACATGTGCTGTCACTTAGCCCTATTCCTCCCATTCTATATATGCTTTTTTCATTTTTATTGCCCAGATGTAGTACTTTGCATTTCTCCCTGTTAAAAACCATTCTGTTAGTTGCTGCCCACTTCTCCAGTTTATTTAAATCTTTTTGAATCCTCTCTCTCTCTTCTCTAGTATTAGCTATCCCTCCTAGCTTTGTGTCATCAGCAAATTTAATCAGTTTACCCTCAATTCCTTCATCTAAATCGTTGATAAAGATGTTGAACAATACAGGGCCCAGGACAGAGCCCTGTGGTACCCCACTTGAGACATTCTTCCAACTGGATGTGCAGCCATTTACGACCACTCTTTGGGTCCGATCACTAAGCCAGTTATGAATCCACCTAACAGTTGCCTTGTCCATTCCATACTTAGTCATTTTTTCAATAAGAATTGTATGAGAGACTTTGTCAAATGCTTTGCTGAAGTCAAGATATACTATATCTACAGCATTTCCTTGATCCACCCAATCAGTAATACCGTCATAGAAGGAAATTAAATTAGTCTGACATGACTTATTAGTTACAAACCCATGCTGACTCTGCTTAATCACTTCATTCTTATCCAGGTATTGACATACATGTTGTTTAATAATTTGTTCAAAGATCTTTCCTGGTATAGAAGTCAGACTCACTGGCCTATAGTTGCCTGGGTCCACCTTCTTCCCCTTTTTGAAGATAGGAACAACATTTGCTCTTCTCCAGTCTTCTGGCACTTCTCCTGTTCTCCAAAAATTTTCAAAGATTATGGAGAGGGGTTCAAAAATTTCTTCTGCTATCTCCTTCAGTACTCTGGGGTGTAATTCATCTGGACCTGGAGACTTGAATTCATTTAGGTTAGCTAAATGTTTCCTCACTATCTTTCTGTTTATAGATATCCTGGATTCTTCTATTCCCTTAATAGGACAGTGAATAACAGTTGATGTTACATTTCCTTTCTGAGAGAAAACAGATGCAAAATAGGAATTTAAAAGTTCAGCCTTCTCAACATCCTGTCTTACCATTTCATTATTTTCATCCTGTAAAAATCCTATAGCATCTTTGACTTTTCTTTTACTTTTGACATATCCCCAAAATCCTTTATTATTGCTTTTGACATCTCTTGCAAGCCTCAATTCATTTTCAGCTTTAGATAATATGATTTGTGCCCTGCAGGTTCTGCAGACAGCATTATATTCTTCTTTAGATATGCCTCCCTCTTTCCATTTTATAAACATTTTTTTCTTCCTTTTTAGCATGTGCTTAAGTTCTGTGTTCATCCATCCTGGTTTCCTTAAATGCTTCCTATTCTTCCCTCTTTTCGGAATTGTTAACAACTGTGCTTTGAGAATTTCATTTTTCAAGATTTCCCATCCTTCCTGGACATTTTTGTCTTTAAGGATATCCAGCCATTGGATCCCTCCAATTCTCTTTCTGAATCCCTTAAAATCTGCCTTTCTGAAATCTAACCTTGACGTCTGAGTCTTCACAGGTCTTCCGCCTCTAGTTATCCAAAATTCTAAAATAGCATGGTCGCTACCTCCTAGGGTCCCAGCCACTTTTACCTCCTCAACCATTTCCTCCCTGTTTATAAGAATTAGATCCAAGGTAGCAGTTCCCCTTGTTTTCTCCCTTACCTTTTGGAAGATAAAGTTGTCAGCAAGAGAGGATAAGAATTTCCTTGACCTGTTAGTTTTGCCTGAGAGAGATTCCCAACAAATGTCTGGATAGTTGAAATCTCCCATGACAACTATGTCATATTTTTTGGAGAACTTGGCCATTTGTTGCATAAGGAGTTCATCCATATCTTCAGCTTGCACAGGCGGCCTGTAGTAAATGCCTACAATGGTGTCCTTTCCATTGTTCTGTCCTTGTATTCTTACCCAAACAGTTTCCACAGAACTCCCAGTCTCTGAAGCTTCAATCTCTGTGCAGATATACGCAATGCGACACCCCCTCCTCGTTTATCAAGTCTGTTTCTTGCAAATAAGTTGTATCCTTCTAGTCTTGTATTCCAATCATGTGTATTGTCCCACCAAGTTTCAGTGATTCCAATGACATCATATTTCTTTTCCTGTGTTAGTAGTTCCAATTCTCCTTGTTTGTTGCCCATGCTTTGTGCATTAGTATAGAAACATTTTAGTTTGTGATTGGTTTCTCTTTCTCCAATATTTTTATTAATTAGATTCTTTCGTCTTTGTTCTTCCTTTCCACTTCTAATAGCAAAGTTCTCAATAGCATTTGTCAGGTGTATGGCTTTTTCTGGTCTTTTGCTTCCCTTCCCACGTTGTTCTAGTTTAAAGCTCTCCTTACAAGTGTAGCAAGGCGACTTCCAAATACTTGCTTTCCAGTCTTCGTAAGGTGCACCCCATCTCTAGCAAGTAGTCCATCGTATAAGTAGTTCACTCCGTGATCCAGAAATCCAAATCGTTGCTGACGGCACCATCGACGTAGCCAGTTGTTCACCTGCAGAATCTTATTCCACCGCCTTGTTCCATGGCCATCCACTGGGAGGATGGAAGAGAAGACCACCTGCGCTCCCAGTTCTTTCACTTTCTTGCCTAAGTCTTCAAAGTCTCTGCAGATGGTTTCCAGGTTGTTTCTTGCGGTGTCATTTGTCCCCACATGTAGTAGCAGGAATGGGTAGTCATCTGTAGGTCTGAAGAGTCCTGATATCCTGTCAGACACATCTTTAATTTTTGCACCTGGAAGACAGCACATTTCTCTTGAAGTTATATCCGGTCTGCAGATAGCGGCCTCTGTTCCTCTCAACAGGGAATCCCCCATGACCACCACTCTCCGTTTCTTCTTCACAACATTTTTCTTTCTCCATCCAGGAGGACTCTGAAGGCGTACAAGGTTGCTGTTTGTTGGCAAAGTCTTATCCTGATGTATTTCTTCATCGTTTTCCTGCGTGAGAGCTTGGTACTGGTTACTGAGCAGTATGGGTGCTGACTGCCTCCTGATCCTCCTGCTTCTCTGGGTCACATGTCTCCATTCCTCTGTTTCTTCAGGTGCACTTCGAATTTCTTCTCTTTCTGTAACATGAAGAGATAATTCTGCTCTGTCCAAGAACTCTTCGCCTTCCTTAATGATCTTCAACGTAGCTAACCTCTCTTCGAGATTTTGCAACTTTTCCTCCAACAGGGTCACAAGCTTGCATTTGTGGCATGTGAAGTTTGGCTTTTCCACTGGTAAATCTGTGAACATGTAGCAAGAAATGCAGCTCACCAAATGGCTCCTGGCCTCTTCCATCTTGAGATTTCTTAAAAACGATGAAAGATGAGCCAAAATTCGGTTTTTCCGATTTCCTCTTTTCAGCTGCAACGGCCAAAACCCAGTGATCGTTGAGCTCGCGGAGACTCTTCACTTATCCCAGAAGGCACTGGGAATATGTAAATGATCTCCTCAAGACTCTTCCCCTGGTTTTCCGATTTCCTCTTTTCAGCTGCAACGGCCAAAACCCAGTGATCGTTGAGCTCGCGGAGACTCTTCACTTATCCCAGAAGGCACTGGGAATATGCAAATGATCTCCTCAAGACTCTTCCCCTGGTTTTTTGTTGACCTTTCTTTGGCGGGTCTCTTTAAAAACTTCCAAATTTAAACGACAGGTTGGATCCAGCACTAATTAAAAACTGCCTTAGGCCTCCTTCACATGTCTGTGTTACACATATGTGTTCTATTCATTTTTTTCATGGATATCATACATATCCATTATAACCTACGGTGTTATGCACATGTACATGTTTTTACATGGACTGCGAGTCCATGCAAAACACACAGACACATCCATTTTTTTCTGGCAGCATAGATAGCAAGGTCCAAGTACAAGTCTACGGGTCAGTGAAAAACACGTACAGCACACAGATGGCATTCGTGTGCTGTCCATGTTCAGCCTTGCAATGTATAGGCGAAGCTGTGTAATTTATTTATTTCTTTATCCATACCAGAAAAACGCTGATGATACACTGATGGAAAATAATTATTTCACCAGTACCAGTTTTTCCATGTATGTGTTTTATACAGACATGTGAAGGAGGCTCCAGGCTGATAGGAGGAGTGTTTAGTCATAAAAAGAGGCAATCAAAAACTCCAATAGTAAACTACAAAAAAGAACAACTTTTACCAGTGTAATGACCAGGCCGAATGTTCCCTGCTATCCATCCCCACACGTTGTCCGCAGCCAAAGGAATTATGACACACACCAGTCTTGGGGATAACAGTTGCTTTTACTTCAGCAGGAACGGGAATTATAACTTGGAACTAATAAAGAACAGTCTCTCATGAGTAGTCCACGGCAATTACAGTTCACAATTAGATGCTGAGATGTGATTGGGGTCTGGAGCTTTAAGAGCACTGGACAGTGTCTTTTGATATTTTACAGAGGGAGGTAGATGCAGCAATTAGAGGTTACAGACCTGTACTCGGGATTAACTCCATAGTGTGTCACGGCACGTGCACAAGTAGTTATAGGTGAATGTAGAAACTGGTGAATCCAGTCAGAAAGACTTTAGATGTTATAAATCCAGTCAGAAAGACTTTAGATGTGGTGAATCCAGTCAGAATGACTTTAGAATGATGTCTGTACAGTTTAGAGAGGGAAATCAGGCTCTTAGGCCTGCAGGAGATCATGTAGTGAAAACAGCCTCCACGTGTTTTCTGCTCTCCCTGAAGACCTCCCTCAGACTACAGAACATTCTAGTCTTGCCTGGAAAATAGCTCCTCCTATTGACCATGTGACTAGGAGCTGGCCAATAGGACACCAAACTCACATCTCAGATCCTTACAAAACAATTATGAGTCATTGTACACTTTCACCATTAGATGGCGCCAGAACACAGAATATGAGTAATGCTTTGCATCTAAAATGGAGGTGACTAGAAATGGAAAATTACACCTCACAAATAATGTAGAGGACCAGTTAGAATGTGAGCTGTAGAGTACAGAAGCTACTCACAATTCAGGATTACATAAAGGGACAGACACACTCTGGACTGGGTCACTACATACTTCCCCTCTGAAGATAAGCCGTCCTCAGCGACTGCGCGAGTGGTGGACTGCTAAATAAGGAAATATACAGGTAATGTAAAGCAACACCAAGGCAAGCATGCGCAGATATATGGGAGAACAATATGCAATAAACAACTGCAAAACATGAATGTGGAAGTGCCAGTGTGGAATAGAGTCTCTTTCCGCAATATACTGTCGTCCATATGAAAGGCTCTGGAGAGGCAATATAGTGGCAACAAACAGTCCATAAGTCGATGGCTGCATATGAAAATAATGAAAATAATAAGCAAAATGCATGGTATTACCCAGGTGCAGAGGTGTAAATGTTACTAAACTAACTAGCTAACTAAATATACACATGAAAAATTCTATATTTTTTTTTAGTCTCTGTAGCGGGCTGGAAGTGTTCCCTTTGTGCTTCACTCTGAACACCCCAACCTTTGATCTTCCTCTTGAGCAGGAATTAAACAGTCTGCTGGTTCAGGTGGGATTGACAAAGGAGCAACAACTGGAGCAGGAATCGAGACAGGGACATATTAATAGCACGGGAGGATAAACTGATAGTTGAAAGGAGACTCTTCCGCTGTGGGTTGTCTAGGTGGTGGCTCCAAGGTAGGAATTGGTGTGTAGACAGTGGTTTTTAGCTTATTGCACCCATAGAATTGGCAGAGTTATTGAAATATTTGGGACTCAAAGGCAGGTCCACTGTCTGTGAGGACTGCTTCGGGGCAACCGTAATGTCTCACATATTCCTAGTGGAAGGTGATAGCTGTAGTCCGAGCTGTAATGTCTTTCACCAGTATAATGGCAACCCACTTAGGATAGAGGTCTACCATGGTAAGGGTATACGTGTGGCATGAACGAGTTGGAGCTAGCTTCATGTGATCAAGAGCAACTAGTTCGGTTTCTGAGAATGGATTGGATGAAGAGGAGCTCTGGCATCTTTCTTACCAGCTTTAGTGAGGTTGCAAGCTGAACATGCCCTACATCAATTCTCTATGTCTGAACGCATCCCAATCCAAAAGAAGCGTTGGCGTATGGTGGCTTCAGCTTTGCATATGCCAAAGTGCCCAGACTGGTTGTGGTAGACATCAAGAACAATTCTGGCATCTCGCCGTGGGATTAGAATCTGATGTAATCTTTCACCTGAAACAGGGTCCAGGGAATTGCGCAAGATCAAGCCCTTTTGAATGAAGAGTCTTTTGCGCTGTCTCCATAGACGTTTAAGCTCAACATCAGGACATTGTCTGTGTCGTCGGGCAGGTATTCTCCCAGTAGTCAGATATTCATAGATCTCTCCTAGGACACGAGACTCATTTTGAAGGGTTTGCCATCTCAATGGATCTTGGGACAAATCCGGTTTCGGTTGAGAGACTTCATCAGTTTGTGTAGCAGCCATGGCGTTGTGTAGCAAATCTTTGACATCTTCCCACAGATCTTTCTCAGGAGGCTCTTCTCCTACAGGCAAATGAGATAACACATCTGCATTGATGTTGATCTTCCCACTGTGATACTTAATTTCAAAGCAGAAACTCGCCAATCTTGAAGCCCATCTCTGTTCCAGAGCACCTAGCCGTGCAATATTAAGGTGAGCGAGAGGATTATTGTCTGTATAAACGGTGAAGGTGTTAGCCACGAGGTAATGTTTGAACCTCTCAGTGATGGCCCACACAAGAGCTAGCAGCTCTAACTTGAATGAGTTATAATTGTTATCGTTCCTCTCGGTGCCTCTCAAGCTTCGGCTGGCATAGGCAATGACTCTCTCTTTGCCATTCTGGACTTGTGATAGTACTGCCCCGAGGCCTTAGAAACAAAAACCAGCAAATAATTTCAGCGGATGCGTCCTACTTGGCCATAAAATCCATTTTATTTTTATCTTTTAAAATAGTTCCATGTGGCAGAAACCCAAATATATACAGGGGGTCAGAAGAAAAAAGGGCACACTGCTGCTTTATGCGTGCAGATGCTGGCATCCATGTTGAGACTAAAATTGTGGCAGTATTCAGGATATGCCAGAATTGGAGGGGAAGTTAGTAAGCTTTTCAGCATCTGAAAGGCAGTTTCTTGTCGCTCAGACCAATCAATTGGAAGTCTTCTGTTGTAGTGTTCTCTAGAGCAACCTCATAGCAGTTCTATAAGGGGTTCTGCTATTTGCTCAAAATGAGGTATGAAACGGCAGTAGTAGCCCGCTAAACCTTGGACACTCTTGACTTCTTTCACGGTTCTTGGAATATCCCAGTCATTTCTAGCTTTTGAGAATCTTTTGGTCTACTTCACTTTGTCAGGCAGGTCCTATTTAAGTGATTTCTTTGAGAACAGGTGTGTCAGTAATCAGGCCTGCGTGTGACTAGGGACCTTAAACTCAGCTTCTAAAAGATGTTATAAACCACAGTTAATTTATGCTTTTCACACAAGGCCTTGTAGGTTTGGATTTCATTTTCCCTTGATAAAAAGGAAATCAGGAAGGGGGCAAACACTTGTTCACACAACTGTATATATTTATATATATGTATAGTAGATAAGTATCTATGTGTATTTCTAAGCATTAATCCTGAGCAAACACCCAAATCCATTTTCTGAAATGCTCCAAAATTTCATGGAACTTTCATAATGTTTCACTGTTTCTGCAGACAGTCATTATTGTAGCCAGTCCTTCAGCAAACAAATTGCTTTATGTTCAGTACAGAACACCTACTGCCATTTTTCTATAATCCAGTTCCAATCGAAAATATCACTTGCAAGATCATACTCAATTGATTAATGTAAACTATTCTAAGCATTGCTGTCATGACACAGCTGTCGGGTGACCGGGAACCAGGGGCTCCTTCCCTGTCCCTAACACTAGGGGGCGCCCTAGCTCGTCCTACTCCTCAGGATACTTTCGAAGGTGGGCATTCTGAATTGTGATGGCTGGCCTTTTAGTTTTCAAAAAGATAAGCAGCCGTTGGAGGTTTCTGTATAAAGGTGCAGTAGGTGAAGCCTAGCACCCCCTGTTGGCCAGAGAGATACTGGCTCCCCAATAAGACACAGAAAAGAGAGTAGATTCTTAACAACTATCAAGATTTTATTTACAGCTGCTTTGAATATAGAGATGAAGGAACAAATGACTTTCTTGTTTACAGGAGAACCTGGCTTTTCTCTTGTGAATTGAATTTTCCTTGTCATAGTCACCACGTACAGTCTTCCCAGTGAAACTTACTCCACTCTCTAAACACATTCTCCAGAGGACACACCACACAATACAGCCCACTCCTTCCCTGCCTCCTGACAGTCCGAATAGGCTTCTGCCCACCTTCCCTGGTTTTTGCCATCAGTTACTGACCTTGTTACTCAGACGTCTTCTTGTGTAAATTGTCTGCCTCAGTCTCATTCAACATCCTGTTTTTTCAGATAAATCCCTTTTCAGAGGTTACTGCCATTTCAGGGTAAAACATACATGACTGCAGTAACGTAGGCAGTGCCTTATACATGGTATTTGTGGTTCGGGCAGCAGGGATGAGCCAGTAGGTTCCTTTAAAATGCAATATGATGGACTTTTTCCCTTTGATGATGCTTCAGAATGAAGCATAAATGAGATCAAGTCAGAGTAGTTCCACACGTAAAGTCAAAGGCATTTTTTGAAAGATAACTCTAATTCTAAGACCAATGCTTGAACTGGGGATTGGATGCAAATAAGTAAAAAACAGGGTCTAAAACTGCAACATGTCTTATGAAAAAACAAGGTTCCATAGTTTTACACCAACATGAAATAAAAAAAATATATGACACAAAACAGCTATGGAAAAATTAAGTGTTCCCTTTGCAACTTGAATAAATACAGCATTCAGGTTTTTGTCAGTGAATGAGTTAAAGGATTTAACTTTAGAGACTGTTAAGCTTGATAAATATACAATAATAAGGGACATCTGGAATTGCCTAAGAGCAGGTTCTCTCTATGTATTGACAAGTTGTAATTGGCCGTAATAAACATATGCATTCATTACGTTGTCGCCCCAACGGAGTAGATAAAGCCTTCTATTGTTTTGTTTGTATTCCCTTTAGTGTAACTTAATTCCTGCCATTCCCCACTTTGGTATCATCTTTCTCATTTTCCAACTGGCAAAAACAAAGAATATGGATCAAATCCCTGGAGCTTTCTGTAAATTATCAGGATCAAAAATAACTAATACCAGCTCCTGAGTATTCTTGTCAGTTCTCCACTCTCTATGTGATTATCAACAATCTTCTTATTGGATTTGCTTTCAAATCCTTTAATGTATTTGACCTTAGCAGAGTATACTTTCATTGGACAGTATCTATCTATCTATCTATCTATCTATCTATCTATCTATCTATCTATCATCTGTCCATTATCCATCTAAATAATACATAAACACATATGAATTCGAATTTCATTGTTTTATAAATTGAGTCTGAACCACATTGCTATAGATTTGAGGATGCTTTTAATTATTTTTCCTTATATATACTACCTATTTGGATCTTAGCATCTTAGGACTAGCATCTGTAATGCAACGACTTTCACAACAGTATGGTAGACAGAGGCAATGATATAGGTTACTCCAACTTAAGTGTCTGTATTTTGGCAGCTTACAAAAATAACTCAGACTTTATCCTTCGGTTTTCAGCCGGATTGTCCTTAAGGGCTCATATCCATTTGCGATTAAAAAAAGGTCCGACTTCGGGATAAAAAATTCGGACGAGTGCTATGCGAGTGTCATGTGAGTGTCATGCGAGTGTAATGCGATTTTTCTGCATGACATGCGTATGCAATCCGTATGCAATGCGATTTTAACATGAGGTTTTACATAGAGCAGTTCTCTCCTTGTAAAACCTCATGTTAAAATAGCATTCTAAAAAAAAAAAATGTACACATCGTTTTAAAACAAAAGAATCTTCTAAACATATATATATATATATATGTACATAGATAGATATATAGATATATATAGTAAAAACCAGCAGATGCTGCATACAGTAAAGAGTAGAATAGGTTAGAATAGAATAGATATATACACGTAGAATAGGTGTATATATATACTGTATATATTTGAGAGAGATATAGATAGGAGAATAGCTGTTAACTCATTTGTCGGCTTTTGTAAAATCATTGCAATACCCAACATGAAATGACACATGGTTTACATACAGTAAACCATTTCATTTCATTTAGTTTTTTACATGTCTTTGACTAATAATTAGATTAGGGTATGTTTGTAAAATTTGAGACATGTAGGTGTTAAATTAAGGGGTTAATTAATTGGAAAAAATTGCATGGGCTCCCGCGATAAAATTGCAACCAGAGAGGGAAAGCCAGTAAGAGAGGGCAGATATTAATAGCCTAGAGAGGGACCATTGTTTTGGCCCCCCCGGCTACAAAAATCTGCCCCCAGACACCCCAGAAAAGGCACATCAATAAGATGCACCTTTTCTGGGTCTTATCCTCTCTATTTCCATTGCCCTGTAGCAGTGGCTAATGGGTTAATAAGAATGGGTTAATGTCCCCTTGCTATTGGAAGGTGACATTAAGCCGACTAATTATGGAGAGGTGTCAATAAGACACCGATCCATTCTTAACCATAGACTATTAAAGGGTTAAAAAACACACACAGACATTAATTAAAAATTATTTTAATGAAATAAAGACACCACGTTTTTGACCAAATTTTTATTACTCTGCTAATCCATAAATAAACCATCGACCTGTAACAAAAATAAAACAAAAAACCAACAATATCCTTACCTCTCTGCTGGTCAGTCAGGTACCCCGCTGCAATCTATCACAAGGGGTTAAATAGTTTACAGCAGGGATCAGTGCTAATGCAACCAGCCCCTCTGTAAACCACTGCTAAATGACTGAATTCATCTCTGCGCAGCCTCACTGGCTGCCAGGAGATGAAGTAATGAGAGTGGGAAAGTTTTTGCATTTTTTCCCATGCTCATCAGTTCACCTCAGGTCAGCCAGGGACGTCACTAACGCTGCGCAGAGACCTATAAAACTCCCACTACAGTAGTTTAACCCTTCAGTGAACACCATAAAAAGAAACCGAGGCAAAACACGATGCTTTATCATCATACTGCCAAACAAAAAGTGGAATAAAATGTAATCAAAAAGAAAAAATGTAGTAAATAAATATGGCATCTCTGAAAACTCTTGCCTGTAAAAAACAAGCCACCATACAGCTCCATCAAGATAAAATAAAACAGATATAGCTCTCAGAAGAAAGCGATGTAAAAATAATTACTTTTTTTTATAAAATAGTTTTTATTGTGTAAAAGCACTGAAACATTAAAAACCTATATTAACAGGGTATCGCTGTAATTGTACTAACCCGAAGAAGAAAGTTGCCTTATCAATTTTTACCATACACGGAACGGCACAACTCCCCCCAGAAAACAATTCCTGAATTGCTGGTGTTTGTTCATTTGGACTCACAAAAATCACAATAGAAAGCGATCAAAAAATGTCCCGCAAAAAACAAGCCCTCAAATGACTGTGTTAGACGCAATATGTAAAAATTATAGCTCTCAAAATATGATGATGCAAAAACTAGTTTTTGCATAAAAAGCATCTTTTAGTGTGTGACAACAGCCAAATATAAAAATGCGATAAATCTGGTATCGCTGTAATCACACTGACCCGAAGAATAAAGTCTTCTAATAACTTGGACTGCATGAGGAACGGTGTAAAAAAATAAATAAAACCAATTCTTCACTTACTGTTAATGTTTTCGTTCTGTTTTCCAAAGATCGCAGTAAGGCTCGGCGCACATTTATCTTGTGCTCTACACTGAGTGCTTACACCAGGGTTTCCAAGTAAATCTCTGAAATACATGATTCAGATGGATCTCCCGATGGAAGATTCCCTATGAGGCAGAGGAAGGCACTGTGGATGCCTTTGGACCTGTGATCTGATGGTCAGTCTTTTTAAGCATACATATAAGTGCCGTCGACCACAGCATTGTGCACTTCTGAAAAAAAGATACCACTAAACAGAGGTCATATGGAGTCCAGAGTAACTCTGCTGCCTCATTATAGTGAATATATCCCTGTGGTTTTCCATCTGAATCACATCACTTAGAGTTTTGGATGGAAACCCCTCTATAAGTGTTCGAGTAGAGTGACGGATAAATGTGAACCCAAATATTATGTAAAATGTTCCTAGCAAAAGCTTCAAATCAATCCACAAAACAATGCAAGTCCCCACTCAAGTCAATCATCTGTTAATGGAAATATGGGGGGCTTCCATGTTACTGGTAGCACAAAGGCTCCGGAAAAGTGCTATGGCTCCTCTCCCCCCAAAGCAAATTTAGCAAATTCTGAGCTCCGAAATCCAAAATCCTGTCTCCCTTCTGAGCTCCAGTGTCCCTAAACCACAGTTAGGGCCCACATGTTTGGCATTCCTCTAGCGATGAGAGCCCACCTAAATTACGGGTGTGGGTCGCCCTCTCACACCCCGGGGCAGCGGTGTACTCGATACCGGGCCGGTGTCAAGGTGGGAATGTGTGACAGCAGCGGTGACCCGGTCCGTGGCCCTGGGCGCCCAATATCAATGGCGGTGATGTTAATGGTGTTAAAGTTTATTAGAATAGTTTGTGACGCCACCCGTGGTGTTTGGCAAGTAAGATGTTGAGCCAACGCTGCATGCAGATCCGCTGGGACTGATGGTGTGGTACAGCAAAGATGGTGTAGCTCCCCACAGGTGGAGCTGTAGTCCCAGGGCAGTGTATGTGCAATGGATGAGGAGAGGCGCAGAATGGTATAGATGTTGTTACCCAGGTGTAGCGGTGCTGGAATAACTGGAGGACACCAGGGTGTGCGGTTCCAAGGCTTTACTCACTGTGTGCAGTTCACACACACGCCTGCCTCCGTACTGTGTTCTCCAGGTCAGGGCTCCAGCCAACCTCCAGGCCAGATAGGGTTCTCCCTTCCACACTCCGCCAATATGTACCTTCACTGAACGACTCCTCCAATGCGCCTTTAGGTGCGAAGCACTCCAGTACTTAGTTACCCTGGAATGCCTCTCCCTAGGTGTTCCTAGTCTCTACTTGTATGACAGACAGCTGTAGCCTGCTTCGGGGACTCCTCACTGCGTCCCGGCTCTCTATTCAGTTGCTGTTGTGTCCCAAGTCTATGATGGGAGCAAGGCGTTAGTGACTCACTACTCCTGGAAGGTTAGGTTATCAATCTTATCAGTCTCTTTCTCTGGTCTTTCTCGTGCCAGCAGCCTAGATCACTGGGACCTGCTGCAGCACGTCCTTCAGACACCCATCTTCACTCTTCTCTCTCTCTCTCCAACTAACTAACTCTCACTCTTCCCACTTTTTTGTATCATCTCACTCCACCCGCCTCCCAGCACATCTCGTGTTACGAAGCAGAGTTCCACGAGGGGTGCTCTGCTAACCCCCAGCCTGAAGCTGTTAGGTGGCCCCACGGAACTATCCTGTGTGTGGAATGCAGGTGTGGAGCGTGGTCAGGAGTTCCCACCTTACCTGGATGGTGGGGCACTACACCTTAGGAGAAGGTGAAGTACCTCTGTGGCGACTGAAGCCTCACGGGCGCCACATACCCCCCTGTTAAACACAGCACGTCCGCGGGCTGCAAGACTACAAAAGGTACAATACTGGAACACACAAAAATTTTTAAATGCAGTTTAACGATATCTATCTAATCTTCCTAATGTAGGAGGCACATTTCTTAAACGTTGCAAACAGGCTATCTTCCTATCTTAGTATCAAAAATTTACTTAAGTGCAATTCTTAATTCAAAGTGCTATACTCAACACATTTTCTTTATTACAATTATTCTTTTTTTTTTTCTTCTTTCTTTTCTCTCTTTCTCTACTGGACGCAAGACACCGACCATCTACACTTGACCTGTCACCTGTCACTTTCAATTCTTCAGTCTTTATTCAATTCTCACATTCTATCTCAAAACTTTTCTAATTCTCTGTATCAAATATTCTATAAAAGACATTTACTTTTCATAAGACACAAAATTATCAAATACGTTATCATAAAACATTCAAAGATTCTTGCATAGTGCTGAACACTGCTCCCAGCCGGGATTTCTTGCAGTGTCCCTTGAGGTAGACATCATCCTTCGAAAAGTGTCCATTCAAAACATCATCTTCACAAAGTGTCTTTGTGTAACTATTATCTTCACAAAAGGAGTCCTATATGTAAAACCAAGAAAGGGCACCTAAAGAGGTGCAACTATTTGCAATAAAAGTTTTGGACCAATCAGCGTCTATGATCTCTACAGTTCCATTTCAAAAACAACGCTGCCAATCAAAAACTGGGCAACATGATGAACAAAAAGACAAAGGCACAACTGGTGCAACAAGCCCTCCTGTGTAACGAGATTTGGAAATTGTAAAGTGTAATTCTTAGTGCTGATCCCCTCCTGGGGTTCTGGAAGCTGAACTGGAACTGTTCTCAGAGGTGGTATCTTCGTCCCGCTGACTACTTGCTAGCCGCATATACTCAATCTCCCATAGAGAGGGATAGGGACTGGTGGGGCCCAGGGAAAGGGCCATGGAGATTTCTACTGTCTGCGGGGATATGGGTCCCTCCAGTTCCATAGGAAGTTCATGAGATGGTTCCGCAGCCCGTGGCCGCCAGCCAGGAACAACTTGATCATCCCCCATTGGTACTGCAGCTGGGGATCGTCGGTGGAGGTTAGTGGGCCCGTTCTTATCTGTGGGTTCCGCTCCCAAAACCAGGGAAAGTCCGGGGGTAGTGATCATACCTGGCGTTTCCAGCAGCGGTTCTGGCTCCGGTTCCTGGTGGTAGATGGCAGCAGCCGCAACTCCCGGAGTGACTAGTGGGATAGGCCGCAGTTGGATCCGTGCCGGGGTCAGGCCAGGCTCAGCTGGGGTTGTCGGTGGAGGCTGGTGCCACCGCGCCCGGTCCAGGCGGAGACGCAGTCCCGGTCCTCCATTCTGTTCCAGAGCCCTCATGTATCTCCTCGGGACGGGGCTCACCCAATGACAGTATCTGTTGTGAGGCAGTGGCGGACGCAGCTGAGGATGAATCAGCGGTCGCAGCCTCCGCGGGGGCGGCCTAGAGGTGAGTGGCCTCTCCTCCCCCTGTTCTTCTGTCTTCTCAGCTTGTTTGATCATGGCGTTCTGGCGTTCTTCTTCCTGCCTTGGTCCCTTTCCCACCACTGGCTTCTTCTGCCCCTCATTCCGGGGGCGGCGTCTTCTTCCAGCGCCTCCATACCAAGCCAGTATACGAACCCCTCGGGGGATGGGCCATGCATCTGTCACATAGTAATTCAGGCAGGGAAGGCCCAAGACTCTTTGTGGTCTTTTCTTAGGACCTCCCATCTCTTCATGCCCTTCTTCTCTGCGCCAGCGGCCATTTCTAATGTCCATTTTACAGTCTATTAAATTTGGTCTTCTGCACATTTTCAAAAGTTGTAAATCCAAGGCACACAGAACCCGATGGCATTGGGTCTTGTCATCCTGTTCGTGATGCCAAAATTGGGTCGCCCTCTCACACCCAGGGCAGCAGGGTACTCGGTACCGGGCCGGTGTCAAGGTCGGAATGTGTCACAGCAGCGGTGACCCGGTCCGTGACCCTGGGCACCCAATATCAATGGCAGGGGTGGCATTTATGCACATGTAATCGAAGTACATGTATCAAAGTACTACTGGCAGTTATAACATGGATGAGTGTGACACGCATCTCTATTCTCTTCATACAGGTAACCAGCTTTTCCAATCTCTGCTCTGAATCCACTCCTGTGTCTCCATTCAATGTCAGCAAGCAGTTAATCCTGAATGCTATCTCTGTGTTTTCAACTCTGCAAGCTTATATCTGGTATCCAGCTTTTCCAATCTCTGCTCTGAATCCACTCCTGTGTCTCCATTCAATGTCAGCAAGCAGTTAATCCTGAATGCTATCTCTGTGTTTTCAACTCTGCAAGCTTATATCTGGTAACCAGCTTTTCCAATCTCTGCTCTGAATCCACTCCTGTGTCTCCATTCAATGTCAGCAAGCAGTTAATCCTGAATGCTATCTCTGTGTTTTCAACTCTGCAAGCTTATATCTGGTAACCAGCTTTTCCAATCTCTGCTCTGAATCCACTCCTGTGTCTCCATTCAATGTCAGCAAGCAGTTAATCCTGAATGCTATCTCTGTGTTTTCAACTCTGCAAGCTTATATCTGGTATATAGTTTTTTTTCAACTTACTCTGCTTGTCCCCTTATGTTGTGAGGTCAAGAAACTTTTCAAAGTGCTTTATGATCCATGTAGTGACGGACATGTGTTTATTTGACCACAACATTTTATTGGGTCCTGGTGTCTCAATTTAGTGTGATTGATTAACGAGAAGAGAGAGAGCCAACAAAAAAAAAACAAAAAACTTAGCCTTAACCTCCTATATATTCAGATCTAGCTAGGGGGAGCATTTATGCACATGTAATCGAAGTACATGTATCAAAGTACTACTGGCAGTTATAACATGGCAGTTAGACAGGGCAGGAGACAGGTAAGGCATTTATATACATCTACTCCCTGTACATTTGGAGTGCAACAAATATATACCATATGCATTTGTGTAATTTTAATCCTGGCCGCTGCATTCACACACATCCACCGCCCTGGCATTAACTCTCTACACTCCATCCATATTGGCCCCTCGCTTCTTTCCTCTCCTATGTATAGCACTCATGCTCTTTTCACGTTGTTAAATTGCACAGATCCAGTCAGTCCCACCATTCAACATCAGAGACGCTCTCACAAATCACTTAACCATCTGCTCACTCTTTCTATCCTCCTTCTCCTAGTCGCAGGAGACATTGTTCCCAACCCTGGTCCCCCATGTTATAGAAAGTCAAACCCCCCGACTGCTACACTTAGAAACCCCTCTAATCTGATTAATATTCCCTGCCTGCCATCTGTCTCTCTTAATTGTGCACTTTGGAATTATCGCTCAGTGTGTAACAAACTCTCCTTCATCCATGACTTCTTCCTTTCTAATTCTCTTAACCTCCTGGCTCTTACTGAAACCTGGATCCAGCAGTCAGACACTACCGCTGCTGCTCTTTCATACGGGGGGGCTACACTTCTCTCATACCCCAAGATCAGACAGTAGAGCTGGTGGAGACGTTGGTCTGCTCCTATCACCAAAATGTACCTTTCAGGTTATTCCTCAAGTACCCGCACTTGTCTTCCCTTCTTTTGAGGTCCATGCCGTCAGACTCTACACCCCCTTCTCCATGCGAGTGGCGGAGGTGTATCGTCCTCCCGGCCCCTCCCATCAGTTCCTGGATCATTTTGCCACTTGGCTTCCACATTTTCTCTCCTGTGACATCCCTACCCTCATCATGGGAGATTTCAACATCCCCATTGCTCTTCCCCTCTCACCATCTGCTACTCACCTTTTATCTCTAACCTCCTCATTTGGCCTTTCACAGCTTACTAATTCTCCAACGCATGAAGACGGAAACTCCCTCGACTTGATCTTCTCTCGGCTTTGTGCAGTGGATGATTTTGCAAACTCCCCTCTCCCGCTCTCTGACCACAATCTTCTTTCATTCTCTATAAAGAACTGCCAGGCCGCTCAGGTCACCCCCACTGTCCATACCTACAGAAACATACAGGCCATTAACACCCAGAAACTTATGAAGAACTTGCAGTCTTCATTGGCCCCTATCTCCTCCCTCTCATGTCCTGATTCTGCATTGAAGCATTACAATGAAACACTTCAAAGTGCCCTGGATGAATTTGCACCCCCTATAAATAGAACACCACAACGCAGACGGCGACAACCCTGGCACACGGTGCAAACACGTTTCCTGCAGCGGTGCTCCAGGTGCGCCGAACGTCTGTGGAGAAAATCCAATCTACACGAAGATTTCATCCATTTTAAGTTTATGCTTAGAACATACAACACTGCCCTTCACCTCTCCAAACAAATCTATTTCAACACCCTCATCACCTCACTGTCCAATAACCCGAAACGTCTCTTTGACACTTTTCATTCTCTACTCAATCCAAGAGTAGAGGCCCCAACCACGGAGCTCCGAGCTGACGATCTGGCCAATTACTTAAAAAAAAAATTGACCAGATTCGACAGGAAATTATCTCCCAATCACCTCATACCATGCACTGTCCTCCCTTCCCCACTGCATCTACAGTCATGGCCAAAAGTTTTGACAATGACACAAATATTAATTTTTACAAAGTCTACTGCTTCATTTTTTCTAATGGCAATTTGCATATACTCCAGAATGTTATAAAGAGTGATCAGCTTAACAGCAATTACTTGCAAAGTCAATATTTGCCTAGAAAATGAACTTTATCCCCCAAAACACATTTCAACATCATTGCAGCCCTGCCTTAAAAGGACCAGCTAACATCGTTTCAGTGATTGCTCCATTAACACAGTTGTGGGTGTTGATGAGGACAGGGCTGGAGATCAATCTGTCATGATTAAGTAAGAATGACACCACTGGACACTTTAAAAGGAGGCTGGTGCTTGGCATCATTGTTTCTCTTCTGTTAACCATGGTTATCTCTAAAGAAACACGTGCAGTCATCATTGCACTGCACAAAAATGGCCTAACAGGGAAGAGTATCGCAGCTAGAAAGATTGCACCTCAGTCAACAATCTATCGCATCATCAAGAACTTCAAGGAGAGAGGTTCCCTTGTTGCCAAAAAGACTCCAGGGCGCCCAAGAAAGACCAGCAAAGCGCCAGGACCGTCTCTTAAAAGTGTTTCAGCTGCGGGATCGGGGTCCCAGCAGTGCAGAGCTTGCTCAGGAATGGCAGCAGGCAGGTGTGAGTGCATCTGCATGCACTGTGAGGCGGAGACTCTTGGAGCAAGGCCTGGTCTCAAGGAGGGCAGCAAAGAAGCCACTTCTCTCCAGGAAAAACATCATGGACAGACTGATATTCTGCAAGAGGTACAGGGAGTGGACTGCTGAGGACTGGGGTAAAGTCATTTTCTCTGATGAATCCCCTTTTCGATTGTTTGGGACATCTGGAAAACGGCTTATTTGGAGAAGACCAGGTGAGCGCTACCACCAGTCTTGTCTCATGCCAACTGTCAAGCATCCTGAAACCATTCATGCGTGGGGTTGCTTCTCAGCCAAGGGAATGGGCTCTCTCTCAGTCTTGCCTAAAAACACAGCCATGAATAAAGAATGGTACCAGAATGTCCTCCAAGAGCAACTTCTCCCAACCGTCCAAGAGCAGTTTGGCGATCAACAATGCCTTTTTCAACATGATGGAGCACCTTGCCATAAAGCAAAGGTGATAACTAAATGGCTCAGGGAACAAAACATAGAGATTTTGGGACCATGGCCTGGAAACTCCCCAGATCTTAATCCCATTGAGAACTTGTTGTCAATCATCAAGAGACGGGTGGACAAACAAAAACCTTCAAATTCAGACAAAATAAAAGCATTGATTTTGCAAGAATGGACTGCTATCAGTCAGGATTTGATCCAGAAGTTGATTGAGAGCATGCCAGGGAGAATTGCTGAGGTCCTGAAGAAGAAGGGTCAACACTGCAAATATTGACTTGCTGCATTAACTCATTCTAACTGTCAATATAACCTTTTGCTACTCATAATATGATTGCAATTATATTTCTGTATGTGATAAAAACATCTGACAAACACACATAAAAACCAGAGGCCAGCAGATCATGTGAAAATATAATATTTGTGTCATTCTCAAAACTTTTGGCCATGACTGTAGCTCACTCTCTGATTTTGAACCAGTCACAGAAGAAGAAGTAAGCAGGCTCCTTGCATCTTCTCGCCCAACTACTTGCACCAGTGACCCATTTCTGTCACATCTCCTCCAGTCCTTTTCCCCTGCTGTCACCCCTCACCTAACTAAAATATTTAACCTCTCTCTTCTGGTATTTTTCCCTCCTCATTTAAGCATGCCATCATACATCCACTACTTAAAAAAACATCCCTCGATCAAAACTGTGCCGCTAACTATAGACCTGTCTCTAATCTTCCCTTCATCTCTAAACTCCTGGAACGCCTGGTCCACTCCCGTCTTATCCGCTATCTCTCAGAAAACTCTGTTCTCGACCCTCTCCAATCCGGTTTCCGCTCTTTACACTCCACTGAAACTGCCCTCACTAAAGTCTCTAATGATCTGCTAACAGCTAAATCAAATGGTCATTACTCCATGCTAATTCTCTTGGATCTCTCTGCAGCATTCGACACTGTGGATCATCAGCTCCTCCTCACTATGCTCCGTTCCATTGGCCTCAAGGACACCGTTCTCTCCTGGTTCTCCTCCTATCTCTCCGACCGCTCCTTTACTGTATCTTTTGCCGGTTCCTCCTCCTCTCACCTTCCCCTTACTGTTGGGGTCCCCCAAGGATCGGTTCTAGGCCCCCTCCTCTTCTCCTTGTACATTGCCCCTATTGGTCAAACAATCAGTAGATTTGGTTTCCAGTACCATCTCTATGCTGATGACACCCAATTATACGCTTCTTCTACTGACATCACGCCAGCCTTTCTAGAAAACACCGGCGATTGTCTAAACGCTGTGTCTAATATCATGTCCTCACTATATCTGAAAATGAACCTGTCAAAGACTGAACTCCTGGTGTGTCCTCCCTCTACTAATGTACCTATACCCGACATTTCTATTTCTGTGTGTGGCTCCACTATTACTCCCCAGCAACAGGCCCGCTGTCTTGGGGTCATACTTGATTCCGAGCTTTCCTTTGCCCCCCACATTCGATCACTGGCTCGCTCTTGTCATCTGCACCTCAAAAACATTTCTAGAATTCGACCTTTTCTTACTTTTGACTCTGCAAAAACTCTTACTGTTTCTCTTATTCATTCTCGTCTTGACTATTGTAACTCTCTTCTAATCGGTCTCCCTCTTACCAAACTCTCCCCTCTCCAATCTGTCTTGAATGCTGCAGCCAGGATCATATTCCTCACCAATCGTTACACCGATGCCTCTACCTTGTGCCAGTCATTACACTGGCTACCCATCCACTCCAGAATTCAGTATAAACTTATTACCCTCACCCACAAAGCCCTCCATGGCTCAGCACCACCCTACATCTCCTCCCTTGTTTCAGTATACCACCCTACCCGCGCCCTCCGTTCTGCTGATGACCTGAGGTTAGTATCCTCAATAGTCAGAACCTCCCACTCCCGTCTCCAAGACTTTACACGTGCCACGCCAATTCTTTGGAATGCACTTCCCAGGTCAATACGATTAGTCCCCAATCCCCACAATTTTAAGCGTGCTCTGAAAACACATTTATTCAGACTGGCCTATCGCCTCAACACATTAACCTAATCTATCCCTGTGTGGCACAGCCAAAAGTTTTACCATAACCAGATTTCCCGCATCATGTTCCCACATGCTTTATGCATCCATTAGCCCTCTGTGTCTGTACTGTCACACACTTAACATTATGGCTGGTCCATACAATCAGGGCAACTGTTACCACCCACCTTTCGTGTCTACCTCTTTCCTCATAGACTGTAAGCTTGCGAGCAGGGCCCTCTTTCCTCTTGGTATTTGTTATAATCTACTGTATGTGATTATTGTTATGCTTTAATGTCTATTGTCTGTACAAATCCCCTCTGAATTGTAAAGTGCTGCGGAATATGTCAGCGCTATAAAAATAAAATTTATTATTATTATTATTATTATTATTATTATAATGGCGGTGATATTAATAGTGTTAAAGTTTATTAGAATAGTTTGTGACGCCACCCGTGGTGTTTGGCAAGTAAGATGTTGAGCCAACGCTGCATGCAGATCCACTGGGACTGATGGTGTGGTGCAGAAAAGGTGGTGTAGCTCCCCACAGGTGGAGCTGTAGTCCCAGGGCAGTGTAGGTGCAATGGATGAGGAGAGGCGCAGAATGGTATAGATGTTGTTACCCAGGTGTAGCGGTGCTGGAATAACTGGAGGACACCAGGGTTTGCGGTTCCAAGGCTTTACTCACTGTTTGCAGTTCACACACATGCCTGCCTCCGTACTGTGTCCTCCTGGTCAGGGCTCCAGCTAACCTCCAGGCCAGATAGGGTTCTCCCTTCCACACTCCGCCAATATGTACCTTCACTGAACGACTCCTCCAATGCGCCTTTAGGTGCGAAGCACTCCAGTACTTAGTTACCCTGGAATTCCTCTCTCTAGGTGTTCCTTGTCTCTACTTGTATGACAGACAGCTGTAGCCTGCTTCGGGGACTCCTCACTGCTTCCCGGCTCTCTATTCATTTGCTGTTGTGTCCCAAGTCTATGATAGGAGCAAGGCGTTAATGGCTCACTACTCCTCCGGTGTCTGTTGCCGGACATAAAGATCCAATCAATCTCGGGGACCGGGCCCCGGCCTTTGCGCTCTGGACTGGAAGGGTTCTATATCTTTCTTCAACCAGCTTCCCACCATCCTTCTATTCTCCTTCGTTCCGATCTGTTCTATCTCTCTTATGGAAGGTTAGGTTATCAATCTTATCAGTCTCTTTCTCTGGTCTTTCTCGTGCCAGCAGCCCAGATCACTGGGACCTGCTGCAGCACGTCCTTCAGACACCCATCTTCACTCTTCTCTCTCTCTCTCTCCAACTAACTAACTAACTCTCACTCTTCCCACTCTTTTGTAACATCTCACTCCACCCGCCTCCCAGCACATCTCGTGGTACGAAGCAGGGTTCCACGAGGGCTGCTCTGCTAACCCCCAGCCTGAAGCTGTTAGGTGGCCCCACTGAACTATCCTGTGTGTGGAATGCAGGTGTGGAGCGTGGTTAGGAGTTCCCACCTTACCTGGATGGTGGGGCACTACACCTTAGGAGAAGGTGCAGTACCTCTGTGGCGACGGAAGCCTCAGGGGCACCACAGGTGCGTGTTTCCAGTGGCACAAGCTGGGCACAACGTATTGGTCACTGCAATGTAATGGTCACTACAACAACAGTTTGCAATTTTCACTCAGCATTCAGCAACATCCACCACTGCTTGTTTCTGGAAAAGATCCATTGAATCAAAATCGTCACTGCACCTGTATATAAATTCCAAAAGGGGTATAATTTCCAAAATGGTGGGGATTTTGCTATTCTAGCTCTTAGGGGCTCTGTATATAGAGTCCACATACTATTATAGGAAAATCTGTGCTCCAGGTGGCAAATAGCCCTCCGTCCCTCCCAAGTGTCGATGTGTAGCTAGGCAGTACAGTACAGCCACAAAAGGAGTATTTCTGCATTCAGCAGAAATTGTCAGACACATTTTGGTGCCATTTTTACCCATTTCCCAGTGTAAAAATGTAAACTCTGAGGCTAAAACAAAATTTTGGTGGTAAAAATGTAATAATTTTTTTTCACTGCACAATGGTATAAAATTCTGTGATCCACCTGTGGAGTCAATATGATCACTGCACCCATAGATGAATTAATTGAGAGGTATAGTTCATAAAATTGTGTATCTTATAGGGGGGTTCTGCTGTTCTGGCACCTTAGGGGTTCTGCCAATGTAATATGGCACCCTCAAACCAGTCCAGCAAAATCTGAGCTCCAATATGGTGCTTCTTCCCTTCTGAGCTTTGCACTGTGCCTCAAAAGTAGTTTTTGATGATATATGGGCATCTGCGTACACAGGAGAAATTGGGCAACACATTTTTGGGTCCATTTTTCTTGCTATACTTGTGAAAGTGAAAAAAAAAATTGGGGACTAAATCATTTTTGTGGGGAAAATATATTTTTTCCATTTTTACAGATTCATATCGTAAAAAACTGTGAAGCAGGGGTGTAATTTCCAAAATGGGGTCACATGTGGGGTTTTTACATTGTTTATGCAAATCAGGGGCTCTCCAAAGTGAGATAACACCTGCAGACCATTCTATCAAAGTCATTTTTTTTCCAAAACATCACTGAGCTAAATTGGGGCTAAAGAACGTTTTTGTGGGGAAAAATGTGATTTTTTTCATTTTCACAACTCAACATTATAAATTTCTGTGATGCACCTGGGGGTTGACGGTGCTCACCACACATCTAGATAAGTTCTTTGAGGGGTCTAGTTTCCAAAATTGTTTCACTTCTGGGGGATTTATACTGCATAGGCACATCAGGGGCAAATTTTGCATTCAAAAAGTCAAATAGTGCTCCTTCCCCTCTGAGACCTGCCGTGCGCCCAAACAGTGTATTTTTCCCCACATATGGGGTATTGGCATGCTCAGGAGAAATTGCAGAACAAATTTTGCAGTCAATTTTTTCCTTCCACCCTTGTGAAAAATTTGGTTTTAAATAAAATTTTTGTTAAAAAAAGTTAAAATGTTCATTTTTTCCTTCCGCATTTCAAAAATTCCTGAGAAGCAAGTGAAGGGTTAATAAACTTCTGAATGTGGTTTTTGGCACCTTGAGGGGTGAAAATTTTAGAATGTTGTCACTTTTGGGCATTTTCTGTCATATACAGTGGGTATGGAAAGTTTTCAGACCCCTTTAAATTTTTCACTGTTTCATTGCAGCCATTTGGTAAATTCAAGAGTTCATTTTTTATTTATTAATATACACTCTGCACCCCATTGTCACCGAAATAAAAACAGAAATGTAGAAATTTTTGCAAGTTTATTACAAAACAAAAGCTAAAATATCACATGGTCTTAAGTATTCAGAGACCCTTTGCTCAGTATTGGGTAGAAGCACCCTTTTGAGCTAGTACAGCCTTGAGTCTTCTTGGGAATGATGCAACAAGTTTTTCACACCTGGATTTGGGGATCCTCTGCCATTCTTCCTTGCAGATCCTCTCCAGTTAGTCAGGTTGGATGGTAAACGTTGGTGGACAGCCATTTTCAGGTCTCTCCAGAGATGCTCAATTCGGTTTAGGTCAGGGCTCTGGCTGGGCCAGTCATGAATGGTCACAGAGTTGTTCTGAACCCACTCTTGTGTTATTTTAGCTGTGTGCTTAAAGTCATTGTCTTTTTGGAAGGTGAACTTTCTGAGGTCTAGAGCACTCTGGAAGAGGTTTTCATTCAGGATATCTCTGTATTTCATGTTTCCTTCAATTGCAACCAGTCTACCTGTCCCTGCAGCTGAAAAGCACCCCCATAGCATGATGCTGTCATCCCCATGTTTCACTGTTGGGATTGCATTGGGCAGGTGATGAGCAGTGCCTGTTTTTCTCCACACATACCGCTTAGAATTATCACCAAAAAGTTCTATCTTTGTCTCTTCAGACCAGAGAATCTTATTTCTCATAGTCTGGGAGTCCTACATGTGTTTTTTTTAGCAAACTGTGTGCAGGCTTTCATATGTCTGGCACTGAGGAGAGTCTTCCATCGGGCCACTCTGCCATAAACGCCCAACTGGGGGAGGGCTGCAGTGATAGTTGACTTTGTGGAACTTTCTCCCTTCTCCCTACTGCATTTGTGGAGCTCAGCCACAGCGATCTTGGGGTTCTTATTTACCTCTCTCACCAAGGCTCTTCTCCCATGATTGCTCCGTTTGGCTGAATGGCCAGGTCTAGGAAGACTTCTGGTGGTCCCAAACTTCTTCCATTTAAGGATTAAGGAGGCCACTGTGCTCTTAGGAATCTTGATTACTGCAGAAATTCTTTTGTAACCTAGGTCTGTGCCTTGCCACAATTCTGTCTCTGAGCTCCTTGGCCAGTTCCTTTGACCTCATGATTCTCATTTGGTCTGACATGCTGTGACAAATCCTGGAGTGGACCCTCTGAGTCACGGCATCAACTCTCCCAGGGCGAGCTGACATAGTGAGGACCAACCCCTATACCGGGAGTGTCAGGGGCAAGCCCAATATGGTAAGGCACCACGACTGCTGGCACCAGGTGACCGGCTCACAGGAGACACGAGTGAGTGTATCTCCAGGAACGTGCAAAGTGTGGACACAGGGACACGCCTGGTACAAGATGGTACAGGGCGAGTGTACGGAGGTACGGAGAGTACTGGACAGCGCAAGGCGTGTACACGGGAGTGCGCTAGATACAGGATAGTTCAAGGCGGGTACACGAGAACACGTATGGCGTGCACCGACTAGCATGCCCGGGTGCGAGCAAAGCAGGACGCGTGCAAAGGAGTATGTCAGAGTACAGAGTTAGGCAGCAGGTGTGCCAGGAGGTGCAACTGAGTACAGGAACAGAGTACAAGATCAGAGCGTGTGCCAGGAGACACAACTGAGCACAAGGCAGAGTACAGGATCAAAGCGTGTGCCAGGAGGCACAACTGAGCACAAGGCAGAGTACAGGATTAGAGCATGTGCCAGGAGGCATAACTGAGCACAAGGTAGAGTACAGGATCAGAGCGTGTGTCAGGATGCACAACTGAGCACAAGGCAGAGTACAGGATCAGAGCGTGTGCCATTATGCACAACTGAGCACAAGGCAGAGTACAGGATCAGAGCGTGTGCCAGGATGCACAACTGAGCCCAAGGCAGAGTACAGGACCAGAGCGTGTGCCAGGAGGCACAACTGAGCACAAGGCAGAGGACCCGAATACAGCGCACAGCCAGGCAAGGACAAGGCAGACTGAGACAGGAAGCACAGCAATAATCAGGCACCTCCCATAGGAAGAGGTAGCCTGATATAGCACATGATCACTGGGACTTCCGGGTCAATTCCTCCAATACCATAGAGAGGACAGGCGTGTAGACAAAGCAGAGAAGAGCGCACGTGCACACAAAGAACATGGTGCAAACATGAACCTAAGTACGAGAGGTGCGCATGCTCACCCGACGGGACCCCCGGAGCGGCCGCGGCTCCGGAAGAGGTGACGTCGGGACCGAGGTCCCGCCCCCAGGTGAGAGCGGCGTGACAGGCGGCGTGACACATGCACTATGAGCTGTGAGGTCTTATATTGACAGGTGTGTGCCTTTACAAATCAAGTCCTATCAGATTAGGACTGGACTCCAATGCTGGACTCCAATGAAGGAGTAGAGCCATCTCAAGGAGGATCACAAGGAAATGGACTGCCTGTGATTTAAATATGAGTGTCTGAGCAAAGGGTCTGAATAATTATGACCATGAGATATTTCAGCTTTTCTTTTTCAATAAATTTGCAAAAATTTCTGCATTTCTGTTTTTTTTCAGACAAGATGGGGTGCAGAGTGTACATTAAGGCCGGGGTCACACTGGCGAGGAATATGGCCGAGTGAGAGGCGCTAAAAGCACGCATTAGACACGGACAAATGATTCTCTATGGGGTCCCTCGCACCAGGCGTATATTTCTCATCCGTATTCTATGCTCAGTGCCAGTCGCAGCATGCTGCGATTGTCAGCGTACTACGGCCGTAGTACGCCAATGCAAGTCTATGGGTGCGCAAAAAATATGCATTACACACGGACCACACATGTGACTTGCGAGAAATACGCACCCGGTGTCTTTTAGCAAAGCCGGTAATTCAGTGCGCTATACAGTAATCTCACACTGACAGGTTTAATAAAGAAACGAAAGAATAGATATAGACACATAGAATACATATATATATATATATATATATATCTATATATATATGCATTCTATGTGTCTATATCTATTCTTTGGTTTCTGTTAGAAACCCTGTCATAGGGCTCCATTATATGTCCATTTTGCAAGCCTGCGAGAAAATCTCGCCATACGGATGCCATACGGATTACATACGGCCTCTCACTCGGTCGTATTCCTCGCCAGTGTGACCCCGGCCTAAGAGTGTAAACTTAAAGGAGTCTGAATACTTTCTGTACCCACTGTAGCCCCCTTAAAATCACTTCAAATATCAAGTGGTCCCTAAAAAAAATGGAGTGCACATCCCAGACATACGAAAACTGCTGTTCCATACAGTCATTTTTTACGCTTAAAAAAGCTAATAATTCTGAGATAAATTTTGATAAACAGCCTGCTGAACTAAAACAAAGGCTCATCTCAAGGGGTTACCCTGAGCCCATCCTTGATAAGGCACAGAACAGAGCTAAGGCTGTGTGCACACGCTGCGGATTTTGCAGCGGTTTTGGCCGCTGCAGACTCGCAGCAGTTTTTGCTGCGGTGTACAGTACCTCGATTCCCTATGGGAATCAAAAACCGCAATGCAGACGGTGCGGAATTTTCCGCGCTGATTATCTGCGGTTTTCAATCCGCAGAAAGAATTGACATGTCAATTCTTTCTGCGGATTCCCCTGCGGTTTGCCATCTCCTCCATTGAGGAGATGAAAAATCGCAGGGCAAAACCGCAGAGCAATCCGCAGGTAAAACCGCAGGTATTTTGACCTGCGGTTTCACCTGCGGATTTTACAAAATCCGCGCGGATGAATCCGCACCTAAATTCGCAGTGTGTGCACATAGCCTAAATGTTTCAAACAAGAGACATCCAAAAAACAGGCAGAAGCAAAATAAAATTAAAAACCATTTAATTTAATTTTAAATTTGGTCCTATGGATGGAGCATCCTATAAAGATCTATGTAATGTAGCGACACAAAAGCCACTTGTAACATACAGACGGTGTTCAAACCTAAAAGACAATATAGTCAGAAATCATTTAAAAATTCCCAAAACTAATTGGCTAAAACATTTCAATGTTACTGGAATCACAGATGCGGTTTGTGTAATTCCCATCTTAGAACAAACCCCATAAATATAGGTGCTATAATACATCATGTAACAGTGTTCATATCATGCAAAACCCAGTCTGTTGCATATATCATTTTCTGTCTATGTAAAAGGTATTATATATGAAAAACAGTAAGACCTCTATATGTGAGATTTGGAGAACACTACAAATCGATATAATCTGGAAAAGGCTCCCCTAGACTATTAGAACATATTCATAATAGATACGGTTCCAATCCTAAAGTTCTAAGTTTTGCTGGCCTAGAAAGAGGTGGTAATTTAACAGCTTCCTGAACGCAAATGGTTGGTAAACATCGGCGCTTGCTGGGCTTTGTGCAGCGGTTTTGTGCCCCCCCGGGACCCCTACGTACACTATAAAGCGGGGATCCCGGCGCACAATGAATGCTGTGACCCCCAACCTCATCGAGACCTGACTGGTTCAGGTCCTGATGATATCAGCGTCACAGCAGCCAATGAGAGAGATCGCTGGGAATGCTTGTAGCAAAGAGCAACAGAACGCTGTTTGTCCACTGTTTCTCCTCTGATCTCCTGTCAGTGCGAGATCAGTGGACAAACAGCGTTACTATGTGACAAGTGCTGCTGGCAACAGCTGTGCCAGACAGCGATCTTGTTACACAGTAATGCTGTCAGTGCGAGATCAGAGGAGAAACAGTGTGACAAGCGCTGCTCGCAACAGCTGTGCCAGGCAGCTATCTTGTCACAAAATAAAAAAAATAAAAAAGCAGGTTCGCAGGTTAGGGTTAGAGTTAGGGTTAGGACTAGGGTTAGTATTACTGTTAGGGTTAGGGTTAGTGCTATAGTTAGGTTTAGGATTATTGTTAGGGTTAGGGATAGTGCTATAGTTAGGGTTAGGGTTAATGCTCTTGTTAGGGTTGGGGTTAGTGCTATGGTTAGGGTTAGTGCTATAGTTAGGGTTAGTGCTATAGTTAGTGTTACTGTTAGGGTTGGGTTACTGTTAGGGTTACTGTTAGGCTAAAGTTAGGGTTACTGATAGTTAGGGTTAGTTTTACTGTTAGGGTTAGGGTTACTGTTAGGATTACTGTTAGGCTAAAGTTAGGGTTATTGTTAGGGTTAGGCTAAAGTTAGGGTTATTGTTAGGCTAAAGTTGGGGTTAGGCTAAAGTTAGGGTTAGGGTTAGGCTAAAGTTAGGGTTAGAGTTGGGGCTAAAGCTTGGGTTAGGATTGAGGCTAAAATTAGGGTTAGAGTTGGGACTAAGGTTAGGGTTGGGATTAGGGTTAGGGGTGTGTTGGGGTTAGGTTTGTGGTTAGGGATATGGTTAGGGTTAGAGGTATGTTGGGGTTAGGGTTGGAATTACAATTGGGGGTTTCCACTGTTTAGGCACATTAGGGGCTCTTCAAACGCAACATGACGCCCGCAGACCATTCCATCAAAGTCTGCATTTCAAAACCAAGCTCCTTCCCTTCCGAGCTCAGCCATGCATCTAAACAGTGGTTCGCCCCACATATTGGGTACCAGCATACTCAGGACAAATTGGACAATAACTTTTGGAGTCCAATTTCTCCTGTTACCCTTGTGAAAATAAAAAATCGGGGGGTAAAAGATCATTTCTGTGAAAAAAAAAGGATTTTTTATTTTCACGGCTCTACTTTATAAACTTTAGTGAAACACCTGGGGGTTCAAAATGCTCACCACACATCTAGTTAAGTTCCTTGGAAGGTCTAGTTTCCAAAAGGGTGTCACTTGTGGGAGGTTTCTACTGTTTAGGCACATCAGGGTCTCTGCAAACGCAACATGACACCTGCAGACCATGCCCCACTGTGTGCCCAAACAGTAGCTTTCTCCCACATATGGGGTGCCAGCGTACTCAGAACAAATTGGACAACAACTTTTGTGGTCCAATTTCTCCTGTTACCCTTGTGAAAATAATACATTGGGGGCTAAAAGATCATTTTTGTGAAAAAGGATTTTGAAGCACTTGGGGGTTCAAAGTGCTGACCGCACATCTAGATAAGTTCCTTGAGTGGTCTAGTTTCCAAAATGGTGTCTCTTGTGGGGGGGTTTCCACTGTTTAGGCACATCAGGGGCTCTCCAAACACGACATGGCGTCCGATCTCTATTCCAGCCAATTCTGCATTGAAAAAGTCAAACGGCGTTCCTTCCTTTCAGAGCTCTGCCGTGTGCCCAAACAGTGGTTTACCCCACATATGGGATATCGGCGTACTCAGGACAAATTTCACAACAACTTTGGTCATCTAATTTCTCCTGTTAACCTTGGGAAAATAAAAATTTTGGGGGCAAAAATATCATTTTTATGGAAAAAATATGATTTTTTATTTTCATGGCTCTATGTTATAAACTTCTATGAAGCACTTGGGAGTTCAAAGTGCTCACCGCACATCTAGATAAGTTCCCTGAGTGGTCTAGTTTCCAAAATGGTGTCACTTGTGGGGGTTTCCACTGTTAAGGCACATCAGGGGCTCTCCAAACGCGACATGGCGTCCGATCTCAATTCCAGTCAATTCTGTATTGAAAAAGAAAAACAGCGCTCCTTCCTTTCTGAGCTCTGTCGTGTGCTCAAACAGTGGTTTTCCCCCACATATGGGGTATCGGTGTACTCAAGATAAATTGCACAACAACTTTGGTTGTATATTTTTTTCTGTTAACCTTGGGAAAATAAAAATTTTGGGGGAAAAATATGATTTTTGTGGAAAAAATATGATTTTTTATTTTCATGGCTCTACTTTATAAACTTCTATAAAGCACTTGGAGGTTCAAAGTGCTCACAGGACATCTAGATAAGTTTCTTGAGTGGTCTAGTTTCCAAAATAGAGTCACTTGTGGGGGGTTTCCACTGTTTAGGTACATTAGGGGCTCTCCAAATGTGACATGGCATCCGATCTCAATTCCAGCCAATTCTGCATTGAAAAAGTCAAACGGCGCTCCTTCCTTTCTGAGCTCTGCCGTGTGCCCAAACAGTGGTTTACCCCTACATACAGGGTATCGGCATATTCGGGAGAAATTGCACAAAAAAAATTGTGGTTCATTTTCTCTTTTTACACTTGTGAAAATAAAAAAATTGGTTCTGAAGTAAAATGTTTGTGAAAAAAGTTAAATGTTTATTTTTTCCCTCCACATTCCATTCATTCATGTGAAGCACCTGAAGGGTTAATAAACTTCTTAAATGTGGGGGTGCAGTTTTTTAGAATGGTGTCAATTTAGGGTATTTTCTGTCATATTGACCTCCCAAACTTACTTAAAATGCGAGGTGGTCTTTAAAAAAATGGTTTTGTAAACTTTGTTGTAAAAATAAGAAATCGCTGGTCAAATTTTAACCCTTATAACTTCCTAACAAAAAAAATTTTGTTTCTAAAATTTTGCAGATGTAAAGTACACATGTGGGAAATGTTATTTATTAACTATTTTGTGCGATATGACTCTCTAATTTAAGGGCATAAAAATTAAAAGTTTGAAAATTGCGAAGTTTTCAAAATTTTTGCCAAATTTCAATTTTTTTTTAACAAATAAACGCAAGTCATATCAAAGAAATTTTACCACTATCATGAAGTACAATATGTCATGAGAAAACAATGTCAGAATCACCAGGATCCGGTGAAGCGTTCTAGAGTTATGACTTCATAAAGTGACACTGGTCAGAATTGAAAAAATTGGTCCGGTCACAAAGGCAAAAACAGGCTCTGGCGCGAAAGGGTTAAATAAGTTACGAAAATCCCAAGGTCCAATAGGCTTCAATGTATTAGCCACACCTGGATGACGTCCACCACAGAACCGTCTTCCCCGCATCCACATTTTTAAAATCTTGATGATCTAAATAAACAAGATTTTTTACCAGATAGCAGAGTGCCATGTTTTCACTTCTTCATTTGGATCCTGTATGACATTGCACATCTAAGGTGTCACACCTGTATCCATGAAGCTAATGTGCAGCTAGTCTCCTGTGGATCTATCTAAGTATGCATGTTCTGTTTAGTGCCAGTGTAAAAATTAAAATTTTGACAATTGAAAAATGTTCAAAATTTTTGCCAAATCTGTTTTTTTTTTCCACAAACCAATGCAAGTTTTATTGAAGAAATTTTACCTGTATCAGAAAGTACAATATGTTTCAGGAAAACAGTCAAAATCGCTGTGATCCATTGAAGCGCTCCAGAGTTATAACCTCAGAAAATTCTGGTTAGAATTGTAAAATTTGGCCTGGTTATGAAGGTGAAAACAGGCTCGTGGGTGAAGGGGTTAATAATTGCATAAAAGATACAAAATTCGAATACATATTTATATGTATATACAGTTGTGCTCAAAAGTTTACATACCCCGGCAGAATTTTTGCTTTCTTGGCCTTTTTTTCAGAGAATATGAATGATAACCAAAATATTTTCTCCACTCATGGTTAGTGGTTGGGTGAAGCCATTTACTGTCAAACTACTCTATTTTCTCTTTTTAAATCATAATGACAACCCAAAACATCCAAATGGCCCTGATCAAAAGTTCACATACCCTGGTGATTTTGGCTTGATAACATGCACAGAATTGACACAAATGGGTTTGAATGGCTACTAAAGGTAACATGTTCACCTGTGACCTGTGACAAATGCCAGGAATATTGTGCGGGATGCAAAGAAAAACCCACAAATAACATCAGCTGAAATTCTGGACTCTGTGAAAACTAGCGGTGTGGCTGTTTCATGATGCACAATAAGGAGGCAGTTAAAGAAAAATGGGCTGCATGGTCGAGTCTCCAGAAGAAAGCCAAATGACCCTAATCAAAAATTCACATACCCTATTTCTAAATACCGTGCCCCCTCTAACATCAATGACAGCTTGAAGTCTTTTGTGGTAGTTGTGGATGAGGTTCTTTATTTTCTCTGTAGTTATTATCTGTATTATTTGTACCTGTTTGAACTCGATACCTGTATAAAAGACACCTGTCCACATAATTAATCTCACTCCAACCTCTCCGCCATAGCCATGACCAAGTAACTGTCTAGGGACACCAGGGGCAAAATTGTAGACCTGCACAAGGCTGGGATGGGCTACAGGGCAATAAGCAAGCGGCTTGATGAGAAGGCAACAATTGTTGGCACAATTATTAAAAAATGGAAGAAACACAAGATGACTGTCAATGTTCTTGGTCTGGGACTCCATGCAAAATCTTGCCTGGTGTGGTAAGGTTAATTCTTATAAAGGTCAGAGATCAACCCAGAACTACAAGGAAGGACCTGGCCATTGACCTGAAGAGAGTTGGGACCACAGTCTCCTACATTACCGATAGTAACACACTACATCATGGATTAAAAACCTGCATGGCTTTATTGTAAGATTGTGGCCATCACATATACTGTATATATATTCATTCACATATGTTTTGTTATGTACTGTACATATGTTCACACATACATGCGTACATAGAACACGATAGGAAAGAATAACTGTGTGAGTTATCCTCTAGAGATTCCAGCAAATAGTGTACACATGATGACAACAACTTGTTTTCCCTAAGTGAACACAGAAACCATGCAACATTTCCCAGTAGACAGATCTGTTGTCTGAGGACTACTTTCCTCACACTATCTCATTGTGCAACTCTACTCCACAAAATCCCCTGTAATAGACTATAACAGCCGTCATACACCACCTAGTGGTACACTGTGAGTACTACTGTGAGAGTGTTGAGGCTGCAGACTTCTGGTTATGTGGTAGATTTATTTGGGCTATTGATAAAATGTCTCTGCCAAATGCAGAATACAATGTAATACACTTCTCAAAGATTTCCATATTGTACCTATATAATAATATTTTATAGTTACTAGATAATTGCGCCTTCTAGTGTTACAAATTCAATAATAGTTCTTTGTGCAGTCCAGACAAAAGTGACACTTAGGCCAGAGTCACACTAGCGATTAAATCGGACGAATGCAATGCGATAAAAAATCGCATTGCATTCGTCCCAATGTTATTCAATGGTGCTGCTCCCATCATCCGTTTTTTGATCGGATCCGTTCCTTGGACCGAGACAATCGCAGCATGCTGCGATTGTCACCGATTTTCGGATCGGAATCACCAATGCAAGTCTATGGATGCGATTAAAAATCGCATTGAAAACGGACCACAAGTGTGACTTGCGATTAAATCGCAAAACTTCTCCAGGTCAACAGGAAAGAGCATCAGGCATTGGCATAGGACGTCAATTTGATTCTTAGATGCAAATAAAATCGGTTCATCGCCGGAAATTCGGATAACAGACGGATCCCTGGACAAGAAATCTTTGTGCGATTTCGTACCGTAAAAATTGGACTGATTTTTAAAACGTTGTGTGTGACTCCAGCCTTAAGGTTATGTTCACACTGAGCATTTTTGCGATGGTTTTTTTAATGCAAATTTTCAGCTGCTTTTTACAGTACCAGCAAAGCCTATGAGATTTCAGAAATCTCATGCACATACATTGGTTTTTTCATCATCAGGATTTTGTGCTTTGCAGCGTTTTTTTTTTGGCATGTCACTTCTTTCAACGTTTTTGATGCGCTTTTCACCCATTGACTTTAATGGATGGTGAAAAAATGATGCAATATGCAGGTTGACTTTTTTGCAGAGTATTTGCTGCAGAAAATGCAAGGACAGCAGGATGTGACATGATAGTCAGCTCTGCTACATCTAGATAGAAGGCTGCATGGCTGCATGATGCGTCCATTCAGCCTGTCACTCAGCAGAGACACTGAGCAGCAGACCCGAACCCCGTTCACTTGAATGGGGGTCAGACAATACAGTGTTTGACATGCTTTCATATGCGTGACAGAGCGGCAAACACAGCTTCTGATCCGCGGTGAAATCATCCCCGCCGGTCAGACAGCCGAGGATTCCACGCTGTCAAAAGACATTGTGAGAGCTCAGCTGTCATCAGAGGTGTGAGGGATCTCACAGGAGAAGGGGGGCATCGACTTCACTCACCTCGGGGGGAGAGAAGGACCCACAGGGATCGGCTCTTTGGCATCACCACTTGCTCTAGGTCAGCAATGGAACTGCACCAAGGGCACATAGTCGCCGGAAAGCATTCCCTCATAGGTACGAGATAGTGAGGTGTTCCCAGGGAGGGGAGATATATCACCAGTCTAGGCTGGGGATATATATTTAAACCTCCCGACTGTCACTGCCAGAGTTCCTAACTAAAACAATATGGTATTCTGCCATCAGTTCCTCGTTTGACATAAGCCCTGTCTGACAACAGGCTTATATCGGGTCAGAAACCAACCCAGGTAGCGTACAATTGACCAACCGAGTGTGCAGACTCGGTTGAATCAAGATGAATCAAGATAAAAGAGCAGCCCATGATTAATTTTATATTTAATCACCAAATAGGCGCACTAGAAATATACAGGTATATATTTCCAAGAACAATATACAGGTATACATTCACAAGTGTAGTACAAGGATAGGGTATAGATAGGTTGCAATTATATTGTTATGTAGCATGTGACCACAGGGAGGCCCTGATGGATCACAGGTAAAAGTCTTAGTTACAGACTTTCCTGGCTGCGTTAGTTAACGTATCCTCCTGCCATTAGAAAACTAAGTCCAAAATGAGGGACTGTCTTATATCTCCTACGCTGTTCCCTCCCACACTGTGCTACCACCCATGGGCTGGGCTGCCTCCCTCCTCCCATGTCTGAGACAAAGATTGTCCAGAATCGTAGATGCCCATAATGTTGCACGCAAAGCTCTGAATGGGTTGGTTGTGCCGCCACTGTGTTCTGCTGGATTTTATCTGCGCATAGAGACCAAATATGCCTACCGTATGTAATTCCTGACAGCTATGCTTAATAACTCCATAATGCAGGGTTCTGGAGGTGGCTAAATAAAATTGGTGAGTGGGGGAAAGGAATGCCGATTCCGATTATGTGCTCAGCTAGTATCAGAGATATTGCATTCTGTTATTATAGGTCATTTTCCAGATTCGATACCTCAGAACCTGCTGTGACTTGTTGTACACGCTGCAGCTGCAGATGAGTTTGCACCCTTGTGCTAATTGGTGGGGACCCGAGCCTCAAAGAGCTTGTCCCTGGATATTTAATTAAGGCAAACATTGCATTGCCTTTTATGGCCTGGGGGAATGCAAGGGTGGGAGCACATTCCAGGAGTGGACGGAGATGTCCTGAACTTATAATCCAAAATGGATTCTCCCTCGTCCCTCACATGAGGAATTAAGCTTACCTCTGGTCACTGATGTCAGCTGATGGGACTACCGCTCCCATCATCCAACACCTGCTGCCGCTAATAACAGTGAGAGCAGGAGCAGATAATGGGAGTGTTCATCAGCCAGATTCTGTGCTATAAATGAATAAAACATTTTTTAAAAATGACATGGGTTTGCTGCCCGTGTGCCGCATCAGTACCACATGGTGGGCGCCATGGAAGCAGTAATACAGTAAGCGCTGTTTCCCCACGCCTGGTGCTGAAGATGACTCTTATCATTCCCCTTGCTCTGCTGGCAATCAGCGCAAGCAGGGGAGAATGATGAGAGTTGTAAGTGAGAACAATGACAGCAGCATTTTTGGACTCACTCCCAGCAGCCTACACCTGCTGCTGCTAACAACAGTGACAGCAGAAGCGGCTGATGGGAGTATTCCTCACCTGACACCTACACAATAAATAAATAAAAAAACTGTTGTGGGTTCCCCAGCATTTTGATACTCAGCCAGGCAAAATGCACAGCTGGGGGTTGCAACCCTCAGCTGTCAGCTTCAACAAATAGAGGGGTCCTCACGCCGTATTTTTTAATTATTTAAATAAATAATTAAAAAAACGGCGTGGGGTACCCCCAATTGTTGACAATCAGTCTTGCTAAAGCTGACAGCTAGGGGCTGGTATTCTCAGACTGGTAAGGGGCCATGGATGTTGCCCCCCAGTCTTAGAATAGCAGCCGGCAGCTGCCCAGAAAAGGCACATCTATTAAATGTGCCAATTTTTGCGCTTTGATTGGCTCTTCCCACATCCCCTGTAGCAGTGGCAAGTGGGGCTCATAATTGTAGGGTTGATGTCACCGTTGTATTGTCAGGCGACATCAAACACAAGGGTTAGTAATGGAGAGGCTTCTATAAGACACCTATCCATTACTAATCCTATGGTTATATGGTAAATAAAGACACAGCCAGAATAAAGTCTTTTATTAGAAAAAACAAAACACAATTTTACTTTTTTATTTAAAAATAACAAACACCGTTATACTCACCTCATGCCTATTCCACCAAAGCCCTTGTGTTCGGTAATAAAACAAAAATAAAAAAACAACAGTATCCCTCACCTCTTTGTCGTTCCGTCCCATACCGTAATCTGTGTTCTGGGGGATTAATAGTTTTCATCCTGGACGGTGCAAAGATGTGACCGTCCAGGCTGAGAACCACTGATGAATGAGATTACATACAGGTGCTTCTCACAAAATTAGAATATCATCAAAAAGTTAACTTATTTCAGTTCTTTAATACAAAAAGTGAAACTCACAGACCCAACAATGCAGATGAGCTGAAGGCTGCTATCAAAGCAACCTGGGCTTCCATAACACCTCAGCAATGCCACAGGCTGATCACCTCTATGCCACATTGCATTGATGCAGTAATTGATGCAAAAGGAGCCCCAAACAAGTATTGAGTGCATTTACTGAACATACATTTCAGTAGGCCAACATTTCGGATTTTAAAATAATTTTTCAAGCTGTGTTATAAAGTATTCTAATTTACTGAGAAAATGACTTTTGGGCTTTTATTGGCTGTAAGCCATAATCATTAACATTTAGGCCTCTTTCACAGATCAGTTTTTTGATGTCAGTTGCAATCCGGCAGTTTTGGAAAAAAACGGATCCGTCGCAGATTGTGAAAAACTGATGTGATGGATCCTTTTTTTTTTCCGCTGGATCTGACTGCCCTACCTGGTAATAATATTGGAGCATGCTCAGTTTAAAAAAATGGAATCTGTCGCTGGATTCTGTCATTTGACTTTTCGACGAAGACAAAAAAACGTTACTTTGTCTGTCGTGTCCGCCAGACGGACACAAAATTTCCAACAGATTCAGCGAATGGCGGACGAAACGTGAGGCCATCCGTCGCAATCCGTCGCTAATGCAAGTCTATGAAAAAAAACGGATCCAGCGGCATCAGTTTTTTTCACTTTTTGAATTAAACAACTGAAATAAATTAACTTTTTGATGATATTCTAATTTTGTGAGAAGGACCTGTATATTTTGAAAGCATATTTGTGCTTTCACGTCATCATGTGAATACATGAGGTATAATAATATTTCTTTTGGCATTACATGATCTGTATTCTGCATTTTTCACCAGCTTCCTTCTATGGAAACGCAATGTCAACTTTTTAGTTGTCTTTGATCTAGTGGGGGATGACTAGCAGCTTTGATGGCTCGCATAGGCCGGGGTCACACTTGCAACTGCAATTCCAGAAACTAGCGCCAGTCTCTCGCCTCAATACCTGACACTGCTGCCGACACTCGGGACCGAAGTGTGGGGATGCATGTATTTCTATGCAGCTGTGCGCTGCGGTCCTGAGTGTTGGGTATTGATCGAGTTTCTCGCATTGCAGTTGCAAGTGTGACACCGGCCATAGACTGCAAACAGAGATATGAGGAAATCTTGGGGAATTTATCAATGTATCCTCTGATTTGTCATGCACCAAGATCTATGATATTTCTCATGTGCAGTGTTTATTACACACGATTGTTGGGACAACTCTGCCTACAAGAGTCTCTCTCTTCAGGGAAAAAAAATATTATTGGTTTTAACCAAAATAGCTTAAAAATCATCAAATTTATGGTATATGCCACATTTCGGTAGTAATTAGAAATATTTTGCAAATTTGTGCTTATGTTGCCACTTTTCAAAAGTGGCATGGAAAATTGGAAGGGAAGGGGCCTGACAGATATAATATAACGAAGCTCAAAATCTACGCCTGCATGAACCTCTCAACAACTTTGGTGCATCTTGTTGCAGTGCACTGCAGTTCAAAACCATGAGCCTCCTCCCAAAGTATGGGAAATAGACAATTACTATTACTTACTTTAACAATTACTTTTAGGTGGTGTAGCAATCATAGAGGCCTGTACAAATCATTAAAGGGGTTTTCCGGTTTTGGAAAACATCTCTCACCTAACTGCGGTTTTTTTTGTTTCATACACTCCCCTGGTCGCGTGCTGAGTCTCTACCACTGCTATCGGTGTCTACTATAAAGCTATGTTCACACTTTGTGTTTTTGATGCTTTTCTTTTTTTTTTTTTTAAGACAAAACCTGCTCTCTTGCAAGTAAGAAACTTGCTGCAAATAGGCAGGTTTTGCTTAGTTTTTGTTGTGTTTTTTGCTGTGTTTTCTTTTGCAGTGTTTTTGTCATGCTACATTTGTCTCTTGCGCATGCTGATAAAGTTTATTGCAAGAAAAAAAATCTGATTATACGTCATGCTGATAAAGTTTATTGCAAGAAAAAAAATCTGATTATACGTCATCAGGGTTTGGCACTAAAAAGGCAGCAAAAACAGATACTTGCGGTTTTGCAGGGTTTTTTCTTCAGCGTTTTTTGCACCACCTATTGCTTTCGATAGGTGAAAAACACTGAAAAAACACCGAAAAGACTCTGAAAGGCTATGTGCACACGCTGCGGATTCACCCGCGGATTTGTATCTGCGGATCCGCAGGTAAAATACCTGCGGTTTTACCTGCGGATTGCCCTGCGGTTTGCCACCTGGACAATGGAATAGGTGGCAAACCGCAGCGGAATCCGCAGAAAGAATTGACATGTCAATTCTTTCTGCGGATTAAAAACTGCAGCTTTTCCGCAGTTGAAAATCCGCAGCATGAGCACAGCGGATTGTAAATCCCATAGACTTACATGGTCTGTCTGCAGAACTGCTGCGGATCTGCAGCGGCCAAATCCGCAGTGTGTGCACATAGCCAAAGAAGTGACATTCTCCATTCTGCAGACCCCAAAATGCTGAGGAAAAAAACTAAGCTGTGTGCATGAGATTTCTGAAATCTCATAGGCTTTGCTGGTACTGTAAAATGCAGCTAAAATGTGCATTAAAAAAGCATCAAAAACACTATGTGTGAACATGCACTAACTCACTGATTGGCTGCAGTGCTATTGATGTGATATCAGGACTGGAAGCAATAGTTGAGACGCAGTGCTCGGTCCAGGGTGGGTAAGAAAACAACCTTTTTTTATTTGCAACAAACTACAGCTGCAAAACCAGAAAACGCCTTTATTGCTGCTCTGTTAGGTGCAATAGGTCCCCAGAAACCGTGAAACAGTGATCTTAAGGAAGATCGTCAGAATGTGCTGCTCATTTAGAAATCAATGTCTTCCAGAGCAGGCAACATTTTGATCAATGTTTGACTGCAATTTATATTCTCGTATATTAATGGAGATGAAAACAAATTATTATACTGTATGTTAATAATGTTACTTAGAAGATAAATCACACAGTGTGTGATCTGTTTCTTACCACTAGATGGAGCCGCACCTCTATGTGAAGCTGCTTGGTAAGATATACCCTGACATAAGTTTGCCAAATAACTAACTTACTAATATTTAATATTTGGTGATTATTATTGTTGTTCTTCATTATTATTATTACTAAGATTCCATATGTACAAAGGTATTCTTGTAAAAAATAACTAAGAAGCCTCTGCTATAAATCTATGTAGTATACATCTATTCTGAAACCAGTACATGATAAGATTATATAGAAGTTTTTATTATTATTATTATTAATAATAATAATAATAATAATATCACAATTATTAAAAAAAATACCACTTCCTCTCTATAATCTTATCATGTACTGGTTTCAGAATAGATGTACCTTGCAAAGATTTATAGCAGAGGGTTTTTTTTAGTCATTTTTGACAATTTATATTTTTCATAGGTTTTAACCATAAGGACAAAAATACAAACAAATATTCACAGAATAGCCAATGTATTATTGCCCCTGGTCTAGTAACACATTGGTCTTCGTCTTGTCTTCAGAAACACAGCGATTTATCGCGGCATAGATTTCACTATGTGTTGTAATGGTCTGACTCTTGCAGAAATTCGGGCCCGTGCAGACAAGATGGCATCTCATGAGTGCCGCAAACTAGGTGGAGGTATTGACAAGCTCTGAACTGCTTTTTGTTCACCTTCCCCTAGTGATGCTCGAAACAGACCAGGAAACCAAGCAAGGAAAACTCCCTGTCATGTTCCTGTCACCAATCCATGACTGTGTAACCCTTGTGGCATGTTGAATTGTCTTGCTGAAAATGTCCTTCTGCCAAAGGGTACACAGCTGCCATGAAGGAATGAATTTGGTTGGCCACGTTAATCTGAAGGCATCATAGGACCCAGTGTCTGCCAAGTAAACATTCCCAACAAACTTGAAAGGAAAGGTTCATCCATTCATACTGCTTAGGCCAAATTCTGACCCTTCCATCAGTTTGGTACAATATTAATCTGTATTAACTTGCTCAAGCAATGTGGTTCTGCCAGTGATCCAAATGTTGAACGTTTATACCACAAGAGTCATGTTGTTGTGGAACTAGATTTTATTATGAATGTTTTTGACAAATCCATAAAGACATGAATGCAGATGGCATGCTGCTACTTTCCCTTTTATTTTTGTTACCTACTGTATATAACGCCAATATGTTCTACAGCTATCATTCACTTTCCTTGGTATGTGTTTGGAGTGCTGAAGAAACTGAGGTACCAAGAGGAAACAATGTTTGCATCCAGGACACCAATGCTGCAAAACAACAATGCCAGCCACAGAGACATCATGCTGCCGCTAAGGGCTCTTTCAGACATCCTGATATTTCTGGTACTGGAATAAACCAGCACCGCAGATATCCGTGTCCATGTGTTTAATACATGTACCATACATGTGGCAACGATGTGCCGCATCAGTAACAAACGTACCGGTGCCTGGGAACTAGCGTACAGTTCGCGCTGTACCACGGCAACGGGAGCCGAATTGAAGACAGCTCACATCACTGTGCCCTGCTTGCACTGCAACCAGCGCTAGAAGGGGACAATGTTGAGAGTTGTATTCAACTGTTAACAGCGAGAGCAGGCACTGGCTGATGGAAATATTCATCAGCCTTTGCTATAGATACCATTTTTTCCACTTTGTAAGACGCACTTTTTTCCCCAAAATTTTTGGGGAAAATAGGGGTGCGTCTTACAATGTGGATATAACTTCTGTGCTGCCGCTGCGGGTGTCCGGTGCTTGCCACCACCACCCTCTGCCCGCTGGGTGCTACCGCCACCGTGCTTTGTCCCCCGGTGCTTGCCGCCGCCGCGCTCTGTCCCGTGCTGCGTGGGGGGGCTCTGCCGTTCCATCCATGCTTTCTTGTCTGTGCGGTGGATTGCTTCCAGGAAAATGGCTGCCGCACATCTCCAGAGATTTCAGTGCCGAGATCTCCATCTGCGCTTGTGTGGCAGCCATTTTCCAGGAAGCAATCCACTGCACAGACAAGAAAGCAAGGATGGAATGGTAGAACTAACCAATGCAGCACGGGACAGAGTGCAGCGGCAGTGGCAAGCACCGGGGGACAGAGCGCGGCGGCAGCACCCGACAGCACCGGAGGACAGAGCGGGAGGCAGCACCCAGCAGCACCGGGAGACAGAGTGGGCGGCAGCACTTGGCAGCACCGGAGGACAGAGCGGGCGGCAGCACCCGGCAGACAGAGCGAGCGGCAGCACCAGGTACAAACTGCAGGGACATAGCACAGTGGCAGCATCGGACACCAGCAGCGGCTAGCCGCACATCAAAACACCCCCTCATCCTAGCAGCAACGTTCCACTCCTGCCTTTTCCAGCCGCAACCCTGTGACCCCACTTCCCACCACCCCCGGTAAGCAATAAGACGCCTGGATCATAAGAAGCACCACCATTTTATTAAAAAAAAGTTTTTTCCTATTTTTCTCCTCAAAATTTGGGGTGCGTCTTTTAATCTGGAGCGTCTTATAAAGCGAAAAATACGGTAAATAAAAAAGAAAATGACATGGAGTTCCCTTGTATTTTTGATAGCCAGGAAGGCAAAACTGACAGCTGCGGGCTGCAACCCTAAGCTGTCAGCTTTTGCAAGGTTGGCTATGTAAACTGTTATCACATGTACCGGACACACTGTTGTCTGAAAGAGGCCTAATTTGAATGTTACTTCTTAAAAAAATTAACATATACATTATATGTAGGACACAAACACGGTGTAAACATGTCCTAAGAAGTTCAGCACTGAATGTACACAGTACATATTTATTTAACTCACTTTTCTAGCACCTTTGATTTCTACAGCTCTTTACAGACATTATCATCACTGTCTCCATTGAGGATCACAATCTAAATTTCTGTATGTCTTTGGAGGAAGGGAGGAAACTGGAGTACCTAAAAGAAAACCATACAAACATGTGGAGAACATACAAATTCCTTGCAGATATTATCCTTGGTGGGATTTGAACCCAGGACCCCATGCTTCTGCCATTCCAGTGTTATGCTTGTGGCAAGTTAATTAAGGACCATATGAGCGAACAGATGGATAATATAACCGTCAGAAACTCATCAGTAAGAGAGTGATTACCAAAAGGTAAATAAATAATTACATAATAATAAACTGCACGGGAATGTAAGGCCTGACATGCTATAAATCTACTAAATTATGTGTTATTATTTATTGTGATTACTCCTTGCTATGCATTGTGCCAGCAATCACACAAGGAAGCAATTGGTATCATCTTTACATACAGTGGGTACGGAAAGTATTCAGACCCCTTTTAAATTTTTCACTCTTTGTTTCATTGCAGCTAGTGATGGGTGAGCACTAAAATGCTCGGGTGCTCGTTGCTCGGGTCAAGAAAATTGGAATACTCGGGTACTCGGACAGAACAACGAGCCCAATGTAAGTCTATGGGAGACCCGAGCATTTTTACCGCAATCCCCCCCGGGGGTTCATTTAGGGTCTAAAAATGTCTGAAAATGATGGAAACACTGCTCAAATGACATGGGAACATCATGAGGATCGCCCCTGGAAGCATTTCTGACTCCTAGTTCACAGCTTTAACCCCTTCACCCCCAAGGGTGGTTTGCACGTTCATGACCGGGCCAATTTTTACAATTCTGACCACTGTACCTTTATGAGGTCATAACTCTGGAACGCTTCCATGGATCCCAGTGATTCTGACATTGTTTTCTCGTGACATATTGTACTTCATGTTAGTGGTAAAATTTAATTCAAATAACTTGCGTTTATTTGTGAAAAAAACGGAAATTTGGCAAAAATGTTGAAAATTTCGCAATTTTCCAACTTTGAATTTTTATGCCCTTAAATCACAGAGATACGGCACACAAAAAACTTGATAACTAACATTTCCCACATGTTTACTTTACATCAGCACAATTTTGGAACCAAAATTTTTTTTTGTTAGGAAGTTATAAGGGTTAAAAGTTGACCAGCGATTTCTCATTTTTACAACACCATTTTATTTTTAGGACCACATCACATTTGAAGCCACTTTGAGGGGTCTATAGGATAGAAAATACCCAAAAGTGACACCATTCTAAAAACTGCACCCCTTAAGGTGCTCAAAACCACATTCAAGAAGTTTATTAACCCTTTAGGTGCGTCACAGGAATTTTTTTGAATATTTAAAAAAAAAAATGAACATCTAACTTTTTTTCACAAAAAAAATAATTCAGGTTCAATTTTTTTTATTTTACCAAGGGTAACAGGAGAAATTAGACTGCAAAAGTTATTGTGCAATTTGTCCTGAGTACGCTGATACCTGATTTGTGGGGGGGAACGACTGTTTCGGCGCATGGCAGAGCTCAGAATGGAAGGAGCGCCGTTTGACTTTTTTCAGATTCAGATCGGACGCCATGTCACGTTTGGAGAGTCCCTGATGTACCTAAACAGTGGAAACCCCCTTCAAGTGACCCCATTTTGGAAACTAGACCCCCCAAGGAACTTATCTAGATATGTGGTGAGAACTTTGAACCCACAAGGGCTTTACAGAAGTTTATAACATACAGCGGTACAATTAAAAAATCATATTTTTTCCACAAAAATGATCTTTTCACCCCAATTTTTATTTTCCCAAGGGTAACAGGACCCTAAAAGCTATTGTGCAATTTGTCCTGAGTATGCTGATACCCCACATGTGGGGGTAAACCACTATTTGGGTGCATGGCAGAGCTTGGAAGGGAAGCAGCGCCATTTGACGTTTTTGGCTGGAATTGAGATCGGACATCATGTCGCGATTGGAAAACCCCTGATGTACCTAAACAGTGGAAACCCCCACAAATGACACCATTTTGGAAACTAGACACCCTAAGGAACTTATCTAGATGTGTGGTGAGAACTTTGAACCCCCAAGGGCTTCACAGAAGTTTATAACATAAAGCCGTACAATTAAAAAATCATATTTTTTCCACAAAAATGATCTTTTCACCCTCAATTCTTATTTTTCCAAGGGTAACAGCACCCTAAAAGTTATTGTGCAATTTGTCCTGAGTACGCGATACCCCACATGTGGGGGTAAACCACTATCTGGGCGCATGACAGAGCTCGGAAGGGAAGCAGTGCCATTTGACGTTTTTGGCTGGAATTGAGATCGGACACCATGTCGCGATTGGAAAACCCCTGATGTACCAAAACAGTGGAAACCCCCCACAAATGACACCATTTTGTAAACTAGACCCCCCAAGGAACTTATCTAGATGTGTGGTGAGCACTTTGAACCCCCCAGTGCTTCACAGAAGTTTATAACGCCCGGGCGTGAAAATAAAAAATTCGTATTTTTTCCACAAACATGATCTTTTAGTCACCATTTTTTTATTTTCCCAAGGGTAAAAGGAGAAATTAGACCCCAAAAGTTGTTGTCCAATTTGTCTTGAGTACGCTGACACCCCATATGTGGGAGAAAACTACTGTATGGGCACACGTCGGGGCTCGGAAGGGAAGTAGTGATGTTTTGGAATGCAGACATTGATGGAATGGTCTGCGGGTGTCATGTTGCCTTTGGAGAGCCCCTAATGTACCTAAACAGTGGAAACCCCCCACAAATGACCCCATTTTGAAAACTAGACCCCCTAAGGAACTTATCTAGATGTGAGGTGAGCACTTTGAACCCCCAAGGGCTTCACAGAAGTTTATAATGCCAGGGCATGAAAATAAAAAAATCGTATTTTTTCCACAAACATGATCAATTAGTCCCCAATTTTTTTATTTTCCCAAGGGTAACAGGAGAAATTGAACCCCAAAAGTTGTTGTCCAATTTGTCCTGAGTAAGCTGACACCCCATATGTGGGAGAAAACTACTGTATGGACACACGTCAGGGCTCGGAAGGGAAGTAGTGACGTTTTGGAATGCAGACATTGATGAAATGGTCTGCTGGTGTCATGTTGCCTTTGGAGAGCCCCTAATGTACCTAAACAGTGGAAACACCCACAAATGACCCCATTTTGGAAACGAGAACGCCTAAGGAACTTATCTAGATGTGTGGTGAGCACTTTGAACCCCCAAGGGCTTCACAGAAGTTTATAATGCCCGGGCATGAAAATAAAAAAATCGTATTTTTTCCACAAACATGATCAATTAGTCCCCAATTTTTTCATTTTCCCAAGGGTAACAGAAAAATTGGACACCAAAAGTTGTTGTCCAATTTGTCATGAGTACGCTGACACCCGATATGTGGGAGAAAACTACTGTATGGACACACGTCGGGGCTCGGAAGGGAAGCAGTGCCATTTTGGAATGCAGACTTTGATGGAATGGTCTGCGGGTGTCATGTGCGTTTGGAGAGCCCCTGATGTACCTAAACTATTGAAACTCCCCACAAATGACCCCATTTTGGACACTAGACCCCCCCACGGAACTTATCTAGATGTGTGGCGAGCACTTTGAACCCCCAAGTGCTTCACAGAAGTCTATAACGCTCGGACGTGAAAATAAAAAAATCATTTTTTTCCACAAAAATGATATTTTTGCCCCCAATTTTTTATTTTCCTATGGGTAACAGGAGAAATTGGACCCCAAAAATTGTTTTGCAATTTGTCCTGAGTAGGCTGATACCCTACATGTGGGGGTAAAACACTGTTTGGGCGCATGGCAGAGCTTGGAAGGGAAGGAGCACCATATGACTTTTTCAACTCAGAATTGGCTGGAATTGAGATCAGACGCAATGTTGCATTTGGAGAGCCCCTGATGTGCCCAAACAGTGGAAACCCCCAATTCTAACTCCAACCCGAACCCCAACACACCCCTAACCCCAATCTCAGCCCTAACCCAAGCCCTAACCCTAGCCCTAACCCTAACCCTAGCCCTAACCCTAACCCTAACCCTAATGGAAAAATGGAAATAAATACATTTTTCTAATTTTATTATTTTTCCCTAACTAAGGGGGTGATAATGGGGGGGGTTTGATTTACTATTTATGGCGGTTTTTATTTTTGGCAGCTGTCGCACGCTAAAAGACGCTTTTTATTGTAAAAATAGTTTTTGCATCACCACATATTGAGAGCTATAATTTTTCCGTATTTTGACCCACTGAGTCATGTGAGGTCTTATTTTTTGCGGGACGAGTTGACGTTTTTATTGGTACCATTTTCGGGCACGTGACATTTTTTGATCGCTTTTTATTCCGATTTTTGGGACGCAGAATGAACAAAAACCAGTGTTTCATGAATTTCTTTTGGGGGGGTGCGTTTACACCGTTCCGCGTGCGGTAAAATTGATAAAGCGATTTTATTCTTCGGGTCTGTACGGCTACAGCGATACCTCATTTAGGTCGTTTTTTTATGTTTTGTCGGTTTTATGCAATGAAAACTATTTTATATAAAAAATAATTATTTTTGCATCGCTTTATTCTGCGAGCTATAACTTTTTTTATTTTTTCGCTGATGATGCTGTGTGGCAGCTCGTTTTTTGCGGGACAAGATGGCGTTTTCAGCGATTCCATGGATATTTATATGCGTCTTTTTGATCGCGCGTTATTACACTTTTTGTTTGGCGGTATGATAATAAATCATTATTTTTTGCTTCGTTTTTTATTTTTATTTTTTAAGGGGTTCGCTAAAGGGGTTAACTAATGGGACAGTTTTATAGGGCGGGTCGTTACGGGCGCGGCGATACCTAATATGTGTACTTTTATTGTTTTGTGTTTTTTTTATTTTCAAAAAATGAATTTATTGGGGAATATTTTTTTTTTTTTTTACTAATTTATTTGGCGATTTTTTTAAAATTATTTTTACACTTTTTTTAAATTTTTTTTTACTTTATTACATAGTCCCAGGTGGGACATCACTGTCCTGTGACAGATCGCTGATCTGTCACATCACAGATCACTGTGACAGATCAGCAATCTGTCACAGGCATTGAAGAAGACTTCCTCTTGCCTGCGCTTTGCAGGCACTGAGGAAGCCAGCTTCCTGCAGGCCCCCGTCGCCATCTTGGATTCGGGGGCCTGGAAGAAAGGAGCCCCCCGCAGCAGCGCTGCACATTGCGCTGCCGTGGGGGGCTCAGGGAAGCACGGAGGGAGCCCCCTCCCTGCCGATGCTTCCCTTTAACTCCCGGTACACCGCAATCGTGTTTGATCGCAGTGTGCAAGGGGTTAACGTGTCGGGGGAGGTCCGTGACCGCCCCTGACACATAGTGCCGGGTGTCAGCTGTGATAATCAGCTGACACCCGGCCGCGATCAGCGGTGCTAGACGTACTATCCCGTCCATGGGCATAGGGGCCCGGGTCCCATGGACGGGATAGTACGTCTCATGTCAGGAAGGGGTTAAACAATGTTGTCAGAGTTTCATGCCATTTTTACCGGTGCACCAAAAAACATACCAAAACGAAGCCAAAATGGATTTTGCTGGGAAATATGTAAAAGTACATCCTTTCCAGTTTAATGACTTGTATAGAAGGCAAAATAATTAACCCCAGACCAAAATGTTCCTCCCCCACTTGGGCTATGTTAAGACGCAGCATTTTTTAATTTTAACATTGCTTTCAACTAGTGATGAGTGAACATGCTCACCACTACTCGCCAAATATCACTGTACTCAGCAAGCACTGAGCATTTCTGGGATTACTCAGGTCTCCACCCAGCATTTTTGGAGGACTTTAGAAACCCAATCACACTGCAGGGATTGTCTGCCAGGCTATGAAATGCCACAGCCATCTTAGTTGTGGTCATGCAGTGATTGGCTGGCCACACAGCATCATGAGGGGTATAAGAGACTGGAAGCCGCGCTGCTCAGTGCATTCAGCTCCAGATTGAGGAAGAGTGGCTGTTAGGCATCAGGTTCCTGTCACTGCACAGCAGGAATCCTGAGCTTTGCCTTTGCCTGTCTCCCATTCCTCTCCAGCCACAGTGGAGCCTGCTCAGCAGACTTGTCAATCCAGGTGCTCTGCTCAGACCAGCTCTGTAGGCTTGATTGCTGCTGCTACCTCTGGTCCTGCTATAGCAGTGCATGCTGGTCAGCAGCGAGCTACTCCAGGGTCTAAGTCCTCCTTTCGGTCCACTGAGCATGCCCGTGGGACGATCGGAGGTCACATGCTCAGGTCCTTCCTCAGCTCGGATTGGACCATCAGGAAGGTGAGGAAGCTCCCGGAAGGACGCGGCTATAAAAGGCTCGCATGGCCACCCCGCCATGCGCTACAATAGACGCTGATGCTATAAGGTTTAGTGTGTGTGAGATGACAGATGTATGAGACTGGTGACTGACTCATTAAGATTTCCCCTCCTCTGATATGTATGAGTTAGGGTTCAGGGATCAGAATAGCACCATAGGTCTAGCACTGCCTAGCGCCGCAGTCTAGTCTCTCACCGTTCTCTAGCGCCTTGGGGCGTCGGCCAGTACAGGCCTTACGTACCGCTGCTAACGCTGTGTCTGTCAGAGCAGCGTCGTGCTCTATTGCATGCGCTTACCAGCACAGTTGTTAGGCTGGTTGGTAGTGATCACCAGGGCAGACATTGCATTCGCTCTGAGCAGTGCTACATATAACAGTGACCTGTGACAGTAACAGGTCTCGCTTACACGCCGGCTGGTGTGGACTCCGTGGAGTAACAGAGTCGGCCTCTGCAAGCACCGGGTCAGGGGTTACCCGCCGGTGTCCAGCTTTCTCATACTTAATATCTCTCCTCATTGCTTAGCTGCAGGTTATCACCTCTGCGCAGTGGACCCCTGGCTGCGAACACACCTCAAATCCCATTACCATCTTTATTATTGGGTGCGTTCCGCCAGCCCTTAACAGCGGTTGCCTTTATAGGGTCAGAATTGGAGATTTCTACGTTAGTGTGAGGTCTACCATCCTAAATTCTCACATCCAGCTAAACCAACAGACCTTCTAAGGCAGTGGCGTATCCAGGGGGGGGCAGCCGGGGCAGTTGCCCCGGGCGCAGGCAGCAGGGGGGCGCAGTCGGGCCACCCGGCCGCCTAATGCAGCGGTCCGCAGTATGCCAGTATCTCCCCCCCCCCCCGTGGCGGCTGCGTTCTGCCGCTACCAGTCCTGGGAGTCGGCGGTTCTCTGTGTCAGCTGTCAAGCTGACAGCCGACGCAGAGAAGGAGGCCGCGCCGGCTCCCAGGGAACAATTGTACTGGCGTCTATATAGACGCCAGTACAATTGAAGCTCTGACTAGAGCGCCGGGTCAGAGCGACGTCAGCAGCGTGATCAGGTCATGTGATCACGCTGCTGACGTCACTCCCGGCGCCCAGAGCGAACGCTGGTGGTAAGTGTGCTCCTCTGTGGAGCTGAAGAACCACCGAAGATGGGAGATGGGGGGGGGGTTAATGAGCGGAGATGGGGTTTAATGTGGGAATGGGGGTTAATGAGTGGAGATGGGGGTTAATGTGGGAATGGGGGTTAATGAGTGGAGATGGGGGTTAATGTGGGAATGGGGGTTAATGAGTGGAGATGGGGGTTAATGTATGGGGATGGGGGTTAATGAGCGGAGATGGGGCTTAATGTGGGAATGGGGGTTAATGAGTGGAGATGGGGGTTAATGTGGAGATGGGGGTTAATGTGGGAATGGGGGTTAATGTATGGAGATGGGGGTTAATGAGCGGAGATGGGGCTTAATGTGGAATGGGGCTTAATGAGTGGAGATGGGGGTTAATGAGTGGAGATGGGGGTTAATGAATGGAGATGGGGTTAATGAGTGGAGATGGGGGTTAATGTGTGGGGGTTAATGAGTGGAGATGGGGGTTAATTAGTGGAGATGGGGGTTAATGTGTGGGGGTTAATGAGTGGAGATGGGATTAATGTGGAGATGGGGGTTAATGAGTGGAGATGGGATTAATGTGGGGATGGGGGTTAATGAGTGGGGGTTAATGTGTGGAGATGGGGGTTAATGTGTGGAGATGGGGGTTAATGAGTGGAGATGGGATTAATGTGGGGGGTTAATGAGTGGGGGGGTTAATGTGGGGATTAGGGTTAATGAGTGGAGATGGGGGATTAATGAGTGGAGATGGGGGATTAATGAGTGGAGATGGGGGATTAATGAGTGGAGATGGGGGTTAATGTATGGGGATGGGGGATTAATGAGTGGAGATGGGGGTTAATGTATGGGGATGGGGGTTAATGAGCGGAGATGGGGCTTAATGTGGGAATGGGGGTTAATGAGTGGAGATGGGGGTTAATGTGGGAATGGGGGTTAATGAGTGGAGATGGGGGTTAATGTGGGAATGGGGGTTAATGAGTGGAGATGGGGGTTAATGAGTGGAGATGGGGGTTAATGTGTGGGGGTTAATGAGTGGAGATGGGGGTTAATGAGTGGAGATGGGGGTTAATGTGTGGGGGTTAATGAGTGGAGATGGGATTAATGTGGAGATGGGGGTTAATGAGTGGAGATGGGATTAATGTGGGGATGGGGGTTAATGAGTGGGGGATAATGTGTGGAGATGGGGGTTAATGAGTGGGGGGGTTAATGTGTGGAGATGGGGGTTAATGAGTGGGGGGTTAATGTGTGGAGATGGGGGTTAATGAGTGGAGATGGGATTAATGTGGGTGGTTAGGGGATTAGAGTTAATGAGTGGAGATGGGGGATTAATGAGTGGAGATGGGGGATTAATGAGTGGAAATGGGGGTTAATGTGTGGAGGGGTTAATGAGTGGGGATGGGGGTTAATGTGTGGGGGGATTTGGAGTGGGGGTACATAATGTGTGGGGGGATTTTGGAGTAGAGATGAGGGGTTATTGAGTGGGGATGGGGGGTACTTAATGTGTGTGGGGGATTGGGGATGGGGGGGATTTGGAGTGGGGATGGTATTTAATGTATGTGGGGAGATTTGAGGACACAAAATGAAGAGTATGTATGAGGAAACAGTATGGGGGATGGGTGCAGACAGTAAGGGGTGCGAACGGGTGAATGCCGAACCAAATTCTTGCCCCGGGTGCCAGAAAGCCTAGATACACCTCTGTTCTAAGGACTAATTCCAGAGTATATAGGTTCCAGTGTTAGGCAGGCAGGGGAGTGTACGTCACTCTATACACATCAGTGCAAGGCCTGCAGGCACTGTATGTGTTCATATAGATCATTGCATACATCAAGAGGGTCCATTTCCTTCCTGTGTTCTGGTGTTGCTGCTACCTGTGGGATATATTAGCCGTATTTAGCTAGCCTCAGGTGTAATTGAAATACAGGCCACACATTTTTTGGTGTGGTATCTCCGTGCCAGCTCATATCTGTGCATGCTCAAACTTTGGCCAGTTTACGGCTGTTTTTTTTTTTTTTTTTGTCTGGCTGTCACTTTTGGTTAAATACAGCACTATTTAGCAAAAAAAAAAATACAGGCCACACATTTTTTGGTGTGGTATCTCTGTGCGGGCTCAAAGTTTGGCCAGTTTACAACTGTTTTCTTTGTTTTGCCTAGCTGTCACTTTTGGTTAAATACAGCAGCATTTAGCCCCCCAAAAATATACAGGCCACATATTTTTTGATGTGGTATCTCCATGTCAGCTCATTTCTGTGCGTGCTCAAAGCTTGGCCAGTTTACGGCTGTTTTCTTATTTTTGCTTAGCTGTCACTTTTGGTTAAATACAGCAGTATTTAGCCCACCCCCCAAAAAATACAGGCCACACATTTTTTGGTGTGGTATCTCCGTGCAGCTCATTTCTTTGCATGCTCAAAGTTTGGCCAGTTTACGGCAGTTTTCTTTTTTTGTCCTGGGTGAAACTGTACTTATGTACAGCACTAGTGTTGAGCGACTTTTGGTTTTTTAGGGTCGAGTTTCGTTTCATGAAACCCGACTTTTCCAAAAGTCGGGTCGAGCAAAATTTGCCGACTATAGGATGAAGCTCCACTGTCTTATGGGCCCAAATAATGCTCCATATATAATGGGCCCCATTTCTACTGCTCTAGTGTATAATGGGCCCTGTAAATGCTGCTCCAGTGTCTGATGTCCACCTTTGGAATGCTCCAGTGTATGGTGGGCCCCATATATCATTCACCAGAGTATAGTGCTCCCCAAAAATTGCTGTCCCAACATTGAAAACAATTACATAAGTCTCCTTGCTAGGGAATCTCTGCGCTACTCTGAACTCCTTGTCGTCCCCATCTTCCATCTCACTGCACTTGGCTGTTTAGGCCCTCCCACCGGCAGAGACACTTTTACGTACTATGCGGTGCCCTGTGCCAGTGCCATCGCCCATGAGTATGCCCCCCCCACCTGCTCAAGGAACCTGCACTTTCATCTGCACCTTCCTCTTTGTCACCGTGTAAGGTGGTATAGTATGCAGGAAGGGGAACCTGAGTTTCCTCTGGGTCAGATTCTGGCTGTGTAGAGTGCGAGGGCAATGTAGTGGTCTGGGTCAATGTACCAGCAGCATCATCCAGCAGTGGCTGGGCCTCAGTGCACTTGTGGCGTCCCCAAGAGTACGGTCGCCACTGTGGCATTGCCTTCCTCCTAGGGAGTGTGTTGTCAAGCTTGGGAGCAACGAAGGATTTCTCTAGCAGTGAAACCAACACACAACACATTTCCCACTCCAGGCCAGCAGGGAGACCTCTGAACCTGACTGCTGAGGAGCTGCTCTCTGTGGTCGGGAGGAGGTAAGTTAGGGCACTCTGTGCAGGGAAGGGGAAGTGTGTGGACGTGAGAAGGGGAGCTGGAGGATAAGCAGAGTTAAGGCTCACTCCTAGCTGGAGCGCATGGTCCGGATTCAGGTCTCCGAGTTTGTAGGGACACTGACATTCCTGCAGCAGAAACCAGGGGAAGTAGCAGCTATAAATGCTCTGTACCCAACTAAGGCTCGGAGGCCCCAGCATCGACGTGTGCTAGGCAGAAGGAAAAGGCTACAGCTGTCTGCCATACAAGTAAAGTCTGAGGAACATCTGTTAGACAGGAGGTGTTTCAGTGAACCACGGTCCTGTGAGTGCTTCCCCCACAAGCGCTAGAAAGGAGACGTTCAGGAAGGTACATGTTGGCGGAGTGTTGGAAGGGAGCTTTCCATTCTGGTCACGGAGGTTGGCAGAGGTCCTGACCCGGAGGAAACTGCACGGAGGCAGGCATCTGTGTAACCTGCAGACTGTGAGTAAAGCTTTGGAACTGCATGCTCTGGTGTCCTACAGTTATTCCAGCACCGCTACATCTGGGTACCAGCACCTACACCACCTGTGCCTTTCCCCCATCACTACATCTACACTTCCCTGGGACTCCAGCTCCACCTGTGGGGAGCTTCATCATCTCTGCTGCACAACACCATCACCACAGGTGGCGTCAAACTATCTATATAAACTCTTTACCATTATACCACACCATTTACATGGGTGCCCAGGGCCACCGCCCGGGTCACCGCTGCTGTGACACATCCCACTGACACCGGCCCGGTACCGAGTACCCCACAGCCCTGGGAGGGCGACGCATATGCCGACTGCTGATCGGGCGGCGTTATTCCCACGAACCTCCAAACAGCGTCCCTGAAGGCAAAGTTTTTGGTTTCCGGGGGCAGTATGATTGCAAAGCTGAACCATAAAGGAATGTCCAAAAGGGCACCACCAGGAGTGGAGCCTGTTGCTTAATTGGACTGCACCCGGGAAACCACTACCATACAAGCTACAGAAAAGATGGACAGATTGCAAGCTTTGTCGATTCTGTGTGTGGTGTGGTATGTCCGTTTGTAGTTGTGCTAGCGATTTCTCAGCTTTATTCCGTTAATGACCGAGACTCCGGCATGGCCCCGCGGTACGCGTCAAGCTTGCTAGAGGGATACACGAGGCTGTGGCACGTCAGATTGAGCAATAACAGGTCTAGCATTCCAGTACATGTCCGGGGCTGCATGCACGCTACACTGAAAGGACCAGCTTTTGTCGTTTACAGGTGCAGATAACCTGCTGAACTCCGTTAGTAATGGGGATCTGGGATTCAGATTATTCCCCGCGAACGATGATTTCCCAGTAAGTTCAGGTCAACCGCAATTCCGGAGTTAGGCCTAACCGTCATTCCTGAAAAAATTACGTGTCCAAACCACAGGTGCTGTAGCTTGCTTAACAGCTCGGCAGCCGTTCTCAGGCCCTGTATGGATTCAACAACATTGTAGAAAGTTGATAAAGGGTACAGTTTCACCGGATAACACGTATATATGTAGCCTAGTTTACACATTAAAAATATATGTCTATAGATCAGGAGGCAGACTCAGATGTTCTCAGGCCCAGTATGGATTTGACCAGATTGTACAAAGTTGAGAAAGGGTACTTTATCACTGGATAGCAGGTATATATAGCATAGTTTAAACATGTAAAATCTCCGTGTTCTCAGTATGGATTACACAGCAATCTAAAAAGTGGAAAAAAGGAAATGCATTTGAGGCGTACACAACTATATACTTTTGGTGTTATTTTTAAATCTTCATATATATTTCTGTCTCAGTAATACAGTCCAGCCTCTCCGCAATAGGAAATGAGATGCATACAATTAGTGACATAAAGGATATTGATTGCAGAAATCTAGGAATTATTATTCACGGGAAAACTTCCGTCACAATTCTCATAGGCGATGCTGACCCTCAATTAATTTGTGTGTTGAGACAGTGTAAACATTTTTTTGTGAATAAAGTCTTGCTGTATCGCACTTCCGTTGATTCCATCACTGTTACTCATCTCAATCCAATTTTTATCACAGGGAGCGATGTAAACATGGTGCTCACTGGCTATCATGATCTGTCACGTAACTTTGGAGTGCAAAAGACAGAAGCCACAGGCCGTAGGCGATTCTATTTGATTGGCATGAGAGGGCACATTTTGAAATGTGCGCCGGAATGTCACACGTTTGTGAGTAGGAAAACTGTGAAAGCTGATGATAAACCACCACTGCATGTAATTGTGAGTCGACGTCCATAAGAAATGGAAGCCACTGATCATCTGGAGCTAGAGCCCGGCCAGCAGGACAGGGCATAGCTACATCTTAACCATCATCTTTCAGTTCAATCAATTTGTAGTGGCAGTCCCAGTGAAGGATTTGACAGCACAGACTACACAGCGGAGGAGCAGGGAGAGGTAAACATTGCAAATGCTGGGGCCCTGCCCAAGCAAGGGGGGCACACTCGTGGGCGTCGGTACTAGCACTGGGCCCCTCATAGTACGGCGGTGTGTCTGACGGCGGGTGTGCACCACCACTGTCAGAGACTCTTGATTGCACTATGAGGGACCCTATGCCAGTGCCCGCGCCCAAGAGTCGGCCTACCCACCTGTCCAGGGCAATGGCACTCGCACGGTTTTGTGCGCTAGGTGGTGACCCTGGCCATGGGGGGGGGCCGCCCACTTAGGGAGGTTTACAAAGTGGCATATGTAGATGTGGGTCATTCAGCTGCTGCAAAAGGCGAAATAGGTCAAGTTCGCGGAATAGGAGGAGGACCAAAGCAAGCCATTTTTCTGGCAACCTATGTGTCATCAAGGGAAGGTGGGACAAAATCCTTGGAAACCCATGCATGGTTCATTTTAATGAAGGTTAGATCATCCACATTTTGGGTTGGCAGACGGGTCCTTTTTCTGTCAGGATCGATCCAGCTGCACTGAAGACTCTTTCCGATAGCACGCTTGCAGTTGGGCAAGCGAGCTCCTGTAAGGCATATTGTGACAATTCAGGCCAGGTGTCCAGTTTAGCGGCCCAATAGTCAAAGTGGAATGACCTGTGCGGGAGAACATCGATATGGGAGGAAAAGTAGTTGTTAACCATAGTTGACAACTGCTGTCTCCTGTCACTTTCCATCGATGCTGTATTAACAGTTGTGTGAGCGGTCCGTGAAAAATCAGTCCACAATATTGTCATGAAACCCCTGTCTCCAACGCCACTTCTGCTGTGTGCACCATGAACACCTCTGCCAAGCTGCCCCCGGCCCGTACGGCTCGTGTGAGAACCATCACCGCTGCTGTGTGCTGGGAATGCCTCAACCAACCGGTTAACCAGAGTTGCTTGTTTAGTAGCCAATATTAGGTCAAGGTTCTCTTGTGGCATGATGTTTTGTAATTTGCCTTTATAGCGTGGATCCAGGATGCTGGCCAACCAGTAGTCATCATCGTTCATCATTTTGGCAATGCGTGGGTCCCTTTTTAGGATCTGCAAGGCATAATCTGACATGTGGGCCAATGTTCCCGGTGTCAATGATGCACTGCGAGTGCTGGGTGGAGGAGCACTTTCTGGCAAATCCACATTCCTCCAGTCACGCACAAACCCTGTACCAGACCTTGCCACGCCAACATTTTCACTTGCCCCACGAGATGTATCCTCCTCCCCTAAGTAATCATCCCCATCACCATCCTCCTCTTCTTCCTCCACCTCGTCCAGGAGAGGTCCCTGAGCAGACAATGGCTGAATGTCATCAAGGATTCCCTCCACCTCTTCCTCCTCGTCAACATTGGCTGCAGACGCCTGCTCCTTAAGGTGCGTCAAAGTTTGCATGAGCAGACGCATAAGTGGGATGCTCATGCTTAGGATGGCGTCGTCTGCGCTTACCAGCCGTGTGCATTCCTCAAAACACTGAAGGACTTTACAGATGTCTTTCAGCTTCGACCACTGCACACCTGTCAACTCCATGTCTGCTCTCAAAGTGCCTGGCCGTGTATCCTCCCACAAATGCATTATGGCCTGCCTCTGCTCGCACAGCCGCTCAACCATGTGCAGGGTGGAGTTCCACCTCGTTGCAATGTCGATAATGAGGCGGTGGTTGGGAAGGTGGAGCAATCGCTGCAGCTTCTACATACGAATGGAGTGTACAGTCGACCGGCGGATGTGCGCGCACAGTCTTCGCACCTTCTGGAGCAGGGCTGTTAACTCCGGATAATTATTGAGGAAGCACTGCACCACCAGGTTCAAGTTGTGAGCCAAGCAAGGTATGTGGCTGAGTTTTGAAAGGGCTATGTCTGCCACAAAATTACGGCCGTTATCACTACCTACCTTGCCTGCCTCAAGATGTACACTGCCCAGCCATGACTCAGTTTGTCGCTGAAAGTACTCGGCCAGCACCTCGGCGGTGTGTCTGTCGCCCAAGCACATCATCTGCAACACAGCCTGCTGACGCTTTCCACTAACTGCTCGATAGGGGGACACCTCGTGTGCAACAGTGGCAGCTGCAGATGGAGTGCTCGTACGACTGTGCTCTGTGGACGAGCCTTCGCTTCTGGAGGAGGAGGAGGAGGAGGAGGGTCGAATGCCTACAGCCAACTGTTTCCTATACCGTGGGCTAGGCAGCACTGTCCCACCACCGCTGTCCCCTGTGGACCCTGCATCCACCACATTAACCCAGTGTGCAGTGATGGACACGTAACGGCCCTGGCCATGCCGACTGGACCATGCATCAGTTGTGAGGTGCACCTTTCCACTCACTGACTGCTTGAGTGCATGGACAATGCACTGAATGCAATGCAATGGACATGGACAATTACTGAAACCTGGATCCAGCAGTCAGATACTACCGCTGCTGCTGCTCTTTCATACGGGGGGCTACACTTCTCTCATACCCCAAGATCAGACAATAGAGCTGGTGGAGGCGTTGGTCTGCTCCTATCACCAAAATGTACCTTTCAGGTTATCCCTCAAGTACCCTCACTTGTCTTCCCTTCTTTTGAGGTCCATGCCGTCAGACTCTACACCCCTTTCTCCATGCAAGTGGCGGTGGTGTATCGTCTTCCCGGCCCCTCCCATCAGTTCCTGGATCATTTTGCCACTTGGCTCCCACATTTTCTCTCCTGTGACATCCCTACCCTCATCATGGGAGATTTCAACATCCCCATTGCTCTTCCCCTCTCCCCATCTGCTACTCACCTTTTATCTCTAACCTCCTCATTTGGCCTTTCGCAGCTTACTAATTCTCCAACGCATGAAGACGGAAACTCCCTCGACTTGGTCTTCTCTCGGCTTTGTGCAGTGGATGATTTTGCAAACTCCCCTCTCCCGCTCTCTGACCACAATCTTCTTTCATTCTCTATAAAGAACTGCCAGGCTGCTCAGGTCACCCCCACTGTCCAGACTTATAGAAACATACAGGCCATTAACACCCAGAAACTTCTGAAGAACTTGCAGTCATCATTGGCCCCTATCTCCTCCCTCTCATGTCCTGATTCTGCATTGAAGCATTACAATGAAACACTTCAAAGTGCCCTGGATGAATTTGCACCCCCTATAAATAGAACACCACAACACAGACGGCGACAACCCTGGCACACGGTGCAAACACGTTTCCTGCAGCGGTGCTCCAGGTGCGCCGAACATCTGTGGAGAAAATCCAATCTACACGAAGATTTCATCCATTTTAAGTTTATGCTTAGAACATACAACACTGCCCTTCACCTCTCCAAACAAACCTATTTCAACACCCTCATCACCTCACTGTCCAACAACCCGAAACGTCTCTTTGACACTTTTCATTCTCTACTCAATCCAAGAGTACAGGCCCCAACCACGGAGCTCCGAGCTGACAATCTGGCCAATTACTTCAAAGAAAAAATTGACCAGATCCGACAGGAAATTATCTCCAAATCCCCTCATACCATGCAATGTCCTCCCTCCCCCACTGCATCTAACTCACTCTCTGATTTTGAACCAGTCACAGAAGAAGAAGTAAGCAGGCTCCTTGCATCTTCTCGCCCAACTACTTGCACCAGTGACCCATTTCCGTCACATCTCCTCCAGTCCCTTTCCCCTGCTGTCACCCCTCACCTAACTAAAATATTTAACCTCTCTCTCTCTTCTGGTATTTTTCCCTCCTCATTTAAGCATGCCATCATACATCCACTACTTAAAAAACCATCCCTCGACCAAAACTGTGCCGCTAACTATAGACCTGTCTCTAATCTTCCCTTCATCTCTAAACTCCTGGAACGCCTGGTCCACTCCCGTCTTATCCGCTATCTCGCAGAAAAATCTGTTCTCGACCCTCTCCAATCCGGTTTCCGCTCTTTACACTCCACCGAAACTGCCCTCACTAAAGTCTCTAATGATCTGCTAACAGCTAAATCAAATCGTCATTACTCCATGCTAATTCTCTTTGATCTCTCTGCAGCATTCGACACTGTGGATCATCAGCTCCTCCTCACTATGCTCCATTCCATTGGCCTCAAGGACACCGTTCTCTCCTGGTTCTCCTCCTATCTCTCCGACCGCTCCTTTACTGTTTCTTTTGCCGGTTCCTCCTCCTCTCACCTTCCCCTTACTGTTGGGGTTCCTCAAGGATCGGTTCTAGGCCCCCTCCTCTTCTCCTTGTACACTGCCCCTATTGGTCAAACAATCAGTAGATTTGGTTTCCAGTACCATCTCTATGCTGATGACACCCAATTATACGCTTCTTCTCCTGACATCACGCCAGCCTTTCTAGAAAACACTGGCGATTGTCTAAACGCTGTGTCTAATATCATGTCCTCACTATATCTGAAACTGAACCTGTCAAAGACTGAACTCCTGGTGTTTCCTCCCGCTACTAATGTACCTATACCCGACATTGCTATTTCTGTGTGTGGTTCCACTATTACTCCCCAGCAACATGCCCGCTGTCTTGGGGTCATACTTCATTCCGAGCTTTCCTTTGCCCCCCACATTCGATCACTGGCTCGCTCTTGTCATCTGCACCTCAAAAACATTTCTAGAATTTGACCTTTTCTTACTTTTGACTCTGCAAAAACTCTTACTGTTTCTCTTATTCATTCTCGTCTCGACTACTGTAACTCTCTTCTAATCGGTCTCCCTCTTACCAAACTCTACCCCCTCCAATCTGTCTTGAATGCTGCAGCCAGGATCATATTCCTCACCAATCGTTACACCGATGCCTCTACCTTGTGCCAGTCATTACACTGGCTACCCATCCACTCCAGAATTCAGTATAAACTTATTACCCTCACCCACAAAGCCCTCCATGGCTCAGCACCACCCTACATCTCCTCCCTTGTTTCAGTATACCACCCTACCCGCGCCCTCCGTTCTGCTGATGACCTGAGGTTAGTATCCTCAATAGTCAGAACCTCCCACTCCCGTCTCCAAGACTTTACACGTGCCGCGCCAATTCTTTGGAATGCACTTCCCAGGTCAATACGATTAGTCCCCAATCCCCACAATTTTAAGTGTGTCCTGAAAACGCATTTATTCAGACTGGCCTATCGCCTCAACACATTAACCTAACCTATCCCTGTGTGGCAGAGCCAAAAGTTTTACCATAACCAGGTTCCCAGCATCATGTTCCCACATGCTTTATGCATCCATTAGCCCTCTGTGTCTGTACTGTTACACACTTAACATTATGGCTGGTCCATACAATCAGAGCAACTGTTACCACCCACCTTTCGTGTCTACCTCTTTCCTCATAGACTGTAAGCTTGCGAGCAGGGCCCTCACTCCTCTTGTTATTTGTTATAATCTACTGTATGTGATTATTGTTATGCTGTAATGTCTATTGTCTGTACAAATCCCCTCTGAAATGTAAAGTGCTGCGGAATATGTCGGCGCTATAAAAATAAAATTTATTATTATTATTATTAATGCGGTCTTTCACATGATGGTGGAGGGCTGGGATGGCTTTGCGAGTGAAGAAGTGGCGACTGGGTAGGTCATAGCGTGGTACTGCATAGGCCATGAGTTCGCAGAAAGCTGCGCTTTCCACCAACCGATAGGGCATCATCTCTAACGAGATTAGTTTGGCAATGTGGGCGTTCAAACCCAGTGTACGCGGATGAGAGACTGAGTACTTTCTTGACCTACTCATAGTGTCTGGGAGGGTGAGCTGGACTTGAGAGCTCCATATGGTGGAAGTAGCGGTGGACAGGGCGGACTGAGAGAGGGTTGATGATGGTGATGGAGTTGGTGTTCTTTCTGATGGCCTAGATTCAGTCTTTCGTTGATATAACAGTGGGATTCCCTGACTGCTGTGGCCTTGCAACGACACCTCAACATTTGCTGCTGTGCTAACCGATGGGCTTACAGTGGGGGAAGCAATGTAGCGTTGCTGACTACCTTCTTTGTGATCAGTTGCACATGTGGTACTTGAGGTTTGGTGTTGTGTCCATGCTTGCAAGTGCATGCTGGTTAAATGTCTAAGCATGCAACTGGTATTCAAATTTTTCAGATTTTTCCCTCGGCTAAAGGTCTTTGCGCACTTCTTACAGATAACCTTGGCCTGATCATGAGGATTTTGTTCAAAAAAGTGCCACACTGCACTCTTCCTACTTTGGCAGACATTTTTCGGCCTAGCACGCTGTGATATTTTGACCCTCTGGACAAGCTGTCCAGCAACTCTTTTGATTTTTGGAACCTGTCTTTGGAGTGCTCTGGGCCTGCCAGATAACAGCTATTGCGATGTTGATGTCTGCTGTGGATGCTCCTCCTCCTCATCTGAGCTATTGGAAGCAGCACCCTCTTCCCCCAATGGATGCCAATCTGGGTCAACAACTGGGTCATCCATCACCTCCTCTTCAATGTCTTGTGCACCTTCCTCACTGTGTATGGTGGTATAGTGTGCGGGAAGGGGCACCTGAGTCTCATCAGGGTCAGAATCTGGCTCTGTACACTTCGAGGACAATGTAGTGCTCTGAGTGAATGTACCAGCAGAATCATCTATCAGTGGCTGTGCATCTGTGCACTCCATGTCAGATTCATCTTGGCCTGGGTAATTCACCATTTCACTTGATAATCCAGGCATGGTATGTGAAAACTGCTCCATGGAGTAATCAGTAGTATGGCCTGCGTCATCCTTCAATCTTGGTTGGGGTGAAGGACACAAGGAAAGGTGTGGTTCATGAACATGAGCCTCCAATGACGACTCAGTGCTTTTATTTTTTACAACTTCAGAAGAGGAGGCGATAGAGCTGGAGGCTGAGTCAGCAAAGTAAGACAAAACTTTTTCCTGAAGCTCTGGCTTTAAAAGCGGTTTGCCAACTCCTAGAAAACTAAGCGTTCGAGGCCTTATGTAGCCAGACGATGACGCAGGGTCAGCACCTCCTGCATTCGGTCCTATTTTGCTCTTGCCACTACCATCAGATCCACCACCAACACCATCATTACCAGCTGCCAACCCCCGCCCAATTCCACGGCCTCTTCCACCAGCCTTCCTCATTTTTGGTAGAAATGTAGACAAAATCCAACAAACTATATAGTAATGTAAAACAAGGTACAAGGTGTCTATAGGACAGGGGAGATTTTGAATTTCTGCACACACTTGTGGACACTGGACACTTTTGGATTGTGTGAGGCCCACTGAATATCACAGCGCTATGTCACAGGCTCGATGTCGCAGGTGTGAAAAATGTCACTAGAGGATAACGGAGATTTTGAATTTCTGCACACACTTGTGGACACTGGACACTTTTGGATTGTGTGAGGCCCACTGAATATCACAGCGCTATGTCAGAGGCTCGATGTTGCAGGTGTGTAAAATGTCACTAGAGGATAACGGAGATTTTGAATTTCTGCACACACTTGTGGACACTGGACACTTTTGGATTGTGTGAGGCCCACTGAATATCACAGCGCTATGTCACAGGCTCGATGTCGCAGGTGTGAAAAATGTCACTAGAGGATAATGGAGATTTTGAATTTCTGCACACACTTGTGGACACTGGACACTCTTGGATTGTGTGAGGCCAACTGAATATCACAGCGCTATGTCACAGGCTCGATATCGCAGGTGTGAAAAATGTCACTAGAGGATAACGGAGATTTTGAATTTCTGCACACACTTGTGGACACTGGACACTTTTGGATTGTGTGAGGCCCACTGAATATCACAGCGCTATGTCACAGGCTCGATGTCGCAGGTGTGAAAAATGTCACTAAAGGATAACGGAGATTTTGAATTTCTGCACACACTTGTGGACACTGGACACTTTTGGATTGTGTGAGGCCCAGTGAATATCACAGCGCTATGTCAAAGGCAGAAATTGACTAGTGTATGACAAACTACAAGGTGTATATAGAATTGGGCAGAATAGGAATCTCCCTAGAGTGTAGGTCTGTAAGAACGGAACAAGTCCTTGACTTATCCTTACAGAGCGACACACAGATAGCTTCACTGTGGCCGTGATAACAGCCGTTACACGGTACTGAGAGAGGAGCGTGCACGTACACGGCTGTCCGGTGTACGTAAAATTGTCAAGCTCCGTGTTTTTTAAGTATACGGACTGACACACGCTGTCTCTCTATAGTTTTGAATGTGATCAAACAGCAAATATATTTAACTGTTTGAAATCTAGACAAAACTAGAAGGTGCAGGTCTGTAAGAACTGAACATGTCCTCGACTTATTCTTACAGAGTGACACACAGATAGCTTCACTGTGGCTGTGATAACAGCCGTTACACGGTACTGTGTGAGGAGTGTGCACCGCTGTATAGTGTGAAAAAATGCACGCTCAGTACTAGTGTTGAGCATTCCGATACCGCAAGTATCGGGTATCGGCCGATACTTGCTGTATCGGAATTCCGATACCGACTTCCGATATTTTTTCAATATCGGAAGTCGGCATCGGAATCGGAAGTTCAAAGTTGATTGACAGCCTGACGTCATCATGATGCGCGGTGTGTGCGCATCATGATGCGCCGTCATTTCGGGCCTTCCGGGGGTCTCTGCCGGCCTGCCGGGGGGCTGTGCCGGCCTGCCGGGGGGCTGTGTGGACTGCCCGGGGTCTGTACCGGCCTGCCGGGGGGGCTGTGCCGGCCTGCCGGTGGTCTGTGCACCCTGTGGGGGTCTGTACCGGCCCGCCGGGGGGCTGTGCCGGCCTGCCGGTGGTCTGTGCACCCTGTGGGGGTCTGTACCGGCCTGCCGGGGGGCTGTGCCGGCCTGCCGGTGGTCTGTGCACCCTGTGGGGGTCTGTGCCGGCCTGCCGGGGGGCTGTGCCGGCCTGCCGGGGGGCTGTGCTGATGTCCGGGGGTCTGTGCAAGCATCGTCCGATGGGACTACAAGTCCCATCTGGCGATGCCTGCTACCATGACAGTGATTGACACATTAGCCAATGATGGGACAGTAGTAGTCCCATCATCCGGCTAATGTGTTAAATGTTAAAAAAAAAAAAATACTACATACATACTACATGCATGCTACATACATACTACATGCTACATACATACTACATACATACTACATACATACTACATACATACCACATATATACTACATACATACTACATACATACTACATACATAACACATATATACTACATACACACTACATACATACTACATACATACTACATACATACTACATGCATGCTACATACATACTACATGCTACATACATACTACATATATACTACATACATACTACATACATACTACATGCATGCTACATACATACTACATGCTACATACATACTACATATATACTACATGCATGCTACATACATACTACATGCTACATACATACTACATATATACTACATACATACTACATACATACTACATGCATGCTACATACATACTACATGCTACATACATACTACATATATACTACATGCATGCTACATACATACTACATGCTACATACATACTACATATATACTACATACATACTACATATATGCTACATACATACTACATATATACTACATGCATGCTACATACATACTGCATGCTACATACATACTACATGCTACATACATACTACATATATGCTACATACATACTACATATATACTACATACATACTACATACATACTACATACATACTACATGCATGCTACATACATACTACATGCTACATACATACTACATATATACTACATGCATGCTACATACATACTACATGCTACATATATACTACATACATACTACATACATACTACATGCATGCTACATACATACTACATGCTACATACATACTACATATATACTACATGCATGCTACATACATACTACATGCTACATACATACTACATATATGCTACATACATACTACATATATACTACATACATACTACATATATGCTACATGCATGCTACATACATACTGCATGCTACATACATACTACATGCTACATACATACTACATATATGCTACATACATACTACATATATACTACATGCATGCTACATACATACTGCATGCTACATACATACTACATGCTACATACATACCACATATATACTACATACATACTACATGCATGCTACATGCTACATACATACCACATACATACTACATACATACTACATACATACTACATGCTACATACATACTAGATATATACTACATGCATGCTACATACATACTACATGCTACATACATACTACATATATACTACATGCATGCTACATACATACTGCATGCTACATGCATGCTACATACATGCTACATACATACCACATATATACTACATACATACTACATACAATACATTCATACAATACATACATAGACATACAGTACATATAACATAGAGTAACATACTTACCAATACTTGTCACATTGTTCCCCGAAGCCATTGTCTTTTACGGAATAAATATTAACATAACAAACCACAAAAATACTCACCCACGATCCGAATTTCCCACACAGCAATGGCATAAAGTGAGACTAGGGACTTTTTTTTTTTTTAAGTGGCGGAGGAATACAGTGCGGAAGGATACCTACCTTCCGTCATTGGATTCCTGCAGCCCGTAGAGAACGGCAGCAACAGCTGATGCTGCAGTTCTCTACCCAAGATCGTCGTGGGACACACTCGTGGACTGCTTCGGATCGTGGGTGAGTATTTTTGTGGTTTGTTATGTTAATATTTATTCCGTAAAAGACAATGGCTTCGGGGAACAATGTGACAAGTATTGGTAAGTATGTTACTCTATGTTATATGTACTGTATATCTATGTATGTATTGTATGAATGTATTGTATGTAGTATGTATGTAGTATATATGTGGTATGTATGTAGCATGTGGTATGTATGTAGCATGTAGTATGTATGTAGCATGCATGTAGCATGTATGTAGTATGTATGTAGTATGTATGTAGCATGTAGTATGTATGTAGTATGTATGTATGTAGCATGCATGTAGTATATATGTAGTATGTATGTAGCATGTAGTATGTATGTAGCATGCATGTAGTATATATGTAGTATGTATGTAGCATGTAGTATGTATGTAGTATGTATGTGGTATGTATGTAGCATGTAGCATGCATGTAGTATGTATGTAGTATATATGTGGTATGTATGTAGCATGTAGTATGTATGTAGCATGCAGTATGTATGTAGCATGCATGTAGTATATATGTAGTATGTATGTTGCATGTAGTATATATGTAGTATGTATGTAGCATGTAGTATATATGTAGTATGCATGTTGCATGCATGTAGTATATATGTAGTATGCATGTTGCATGCATGTAGTATATATGTAGTATGTATGTTGCATGTAGTATATATGTAGTATGTATGTTGCATGTAGTATATATGTAGTATGCATGTTGCATGCATGTAGTATATATGTAGTATGTATGTTGCATGTAGTATATATGTAGTATGTATGTTGCATGTAGTATATATGTAGTATGAATGTAGCATGTATGTAGTATGTAGTATGAATGTAGCATGTATGTAGTATGCATGTTGTATGTATGTAGCATGTAATTTTTTTTTTTTTTTTTTACATTCAACACATTAGCCGGATGATGGGACTACTACTGTCCCATCATTGGCTAATGTGTCAATCACTGTCATGGTAGCAGGCATCGCCCGATGGGACTTGTAGTCCCATCGGACGATGCCTGCACAGACCCCCGAAGCCTGCACAGCCCCCCGGCAGGCCGGCACAGCCCCCCGGAGCCTGCACAGCCCCCCGGCAGGCCGGCACAGCCCACCGGAGCCTGCACAGCCCCCCTGGCAGGCCGGCACAGCCCCCTGGCAGGCCGGCACAGCCCACCGGAGCCTGCACAGCCCCCCTGGCAGGCCGGCACAGCCCCCCGGCAGGCCGGCACAGACCACCGGAGCCTGCACAGACCCCCTGGCAGGCCGGCACAGCCCACCGAAAGGCCCGTACAGACCCCAGAGAGGCTGTACAAGGGAAAAACAGGATTTTTCTTATTCCGATACCGGAAGTCCCATAGACTTGAATGGGACTTCCGGTATCGGAATCGGCGATACCGATACTTTTTTTTAAGATCGGCCGATCCATTCCGATCCGATACTTTGAAGTATCGGACGGTATCGCTCAACTCTACTCAGTACCTCACCAGGACAAAAAAAAAAATTGGGATTGCTTTTAAAAAAGCAGTTTGCAGAGCAGTGGGTAAACAGCAATGCAGCCGTCAGGAAGCCTTAGAAGGCAGCCTAACAACCAACACCGCTGATCCAGCAAAATATAGCCTCCACTTGCACTGCACACACAGTGACTGGTGTGTTGTACAGGCAAAATCGCTAGCAGCAGAAGCAGTTTTTGGTGTCTTCTTCCCTGCCTAACGCTCTCCCTACAAAATCAGCAGCAGCAGCAGCTCTCCCTATTCTGAGATCAGCATGAGTAACATGGCGGTCGGCGTGCACGCACTTTTATACCCCCTGTGACGCCCACCAAAGCAAGCTAATCACTTGCATGCCCTTCTGAAAGATGGTGGTGACCCCTGCCTATGTCATCACGTTGCCTACAGTGTCCGTGGATCCTGATTGGCTGAAAAAGAGCGCAAAACAAACTTTTGAAACGCAACTTTGGCGCTTAAGTCGCCGACCTCGTGGCCGACCTCATCCTAGGGGTGGGTTTCGTTTCATGAAACCCGACTTTGCCAAAAGTCGGCGACTTTTGAAATTTTTCGACCCGTTTCGCTCAACTCTATACAGCACTATTTAGCCAGAAAATAAAAAAAAATTAATACAGTCTGTTATCTCAGGCTGAGGCCTGGTGTATCTGTGTTTGAAAAATCTGTGCTTCGCATGCATACGTTGGATAGTTCTGTCTGTTAGTCTTGTTCTACTCATTATTTTTGATTTTCAAAAGTGAACACAAAACCTCCAAAAAAAATTAAATTAAATCTCAGATACTGGACTCAGGATGGATCCTGAGAAAGTCTCTTCCATTCTTAAAAGGCCGCATCCCGTTGGAGTCAAAGCTATATAGAGATTCCTTGGCTTTGCTAACTATTATCGACAATTCATTCATCATTTCTCCACTTTGACCTCTCCCATCTCTGCTATGACCTGAAAAGGAGCCTATCTGAAGAACTGGTCCTCCAAGGCTGAGGAAGCCTTCCACTCTCTTAAACGGTCCTTCTCCACCGCTCCTGTTCTGCATCTTCCGGATTTGAACAAACAGTTCTTCATAGAGGTGGATGCATCCTCGTTAGGGGCTGGAGCTGTGCTCACTCAGAAATCTTCCTCGAGTTGCCACGTGTCCTGGGGTTTCTCTGCTAAGGTCTTCTTCCCTCCAGAGCATAACTAATCCATTGGTGACTGGGAGTTACTTGCCATTAATATGGCTTTGGAGGAGTGGTGATACCTGTGTCACGCCCCCCACTGGCGCCGTTACTTACCTGCGCGATCCCGGGTGCACCTCTCGCTGCGTCCCCGCTCCTGACATCCGGCTCCCTCGATGTCGGTCCTGCGCGCCTGCGCCCGACGTTCCACCCGGCGCTCAGACTGATGGGACCTGTGACGTGGTGGCGGCGCCCACCGTCTATTTCTTCCCGGCGTCTTCCCAAGTAAGACGCCTGTTTATCCTATGCGGTGATGCTGTCCGTTCGGCTAGCGCTCACTCATCCTTCAGGCCCTGTATCGCTACTTTGATTTCTCTGCCGGTGCTACCGCTGGTACAGCCTCTGTGTCCTCCTCCTGTCTATACTCGGTGTCCCTGTCTTTCCGGCTCTTGTGTCTCCCTCCGTGCTACCATCTCTGCCTCCAGCCTTCGCCAGTCCCGTGTGCTCCCAGTCCCTTAGCCTCTCTCGCTCCGTGGTCTCTGTTACCTCCCCCTGCTGTTACATCTCGTACTCTCTACCTCTGCTTTCCTGGTGCCTACCCAGTCGTCTCTTTGGCTCCGGCTGTCACGGTTACATCCCTTGTGGGCCTGCCCCTAACACTCCCTGTATAGGGGGTGGCTGGCTCCACCTGGTCAGCTCGCCCGCAGGTGCTCTGGAGCCGTGACCTAGAGGGTCCACTTCCGGGTTGTACTAGTGTTCTCCCCTCACCATAGCACAACCGTAACAACCTGCTGGAGGGTGAAGTTTATCCTGTGGTCATCTAAACGGACCATAAAAACTTGGCGTACCTCCAGTCCGCCCAGAGACTTAATCCACGCCAAGCCAGGTGGTCTTTGCTTTTTGCCCGCTTTAACTTTTATTACATTTTGTTAGGACGGCGGAACGCACCAAATATAAAATAACAGGAGGTGCGTTCGCTGCCCGGAGTCCACCATGCGGTAGGTGACAAGACCGCTGCTGAACAATGGCAGATGCACCTAATCGCACAGCTGCTGAACGCAAATACCAGAGCCTGTTTAGCTCACAGAGCCCGGCCAAAAAGCGCACAGAAAGCGGCCACAGAACTCTACCCCAAGGACACGGGGTTAGAGTTCCTCTAGGCCCTCTGAGCGCACGGCGTCGTGCCACGAATGCCGCTATAGATGCTGACTGCGGAGTGTGAAGCATGTGCACTGTGGTATGCCGAGTCACTGATGGGGACTAATGCCTGACTCCGACTCTGCCCTACCTACACCTAAGTCTGGGAGCTAGCAGGCTAGGCTGCACAACACATGCGTACCAAGGGTAGGGGTTTCATAATTAGTCAGTCACCAGAGACATTCATACGTGCATAGATCACTCTCTCCACATGGTCTGTAAATACAGTCTATCCTAGCGGATGGCCGAGCGGCCATGCGAACCTTTTATAGCCGCGAGCGTCCGGGTCCTTCCTGGCTTCTCGGATGGGCCAATCCGAACAGGGGCAGGACCTGAGCATGTGACCTTCGATCTCCAATGGGAGATCACTCCACGGGCATGCTCTGTGGCCTGACATGGGGACTTAGTCCCTGGAAAATCTCTCTGCTAAGCAGCATGTATTGCCATAGCTGTGCCAGAGGTGGCAGCAGCAAGCAAACCAACGGAGCTGGTCTGGGCAGAGTGCCTGGACTGACGAGTTTGCTGAGTAACCTCTTCTGCAGCTGGAGAGGAATGGGAGACCGCTGGAAGTAAGGCTCGGGATTCTCGCTGTGCAGCGACAAAAATCCGACGCCTAACACAGCCATTGTCTACCACCCAGAAAGGAGCACATGACAGAAATGAATCCCCCCACTCCTGTGGATCTATGGTATGCAAGTTAGGGCAAATCCACTAGCGTTTTGGTACTGACCACAGGCCTTTCTTAAAGGGATCTCCGGTATGAAAGGCAGAGCAAATCCATCCAGTGCTTTGGTTCTGACCCCATGCCTCTCTTAGGGTGGTTTCACATTTGCGTTTAAGGCCGCAGCGTCGGCCTGCGCATGGCCACCGCTAAGCCCCGCCCACTGCTGTGACGCTGCATGCGTCCTGCATCCCCTATCTTTAGCATTGGGGACGCAGGCCTTGCGCAGGTGTGCATTTGGCGGCGCATGCGTCCTTTTGACGCTGCGCCGACCAGCACCAAACGCAACAGGTTGCAATTTGGTGCGCTCGGCGCAGCGTCAAAAGGACGCATGGGCCGCCAAACGCATACCTGCGCATGGCCTGCGTCCCCACTGCTACAGATAGGGGACGTAGGACGCATGCAGCGTCATGCGCCCGTAGGCGGAGCTACTGGCGGAGGCACGGTGGGGCTTAGCGGCGGCCATGCGCAGGCTGATGCTGCGGCGTTAAACGCAAATGTTAAACCACCCTTATAGGGATCCTCGGTATGGAAGTCAGAGCAATTGCCTTCAAATGCTCTGGTACTGACCCCAGGCTCTCTTAAAGGGATCTCCTGTACGGAAGTTAGGGCAAATCCCTCAGCACTCTGATTCTGATGCCAGGGTTCTATTAAAGGGATCATTGGTATGCAAGTCAGGGCAAATCCATCTAGCGCTTTGGTTCTGATCCCAGGCTTTCTTAAAGGGATCCCCAGTATGAAAGTTAGGGAAAATCCACTCAGCACTCTGGTTCTGACCCAAGGCCCCTCTTAAAGGGATCCCTGGTATGGAAGTGAGGGCAAATCCAATCTGCACTTTAGTACTGACCCCAATCCTCTCTTAAAGGGATCCCCGGTATGCAAGTCAGGGCAATTGCCTTCAAATGCTATGGTGCTGACCCCAGGATCTCTTAAAGGGATCTCCTGTACAGAAGTTAGGGCAAATCCCTCAGCGTTCTGATTCTGACCCCAGGGTTCTATTAATCTATTAAAGGGATCATTGGTATGCAAGTCAGGGCAAATCCACTCAGTGCTCTGGTTCTGATCTCAGGCTTTCTTAAAGGGATCTCTGGTATGGAAGTTAAAGTAAATCCCTCAGCACTCTGATTCTCACCCCAGGGTTCTATTAAAGGGATCATTGGTATGGAAGTCAGGGCAAATCCACTCAGCGCTCTGGTTCTGACGCCACGCCTCTCTTAAAGGGATCCCCGGTATGGAAGTTAGGACCGTTCTACTCAGCGCTCTGGTTCTGACCCCAGGCTGACGGGATGATGTGGGATATTAGGGGGAGTAGTCCGGTGGCTGTGGCTGACAGGATGATGCGGGACATTAGGGGTAGTAGTCCGGTGGCTCTGGCTGACAGGATGATGTGGGATATTAGGGGTAGTAGTCCAGTGGCTCTGATGGGATGATGTGGTATATTAGGGGTAGTAGTCCGGCGGCTGTGACGGGATGATGTGGGATATTAGTGGTAGTTGTCCGGTGGCTCTGGCTGACAGGATGATGTGGGATATTAGGGGTAGTAGTCCAGCGGATGTGACGGGATGATGTGGGACATTAGTAGTAGTTGGGCGGTGGCTCTGGCTGATGGACAATGTGGGATATTAGGGGTAGTAGTCCGGTAGCACTGGCTGACGGGATGATGTGGGATATTATAGTGAATGTGGCTATGCGGAGTGGGCGGGGCTATACACTCAGGTTTATATATATATATATATAGATAGATATAATCATTATAATTTGTTATAACTAACCGTAGTTAGTTACTATGCCCGGGCAGCCCTGGGCTCTTCAGCTAGTAATATATATATATATATATATATATATATATATATATATATATATCCCAATACTACATTAGTTTCCTGGAACTACAGTTATAATCAAGGCCACATCCATTTATATCTTCTGTATTCATCCGTAAACACATGCATGAAACAGAATCCACATAGCCGCCAGTATCCAAGAGTTAAAGGGGTTGTCCAGTCTCTGAAAAAAGTCTGCAGTCACCCTATGTAACCCTGCTGGATCATGACAGTGTGCAGTGCACACACTTTCACAATTTCCCTATTATCCCAGTGCAAGTGGGCTGTCACATGACTACACATATGCGGTCAAAGTGCCGACCCATAAATATATGCACAGATGCACACATTCAATACAGGGAGCAAGTCCTGCCTGAGTATTCCTAGTATTCCTGTGTATAGGCAAACATATAACTCATCAATATGCACACATATACAGTCTATGCTGTTTCTGGGGATATCAGGAAAAGAGTAAGAGGTGTAGATCTTCACAAGGGTCCTTTTACATGCCAATAAATGAGTACTATTGTAGGAAGTCACATAGCCTCTTGTTTATAATAGCTTACATGGGAGAGAGAGGTTTACATAAGTGATTTTACATTGGAAAACACGGAGAAACACTGAAGCCATGGTTGATGTAATCACCCAAATTTACTGTGACTTAAACATGGCCCAATGTCGCTATGTAGCCCCAACCTTACATGGAACCTGACATCAGAAAATTGCCTATTAAGCTAATCCCAGGCTCCTGTAGGCAAACATGTATGTAGATAAACTATATGTATAGATTTTTTGATATCCAGTGTGTCCGTAAAGTCATGGTGCACTTTTGACCAGTCACTGGAAAGCAACAAAAAACGATTGAAATGTGAAATCTGCTCCAAAAAAAAGAAAAAATCTCCCAGTTTTATACCTATTCAGTGCAGTTTGATGTGGGCTCCGTTTGCTGCCCTACACATGGATTGCCTGCTAGGGCAGTAAGGATTCTCGGTACCGGGCCGCTTCTTAAAAAGGGATGTGTTACGGCAGCTGTGACCCAGTCCGTGGCCCTGGGCGTCCAATAAAAGGGGTATTTACAATGGATAATAAAGTTTATAACGTTTATGATAAGGTGTTCGTGACGCCACCTGTGCTTTCTGGTCAGAGGTGACCAGCGCTGCAGAGCAGATACTCTGGGACTGATGGTGATGCAGCAGAGTTGGTACAGCTCTCCACAGGCAGAGCTTTGTCCCAGGGCAGATGTAATATGTAGATGTTAGACGTAATGATGATACATGTAGCAGAGTTGGGTGGGTGACACAGGAATAATCAGAGGACACAGTTGGGTGCAGTTCCAAAGGTTTACTCACTGTTCTTATGGGCCCAAGTGCCCACTTGGCACTGCATCCTCCAGGTGAGGGGTCCAGCAAACTCCCAGGTAGATCAGGATTCACCTTCCCAGGACTCCCTTCAGTATATGTCTTTTCTGGCTGTCTCACTGAGTTGGCTGTCCGCCTCTCTCCTGCCTAACCCCTCACAATCAGTGTCCCAGGCTAGCAGCCATGGACCTTGTTGGGTTACGTCCTCTCTGCGTTCCCTTGCTCCCTTATGGCTGCCATTCCAAAGAAGATAACTGTGGCTCGTGGCTGAGGTACCTACAGGTGCCTCTGCCTTTGGCTTTCTAGTTGAGTTTGATGATTTCTCCACTAGGCTAGGGGGCTAGTACCCTCTTGCAACCTGGTCTCTCCAATACTGGAACAGGCCCCATGGGTGGCTCTCGCACGTCCCATACCCCTAAGACCCCTTCTGCTCTCCGGGAGCATCCTTCTGTCATTTTCCTTCCTTCTGGAGCTCCTCCTGACAGGGAGCTGCTTCACACACGTCTTTCCACTTTCACTGTCCCCTCACGTTCTGACTGAACTGAACTATCCTCTCCCGCTCTCTTCCTACTAGCTTCACCCACCTCCCAACACCCTTTACTACACAGCCAGGGATGAGATCATCCACCCGCAGGGTACATCCTGGTTGCCCTGTTTCTGTAGTGTGTGTTAGGTGCAGGTGTTAGAGTCCTGGGTGGTGTTCCCTCCTTACCTGAGAATAGGGTGAGGTGCAGTACCTCTGTGGCGACTGGACCCTCAGGGGCACCACACTTATCCAAACGATAGTGAAGTTCTTGCCACACACGGGTAAAGACGTGTGGTGTAACAGAGTGAATAACGTCTGTAATTCTCTGTTTTAAGTGATTAATCTCATTGATAAGTTAAATGTACACATGTTGCTTTACATAACCCCAAAAGTAAAAGTTTAAAAGCGTCAGATCTGGGGATCGTGGTATACTTGTAAACTTTCCTGTGACTGGTCAAAAGTGCACCATGACTTTGCGGACACCCTGTAGATAGAAAGTAAAAACTTACCTCTGTGAGTGAAAAAACACAGAGTCATGATATAAAAATATCTATTCCCTTTGATTCATGCCTCCAAGCTCACTGTGCACAACAGAGGCATCCTGAGCCCAGTTCAAGCACGTGGACACGCTGTAATTCAAGGGCATCAGCGCTGGCGTCACCTGACTAAACATATAGTTTAGCTACAAACATCATTTAATTATCATGTAATTCTGCAAGAGCCTAGGATTAGCTTGAGTCAATTTTCTGCTGTCAGGATCCCTTTAAAGAGAAGCTTTCACTAGTTTGAGCATGTTACACTGGCCACATTATGGATTATTAACTGCAGATCTGAATATTAACATGTTTTTTTTCCATTATGGAGATATTAAAGGGAATCTGTCATCAGTTGTGTCTTGTGTCAACTAAAACTATGACCTTATTTAACGCCTGTGTTGCATTCCATAAATGATTATATGACCTCCCTGACTGCCCGTGTATAACCGCCAAAAACCTTTTAAAGCTCTCCTGCACTGTAATAATAATAATAATCTTTATTTTTATATAACGCTAACATATTCTGCGGCACTTTACAGTTTGCACACATTTACATGCAGTGGCGTAATTTCAAACTCATTAGCTGCAGTGCAAAATTTTACAACACGACCCCCAACTATCAATGGTCTTTTATTGTATTGATTTTCTCATATCAGCCAACGGGACTTTTTGGGCCCTCCCTTCTTGGGTGTGACTGCAATACTTGCACATACTATAGTTACGCACCTGGTTACATGTCTCACACAGGAGAAATCCAGTTCTAAGTCTTTCAGGAGATGCGTTCTACATCCCTCTAGAGACAAATATTTGAGAATGGTCACTTGGACTTATCATATATTATAACCTAAAGCCTCCGTTACACACTGCGATATCGCTAGCAATATCGCTGTAAAGTCACCGATTTTGTGACGTTGCAGCGATATTGCTAGCGATATCGCTGCATGTGATACTTACCTCCGACCGGCTCCCCCGCTGGTTCTTGCTGATCGCGCGAGAAGCTCCTGGACCATTCCTCGTCGGTCACTTCCAGCGGCGCTTCCTGTGGCGCCGACGAGCGACGCGTGGAGCCGGGCGGGAGGACGCAGGATCGCCGCGTCTGACAGGTAAGTAGCGACCCCCGTCCCCAGCGATGTCGCTGGTGAGATCTGCCTGTGTGGCAGCTCACTAGCGACCACCTAGCGATGCACCAGCAATCCTGACCGCGTCATATCGCTGGTCGGGATCGCTGGTGCATCGCTAGGTGTAACGGTACCCTATGCTTTATAATCTAAGCTTTATCTAATCTAATATCTCTGAAACACATTGGAGAAATTAAAAAAATAAAAAATGTGTTACTCCACTTTGCACCCACTATCCCATTATAGAACTAGTTTAACATGCTAAATCTGGTGAACAGTCCTCCTGAAAGGCTGGCCACGGAACATGTGACTTGTCCAAGGCGCTGGTCCTGAACAAATTTCCATGTGTGACTTCACTCAATTGACAGGTCACTCCTTAAGTATTTTGTATACGGAGAGGCTATTCACATATGAGCAGTAACAAACAGCTCCCTTCACCATCCTGATGACTGGAAGTGAGCAGCTGCAGGTAGAATATAATTTAATTTTCTCCCTGCAGCAGTAAGCCAGTTAGACATGATTTCAATGTCGCTTACTTGTAGATTACCACTTTATCTGAAGGTAAAGAGCATGTCTGAAGGTGACAGGTTCCCTTTATATTTATGCATATTTAAAATGTATTTTTATTCCCGGAAAATATCCAATTCAAGTCTAACCATTTGTTTTCCTGATGGGATTTGCATAACTATAATTAAGAGGGTTTGGGGAAAATAACTATATAGTCCCTCAGTGAACAGGTGCAGTGGCAAGCTGAGACCGTCCTAGGTCCCTGTTCTGGGTATAAATATCACTACTATGCAGATTATGGAACGACCTCCTTGAGTGTCAACTTTTATGAGTAGAATAGGTCCTTCTCATTTATATGAAAAAAAATGATGGTTAAGTACATCAGCTTGCTGTAATAAAAAAGGAAAAAAAAATCCCAAAATAATTTTGTAAGTAGATTATTCGATCTGGTAGAACAGTTGCAGTTATCAAACATGCTGAACAATCATTTATTTTCTGTGCCTATGAAAAACATTTAGTTGCATTTTTTATAAATGCAAATCATTAGTGACTTAATTTTTGGAATCCATTTTGTCAAAAGGTTAATTTCTGTTATATAAGAAGACCTTAACTCGTGTGAATAGTTTTATACAAGTCATGTGGAATCTTTTATTTACAGTGAGCTAAAAAACAAGTACAAGATCACAGCGATACCAAAACTTGTCATTGTCAAACAAAATGGAGAGGTAATTACCGACAAAGGGAGAAAGCAGATTCGAGACAGAGGACTTGCCTGCATTCGGACATGGCTTGAAGTAGGCGACATCTTTCAAAACTTCACTGGCAAATAAGTCAAATAGATACTTTATTTATTTAAAAAAAATGGATTATAAATTAATTCAGGTATGTTCTTGAGCCTTTTTTAACCAAATACTATTTGATATGTTTTCTATGTATTAGTTGGCAATAGATTTGGCTTTACAGAATTGTATATACTGTAAAATGTCCCTTGTTGGATCTCAGGACACTTAATTTTCAAATAATAAAACTTGAAAAATTTATAATCTTTGTATTACGTGTAACCATTAATTTATGTTATAAAATAAAGATTGATATTTTATATGAATTTGTTTTTTTAGCAAATGTGTTATGCAGAAAAGTCATATAGATACTATATAGAATACTTGTGTGTGAGAATTCCAAAATAAGAGTACACGATCGTCTGCTGGTGACAATTAATATGATTTTTTTGTATGTTGTTAAGATTGTTAATGATTATGTTTGGATATTCTGTTTTTGCTAATGAATAACAATAATAATCTTCATCACTATCACCGATGGGGCTCACAATCTAAATTCCCTATCAGTATGTCTTTGGAATGTGGGCGGAAACCGGAGAACCTGGAGGAAACCCACGCAAACACGGGGAGAACATACAAACTCCTTGCAGATATTGTCCTTGGTGGGATTCAAACCCAGGACTCCTGCACTGCGGTGCTATCCACTGAGCCACCGCGCTGCCCGAATCTGAGAGCAGCATAATGTAGGGTTAGAGAGATTTTTTCCAGTGATGTGTCACTTACTGAGCTGCTTGTTGTAGTTTAAATAAAATCATTGTTTTATCATCAAGATATTATCACTAAAGGACTAGTTGTATTATGCAATGTAATCCTTCTGCTCTGTGTAACACTATCCCCACCAGTGATTTGCAGCTTTCTGCAAAAAAAGCCAAAAAGCTGCTAATCAATGATGTGGGCGAGGTTATACAGAACTCAGCATTCAGAGAACTTCTAGATCTGCAGCAGAGAAAAAAATTGATTTTATCAAAACTGCAGTAAGCAGACCAGTAATTGACACTTCCCTGGAATCAGCGGCTCTGTCCCTACATAGTGCTGCTCTCGGATTACATGGCAAAAACCTGGTGACAGATTCCCTCTAACGTTGAAATGGATCCATTGCATAACTGATGCAAATGGAAGCAGAAGGCCCTCATTGAGTATTATGGTGTCCGTCTGGATTCTGTTATGTGTCAGTTTTTAGAACATATGAAAATGTTCTGTATGTCAGGATTTTTCTTTTGTTCTTAAAAAAAACCATAGCAAAATCTATGCTTCCATTTGCATCAGTTATGCAATAGGTCAGTTTGTAACATTAAAGGGGTTCTACAAGAATTTAATAGACTCCTTTGTGCAATTCAAAGAGCAGCCTGTTACGCATCAGGACAGGTTGCAATCTGAAGACACATAGCTCCCATGACCTGTATCTCAACTGACAGAGAAGCTGTAACATAAGCAAACATATTGGATAGATATTGGAGAAGGTCTGTGATAGGAGAAGAAATAAATCTTCTCATTGGCTGACTGAGCACAAAGGATTTTTTTCTTCAGCCTCACGTAGCTGAGGAGATTTATTACAATCCTGGAGAACTCTTTTAATTCCAATTGTTTGTTCCTCAAAACAGAACAACCAAAATGAATGTTTAAACCTAAGTTTGAACATAGCTTTAAACAGAGATCTCATTTATACATTTGTCTCTTATTGACGTAATTATCTGCAGAGCTGCTATTGGACAACTATGTTAGAAGTTTTTTGAAGAGAGGAACATAGACATTATAATTGAAGTGCTAACACTGCAAAAAATCTTGCTACTCACTTTAGCTATCATTACACGAACAGGACACTTCAAGCCCAATTCATCAATTTTTTGTGTTCTTTTTGTTTTATAATATTTTCTGACTTTTTTTCTGACTGTTTTGTTAATTTTTAATGCAAAAAGTCACGTGTTCAGCTAAAATATTGCAAAAATTCCACCACATTTTCAGGGAGATGACAGGAGTACATTTGCACCAAATTTTGCGACTTTTCAAAAAGTTGCACATGACGTACAAGGAAAAAAAAACATCTGGAAACTAAACTCATAACAAAAACACAGACTAACATAAAAAAGTGATTCTAAAAAGGGACAAATTGAAAATTATATATTACAAATAAATAAAATGTACAAAAATGCAATACTGAATCTGGTCATTTGTTTTAACCTCTGAGATTTTGCATAAAAAGCAAAGAGCTTTCTATTTCAATGCTATGCAACACATCTACATTTGAACGGATTTTTTTGTTTGTCTTTTGTTTTTTCCCTTTTAGTTAAACCTTATTTATTTTTAAATGTCCTAAAAGCATGTGCAAGAACAATGTTGGAACAAGACTGCTCTAAGATGAGGTCTACTGTACTAATGCTTCACATGTCACCTTCCCTCACTTTCCATCAAGAAGTGCAGCACACTTACTTACATATATTAATTGCCATAGTAAAATGACCACTTTCAACATGCACATCAATTTTCCTTTCATAACACTGCTTGTATAAAAAAAGATATATATAGAGAGCGAGAATCCAAAAATACAGCAGCACACTAGTGACTAGAGATGAGTTAACCTGAACAGTAAAGTTCGGGGTCCGTACCGAACATCTACTGTTGGGGCATGGATCCCGAACACAGACTTCACCAGGAAGTCCATGTTACTGTTTGGGTTCAGAACCCCAAACACTGAGTATTTCTCGTGCTGTCATGTGCATGACAGCGCGGCAAACACTGCCTCTGATCAATGGTAATATCATTTCAGAAAATCCACAGCTGGGATCAAAGGCAAGAAGTTTACCTCTGGTTAGTGGTGTCGGCTGATGGGACTTCTATGCGCATCAGCCGACGTCTGTTGCCGCTGGTGGGAGTATTTATCAGCTGGTGTCTGCACTCTAAATAAATAAATAAATTTAAAAAAACAGCGTGGGCTTCCCTGTATATTTGATAGCCAGCCAGGCAAAACTAACAGGTGCGGGCTGCAACCCTCAGCTATCAGCATTAAGGGTACCGTTACACTTAGCGATGCACCAGTGATCCCGACCACGATATGACCCGGTCAGGATCGCTGGTGCATCGCTAAATGATCGCTAGTGAGCTGCCACACAGGCAGATCTCACCAGTGACATAGCAGCGGTCGGGGGTCGCTACTTACCTGTCAGACGAGGCGATGAAGATGTCCTCCCGCCCGCGTCCACGCGTCGCTCATTGCCACAGCAGGAAGCCCAGCAGGAAGTGGCCGACGAGAAACCGCCCAGGACGTTCTCGCGCGATCAGCGATAATCAGCGGGGGGAGCCGGTCAGAGTAAGTATCACACATAGCGATATCGCTAGCAATATCGCTGCTGCGTCACAAAACCAGTGACGTTATAGCGATATTGCTAGCAATATTGCTTAGTGTAACGGGCCCTTAAGGCTGGTTATCAAGATTAGAGGGGTCCCACACCATTTTTTGCCGCTGGTGGGAGTATTTATCAGCTGGTGTCTGTGCTCTAAATAAATAAATTTAGAAAAAACACCGTGGACTTCCCTGTATTTTTGATATCCAGCCAGGCAAAACTAACAGATGCGGGCTGCAACCCTCAGCTGTCAGCATTAAGGCTGGTTATCAAGATTAGAGGGGTCTCACACCGTTTTTTTTTATAAATTATTTAAGTAAATAATTTTAAAAAATGGTGTGGGGTCCCTCTATTTTTTACCTGAACCTTTTTTAACTGTTCAGCGGAACCCGCCGGACTCGAACATCTCTACTAGTGATGAGCGAACGTGCCTGGATAATGTCTTATATAAGCATGCTCAGGTATTATCCAAGTATCTGGGAGTGCTCGTATATTATGGTCGAGTTCCTGCAGCTGCATGATTTGCCGCTGTTAGACAGCCTCAACCCATGTGGGGATTCCCTAACAAACAGACAATCCCCACGTGTTCAGGCTGTCTAACAGCCGAAAATCATGCGGCTGTAGAGAATCGAACATAATATACCAGCACGCCCAGATGGTCGGATAACAGTTAAGCGTTCTTGGATAAGACATTATCTGACGTTATCTGAGCACTTTTGCTCATCACTCCAGCACACTTATGTGTGCAAAGATTGAATATATGAAATTTAGACTTCATTGCTGCTATATAGAATAAACATATAAAATGAAGGTATGTAGCACACAAATTGTCCAATTCGAGTATACTCACTAGCCACAACATGTAGAATCATAGAATCATAGAATCATAGAATCATAGAATCGTAGAGTTGGAAGGGACCTCCTGGGCCATCTGGTCCAACCCCCTGCTCAAAGCAGGATTCGCTAAATCATCCCAGTCAGATGTCTGTCCAGCCTCCGTTTGAAGACTTCCATTGAAGGAGAACTCACCACTTCTCGTGGCAGCCTGTTCCACTCATTGATCACTCTAACTGTCAAAAAGTTTTTTCTAATATCTAATCTGTGTCTCCTCCCATTCAGTTTCATCCCATTGCTTCTAGTCTTTCCTTGTGCAAATGAGAATAAAGTTGATCCTTCTACAATGTGACAGCCCTTTAGATATTTGTAGACAGCTATTAAGTCTCCTCTCAGTCTTCTCTTTTGCAAACTAAACATTCCCAAATCCTGCAACCTTTCCTCATAAGACAGGGTTTGCAGACCGGTCACCATTCTGGTCGCTCTTTTCTGAACTTGCTCCAGTTTGTTGATGTCTTTTTTAAAATGTGGTGCCCAAAACTGGACACAATATTCCAGATGAGGTCTGACCAAAGAGGAGTAGAGGGCAATAATGACTTCACGTGATCTAGACTGTATGCTTCTGTTAATACATCCTAGAATTGCATTTGCCTTTTTTGCTGCTGCATCACACTGTTGACTCATATTCAGTCTGTGATCTATTAGTATACCCAAGTCTTTTTCACATGTGCTGTCACTTAGCCCTATTCCTCCCATTCTATATATGCTTTTTTCATTTTTATTGCCCAGATGTAGTACTTTGCATTTCTCCCTGTTAAAAACCATTCTGTTAGTTGCTGCCCACTTCTCCAGTTTATTTAAATCTTTTTGAATCCTCTCTCTCTCTTCTCTAGTATTAGCTATCCCTCCTAGCTTTGTGTCATCAGCAAATTTAATCAGTTTACCCTCAATTCCTTCATCTAAATCGTTGATAAAGATGTTGAACAATACAGGGCCCAGGACAGAGCCCTGTGGTACCCCACTTGAGACATTCTTCCAACTGGATGTGCAGCCATTTACGACCACTCTTTGGGTCCGATCACTAAGCCAGTTATGAATCCACCTAACAGTTGCCTTGTCCATTCCATACTTAGTCATTTTTTCAATAAGAATTGTATGAGAGACTTTGTCAAATGCTTTGCTGAAGTCAAGATATACTATATCTACAGCATTTCCTTGATCCACCCAATCAGTAATACCGTCATAGAAGGAAATTAAATTAGTCTGACATGACTTATTAGTTACAAACCCATGCTGACTCTGCTTAATCACTTCATTCTTATCCAGGTATTGACATACATGTTGTTTAATAATTTGTTCAAAGATCTTTCCTGGTATAGAAGTCAGACTCACCTGCCTATAGTTGCCTGGGTCCACCTTCTTCCCCTTTTTGAAGATAGGAACAACATTTGCTCTTCTCCAGTCTTCTGGCACTTCTCCTGTTCTCCAAGAATTTTCAAAGATTATGGAGAGGGGTTCAAAAATTTCTTCTGCTATCTCCTTCAGTACTCTGGGGTGTAATTCATCTGGACCTGGAGACTTGAATTCATTTAGGTTAGCTAAGTGTTTCCTCACTATCTTTCTGTTTATAGATATCCTGGATTCTTCTATTCCCTTAATAGGACAGTGAATAACAGTTGATGTTACATTTCCTTTCTGAGAGAAAACAGATGCAAAATAGGAATTTAAAAGTTCAGCCTTCTCAACATCCTGTCTTACCATTTCATCATTTTCATCCTGTAAAAATCCTATAGCATCTTTGACTTTTCTTTTACTTTTGACATATCCCCAAAATCCTTTATTATTGCTTTTGACATCTCTTGCAAGCCTCAATTCATTTTCAGCTTTAGTAATCTGATTTGTGCCCTGCAGGTTCTGCAGACAGCATTATATTCTTCTTTAGATATGCCTCCCTCTTTCCATTTTATAAACATTTTTTTCTTCCTTTTTAGCATGTGCTTAAGTTCTGTGGTCATCCATCCTGGTTTCCTTAAATGCTTCCTATTCTTCCCTCTTTTCGGAATTGTTAACAACTGTGCTTTGAGAATTTCATTTTTCAAGATTTCCCATCCTTCCTGGACATTTTTGTCTTTAAGGATATCCAGCCATTGGATCCCTCCAATTCTCTTTCTGAATCCCTTAAAATCTGCCTTTCTGAAATCTAACCTTGACGTCTGAGTCTTCACAGGTCTTCCGCCTCTAGTTATCCAAAATTCTAAAATAGCATGGTCGCTACCTCCTAGGGTCCCAGCCACTTTTACCTCCTCAACCATTTCCTCCCTGTTTATAAGAATTAGATCCAAGGTAGCAGTTCCCCTTGTTTTCTCCCTTACCTTTTGGAAGATAAAGTTGTCAGCAAGAGAGGATAAGAATTTCCTTGACCTGTTAGTTTTGCCTGAGAGAGATTCCCAACAAATGTCTGGATAGTTGAAATCTCCCATGACAACTATGTCATATTTTTTGGAGAACTTGGCCATTTGTTGCATAAGGAGTTCATCCATATCTTCAGCTTGCACAGGCGGCCTGTAGTAAATGCCTACAATGGTGTCCTTTCCATTGTTCTGTCCTTGTATTCTTACCCAAACAGTTTCCACAGAACTCCCAGTCTCTGAAGCTTCAATCTCTGTGCAGATATACGCAATGCGACACCCCCTCCTCGTTTATCAAGTCTGTTTCTTGCAAATAAGTTGTATCCTTCTAGTCTTGTATTCCAATCATGTGTATTGTCCCACCAAGTTTCAGTGATTCCAATGACATCATATTTCTTTTCCTGTGTTAGTAGTTCCAATTCTCCTTGTTTGTTGCCCATGCTTTGTGCATTAGTATAGAAACATTTTAGTTTGTGATTGGTTTCTCTTTCTCCAATATTTTTATTAATTAGATTCTTTCGTCTTTGTTCTTCCTTTCCACTTCTAATAGCAAAGTTCTCAATAGCATTTGTCAGGTGTATGGCTTTTTCTGGTCTTTTGCTTCCCTTCCCACGTTGTTCTAGTTTAAAGCTCTCCTTACAAGTGTAGCAAGGCGACTTCCAAATACTTGCTTTCCAGTCTTCGTAAGGTGCACCCCATCTCTAGCAAGTAGTCCATCGTATAAGTAGTTCACTCCGTGATCCAGAAATCCAAATCGTTGCTGACGGCACCATCGACGTAGCCAGTTGTTCACCTGCAGAATCTTATTCCACCGCCTTGTTCCATGGCCATCCACTGGGAGGATGGAAGAGAAGACCACCTGCGCTCCCAGTTCTTTCACTTTCTTGCCTAAGTCTTCAAAGTCTCTGCAGATGGTTTCCAGGTTGTTTCTTGCGGTGTCATTTGTCCCCACATGTAGTAGCAGGAATGGGTAGTCATCTGTAGGTCTGAAGAGTCCTGATATCCTGTCAGACACATCTTTAATTTTTGCACCTGGAAGACAGCACATTTCTCTTGAAGTTATATCCGGTCTGCAGATAGCGGCCTCTGTTCCTCTCAACAGGGAATCCCCCATGACCACCACTCTCCGTTTCTTCTTCACAACATTTTTCTTTCTCCATCCAGGAGGACTCTGAAGGCGTACAAGGTTGCTGTTTGTTGGCAAAGTCTTATCCTGATGTATTTCTTCATCGTTTTCCTGCGTGAGAGCTTGGTACTGGTTACTGAGCAGTATGGGTGCTGACTGCCTCCTGATCCTCCTGCTTCTCTGGGTCACATGTCTCCATTCCTCTGTTTCTTCAGGTGCACTTCGAATTTCTTCTCTTTCTGTAACATGAAGAGATAATTCTGCTCTGTCCAAGAACTCTTCGCCTTCCTTAATGATCTTCAACGTAGCTAACCTCTCTTCGAGATTTTGCAACTTTTCCTCCAACAGGGTCACAAGCTTGCATTTGTGGCATGTGAAGTTTGGCTTTTCCACTGGTAAATCTGTGAACATGTAGCAAGAAATGCAGCTCACCAAATGGCTCCTGGCCTCTTCCATCTTGAGATTTCTTAAAAACGATGAAATATGAGCCAAAATTCGGTTTTTCCGATTTCCTCTTTTCAGCTGCAACGGCCAAAACCCAGTGATCGTTGAGCTCGCGGAGACTCTTCACTTATCCCAGAAGGCACTGGGAATATGTAAATGATCTCCTCAAGACTCTTCCCCTGGTTTTCCGATTTCCTCTTTTCAGCTGCAACGGCCAAAACCCAGTGATCGTTGAGCTCGCGGAGACTCTTCACTTATCCCAGAAGGCACTGGGAATATGCAAATGATCTCCTCAAGACTCTTCCCCTGGTTTTTTGTTGACCTTTCTTTGGCGGGTCTCTTTAAAAACTTCCAAATTTAAACGACAGGTTGGATCCAGCACTAATTAAAAACTGCCTTAGGCCTCCTTCACATGTCTGTGTTACACATATGTGTTCTATTCATTTTTTTCATTGATATCATACATATCCATTATAACCTACGGTGTTATGCACATGTACATGTTTTTACATGGACTGCGAGTCCATGCAAAACACACAGACACATCCATTTTTTTCTGGCAGCATAGATAGCAAGGTCCAAGTACAAGTCTACGGGTCAGTGAAAAACACGTACAGCACACAGATGGCATTCGTGTGCTGTCCATGTTCAGCCTTGCAATGTATAGGCGAAGCTGTGTAATTTATTTATTTCTTTATCCATACCAGAAAAACGCTGATGATACACTGATGGAAAATAATTATTTCACCAGTACCAGTTTTTCCATGTATGTGTTTTATACAGACATGTGAAGGAGGCTCCAGGCTGATAGGAGGAGTGTTTAGTCATAAAAAGAGGCAATCAAAAACTCCAATAGTAAACTACAAAAAAGAACAACTTTTACCAGTGTAATGACCAGGCCGAATGTTCCCTGCTATCCATCCCCACACGTTGTCCGCAGCCAAAGGAATTATGACACACACCAGTCTTGGGGATAACAGTTGCTTTTACTTCAGCAGGAACGGGAATTATAACTTGGAACTAATAAAGAACAGTCTCTCATGAGTAGTCCACGGCAATTACAGTTCACAATTAGATGCTGAGATGTGATTGGGGTCTGGAGCTTTAAGAGCACTGGACAGTGTCTTTTGATATTTTACAGAGGGAGGTAGATGCAGCAATTAGAGGTTACAGACCTGTACTCGGGATTAACTCCATAGTGTGTCACGGCATGTGCACAAGTAGTTATAGGTGAATGTAGAAACTGGTGAATCCAGTCAGAAAGACTTTAGATGTTATAAATCCAGTCAGAAAGACTTTAGATGTGGTGAATCCAGTCAGAATGACTTTAGAATGATGTCTGTACAGTTTAGAGAGGGAAATCAGGCTCTTAGGCCTGCAGGAGATCATGTAGTGAAAACAGCCTCCACGTGTTTTCTGCTCTCCCTGAAGACCTCCCTCAGACTACAGAACATTCTAGTCTTGCCTGGAAAATAGCTCCTCCTATTGACCATGTGACTAGGAGCTGGCCAATAGGACACCAAACTCACATCTCAGATCCTTACAAAACAATTATGAGTCATTGTACACTTTCACCATTAGATGGCGCCAGAACACAGAATATGAGTAATGCTTTGCATCTAAAATGGAGGTGACTAGAAATGGAAAATTACACCTCACAAATAATGTAGAGGACCAGTTAGAATGTGAGCTGTAGAGTACAGAAGCTACTCACAATTCAGGATTACATAAAGGGACAGACACACTCTGGACTGGGTCACTACATACTTCCCCTCTGAAGATAAGCCGTCCTCAGCGACTGCGCGAGTGGTGGACTGCTAAATAAGGAAATATACAGGTAATGTAAAGCAACACCAAGGCAAGCATGCGCAGATATATGGGAGAACAATATGCAATAAACAACTGCAAAACATAAATGTGGAAGTGCCAGTGTGGAATAGAGTCTCTTTCCGCAATATACTGTCGTCCATATGAAAGGCTCTGGAGAGGCAATATAGTGGCAACAAACAGTCCATAAGTCGATGGCTGCATATGAAAATAATGAAAATAATAAGCAAAATGCATGGTATTACCCAGGTGCAGAGGTGTAAATGTTACTAAACTAACTAGCTAACTAAATATACACATGAAAAATTCTATATTTTTTTTTAGTCTCTGTAGCGGGCTGGAAGTGTTCCCTTTGTGCTTCACTCTGAACACCCCAACCTTTGATCTTCCTCTTGAGCAGGAATTAAACAGTCTGCTGGTTCAGGTGGGATTGACAAAGGAGCAACAACTGGAGCAGGAATCGAGACAGGGACATATTAATAGCACGGGAGGATAAACTGATAGTTGAAAGGAGACTCTTCCGCTGTGGGTTGTCTAGGTGGTGGCTCCAAGGTAGGAATTGGTGTGTAGACAGTGGTTTTTAGCTTATTGCACCCATAGAATTGGCAGAGTTATTGAAATATTTGGGACTCAAAGGCAGGTCCACTGTCTGTGAGGACTGCTTCGGGGCAACCGTAATGTCTCACATATTCCTAGTGGAAGGTGATAGCTGTAGTCCGAGCTGTAATGTCTTTCACCAGTATAATGGCAACCCACTTAGGATAGAGGTCTACCATGGTAAGGGTATACGTGTGGCATGAACGAGTTGGAGCTAGCTTCATGTGATCAAGAGCAACTAGTTCGGTTTCTGAGAATGGATTGGATGAAGAGGAGCTCTGGCATCTTTCTTACCAGCTTTAGTGAGGTTGCAAGCTGAACATGCCCTACATCAATTCTCTATGTCTGAACGCATCCCAATCCAAAAGAAGCGTTGGCGTATGGTGGCTTCAGCTTTGCATATGCCAAAGTGCCCAGACTGGTTGTGGTAGACATCAAGAACAATTCTGGCATCTCGCCGTGGGATTAGAATCTGATGTAATCTTTCACCTGAAACAGGGTCCAGGGAATTGCGCAAGATCAAGCCCTTTTGAATGAAGAGTCTTTTGCGCTGTCTCCATAGACGTTTAAGCTCAACATCAGGACATTGTCTGTGTCGTCGGGCAGGTATTCTCCCAGTAGTCAGATATTCATAGATCTCTCCTAGGACACGAGACTCATTTTGAAGGGTTTGCCATCTCAATGGATCTTGGGACAAATCCGGTTTCGGTTGAGAGACTTCATCAGTTTGTGTAGCAGCCATGGCGTTGTGTAGCAAATCTTTGACATCTCCCCACAGATCTTTCTCAGGAGGCTCTTCTCCTACAGGCAAATGAGATAACACATCTGCATTGATGTTGATCTTCCCACTGTGATACTTAATTTCAAAGCAGAAACTCGCCAATCTTGAAGCCCATCTCTGTTCCAGAGCACCTAGCCGTGCAATATTAAGGTGAGCGAGAGGATTATTGTCTGTATAAACGGTGAAGGTGTTAGCCACGAGGTAATGTTTGAACCTCTCAGTGATGGCCCACACAAGAGCTAGCAGCTCTAACTTGAATGAGTTATAATTGTTATCGTTCCTCTCGGTGCCTCTCAAGCTTCGGCTGGCATAGGCAATGACTCTCTCTTTGCCATTCTAGACTTGTGATAGTACTGCCCCGAGGCCTTAGAAACAAAAACCAGCAAATAATTTCAGCGGATGCGTCCTACTTGGCCATAAAATCCATTTTATTTTTATCTTTTAAAATAGTTCCATGTGGCAGAAACCCAAATATATACAGGGGGTCAGAAGAAAAAAGGGCACACTGCTGCTTTATGCGTGCAGATGCTGGCATCCATGTTGAGACTAAAATTGTGGCAGTATTCAGGATATGCCAGAATTGGAGGGGAAGTTAGTAAGCTTTTCAGCATCTGAAAGGCAGTTTCTTGTCGCTCAGACCAATCAATTGGAAGTCTTCTGTTGTAGTGTTCTCTAGAGCAACCTCATAGCAGTTCTATAAGGGGTTCTGCTATTTGCTCAAAATGAGGTATGAAACGGCAGTAGTAGCCCGCTAAACCTTGGACACTCTTGACTTCTTTCACGGTTCTTGGAATATCCCAGTCATTTCTAGCTTTTGAGAATCTTTTGGTCTACTTCACTTTGTCAGGCAGGTCCTATTTAAGTGATTTCTTTGAGAACAGGTGTGTCAGTAATCAGGCCTGCGTGTGACTAGGGACCTTAAACTCAGCTTCTAAAAGATGTTATAAACCACAGTTAATTTATGCTTTTCACACAAGGCCTTGTAGGTTTGGATTTCATTTTCCCTTGATAAAAAGGAAATCAGGAAGGGGGCAAACACTTGTTCACACAACTGTATATATTTATATATATGTATAGTAGATAAGTATCTATGTGTATTTCTAAGCATTAATCCTGAGCAAACACCCAAATCCATTTTCTGAAATGCTCCAAAATTTCATGGAACTTTCATAATGTTTCACTGTTTCTGCAGACAGTCATTATTGTAGCCAGTCCTTCAGCAAACAAATTGCTTTATGTTCAGTACAGAACACCTACTGCCATTTTTCTATAATCCAGTTCCAATCGAAAATATCACTTGCAAGATCATACTCAATTGATTAATGTAAACTATTCTAAGCATTGCTGTCATGACACAGCTGTCGGGTGACCGGGAACCAGGGGCTCCTTCCCTGTCCCTAACACTAGGGGGCGCCCTAGCTCGTCCTACTCCTCAGGATACTTTCGAAGGTGGGCATTCTGAATTGTGATGGCCGGCCTTTTAGTTTTCAAAAAGATAAGCAGCCGTTGGAGGTTTCTGTATAAAGGTGCAGTAGGTGAAGCCTAGCACCCCCTGTTGGCCAGAGAGATACTGGCTCCCCAATAAGACACAGAAAAGAGAGTAGATTCTTAACAACTATCAAGATTTTATTTACAGCTGCTTTGAATATAGAGATGAAGGAACAAATGACTTTCTTGTTTACAGGAGAACCTGGCTTTTCTCTTGTGAATTGAATTTTCCTTGTCATAGTCACCACGTACAGTCTTCCCAGTGAAACTTACTCCACTCTCTAAACACATTCTCCAGAGGACACACCACACAATACAGCCCACTCCTTCCCTGCCTCCTGACAGTCCGAATAGGCTTCTGCCCACCTTCCCTGGTTTTTGCCATCAGTTACTGACCTTGTTACTCAGACGTCTTCTTGTGTAAATTGTCTGCCTCAGTCTCATTCAACATCCTGTTTTTTCAGATAAATCCCTTTTCAGAGGTTACTGCCATTTCAGGGTAAAACATACATGACTGCAGTAACGTAGGCAGTGCCTTATACATGGTATTTGTGGTTCGGGCAGCAGGGATGAGCCAGTCGGTTCCTTTAAAATGCAATATGATGGACTTTTTCCCTTTGATGATGCTTCAGAATGAAGCATAAATGAGATCAAGTCAGAGTAGTTCCACACGTAAAGTCAAAGGCATTTTTTGAAAGATAACTCTAATTCTAAGACCAATGCTTGAACTGGGGATTGGATGCAAATAAGTAAAAAACAGGGTCTAAAACTGCAACATGTCTTATGAAAAAACAAGGTTCCATAGTTTTACACCAACATGAAATAAAAAAAATATATGACACAAAACAGCTATGGAAAAATTAAGTGTTCCCTTTGCAACTTGAATAAATACAGCATTCAGGTTTTTGTCAGTGAATGAGTTAAAGGATTTAACTTTAGAGACTGTTAAGCTTGATAAATATACAATAATAAGGGACATCTGGAATTGCCTAAGAGCAGGTTCTCTCTATGTATTGACAAGTTGTAATTGGCCGTAATAAACATATGCATTCATTACGTTGTCGCCCCAACGGAGTAGGTAAAGCCTTCTATTGTTTTGTTTGTATTCCCTTTAGTGTAACTTAATTCCTGCCATTCCCCACTTTGGTATCATCTTTCTCATTTTCCAACTGGCAAAAACAAAGAATATGGATCAAATCCCTGGAGCTTTCTGTAAATTATCAGGATCAAAAATAACTAATACCAGCTCCTGAGTATTCTTGTCAGTTCTCCACTCTCTATGTGATTATCAACAATCTTCTTATTGGATTTGCTTTCAAATCCTTTAATGTATTTGACCTTAGCAGAGTATACTTTCATTGGACAGTATCTATCTATCTATCTATCTATCTATCTATCTATCTATCTATCTATCTATCATCTGTCCATTATCCATCTAAATAATACATAAACACATATGAATTCGAATTTCATTGTTTTATAAATTGAGTCTGAACCACATTGCTATAGATTTGAGGATGCTTTTAATTATTTTTCCTTATATATACTACCTATTTGGATCTTAGCATCTTAGGACTAGCATCTGTAATGCAACGACTTTCACAACAGTATGGTAGACAGAGGCAATGATATAGGTTACTCCAACTTAAGTGTCTGTATTTTGGCAGCTTACAAAAATAACTCAGACTTTATCCTTCGGTTTTCAGCCGGATTGTCCTTAAGGGCTCATATCCATTTGCGATTAAAAAAAGGTCCGACTTCGGGATAAAAAATTCGGACGAGTGCTATGCGAGTGTCATGTGAGTGTCATGCGAGTGTAATGCGATTTTTCTGCATGACATGCGTATGCAATCCGTATGCAATGCGATTTTAACATGAGGTTTTACATAGAGCAGTTCTCTCCTTGTAAAACCTCATGTTAAAATAGCATTCTAAAAAAAAAAAATGTACACATCGTTTTAAAACAAAAGAATCTTCTAAACATATATATATATATATATATATATATGTACATAGATAGATATATAGATATATATAGTAAAAACCAGCAGATGCTGCATACAGTAAAGAGTAGAATAGGTTAGAATAGAATAGATATATACACGTAGAATAGGTGTATATATATACTGTATATATTTGAGAGAGATATAGATAGGAGAATAGCTGTTAACTCATTTGTCGGCTTTTGTAAAATCATTGCAATACCCAACATGAAATGACACATGGTTTACATACAGTAAACCATTTCATTTCATTTAGTTTTTTACATGTCTTTGACTAATAATTAGATTAGGGTATGTTTGTAAAATTTGAGACATGTAGGTGTTAAATTAAGGGGTTAATTAATTGGAAAAAATTGCATGGGCTCCCGCGATAAAATTGCAACCAGAGAGGGAAAGCCAGTAAGAGAGGGCAGATATTAATAGCCTAGAGAGGGACCATTGTTTTGGCCCCCCGGCTACAAAAATCTGCCCCCAGACACCCCAGAAAAGGCACATCAATAAGATGCACCTTTTCTGGGTCTTATCCTCTCTATTTCCATTGCCCTGTAGCGGTGGCTAATGGGTTAATAAGAATGGGTTAATGTCCCCTTGCTATTGGAAGGTGACATTAAGCCGACTAATTATGGAGAGGTGTCAATAAGACACCGATCCATTCTTAACCATAGACTATTAAAGGGTTAAAAAACACACACAGACATTAATTAAAAATTATTTTAATGAAATAATGTCACCACGTTTTTGACCAAATTTTTATTACTCTGCTAATCCATAAATAAACCATCGACCTGTAACAAAAATAAAACAAAAAACCAACAATATCCTTACCTCTCTGCTGGTCAGTCAGGTACCCCGCTGCAATCTATCACAAGGGGTTAAATAGTTTACAGCAGGGATCAGTGCTAATGCAACCAGCCCCTCTGTAAACCACTGCTAAATGACTGAATTCATCTCTGCGCAGCCTCACTGGCTGCCAGGAGATGAAGTAATGAGAGTGGGAAAGTTTTTGCATTTTTTCCCATGCTCATCAGTTCACCTCAGGTCAGCCAGGGACGTCACTAACGCTGCGCAGAGACCTATAAAACTCCCACTACAGTAGTTTAACCCTTCAGTGAACACCATAAAAAGAAACCGAGGCAAAACACGATGCTTTATCATCATACTGCCAAACAAAAAGTGGAATAAAATGTAATCAAAAAGAAAAAATGTAGTAAATAAATATGGCATCTCTGAAAACTCTTGCCTGTAAAAAACAAGCCACCATACAGCTCCATCAAGATAAAATAAAACAGATATAGCTCTCAGAAGAAAGCGATGTAAAAATAATTACTTTTTTTTATAAAATAGTTTTTATTGTGTAAAAGCACTGAAACATTAAAAACCTATATTAACAGGGTATCGCTGTAATTGTACTAACCCGAAGAAGAAAGTTGCCTTATCAATTTTTACCATACACGGAACGGCACAACTCCCCCCAGAAAACAATTCCTGAATTGCTGGTGTTTGTTCATTTGGACTCACAAAAATCACAATAGAAAGCGATCAAAAAATGTCCCGCAAAAAACAAGCCCTCAAATGACTGTGTTAGACGCAATATGTAAAAATTATAGCTCTCAAAATATGATGATGCAAAAACTAGTTTTTGCATAAAAAGCATCTTTTAGTGTGTGACAACAGCCAAATATAAAAATGCGATAAATCTGGTATCGCTGTAATCACACTGACCCGAAGAATAAAGTCTTCTAATAACTTGGACTGCATGAGGAACGGTGTAAAAAAATAAATAAAACCAATTCTTCACTTACTGTTAATGTTTTCGTTCTGTTTTCCAAAGATCGCAGTAAGGCTCGGCGCACATTTATCTTGTGCTCTACACTGAGTGCTTACACCAGGGTTTCCAAGTAAATCTCTGAAATACATGATTCAGATGGATCTCCCGATGGAAGATTCCCTATGAGGCAGAGGAAGGCACTGTGGATGCCTTTGGACCTGTGATCTGATGGTCAGTCTTTTTAAGCATACATATAAGTGCCGTCGACCACAGCATTGTGCACTTCTGAAAAAAAGATACCACTAAACAGAGGTCATATGGAGTCCAGAGTAACTCTGCTGCCTCATTATAGTGAATATATCCCTGTGGTTTTCCATCTGAATCACATCACTTAGAGTTTTGGATGGAAACCCCTCTATAAGTGTTCGAGTAGAGTGACGGATAAATGTGAACCCAAGTTATTAGTTATAATTAGTTATTTACCCTGCATAGTAATGCCTGCTCTGGCCTTGTGCTAATTGGTTAATTACTGATTGTGGCCTTTTGGTGGCTGAAGCTAGCAGACATTTCATTTCATATATATTTAGCTCTGGCTGGGATAGCACGCGTGCGGGCTTACGCGTGCAACAGATTAAGTGCAACAGGATAAAGTGTTTTGCAGTTAGACAATGCATTGAAGCTGATGTTCCTCTCTTCTCTTCTTCACACAGGTATTTCATTCCATCATCCATGTGTGCTGTCTGACAAGTGTGAACTGCATCATATAGTGCCAGATATTTTTATGGTATTTCATTCCATCACTCCTGTGGTGGGTCTTTATTTTTTATCTATTTGGTTTCTGCTTTGAAGTGTAGAAAGGTGTGTTTTTTTTTTTTTTTTCCCTTTCTCAGTTTGATGGCCTTGTCCAGCATTAGTTATTTACCCTGCATAGTAATGCCTGCTCTGGCCTTGTGCTAATTGGTTAATTACTGATTGTGGCCTTTTGGTGGCTGAAGCTAGCAGACATTTCATTTCATATATATTTAGCTCTGGCTGGGATAGCACGCGTGCGGGCTTACGCGTGCAACAGATTAAGTGCAACAGGATAAAGTGTTTTGCAGTTAGACAATGCATTGAAGCTGATGTTCCTCTCTTCTCTTCTTCACACAGGTATTTCATTCCATCATCCATGTGTGCTGTCTGACAAGTGTGAACTGCATCATATAGTGCCAGATATTTTTATGGTATTTCATTCCATCACTCCTGTGGTGGGTCTTTATTTTTTATCTATTTGGTTTCTGCTTTGAAGTGTAGAAAGGTGTGTTTTTTTTTTTTTTTTCCCTTTCTCAGTTTGATGGCCTTGTCCAGCATTAGTTATTTACCCTGCATAGTAATGCCTGCTCTGGCCTTGTGCTAATTGGTTAATTACTGATTGTGGCCTTTTGGTGGCTGAAGCTAGCAGACATTTCATTTCATATATATTTAGCTCTGGCTGGGATAGCACGCGTGCGGGCTTACGTGTGCAACAGATTAAGTGCAACAGGATAAAGTGTTTTGCAGTTAGACAATGCAGTTGGACAGGGCAGGAGACAGGTAAGGTGCATAAGTTTTTCATGCACGCTTGCTTCTTGGTCAGTTGTACTAAATATGCATTGATCATATCAACCTGCTGCTTATTTGTCTTCACTTCTGCTTTTTAACAACTCGCCTGCCCTTTTACACATTCTGTGCACTCTCTGCATATCCACCCCTCCCTTTTCCCCTCTCCCATGTTTAACTCTGAGGCTGTATTGACATTTCTTACCCACACCAAACCATCCAAAACCTCCATGCAGCACTCAAAACGTTCATACAAATCATCCCACCACCTGCTTTTTCTGTTTTTTCTCCTTTTAATAGTTGCAGGTGACATCTCCCCCAACCCTGGGCCTCCCTCCACCAGCATACATTACTCTCCTCCAGCTGCATATAGAAACCCTGCTAATCTTATTAACATTCAGTGCATGCCTTCTCCTCTCACTTTCCAATGTGCTCTCTGGAATGCACGGTCTGTGTGTAACAAACTGACTTACATTCACGATCTTTTTCTCTCTAATTCCCTTAACCTTCTGGCTATTACAGAAACCTGGATCCAGCATTCAGACACCACCGCTGCTGCCGCTCTCTCGTTTGGTGGGCTGAAATTTTCACATACCCCCAGACCTGAGAACAGACAGGGTGGAGGTGTTGGTTTGCTCCTTTCATCACAATGTGCTTTCCAGGTCATCCCCCCGGTTCCATCACTTACATTTCCTTCCTTTGAAGTCCACGCCGTCAGACTCTTTAAGCCCTTCTCCTTACGAGTGGCGGTCGTTTATCGCCCTCCAGGCTCCTCCCGCCAGTTTCTAGACCACTTCACCACCTGGCTTACTCACTTTCTGTCCTGTGACATCCCCACCCTCATCATGGGAGACTTTAACATCCCCATCAATGATCCGCTCTCCCAGTCTGCCTCTCATCTTCTTTCTCTAACTTCTTCATTCGGCCTCTCACAGTTTACTAATTCTCCTACACATGAGGACGGGAATACTCTGGACCTGGTTTTCTCCCGTCCCGGCTCGCTGCACAACTTTACTAATTCACCTCTCCCGCTCTCGGACCACAACCTTCTTTCCTTCTCTGTCAAGAATTGTCTCCTCACCCGGGACACCCCCACTTACCACACTTATCGGAATACACGTACCATTAATACCCAACAGCTTAGGGACAATCTCCACACCTCTTTAGCCCCCATCTCCACCCTCTCCTGTCCAGACATAGCATTGTCACACTTCAATAATACACTGAAGAATGCCCTAGATGAAGCAGCACCTTCTATACGCAGAAAGACCCGACACAGACAAAAGCAGCCCTGGCACACAACGCAAACACGCTCTCTTCAGCGCTGCTCGAGGTGTGCAGAGCGGCAGTGGAGAAAATCTCTCTTAGCAGAAGACTTCATCCACTATAAGTTCATGCTCAAAACCTATAACTCTGCCCTTCATCTGGCCAAACAATCCTACTTCACCACCCTCATCACCTCACTATCCAACAACCCAAGACGACTTTTTGAAACCTTAAACTCCCTCCTGAAACCTAAAGTACAGGCCCCCATCACCAACCTCAGCGGTGAGGATCTGGCCACTTATTTCCTAGAAAAAATCAACCACATCCATCAGGATATCTCAGCCCTATCTCCTCAGTGCCTGGATCCCCTTCCCTGCCACACCTCAAGCTCACTAGACATCTTTGAGCCTGTTTCAGAAGAAGAAGTTTCCAAGCTCCTCGCTTCTGCTCGGCCTACAACCTGCAACAGTGACCCTATTCCTTCACAGCTCCTGCAGTCTCTCTCACCAGTGGTCACCACTCACCTGACTAAAATATTTAACCTCTCTCTTTCTTCAGGTATATTTCCCTCCTCATTTAAACATGCCATCATAACCCCTTTACTTAAAAAGCCATCCCTGGACCAGAACTGCACTGCTAACTACAGACCTGTCTCTAACCTTCCCTTCATCTCTAAACTCCTGGAACGCCTGGTCCACTCCCGTCTAATCCGCTATCTCTCGGATAACTCTCTTCTCGACCCCTTACAATCTGGTTTCCGCTCTTTACACTCTACTGAAACTGCCCTCACTAAAGTCTCTAATGATTTAATAACAGCTAAATCGAAAGGTCATTGCTCCCTGCTGATTCTCCTGGATCTCTCTGCCGCATTTGACACTGTGGATCACCAGCTCCTCCTCACTATGCTCCGCTCTATAGGCCTCAAGGACACAGCCCTCTCCTGGTTCTCCTCCTACCTCTCTGACCGCTCCTTCACTGTATCTTTTTCCGGCTCCTCTTCCTCTTCTCGTCCCCTTACTATCGGGGTCCCGCAGGGCTCAGTCCTAGGCCCCCTCCTCTTCTCTTTATACACTGCCCCTATTGGACAAACAATCAGCAGATTTGGGTTCCAGTATCATCTCTATGCTGATGACACCCAATTATACACTTCTTCTCCTGACATCACCCCTACCCTAATTCAAAATACCAAGGATTGTCTGTCTGCTGTCTCTAGCATCATGTCCTCCCTCTATCTGAAACTAAATCTCTCTAAAACTGAACTTCTTGTGTTTCTCCCCTCTACTAACCTCACTCTACCTAACATCGAAATAACCCTGGAGGGTTCAACCATAACTCCCAAGCAGCATGCCCGCTGTCTTGGGGTCATATTCGACACTGAACTTTCCTTTACTCCGTACATCCGATCACTCAGTCGCTCTTGTCACCTGCATCTTAAAAACATCTCCAGAATCCGACCGTTTTTCACCTTTGAAACTGCTAAGACTCTTACTGTCGCTCTTATTCATTCTCGTCTGGACTACTGCAACTCTCTTCTGATCGGTCTCCCTCTTACCAAACTTTCTCCTCTCCAATCCATCTTGAATGCGGCAGCCAGGGTCATATTTCTGTCCAGCCGCTTCACCGATGCCTCCATCTTGTGCCAGTCATTACACTGGCTACCTATTCGCTACAGGGTCCAGTATAAACTCATCTCTCTCACCCACAAAGCTCTCCACTGTTCTGCACCGCCTTATATCTCCTCTCTCATCTCTGTCTATCGCCCTACACGTGCCCTCCGTTCTACAAATGACCTAAGACTAACATCCCCCGTAATCCGAACCTCGCACCTCCGTCTCCAAGACTTCTCTCGTGCTGCTCCAGCTCTCTGGAATGCACTTCCCCAGACGATCAGACTGATACCTAGCCCTGACCTATTCAAGCGCGCTTTGAAAACCCATCTCTTCAAAGAAGCCTATCACATCAACTACTCCGCAAGCTAACTTTGCCCTGTTCCCTCCTTCCAAATATTATTCTGAATCTGCACCCTACTATTCATCTGTCTCCACACCCTTCATGCACATGATAACTGCACTTGATACTTGTCTATTGCACTTAAACACACGGGCTGATGACCGGATCATGCAGCTTTATATGAAAATCCCTATTATAATTGCCAGACCTGAATTAACAAGCATTTCTCACCTACTGTGTCCCCCCATTTCCTTGTAGATTGTAAGCTTGCGAGCAGGGACCTCACTCCTAATGTCATTGTTTGAATTGTCTTAACTTGTATTGAATTTATTGTCTGTACATGTCCCCGCTTAATTGTAAAGTGCTGCGGAATATGTTGGCGCTATATAAATAAAAATTATTATTAAAAATTATTATTATTATTAACCCAAATATTATGTAAAATGTTCCTAGCAAAAGCTTCAAATCAATCCACAAAACAATGCAAGTCCCCACTCAAGTCAATCATCTGTTAATGGAAATATGGGGGGCTTCCATGTTACTGGTAGCACAAAGGCTCCGGAAAAGTGCTATGGCTCCTCTCCCCCCAAAGCAAATTTAGCAAATTCTGAGCTCCGAAATCCAAAATCCTGTCTCCCTTCTGAGCTCCAGTGTCCCTAAACCACAGTTAGGGCCCACATGTTTGGCATTCCTCTAGCGATGAGAGCCCACCTAAATTACGGGTGTGGGTCGCCCTCTCACACCCCGGGGCAGCGGTGTACTCGATACCGGGCCGGTGTCAAGGTGGGAATGTGTGACAGCAGCGGTGACCCGGTCCGTGGCCCTGGGCGCCCAATATCAATGGCGGTGATGTTAATGGTGTTAAAGTTTATTAGAATAGTTTGTGACGCCACCCGTGGTGTTTGGCAAGTAAGATGTTGAGCCAACGCTGCATGCAGATCCGCTGGGACTGATGGTGTGGTACAGCAAAGATGGTGTAGCTCCCCACAGGTGGAGCTGTAGTCCCAGGGCAGTGTATGTGCAATGGATGAGGAGAGGCGCAGAATGGTATAGATGTTGTTACCCAGGTGTAGCGGTGCTGGAATAACTGGAGGACACCAGGGTGTGCGGTTCCAAGGCTTTACTCACTGTGTGCAGTTCACACACACGCCTGCCTCCGTACTGTGTTCTCCAGGTCAGGGCTCCAGCCAACCTCCAGGCCAGATAGGGTTCTCCCTTCCACACTCCGCCAATATGTACCTTCACTGAACGACTCCTCCAATGCGCCTTTAGGTGCGAAGCACTCCAGTACTTAGTTACCCTGGAATGCCTCTCTCTAGGTGTTCCTAGTCTCTACTTGTATGACAGACAGCTGTAGCCTGCTTCGGGGACTCCTCACTGCGTCCCGGCTCTCTATTCAGTTGCTGTTGTGTCCCAAGTCTATGATGGGAGCAAGGCGTTAGTGACTCACTACTCCTGGAAGGTTAGGTTATCAATCTTATCAGTCTCTTTCTCTGGTCTTTCTCGTGCCAGCAGCCTAGATCACTGGGACCTGCTGCAGCACGTCCTTCAGACACCCATCTTCACTCTTCTCTCTCTCTCTCCAACTAACTAACTCTCACTCTTCCCACTTTTTTGTATCATCTCACTCCACCCGCCTCCCAGCACATCTCGTGTTACGAAGCAGAGTTCCACGAGGGGTGCTCTGCTAACCCCCAGCCTGAAGCTGTTAGGTGGCCCCACGGAACTATCCTGTGTGTGGAATGCAGGTGTGGAGCGTGGTCAGGAGTTCCCACCTTACCTGGATGGTGGGGCACTACACCTTAGGAGAAGGTGAAGTACCTCTGTGGCGACTGAAGCCTCACGGGCGCCACATACCCCCCTGTTAAACACAGCACGTCCGCGGGCTGCAAGACTACAAAAGGTACAATACTGGAACACACAAAAATTTTTAAATGCAGTTTAACGATATCTATCTAATCTTCCTAATGTAGGAGGCACATTTCTTAAACGTTGCAAACAGGCTATCTTCCTATCTTAGTATCAAAAATTTACTTAAGTGCAATTCTTAATTCAAAGTGCTATACTCAACACATTTTCTTTATTACAATTATTCTTTTTTTTTTTCTTCTTTCTTTTCTCTCTTTCTCTACTGGACGCAAGACACCGACCATCTACACTTGACCTGTCACCTGTCACTTTCAATTCTTCAGTCTTTATTCAATTCTCACATTCTATCTCAAAACTTTTCTAATTCTCTGTATCAAATATTCTATAAAAGACATTTACTTTTCATAAGACACAAAATTATCAAATACGTTATCATAAAACATTCAAAGATTCTTGCATAGTGCTGAACACTGCTCCCAGCCGGGATTTCTTGCAGTGTCCCTTGAGGTAGACATCATCCTTCGAAAAGTGTCCATTCAAAACATCATCTTCACAAAGTGTCTTTGTGTAACTATTATCTTCACAAAAGGAGTCCTATATGTAAAACCAAGAAAGGGCACCTAAAGAGGTGCAACTATTTGCAATAAAAGTTTTGGACCAATCAGCGTCTATGATCTCTACAGTTCCATTTCAAAAACAACGCTGCCAATCAAAAACTGGGCAACATGATGAACAAAAAGACAAAGGCACAACTGGTGCAACAAGCCCTCCTGTGTAACGAGATTTGGAAATTGTAAAGTGTAATTCTTAGTGCTGATCCCCTCCTGGGGTTCTGGAAGCTGAACTGGAACTGTTCTCAGAGGTGGTATCTTCGTCCCGCTGACTACTTGCTAGCCGCATATACTCAATCTCCCATAGAGAGGGATAGGGACTGGTGGGGCCCAGGGAAAGGGCCATGGAGATTTCTACCGTCTGCGGGGATATGGGTCCCTCCAGTTCCATAGGAAGTTCATGAGATGGTTCCGCAGCCCGTGGCCGCCAGCCAGGAACAACTTGATCATCCCCCATTGGTACTGCAGCTGGGGATCGTCGGTGGAGGTTAGTGGGCCCGTTCTTATCTGTGGGTTCCGCTCCCAAAACCAGGGAAAGTCCGGGGGTAGTGATCATACCTGGCGTTTCCAGCAGCGGTTCTGGCTCCGGTTCCTGGTGGTAGATGGCAGCAGCCGCAACTCCCGGAGTGACTAGTGGGATAGGCGGCAGTTGGATCCGTGCCGGGGTCAGGCCAGGCTCAGCTGGGGTTGTCGGTGGAGACCGGTGCCACCGCGCCCGGTCCAGGCGGAGACGCAGTCCCGGTCCTCCATTCTGTTCCAGAGCCCTCATGTATCTCCTCGGGACGGGGCTCACCCAATGACAGTATCTGTTGTGAGGCAGTGGCGGACGCAGCTGAGGATGAATCAGCGGTCGCAGCCTCCGCGGGGGCGGCCTAGAGGTGAGTGGCCTCTCCTCCCCCTGTTCTTCTGTCTTCTCAGCTTGTTTGATCATGGCGTTCTGGCGTTCTTCTTCCTGCCTTGGTCCCTTTCCCACCACTGGCTTCTTCTGCCCCTCATTCCGGGGGCGGCGTCTTCTTCCAGCGCCTCCATACCAAGCCAGTATACGAACCCCTCGGGGGATGGGCCATGCATCTGTCACATAGTAATTCAGGCAGGGAAGGCCCAAGACTCTTTGTGGTCTTTTCTTAGGACCTCCCATCTCTTCATGCCCTTCTTCTCTGCGCCAGCGGCCATTTCTAATGTCCATTTTACAGTCTATTAAATTTGGTCTTCTGCACATTTTCAAAAGTTGTAAATCCAAGGCACACAGAACCCGATGGCATCGGGTCTTGTCATCCTGTTCGTGATGCCAAAATTGGGTCGCCCTCTCACACCCAGGGCAGCAGGGTACTCGGTACCGGGCCGGTGTCAAGGTCGGAATGTGTCACAGCAGCGGTGACCCGGTCCGTGACCCTGGGCACCCAATATCAATGGCAGGGGTGGCATTTATGCACATGTAATCGAAGTACATGTATCAAAGTACTACTGGCAGTTATAACATGGATGAGTGTGACACGCATCTCTATTCTCTTCATACAGGTAACCAGCTTTTCCAATCTCTGCTCTGAATCCACTCCTGTGTCTCCATTCAATGTCAGCAAGCAGTTAATCCTGAATGCTATCTCTGTGTTTTCAACTCTGCAAGCTTATATCTGGTATCCAGCTTTTCCAATCTCTGCTCTGAATCCACTCCTGTGTCTCCATTCAATGTCAGCAAGCAGTTAATCCTGAATGCTATCTCTGTGTTTTCAACTCTGCAAGCTTATATCTGGTAACCAGCTTTTCCAATCTCTGCTCTGAATCCACTCCTGTGTCTCCATTCAATGTCAGCAAGCAGTTAATCCTGAATGCTATCTCTGTGTTTTCAACTCTGCAAGCTTATATCTGGTAACCAGCTTTTCCAATCTCTGCTCTGAATCCACTCCTGTGTCTCCATTCAATGTCAGCAAGCAGTTAATCCTGAATGCTATCTCTGTGTTTTCAACTCTGCAAGCTTATATCTGGTATATAGTTTTTTTTCAACTTACTCTGCTTGTCCCCTTATGTTGTGAGGTCAAGAAACTTTTCAAAGTGCTTTATGATCCATGTAGTGACGGACATGTGTTTATTTGACCACAACATTTTATTGGGTCCTGGTGTCTCAATTTAGTGTGATTGATTAACGAGAAGAGAGAGAGCCAACAAAAAAAAAACAAAAAACTTAGCCTTAACCTCCTATATATTCAGATCTAGCTAGGGGGAGCATTTATGCACATGTAATCGAAGTACATGTATCAAAGTACTACTGGCAGTTATAACATGGCAGTTAGACAGGGCAGGAGACAGGTAAGGCATTTATATACATCTACTCCCTGTACATTTGGAGTGCAACAAATATATACCATATGCATTTGTGTAATTTTAATCCTGGCCGCTGCATTCACACACATCCACCGCCCTGGCATTAACTCTCTACACTCCATCCATATTGGCCCCTCGCTTCTTTCCTCTCCTATGTATAGCACTCATGCTCTTTTCACGTTGTTAAATTGCACAGATCCAGTCAGTCCCACCATTCAACATCAGAGACGCTCTCACAAATCACTTAACCATCTGCTCACTCTTTCTATCCTCCTTCTCCTAGTCGCAGGAGACATTGTTCCCAACCCTGGTCCCCCATGTTATAGAAAGTCAAACCCCCCGACTGCTACACTTAGAAACCCCTCTAATCTGATTAATATTCCCTGCCTGCCATCTGTCTCTCTTAATTGTGCACTTTGGAATTATCGCTCAGTGTGTAACAAACTCTCCTTCATCCATGACTTCTTCCTTTCTAATTCTCTTAACCTCCTGGCTCTTACTGAAACCTGGATCCAGCAGTCAGACACTACCGCTGCTGCTCTTTCATACGGGGGGCTACACTTCTCTCATACCCCAAGATCAGACAGTAGAGCTGGTGGAGACGTTGGTCTGCTCCTATCACCAAAATGTACCTTTCAGGTTATTCCTCAAGTACCCGCACTTGTCTTCCCTTCTTTTGAGGTCCATGCCGTCAGACTCTACACCCCCTTCTCCATGCGAGTGGCGGAGGTGTATCGTCCTCCCGGCCCCTCCCATCAGTTCCTGGATCATTTTGCCACTTGGCTTCCACATTTTCTCTCCTGTGACATCCCTACCCTCATCATGGGAGATTTCAACATCCCCATTGCTCTTCCCCTCTCATCATCTGCTACTCACCTTTTATCTCTAACCTCCTCATTTGGCCTTTCACAGCTTACTAATTCTCCAACGCATGAAGACGGAAACTCCCTCGACTTGATCTTCTCTCGGCTTTGTGCAGTGGATGATTTTGCAAACTCCCCTCTCCCGCTCTCTGACCACAATCTTCTTTCATTCTCTATAAAGAACTGCCAGGCCGCTCAGGTCACCCCCACTGTCCATACCTACAGAAACATACAGGCCATTAACACCCAGAAACTTATGAAGAACTTGCAGTCTTCATTGGCCCCTATCTCCTCCCTCTCATGTCCTGATTCTGCATTGAAGCATTACAATGAAACACTTCAAAGTGCCCTGGATGAATTTGCACCCCCTATAAATAGAACACCACAACGCAGACGGCGACAACCCTGGCACACGGTGCAAACACGTTTCCTGCAGCGGTGCTCCAGGTGCGCCGAACGTCTGTGGAGAAAATCCAATCTACACGAAGATTTCATCCATTTTAAGTTTATGCTTAGAACATACAACACTGCCCTTCACCTCTCCAAACAAATCTATTTCAACACCCTCATCACCTCACTGTCCAATAACCCGAAACGTCTCTTTGACACTTTTCATTCTCTACTCAATCCAAGAGTAGAGGCCCCAACCACGGAGCTCCAAACTGACGATCTGGCCAATTACTTCAAAAAAAATTGACCAGATTCGACAGGAAATTATCTCCCAATCACCTCATACCATGCACTGTCCTCCCTTCCCCACTGCATCTACAGTCATGGCCAAAAGTTTTGACAATGACACAAATATTAATTTTTACAAAGTCTACTGCTTCATTTTTTCTAATGGCAATTTGCATATACTCCAGAATGTTATAAAGAGTGATCAGCTTAACAGCAATTACTTGCAAAGTCAATATTTGCCTAGAAAATGAACTTTATCCCCCAAAACACATTTCAACATCATTGCAGCCCTGCCTTAAAAGGACCAGCTAACATCGTTTCAGTGATTGCTCCATTAACACAGTTGTGGGTGTTGATGAGGACAGGGCTGGAGATCAATCTGTCATGATTAAGTAAGAATGACACCACTGGACACTTTAAAAGGAGGCTGGTGCTTGGCATCATTGTTTCTCTTCTGTTAACCATGGTTATCTCTAAAGAAACACGTGCAGTCATCATTGCACTGCACAAAAATGGCCTAACAGGGAAGAGTATCGCAGCTAGAAAGATTGCACCTCAGTCAACAATCTATCGCATCATCAAGAACTTCAAGGAGAGAGGTTCCCTTGTTGCCAAAAAGACTCCAGGGCGCCCAAGAAAGACCAGCAAAGCGCCAGGACCGTCTCTTAAAAGTGTTTCAGCTGCGGGATCGGGGTCCCAGCAGTGCAGAGCTTGCTCAGGAATGGCAGCAGGCAGGTGTGAGTGCATCTGCATGCACTGTGAGGCGGAGACTCTTGGAGCAAGGCCTGGTCTCAAGGAGGGCAGCAAAGAAGCCACTTCTCTCCAGGAAAAACATCATGGACAGACTGATATTCTGCAAGAGGTACAGGGAGTGGACTGCTGAGGACTGGGGTAAAGTCATTTTCTCTGATGAATCCCCTTTTCGATTGTTTGGGACATCTGGAAAACGGCTTATTTGGAGAAGACCAGGTGAGCGCTACCACCAGTCTTGTCTCATGCCAACTGTCAAGCATCCTGAAACCATTCATGCGTGGGGTTGCTTCTCAGCCAAGGGAATGGGCTCTCTCTCAGTCTTGCCTAAAAACACAGCCATGAATAAAGAATGGTACCAGAATGTCCTCCAAGAGCAACTTCTCCCAACCGTCCAAGAGCAGTTTGGCGATCAACAATGCCTTTTTCAACATGATGGAGCACCTTGCCATAAAGCAAAGGTGATAACTAAATGGCTCAGGGAACAAAACATAGAGATTTTGGGACCATGGCCTGGAAACTCCCCAGATCTTAATCCCATTGAGAACTTGTTGTCAATCATCAAGAGACGGGTGGACAAACAAAAACCTTCAAATTCAGACAAAATAAAAGCATTGATTTTGCAAGAATGGACTGCTATCAGTCAGGATTTGATCCAGAAGTTGATTGAGAGCATGCCAGGGAGAATTGCTGAGGTCCTGAAGAAGAAGGGTCAACACTGCAAATATTGACTTGCTGCATTAACTCATTCTAACTGTCAATATAACCTTTTGCTACTCATAATATGATTGCAATTATATTTCTGTATGTGATAAAAACATCTGACAAACACACATAAAAACCAGAGGCCAGCAGATCATGTGAAAATATAATATTTGTGTCATTCTCAAAACTTTTGGCCATGACTGTAGCTCACTCTCTGATTTTGAACCAGTCACAGAAGAAGAAGTAAGCAGGCTCCTTGCATCTTCTCGCCCAACTACTTGCACCAGTGACCCATTTCTGTCACATCTCCTCCAGTCCTTTTCCCCTGCTGTCACCCCTCACCTAACTAAAATATTTAACCTCTCTCTTCTGGTATTTTCCCTCCTCATTTAAGCATGCCATCATACATCCACTACTTAAAAAAAATCCCTCGATCAAAACTGTGCCGCTAACTATAGACCTGTCTCTAATCTTCCCTTCATCTCTAAACTCCTGGAACGCCTGGTCCACTCCCGTCTTATCCGCTATCTCTCAGAAAACTCTGTTCTCGACCCTCTCCAATCCGGTTTCCGCTCTTTACACTCCACTGAAACTGCCCTCACTAAAGTCTCTAATGATCTGCTAACAGCTAAATCAAATGGTCATTACTCCATGCTAATTCTCTTGGATCTCTCTGCAGCATTCGACACTGTGGATCATCAGCTCCTCCTCACTATGCTCCGTTCCATTGGCCTCAAGGACACCGTTCTCTCCTGGTTCTCCTCCTATCTCTCCGACCGCTCCTTTACTGTATCTTTTGCCGGTTCCTCCTCCTCTCACCTTCCCCTTACTGTTGGGGTCCCCCAAGGATCGGTTCTAGGCCCCCTCCTCTTCTCCTTGTACATTGCCCCTATTGGTCAAACAATCAGTAGATTTGGTTTCCAGTACCATCTCTATGCTGATGACACCCAATTATACGCTTCTTCTCCTGACATCACGCCAGCCTTTCTAGAAAACACCGGCGATTGTCTAAACGCTGTGTCTAATATCATGTCCTCACTATATCTGAAAATGAACCTGTCAAAGACTGAACTCCTGGTGTGTCCTCCCTCTACTAATGTACCTATACCCGACATTGCTATTTCTGTGTGTGGCTCCACTATTACTCCCCAGCAACAGGCCCGCTGTCTTGGGGTCATACTTGATTCCGAGCTTTCCTTTGCCCCCCACATTCGATCACTGGCTCGCTCTTGTCATCTGCACCTCAAAAACATTTCTAGAATTCGACCTTTTCTTACTTTTGACTCTGCAAAAACTCTTACTGTTTCTCTTATTCATTCTCGTCTTGACTATTGTAACTCTCTTCTAATCGGTCTCCCTCTTACCAAACTCTCCCCTCTCCAATCTGTCTTGAATGCTGCAGCCAGGATCATATTCCTCACCAATCGTTACACCGATGCCTCTACCTTGTGCCAGTCATTACACTGGCTACCCATCCACTCCAGAATTCAGTATAAACTTATTACCCTCACCCACAAAGCCCTCCATGGCTCAGCACCACCCTACATCTCCTCCCTTGTTTCAGTATACCACCCTACCCGCGCCCTCCGTTCTGCTGATGACCTGAGGTTAGTATCCTCAATAGTCAGAACCTCCCACTCCCGTCTCCAAGACTTTACACGTGCCACGCCAATTCTTTGGAATGCACTTCCCAGGTCAATACGATTAGTCCCCAATCCCCACAATTTTAAGCGTGCTCTGAAAACACATTTATTCAGACTGGCCTATCGCCTCAACACATTAACCTAATCTATCCCTGTGTGGCACAGCCAAAAGTTTTACCATAACCAGATTTCCCGCATCATGTTCCCACATGCTTTATGCATCCATTAGCCCTCTGTGTCTGTACTGTCACACACTTAACATTATGGCTGGTCCATACAATCAGGGCAACTGTTACCACCCACCTTTCGTGTCTACCTCTTTCCTCATAGACTGTAAGCTTGCGAGCAGGGCCCTCTTTCCTCTTGGTATTTGTTATAATCTACTGTATGTGATTATTGTTATGCTTTAATGTCTATTGTCTGTACAAATCCCCTCTGAATTGTAAAGTGCTGCGGAATATGTCAGCGCTATAAAAATAAAATTTATTATTATTATTATTATTATAATGGCGGTGATATTAATAGTGTTAAAGTTTATTAGAATAGTTTGTGACGCCACCCGTGGTGTTTGGCAAGTAAGATGTTGAGCCAACGCTGCATGCAGATCCACTGGGACTGATGGTGTGGTGCAGAAAAGGTGGTGTAGCTCCCCACAGGTGGAGCTGTAGTCCCAGGGCAGTGTAGGTGCAATGGATGAGGAGAGGCGCAGAATGGTATAGATGTTGTTACCCAGGTGTAGCGGTGCTGGAATAACTGGAGGACACCAGGGTTTGCGGTTCCAAGGCTTTACTCACTGTTTGCAGTTCACACACATGCCTGCCTCCGTACTGTGTCCTCCTGGTCAGGGCTCCAGCTAACCTCCAGGCCAGATAGGGTTCTCCCTTCCACACTCCGCCAATATGTACCTTCACTGAACGACTCCTCCAATGCGCCTTTAGGTGCGAAGCACTCCAGTACTTAGTTACCCTGGAATGCCTCTCTCTAGGTGTTCCTTGTCTCTACTTGTATGACAGACAGCTGTAGCCTGCTTCGGGGACTCCTCACTGCTTCCCGGCTCTCTATTCATTTGCTGTTGTGTCCCAAGTCTATGATAGGAGCAAGGCGTTAATGGCTCACTACTCCTCCGGTGTCTGTTGCCGGACATAAAGATCCAATCAATCTCGGGGACCGGGCCCCGGCCTTTGCGCTCTGGACTGGAAGGGTTCTATATCTTTCTTCAACCAGCTTCCCACCATCCTTCTATTCTCCTTCGTTCCGATCTGTTCTATCTCTCTTATGGAAGGTTAGGTTATCAATCTTATCAGTCTCTTTCTCTGGTCTTTCTCGTGCCAGCAGCCCAGATCACTGGGACCTGCTGCAGCACGTCCTTCAGACACCCATCTTCACTCTTCTCTCTCTCTCTCTCCAACTAACTAACTAACTCTCACTCTTCCCACTCTTTTGTAACATCTCACTCCACCCGCCTCCCAGCACATCTCGTGTTACGAAGCAGGGTTCCACGAGGGGTGCTCTGCTAACCCCCAGCCTGAAGCTGTTAGGTGGCCCCACTGAACTATCCTGTGTGTGGAATGCAGGTGTGGAGCGTGGTTAGGAGTTCCCACCTTACCTGGATGGTGGGGCACTACACCTTAGGAGAAGGTGCAGTACCTCTGTGGCGACGGAAGCCTCAGGGGCACCACAGGTGCGTGTTTCCAGTGGCACAAGCTGGGCACAACGTATTGGTCACTGCAATGTAATGGTCACTACAACAACAGTTTGCAATTTTCACTCAGCATTCAGCAACATCCACCACTGCTTGTTTCTGGAAAAGATCCATTGAATCAAAATTGTCACTGCACCTGTATATAAATTCCAAAAGGGGTATAATTTCCAAAATGGTGGGGATTTTTCTATTCTAGCTCTTAGGGGCTCTGTATATAGAGTCCACATACTATTATAGGAAAATCTGTGCTCCAGGTGGCAAATAGCCCTCCGTCCCTCCCAAGTGTCGATGTGTAGCTAGGCAGTACAGTACAGCCACAAAAGGAGTATTTCTGCATTCAGCAGAAATTGTCAGACACATTTTGGTGCCATTTTTACCCATTTCCCAGTGTAAAAATGTAAACTCTGAGGCTAAAACAAAATTTTGGTGGAAAAAATGTAATAATTTTTTTTCACTGCACAATGGTATAAAATTCTGTGATCCACCTGTGGAGTCAATATGATCACTGCACCCATAGATGAATTAATTGAGAGGTATAGTTCATAAAATTGTGTATCTTATAGGGGGGTTCTGCTGTTCTGGCACCTTAGGGGTTCTGCCAATGTAATATGGCACCCTCAAACCAGTCCAGCAAAATCTGAGCTCCAATATGGTGCTTCTTCCCTTCTGAGCTTTGCACTGTGCCTCAAAAGTAGTTTTTGATGATATATGGGCATCTGCGTACACAGGAGAAATTGGGCAACACATTTTTGGGTCCATTTTTCTTGCTATACTTGTGAAAGTGAAAAAAAAAATTGGGGACTAAATCATTTTTGTGGGGAAAATATATTTTTTCCATTTTTACAGATTCATATCGTAAAAAACTGTGAAGCAGGGGTGTAATTTCCAAAATGGGGTCACATGTGGGGTTTTTACATTGTTTATGCAAATCAGGGGCTCTCCAAAGTGAGATAACACCTGCAGACCATTCTATCAAAGTCATTTTTTTTCCAAAACATCACTGAGCTAAATTGGGGCTAAAGAACGTTTTTGTGGGGAAAAATGTGATTTTTTTCATTTTCACAACTCAACATTATAAATTTCTGTGATGCACCTGGGGGTTGACGGTGCTCACCACACATCTAGATAAGTTCTTTGAGGGGTCTAGTTTCCAAAATTGTTTCACTTCTGGGGGATTTATACTGCATAGGCACATCAGGGGCAAATTTTGCATTCAAAAAGTCAAATAGTGCTCCTTCCCCTCTGAGACCTGCCGTGCGCCCAAACAGTGTATTTTTCCCCACATATGGGGTATTGGCATGCTCAGGAGAAATTGCAGAACAAATTTTGCAGTCAATTTTTTCCTTCCACCCTTGTGAAAAATTTGGTTTTAAATAAAATTTTTGTTAAAAAAAGTTAAAATGTTCATTTTTTCCTTCCGCATTTCAAAAATTCCTGAGAAGCAAGTGAAGGGTTAATAAACTTCTGAATGTGGTTTTTGGCACCTTGAGGGGTGAAAATTTTAGAATGTTGTCACTTTTGGGCATTTTCTGTCATATACAGTGGGTATGGAAAGTTTTCAGACCCCTTTAAATTTTTCACTGTTTCATTGCAGCCATTTGGTAAATTCAAGAGTTCATTTTTTATTTATTAATATACACTCTGCACCCCATTGTCACCGAAATAAAAACAGAAATGTAGAAATTTTTGCAAGTTTATTACAAAACAAAAGCTAAAATATCACATGGTCTTAAGTATTCAGAGACCCTTTGCTCAGTATTGGGTAGAAGCACCCTTTTGAGCTAGTACAGCCTTGAGTCTTCTTGGGAATGATGCAACAAGTTTTTCACACCTGGATTTGGGGATCCTCTGCCATTCTTCCTTGCAGATCCTCTCCAGTTAGTCAGGTTGGATGGTAAACGTTGGTGGACAGCCATTTTCAGGTCTCTCCAGAGATGCTCAATTCGGTTTAGGTCAGGGCTCTGGCTGGGCCAGTCATGAATGGTCACAGAGTTGTTCTGAACCCACTCTTGTGTTATTTTAGCTGTGTGCTTAAAGTCATTGTCTTTTTGGAAGGTGAACTTTCTGAGGTCTAGAGCACTCTGGAAGAGGTTTTCATTCAGGATATCTCTGTATTTCATGTTTCCTTCAATTGCAACCAGTCTACCTGTCCCTGCAGCTGAAAAGCACCCCCATAGCATGATGCTGTCATCCCCATGTTTCACTGTTGGGATTGCATTGGGCAGGTGATGAGCAGTGCCTGTTTTTCTCCACACATACCGCTTAGAATTATCACCAAAAAGTTCTATCTTTGTCTCTTCAGACCAGAGAATCTTATTTCTCATAGTCTGGGAGTCCTACATGTGTTTTTTTTAGCAAACTGTGTGCAGGCTTTCATATGTCTGGCACTGAGGAGAGTCTTCCATCGGGCCACTCTGCCATAAACGCCCAACTGGGGGAGGGCTGCAGTGATAGTTGACTTTGTGGAACTTTCTCCCTTCTCCCTACTGCATTTGTGGAGCTCAGCCACAGCGATCTTGGGGTTCTTATTTACCTCTCTCACCAAGGCTCTTCTCCCATGATTGCTCCGTTTGGCTGAATGGCCAGGTCTAGGAAGACTTCTGGTGGTCCCAAACTTCTTCCATTTAAGGATTAAGGAGGCCACTGTGCTCTTAGGAATCTTGAGTACTGCAGAAATTCTTTTGTAACCTAGGTCTGTGCCTTGCCACAATTCTGTCTCTGAGCTCCTTGGCCAGTTCCTTTGACCTCATGATTCTCATTTGGTCTGACATGCTGTGACAAATCCTGGAGTGGACCCTCTGAGTCACGGCATCAACTCTCCCAGGGCGAGCTGACATAGTGAGGACCAACCCCTATACCGGGAGTGTCAGGGGCAAGCCCAATATGGTAAGGCACCACGACTGCTGGCACCAGGTGACCGGCTCACAGGAGACACGAGTGAGTGTATCTCCAGGAACGTGCAAAGTGTGGACACAGGGACACGCCTGGTACAAGATGGTACAGGGCGAGTGTACGGAGGTACGGAGAGTACTGGACAGCGCAAGGCGTGTACACGGGAGTGCGCTAGATACAGGATAGTTCAAGGCGGGTACACGAGAACACGTATGGCGTGCACCGACTAGCATGCCCGGGTGCGAGCAAAGCAGGACGCGTGCAAAGGAGTATGTCAGAGTACAGAGTTAGGCAGCAGGTGTGCCAGGAGGTGCAACTGAGTACAGGAACAGAGTACAAGATCAGAGCGTGTGCCAGGAGACACAACTGAGCACAAGGCAGAGTACAGGATCAAAGCGTGTGCCAGGAGGCACAACTGAGCACAAGGCAGAGTACAGGATTAGAGCATGTGCCAGGAGGCATAACTGAGCACAAGGTAGAGTACAGGATCAGAGCGTGTGTCAGGATGCACAACTGAGCACAAGGCAGAGTACAGGATCAGAGCGTGTGCCATTATGCACAACTGAGCACAAGGCAGAGTACAGGATCAGAGCGTGTGCCAGGATGCACAACTGAGCCCAAGGCAGAGTACAGGACCAGAGCGTGTGCCAGGAGGCACAACTGAGCACAAGGCAGAGGACCCGAATACAGCGCACAGCCAGGCAAGGACAAGGCAGACTGAGCCAGGAAGCACAGCAATAATCAGGCACCTCCCATAGGAAGAGGTAGCCTGATATAGCACATGATCACTGGGACTTCCGGGTCAATTCCTCCAATACCATAGAGAGGACAGGCGTGTAGACAAAGCAGAGAAGAGCGCACGTGCACACAAAGAACATGGTGCAAACATGAACCTAAGTACGAGAGGTGCGCATGCTCACCCGACGGGACCCCCGGAGCGGCCGCGGCTCCGGAAGAGGTGACGTCGGGACCGAGGTCCCGCCCCCAGGTGAGAGCGGCGTGACAGGCGGCGTGACACATGCACTATGAGCTGTGAGGTCTTATATTGACAGGTGTGTGCCTTTACAAATCAAGTCCTATCAGATTAGGACTGGACTCCAATGCTGGACTCCAATGAAGGAGCAGAGCCATCTCAAGGAGGATCACAAGGAAATGGACTGCCTGTGATTTAAATATGAGTGTCTGAGCAAAGGGTCTGAATAATTATGACCATGAGATATTTCAGCTTTTCTTTTTCAATAAATTTGCAAAAATTTCTGCATTTCTGTTTTTTTTCAGACAAGATGGGGTGCAGAGTGTACATTAAGGCCGGGGTCACACTGGCGAGGAATATGGCCGAGTGAGAGGCGCTAAAAGCACGCATTAGACACGGACAAATGATTCTCTATGGGGTCCCTCGCACCAGCCGTATATTTCTCATCCGTATTCTATGCTCAGTGCCAGTCGCAGCATGCTGCGATTGTCAGCGTACTACGGCCGTAGTACGCCAATGCAAGTCTATGGGTGCGCAAAAAATATGCATTACACACGGACCACACATGTGACTTGCGAGAAATACGCACCCGGTGTCTTTTAGCAAAGCCGGTAATTCAGTGCGCTATACAGTAATCTCACACTGACAGGTTTAATAAAGAAACGAAAGAATAGATATAGACACATAGAATACATATATATATATATATATCTATATATATGCATTCTATGTGTCTATATCTATTCTTTGGTTTCTGTTAGAAACCCTGTCATAGGGCTCCATTATATGTCCATTTTGCAAGCCTGCGAGAAAATCTCGCCATACGGATGCCATACGGATTACATACGGCCTCTCACTCGGTCGTATTCCTCGCCAGTGTGACCCCGGCCTAAGAGTGTAAACTTAAAGGAGTCTGAATACTTTCTGTACCCACTGTAGCCCCCTTAAAATCACTTCAAATATCAAGTGGTCCCTAAAAAAAATGGAGTGCACATCCCAGACATACGAAAACTGCTGTTCCATACAGTCATTTTTTACGCTTAAAAAAGCTAATAATTCTGAGATAAATTTTGATAAACAGCCTGCTGAACTAAAACAAAGGCTCATCTCAAGGGGTTACCCTGAGCCCATCCTTGATAAGGCACAGAACAGAGCTAAGGCTGTGTGCACACGCTGCGGATTTTGCAGCGGTTTTGGCCGCTGCAGACTCGCAGCAGTTTTTGCTGCGGTGTACAGTACCTCGATTCCCTATGGGAATCAAAAACCGCAATGCAGACGGTGCGGAATTTTCCGCGCTGATTATCTGCGGTTTTCAATCCGCAGAAAGAATTGACATGTCAATTCTTTCTGCGGATTCCCCTGCGGTTTGCCATCTCCTCCATTGAGGAGATGAAAAATCGCAGGGCAAAACCGCAGAGCAATCCGCAGGTAAAACCGCAGGTATTTTGACCTGCGGTTTCACCTGCGGATTTTACAAAATCCGCGCGGATGAATCCGCACCTAAATTCGCAGTGTGTGCACATAGCCTAAATGTTTCAAACAAGAGACATCCAAAAAACAGGCAGAAGCAAAATAAAATTAAAAACCATTTAATTTAATTTTAAATTTGGTCCTATGGATGGAGCATCCTATAAAGATCTATGTAATGTAGCGACACAAAAGCCACTTGTAACATACAGACGGTGTTCAAACCTAAAAGACAATATAGTCAGAAATCATTTAAAAATTCCCAAAACTAATTGGCTAAAACATTTCAATGTTACTGGAATCACAGATGCGGTTTGTGTAATTCCCATCTTAGAACAAACCCCATAAATATAGGTGCTATAATACATCATGTAACAGTGTTCATATCATGCAAAACCCAGTCTGTTGCATATATCATTTTCTGTCTATGTAAAAGGTATTATATATGAAAAACAGTAAGACCTCTATATGTGAGATTTGGAGAACACTACAAATCGATATAATCTGGAAAAGGCTCCCCTAGACTATTAGAACATATTCATAATAGATACGGTTCCAATCCTAAAGTTCTAAGTTTTGCTGGCCTAGAAAGAGGTGGTAATTTAACAGCTTCCTGAACGCAAATGGTTGGTAAACATCGGCGCTTGCTGGGCTTTGTGCAGCGGTTTTGTGCCCCCCCGGGACCCCTACGTACACTATAAAGCGGGGATCCCGGCGCACAATGAATGCTGTGACCCCCAACCTCATCGAGACCTGATTGGTTCAGGTCCTGATGATATCAGCGTCACAGCAGCCAATGAGAGAGATCGCTGGGAATGCTTGTAGCAAAGAGCAACAGAACGCTGTTTGTCCACTGTTTCTCCTCTGATCTCCTGTCAGTGCGAGATCAGTGGACAAACAGCGTTACTATGTGACAAGTGCTGCTGGCAACAGCTGTGCCAGACAGCGATCTTGTTACACAGTAATGCTGTCAGTGCGAGATCAGAGGAGAAACAGTGTGACAAGCGCTGCTCGCAACAGCTGTGCCAGGCAGCTATCTTGTCACAAAATAAAAAAAATAAAAAAGCAGGTTCGCAGGTTAGGGTTAGAGTTAGGGTTAGGACTAGGGTTAGTATTACTGTTAGGGTTAGGGTTAGTGCTATAGTTAGGTTTAGGATTATTGTTAGGGTTAGGGATAGTGCTATAGTTAGGGTTAGGGTTAATGCTCTTGTTAGGGTTGGGGTTAGTGCTATGGTTAGGGTTAGTGCTATAGTTAGGGTTAGTGCTATAGTTAGTGTTACTGTTAGGGTTGGGTTACTGTTAGGGTTACTGTTAGGCTAAAGTTAGGGTTACTGATAGTTAGGGTTAGTTTTACTGTTAGGGTTAGGGTTACTGTTAGGATTACTGTTAGGCTAAAGTTAGGGTTATTGTTAGGGTTAGGCTAAAGTTAGGGTTATTGTTAGGCTAAAGTTGGGGTTAGGCTAAAGTTAGGGTTAGGGTTAGGCTAAAGTTAGGGTTAGAGTTGGGGCTAAAGCTTGGGTTAGGATTGAGGCTAAAATTAGGGTTAGAGTTGGGACTAAGGTTAGGGTTGGGATTAGGGTTAGGGGTGTGTTGGGGTTAGGTTTGTGGTTAGGGATATGGTTAGGGTTAGAGGTATGTTGGGGTTAGGGTTGGAATTACAATTGGGGGTTTCCACTGTTTAGGCACATTAGGGGCTCTTCAAACGCAACATGACGCCCGCAGACCATTCCATCAAAGTCTGCATTTCAAAACCAAGCTCCTTCCCTTCCGAGCTCAGCCATGCATCTAAACAGTGGTTCGCCCCACATATGGGGTACCAGCATACTCAGGACAAATTGGACAATAACTTTTGGAGTCCAATTTCTCCTGTTACCCTTGTGAAAATAAAAAATCGGGGGGTAAAAGATCATTTCTGTGAAAAAAAAAGGATTTTTTATTTTCACGGCTCTACTTTATAAACTTTAGTGAAACACCTGGGGGTTCAAAATGCTCACCACACATCTAGATAAGTTCCTTGGAAGGTCTAGTTTCCAAAAGGGTGTCACTTGTGGGAGGTTTCTACTGTTTAGGCACATCAGGGTCTCTGCAAACACAACATGACACCTGCAGACCATGCCCCACTGTGTGCCCAAACAGTAGCTTTCTCCCACATATGGGGTGCCAGCGTACTCAGAACAAATTGGACAACAACTTTTGTGGTCCAATTTCTCCTGTTACCCTTGTGAAAATAATACATTGGGGGCTAAAAGATCATTTTTGTGAAAAAGGATTTTGAAGCACTTGGGGGTTCAAAGTGCTGACCGCACATCTAGATAAGTTCCTTGAGTGGTCTAGTTTCCAAAATGGTGTCTCTTGTGGGGGGGTTTCCACTGTTTAGGCACATCAGGGGCTCTCCAAACACGACATGGCGTCCGATCTCTATTCCAGCCAATTCTGCATTGAAAAAGTCAAACGGCGTTCCTTCCTTTCAGAGCTCTGCCGTGTGCCCAAACAGTGGTTTACCCCACATATGGGATATCGGCGTACTCAGGACAAATTTCACAACAACTTTGGTCATCTAATTTCTCCTGTTAACCTTGGGAAAATAAAAATTTTGGGGGCAAAAATATCATTTTTATGGAAAAAATATGATTTTTTATTTTCATGGCTCTATGTTATAAACTTCTATGAAGCACTTGGGAGTTCAAAGTGCTCACCGCACATCTAGATAAGTTCCCTGAGTGGTCTAGTTTCCAAAATGGTGTCACTTGTGGGGGTTTCCACTGTTAAGGCACATCAGGGGCTCTCCAAACGCGACATGGCGTCCGATCTCAATTCCAGTCAATTCTGTATTGAAAAAGAAAAACAGCGCTCCTTCCTTTCTGAGCTCTGTCGTGTGCTCAAACAGTGGTTTTCCCCCACATATGGGGTATCGGTGTACTCAAGATAAATTGCACAACAACTTTGGTTGTATATTTTTTTCTGTTAACCTTGGGAAAATAAAAATTTTGGGGGAAAAATATCATTTTTGTGGAAAAAATATGATTTTTTATTTTCATGGCTCTACTTTATAAACTTCTATAAAGCACTTGGAGGTTCAAAGTGCTCACAGGACATCTAGATAAGTTTCTTGAGTGGTCTAGTTTCCAAAATAGAGTCACTTGTGGGGGGTTTCCACTGTTTAGGTACATTAGGGGCTCTCCAAATGTGACATGGCATCCGATCTCAATTCCAGCCAATTCTGCATTGAAAAAGTCAAACGGCGCTCCTTCCTTTCTGAGCTCTGCCGTGTGCCCAAACAGTGGTTTACCCCTACATACAGGGTATCGGCATATTCGGGAGAAATTGCACAAAAAAAATTGTGGTTCATTTTCTCTTTTTACACTTGTGAAAATAAAAAAATTGGTTCTGAAGTAAAATGTTTGTGAAAAAAGTTAAATGTTTATTTTTTCCCTCCACATTCCATTCATTCATGTGAAGCACCTGAAGGGTTAATAAACTTCTTAAATGTGGGGGTGCAGTTTTTTAGAATGGTGTCAATTTAGGGTATTTTCTGTCATATTGACCTCCCAAACTTACTTAAAATGCGAGGTGGTCTTTAAAAAAATGGTTTTGTAAACTTTGTTGTAAAAATAAGAAATCGCTGGTCAAATTTTAACCCTTATAACTTCCTAACAAAAAAAATTTTGTTTCTAAAATTTTGCAGATGTAAAGTACACATGTGGGAAATGTTATTTATTAACTATTTTGTGCGATATGACTCTCTAATTTAAGGGCATAAAAATTAAAAGTTTGAAAATTGCGAAGTTTTCAAAATTTTTGCCAAATTTCAATTTTTTTTTAACAAATAAACGCAAGTCATATCAAAGAAATTTTACCACTATCATGAAGTACAATATGTCATGAGAAAACAATGTCAGAATCACCAGGATCCGGTGAAGCGTTCTAGAGTTATGACTTCATAAAGTGACACTGGTCAGAATTGAAAAAATTGGTCCGGTCACAAAGGCAAAAACAGGCTCTGGCGCGAAAGGGTTAAATAAGTTACGAAAATCCCAAGGTCCAATAGGCTTCAATGTATTAGCCACACCTGGATGACGTCCACCACAGAACCGTCTTCCCCGCATCCACATTTTTAAAATCTTGATGATCTAAATAAACAAGATTTTTTACCAGATAGCAGAGTGCCATGTTTTCACTTCTTCATTTGGATCCTGTATGACATTGCACATCTAAGGTGTCACACCTGTATCCATGAAGCTAATGTGCAGCTAGTCTCCTGTGGATCTATCTAAGTATGCATGTTCTGTTTAGTGCCAGTGTAAAAATTAAAATTTTGACAATTGAAAAATGTTCAAAATTTTTGCCAAATCTGTTTTTTTTTTCCACAAACCAATGCAAGTTTTATTGAAGAAATTTTACCTGTATCAGAAAGTACAATATGTTTCAGGAAAACAGTCAAAATCGCTGTGATCCATTGAAGCGCTCCAGAGTTATAACCTCAGAAAATTCTGGTTAGAATTGTAAAATTTGGCCTGGTTATGAAGGTGAAAACAGGCTCGTGGGTGAAGGGGTTAATAATTGCATAAAAGATACAAAATTCGAATACATATTTATATGTATATACAGTTGTGCTCAAAAGTTTACATGCCCCGGCAGAATTTTTGCTTTCTTGGCCTTTTTTTCAGAGAATATGAATGATAACCAAAATATTTTCTCCACTCATGGTTAGTGGTTGGGTGAAGCCATTTACTGTCAAACTACTCTATTTTCTCTTTTTAAATCATAATGACAACCCAAAACATCCAAATGGCCCTGATCAAAAGTTCACATACCCTGGTGATTTTGGCTTGATAACATGCACAGAATTGACACAAATGGGTTTGAATGGCTACTAAAGGTAACATGTTCACCTGTGACCTGTGACAAATGCCAGGAATATTGTGCGGGATGCAAAGAAAAACCCACAAATAACATCAGCTGAAATTCTGGACTCTGTGAAAACTAGCAGCATGGCTGTTTCATGATGCACAATAAGGAGGCAGTTAAAGAAAAATGGGCTGCATGGTCGAGTCTCCAGAAGAAAGCCAAATGACCCTAATCAAAAATTCACATACCCTATTTCTAAATACCGTGCCCCCTCTAACATCAATGACAGCTTGAAGTCTTTTGTGGTAGTTGTGGATGAGGTTCTTTATTTTCTCTGTAGTTATTATCTGTATTATTTGTACCTGTTTGAACTCGATACCTGTATAAAAGACACCTGTCCACATAATTAATCTCACTCCAACCTCTCCGCCATAGCCATGACCAAGTAACTGTCTAGGGACACCAGGGGCAAAATTGTAGACCTGCACAAGGCTGGGATGGGCTACAGGGCAATAAGCAAGCGGCTTGATGAGAAGGCAACAATTGTTGGCACAATTATTAAAAAATGGAAGAAACACAAGATGACTGTCAATGTTCTTGGTCTGGGACTCCATGCAAAATCTTGCCTGGTGTGGTAAGGTTAATTCTTATAAAGGTCAGAGATCAACCCAGAACTACAAGGAAGGACCTGGCCATTGACCTGAAGAGAGTTGGGACCACAGTCTCCTACATTACCGATAGTAACACACTACATCATGGATTAAAAACCTGCATGGCTTTATTGTAAGATTGTGGCCATCACATATACTGTATATATATTCATTCACATATGTTTTGTTATGTACTGTACATATGTTCACACATACATGCGTACATAGAACACGATAGGAAAGAATAACTGTGTGAGTTATCCTCTAGAGATTCCAGCAAATAGTGTACACATGATGACAACAACTTGTTTTCCCTAAGTGAACACAGAAACCATGCAACATTTCCCAGTAGACAGATCTGTTGTCTGAGGACTACTTTCCTCACACTATCTCATTGTGCAACTCTACTCCACAAAATCCCCTGTAATAGACTATAACAGCCGTCATACACCATCTAGTGGTACACTGTGAGTACTACTGTGAGAGTGTTGAGGCTGCAGACTTCTGGTTATGTGGTAGATTTATTTGGGCTATTGATAAAATGTCTCTGCCAAATGCAGAATACAATGTAATACACTTCTCAAAGATTTCCATATTGTACCTATATAATAATATTTTATAGTTACTAGATAATTGCGCCTTCTAGTGTTACAAATTCAATAATAGTTCTATGTGCAGTCCAGACAAAAGTGACACTTAGGCCAGAGTCACACTAGCGATTAAATCGGACGAATGCAATGCGATAAAAAATCGCATTGCATTCGTCCCAATGTTATTCAATGGTGCTGCTCCCATCATCCGTTTTTTGATCGGATCCGTTCCTTGGACCGAGACAATCGCAGCATGCTGCGATTGTCACCGATTTTCGGATCGGAATCACCAATGCAAGTCTATGGATGCGATTAAAAATCGCATTGAAAACGGACCACAAGTGTGACTTGCGATTAAATCGCAAAACTTCTCCAGGTCAACAGGAAAGAGCATCAGGCATTGGCATAGGACGTCAATTTGATTCTTAGATGCAAATAAAATCGGTTCATCGCCGGAAATTCGGATGACAGACGGATCCCTGGACAAGAAATCTTTGTGCGATTTCGTACCGTAAAAATTGGACTGATTTTTAAAACGTTGTGTGTGACTCCAGCCTTAAGGTTATGTTCACACTGAGCATTTTTGCGATGGTTTTTTTAATGCAAATTTTCAGCTGCTTTTTACAGTACCAGCAAAGCCTATGAGATTTCAGAAATCTCATGCACATACATTGGTTTTTTCATCATCAGGATTTTGTGCTTTGCAGCGTTTTTTTTTTGGCATGTCACTTCTTTCAACGTTTTTGATGCGCTTTTCACCCATTGACTTTAATGGATGGTGAAAAAATGATGCAATATGCAGGTTGACTTTTTTGCAGAGTATTTGCTGCAGAAAATGCAAGGACAGCAGGATGTGACATGATAGTCAGCTCTGCTACATCTAGATAGAAGGCTGCATGGCTGCATGATGCGTCCATTCAGCCTGTCACTCAGCAGAGACACTGAGCAGCAGACCCGAACCCCGTTCACTTGAATGGGGGTCAGACAATACAGTGTTTGACATGCTTTCATATGCGTGACAGAGCGGCAAACACAGCTTCTGATCCGCGGTGAAATCATCCCCGCCGGTCAGACAGCCGAGGATTCCACGCTGTCAAAAGACATTGTGAGAGCTCAGCTGTCATCAGAGGTGTGAGGGATCTCACAGGAGAAGGGGGGCATCGACTTCACTCACCTCGGGGGGAGAGAAGGACCCACAGGGATCGGCTCTTTGGCATCACCACTTGCTCTAGGTCAGCAATGGAACTGCACCAAGGGCACATAGTCGCCGGAAAGCATTCCCTCATAGGTACGAGATAGTGAGGTGCTCCCAGGGAGGGGAGATATATCACCAGTCTAGGCTGGGGATATATATTTAAACCTCCCGACTGTCACTGCCAGAGTTCCTAACTAAAACAATATGGTATTCTGCCATCAGTTCCTCGTTTGACATAAGCCCTGTCTGACAACAGGCTTATATCGGGTCAGAAACCAACCCAGGTAGCGTACAATTGACCAACCGAGTGTGCAGACTCGGTTGAATCAAGATGAATCAAGATAAAAGAGCAGCCCATGATTAATTTTATATTTAATCACCAAATAGGCGCACTAGAAATATACAGGTATATATTTCCAAGAACAATATACAGGTATACATTCACAAGTGTAGTACAAGGATAGGGTATAGATAGGTTGCAATTATATTGTTATGTAGCATGTGACCGCAGGGAGGCCCTGATGGATCACAGGTAAAAGTCTTAGTTACAGACTTTCCTGGCTGCGTTAATTAACGTATCCTCCTGCCATTAGAAAACTAAGTCCAAAATGAGGGACTGTCTTATATCTCCTACGCTGTTCCCTCCCACACTGTGCTACCACCCATGGGCTGGGCTGCCTCCCTCCTCCCATGTCTGAGACAAAGATTGTCCAGAATCGTAGATGCCCATAATGTTGCACGCAAAGCTCTGAATGGGTTGGTTGTGCCGCCACTGTGTTCTGCTGGATTTTATCTGCGCATAGAGACCAAATATGCCTACCGTATGTAATTCCTGACAGCTATGCTTAATAACTCCATAATGCAGGGTTCTGGAGGTGGCTAAATAAAATTGGTGAGTGGGGGAAAGGAATGCCGATTCCGATTATGTGCTCAGCTAGTATCAGAGATATTGCATTCTGTTATTATAGGTCATTTTCCAGATTCGATACCTCAGAACCTGCTGTGACTTGTTGTACACGCTGCAGCTGCAGATGAGTTTGCACCCTTGTGCTAATTGGTGGGGACCCGAGCCTCAAAGAGCTTGTCCCTGGATATTTAATTAAGGCAAACATTGCATTGCCTTTTATGGCCTGGGGGAATGCAAGGGTGGGAGCACATTCCAGGAGTGGACGGAGATGTCCTGAACTTATAATCCAAAATGGATTCTCCCTCGTCCCTCACATGAGGAATTAAGCTTACCTCTGGTCACTGATGTCAGCTGATGGGACTACCGCTCCCATCATCCAACACCTGCTGCCGCTAATAACAGTGAGAGCAGGAGCAGATAATGGGAGTGTTCATCAGCCAGATTCTGTGCTATAAATGAATAAAACATTTTTTAAAAATGACATGGGGTTGCTGCCCGTGTGCCGCATCAGTACCACATGGTGGGCGCCATGGAAGCAGTAATACAGTAAGCGCTGTTTCCCCACGCCTGGTGCTGAAGATGACTCTTATCATTCCCCTTGCTCTGCTGGCAATCGGCGCAAGCAGGAGAGAATGATGAGAGTTGTAAGTGAGAACAATGACAGCAGCATTTTTGGACTCACTCCCAGCAGCCTACACCTGCTGCTGCTAACAACAGTGACAGCAGAAGCGGCTGATGGGAGTATTCCTCACCTGACACCTACACAATAAATAAATAAATAAAAAAACTGTTGTGGGTTCCCCAGTATTTTGATAATCAGCCAGGCAAAATGCACAGCTGGGGGTTGCAACCCTCAGCTGTCAGCTTCAACAAATAGAGGGGTCCTCACGCCGTATTTTTTAATTATTTAAATAAATAATTAAAAAAACGGCGTGGGGTACCCCCAATTGTTGACAACCAGTCTTGCTAAAGCTGACAGCTAGGGGCTGGTATTCTCAGACTAGTAAGGGGCCATGGATGTTGCCCCCCAGTCTTAGAATAGCAGCCGGCAGCTGCCCAGAAAAGGCACATCTATTAAATGTGCCAATTTTTGCGCTTTGATTGGCTCTTCCCACATCCCCTGTAGCAGTGGCAAGTGGGGCTCATAATTGTACGGTTGATGTCACCGTTGTATTGTCAGGCGACATCAAACACAAGGGTTAGTAATGGAGAGGCTTCTATAAGACACCTATCCATTACTAATCCTATGGTTATATGGTAAATAAAGACACAGCCAGAATAAAGTCTTTTATTAGAAAAAACAAAACACAATTTTACTTTTTTATTTAAAAATAACAAACACCGTTATACTCACCTCATGCCTATTCCACCAAAGCCCTTGTGTTCGGTAATAAAACAAAAATAAAAAAACAACAGTATCCCTCACCTCTTCGTCGTTCCGTCCCATACCGTAATCTGTGTTCTGGGGGATTAATAGTTTTCATCCTGGACGGTGCAAAGATGTGACCGTCCAGGCTGAGAACCACTGATGAATGAGATTACATACAGGTGCTTCTCACAAAATTAGAATATCATCAAAAAGTTAACTTATTTCAGTTCTTTAATACAAAAAGTGAAACTCACAGACCCAACAATGCAGATGAGCTGAAGGCTGCTATCAAAGCAACCTGGGCTTCCATAACACCTCAGCAATGCCACAGGCTGATCACCTCTATGCCACGTCGCATTGATGCAGTAATTGATGCAAAAGGAGCCCCAAACAAGTATTGAGTGCATTTACTGAACATACATTTCAGTAGGCCAACATTTCGGATTTTAAAATAATTTTTCAAGCTGTGTTATAAAGTATTCTAATTTACTGAGAAAATGACTTTTGGGCTTTTATTGGCTGTAAGCCATAATCATTAACATTTAGGCCTCTTTCACAGATCAGTTTTTTGATGTCAGTTGCAATCCGGCAGTTTTGGAAAAAAACGGATCCGTCGCAGATTGTGAAAAACTGATGTGATGGATCCTTTTTTTTTTCCGCTGGATCTGACTGCCCTACCTGGTAATAATATTGGAGCATGCTCAGTTTAAAAAAATGGAATCTGTCGCTGGATTCTGTCATTTGACTTTTCGACGAAGACAAAAAAACGTTACTTTGTCTGTCGTGTCCGCCAGACGGACACAAAATTTCCAACAGATTCAGCGAATGGCGGACGAAACGTGAGGCCATCCGTCGCAATCCGTCGCTAATGCAAGTCTATGAAAAAAAACGGATCCAGCGGCATCAGTTTTTTTCACTTTTTGTATTAAACAACTGAAATAAATTAACTTTTTGATGATACTCTAATTTTGTGAGAAGCACCTGTATATTTTGAAAGCATATTTGTGCTTTCACGTCATCATGTGAATACATGAGGTATAATAATATTTCTTTTGGCATTACATGATCTGTATTCTGCATTTTTCACCAGCTTCCTTCTATGGAAACGCAATGTCAACTTTTTAGTTGTCTTTGATCTAGTGGGGGATGACTAGCAGCTTTGATGGCTCGCATAGGCCGGGGTCACACTTGCAACTGCAATTCCAGAAACTAGCGCCAGTCTCTCGCCTCAATACCTGACACTGCTGCCGACACTCGGGACCGAAGTGTGGGGATGCATGTATTTCTATGCAGCTGTGCGCTGCGGTCCTGAGTGTTGGGTATTGATCGAGTTTCTCGCATTGCAGTTGCAAGTGTGACACCGGCCATAGACTGCAAACAGAGATATGAGGAAATCTTGGGGAATTTATCAATGTATCCTCTGATTTGTCATGCACCAAGATCTACGATATTTCTCATGTGCAGTGTTTATTACACACGATTGTTGGGACAACTCTGCCTACAAGAGTCTCTCTCTTCAGGGAAAAAAAATATTATTGGTTTTAACCAAAATAGCTTAAAAATCATCAAATTTATGGTATATGCCACATTTCGGTAGTAATTAGAAATATTTTGCAAATTTGTGCTTATGTTGCCACTTTTCAAAAGTGGCATGGAAAATTGGAAGGGAAGGGGCCTGACAGATATAATATAACGAAGCTCAAAATCTACGCCTGCATGAACCTCTCAACAACTTTGGTGCATCTTGTTGCAGTGCACTGCAGTTCAAAACCATGAGCCTCCTCCCAAAGTATGGGAAATAGACAATTACTATTACTTACTTTAACAATTACTTTTAGGTGGTGTAGCAATCATAGAGGCCTGTACAAATCATTAAAGGGGTTTTCCGGTTTTGGAAAACATCTCTCACCTAACTGCGTTTTTTTTTGTTTCATACACTCCCCTGGTCGCGTGCTGAGTCTCTACCACTGCTATCGGTGTCTACTATAAAGCTATGTTCACACTTTGTGTTTTTGATGCTTTTCTTTTTTTTTTTTTTAAGACAAAACCTGCTCTCTTGCAAGTAAGAAACTTGCTGCAAATAGGCAGGTTTTGCTTAGTTTTTGTTGTGTTTTTTGCTGTGTTTTCTTTTGCAGTGTTTTTGTCATGCTACATTTGTCTCTTGCGCATGCTGATAAAGTTTATTGCAAGAAAAAAAATCTGATTATACGTCATGCTGATAAAGTTTATTGCAAGAAAAAAAATCTGATTATACGTCATCAGGGTTTGGCACTAAAAAGGCAGCAAAAACAGATACTTGCGGTTTTGCAGGGTTTTTTCTTCAGCGTTTTTTGCACCACCTATTGCTTTCGATAGGTGAAAAACACTGAAAAAACACCGAAAAGACTCTGAAAGGCTATGTGCACACGCTGCGGATTCACCCGCGGATTTGTATCTGCGGATCCGCAGGTAAAATACCTGCGGTTTTACCTGCGGATTGCCCTGCGGTTTGCCACCTGGACAATGGAATAGGTGACAAACCGCAGCGGAATCCGCAGAAAGAATTGACATGTCAATTCTTTCTGCGGATTAAAAACTGCAGCTTTTCCGCAGTTGAAAATCCGCAGCATGAGCACAGCGGATTGTAAATCCCATAGACTTACATGGTCTGTCTGCAGAACTGCTGTGGATCTGCAGCGGCCAAATCCGCAGTGTGTGCACATAGCCAAAGAAGTGACATTCTCCATTCTGCAGACCCCAAAATGCTGAGGAAAAAAACTAAGCTGTGTGCATGAGATTTCTGAAATCTCATAGGCTTTGCTGGTACTGTAAAATGCAGCTAAAATGTGCATAAAAAAGCATCAAAAACACTATGTGTGAACATGCACTAACTCACTGATTGGCTGCAGTGCTATTGATGTGATATCAGGACTGGAAGCAATAGTTGAGACGCAGTGCTCGGTCCAGGGTGGGTAAGAAAACAACCTTTTTTATTTGCAACAAACTACAGCTGCAAAACCAGAAAACGCCTTTATTGCTGCTCTGTTAGGTGCAATAGGTCCCCAGAAACCGTGAAACAGTGATCTTAAGGAAGATCGTCAGAATGTGCTGCTCATTTAGAAATCAATGTCTTCCAGAGCAGGCAACATTTTGATCAATGTTTGACTGCAATTTATATTCTCGTATATTAATGGAGATGAAAACAAATTATTATACTGTATGTTAATAATGTTACTTAGAAGATAAATCACACAGTGTGTGATCTGTTTCTTACCACTAGATGGAGCCGCACCTCTATGTGAAGCTGCTTGGTAAGATATACCCTGACATAAGTTTGCCAAATAACTAACTTACTAATATTTAATATTTGGTGATTATTATTGTTGTTCTTCATTATTATTATTACTAAGATTCCATATGTACAAAGGTATTCTTGTAAAAAATAACTAAGAAGCCTCTGCTATAAATCTATGTAGTATACATCTATTCTGAAACCAGTACATGATAAGATTATATAGAAGTTTTTATTATTATTATTATTATTATTATTATTATTAATAATAATAATATCACAATTATTAAAAAAAATACCACTTCCTCTCTATAATCTTATCATGTACTGGTTTCAGAATAGATGTACCTTGCAAAGATTTATAGCAGAGGGTTTTTTTTAGTCATTTTTGACAATTTATATTTTTCATAGGTTTTAACCATAAGGACAAAAATACAAACAAATATTCACAGAATAGCCAATGTATTATTGCCCCTGGTCTAGTAACACATTGGTCTTCGTCTTGTCTTCAGAAACACAGCGATTTATCGCGGCATAGATTTCACTATGTGTTGTAATGGTCTGACTCTTGCAGAAATTCGGGCCCGTGCAGACAAGATGGCATCTCATGAGTGCCGCAAACTAGGTGGAGGTATTGACAAGCTCTGAACTGCTTTTTGTTCACCTTCCCCTAGTGATGCTCGAAACAGACCAGGAAACCAAGCAAGGAAAACTCCCTGTCATGTTCCTGTCACCAATCCATGACTGTGTAACCCTTGTGGCATGTTGAATTGTCTTGCTGAAAATGTCCTTCTGCCAAAGGGTACACAGCTGCCATGAAGGAATGAATTTGGTTGGCCACGTTAATCTGAAGGCATCATAGGACCCAGTGTCTGCCAAGTAAACATTCCCAACAAACTTGAAAGGAAAGGTTCATCCATTCATACTGCTGAGGCCAAATTCTGACCCTTCCATCAGTTTGGTACAATATTAATCTGTATTAACTTGCTCAAGCAATGTGGTTCTTCCAGTGATCCAAATGTTGAACGTTTATACCACAAGAGTCATGTTGTTGTGGAACTAGATTTTATTATGTATGTTTTTGACAAATCCATAAAGACATGAATGCAGATGGCATGCTGCTACTTTCCCTTTTATTTTTGTTACCTACTGTATATAACGCCAATATGTTCTACAGCTATCATTCACTTTCCTTGGTATGTGTTTGGAGTGCTGAAGAAACTGAGGTACCAAGAGGAAACAATGTTTGCATCCAGGACACCAATGCTGCAAAACAACAATGCCAGCCACAGAGACATCATGCTGCCGCTAAGGGCTCTTTCAGACATCCTGATATTTCTGGTACTGGAATAAACCAGCACCGCAGATATCTGTGCCCATGTGTTTATTACATGTACCATACATGTGGCAACGATGTGCCGCATCAGTAACAAACGTACCGGTGCCTGGGAACTAGCGTACAGTTCGCGCTGTACCACGGCAACGGGAGCCGAATTGAAGACAGCTCACATCACTGTGCCCTGCTTGCACTGCAACCAGCGCTAGAAGGGGACAATGTTGAGAGTTGTATTCAACTGTTAACAGCGAGAGCAGGCACTGGCTGATGGAAATATTCATCAGCCTTTGCTATAGATACCATTTTTTCCACTTTGTAAGACGCACTTTTTTCCCCAAAATTTTTGGGGAAAATAGGGGTGCGTCTTACAATGTGGATATAACTTCTGTGCTGCCGCTGCGGGTGTCCGGTGCTTGCCACCACCACCCTCTGCCCGCTGGGTGCTACCGCCACCGTGCTTTGTCCCCCGGTGCTTGCCGCCGCCGCGCTCTGTCCCGTGCTGCGTGGGGGGGCTCTGCCGTTCCATCCATGCTTTCTTGTCTGTGCGGTGGATTGCTTCCAGGAAAATGGCTGCCGCACATCTCCAGAGATTTCAGTGCCGAGATCTCCATCTGCACTTGTGTGGCAGCCATTTTCCAGGAAGCAATCCACTGCACAGACAAGAAAGCAAGGATGGAATGGTAGAACTAACCAATGCAGCACGGGACAGAGTGCAGCAGCAGTGGCAAGCACCGGGGGACAGAGCGCGGCGACAGCACTGGAGGACAGAGCGGGAGGCAGCACCCAGCAGCACCGGGAGACAGAGTGGGCGGCAGCACTTGGCAGCACCGGAGGACAGAGCGGGCGGCAGCACCCGGCAGACAGAGCGAGCGGCAGCACCAGGTACAAACTGCAGGGACATAGCACAGTGGCAGCATCGGACACCAGCAGCGGCTAGCCGCACATCAAAACACCCCCTCATCCTAGCAGCAACGTTCCACTCCTGCCTTTTCCAGCCGCAACCCTGTGACCCCACTTCCCACCACCCCCGGTAAGCAATAAGACGCCTGGATCATAAGAAGCACCACCATTTTATTAAAAAAAAGTTTTTTCCTATTTTTCTCCTCAAAATTTGGGGTGCGTCTTTTAATCTGGAGCGTCTTATAAAGCGAAAAATACTGTAAATAAAAAAGAAAATGACATGGAGTTCCCTTGTATTTTTGATAGCCAGGAAGGCAAAACTGACAGCTGCGGGCTGCAACCCTAAGCTGTCAGCTTTTGCAAGGTTGGCTATGTAAACTGTTATCACATGTACCGGACACACTGTTGTCTGAAAGAGGCCTAATTTGAATGTTACTTCTTAAAAAAATTAACATATACATTATATGTAGGACACAAACACGGTGTAAACATGTCCTAAGAAGTTCAGCACTGAATGTACACAGTACATATTTATTTAACTCACTTTTCTAGCACCTTTGATTTCTACAGCTCTTTACAGACATTATCATCACTGTCTCCATTGAGGATCACAATCTAAATTTCTGTATGTCTTTGGAGGAAGGGAGGAAACTGGAGTACCTAAAAGAAAACCATACAAACATGTGGAGAACATACAAATTCCTTGCAGATATTATCCTTGGTGGGATTTGAACCCAGGACCCCATGCTTCTGCCATTCCAGTGTTATGCTTGTGGCAAGTTAATTAAGGACCATATGAGCGAACAGATGGATAATATAACCGTCAGAAACTCATCAGTAAGAGAGTGATTACCAAAAGGTAAATAAATAATTACATAATAATAAACTGCACGGGAATGTAAGGCCTGACATGCTATAAATCTACTAAATTATGTGTTATTATTTATTGTGATTACTCCTTGCTATGCATTGTGCCAGCAATCACACAAGGAAGCAATTGGTATCATCTTTACATACAGTGGGTACGGAAAGTATTCAGACCCCTTTTAAATTTTTCACTCTTTGTTTCATTGCAGCTAGTGATGGGTGAGCACTAAAATGCTCGGGTGCTCGTTGCTCGGGTCAAGAAAATTGGAATACTCGGGTACTCGGACAGAACAACGAGCCCAATGTAAGTCTATGGGAGACCCGAGCATTTTTGCCGCAATCCCCCCCGGGGGTCATTTAGGGTCTAAAAATGTCTGAAAATGATGGAAACACTGCTCAAATGACATGGGAACATCATGAGGATCGCCCCTGGAAGCATTTCTGACTCCTAGTTCACAGCTTTAACCCCTTCACCCCCAAGGGTGGTTTGCACGTTCATGACCGGGCCAATTTTTACAATTCTGACCACTGTACCTTTATGAGGTCATAACTCTGGAACGCTTCCATGGATCCCAGTGATTCTGACATTGTTTTCTCGTGACATAATGTACTTCATGTTAGTGGTAAAATTTAATTCAAATAACTTGCGTTTATTTGTGAAAAAAACGGAAATTTGGCAAAAATGTTGAAAATTTCGCAATTTTCCAACTTTGAATTTTTATGCCCTTAAATCACAGAGATACGGCACACAAAAAACTTGATAACTAACATTTCCCACATGTTTACTTTACATCAGCACAATTTTGGAACCAAAATTTTTTTTTGTTAGGAAGTTATAAGGGTTAAAAGTTGACCAGCGATTTCTCATTTTTACAACACCATTTTATTTTTAGGACCACATCACATTTGAAGCCACTTTGAGGGGTCTATAGGATAGAAAATACCCAAAAGTGACACCATTCTAAAAACTGCACCCCTTAAGGTGCTCAAAACCACATTCAAGAAGTTTATTAACCCTTTAGGTGCGTCACAGGAATTTTTTTGAATATTTAAAAAAAAAAATGAACATCTAACTTTTTTTCACAAAAAAAATAATTCAGGTTCAATTTTTTTTATTTTACCAAGGGTAACAGGAGAAATTAGACTGCAAAAGTTATTGTGCAATTTGTCCTGAGTACGCTGATACCTGATTTGTGGGGGGGAACGACTGTTTCGGCGCATGGCAGAGCTCAGAATGGAAGGAGCGCCGTTTGACTTTTTTCAGATTCAGATCGGACGCCATGTCACGTTTGGAGAGTCCCTGATGTACCTAAACAGTGGAAACCCCCTTCAAGTGACCCCATTTTGGAAACTAGACCCCCCAAGGAACTTATCTAGATATGTGGTGAGAACTTTGAACCCACAAGGGCTTTACAGAAGTTTATAACATACAGCGGTACAATTAAAAAATCATATTTTTTCCACAAAAATGATCTTTTCACCCCAATTTTTATTTTCCCAAGGGTAACAGGACCCTAAAAGCTATTGTGCAATTTGTCCTGAGTATGCTGATACCCCACATGTGGGGGTAAACCACTATTTGGGTGCATGGCAGAGCTTGGAAGGGAAGCAGCGCCATTTGACGTTTTTGGCTGGAATTGAGATCGGACATCATGTCGCGATTGGAAAACCCCTGATGTACCTAAACAGTGGAAACCCCCACAAATGACACCATTTTGGAAACTAGACACCCTAAGGAACTTATCTAGATGTGTGGTGAGAACTTTGAACCCCCAAGGGCTTCACAGAAGTTTATAACATAAATCGTACAATTAAAAAATCATATTTTTTCCACAAAAATGATCTTTTCACCCTCAATTCTTATTTTTCCAAGGGTAACAGCACCCTAAAAGTTATTGTGCAATTTGTCCTGAGTACGCGATACCCCACATGTGGGGGTAAACCACTATCTGGGCGCATTACAGAGCTCGGAAGGGAAGCAGCGCCATTTGACGTTTTTGGCTGGAATTGAGATCGGACACCATGTCGCGATTGGAAAACCCCTGATGTACCAAAACAGTGGAAACCCCCCACAAATGACACCATTTTGTAAACTAGACCCCCCAAGGAACTTATCTAGATGTGTGGTGAGCACTTTGAACCCCCCAGTGCTTCACAGAAGTTTATAACGCCCGGGCGTGAAAATAAAAAATTCGTATTTTTTCCACAAACATGATCTTTTAGTCACCATTTTTTTATTTTCCCAAGGGTAAAAGGAGAAATTAGACCCCAAAAGTTGTTGTCCAATTTGTCTTGAGTACGCTGACACCCCATATGTGGGAGAAAACTACTGTATGGACACACGTCGGGGCTCGGAAGGGAAGTAGTGATGTTTTGGAATGCAGACATTGATGGAATGGTCTGCGGGTGTCATGTTGCCTTTGAAGAGCCCCTAATGTACCTAAACAGTGGAAACCCCCCACAAATGACCCCATTTTGAAAACTAGACCCCCTAAGGAACTTATCTAGATGTGAGGTGAGCACTTTGAACCCCCAAGGGCTTCACAGAAGTTTATAATGCCAGGGCATGAAAATAAAAAAATCGTATTTTTTCCACAAACATGATCAATTAGTCCCCAATTTTTTTATTTTCCCAAGGGTAACAGGAGAAATTGAACCCCAAAAGTTGTTGTCCAATTTGTCCTGAGTAAGCTGACACCCCATATGTGGGAGAAAACTACTGTATGGACACACGTCAGGGCTCGGAAGGGAAGTAGTGACGTTTTGGAATGCAGACATTGATGAAATGGTCTGCTGGTGTCATGTTGCCTTTGGAGAGCCCCTAATGTACCTAAACAGTGGAAACACCCACAAATGACCCCATTTTGGAAACGAGAACGCCTAAGGAACTTATCTAGATGTGTGGTGAGCACTTTGAACCCCCAAGGGCTTCACAGAAGTTTATAATGCCCGGGCATGAAAATAAAAAAATCGTATTTTTTCCACAAACATGATCAATTAGTCCCCAATTTTTTCATTTTCCCAAGGGTAACAGAAAAATTGGACACCAAAAGTTGTTGTCCAATTTGTCATGAGTACGCTGACACCCGATATGTGGGAGAAAACTACTGTATGGACACACGTCGGGGCTCGGAAGGGAAGCAGTGCCATTTTGGAATGCAGACTTTGATGGAATGGTCTGCGGGTGTCATGTGCGTTTGGAGAGCCCCTGATGTACCTAAACTATTGAAACTCCCCACAAATGACCCCATTTTGGACACTAGACCCCCCACGGAACTTATCTAGATGTGTGGTGAGCACTTTGAACCCCCAAGTGCTTCACAGAAGTCTATAACGCTCGGACGTGAAAATAAAAAAATCATTTTTTTCCACAAAAATGATATTTTTGCCCCCAATTTTTTATTTTCCTAAGGGTAACAGGAGAAATTGGACCCCAAAAATTGTTTTGCAATTTATCCTGAGTAGGCTGATACCCTACATGTGGGGGTAAAACACTGTTTGGGCGCATGGCAGAGCTTGGAAGGGAAGGAGCACCATATGACTTTTTCAACTCAGAATTGGCTGGAATTGAGATCAGACGCAATGTTGCATTTGGAGAGCCCCTGATGTGCCCAAACAGTGGAAACCCCCAATTCTAACTCCAACCCGAACCCCAACACACCCCTAACCCCAATCTCAGCCCTAACCCAAGCCCTAACCCTAGCCCTAACCCTAACCCTAGCCCTAACCCTAACCCTAACCCTAACCCTAATGGAAAAATGGAAATAAATACATTTTTCTAATTTTATTATTTTTCCCTAACTAAGGGGGTGATAATGGGGGGGGTTTGATTTACTATTTATGGCGGTTTTTATTTTTGGCAGCTGTCGCACGCTAAAAGACGCTTTTTATTGTAAAAATAGTTTTTGCATCACCACATATTGAGAGCTATAATTTTTCCGTATTTTGACCCACTGAGTCATGTGAGGTCTTATTTTTTGCGGGACGAGTTGACGTTTTTATTGGTACCATTTTCGGGCACGTGACATTTTTTGATCGCTTTTTATTCCGATTTTTGGGACGCAGAATGAACAAAAACCAGTGTTTCATGAATTTCTTTTGGGGGGGTGCGTTTACACCGTTCCGCGTGCGGTAAAATTGATAAAGCGATTTTATTCTTCGGGTCTGTACGGCTACAGCGATACCTCATTTAGGTCGTTTTTTTATGTTTTGTCGGTTTTATGCAATGAAAACTATTTTATATAAAAAATAATTATTTTTGCATCGCTTTATTCTGCGAGCTATAACTTTTTTTATTTTTTCGCTGATGATGCTGTGTGGCAGCTCGTTTTTTGCGGGACAAGATGACGTTTTCAGCGATTCCATGGATATTTATATGCGTCTTTTTGATCGCGCGTTATTACACTTTTTGTTTGGCGGTATGATAATAAATCATTATTTTTTGCTTCGTTTTTTATTTTTATTTTTTAAGGGGTTCGCTAAAGGGGTTAACTAATGGGACAGTTTTATAGGGCGGGTCGTTACGGGCGCGGCGATACCTAATATGTGTACTTTTATTGTTTTGTGTTTTTTTTATTTTCAAAAAATGAATTTATTGGGGAATATTTTTTTTTTTTTTTACTAATTTATTTGGCGATTTTTTTAAAATTATTTTTACACTTTTTTTAAATTTTTTTTTTACTTTATTACATAGTCCCAGGTGGGACATCACTGTCCTGTGACAGATCGCTGATCTGTCACATCACAGATCACTGTGACAGATCAGCAATCTGTCACAGGCATTGAAGAAGACTTCCTCTTGCCTGCGCTTTGCAGGCACTGAGGAAGCCAGCTTCCTGCAGGCCCCCGTCGCCATCTTGGATTCGGGGGCCTGGAGGAAAGGAGCCCCCCGCAGCAGCGCTGCACATTGCGCTGCCGTGGGGGGCTCAGGGAAGCACGGAGGGAGCCCCCTCCCTGCCGATGCTTCCCTTTAACACCCGGTACACCGCAATCGTGTTTGATCGCAGTGTGCAAGGGGTTAACGTGTCGGGGGAGGTCCGTGACCGCCCCTGACACATAGTGCCGGGTGTCAGCTGTGATAATCAGCTGACACCCGGCCGCGATCAGCGGCGCTAGACGTACTATCCCGTCCATGGGCATAGGGGCCCGGGTCCCATGGACGGGATAGTACGTCTCATGTCAGGAAGGGGTTAAACAATGTTGTCAGAGTTTCATGCCATTTTTACCGGTGCACCAAAAAACATACCAAAACGAAATCAAAATGGATTTTGCTGGGAAATATGTAAAAGTACATCCTTTCCAGTTTAATGACTTGTATAGAAGGCAAAATAATTAACCCCAGACCAAAATGTTCCTCCCCCACTTGGGCTATGTTAAGACGCAGCATTTTTTAATTTTAACATTGCTTTCAACTAGTGATGAGTGAACATGCTCACCACTACTCGCCAAATATCACTGTACTCAGCAAGCACTGAGCATTTCTGGGATTACTCAGATCTCCACCCAGCATTTTTGGAGGACTTTAGAAACCCAATCACACTGCAGGGATTGTCTGCCAGGCTATGAAATGCCACAGCCATCTTAGTTGTGGTCATGCAGTGATTGGCTGGCCACACAGCATCATGAGGGGTATAAGAGACTGGAAGCCGCGCTGCTCAGTGCATTCAGCTCCAGATTGAGGAAGAGTGGCTGTTAGGCATCAGGTTCCTGTCACTGCACAGCAGGAATCCTGAGCTTTGCCTTTGGCTGTCTCCCATTCCTCTCCAGCCACAGTGGAGCCTGCTCAGCAGACTTGTTAATCCAGGTGCTCTGCTCAGACCAGCTCTGTAGGCTTGATTGCTGCTGCTACCTCTGGTCCTGCTATAGCAGTGCATGCTGGTCAGCAGCGAGCTACTCCAGGGTCTAAGTCCTCCTTTCGGTCCACTGAGCATGCCCGTGGGACGATCGGAGGTCACATGCTCAGGTCCTTCCTCAGCTCGGATTGGACCATCAGGAAGGTGAGGAAGCTCCCGGAAGGACGCGGCTATAAAAGGCTCGCATGGCCGCCCCGCCATGCGCTACAATAGACGCTGATGCTATAAGGTTTAGTGTGTGTGAGATGACAGATGTATGAGACTGGTGACTGACTCATTAAGATTTCCCCTCCTCTGATATGTATGAGTTAGGGTTCAGGGATCAGAATAGCACCATAGGTCTAGCACTGCCTAGCGCCGCAGTCTAGTCTCTCACCGTTCTCTAGCGCCTTGGGGCGTCGGCCAGTACAGGCCTTACGTACCGCTGCTAACGCTGTGTCTGTCAGAGCAGCGTCGTGCTCTATTGCATGCGCTTACCAGCACAGTTGTTAGGCTGGTTGGTAGTGATCACCAGGGCAGACATTGCATTCGCTCTGAGCGGTGCTACATATAACAGTGACCTGTGACAGTAACAGGTCTCGCTTACACGCCGGCTGGTGTGGACTCCGTGGAGTAACAGAGTCGGCCTCTGCAAGCACCGGGTCAGGGGTTACCCGCCGGTGTCCAGCTTTCTCATACTTAATATCTCTCCTCATTGCTTAGCTGCAGGTTATCACCTCTGCGCAGTGGACCCCTGGCTGCGAACACACCTCAAATCCCATTACCATCTTTATTATTGGGTGCGTTCCGCCAGCCCTTAACAGCGGTTGCCTTTATAGGGTCAGAATTGGAGATTTCTACGTTAGTGTGAGGTCTACCATCCTAAATTCTCACATCCAGCTAAACCAACAGACCTTCTAAGGCAGTGGCGTATCCAGGGGGGGGGGCAGCCGGGGCAGTTGCCCCGGGCGCAGGCAGCAGGGGGGCGCAGTCGGGCCACCCGGCCGCCTAATGCAGCGGTCCGCAGTATGCCAGTATCTCCCCCCCCCCGTGGCAGCTGCGTTCTGCCGCTACCAGTCCTGGGAGTCGGCGGTTCTCTGTGTCAGCTGTCAAGCTGACAGCCGACGCAGAGAAGGAGGCCGCGCCGGCTCCCAGGGAACAATTGTACTGGCGTCTATATAGACGCCAGTACAATTGAAGCTCTGACTAGAGCGCCGGGTCAGAGCGACGTCAGCAGCGTGATCAGGTCATGTGATCACGCTGCTGACGTCACTCCCGGCGCCCAGAGCGAACGCTGGTGGTAAGTGTGCTCCTCTGTGGAGCTGAAGAACCACCGAAGATGGGAGATGGGGGGGGGTTAATGAGCGGAGATGGGGTTTAATGTGGGAATGGGGGTTAATGAGTGGAGATGGGGGTTAATGTGGGAATGGGGGTTAATGAGTGGAGATGGGGGTTAATGTGGGAATGGGGGTTAATGAGTGGAGATGGGGGTTAATGTATGGGGATGGGGGTTAATGAGCAGAGATGGGGCTTAATGTGGGAATGGGGGTTAATGAGTGGAGATGGGGGTTAATGTGGAGATGGGGGTTAATGTGGGAATGGGGGTTAATGTATGGAGATGGGGGTTAATGAGCGGAGATGGGGCTTAATGTGGAATGGGGCTTAATGAGTGGAGATGGGGGTTAATGAGTGGAGATGGGGGTTAATGAATGGAGATGGGGTTAATGAGTGGAGATGGGGGTTAATGTGTGGGGGTTAATGAGTGGAGATGGGGGTTAATTAGTGGAGATGGGGGTTAATGTGTGGGGGTTAATGAGTGGAGATGGGATTAATGTGGAGATGGGGGTTAATGAGTGGAGATGGGATTAATGTGGGGATGGGGGTTAATGAGTGGGGGTTAATGTGTGGAGATGGGGGTTAATGTGTGGAGATGGGGGTTAATGTGTGGAGATGGGGGTTAATGAGTGGAGATGGGATTAATGTGGGGGGTTAATGAGTGGGGGGGTTAATGTGGGGATTAGGGTTAATGAGTGGAGATGGGGGATTAATGAGTGGAGATGGGGGATTAATGAGTGGAGATGGGGGATTAATGAGTGGAGATGGGGGTTAATGTATGGGGATGGGGGTTAATGAGCGGAGATGGGGCTTAATGTGGGAATGGGGGTTAATGAGTGGAGATGTGGGTTAATGTGGGAATGGGGGTTAATGAGTGGAGATGGGGGTTAATGTGGGAATGGGGGTTAATGAGTGGAGATGGGGGTTAATGTGTGGGGGTTAATGAGTGGAGATGGGGTTAATGAGTGGAGATGGGGCTTAATGTGTGGGGGTTAATGAGTGGAGATGGGATTAATGTGGAGATGGGGGTTAATGAGTGGAGATGGGATTAATGTGGGGATGGGGGTTAATGAGTGGGGGATAATGTGTGGAGATGGGGGTTAATGAGTGGGGGGGTTAATGTGTGGAGATGGGGGTTAATGAGTGGGGGGTTAATGTGTGGAGATGGGGGTTAATGAGTGGAGATGGGATTAATGTGGGTGGTTAGGGGATTAGAGTTAATGAGTGGAGATGGGGGATTAATGAGTGGAGATGGGGGATTAATGAGTGGAAATGGGGGTTAATGTGTGGAGGGGTTAATGAGTGGGGATGGGGGTTAATGTGTGGGGGGATTTGGAGTGGGGGTACATAATGTGTGGGGGGATTTGGGAGTAGAGATGAGGGGTTATTGAGTGGGGATGGGGGGTACTTAATGTGTGTGGGGGATTGGGGATGGGGGGGATTTGGAGTGGGGATGGTATTTAATGTATGTGGGGAGATTTGAGGACACAAAATGAAGAGTATGTATGAGGAAACAGTATGGGGGATGGGTGCAGACAGTAAGGGGTGCGAACGGGTGAATGCCGAACCAAATTCTTGCCCCGGGTGCCAGAAAGCCTAGATACACCTCTGTTCTAAGGACTAATTCCAGAGTATATAGGTTCCAGTGTTAGGCAGGCAGGGGAGTGTACGTCACTCTATACACATCAGTGCAAGGCCTGCAGGCACTGTATGTGTTCATATAGATCATTGCATACATCAAGAGGGTCCATTTCCTTCCTGTGTTCTGGTGTTGCTGCTACCTGTGGGATATATTAGCCGTATTTAGCTAGCCTCAGGTGTAATTGAAATACAGGCCACACATTTTTTGGTGTGGTATCTCCGTGCCAGCTCATATCTGTGCATGCTCAAACTTTGGCCAGTTTACGGCTGTTTTTTTTTTTTTTTTTTGTCTGGCTGTCACTTTTGGTTAAATACAGCACTATTTAGCAAAAAAAAAAATACAGGCCACACATTTTTTGGTGTGGTATCTCTGTGCGGGCTCAAAGTTTGGCCAGTTTACAACTGTTTTCTTTGTTTTGCCTAGCTGTCACTTTTGGTTAAATACAGCAGCATTTAGCCCCCCAAAAATATACAGGCCACATATTTTTTGATGTGGTATCTCCATGTCAGCTCATTTCTGTGCGTGCTCAAAGCTTGGCCAGTTTACGGCTGTTTTCTTATTTTTGCTTAGCTGTCACTTTTGGTTAAATACAGCAGTATTTAGCCCACCCCCCAAAAAATACAGGCCACACATTTTTTGGTGTGGTATCTCCGTGCAGCTCATTTCTTTGCATGCTCAAAGTTTGGCCAGTTTACGGCAGTTTTCTTTTTTTGTCCTGGGTGAAACTGTACTTATGTACAGCACTAGTGTTGAGCGACTTTTGGTTTTTTAGGGTCGAGTTTCGTTTCATGAAACCCGACTTTTCCAAAAGTCGGGTCGAGCAAAATTTGCCGACTATAGGGAAAAGTCGGGGTCGTCCCGAAACACGAAACACAATGTAAGTCAATGGAGAATTAAAGTCGGCAGTGAGAGGAGGACAGGAAACACACCAACAGTGCCCATTTGAATGCCAAAAGCATAAATTCTTGGTACTGAAGCTTGTCAACCTTAATTAACTTCATAATACTAGTTACGCACTGAAAAATGGGGGTTATTTGGCTACAGTTGTGGGGGGGAGGGCTAGCTCCAGGTTTTCGTGGGCCCAGGGCCAAAGAGCGACCCTTTAACACATACCACAACTCATGATGCTCCGATACAGCAGAGAAATAGCAGTATAGTACAATGAAAAATACTTCACTTCTTACATCTCATGACTGATATCCATTTTAAATTCTCCCATACCTCCAAAAACGGACAGTATATAACTCCATACAGTATTATGGCCAGCGCTTAGTGCGCTATACAGAGTAATAAGGCCCATATATTTCTCCATACGGAATCATTATTCCCATATAATGTTTCAAACCGTATATGATGAGCTCCACATAATGCTACAGTATATGTTGGTCCCAATGGATGAAGCTCCACTGTCTTATGGGCCCAAATAATGCTCCATATATAATGGGCCCCATTTCTACTGCTCTAGTGTATAATGGGCCCTGTAAATGCTGCTCCAGTGTCTGATGTCCACCTTTGGAATGCTCCAGTGTATGGTGGGCCCCATATATCATTCACCAGAGTATAGTGCTCCCCAAAAATTTCTGTCCCAACATTGAAAACAATTACATAAGTCTCCTTGCTAGGGAATCTCTGCGCTACTCTGAACTCCTTGTCGTCCCCATCTTCCATCTCACTGCACTTGGCTGTTTAGGCCCTCCCACCGGCAGAGACACTTTTACGTACTATGCGGTGCCCTGTGCCAGTGCCATCGCCCATGAGTATGCCCCCCCCACCTGCTCAAGGAACCTGCACTTTCATCTGCACCTTCCTCTTTGTCACCGTGTAAGGTGGTATAGTATGCAGGAAGGGGAACCTGAGTTTCCTCTGGGTCAGATTCTGGCTGTGTAGAGTGCGAGGGCAATGTAGTGGTCTGGGTCAATGTACCAGCAGCATCATCCAGCAGTGGCTGGGCCTCAGTGCACTTGTGGCGTCCCCAAGAGTACGGTCGCCACTGTGGCATTGCCTTCCTCCTAGGGAGTGTGTTGTCAAGCTTGGGAGCAACGAAGGATTTCTCTAGCAGTGAAACCAACACACAACACATTTCCCACTCCAGGCCAGCAGGGAGACCTCTGAACCTGACTGCTGAGGAGCTGCTCTCTGTGGTCGGGAGGAGGTAAGTTAGGGCACTCTGTGCAGGGAAGGGGAAGTGTGTGGACGTGAGAAGGGGAGCTGGAGGATAAGCAGAGTTAAGGCTCACTCCTAGCTGGAGCGCATGGTCCGGATTCAGGTCTCCGAGTTTGTAGGGACACTGACATTCCTGCAGCAGAAACCAGGGGAAGTAGCAGCTATAAATGCTCTGTACCCAACTAAGGCTCGGAGGCCCCAGCATCGACGTGTGCTAGGCAGAAGGAAAAGGCTACAGCTGTCTGCCATACAAGTAAAGTCTGAGGAACATCTGTTAGACAGGAGGTGTTTCAGTGAACCACGGTCCTGTGAGTGCTTCCCCCACAAGCGCTAGAAAGGAGACGTTCAGGAAGGTACATGTTGGCGGAGTGTTGGAAGGGAGCTTTCCATTCTGGTCACGGAGGTTGGCAGAGGTCCTGACCCGGAGGAAACTGCACGGAGGCAGGCATCTGTGTAACCTGCAGACTGTGAGTAAAGCTTTGGAACTGCACGCTCTGGTGTCCTACAGTTATTCCAGCACCGCTACATCTGGGTACCAGCACCTACACCACCTGTGCCTTTCCCCCATCACTACATCTACACTTCCCTGGGACTCCAGCTCCACCTGTGGGGAGCTTCATCATCTTTGCTGCACAACACCATCAGTCCCAGAGGATCTGCATGCAGCGTCGGCCTAACATCTGTGTTGCCGAACACCACAGGTGGCGTCAAACTATCTATATAAACTCTTTACCATTATACCACACCATTTACATGGGTGCCCAGGGCCACCGCCCGGGTCACCGCTGCTGTGACACATCCCACTGACACCGGCCCGGTACCGAGTACCCCACAGCCCTGGGAGGGCGACGCATATGCCGACTGCTGATCGGGCGGCGTTATTCCCACGAACCTCCAAACAGCGTCCCTGAAGGCAAAGTTTTTGGTTTCCGGGGGCAGTATGATTGCAAAGCTGAACCTTAAAGGAATGTCCAAAAGGGCACCACCAGGAGTGGAGCCTGTTGCTTAATTGGACTGCACCCGGGAAACCACTACCATACAAGCTACAGAAAAGATGGACAGATTGCAAGCTTTGTCGATTCTGTGTGTGGTGTGGTATGTCCGTTTGTAGTTGTGCTAGCGATTTCTCAGCTTTATTCCGTTAATGACCGAGACTCCGGCATGGCCCCGCGGTACGCGTCAAGCTTGCTAGAGGGATACACGAGGCTGTGGCACGTCAGATTGAGCAATAACAGGTCTAGCATTCCAGTACATGTCCGGGGCTGCATGCACGCTACACTGAAAGGACCAGCTTTTGTCGTTTACAGGTGCAGATAACCTGCTGAACTCCGTTAGTAATGGGGATCTGGGATTCAGATTATTCCCCGCGAACGATGATTTCCCAGTAAGTTCAGGTCAACCGCAATTCCGGAGTTAGGCCTAACCGTCATTCCTGAAAAAATTACGTGTCCAAACCACAGGTGCTGTAGCTTGCTTAACAGCTCGGCAGCCGTTCTCAGGCCCTGTATGGATTCAACAACATTGTAGAAAGTTGATAAAGGGTACAGTTTCACCGGATAACACGTATATATGTAGCCTAGTTTACACATTAAAAATATATGTCTATAGATCAGGAGGCAGACTCAGATGTTCTCAGGCCCAGTATGGATTTGACCAGATTGTACAAAGTTGAGAAAGGGTACTTTATCACTGGATAGCAGGTATATATAGCATAGTTTAAACATGTAAAATCTCCGTGTTCTCAGTATGGATTACACAGCAATCTAAAAAGTGGAAAAAAGGAAATGCATTTGAGGCGTACACAACTATATACTTTTGGTGTTATTTTTAAATCTTCATATATATTTCTGTCTCAGTAATACAGTCCAGCCTCTCCGCAATAGGAAATGAGATGCATACAATTAGTGACATACACTCACTGGCCACTTTATTAGGTACACCTGTCCAACTGTGTGTTAAGACTTAATTTCTAATCAGCCAATCACATGGCGGCAACTCAGTGCATTTAGGCATGTAGACATGGTCAAGACAATCTCCTGCAGTTCAAACCGAGCATCAGTATGGGGAAGAAAGGTGATTTGAGTGCCTTTGAACGTGGCATGATTGTTGGTGCCAGAAGGGCTGGTCTGAGAATTTCAGAAACTGCTGATCTACTGGGATTTTCACGCACAACCATCTCTAGGGTTTACAGAGAATGGTCCGAAAAAGAAAAAAAATCCAGTGAGCGGCAGTTCTGTGGCCGGAAATGCCATGTTGATGCCAGAGGTCAGAGGAGAATGGGCAGACTGGTTCGAGCTGATAGAAAGGCAACAGTGACTCAAATTGCCACCCGTTACAACCAAGGTAGGCAGAAGAGCATCTCTGAACGCACAGTGCGTCGAACTTTGAGGCAGATGGGCTACAGCAGCAGAAGACCACACTGGGTACCACTCCTCTCAGCTAAGAACAGGAAACTGAGGCTACAATTTGCACAAGCTCATCGAAATTGGACAGTAGAAGATTGGAAAAACGTTGCCTGGTCTGATGAGTCTCGATTTCTGCTGCGACATTCGGATGGTAGGGTCAGAATTTGGCGTAAACAACATGAAAGCATGGATCCATCCTGCCTTGTATCAACGGTTCAGGCTGGTGGTGGTGGTGTCATGGTGTGGGGAATTTTTTCTGGGCACTCTTTGGGCCCCTTGGTACCAATTGAGCATCGTTGCAACGCCACAGCCTACCTGAGTATTGTTGCTGACCATGTCCATCCCTTTATGACCACAATGTACCCAACATCTGATGGCTACTTTCAGCAGGATAATGCGCCATGTCATAAAGCTCGAATCATCTCAGATTGGTTTCTTGAACATGACAATGAGTTTACTGTACTCAAATGGCCTCCTCAGTCACCAGATCTCAATCCAATAGAGCATCTTTGGGATGTGGTGGAACGGGAGATTCGCATCAGGGATGTGCAGCCGACAAATCTGCGCCAACTGTGTGATGCCATCATGTCAATATGGTCCAAAATCTCTGAGGAATGCTTCCAGCACCTTGTTGAATCTCTGCCACGAAGAATTGAGGCAGTTCTGAAGGCAAAAGGGGGTCCAACCCCTTACTAGCATGGTGTACCTAATAAAGTGGCCAGTGAGTGTAAAGGATATTGATTGCAGAAATCTAGGAATTATTATTCACGGGAAAACTTCCGTCACAATTCTCATAGGCGATGCTGACCCTCAATTAATTTGTGTGTTGAGACAGTGTAAACATTTTTTTGTGAATAAAGTCTTGCTGTATCGCACTTCCGTTGATTCCATCACTGTTACTCATCTCAATCCAATTTTTATCACAGGGAGCGATGTAAACATGGTGCTCACTGGCTATCATGATCTGTCACGTAACTTTGGAGTGCAAAAGACAGAAGCCACAGGCCGTAGGCGATTCTATTTGATTGGCATGAGAGGGCACATTTTGAAATGTGCGCCGGAATGTCACACGTTTGTGAGTAGGAAAACTGTGAAAGCTGATGATAAACCACCACTGCATGTAATTGTGAGTCGACGTCCATAAGAAATGGAAGCCACTGATCATCTGGAGCTAGAGCCCGGCCAGCAGGACAGGGCATAGCTACATCTTAACCATCATCTTTCAGTTCAATCAATTTGTAGTGGCAGTCCCAGTGAAGGATTTGACAGCACAGACTACACAGCGGAGGAGCAGGGAGAGGTAAACATTGCAAATGCTGGGGCCCTGCCCAAGCAAGGGGGGCACACTCGTGGGCGTCGGTACTAGCACTGGGCCCCTCATAGTACGGCGGTGTGTCTGACGGCGGGTGTGCACCACCACTGTCAGAGACTCTTGATTGCACTATGAGGGACCCTATGCCAGTGCCCGCGCCCAAGAGTCGGCCTACCCACCTGTCCAGGGCAATGGCACTCGCACGGTTTTGTGCGCTAGGTGGTGACCCTGGCCATGGGGGGGGGCCGCCCACTTAGGGAGGTTTACAAAGTGGCATATGTAGATGTGGGTCATTCAGCTGCTGCAAAAGGCGAAATAGGTCAAGTTCGCGGAATAGGAGGAGGACCAAAGCAAGCCATTTTTCTGGCAACCTATGTGTCATCAAGGGAAGGTGGGACAAAATCCTTGGAAACCCATGCATGGTTCATTTTAATGAAGGTTAGATCATCCACATTTTGGGTTGGCAGACGGGTCCTTTTTCTGTCAGGATCGATCCAGCTGCACTGAAGACTCTTTCCGATAGCACGCTTGCAGTTGGGCAAGCGAGCTCCTGTAAGGCATATTGTGACAATTCAGGCCAGGTGTCCAGTTTAGCGGCCCAATAGTCAAAGTGGAATGACCTGTGCGGGAGAACATCGATATGGGAGGAAAAGTAGTTGTTAACCATAGTTGACAACTGCTGTCTCCTGTCACTTTCCATCGATGCTGTATTAACAGTTGTGTGAGCGGTCCGTGAAAAATCAGTCCACAATATTGTCATGAAACCCCTGTCTCCAACGCCACTTCTGCTGTGTGCACCATGAACACCTCTGCCAAGCTGCCCCCGGCCCGTACGGCTCGTGTGAGAACCATCACCGCTGCTGTGTGCTGGGAATGCCTCAACCAACCGGTTAACCAGAGTTGCTTGTTTAGTAGCCAATATTAGGTCAAGGTTCTCTTGTGGCATGATGTTTTGTAATTTGCCTTTATAGCGTGGATCCAGGATGCTGGCCAACCAGTAGTCGTCATCGTTCATCATTTTGGCAATGCGTGGGTCCCTTTTTAGGATCTGCAAGGCATAATCTGACATGTGGGCCAATGTTCCCGGTGTCAATGATGCACTGCGAGTGCTGGGTGGAGGAGCACTTTCTGGCAAATCCACATTCCTCCAGTCACGCACAAACCCTGTACCAGACCTTGCCACGCCAACATTTTCACTTGCCCCACGAGATGTATCCTCCTCCCCTAAGTAATCATCCCCATCACCATCCTCCTCTTCTTCCTCCACCTCGTCCAGGAGAGGTCCCTGAGCAGACAATGGCTGAATGTCATCAAGGATTCCCTCCACCTCTTCCTCCTCGTCAACATTGGCTGCAGACGCCTGCTCCTTAAGGTGCGTCAAAGTTTGCATGAGCAGACGCATAAGTGGGATGCTCATGCTTAGGATGGCGTCGTCTGCGCTTACCAGCCGTGTGCATTCCTCAAAACACTGAAGGACTTTACAGATGTCTTTCAGCTTCGACCACTGCACACCTGTCAACTCCATGTCTGCTCTCAAAGTGCCTGGCCGTGTATCCTCCCACAAATGCATTATGGCCTGCCTCTGCTCGCACAGCCGCTCAACCATGTGCAGGGTGGAGTTCCACCTCGTTGCAATGTCGATAATGAGGCGGTGGTTGGGAAGGTGGAGCAATCGCTGCAGCTTCTACATACGAATGGAGTGTACAGGCGACCGGCGGATGTGCGCGCACAGTCTTCGCACCTTCTGGAGCAGGGCTGTTAACTCCGGATAATTATTGAGGAAGCACTGCACCACCAGGTTCAAGTTGTGAGCCAAGCAAGGTATGTGGCTGAGTTTTGAAAGGGCTATGTCTGCCACAAAATTACGGCCGTTATCACTACCTACCTTGCCTGCCTCAAGATGTACACTGCCCAGCCATGACTCAGTTTGTCGCTGAAAGTACTCGGCCAGCACCTCGGCGGTGTGTCTGTCGCCCAAGCACATCATCTGCAACACAGCCTGCTGACGCTTTCCACTAACTGCTCGATAGGGGGACACCTCGTGTGCAACAGTGGCAGCTGCAGATGGAGTGCTCGTACGACTGTGCTCTGTGGACGAGCCTTCGCTTCTGGAGGAGGAGGAGGAGGAGGGTCGAATGCCTACAGCCAACTGTTTCCTATACCGTGGGCTAGGCAGCACTGTCCCACCACCGCTGTCCCCTGTGGACCCTGCATCCACCACATTAACCCAGTGTGCAGTGATGGACACGTAACGGCCCTGGCCATGCCGACTGGACCATGCATCAGTTGTGAGGTGCACCTTTCCACTCACTGACTGCTTGAGTGCATGGACAATGCACTGAATGCAATGCAATGGACATGGACAATTACTGAAACCTGGATCCAGCAGTCAGATACTACCGCTGCTGCTGCTCTTTCATACGGGGGGCTACACTTCTCTCATACCCCAAGATCAGACAATAGAGCTGGTGGAGGCGTTGGTCTGCTCCTATCACCAAAATGTACCTTTCAGGTTATCCCTCAAGTACCCTCACTTGTCTTCCCTTCTTTTGAGGTCCATGCCGTCAGACTCTACACCCCTTTCTCCATGCAAGTGGCGGTGGTGTATCGTCCTCCCGGCCCCTCCCATCAGTTCCTGGATCATTTTGCCACTTGGCTTCCACATTTTCTCTCCTGTGACATCCCTACCCTCATCATGGGAGATTTCAACATCCCCATTGCTCTTCCCCTCTCCCCATCTGCTACTCACCTTTTATCTCTAACCTCCTCATTTGGCCTTTCGCAGCTTACTAATTCTCCAACGCATGAAGACGGAAACTCCCTCGACTTGGTCTTCTCTCGGCTTTGTGCAGTGGATGATTTTGCAAACTCCCCTCTCCCGCTCTCTGACCACAATCTTCTTTCATTCTCTATAAAGAACTGCCAGGCTGCTCAGGTCACCCCCACTGTCCAGACTTATAGAAACATACAGGCCATTAACACCCAGAAACTTCTGAAGAACTTGCAGTCATCATTGGCCCCTATCTCCTCCCTCTCATGTCCTGATTCTGCATTGAAGCATTACAATGAAACACTTCAAAGTGCCCTGGATGAATTTGCACCCCCTATAAATAGAACACCACAACACAGACGGCGACAACCCTGGCACACGGTGCAAACACGTTTCCTGCAGCGGTGCTCCAGGTGCGCCGAACATCTGTGGAGAAAATCCAATCTACACGAAGATTTCATCCATTTTAAGTTTATGCTTAGAACATACAACACTGCCCTTCACCTCTCCAAACAAACCTATTTCAACACCCTCATCACCTCACTGTCCAACAACCCGAAACGTCTCTTTGACACTTTTCATTCTCTACTCAATCCAAGAGTACAGGCCCCAACCACGGAGCTCCGAGCTGACAATCTGGCCAATTACTTCAAAGAAAAAATTGACCAGATCCGACAGGAAATTATCTCCAAATCCCCTCATACCATGCAATGTCCTCCCTCCCCCACTGCATCTAACTCACTCTCTGATTTTGAACCAGTCACAGAAGAAGAAGTAAGCAGGCTCCTTGCATCTTCTCGCCCAACTACTTGCACCAGTGACCCATTTCCGTCACATCTCCTCCAGTCCCTTTCCCCTGCTGTCACCCCTCACCTAACTAAAATATTTAACCTCTCTCTCTCTTCTGGTATTTTTCCCTCCTCATTTAAGCATGCCATCATACATCCACTACTTAAAAAACCATCCCTCGACCAAAACTGTGCCGCTAACTATAGACCTGTCTCTAATCTTCCCTTCATCTCTAAACTCCTGGAACGCCTGGTCCACTCCCGTCTTATCCGCTATCTCGCAGAAAAATCTGTTCTCGACCCTCTCCAATCCGGTTTCCGCTCTTTACACTCCACCGAAACTGCCCTCACTAAAGTCTCTAATGATCTGCTAACAGCTAAATCAAATCGTCATTACTCCATGCTAATTCTCTTTGATCTCTCTGCAGCATTCGACACTGTGGATCATCAGCTCCTCCTCACTATGCTCCATTCCATTGGCCTCAAGGACACCGTTCTCTCCTGGTTCTCCTCCTATCTCTCCGACCGCTCCTTTACTGTTTCTTTTGCCGGTTCCTCCTCCTCTCACCTTCCCCTTACTGTTGGGGTTCCTCAAGGATCGGTTCTAGGCCCCCTCCTCTTCTCCTTGTACACTGCCCCTATTGGTCAAACAATCAGTAGATTTGGTTTCCAGTACCATCTCTATGCTGATGACACCCAATTATACGCTTCTTCTCCTGACATCACGCCAGCCTTTCTAGAAAACACTGGCGATTGTCTAAACGCTGTGTCTAATATCATGTCCTCACTATATCTGAAACTGAACCTGTCAAAGACTGAACTCCTGGTGTTTCCTCCCGCTACTAATGTACCTATACCCGACATTGCTATTTCTGTGTGTGGTTCCACTATTACTCCCCAGCAACATGCCCGCTGTCTTGGGGTCATACTTGATTCCGAGCTTTCCTTTGCCCCCCACATTCGATCACTGGCTCGCTCTTGTCATCTGCACCTCAAAAACATTTCTAGAATTTGACCTTTTCTTACTTTTGACTCTGCAAAAACTCTTACTGTTTCTCTTATTCATTCTCGTCTCGACTACTGTAACTCTCTTCTAATCGGTCTCCCTCTTACCAAACTCTACCCCCTCCAATCTGTCTTGAATGCTGCAGCCAGGATCATATTCCTCACCAATCGTTACACCGATGCCTCTACCTTGTGCCAGTCATTACACTGGCTACCCATCCACTCCAGAATTCAGTATAAACTTATTACCCTCACCCACAAAGCCCTCCATGGCTCAGCATCACCCTACATCTCCTCCCTTGTTTCAGTATACCACCCTACCCGCGCCCTCCGTTCTGCTGATGACCTGAGGTTAGTATCCTCAATAGTCAGAACCTCCCACTCCCGTCTCCAAGACTTTACACGTGCTGCGCCAATTCTTTGGAATGCACTTCCCAGGTCAATACGATTAGTCCCCAATCCCCACAATTTTAAGTGTGTCCTGAAAACGCATTTATTCAGACTGGCCTATCGCCTCAACACATTAACCTAACCTATCCCTGTGTGGCAGAGCCAAAAGTTTTACCATAACCAGGTTCCCAGCATCATGTTCCCACATGCTTTATGCATCCATTAGCCCTCTGTGTCTGTACTGTTACACACTTAACATTATGGCTGGTCCATACAATCAGAGCAACTGTTACCACCCACCTTTCGTGTCTACCTCTTTCCTCATAGACTGTAAGCTTGCGAGCAGGGCCCTCACTCCTCTTGTTATTTGTTATAATCTACTGTATGTGATTATTGTTATGCTGTAATGTCTATTGTCTGTACAAATCCCCTCTGAAATGTAAAGTGCTGCGGAATATGTCGGCGCTATAAAAATAAAATTTATTATTATTATTATTAATGCGGTCTTTCACATGATGGTGGAGGGCTGGGATGGCTTTGCGAGTGAAGAAGTGGCGACTGGGTAGGTCATAGCGTGGTACTGCATAGGCCATGAGTTCGCAGAAAGCTGCGCTTTCCACCAACCGATAGGGCATCATCTCTAACGAGATTAGTTTGGCAATGTGGGCGTTCAAACCCAGTGTACGCGGATGAGAGACTGAGTACTTTCTTGACCTACTCATAGTGTCTGGGAGGGTGAGCTGGACTTGAGAGCTCCATATGGTGGAAGTAGCGGTGGACAGGGCGGACTGAGAGAGGGTTGATGATGGTGATGGAGTTGGTGTTCTTTCTGATGGCCTAGATTCAGTCTTTCGTTGATATAACAGTGGGATTCCCTGACTGCTGTGGCCTTGCAACGACACCTCAACATTTGCTGCTGTGCTAACCGATGGGCTTACAGTGGGGGAAGCAATGTAGCGTTGCTGACTACCTTCTTTGTGATCAGTTGCACATGTGGCACTTGAGGTTTGGTGTTGTGTCCATGCTTGCAAGTGCATGCTGTTTAAATGTCTAAGCATGCAACTGGTATTCAAATTTTTCAGATTTTTCCCTCGGCTAAAGGTCTTTGCGCACTTCTTACAGATAACCTTGGCCTGATCATGAGGATTTTGTTCAAAAAAGTGCCACACTGCACTCTTCCTACTTTGGCAGACATTTTTCGGCCTAGCACGCTGTGATATTTTGACCCTCTGGATAAGCTGTCCAGCAACTCTTTTGATTTTTGGAACCTGTCTTTGGAGTGCTCTGGGCCTGCCAAATAACAGCTATTGCGATGTTGATGTCTGCTGTGGATGCTCCTCCTCCTCATCTGAGCTATTGGATGCCAATCTGGGTCAACAACTGGGTCATCCATCACCTCCTCTTCAATGTCTTGTGCACCTTCCTCACTGTGTATGGTGGTATAGTGTGCGGGAAGGGGCACCTGAGTCTCATCAGGGTCAGAATCTGGCTCTGTACACTTCGAGGACAATGTAGTGCTCTGAGTGAATGTACCAGCAGAATCATCTATCAGTGGCTGTGCATCTGTGCACTCCATGTCAGATTCATCTTGGCCTGGGTAATTCACCATTTCACTTGATAATCCAGGCATGGTATGTGAAAACTGCTCCATGGAGTAATCAGTAGTATGGCCTGCGTCATCCTTCAATCTTGGTTGGGGTGAAGGACACAAGGAAAGGTGTGGTTCATGAACATGAGCCTCCAATGACGACTCAGTGCTTTTATTTTTTACAACTTCAGAAGAGGAGGCGATAGAGCTGGAGGCTGAGTCAGCAAAGTAAGACAAAACTTTTTCCTGAAGCTCTGGCTTTAAAAGCGGTTTGCCAACTCCTAGAAAACTAAGCCTTCGAGGCCTTGTGGAGCCAGACGATGACGCAGGCTCAACACCTCCTGCATTCGGTCCTATTTTGCTTTTGCCACTACCATCAGATCCACCACCAACACCATCATTACCAGCTGCCAACCCCCGCCCAATTCCACGGCCTCTTCCACCAGCCTTCCTCATTTTTGGTAGAAATGTAGACAAAATCCAACAAACTATATAGTAATGTAAAACAAGGTACAAGGTGTCTATAGGACAGGGGAGATTTTGAATTTCTGCACACACTTGTGGACACTGGACACTTTTGGATTGTGTGAGGCCCACTGAATATCACAGCGCTATGTCACAGGCTCGATGTCGCAGGTGTGAAAAATGTCACTAGAGGATAACGGAGATTTTGAATTTCTGCACACACTTGTGGACACTGGACACGTTTGGATTGTGTGAGGCCCACTGAATATCACAGCGCTATGTCAGAGGCTCGATGTTGCAGGTGTGTAAAATGTCACTAGAGGATAACGGAGATTTTGAATTTCTGCACACACTTGTGGACACTGGACACTTTTGGATTGTGTGAGGCCCACTGAATATCACAGCGCTATGTCACAGGCTCGATGTCGCAGGTGTGAAAAATGTCACTAGAGGATAATGGAGATTTTGAATTTCTGCACACACTTGTGGACACTGGACACTCTTGGATTGTGTGAGGCCAACTGAATATCACAGCGCTATGTCACAGGCTCGATATCGCAGGTGTGAAAAATGTCACTAGAGGATAACGGAGATTTTGAATTTCTGCACACACTTGTGGACACTGGACACTTTTGGATTGTGTGAGGCCCACTGAATATCACAGCGCTATGTCACAGGCTCGATGTCGCAGGTGTGAAAAATGTCACTAAAGGATAACGGAGATTTTGAATTTCTGCACACACTTGTGGACACTGGACACTTTTGGATTGTGTGAGGCCCAGTGAATATCACAGCGCTATGTCAAAGGCAGAAATTGACTAGTGTATGACAAACTACAAGGTGTATATAGAATTGGGCAGAATAGGAATCTCCCTAGAGTGTAGGTCTGTAAGAACGGAACAAGTCCTTGACTTATCCTTACAGAGCGACACACAGATAGCTTCACTGTGGCCGTGATAACAGCCGTTACACGGTACTGAGAGAGGAGCGTGCACGTACACGGCTGTCCGGTGTACGTAAAATTGTCAAGCTCCGTGTTTTTTAAGTATACGGACTGACACACGCTGTCTCTCTATAGTTTTGAATGTGATCAAACAGCAAATATATTTAACTGTTTGAAAGCTAGACAAAACTAGAAGGTGCAGGTCTGTAAGAACTGAACATGTCCTCGACTTATTCTTACAGAGTGACACACAGATAGCTTCACTGTGGCTGTGATAACAGCCGTTACACGGTACTGTGTGAGGAGTGTGCACCGCTGTATAGTGTGAAAAAATGCACGCTCAGTACTAGTGTTGAGCATTCCGATACCGCAAGTATCGGGTATCGGCCGATACTTGCTGTATCGGAATTCCGATACCGACTTCCGATATTTTTTCAATATCGGAAGTCGGCATCGGAATCGGAAGTTCAAAGTTGATTGACAGCCTGACGTCATCATGATGCGCGGTGTGTGTGCATCATGATGCGCCGTCATTTCGGGCCTTCCGGGGGTCTCTGCCGGCCTGCCGGGGGGCTGTGCCGGCCTGCCGGGGGGCTGTGTGGACTGCCCGGGGTCTGTACCGGCCTGCCGGGGGGGCTGTGCCGGCCTGCCGGTGGTCTGTGCACCCTGTGGGGGTCTGTACCGGCCTGCCGGGGGGCTGTGCCGGCCTGCCGGTGGTCTGTGCACCCTGTGGGGGTCTGTACCGGCCTGCCGGGGGGCTGTGCCGGCCTGCCGGTGGTCTGTGCACCCTGTGGGGGTCTGTGCCGGCCTGCCAGGGGGCTGTGCCGGCCTGCCGGGGGGCTGTGCTGATGTCCGGGGGTCTGTGCAAGCATCGTCCGATGGGACTACAAGTCCCATCTGGCGATGCCTGCTACCATGACAGTGATTGACACATTAGCCAATGATGGGACAGTAGTAGTCCCATCATCCGGCTAATGTGTTAAATGTTAAAAAAAAAAAAATACTACATACATACTACATGCATGCTACATACATACTACATGCTACATACATACTACATACATACTACATACATACTACATACATACCACATATATACTACATACATACTACATACATACTACATACATAACACATATATACTACATACACACTACATACATACTACATACATACTACATACATACTACATACATACTACATGCATGCTACATACATACTACATGCTACATACATACTACATATATACTACATACATACTACATACATACTACATGCATGCTACATACATACTACATGCTACATACATACTACATATATACTACATGCATGCTACATACATACTACATGCTACATACATACTACATATATACTACATACATACTACATACATACTACATGCATGCTACATACATACTACATGCTACATACATACTACATATATACTACATGCATGCTACATACATACTACATGCTACATACATACTACATATATACTACATACATACTACATATATGCTACATACATACTACATATATACTACATGCATGCTACATACATACTGCATGCTACATACATACTACATGCTACATACATACTACATATATGCTACATACATACTACATATATACTACATACATACTACATACATACTACATACATACTACATGCATGCTACATACATACTACATGCTACATACATACTACATATATACTACATGCATGCTACATACATACTACATGCTACATACATACTACATATATACTACATACATACTACATACATACTACATGCATGCTACATACATACTACATGCTACATACATACTACATATATACTACATGCATGCTACATACATACTACATGCTACATACATACTACATATATGCTACATACATACTACATATATACTACATACATACTACATATATGCTACATGCATGCTACATACATACTGCATGCTACATACATACTACATGCTACATACATACTACATATATGCTACATACATACTACATATATACTACATGCATGCTACATACATACTGCATGCTACATACATACCACATATATACTACATACATACTACATGCATGCTACATGCTACATACATACCACATACATACTACATACATACTACATACATACTACATGCTACATACATACTACATATATACTACATGCATGCTACATACATACTACATGCTACATACATACTACATATATACTACATGCATGCTACATACATACTGCATGCTACATGCATGCTACATACATGCTACATACATACCACATATATACTACATACATACTACATACAATACATTCATACAATACATACATAGACATACAGTACATATAACATAGTAACATACTTACCAATACTTGTCACATTGTTCCCCGAAGCCATTGTCTTTTACGGAATAAATATTAACATAACAAACCACAAAAATACTCACCCACGATCCGAATTTCCCACACAGCAATGGCATAAAGTGAGACTAGGGACTTTTTTTTTTTTAAGTGGCGGAGGAATACAGTGCGGAAGGATACCTACCTTCCGTCATTGGATTCCTGCAGCCCGTAGAGAACGGCAGCAACAGCTGATGCTGCAGTTCTCTACCCAAGATCGTCGTGGGACACACTCGTGGACTGCTTCGGATCGTGGGTGAGTATTTTTGTGGTTTGTTATGTTAATATTTATTCCGTAAAAGACAATGGCTTCGGGGAACAATGTGACAAGTATTGGTAAGTATGTTACTCTATGTTATATGTACTGTATGTCTATGTATGTATTGTATGAATGTATTGTATGTAGTATGTATGTAGTATATATGTGGTATGTATGTAGCATGTGGTATGTATGTAGCATGTAGTATGTATGTAGCATGCATGTAGCATGTATGTAGTATGTATGTAGTATGTATGTAGCATGTAGTATGTATGTAGTATGTATGTATGTAGCATGCATGTAGTATATATGTAGTATGTATGTAGCATGTAGTATGTATGTAGCATGCATGTAGTATATATGTAGTATGTATGTAGCATGTAGTATGTATGTAGTATGTATGTAGTATGTATGTGGTATGTATGTAGCATGTAGCATGCATGTAGTATGTATGTAGTATATATGTGGTATGTATGTAGCATGTAGTATGTATGTAGCATGCAGTATGTATGTAGCATGCATGTAGTATATATGTAGTATGTATGTTGCATGTAGTATATATGTAGTATGTATGTAGCATGTAGTATATATGTAGTATGCATGTTGCATGCATGTAGTATATATGTAGTATGCATGTTGCATGCATGTAGTATATATGTAGTATGTATGTTGCATGTAGTATATATGTAGTATGTATGTTGCATGTAGTATATATGTAGTATGCATGTTGCATGCATGTAGTATATATGTAGTATGTATGTTGCATGTAGTATATATGTAGTATGTATGTTGCATGTAGTATATATGTAGTATGAATGTAGCATGTATGTAGTATGTAGTATGAATGTAGCATGTATGTAGTATGCATGTTGTATGTATGTAGCATGTAATTTTTTTTTTTTTACATTCAACACATTAGCCGGATGATGGGACTACTACTGTCCCATCATTGGCTAATGTGTCAATCACTGTCATGGTAGCAGGCATCGCCCGATGGGACTTGTAGTCCCATCGGACGATGCCTGCACAGACCCCCGAAGCCTGCACAGCCCCCCGGCAGGCCGGCACAGCCCCCCGGAGCCTGCACAGCCCCCCGGCAGGCCGGCACAGCCCACCGGAGCCTGCACAGCCCCCCTGGCAGGCCGGCACAGCCCCCTGGCAGGCCGGCACAGCCCACCGGAGCCTGCACAGCCCCCCTGGCAGGCCGGCACAGCCCCCCGGCAGGCCGGCACAGACCACCGGAGCCTGCACAGACCCCCTGGCAGGCCGGCACAGCCCACCGAAAGGCCCGTACAGACCCCAGAGAGGCTGTACAAGGGAAAAACAGGATTTTTCTTATTCCGATACCGGAAGTCCCATAGACTTGAATGGGACTTCCGGTATCGGAATCGGCGATACCGATACTTTTTTTTAAGATCGGCCGATCCATTCCGATCCGATACTTTGAAGTATCGGACGGTATCGCTCAACTCTACTCAGTGCCTCACCAGGACAAAAAAAAAAATTGGGATTGCTTTTAAAAAAGCAGTTTGCAGAGCAGTGGGTAAACAGCAATGCAGCCGTCAGGAAGCCTTAGAAGGCAGCCTAACAACCAACACCGCTGATCCAGCAAAATATAGCCTCCACTTGCACTGCACACACAGTGACTGGTGTGTTGTACAGGCAAAATCGCTAGCAGCAGAAGCAGTTTTTGGTGTCTTCTTCCCTGCCTAACGCTCTCCCTACAAAATCAGCAGCAGCAGCAGCTCTCCCTATTCTGAGATCAGCATGAGTAACATGGCGGTCGGCGTGCACGCACTTTTATACCCCCTGTGACGCCCACCAAAGCAAGCTAATCACTTGCATGCCCTTCTGAAAGATGGTGGTGACCCCTGCCTATGTCATCACGTTGCCTACAGTGTCCGTGGATCCTGATTGGCTGAAAAAGAGCGCAAAACAAACTTTTGAAACGCAACTTTGGCGCTTAAGTCGCCGACCTCGTGGCCGACCTCATCCTAGGGGTGGGTTTCGTTTCATGAAACCTGACTTTGCCAAAAGTCGGCGACTTTTGAAATTTTTCGACCCGTTTCGCTCAACTCTATACAGCACTATTTAGCCAGAAAATAAAAAAAAATTAATACAGTCTGTTATCTCAGGCTGAGGCCTGGTGTATCTGTGTTTGAAAAATCTGTGCTTCGCATGCATACGTTGGATAGTTCTGTCTGTTAGTCTTGTTCTACTCATTATTTTTGATTTTCAAAAGTGAACACAAAACCTCCAAAAAAAATTAAATTAAATCTCAGATACTGGACTCAGGATGGATCCTGAGAAAGTCTCTTCCATTCTTAAAAGGCCGCATCCCGTTGGAGTCAAAGCTATATAGAGATTCCTTGGCTTTGCTAACTATTATCGACAATTCATTCATCATTTCTCCACTTTGACCTCTCCCATCTCTGCTATGACCTGAAAAGGAGCCTATCTGAAGAACTGGTCCTCCAAGGCTGAGGAAGCCTTCCACTCTCTTAAACGGTCCTTCTCCACCGCTCCTGTTCTGCATCTTCCGGATTTGAACAAACAGTTCTTCATAGAGGTGGATGCATCCTCGTTAGGGGCTGGAGCTGTGCTCACTCAGAAATCTTCCTCGAGTTGCCACGTGTCCTGGGGTTTCTCCGCTAAGGTCTTCTTCCCTCCAGAGCATAACTAATCCATTGGTGACTGGGAGTTACTTGCCATTAATATGGCTTTGGAGGAGTGGTGATACCTGTGTCACGCCCCCCACTGGCGCCGTTACTTACCTGCGCGATCCCGGGTGCACCTCTCGCTGCGTCCCCGCTCCTGACATCCGGCTCCCTCGATGTCGGTCCTGCGCGCCTGCGCCCGACGTTCCACCCGGCGCTCAGACTGATGGGACCTGTGACGTGGTGGCGGCGCCCACCGTCTATTTCTTCCCGGCGTCTTCCCAAGTAAGACGCCTGTTTATCCTATGCGGTGATGCTGTCCGTTCGGCTAGCGCTCACTCATCCTTCAGGCCCTGTATCGCTACTTTGATTTCTCTGCCGGTGCTACCGCTGGTACAGCCTCTGTGTCCTCCTCCTGTCTATACTCGGTGTCCCTGTCTTTCCGGCTCTTGTGTCTCCCTCCGTGCTACCATCTCTGCCTCCAGCCTTCGCCAGTCCCGTGTGCTCCCAGTCCCTTAGCCTCTCTCGCTCCGTGGTCTCTGTTACCTCCCCCTGCTGTTGCATCTCGTACTCTCTACCTCTGCTTTCCTGGTGCCTACCCAGTCGTCTCTTTGGCTCCGGCTGTCACGGTTACATCCCTTGTGGGCCTGCCCCTAACACTCCCTGTATAGGGGGTGGCTGGCTCCACCTGGTCAGCTCGCCCGCAGGTGCTCTGGAGCCGTGACCTAGAGGGTCCACTTCCGGGTTGTACTAGTGTTCTCCCCTCACCATAGCACAACCGTAACAACCTGCTGGAGGGTGAAGTTTATCCTGTGGTCATCTAAACGGACCATAAAAACTTGGCGTACCTCCAGTCCGCCCAGAGACTTAATCCACGCCAAGCCAGGTGGTCTTTGCTTTTTGCCCGCTTTAACTTTTATTACATTTTGTTAGGACGGCGGAACGCACCAAATATAAAATAACAGGAGGTGCGTTCGCTGCCCGGAGTCCACCATGCGGTAGGTGACAAGACCGCTGCTGAACAATGGCAGATGCACCTAATCAATGAGGTACTGTGCTCGGGTTAACGTCACCCGAACGCTAACAATGGCTCTGTTCTGGCACAGAGTCGCAAGAGGCAATGTGATGCCGAGATGCGGCTCTGTTAATGTCACAGAGGCCTGCGTGTGGCGTCGCAACAGCGCCCAAGAGTAGCTGCGGTTAGTGCAGCGCAGTGGCAGGTAAAGCCGCAGACGTCGGCGCTGAGACACAGGCGCCGACGGACGCTAGTGTAGGCGAGGATCACGTGGCGTGTAGCTTGCCACAAGCTGAGACTGACTATCCAACTCTCTGTCACCATTCGTAATATCTGAGGGAAGGGGTTTCATAATGCGTCAGTCACCAGTCCACACATCCATCACCATACACACACAGCATAATATGCAACACTAGCGCATCGCCGAGCCGCCATGCGGGCTTTTTATAGCGATGCGCTTCCGGGACCTTCCATTAGCTTGGGAAGGACCAATCAGATCCGACGTAGGACCTGAGCATGTGACCCCTGCTCTCCAGTGAGAGGTCAAGTTGCGGGCATGCCTAGTAGCACGGCATGAGGACTTAGCCTCAGGAGCAGTTCCCTGCAGAGCAGGTTGCGCTGCTATTGCTGCACCAGAGGTGGCAGCAACATCCAGGCTGTCAGAGCAAGTCTGAGCAGCAAGCCTGGCTTGCTGTGTTTGCTGAGCAATACCCGGAGCGGTTGAGGAAGAATGGGAGACTGCAGGATGTCTGGCTCTGGACTCCCGCTGTGCAGTGCCAGGAATCTGACGCCTAACATTACCCCCCCCAGGGTCCCCTCCCCTCTGAGCCTCACTGCGCTCAAAAGCCACGACCAGGAGCGGTGCATGAATATTCTCCACCGCCTCCCAGGTCCAAGCCTCGGGACCATGACCCTTCCAGTCCACCAAATAGAATTTTTTACCACGGACAAACCTGCGCCCCACGATGGCGTTAACCTTATACTCGTCAGACGATAAGTCTGATGACCCGGTGGATGGCTCAGAAAACCGGACCATGTGAACTGGTTTGAGGAGGGACACATGAAACACGTCCGATATGGCCAAATGTGGAGGAAGAGCCAGGCGGTAGACCACTGAGCTAAGTCGCTCGAGGACCTTGAACGGTCCAATGTATCGTGGTGCGAACTTGGGAGACTCGACCCGCAATTTAATGTTCCGGGTGGAGAGCCACACCATGTCGCCAGGGGAGAAGCTTGGCGCGGGTCGCCGGTGCGTGTCGGCGGACGCCCTCATCCTTTCTTTAGATGCCCGGATAGCATCCTGAGGGCGATCCCAAATGTCCCGGGCCTCCACTGCCCAGTCTGCCACTCTGGAGTCAGTGGAGGACACCGGCATTGGGACAGGGACGCGTGGATGTTGACCATAATTTAGGAGAAAGGGCGTCTGACCAGTGGAATCGGCCACCGCATTGTTTAGGGCAAATTCAGCCCAAGGCCGCAAGGATGCCCAGTCATCCTGCCTGGCAGAGACAAAATGTCATAGATAGGTGACCAAGGTCTGATTGGCCCTTTCGACCAAGCCATTCGTCTCGGGATGGTAGGCGGAGGACAGATTTAGCTCGATGCTGAGTAAGCTGCAGAGCTCCCTCCAAAAACGAGACGCAAACTGGGGACCTCAGTCACTTACGATTTTGTCCGGCATACCATGTAAACGGAATACATGCTTAATGAACAGGACGGCCAGACCTCGGGCGGAAGGTAGGCGTGCGAGTGGCACCAGATGTACCATTTTGGAAAAATGGTCGGTAACCACCCAGATGACCGTACTGCCACTGGACTTGGGCAGGCCAACTATAAAGTTCATGCCCACCATTTCCCATGGTCTATCCGCTACTGGCAGGGGAAACAAGAGCCCCGCCGGCCTCTGTCTAGAGGGCCTGTTCCGGGCACACGAGACGCATGCTTTCACGTATGCCTTGACGTCTCGAGCCATATGTGGCCACCAGTATGACCTTGCCAGGAGTTCGGTGGTCCGTTTATTACTAGAGTTGAGCGATACCGTCCGATACTTCAAAGTATCGTATCGGATGGTATCGGCCGATCTTTAAAAAAAGTATCGGTATCGCCGATTCCGATACCGGAAGTCCCATTCAAGTCTATGGGACTTCCGGTATTGGAATAAGAAAAACCCTTTCCTGCCCTTGTACAGCCTCTCTGGGGTCTGTACGGGCCTTTCGGGGGGCTGTGCCGGCCTGCCAGGGGGTCTGTGCAGGCTCCGGTGGTCTGTGCCGGCCTGCCGGTGGTCTGTGCAGGCTCCGGGGGGCTGTGCCGGCCTGCCGGGGGGCTGTGCCGGCCTGCCGGGGGGCTGTGCAGGCTCCGGGGGTCTGTGCAGGCATCGTCCGATGGGACTACAAGTCCCATCGGGCGATGCCTGCTGCCATGACAGTGATTGACACATTAGCCAATGATGGGACAGTAGTAGTCCCATCATCCGGCTAATGTGTTAAATGTAAAAAAAAAAAAAAAAAAAAAAAATTACATGCTACATACATACAACATGCATACTACATACATGCTACATTCATACTACATACTACATACATGCTACATACATACTACATATATACTACATGCATGCTACATACATACTGCATGCTACATACATACCACATACATACTACATACATACTACATGCTACATACATACCACATACATGCTACATATATACTACATGCATGCTACATACATACTACATATATACTACATGCATGCTACATACATACTGCATGCTACATGCATGCTACATACATACTACATACATACTACATGCTACATACATACCACATATATACTACATACATACAATACATTCATACAATACATACATAGACATACAGTACATATAACATAGAGTAACATACTTACCAATACTTGTCACATTGTTCCCCGAAGCCATTGTCGTCTACGGAATAAATATTAACATAACAAACCACAAAAATACTCACCCACGATCCGAAGCAGTCCACGAGTGTGTCCCACGACGATCTTGGGTAGAGAACTGCAGCATCAGCTGTTGCTGCCGTTCTCTACGGGCTGCAGGAATCCAATGACGGAAGGTAGGTATCCTTCCGCACTGTATTCCTCCGCCACTTAAAAAAAAAAAAAAGTCCCTAGTCTCACTTTATGCCATTGCTGTGTGGGAAATTCATCATCTGATGCTGCAGTTCTCTACCCAAGATCGTCGTGGGACACACTCGTGGACTGCTTCGGATCGTGGGTGAGTATTTTTGTGGTTTGTTATGTTAATATTTATTCCGTAGACGACAATGGCTTCGGGGAACAATGTGACAAGTATTGGTAAGTATGTTACTCTATGTTATATGTACTGTATGTCTATGTATGTATTGTATGAATGTATTGTATGTATGTAGTATATATGTGGTATGTATGTAGCATGTAGTATGTATGTAGTATGTATGTAGCATGCATGTAGCATGCAGTATGTATGTAGCATGCATGTAGTATATATGTAGTATGTATGTAGCATGCATGTAGTATGTATGTAGCATGCATGTAGTATGTATGTAGTATGTATGTAGTATATATGTAGTATGTATGTAGCATGTAGTATGTATGTAGCATGCATGTAGTATGTATGTAGTATTTTTTTTTTTTTTTTAACATTTAACACATTAGCCGGATGATGGGACTACTACTGTCCCATCATTGGCTAATGTGTCAATCACTGTCATGGTAGCAGGCATCGCCAGATGGGACTTGTAGTCCCATCGGACGATGCTTGCACAGACCCCCGGACATCAGCACAGCCCCCCGGCAGGCCGGCACAGCCCCCCGGCAGGCCGGTACAGACCCCCACAGGGTGCACAGACCACCGGCAGGCCGGCACAGCCCCCCGGCAGGCCGGTACAGACCCCCACAGGGTGCACAGACCACCGGCAGGCCGGCACAGCCCCCCGGCAGGCCGGTACAGACCCCGGGCAGTCCACACAGCCCCCCGGCAGGCCGGCACAGCCCCCCGGCAGGCCGGCAGAGACCCCCGGAAGGCCCGAAATGACGGCGCATCATGATGCACACACACCGCGCATCATGATGACGTCAGGCCGTCAATCAACTGAACTTCCGATTCCGATGCCGAATTCCGATATTGAAAAAATATCGGAAGTCGGTATCGGAATTCCGATACAGCAAGTATCGGCCGATACCCGATACTTGCGGTATCGGAATGCTCAACACTATTTATTACCAAAATGGCCACCTAGCCTGGAGGCATGTGCCCAGGCAAGAACCTCCGGCCGTAGTCGAGCGGGCACCAAGGTCTTGCCTGGCGGTACCGACTCGAGAGCGATAGGAGCCACGGTCGTAAAACTCTCCGGAGGGAGAATTAACCGGGGCTCAGCCTCTCCTTCTTCCGCTGAGACCACCGAGCGCGAGAGGGCATCTGCTCGGATGGTCTTCTCCCAGGAGAGGTAGTGCAGGGTGAAGCGGAAGCGAGAGAAGAAGAGCGACCACCTGGCCTGATGGGAATTCAGGCGTTGGGTTGTCTGAAGATAGACCAGGTTTTTGTGGTCCGTGAACACCTGAAAGGGGAACCGGGCTCCCTCCAGGAGATGTCTCCACTCGGAGAAAGCCAATTTCATGGCCAGCAGCTCCCTGTCGCCGATGGAGTAATTTTTCTCCGCCGGTGAAAAGGTCTTAGAATAGAAGAAGCAGGGATGCTTCCGACCTTGAGCATCCTTTTGGTAAAGGACTGCTCCTGCACCGACGGAAGAAGCGTCTACCTCAAGGATAAACGGCTTATCCACATCGGGACGGTGTAAAATGGGAGCGCCTGCAAAGTGGGACATTATGGAGAAAAAAGCCTTAGAAACCTGTTCGGCCCATGCCTTGGATTAGCTCCTTTTTTCGTGAGAGCAACCAAAGGAGCTACCAGAGTGGAGAAGTGGGGTATAAACTGATGGTAAAAATTAATGAACCCCAAAAAGCGCTGCACCGCTTTAAGAGAATGGGGTTCCTGCCAGTCCATAACCGCTTGCAGTTTGGCCGGATCCATAGCCAACCCCTGGGCCGAGATGACGTAGCCCAGAAATGGCAAGGACTCCTGCTCAAACTGACACTTCTCCAGCTTGGCGAACAGGGAATTCGTCCGCAGGCGGTCGAATACCCTGCAGACATCTTTCCGGTGGGTGGGCAAATCTGGCGAAAAGATGAGGATGTCATCCAGATAGACCACCACCGAGGTAGAAAGCATGTCATGGAAGACGTCGTTGACGAAGTCCTGGAAGACAGCGGGCGCATTACAAAGGCCAAAGGGCATGACCAGATATTCATAATGGCCATCCCGAGTATTAAAAGCTGTCTTCCATTCGTCTCCCTCGCGAATACGGATCAGGTTGTATGCCCCTCGTAGGTCTAGCTTTGTGAATAGCCGCGCCCCACGCAACCTGTCGAACAACTCGGAGATCAATGGGAGAGGGTACTTATTCTTTACCGTATGGCATTGAGACCCCGGTAGTCGATACAGGGGCGTAACTCCCCGCTCTTCTTCTGATCGAAGAAGAAGCCTGCCCCAGCCAGTGACACTGACTTCCTGATAAAGCCCCGCGCCAGGTTCTCCCGGATATATTGGGACATTGCCTCTGTCTCCGGAAGAGACAATGGGTAGACACATCCTCGAGGAGGTTCTGTGCCCGTCAGGAGGTCAATCGGGCAATCATAGGGACGGTGCGGCGGGAGTGTCTCCGCAGACTTCTTAGAGAAGACGTCCGCATACTGATGGTAAGGTTCAGGAAGCATGGAGAGATCTGTAGGCAGCTCTGTAGACGCTACTTGAATACTGTCCCTTAGACACCTTCCCTCGCAGTCCTTGCTCCAGCCCAGTATTCTCCCCGACGCCCAATCAATGTGAGGGGAGTGACAACGAAGCCAGGGAACCCCGAGGAGTACCTGATCGATGCCATGAGGCATAATAAGCAAGGACAGGGTCTCCCGATGTGAGGGGGACATGGCGAGACCGAGTGGGACCGTCTGATGGGTCACTTGAGACGGCAATGGTGCCCCATCCACCACCCTGATGGTCAGAGGTTGTGGGAGTAATACCAGGGGGATAGAGTGACTCTGGGCAAAACTCGAGGACTTAAAGTTCTCCTCGGCCCCGGAGTCCAGAGTAACCTCTGCCTCCCAGGTGGAGGAACCATTATCCAGAGTACCCCGGAATACCGGCTTAGGCGAAAAGGGCTCCATCTGGGACTGGCCACCACCTACAACCATGGAATGGGGTCGTCCCTTTGGCCGCTGAGGACATGTGCCAGCCGAATGACCAAAGTTTCGGCAGTGATAACAGCGCACAGAGCCCCGCACCTGACGTGGCTTAGTACCGGTGCGAGATACCTCCATGGGCTCGATGGAGGGAGGCTCCTGAGCGGAATGGCTCAGCGGTTCGGTAAAGGTGGGAGCCAGGTTAATCTTATGTCTGGATTGAGTCCTCTCCAGCCCGCGCTCCGTGAACCGGAGATCAATATGGGTGGAGACGGAGATCAATTCCTCCAGAGTTGTGGGAATATCTCGGGTGGCTAGAGCATCCTTGACGTGCTCAGCTAGGCTTCTCTAGAACACTGGGACTAACACTTTGTCCGGCCACTCCAGTTCGGAAGCCAATGTCCGAAACCGACAGCATAATGGCTAACCGAGAGTGACCCTTGTGTTAACGCTAACAGTTGGAGAGCCGTATCGTGCGTGACCCGTGGTCCCAAGAAGACCTGCTTCAGAGCCGGGAGGAACTGAGCAGGCCCCTGAACCATGGGATCATCACGTTCCCACAACGGTGTGGCCCACTGCAATGCCCGGCCAGCTAACAAGGAGACAATAATGCCCACCTTGGCCCGCTCTGTAGGAAACCGTGCAGCCAGCAACTCCAGGTGAATGGAGCACTGACTGACGAATCCCCTACAGGCGGGGAGCGGGAGGGAACAGATTGTTGGCAAGGGGAAAAAAGTGTGGGCACACGTGAGACGGCCTCAGCGACCGTCTGGGTGGCAGCTAGCGCAGCATTCGCAGCTGAGTTGGTGCTCTCGATAGCCGCCAACCTGCTCTCCAGCTGCCGAATGTAGCGCTGCAGCTGCTGCACGTCTGCCATTGTCAGCCAGACCCTGGCGCTAGTGTAATGTTAGGATGGCGGAACGCACCAAATATAAAATAACAGGAGGTGCGTTCGCCTTGGAGTCCACCATGTGGTAGGGGACAAGACCGCTGCTGAACAATGGCAGATGCACCTAATCAATGAGGTACTGCGCTCGGGTTAACGTCACCCGAATGCTAAGAACGGCTCTGTTCTGGCACAGAGTCGCAAGAGGCAATGTGATGCCGAGATGCGGCTCTGTTAATGTCACAGAGGCCTGCATGTGGCGTCGCAACAGCGCCCAAGAGTAGCTGCGGTTAGTGCAGCGCAGCGGCAGGTAAAGCCGCAGACGTCGGCGCTGAGACACAGGCGCCGACGGACGCTAGTGTAGGCGAGGATCACGTGGCGTGTAGCTTGCCACAAGCTGAGACTGACTATCCAACTCTCTGTCACCATTCGTAATATCCGAGGGAAGGGGTTTCATAATGCGTCAGTCACCAGTCCACACATCCGTTACCATACACACACAGGATAATATGCTACACTAGCGCATCGCCGAGCCGCCATGCGGGCTTTTTACAACGATGCGCTTCCGGGACCTTCCATTAGCTTGGGAAGGACCAATCAGATCTGACGTAGGACCTGAGCATGTGACCCCTGCTCTCCAGTGAGAGGTCAAGTTGCGGGCATGCCCAGTAGCACGGCATGAGGACTTAGCCTCAGGAGCAGTTCCCTGCAGAGCAGGTTGCGCTGCTATTGCTGCACCAGACGTGGCAGCAACAACCAGGCTGTCAGAGCGAGTCTGAGCAGCAAGCCTGGCTCGCCGTGTTTGCTGAGCAACACCTGGAGCGGTTGAGGAAGAATGGGAGACCGCAGGATGTCTGGCTCTGGACTCCCGCTGTGCAGTGCCAGGAATCTGACGCCTAACGCATTTCAGGTCCGGTAACAAGAATGTCAGAGCTGATGCCCTTTCTTGCTCATTTCTGCCTGGGGACCAAGAGGAGGATCCTCAATTTTTTATCAAACCGTCCAAGTTGGTTAATGTCGCTCCAGTCAGCCTGTTGCAAATTCCCCCAGGAAAAACCCTTGTGGCAGAATCCGAGAAGGACTGAGTTTTGTCATAGTGTTACGAATCCTTGAGTGGTCCCACCAGATCGGGGTACCAACCCACCCTGGACGAGCTGGCCAGGTGGAACCGACCCCTATACAGGGAGCATTTGGGGCAGGCCCAGGGGGACGGTATACCGCAATGGCTAGTACCAGAGGGGCAGCTCGTAGGAGACAGAGAGGACCAGATTAACATACCCAGAACAGGATAGGGCATAGCGGACACAGGGAAAGGTACTAGGACAGGGCAGAGCGCACACAGGGGAGTATGAGGATCCAGGACATAGCAGAGTGCCAAAAGTGAAGCGCATTTATATCAGGACAAGACAGGGAGCACACAGGGAAGCACGGGGTATGAGACAAGGCATAGCACAAACAGGAAAGCGCACTGAGACCTGAGTAAACACCAGCACAGAAAAAGTACTAGAGAAATAATCAGGCGCCACCTCAAGGAGGAGGCCACCTGATATACCTGATCCTGGACACAGAGGATGACGATACTTCTGTGTCAGGCAGCAAAAGGCATCAGGCAAGTGTGCGACCGCAACCTTAAGGAGTGCAGGGTGCATGTGGGGTCAGAGGAAATCCCGGGGAGGCCACAAGACCGGAAGCACGGAGGAGCCACGGTGCGACCCCAAACCACCAGCCCGACGGGACACAGGAGCACGGGGAGCGCGATGCACCGAGAAGGACCCGCTCCCTTACGCCCCTCCTTCTTAAGCCCAGAGAGAAACTTCCTAAGAATATGGGGTGCATGAATGTTCTCCTGGGGCTCCCACGATTTCTCCTCAGGACCAGAACCCTTTCAATTAGAGTTGAGCGACTTTTGGTTTTTTATGGTCGAGTTTCGTTTTGTGAAACCCGACTTTTCCAAAAGTCGGGTCGAGCAAGATCGGCCGATTATAGGGAAAAGTCGGGGTCGTCCCGAAACACGAAACCCAATGTAAGTCAATGGGGAATAAAAGTCGGCAGTGAGAGGAGGACAGGAAACACACCTACAGTGCTCATTTGAATGCCAAAAGCATCAATTCTTCTTACTTAAGATGGTCAACCTTAATTAACTTCATAATACAAGTTACGCACTGAAAAATGGGGGTTATTTGGCTAAAGTTGTGGGGGGGTAGGGCTTGCTCCAGGCTTTCATGTGCCCTGGGCGAAAGAGCGCCCCTTTAACACATACCACAACTCATCATGCTCCGATACGGCAGAGAAATAGCGGTATAGTACAATGAAAAATACTTCACTTTTTACATCTCATGACGAGGCCCATCTATTTCTCCATACAGAATCATTGGTCCCATATAATGTTTGAAACAGTATATGATGAGCTCCACATAATGCTACAGTATATGTTGGTCCCCATGGATGACGCTCCACTGTCTTATAGGCCCAAATAATGCTCCAAACATAATGGGCCCCATTTCTAATGCTCTAGTGTATAATGGGCCCTGTAAATGCTGCTCCAGTGTCTGATGTCCACCTTTGGAATGTTCCAGTGTATGGTGGGCCCCATCTATCATTCTCCAGAGTATAGTGCTCCCCAAAAATCGCTGTCCCAACATTGAAAACAATGAAATAAGTCTCCTCGCTAGGGAATCCCTGTACTAGTCTGGACTCCTCGTCGTCCCCATCTTCCATCTCACTGCACAGTATTTCAACCTTGCAAGTGCTGTGATCCTGAGCAAGCAGGGGGGGCCCACTCGTTGGCGACAGCACTGGCACAGGGCCCCTGATAGTACGGTGGTGTGTCTGATGGCGGGTGGGCCGAACCTGCACTTTCATCTGCAGCTTCCTCTTTGTCACCGTGTAAGATGGAACTGTATATGGGAAGGGTAACCTGAGTTTCATCAGGGTCAGATTCAGGCCGGGTAGCGTGCGAGGGGAATGCAGTGGTCTGGGTCAATGTACCAGCAGATTCATCGAGCAGTGGCTGGGCATCAGTGCACTTGTGTCACCCCCAGGAGTACGGTTGCCACAGTGGCATTACCTTCCTCCTAGGGAGTGTGATGTCATGCTTGGGAGCAACGAAGGATCTCTCTAGCAGGTTAACTGATTGGGCGGCGTTATTCCCACGAGTCATGACCCTCCAAACAGCGTTCATGAAGGCAAAGTGTTTGTTTTACGTGGGCAGTATGGTTGCAAAGCTGAACCTTAAAGGAATGTCCAGAAGGGCACCACCAGGAGTGGAGCCTACGGCGTAATTTGACTCAACACGGGCAACCTCAACCATGCCAGCTACAGAACAGATGCACACATTGCAAGCTTAATTCCGTTAACGAACGAGACTCCGTCATGCCCCGCGGTCCGAGTCCGGCTTACTAGAGGGACACGTGAGGCTCTGGCACATGAGATTGGCCAATAACTGGTGTGTCATGCCCTTACATGTCCGTGGCTGCATGTGCGCTACACTGAAAAGGCCAGTGTTTGTCGCTTACAGGTGCAGATAACCCGCTGAACAACGTTAGTGATGGGGATAACTGATTACAATTATTACTCGCGAACGATGATTTCCCAGTAAGTGCAGGTCAACCGCAGTTCCGGAATTAGGCCTAACCGTCATTCCTGAAAAAAATGAAAAACTTACGTGTGCAAACCACAGTTGCTGTAGCTTGCTTAACAGCTCGCCAGCCATTCTCACGCCCAGTATGGGTTACACGTGATTGCACAAAGGTGAGAAAGGGTACCGTATCCCCGGATAACATGTATGGATAGCGTACACATTCAAAAGATATGTCTATACATCAGGAGGCAGGCTCAGACGGTGTTAGGCCCAGTATGGCTTGCACGTGATTGCACAAAGGTGAGAAAGGCACCCGTATCCACGGATAACATGTATGGATAGCGTACACATTCAAAAGATATGTCTATACATCAGGAGGCAGGCTCAGACGGTGTAAGGCCCAGTATGGCTTGCAAGTGATTGCACAAAGGTGAGAAAGGGTACCGTATCCCCGGATAACATGTATGGATAGCGTACACATTCAAAAGATATGTCTATACATCAGGAGGCAGGCTCAGACGGTGTAAGGCCCAGTATGGCTTGCAAGTGATTGCACAAAGGTGAGAAAGGGTACCGTATCGCCGGATAACATGTATGGATAGCGTACACATTCAAAAGATATGTCTATACATCAGGAGGCAGGCTCAGACGGTGTAAGGCCCAGTATGGCTTGCAAGTGATTGCACAAAGGTGAGAAAGGGTACCGTATCCCCGGATAACATGTATGGATAGCGTACACATTCAAAAGATATGTCTATACATCAGGAGGCAGGCTCAGACGGTGTAAGGCCCAGTATGGCTTGCAAGTGATTGCACAAAGGTGAGAAAGGGTACCGTATCCCCGGATAACATGTATGGATAGCGTACACATTCAAAAGATATGTCTATACATCAGGAGGCAGGCTCAGACGGTGTAAGGCCCAGTATGGCTTGCAAGTGATTGCACAAAGGTGAGAAAGGGTACCGTATCCCTGGATAACATATATGGATAGCGTACACATTCAAAAGATATGTCTATACATCAGGAGGCAGGCTCAGACGGTGTTAGGCCCAGTATGGTTTGCAAGTGATTGCACAAAGGTGAGAAAGGGTACCGTATCCCCGGATAACATGTATGGATAGCGTACACATTCAAAAGATATGTCTATACATCAGGAGGCAGGCTCAGACGGTGTCAGGCACAGTATGGATTTGACGGCCCAGACTACACAGCGGAGGAGCAGGGAGAGGTAAAGATTGCAATTGCTGGGGCCCTGCCCAAGCAAGGGGGGCCCACTCGTGGGCGTCGGTACTGGCACTGGGCCCCTCATAGTACAGCGGTGTGTCTGACGGCGGGTGTGCACCACCACCGTCAGAGACACTTGATTGCACTATGAGGGACCCTGTGCCAGTGCCCGCGCCCAAGAGTCGGCCTACCCACCTGTCCAGGGCAACGGCACTTGCACGGTGTCGTGCGCTAGGTGGTGACCCCGGCCATGGGGGGGGAGGCAGCACAGTTAGGGAGTTTTAGAAAGTGGCATATGTTGATGTTGGACATTCAGCTGATGCAAAAGGCGAAATAGGTCAAGTCCCAGGAAGAGGTGGACCAAAGCAAGCCATTTTTCTGTCACCCTAAGTGTCATCAGGGGAAGGTGGGACAAAATCCTTGGAAACCCATGCATGGTTCATTTTAATGAAGGTTAGATCATCCACATTTTGGGTTGACAGACAGGTCCTTTTTTCTGTCAGGATTGATCCAGCTGCAGTGAAGACTCTTTCCGATAGCACACTTGCAGCTGGGCAAGCGAGCTCCTGTAAGGCATATTGTGCCAATTCAGGCCAGGTGTCCAGTTTAGCAGCCCAATAGTCAAAGGGGAATGACCTGTGTGGGAGAACATCGATATGGGAGGAAAAGTAGTTTGTAACCATAGTTGACAACTGCTGTCTCCTGTCACTTTACATCGATGCAGTATTACCAGTTGTGTGAGCGGTATTTGAAAAATCAGTCCACAACATTGTCATGAAACCCCTGTCTCCAACGCCACTTCTGCTGTGTGCACCATGAACACCTCTGCCAAGCTGCCCCCGGCCCGTACGGCTCGTGTGAGAACCATCACCGCTGCTGTGTGCTGGGAATGCCTCAAGCAACCGATTTACCAGAGTTGCTTGTTTATTAGCCAATATTAGGTCAAGGTTCTCCTGTGGCATGATGTTTTGTAATTTGCCTTTATAGCGTGGATCCAGGATGCTGGCCAACCAGAAGTCGTCATCGTTCATCATTTTGGCAATGCGGGGGTCCCTTTTTAGGATCCGCAAGGCATAATCTGACATGTGGGCCAATGTTCCCGGTGTCAATGATGCACTGCGAGTGCTGGTTGGAGGAGCACTTTCTGGCAAATCCACATCCCTCCAGTCACGCACAAACCCTGTACCAGACCTTGCCACGTCAACATTTTCACTTGCCCCACGAGATGCATCCTCCTCCCCTAAGTAATCATCCCCATCATCATCCTCCTCCTCCTCTTCTTCCTCCAACTCGTCCAGGAGAGGTCCCTGAGCAGACAATGGCTGAATGTCATCAAGGATTCCCTCCACCTCTTCCTCCTCATCAACACTGGCTGCAGACGCCTGCTCCTTAAGGTGCGTCAAAGTTTGCATGAGCAGACGCATAAGTGGGATGCTCATGCTTAGGATGGCGTCGTCTGCGCTTACCAGCCGTGTACATTCCTCAAAACACTGAAGGACTTTACAGAGGTCTTTCAGCTTCGACCACTGCACACCTGTCAACTCCATGTCTGCTCTCAAAGTGCCTGGCCGTGTATCCTCCCACAAATGCATTATGGCCTGCCTCTGCTCGCACAGCCGCTCCACCATGTGCAGGGTGGAGTTCCACCTTGTTGCAATGTCGATAATGAGGCGGTGGTTGGGAAGGTGGAGCAATCGCTGCAGCTTCTGCATACGAACGGAGTGTACAGGCGACCGGCGGATGTGCGCACACAGTCTTCGCACCTTCTGGAGCAGGGCTGTTAACTCCGGATAATTAGTGAGGAAGCACTGCACCACCAGGTTCAAGGTGTGAGCCAAGCAAGGTATGTGGCTGAGTTTTGAAAGGGCTATGGCTGCCACAAAATTACGGCCGTTATCACTAACTACCTTGCCTGCCTCAAGATGTCAGATATCACTAACTACCTTGCCGCCTGCTGACGCTTTCCACTAGCTGCTCGATAGGGGGACACCTCGTGTGCAACAGTGGCAGCTGCAGATGGAGTGCTCGTACGACTGCGCTCTGTGGACGAGCTTTCGCTTCTGGAGGAGGAGGAGGGTGGAACGCCTACAGCCAACTGTTTCCTATACCGTGGGCTAGGCAGCACTGTCCCACCACCGCTGTCCCCTGTGGACCCTGCATCCACCACATTAACCCAGTGCGCAGTGATGGACACGTAACGGCCGTGGCCATGCCGACTGGACCATGCATCAGTTGTGAGGTGCACCTTTCCACTCACTGACTGCTTGAGTGCATGGACAATGGGTCTTTCACATGATAGTGGAGGGCTGGGATGGCTTTGCGAGAGAAGAAGTGGCGACTGCGTAGGTCATAGCGTGGTACTGCATAGGCCATGAGTTCGCGGAAAGCTGCGCTTTCCACCAACCGATAGGGCATCATCTCAAATGAGATTAGTTTGGCAATGTGGGCGTTCAAACCCAGTGTACGCGGATGAGAGACTGAGTACTTTCTTGACCTACTCATAGTGTCTGGGAGGGTGAGCTGGACTTGAGAGCTGCATATGGTGGAAGTAGCGGTGGACAGGGCGGACTGAGAGAGGGTTGATGATGGTGATGGAGTTGGTGTTCTTTCTGATGGCCTAGATTCAGTATTTCGTTGATATAACAGTGGGATTCCCAGACTGCTGTGGCCTTGCAACGACACCTCAACATTTGCTGCTGTGCTAACTGGTGGGCTTACAGTGGGGGAAACAATGTAGCGTTGCTGACTACCTTCTTTGTGATCAGTTGCACATGTGGCACTTGAGGTTTGGTGTTGTGTCCACGCTTGCAAGTGCATGCTGGTTAAATGTCTAAGCATGCAACTGGTATTCACATTTTTCAGATTTTTCCCTCGGCTAAAGGTCTTTGCGCACTTCTTACAGATAACCTTGGCCTGATCATGAGGATTTTGTTCAAAAAAGTGCCACACTGCACTCTTCCTACTTTGGCAGACATTTTGCGGCCTAGCACGCTGTGATGTTTTGACCCTCTGGACAAGCTGTCCAGCAACTCTTTTGATTTTTGGAACCTGTCTTTGGAGTGCTCCGGGCCTGCCAGATAACAGCTGTTGCGATGTTGATGTCTGCTGTGGATGCTCCTCATCTGAGCTATTGGAAGCAGCACCCTCTTCCCCCAATGGATGCCAATCTGGGTCAACAACTGGGTCATCCATCACCTCCTCTTCAATGTCATGTGCACCTTCCTCTGTGTCACCGTGTATGGTGGTATAGTGTGCGGGAAGGGGCACCTGAGTCTCATCAGGGTCAGAATCTGGCTCTGTACACTGCGAGGACAATGTAGTGCTCTGAGTGAATGTACCAGCAGAATCATCTATCAGCGGCTGTGCATCAGTGCACTCCATGTCAGATTCATCTTGGCCTGGGTAATTCACCATTTCACTTGATAATCCAGGCATGGTATGTGAAAACAGCTCCATGGAGTAATCAGTAGTATGGCCTGCGTCATCCTTCAATCTTGGTTGTGGTGAAGGACACAAGGAAAGGTGTGGTTCATGAACATGAGCCTCCAATGACGACTCAGTGCTTTTACTTTTTACAACTTCAGAAGAGGTGGCGATAGAGCTGGAGGCTGAGTCAGCAATGTAAGACAAAACTTTTTACTGATGCTCTGGCTTTAAAAGCGGTTTGCCAACTCCTAGAAAACTAAGCCTTCGAAGCCTTATGGAGCCAGACGATGACGCAGGCTCAACACCTCCTGCATTCGGTCCTATTTTGCTTTTGCCACTACCATCAAATCCACCACCAACACCATCATTACCAGCTGCCAATCGCCGCCCAATTCCACGGCCTCTTCCACCAGCCTTCCTCATTTTTGGTAGAAATGTAGACAAAATCCAACAAACTATATAGTAATGTAAAACAAGGTACAAGGTGTCTATAGGACAGGGGAGATTAAGATTTTCTGCAGACACTTGTGGACACTGGACACTTGGATCGTGTGAGGCCCACTGAATATCACAGCGCTATGTCACAGGCTCGATGGCACAGGTGTGAAAAAAGTGACTACAGGATAAGGGAGATTTTGAATTTCTGGGAGATTTTGAATTTCTGCAGACACTTGTGGACACTGGACACTTGGATTGTGTGAGGCCCACTGAATATCACAGCGCTATGTCACAGGCTCGATGGCACAGGTGTGAAAAAAGTGACTACAGGATAAGGGAGATTTTGAATTTCTGGGAGATTTTGAATTTCTGCAGACACTTGTGGACACTGGACACTTGGATTGTGTGAGGCCCACTGAATATCACAGTGCTATGTCACAGGCTCGATGGCACAGGTGTGAAAAAAGTGACTACAGGATAAGGGAGATTTTGAATTTCTGCAGACACTTGTGGACACTGGACACTTGGATTGTGTGAGGCCCACTGAATATCACAGTGCTATGTCACAGGCTCGATGGCACAGGTGTGAAAAAAGTGACTACAGGATAAGGGAGATTTTGAATTTCTGGGAGATTTTGAATTTCTGCAGACACTTGTGGACACTGGACACTTGGATTGTGTGAGGCCCACTGAATATCACAGCGCTATGTCACAGGCTCGATGGCACAGGTGTGAAAAAAGTGACTACAGGATAAGGGAGATTTTGAATTTCTGCCGACACTTGTGGACACTGGACACTTGGATTGTGTGAGGCCCACTGAATATCACAGTGCTATGTCACAGGCTCGATGGCACAGGTGTGAAAAAAGTGACTACAGGATAAGGGAGATTTTGAATTTCTGGGAGATTTTGAATTTCTGCAGACACTTGTGGACACTGGACACTTGGATTGTGTGAGGCCCACTGAATATCACAGTGCTATGTCACAGGCTCGATGGCACAGGTGTGAAAAAAGTGACTACAGGATAAGGGAGATTTTGAATTTCTGCAGACACTTGTGGACACTGGACACTTGGATTGTGTGAGGCCCACTGAATATCACAGTGCTATGTCACAGGCTCGATGGCACAGGTGTGAAAAATTGACTACAGGATAAGGGAGATTTTGAATTTCTGGGAGATTTTGAATTTCTGCAGACACTGGACACTTTTGGATTGCGTGAGGCCCAATGAATATCAGAGCGCTATGTCACAGACTCGATGCAGCAGGTGTGAAAAAAGTGACTACAGGATAAGGGAGATTTTGAATTTCTGCAGACACTTGTGGACACTGGACACTTTTGGATTGTGTGAGGCCCACTGAATATCAGAGCGCTATGTCACAGGCTCGATGGCACAGGTGTGAAAAAAGTGAATTGTAGAATTGGGCAGAATAGGAATCTCCCTAGAGTGTAGGTCTGTAAGAACGGAACAAGTCCTCCACTTATCCTTCCACAGTGACACACAGATAGCTTCACTGTGGCTGTGATAACAGCCGTTACACGGTACTGTGTGAGGAGCGTACACCGCTGTATGGTGTGAATAAATGCACGCTCAGTACCTTAGCAGGACAAAAAAAAAATTGGGATTGCTTTTAAAAAAGCAGTTTGCAGAGCAGTGGGGAAACAGCAATGCAGCTGTCAGGAAGCCTTAGAAGGCAGCCTAACAACCAACACCGCTGATCCACCACAATATAGCCTCCCCTTGCACTGCACACACAGTGACTGGTGTGTTGCACAGGCAAAATCGCTAGCAGCAGAAGCAGTTTTTTTGTCTTCTTCCCTGCCTAACGCTCTCCCTACAGAATCAGCAACCTCTCCCTATGCTAAGATCAGCAGAAGTAAGATGGCGGTCGGCGTGCACGCCCTTTTATAACCCCTGTGACGCCCACCAAAGCAAGCCAATCACTTGCATGCCCTTCTGAAAGATGGTGGCGACCCCTGCCTATGTCATCACATTGCCCACAGTGTCCGTGGATCCTGATTGGCTGAAAAAGAGCGCTAAACAAACTTTTGAAATGCGACTTTGGCGCGTAAGTCGCCGACCTCGTGGCCGACCTCATCCTAGGGTCGGGTTTCGTTTCATGAAACCCGACTTTGCCAAAAGTCGGCGACTTTTGAAATTGTTCGACCCGTTTCGCTCAACTCTACTTTCAATCAATCAAGAAAACGGTTCTCCCTCTAACATTCTTCATGGAAAGAATATCCCTCACTTCAAAGACATTCTCGGTAATAATGGGTGAAGGGGTATGACTGGAGGTGGCATGGAAGAGGTTACGCACCACGGGTTTAAGAAGAGATACGTGGAAGGAGTTGGGAATATGGAGCGCGGCAGGCAACTTCAACTTGTACGTAACATCATTAACTTGCTTCAAAAATTTCAAAAGGACCAATGTAGCGAGGACCCAATTTGTAGGATGGAGTCTTGAGTCTGATATACTTGGATGCGAGTCAAACCTTCTCACCTGGAAGATACGTAGGGACATCCAAGCGCCTCTTATCGGCATGTCTCTTCATTTTCCTTCGACATAGAGTTGGCTGCCGGAACGCCCGAGGCAAGGGGAACCAGGATGCATGTTGGTGTGTTGCCCAGAAACGATGTAGAAAGGAAATTTGGCAGAAGATTCGCTCAGGTGATTGTCGTATGCGAACTCTGCCCAGGGAAGAAGATTGACACAATCGTCCTGATGAGCATTGGAAATGTGCAGAAGATAAGAAGTAAGGACCTGGTAATTAATTTTACCTGGCCATTAGTCTGGGGGTGATAGGCCGATGAAAAAAGTATCAGAAATTTTTTTTGGGTTGTGTCACCATTAATTATTGTGAACCTGAATGTTAAAATTCAGGGTCCGTACCAAACTCCTAGTGCCCATGCATGTACCCCAAAAATGATCTTCTCCAGCAAGTCCACGTTTCTGTTTGAGTTTGGCAGCCTGAACATCGGGTGTTTCCGACGCTGTCATCTGGGTGATAGTGCAAGAAACACTGGCTCTGATCGGTGGTAACCTTTCAAGTTACCTCTAGTCCGAGCACTGTGATTCCACTGCTGTCAGAAAAAATGTCGTGGGGTCACCTCTATTTTTTACAACCAGTGAAGGCTGCAGCCCTCAGCTGTCAGCATTATCTTGGCTGGATATCAAAAATAGCAGGATTCTCATGCCGTTTTTCAAATTATTTAAATAAATAATTTTATCTTGTATTCTATCTATTCTAAACAAGTTCATAATCATTTAGAAACAACAATACTATTGTTTTAACTCAGGAAGAGTTCAGAAATCAATATTTTGTGGAATAACCATGATATTTAAAAACAGCTTTCATGCGTCCTGGCATGCTTGCCAAGAGTCTTTCACACTGCTTCTGGAGCAAAAATTTAAGCAGTTCTTCTTTGTTTGATGACTTGTGACTATCCATCATCCTCTTGATTACATTCCAGAGGTTTCAGTGGGGCTCAGGTCTGGAGAATGGGCTACCCATGACAGGGTTTTGATGTGGTAGTCTCTTAATTTTTGCCAGAGCTGTATATGTGTGCCACTGACATCTATATATCTATGTATTCTATGTGTATATATTTATTCTATTCTAACCTGTCTGTGTGATTTTACTGTACGCGGCACATGAATTGGCGGCTTTTCAAAGGACACCGGCGCGTAAAAATCAGCATGTGATTTTTTTTTCTCGCACCCATAGGCTTGCATTGGCGAGTCTCGGACGATTCTCGGTGACAGTCGCAGCATGCTGCGATTTTACACGAATGCTGAATACGCCTGAGAAAATAAACGTTAATGTTAGCTGCCCCATAGATTAACACTGGGCCGAGTGCTATGCGATGCTTTCTCGCATAGCACTCACCCGTATTTTACAGTAGCGTTACACTGGCCTTACTATTATCTTCACAAGCTTTGCCATACATGTGTTGTATAGCATGATTACATACAATACATATGGTATCACTAAGATCAGATGATTATCCCTCAGTTAATAATACAAAATATTTTATCTTCAGCCATACTGTCAGATTTGAAAATACAACTCATTCATCACCCATCTGATAGCTAAATATATGAAAATGAAACATGCGACCAGGGTGCTATCTATATTTTCCAGGTTACTGAGATACCTGCATGATTGGAGTTTTGGAAAGTCTGATGGCTATAATTGATCATTCCAGTGGTTCATATATTGTGTGACCACTCCAGGCCACCATCTGTTTTCTTTTATTGTACTGATGAAGTGAGTGATAAAAAGCACAACTGTATTGTTTCATGCTTAACATTTAGTCATTTTTAACTGATAACTTCCATCTGTTTCATGTTAAGCCATAAGCCAGCTAAGAATTGTCTGAGAGCCTGATTTGAATAATTGCTTTAATATATTTATAGCACATTTTGACCCACATATATTAAGACTGGAGTGTACTAGGCAAACTGATAAAACATAATTGGAGTAAATTGCATTTCTTAAATGATGCTGATCTCTTATTAAATGTAGTGCATCCTATGCTGTAAACTCATTATTTCCAGCGAAACCCCACTCTGCTCAAAGCACTGCCCCCTGTTGTGCATGTGGTGATACCGCATGTGTTCATTGAACACATGTGGATTCACTGTATCCTATCCATAGACTCCGCAAGATAAATAGACATGCTGCAGTCTGGAAAGATGCGCCGCATGTCCGTAATTTCGGGTGTGTCACCCGTGTCCCTGCAGGCATAGTGGAGACGGGATTTTATAAAATCCCCCCCACTATGCTGTAACATCTGGACGGTGCGGATTGAACACTGTGGCTGTACGCAGCGTTCAATCCCAAGCAAATACCGAAAACATACGCTACGTGGAAACATACCCGTATGGTTTGATAGATCTGACTTTTCTGGATGCGTTGAAAGCACATATGTGTATTTTTCTTAATTTTTTAATTATTTTTAATTTTATTGAGGGAAAAGTGGGGTGATTTGAACTTATATTTTTTTCATATATTTTAACACTTTTTTTTACTTTTCACAGTATTGTTGAATATAGTAATATTCACGGTTCCGTTTGAAGCCTGGACACTGTTCAAGCACAGCATTTGCAACCCTTGGAGACAAATATTTCTGTCTTTGACAGAAGCTGCTGGATATTTTGGAGGTGGAAGTGGGCCCTCTTTCCTCTTGGGACCCTGTGCGGGTTCCCAGGTTGCACCACTGATACGGCTGCCCCTGTCTGTTATCTATTGTAGCATTTAAAATAGGATGGGTGCCTAAAGGTACTGTCACACTAAGCGATATCGCTACCAATATCGCTATAACTTGTGACGTTATAGCGATATTGCTAGCGACATCGCTGTGTCTGATACTTACCTACGACCCGCTCCCCCGCTGGTTATCGCTGATCGCGTGAGAACGTCCAGGACTCTTTCTAGTCGTCAGCTTCCTGCGGCGCTTCCTGTGGAGAGACAAGCGACGAGCGTGGAGCCGGGCGGGAGGACGCAGGATCGCCTAGTGTGACAGGTAAGTAGCGACCCCCGTTCCCAGCGATGTCACTGGTGAGATCTGCCTGTGTGGCAGCTCACTAGCGACCACTTAGCGATGTACCAGCGATCCTGACCGTGTCATATCGCTGGTCGGGATCGCTGGTACATCGCTAAGTGTGACAGTATCTTAACAGTTTCACAGAACGCTATTACACTAGAAGGTCACAATCACGGGCTGTCCAAAAGCCAGAAAATGAGATGAACACTTGCTCTGTGAGCAAGCATGGATTTCCTCCTGCAATAATAAGAACTTTGAGGAAAACTTGATGGCTAACCCCTTTCATATTCAACACCGCGCATATTTCAAAAATGGCGGGAGAAGTGAAAAATTGGAGACAAACCAGCAATTCTGTGGTTGCTTTTTTTTGTTTTAAATTTGACCCTATTCACTGTGCTGTACAAATAAAGTGCATAATATTCACTATGTTGCACAGATAAATCTGTAGGTCTACATGCATATGGCAAATACCAAATTTTAGTTTTATTTACATTTTATTATTTTGTGCAATAAATACGTTTGGAAAAAGAATCACTTGCTATAATGTCGCCATATTCTGAGAGCCTAAATTTTTAACTTTTTTTATCACTTGTCATCCATGGGGGGAGCAGGCAAATAAGCAGGGGTCAGGGGGAAGCAAAAGTACTAAGAGAATCCTTATGTGACACACAATTGATATGATATCTCAAAAAAGGGGTGACAGATTCCCTTTAAACCAGAGAGTTATGTCATACAAGCTAGTTACTAGTGAATAGTTTAGTTACTTTAGGGGGTTTATATGTAAAAAGAATACCCAAAAGTGACACAATTCTAAAAACCACCCCTCAAAGTGCTCAAAGCTACATTTAAGAAGTTTATTAACCCTTCAGGTTCTTCACTGGCATTAATGCAATGTGGAAGGAAACAATGAACATTTTACTTTTGTTCACAAAAAGTTTACTTTAGCCCCAATTTTTTTATTTTCACAAGGATAACAGGATTAAATGGACCCAAAAATTTGTTGTGCAGTTTCTCCTGAGAAACTACAGTAGACTCTCAAGAAATGTATTTAGATGTGTAGTGAGCACCTGGAACCCCCAGGTGCTTCACAGAAGTTTATAACATTGAGCCGAGAAAATGAAAAATCATATTTTTCCCATGAAAAATGTTGTTTCAGCCCCATATATAGGATTTTCACAAGAGTAACAGGAGAAAATGTACCATACAATTTCTTGCACATTTTCTCTTGAGTGCACCGATACTACATATGTGGGGGAAACTGACTGTTTGAATGCACAGCAGAGCTTGGAAGGGAAGGAGCACCATTTGACTTTTTGATAACAAAATTGGCTGAAATCGTTATTCGGTTTCAGAGAGCCCCTGATGTGCCTAAACAGTGAAAAGCCCCCACTATGATGTCATTTTGGAAACTAGACCTCTTAAGGAATTTTATCTAGATATATGGTGAGTACCTTGAACCCCCAGGTGCTTCATAAAAGTTTTTAACATTGAACTGTGAAAATGAAAATTTTAATTTTTCCATGCAAAAATGTTGGTTTTGCCCACAAAGGTGACAAGAGTAAAATTTGTTGCGCTACTTCTCCTAAGTACACCAATACCACATGTGGTGCAAAACTGCTTTTGAGGCACAGTGCAAAGCTCATAATTAAAGAAATGCCATAATGGAGTTCAGATTTTGCTGAAATGGTTTGAGGGTGCCATGTTACATTGACATAGCCCCTGAGGTGCCAGAACTGCAGAAATCCCTCATGAGTGACATCATTTTACAAATAACACCTATGAATGATTTTATCTAGGAGTGCAGTGAACATGTTGACACCACATGTGCCTCACAGAAATTTATATCATTGGGTGATTAACAAAGAATAATTACATTTTTACCACTAAAATGCTGTTTTAGTCTGATATTTTACATTTTCACACAGGAAAATGGGCAAAAGTGGCTCCAAAATTTATCATGCAATTCCTGCTGAATGTAGAAATACCTTATGTGTGATTGTACTGATTTGCCACACATCAAGACTCAGGAGGGAGTGCAGATTTTCCTAGAATAGTTACCAAATATGTGTACTTTTTTGTTTATATATTTTTTACCTATAAATTCTTATGTGTGGGCATAATATATATATATACTGTATTTTCCGCTTTGTAAGATGCACTTTTTTTCCCCCAATTTGAGGGGAAAATGGGGGTGCGTCTTACAAAGAGGATATACCTTTCTGTGTTGCCGATGAGGGTGTCCAGTGCTTGCCGCGGCGCACTGTACCCCAAAGCTTGCCGCCACCGCCGCGCTCTGCCATTCCATGCATGCTTTCCTGTGGATTTCTTCCTAGAAAATGGCTGCCGCGCAGATGGAGATCTCGACACTGAAATCTCGGAGTACTGAAATCTCATCTCCCGAGATTTCAGTGCCGAGATCTCCATCTGTGCATGCGCGGCGGCCATTTTCAAGGAAGAAATCCACAGAAAAGCATGCATGAAGCAGCAGAGACCCCCCACGCTGCACGGGACAGAGCGTGGCGGTGGCGGTAAGAACCGGGTGACAGGGCGCGACAGTGGTGGCAAGCACCAGGGACAGAGCACGGCGGTGGCAGGCACCGGGGGACAGAGCGCGGTGGTGGTGGCAGCACCAGGGACAGAACACCGTGGCAGCAGGCACAGGGGGACAGAGCGCGGCAGTGGTGGCAAGCCCCAAGGGACACCAACACCAGCACCAAGTACAGCGCCAGGACGGCAAGCATCGGGGGACAGAGGGCGGCGGCAGTATCAGACGCCCGCAGCGGCACGCTGCACATCAAAACACCTCCTCATCCCGGCAGCAATGTTCCACTCCACCCTCCTCCATCACCACCCCTGGTAAGCAATAAGACGCATGGATTATAAGATGCACCACCATTTAATTAAAAGAAAGTTTTTTTCCTATTTTTCTCCTCAAAATTTGGGGTGCGTCTTATAATCCAGAACGTCTTATAAAGCGAAAAATACGGTATATACAGTATATATATTTAATTTTGTTATTTTTTATATGTTTGCAATTTATTTTTTACTTTTTTACTTCGACCCTCTATGGGACTTTCACTTTTAGTAGTCTGATCGCTGTGAGATATAGACGAACCCGAACAGTAAAGTTCACTTACTGTTTGGGCACGGACACCGAACATGGAATTCATCAGGAATTCTCTGTTACTGTTCGGGTTCAGCCCCCGAACACTGGGTGTTTGTTGCGCTGTCATGTTCATGACAGCACGGCAATCACTGCTCCTGATCGGTGGTAAAATCATTACCGATGGAGAGATAACCCACAGCTGTGCTTCCATCAGCCTACACCTGCTTCCGCTAATAACAGCGAGAGCAGATGGTGGCTGATGGGAGTATTCATCAGCTGGTGCGTGCGCTATAAATAAATAAATTAATTAAAAAACGTCTTGGGTTTCCCTGTATTTTTGATAACCAGCCAGGAAAAACAGAGCTGCAACTCAGCTATCAGCGTTAGCAGAGCTGGTTATCAAGAATAGAGGGGTCCCCATGCTATTTTTTTAATTACTTAAATAAATTAAAAAGACAGGCATGGGGTCCCCCCCATTTTTGACAACCAGCCTTGATAAAGCAGACAGCTGGGGGCTGGTATTCTCAAGCTGGCCATAAATGAAGGCCCCCAGCCTAAAAATAGCAGCCACTCCAAAAAAGCAGATCTATTAGAAGCGCCAATTCTGGCACTTTGCCCAGCTCTTCCCACTTTCTCTGTAGCAGTGGCAAGAGGGGTAATATTTATGGGGTTGATGTCACCTTTGTATTGTCTGGTGACATCCTATAATTATATTGTAAATAAACACACAGCCATTATAATGTCTTTTATTTTAACCCCTTAGTAACAGAGCCAATTTTGTGCTTAATAACCAAGCCAATTTTTACAATTCTGAACATTGTCACTTTATGAGGTCATAGCTATGGATGGCTTCAACAGATCCCACTGATTCTGAGATTAGCTTTTCATGACATATTGTACTTCATGTTTGTGGTAACATTTCTTCGCTTTAACTTGAGTTTATTTATGGAAAAATATGAAAATTTAGCAAAAATTTTGAAAATTTTGCAATTTTTAAAATTTAAATTTTTGTGCCCTTAAATCAAAGTCATATCGCACAAAATAGTTAATAAATAACATTTCCCACATGTCTACTTTACATCTGCACAATTTTGGATACATAATTTTTTTGTTAGGACGTTATAAGGGTTAAAAGTTGACCAGCGATTTGTCATTTTTCCAACAAAATTTACAAAACAATTTTTTTAGGGACCACCTCATATTTGAAGTGAGTTTGGGGGGGTCAATATAACAGATAATACCCAAAAGTGACACCATTCTAAAAACTGCACCCCTCAAAGTGCGCAAAACCACATTTAAGAAGTTTATTAACCCTTCAGGTGCTTCATGAGAACTAAAGCAATGTGTAAGGAAAAAATTAACATTTTAATTTTTTCACAAAAAATTTATTTGGAACAAAACTTTTTTTATTTTCACAAGGGTATCGGATGAAAACGGACCACTAAATTTGTTGTACAATTTCTCCTGAGTACGCCAATACCCCGTATGTGGGGGAAAGCCACTGTTTGGGCGAATGGTAGGGCTCAGAAGGGAGGGAGCACTGTTTGAATTTTGGAGGACAAAATTGCCTGGAATCAAAGGTGGTCACCATGTCACTTTTGGAGACCCCTGATGTACCTAAACAGTGAAAAAAAAAACAAATCTAACCCAAATCTAACTCCAACACTAACACAGCCCTAACCCCAACACACCCCTAATCCCAACCCTAGCCGTAACCCTAACCTCCATCCTAACCCCAACACCACAACCCTAAGCCCAACACAATCCTAACCCCAACACAAGTCTAACTATAACCCTAACCCTAGGTGAACCATAACTCTAGCTCTAACCCTATCCCCAACCCTAACCCTAGCCCAACCCTAATCCTAGCTTTAACCCCAACCCAAGCCCCAACCCTAACCCTAGCCATAACACCAATTCTAACCCTATGCCTAGTCCCAATCCTAACCCTGATAAACAAACCACCAAAGGGATTAAAAAGTCAGAACACAGCAAATTAATTATGCATCCAAATCACAATAAGTCACAAATCAAGTGGTATATACGCTGGCTGACTTAAAATAACAATTACATGTCCTCGGCAAGTGAGTTTTCCCCGCCCTTGTTACCATGGACACCTTAGCATACACATTCCTAGAGATTTCTCTCCACCCTTGTTACCATTTACACCCAGGCAGCGTCAGATGACGTATATGCCACATACTTGCTTCCTGTCAAGCACGGCTGAGCTTTTGCCCGATAATAGTGCTTACACCTTTGTTCTGGTTATGCACATTGACACCCAGGCAGCATCAGATGACGTTATATGCCACATACTAGCTGATTGTTATGCGCGGGTGATCCTATGCCCGATATTAGTATGTATATTATGCACTGCTCAGTTCCAGTTAGGCGCACTGACACACTAAGTCTACGTCCTCTGGTGGTCGTCATGATACTATTAACATGCCCACTCCATTCTTATTGGTTGCAGCAATCATTTCTTACAAAATGATTGGCTCCTTGTTATACTTATACCTCTCAACCTCCTTGTGGCACCACCCCCTGACAAAGGCACGTGTTGGGGAGGGCGAATATCCAGGTTACCAGGAGCATATCACATTGTAAGTAGTTACGTTACCCTGAACATTCAAAATGATGTGTTTTTTATTCTTATTATACGTTCTCTAGCTCTGGTCCAGATGTGCATGTTGCATACTTACTGACACTCACTGGTGTCTTTTGTTTAAGATGTGCATGCTGTACACTTGCTGACACCTACTGGTGTTTTTTGCACTCGCACTCTACTTTTTTCACATGGTTAGTGATTACATTGTAATTTCTATTTATGCATGCACATTTCCCCCAAATTTGTTGAAGAAAAAGAGAATTTTTTTAATGTTAAATAGAGGTGTGTCTTATAATGCCAGTGTCCGTCTTTCAAATAATATATATATATTATTATATTTTTTATATAATATATAATAATATATATGTCCCTCATCCTGGTATCTATATAACACCCATCCTAGCACATTGTCCCCTTGTGCTGGCACATAGCCCCCCATCCCATCCTGGATATGGCCCCCCACATTCACTAGACTGTATGCCCCCCTGCTGGCACGCACATGGCCCCCCTCTCTCTATATGCCCCCCTGCTGGCATGCACACACCCCCCTGTCCCTATATTCCCCTCTGCTCACATGCACACAGGCCCCCCGTCCATATATTCCCCCTTGCTGGCATGCACACGGGCCCCCATTCCTATATTCCCCCCCACTGGCATGCACACAGGCCCCCTCTTCCCTATATTCCCCCCTGCTGGCATGCATATGGGCCACCCATCCCTATATTCCCCCTGCTGGCAAGCACATGATAAAATAACAAACACTTAACTCACCTTCCGATGATGGCTCTGTGCTCCCAGCTCCCCAGTGGCTCTTCCTGTGTCTTTGCCGACATCCTCCTCCTGCAAGAGCGCTCGTCAGGGGCTGCTCATTCAGGCACATCATTGTAGCTTCAGGACCTTCCGTCACGTGACCACAGTGCATACTGGGAGTCATGTGACCGCAGTTCCTATTGGTCACATGACAGAAGATCCTGAAGCTACAATGAAGTGCCTGAATGAGCAGCTCCTGCCACGCGCCCTCGCAGGATGAGGATGTCGGCACAGACACAGGAAGGGCCATGGGGGGAGCTGGGAGCACAGAGCCATCATTCGAAGGTGAATATAGTGAGGGGGCGGGGGGGAGAGTGCAGGCACATGCAATATGCCCCGCTCCCCTGTCTATCAACTCGGCGCGGCTTCAGCACCGAGGTGATGGACAGCGGTTGCAATGAATATTACATGAGCCTAATGAGCGGAAGCACGTGACCACCTGCTGTCTCTGCAGCCCGCAGTGAGCCCACCACAGCCCCCTGACACCATGCCAGAGACGCCCCCCTCCTCTACAGCACACAGATTCAGATTATAAGGTGCACCCCCCACTTTCTCCCAAAATTTGGGGGAACAAAAGTGCGTCTTATAATACGAAAAATACGGGTACTTAATTATTTATTTTTTATCCACTCATTGCTTACATCATATGTGTAACTCATATGTGATTTTTTTGTCATACATCACTGAGATTTTAAGTTTTTTTAGCACATCTTTGTACTGCGATTGTATATTCTGGATAGTAGTACCCTTTATCTTTTTTCTACTCTGTACATATTTTTTACTCTGTACATTGATTTTTTTTCATTATTAATTTCCTGCAATACTAATAAATTTTGTTATCAGCATGGTCTTTTGGTCGGTTCTGGTTTTTGCTTGTTTTGTTGGTTAATTTCCCAATCCTAACCCTAGCTATAACCCCAACAATAAAACTAAACCCTAGCCCCAACCCTAACCCTAATGGAAAAATGAAAACAAAATACATTTTTTTATATTATTATTTTTAACTAACTAAGGGGGTGATAAAGGGAAGGTTTATTTACTATTTTTTTTATTTTGATCACTGTGATAGGGTCTATCACAGTGATCAAAAAGAACCAATAGGAAAAATGTCCTATTGTTGCAAGGTGCCGGCTAGCAGATCTCAGCGGGTGCCCGTCATTTTCTTCCTGGAGTAAGGTGCCGAGGGCCAGGGGACAGGACCAGGGGATGCAAGAGGTCCCGGAAGTACTGGGGGGTTGCTTTGGGTACCCCATTTCTCTCTCCTCTGAAATAAATGGGAAATCAGACTTTTTTTGCAGTCACCCAATCATGTTCTCCGGGGTCTCAGCTACTCCTAGTAACCGAGACCCTGGAGATTTTTCAACGCTGGGAGGTGCTATAACCTTGTTTCTCAGTGCTGTTAAAAGGCGGCGCTGAAAAATAAGTATCCATATTTGCCACCATTAAAGGCATATCGGCGGTCGTTAAGGGGTTAGATAAAAACAAAAAATTTGTTTCTTTTTTTATTTAAAAATAACAAACACAGCTATACTCAAATAACACCCATTCCAGTGAATCCCTCATCTACTGTAAGAGAAAAATAAAAAACAACCATATCCCTTACCTGTCCAGCGTTCTGTCCCACGCCATAAACTATGTCTGGGGATTAAAATTTTTCAACCTGGTGTTAGGTTCCTGTCGCTGCATAGCGGGAATCCTGAGCCTTGCGTCTGGCAGTCTCCCATTCCTTTCCAGCCACAGAGGAGGTTGCTCAGCAAACTCGTCAGTCCCGGCGCTCTGCTCAGACCAGCTCAGTGGGTTTGCTTGCTGCTGCCACCTCTGGCACAGCTATGGCAATACATGCTGCTCAGCAGCGAGATTCTCCAAGGACCAAGTCCCCATGTCGGGCCACTGAGCATGCCCGTGGAGTGATCTCCCATTGGAGATCAAGGGTCACGTGCTCAGGTCCTGCTCATGTTCGGATTGGCCCATCCGAGAAGCCAGGAAGGTCCTGGACGCTTGCAGCTATAAAAGGTTCGCATGGCCGCTCGGCCATGCGCTAGGATAGCCTGTATTTTCAGACTACAAGGAGTGAGTGGTGTATGCAAGTATGACTGTCTCTGGTGACTGACTCATTATGAAACCCCTACCCTTGGTACGCATGTGTTGTGCAGCCTAGCCTGCTAGCGCCCAGGCTTAGGTGTAGGTAGGTCAGAGTTTGAGTCAGTCATTAGCTATCATCAGTGACTTGGCATGCCTTAGTGCCCCGTGCTCCACACTCCATAGTCAGCGTCTTTAGCGGCACTAGTGGCAGCGACACCGTGCACTCAGTGGGCCTAGAAGGACTCTAACTCCGTGTCCTTGGGTAGAGTTCTGTTGCTGCTTGCTGCGCACTCTTTGGCCGGGCTCTGTGAGTTAAACAGGCATCCACGTTCAGCGGCTGTGCGGCTCTGTGAATTAACAGAGTCCGCTCCTGTTCACATTGGGTGACGTAACCTACGTGTGACTGTTTTTACGCCGCTCTATTCTTCTGCCATTACCTAGCAGCAGTGTACCACCTCTGCACGGTGGACCCCGGGCTGCAAACGCACCTACTATTATTTTATAATTTGGTGCGTTCCGCCAGTCCTAACATTATCCTAGTGCCAGGGTCTGGCTAGTAATGGCGGACGAACAGCGACTGCTGCAGTACATCCGGCAGCTGCAGGGCAGGTTGGCGGCTCTCGAGCGTCCAGCCTCAGCTGCGGATGTTACTGCGGTCGCTGTTCAGGCAGCCACAGAGGCTGTCTCCCGTGTGACCACTGCCATCCCTGCCCCGACTTTGTCCCGCATCCCATTGCCCGAGAAGTTCTCGGGTGATAGTGCCTCTTGTAGGGGTTTCGTGAGCCAGTGCTCGATACAGCTGGAGCTGCTGGCAGCACGATTCCCCTCCGAGTGGGCCAAAATGGGATTTATTATTTCCCTCTTGTCGGGCAGGGCTTTGGAGTGGGCCACACCGCTGTGGGAGCGTGGTGATCATGTGGTGCAGAGTGCCTCTCGGTTCTTGGACGCTCTGAAGCATGTCTTCCTGGGACCGCGAGTCACCCATGACACCGCACTCCGGCTGCTGGCATTGTCACAGGGTTTGTCCATGGTCAGCCACTTTGCCATCCAGTTCCGGATGCTGGCCTCAGAGTTAGAGTGGCCAGATAAGGTCCTCATTCCGGCATTCTGGAGAGGTTTGGCTGGCCATGTGAAGGACGCTCTGGCCACCAGGGAGATTCCTGCTACACTGGAGGAGCTTATCACCGTCTCCACCTGTATAGACCTTCGCTTTGCCGAGCGAAGGTTGGAGCGGTCCCAGTGTAGGCAGAGGTGTAGGTTGGCACCCAGTTTTGCGAAACCTCTGGAATCTCCCGATCAGGCGTCTGAGTGTCAGGGGGCTTCCCGTGAGGGATCCAGGCCCAGGGCCACTCGAGCCCCTGTGATCTGTCATGGTTGCCGGCAGTCCAATCACTTTGCCAACCAGTGCCCACAGCGGCTGGGAAGACGCTCGCCCCTAGTGTCCATAGGAGGCGGCTCACTAGAATCCGCGGCGGCGTTTTCCTCCAAGTTGACCTTTAAGGGGACACTTGGGTTTGGTTCTTCCACTCTGGCGGTGGAGGTTAGCGTGGATTTCGGAGCGGAGGGCAATTTTATGTCATCTGCCTTTGCTCAACGGCACGCGATACCGCTGCTTATGATGTCCAAGCCAGTCACCGTCAGAGTAGTGAATGGCGCGACTCTGCCCTCACAGATTACCCACCAAACTGCTCCACTGTCACTCTCGGTGTCTCCATCTCGTCAGGAGATGATATCCCTCCTTGTCATGCCTGAGGGTATCAACCAGGTCCTTCTAGGGGTCCCCTGGTTGCGGTATCACTCTACCCTTATAGAGTGGACCTCGGGGAGAATTCTTGGTTGGAGTAAGTCTTGTGAGGGTAGATGTCTGAGGGAATGCGTCCAGGTTGCCTCCACCGAGGTCCCCGCAGATCTTTCCTCGCTTCCCCAACACTATCGACAGTATGCGGACGTGTTCTCCAAAAAGGCTGCGGAGACACTTCCACTGCATCGCCTCTATGACTGTCCTATTGACCTCTTGCCTGGTGCTGAGCCTCCCCGGGGTCGAGTCTATCCCCTATCTCTCCCGGATACAGAGGCCATGTCTCAATACATCAGGGAGAATCTGGCAAGAGGATTCATTAGGAAGTCAGTGTCACCAGCGGGGGCGGGATTCTTCTTCGTCCAGAAGAAGAGTGGGGAACTACGTCCTTGCATCGATTACAGGGGTCTTAACGCCATCACCATTAAGAATAAGTATCCTCTACTCCTGATATCGGAGCTGTTTGATAGGCTATGGGGAGCGAGAGTGTTTACCAAACTTGATCTGCGGGGGGCTTACAACTTGATTCGCATCCGTGATGGGGACTAATGGAAGACGGCATTTAACACCAGAGACGGGCACTATGAATATCTGGTGATGCCCTTCGGGCTCTGTAATGCCCCAGCCATCTTCCAAGACATTGTGAATGATATCTTCTGGGATATGCTTACCATCTCGGTAGTAGTCTACCTAGATGATATTCTAATCTACTCTCCAGATATTGACTCCCACCGGAGAGATGTTTGCAAAGTTTTCGACCTCCTGCGGGCAAACTCCCTCTATGCCAAGTTGGAGAAGTGTGTGTTTGAGCAGGAGTCCTTGCCTTTCATGGGCTATATCATCTCGGCCCAGGGTTTGGTCATGGATCCTGCCAAACTACAGGCGGTGATGGATTGGCAGGAACCCCATTCTCTCAAAGCGGTGCAGCGCTTTATGGGGTTCATAAATTACTATCGCCAATTAATTTCCCACTTCTCAACTTTGGTAGCGCCCTTGGTAGCCTTCACCAAGAAGGGTGCAGACCCCAAGTTGTTATCAGAACCTGTCTCCAAGGCCTTCTCCTCTATTAAATCCCATTTTGCTAGCGCTCCCATTCTACATCGCCCCGATGTGGATAAACCCTTCATTCTGGAGGTGGATGCCTCTTCCGTCGGTGCTGGAGCGGTCCTGTTCCAGAAGGATTCGCAAGGTCGGAAGCACCTATGCTTCTCCAAGACCTTCACACTAGCGGAGAGGAATTATTCCATCGGGGGCAGGGAGTTGCTAGCAATGAAGTTGGCCTTTTCAGAGTGGAGACACCTCCTGGAGGGGGATCGCCACCCTTTCCAGGTGTTCACCGACCACAAGAATTTGGTCTATTTCCACCAGCCCAGCGGCTGAATTCTTGCCAGGCCAGATGGTCCTTGTTCTTCTCCCGATTCCACTTCACCTTGCATTTTCTCTCCGGGGAGAGGAACGTCCGGGCCGATGCTCTCTCCCACTCTGTGGTGTCATCGGAGGAGGAGCCTCGGCTGATAGTCCCGTCTGAGAGCCTGAGGACCGTGGCTCCGGTCACCCTCGAGTCTGTACCTCCAGGCAAGACTTTTGTCTCTGCCCATCTGCGACCGGAGGTCCTCTCTTGGGCTCATTCGTCCAGGCTGGGTGGACATTTTGGGACCAAACGCACCTCTGAGCTTCTGGCGAGGACGTACTGGTGGCCGCATATGGCCCTTGACATCAGGGACTATATACGGGCATGCGTCTCTTGCGCCCAGAATTGGCCCTCTCGGCGGCGGACTGCTGGGTTACTCTATCCTCTGCCGGTTGCTGACAAGCCCTGGGAGATGGTCGGTAAGGACTTTGTGGTGGGTCTGCCCAAGTCCAGTGGCAGCACCGTCATTTGGGTGGTCACCGATCATTTCTCCAAGATGGTGCATCTGGTACTACTCTCTCGGCAACCTTCGGCACGGGGCCTGGCAGCGTTGTTTATTAAACATGTTTTCCGCCTGCACGGCATGCCAGATAAGATTGCCAGTGACCAGGGTCCTCAGTTTGCGTCTCGGTTCTGGAGAGAGCTCTGTTCTCTGCTCAGCATAGAGCTAAATCTCTCCTCGGCCTATCATCCTGAGACGAACGCTTTGGTTGAGAGAGCCAACCAGACCCTGGTGACATATCTGCTACATTTTGTCTCGGCCAGGCAGGATGATTGGGCACACTTGCTGCCGTGGGCGGACCCCATTCCTCTTAAATTATGGCCAGCATCTGTGCGTCCCCGTGCCTATGCCCGTGTCATGCCCGTGGTGGAGGCACGTGACATTTGGGATCGCATGCAGGATGCTATCCGGGCCTCCAAGGAGAGAATGAGGTTCTCCGCTGACACACGCCGGCGCCCGGCTCTGACCTTCGCCCCTGGCGACTTAGTGTGGCTCTCCGCTCGAAACATCAGGCTGCAGGAGGAATCCGCTAAGTTCGCACCGCGCCATATTGGCCCTTTCAAGGTTCTTGAGCAGATCAACCCTGTGGTCTTCCGCCTGGCTCTCCCACCACACTTCGCTATCTCAGACACGTTTCATGTGTCTCTCCTTAAGCCGGTGCACATGTCCCGGTTTTCTGAGCCATCTGCCAGGACATCAGACCTGTCGTCAGACGAGTTTGAGGTCAATGCCATCATGGGGATGCAAGATGATGAGGGGCAAAAATTTTACTTGGTGGATTCGAAGGGTCATGTTCCAGAGGCACGGACCTGGGAGCTGGTGGAAAACATCCACACTCCTCTTCTCATTGCGGAATTTGAGCAGAGCAAGGCTCAGAGAGGAGGGGGCCCTAGGAGGGGGGGTAATGTTAGGCGTCAGGTTCCTGTCACTGCACAGTGGGAATCCTGAGCCTTACTTCCGGTGGTCTCCCACTCCTCTCCAGCCACAGAGGAGGTTGCTCAGCAAACTGGTCAGTCCCAGCGCTCTGCTCAGACCAGCTCAGTGGGTTTGCTTGCTGCTGTCACCTCTGGCACAGCTATGGCAATGCATGCTACTCAGCAGCGAGATTCTCTAGGGACTAAGTCCCCATGTCGGGCCACTGAGCATGCCTGAGCATTACCTAGCAGCAGTGTACCACCTCTGCACGGTGGACCCCGGGCTGCGAACGCACCTACTATTATTTTATAATGTGGTGCGTTCTGCCAGTCCTAACACCTGGACAGTGCCAAGATGCAATCGCCCAGGTTGAGAACCACTGATGAATGAGCTGCTGCGAGCGCAGCATCAGTGAGCAGTGGTGACCTCATCGAGGTTATCACATGTCACTGAGGCTGCGTTGCTAATGAACTGCGGTGACCTCCTTCTGGTGAAATTACCGCTAGCACATTGAGAAAAAGTGCAGAGGTGAGTACACCGCAATTCATCGGAAGAATTTCACTGCAGTGAATTTAAACTCTGGTGAACTCGCCTGTTTTTCTTACTGTGCTAGCGGTGATGTCACTCAATATTAATCATAGCATTTAGAAGGCAGGAAGAGGGTGGGGGCTATTTTTATTATTATCATGAGAGCTTTAGCTTTCAATTGTTTCTCAATACAGAGCTATTTAATGGATTTTTTTTTTTGTGTAACAAGCTGGAGTTTTCATTGTTACCGCTAGAGATGAGCGAACCAGTGGAAGTTCAGGTTCGGCGGGTTCAGTCGAACTTCAGAAAAAAAGTTTGGTTCAGGTACCAGGATTTTATTTGACTCCGGTCCTGAACCCCATATAAGTCAAAAGGGACCTGAATCTTGATGCTGCAAAATAAGTGTAAAATAGTAATAGTAAGGGCTAGGGGTCTGCAAAAGGATGCAAAATTGGGGGTATAAGCAGGACAATTGACCTGAAATCAGTTTAAAATAACACACAATAAAAAAAAAATAATAGTCTTGAACCAGGAGCCGGAGGTCCAAGTAGAGAAGTGAAGTAGTGCCATGTGTGTATTTTACTGTGCTTATTAAAAATACCAGCTGAAGAGCCCGGCGCTGCCCGGGCATAGTAACTAACTGTGGTTAGTTATAGCAAATTATAATTATCCTCCATCCCATAGTCTCGTGCCCATATACCCATCATACATATCCACGATCCCATAGGCCCGTGCCCATATACTCATCATACATATCCTCCATCCCATAGTCGAGTGTCCATATACCCATCATACATCCTTCATCTCATAGTCTCATGCCCATATACCCATCATACCATGTACCCATCATACATATCCTCCATCCCATAGTCGAGTGCCCATATACCCATCATACATCCTTCATCTCATAGTCCCATGCCCATATACCCATCATAAATATCCTCCATCCCATAGTCCTGTGCCTATATACCCATCATACATATCCTCCATCCCATAGTCCCGTGCCCATATACCCATCATACATATCCGCCAACCCATAGTCCCGTGCCCATATACCCATCATGCATATCCTCCATCCCATAGTCGAATGTCCATATACCCATCATACATCCTTCATCTCATAGTCCCATGCCCATATACCCATCATACATATCCTCCATCCCATAGTCCCGTGCCTATATACCCATCATACATATCCTCCATCCCACAGTCCTGTGCCCATATACCTGTCATACATATCCTCCATCCCATAGTCCCGTGCCCATATACCCATCATACATATCCGCCATCCCATAGTCCCGTGCCCATATACCCGTCATACATATCCTCCATCCCATAGTCCAGTGCCCATATACCCATCACACATCCTCCATCCCATAGTCAACCATTATGACATCATAATGAGCGGCGGGGCTTGCAACCTATGATGACATTAGCGTCGCCATGGCTACCATTGTGACATCATAATGATACGCACACACTGCTTCCCCATTATGCAAATAGGGGCATTATGACATCATGAGGGGCGGAGCTTGATGAGCACACACTTTTTCCCCATTATGTAGATAGGGGCAAAATTGTTTGGTGAATTGAAACACGCGGGGTTAAAATTTCGCCTCACAACATAGCTTAGGACGCTCTCGGGGTCCAGACGTGTGACTGTGCCAAATTTTGTGGCTGTAGCTGCGACGGTGCGGATGCCAATCCCGGACATACACACATACACTCATACATACACACTTTGAGCTTTATTTATTAGATAAATAAATGAAAAAAAAAACGACTTTGCTGGTTATTAAAAATGGAGGGATCCTAAAAATTGATGAGGGGTCCCCCTATTATTAAAGCCGTTATAAGGCAAAGAAGACCTTACTGGCAGCACCTCAGTTCACAACAGCCAGGTCTTGCGGTGTAGAGTGCGAGATCCGGCAGTGGCTGCTGCTGCAGTCGATGGAGCTGAGTTCTCTGAATGTGGCTTCATGGGCTGGATGAAAATGACTGTGATAGTCATTAGACCTTCTCTAGAGAAATAGGGTTAGTAGGTGCTCTCGTCCGCTGGTCTGGCTGTCTTTAGAAAGACTGCATGGACCAGGGCTCATACCACTGAACGTCCACTCCCTCTCCCTGTGGGCAGAACACTACTCAGACAACACAGGGTGAGGATAAAACAGTGTGGCAATAATTTATTGAACCACCAACACACAATAGCATATAGAACAGTCCCAGCAAATACCCAAGATGGTGCAAATTACAGAATCTCACCCTTCTACTGACTCGTCAGGATTAGTGCTGCTTCCTGTAGCTGCTCGCTTTTGATAGGTCCCCACAGAGAGGAGGTATCAACAAGCTTAGGAAGCTGACAGTCCATTAATGTACGAGGCCAGGTGACTATATTGTCCCAACCTGGATTCTCTAAATGTCTTGGAGGATTCAGTGATGGTTAACGAAGCAGCTTTGTGTTTCTTCCATTAGAACCATGATGACATGGCTACTGTAATGTAGAGTTTCTCTAAACACAGGTGGGTCCTCCTTTTTATAGGTCACAACTTCTCATTCAGGCATTCCTTGACAGGCTTCATAATTGCAGAGTACCAATGGGTCATCAACATATTAACAAACATTGTGCCTTTGTTTCCCAAAGACAATATAACAATATTAGGACTGCAGTACTAGGACAGATACAATGACTAATCAGTAGCCAGTCAACAAATGGCAGCCATTGAACATAAATTCAATGACAATAAGAGTCAACATTCATTCTCACATGAACTCTGGCTCATGACCCTGGGCCTACTGAAATAATATGTCTGGATAATTCAGATTAAATGCAGTGTCGCCACACCTACATTTTGATTATGCCACACCATGTGGATTATTAGAATTTTTTTAGTAAATGGGGAAAGGAGGGAATTAGTTGGGGATTTTTTTTCAAATAAAGATGGGTTCTCTTCTTTTTTTACGTACTGAGTTAGTAATGGGGGTGTCTCATAGATGCCTGTCCATTACTAACCTGTGGGATTGATTACACAGCTGACATCAACACCACAATTCCATTACCTCCATTGTCATTGCAATCAGGAAGAGCCGAAGTTAAGTGCCAGTGTAATGAAACCTAGAGTGGACCCACTAGATCGAGGTGCCGACCGACCATGGGCGAGCTGGCCAGGTGGAACGGACCCCTATACAGGGACCGTTAGGGGCAGGCCTAGGAGGAAGGTATACCACAATAGCTAATGCCAGAGGAACAGCTCAAAGACAGCGAGAAGAATCAGGGTACTCACAGAGCAGAGAGACACGGGGTCCTGAGCAAGGCAGAGTTCACAGAGGGTGCAAGATCCTGGACAGAGCAGAGCACGCACTGGAAGATGTACAGGGGCAGAGCAGAGCACGCACTGGCAGGCATACAGGGACAGAACAGAGTAGAGCATGCACTGGAAGCGTACAAGGACAGAGTGGAGCAGAGCGTGCACTGGAAGCGTACAGGGACAGAGCGGAGCAGATCACGCACTGGAAGTTTACAGAGACAGAGCGGAGCAGAGCACGCACTGGAAGCGTACAGGGACAGAGCAGAGCAGGGCACGCACTGGAAGCCTACAGGGACCCGGGAGAGCACCTACACAGGCAAGTGCAGGAAATAATAAGCAGGCGCCGAGGAATGGACGACCTTGTAGGTTGGCCATTCCCAACCTACAAACGTCAGCCTGCCGCCGCCCCAGACGTGACACATTGTATTTGATGCGTCAGTTCTGGTGCTTAGTCTCTGCTCTTCCCAATTGCCCTGGTGTGGTGGGAATTGGAGTAATTGTTTTTGGTGTTTATGTCAGTACCTGGCTGACACCATGTCCAGGGGTTAGTAAAGGAGAGGTATCAGTCAGACACCCGTAATACTAACCTAGTAGTAAACATAAATAACCACACAGAAGAAATACCTTATTTGAATAAAGACTCCCCCACATTCCCTCGTTTACCCATTTATTAATTAAAAATAAATTCAGAAAGTTCCAACTGTAATCCAATATTGAAATGTTCCACGCCGTGCTTCAAATCCTATAGAGTCTCATTCTGAGAAGGTTCTGTTCAGCGACAGGCATGGAATTTTTCATGTACGTGCCTGTCGCTGACCACGGGTGACCCTATTGAGCTTCATTCTGAGAATGAGGCTCAATACGGTCAGCAGCAGGCAGGATCGTGAGAATTTTCATGCCTGTTGCTGAATGGGAGTGAATTATTAAGTTTCGTTCTGAGAACTTTCTCAGAACAAGACTCCATAGGATTTGATGGGTGTCATGGGACATTTCACTATTTGGTAACCATCAGAACTTCCTGGATTCATTTTTAATTAATAAATGGGTAAACAAGAGAGTGTGGGGGAGTCTTTATTCAAATAAAGTATTTTTTTCCTGTGTGTCTGTGTTTTTTTAACTATTCACTTACCAGGTTAGGCTAGTTTCACACTAGCGTTTATGAGCGCAGCGACGACCTGCGCACGGCCGCCACCTAGCCCCGCCCCCTGCCACGCCCCCGCCGGTAGCTCCGCCCACCGGCGCATAACGCTGCATGCGCCCTGCGTCCCCTATCTTTATCACAGGGGGCGCAGGCCGTGCGCAGTATGCGTTTGGCGGCGCATGCGCCTTTTTGACGGTGCGCCGACGCAACCAAACTGCAGCAGGTTGCGTTTGGCGCAGGTCGGCGCACCGTCAAAAGGACGCATGCGCTGCCAAACGCATACTGTGCATGGCCTGCGCCCCCTGTGATAAAGATAGGGGACGCAGGGCACATGCAGCGTCATGCGCCGGTGGGCGGAGCTACCGGCGGGGGCGCGGCAGGGGGCGGGGCTTAGCTGCGGCCGTGCGCAGGCCGTTGCTGCGCTCATAAACGCTAGTGTGAAACTAGCCTTAGTAATGGGGATGTCTGAGACACCACCCCATTACTAACTCCTGGGCTTGATGTCAATAGATATTACACAGCTGACATTACCCCCAAATATAACGCTGCTTGCCAACACACCAGGGTAAGCTGGAATAGCCAGGAAAAGCACCAGAATTGGCGCATCTAATGAATGTGTCTTTTCTGCGTATAGCTATTTTTAGGCTTGGGAGAGCCAAATATCCGTGTACCTTCCCAGCCTACCAGCCCCCAGCTGTCTACTTTACCTATGCTTGCTATCAAAAATAGGGGGAAACTCACATCTCTTTTTTAATTTTTTTTTTTCACTCACATGGTGTGCTGGCCAATCATAGCCATGCCAACATTTGGCATGGCTGTGATGATGCCAGAAGGGCTCACACTGGTAAAGCTTGTTGATTGGCTGCACTGCAGCCTTTCAACAAACTTTATTAGTTTGCCGAACCCAAACAGTGACACAGATGTACACTCAGAAGTCAGTGTTCGAGGTCTGGCTTCGGACAGTTTGCACTCAACCAGTTGGGGTTCGGTCACCCCTAGTTACCACCATTGTACTGTATTCCTAAGAATTGTTTGATAACTTTTTTATTTCATGAAGCAAGAGGAATAAAAACAGCAATTATTTCATAGTATTTCATATTTTTTATGACATTCACAGTGCACAATAAGGCCTCTTTCACACATCAGGTTTTCGCCGTCAGGCGCGATCTGGCTCTTTTGACAAAAACCGGATCCGGTGAAATGCAATGCCGGATCCGGTTTCCCCCCCATTGACTTGCATTTGCGCCGGATCGCGCCGGATGGCCATGCGTTTCGTCCGGTTTTCGCCGGATCCGGCAATGTGTCGCAATCTGGCGTCCGGAAAAAACGGCAACTGTAACGTTTTTTGTCTCCGGCGAAAAAGCTGGACCCTCCGGATCCAGCGCGTCCGGCTTTTTCACACAATGAAAGTCTATGAGCGCCGCAATGCGCCGGATCCGGCGAAAGCCGGATCCGGTGGCCGGATCCGTTTTTTTGGGTCTGAGCATGCTCAGTAGCTCTGCCCACAGCACACATATATAAAAGCATGACAGTGGGACCCTCAGCCACTCCCAACATGCCACCCAAGACAGGAACCAGGCGCAGGAGAAGGCAGGAGACCACTGCAGCACCATCAGCACCACCACCACCCCAAATGGAGCAGCAAAGGGAACATGCTGAACAACGGGAGGGGAGTCCAGCAGCAGATGATTATCAAATCCCCCATTCCTCAAACCTAGGGCCATGGAATATCATGATATTCATTGGCCCTTTGTTTCTCTTTATTCAACATCCGCCCAAGAGATGCAGCAGCAGCACTGGCAGCACTGGCAGCAGCAGCAGCACCACCCACAGCCATGGAGTCTGGCCAGCAACAGGACACCACATCTTCTTCTGGGAGCCCTCCCTCGCATCGTCAGCGTTTGATTTTCCAAAATCCATCATCTCTGTAATATATGTCTATTCATTGCCTTTTATTTCAAAACAGTAATCACAAGCTGAAGAGGAGCTCCCAGAAGAAGAAGGAAGGGGTGGACAGACACCTGGAGTGGGCTCACAATTGGTAAGATTTTTTCATCAAACGCAGAAACACAACATCACACTACACACAACACATAGAAAACAATGTACCGCAGACATCACACAGCAAACAAATATGCCAACATCCAAACACATAAATTTTTTTCTTTTCTTCTCTAGTCTTCCCAATCTGGTGCTCGGCCAAGAGGTCCTCGCAGTGCCTCCCAGGGTCGTCAGCGACAGCAACGCGGCGGTCACCAGCATGTAAGTATAATATTTAAGTTAAATTTTGGTACACTTTTTATTTCATGTCTTAAAGTGTGGTGACTAATTTTGCTATTTTTCTATTTTACTTTAACAGCCTTCACAGCGTGCTCCCGACTCTGACGGTGAGGATGGAGGAATAGATGTGGACCACCTCATCAATCTCGTCAGAGAAAGGGAGCCGCTATGGAATATGGCTGACCGCTGCCATGCTGACCTGATTGTTACCCGACGGCTCTGGGAGGAAATCTGTTCGCTCCTTGTGGACCGCTGGGAGGTTGCTTGATGTAAACCATTTTTTCCCGAACTCCAGTCCTCGTGGTCCCCACGGATCATGTGTTCAGGATTTCTATTTACTATGGAAATCCTGAAAACATGACCCCTGGGGACCATGAGGACTGGAGTTTGGGAAACACTGATGTTGTATACTAACCACTTTGTCCTTTCTCGTTTCAGGGGACAGAATTGTGAAGCAGTGGCGGTCTGTGAGGGATCGTTTCAAGAAGGAGTTCAATAAAGAGATGCGGGCCCCGAGTGGATCTGGAGGACGCAGGAGCAAGTACAAGTACGCACGAGCCCTGTCGTTCCTCCGGGATACAATGGTCACCAGAAGGTAAATATTACACACCACATGTAAAAAAAAAATGTTTAGATGTAAAAAAAATTTTTCAGCCAGGGCCATGCCATGTCACTATTTTAATTGTTTTTTTTTTCTCTTTATTCCACAGCACGGTGAGCAGCACTCGGGAGCCTGCACGATTGGACCCTTCTGAGGCGATCCCTGGGGAGACCGGCACCGAGGGACACTTCGACCGCCCCGGTACATCTGCACCTTCCCACACATTACAGCCATCTGTCCCATACACCAGCGCAGGAGCATCGTGGCCGACAACATTACATGAAGCTGCTGGTGAGGAGATCGCTTTCCCTTTACCCCTGCCACCTCTAGTACACCGGCGGGTACTGGGCGGCAGCAACAGAGGGGTCAGGAAAAGACTTATGCGCCAGAGTTCTTGCATCTGAATGCATCTTTCCAGAACTGTCTAAAAGTCTTGTCAGCAAATCTCCGCAGGCTTTCAGCAGATCAACTCCAGCATTCTGGAGGTGAAGACACTTCTGCAAACCATGCTTTCAGAAGCAAGATCTTCGCCAAACCACACCTTTTTCAGGTCTGTTGTGGAGCGCATGGAAACGCTCTCACCTACCCTCTGTCTGCAATACCAAGACAGGTTATTACATTTGGGGTTATTTAGTTTGGAGAATCGAAGGCTTAGGGGTGATCTTATTACAATGTATAAATATATGCGGGGACAATACCAAGAGCTTTCTAATGATCTTTTTACTCTTAGACCTGTGACGGGGACAAGGGGGCATCCTCTACGTCTGGAGGAAAGAAGGTTTAAGCATACTCACAGACGCGGATTCTTTACTGTAAGAGCAGTGAGACTATGGAACTCTCTGCCATATGATGTTGTAATGAGTGATTCCCTACTAAAATTTAAGAAGGGACTGGATGCCTTTCTTGAAAAGTATAATATTACAGGGTATATACACTAGTTTCCTTAATATTGCGTTGATCCAGGGAGCAAGTCTGATTGCCGTATGTGGAGTCAGGAAGGAATTTTTTTCCCCAATGTGAAGCTTACTTGTTGCCACATGGGTTTTTTTTGCCTTCCTCTGGATCAACATGTTAGGGCAAGTTAGGATAGGATATGGGTTGAACTAGATGGACTTAAAGTCTCCCTTCAACCTTAATAACTATATTACTATGTTACTATGTTACCCAGCAGATGCGTGTAATGCATTCATGCCACGGTGCTCTCCAGCACGTTACCTCCCAACCTCTTCCTCCCACCCCAGTAGTTCCTCCACCTGCACCCCCTCCAGCCACTTTCCATCCTCCCCCTCCTATTACATACCAGCGACCTCCCCAGTACCAGAAACCTCCCCAGTACCAGCAACCTCCCCAGTACCAGCAGCCTCCCCAGTACCAGACATCTCCCCACTTCCAGCAACCTGCCCCGTACCAAACTCCTTCCCCGTACCAAACTCCTTCCCCATACAACTTTCCATCAACATCATCTGCTCCTACAGTCCCTGCCCAACCCTCCACTCCACCACCCACCACCTCTTCTGCCTCCCACATGTCCACCCATTCTCTAGCTTTTTCCACACCTTCACCTCTAACTGTTCCTTCCCCACCACGATCCCAGTCCTCTCTCCACACTCCCAGTGTCGAAGTGTCCCGCAGCCCCTCCAGCAGTATTTCCACCCCACACTACACCAATTTATAATGTGTGTACTTTAATAAAAATGAACACTTTTATGGTTTAAAACCTTTATTAAAAAAGTTTTTTTAACTTTAAAAACAGTTTACAAAAAAAATTTTTTAAATAAAAGTTAAATTATCGTTTACACTGGTGGGTTGTCTGTCATTTCTTTCTGCGGCGAAATATGTTAAAAAAAAGGTTAAATACAGGGTATTTAAAAGGTAAAAAGGTATTCAAAACCAGGTATATAACTGTGGGTAAATTTTAGCTTTTTGCCACAGTTGTGTTCCTGGTTGTGTTTGAAGCAAAGTATTTCACCTAAAAAGTTGCGGTTATTGTTGGTGATTTCCTAACAATGTACACAACTTTTGTTAAAAGGTGAAATACTTTGCATAAAACACAACCAGGTACACACCTGTGGCCTAAAGGTAAAAATAGTAAGACCATGACAAGATAGCCAACTTTGGTTGGCAAAGGTATATACTGTTGGTACAGAAGGTACACAAGTTTGAAGGGCACAAATCTTTCACACTCTGTCATCCTGCCAGTGTACTCTGCCTTGAGGTGACATAAAGTATAGTGCAAAATTGTCCCTCATTACTGAAACCGTCACAGAACTTCTAGTGGTAATGTCCTGGTAATCTTGCAAGGTGGTTTCTTCAGAGGTGTCCTCAATGGAAATGGGTTCCTTGCAGATAACAAAATTGTGGAGTACCACGCAAGCTTTGATCACCTCGTCCACAGTTTCTGTCATGACGTTGATCGCAGTCAATAGGACCCGCCATTTGGCTGTCAGAATACCAAAGGTACATTCAACCATTCTTCTTGCTCTTGTGAGGCAGTGATTAAAAATGCGTTTTGTTCTTGACAATCCTCTGCTACCGTACGGTTTCAAAAGGTGTTCTGACAGCTAGAAGGCTTCATCCCCTACACAGACAAATGGCATAGGTGGACCAGATGTTTGCGGCAGCGGTCTAGGGGATGGGAACTGGAAGGTGTTTCCATACAGTTTACGCCCCATGGCAGACAGTTTCAAAACTTGAGAGTCATTTGAGCGACCATAGGCCTCAATATCAACAGCAATAAATTTGTATTCCGCGTCAGCGATGGCCATGAGGACAATTGAAAAATATTTCTTGTAATTGAAATATTCCGATCCCGATCCGGCTGGCTTTACAATGCGGATGTTTCCCGTCCACAGCGCCCAAGCAGTTCGGAAACTGACATATCTGTAGAAACTTTTCAGAAATTTCAATCCACCTCTCTGTTGTGGGCTCTGGTAAAAACTCTTCAGCTAAGGAGTCCCACAGTGCACGGCATGTGTGCTTCACTATTCCAGATATGGTGGAAATCCCGAGTCTGTACTGGAAATGCAGTGACGAAAGGGATTCTCCAGTTGCAAGAAATCTGTGGGGAATTAAAAAACAATCAAATAGTTTAAAATAACAGCATTACATATCAAAACTCGGCTATAACACTTGGAGATACAAACTACCACCAACAAGATTGCAGTGAAAGTGTGCTCTGATGCAAGCATATCCAATAAAAGTGGCTTACCTTAAAGTCACCATCAGACGCTCTGCGGGTGAAGCAGAGAAGCGGCAATAGGTGTCCGATTTTCTTATGAGGTGTGCAATGCGCTCCACCAAGTAATCAAAATTCTCCATTTTCATCTGTACATATCCAAAAAATTTCTCCGGGTTTCGTCTAAGGTCCATGCAGAGTGTAGAATAGACCCCACGCGTCATTCTTTTAGCTGTGATGGGGTGGATCCACAAACGTCGTCTATGATGCCTGATGCGCTGCTGTCTCGCTCTCTCCTTCTCCAGAACAATCACCCTCAAACGATTCGCCTCCGCTGTAAAATCAGCCAAATTCTTCAAAATATTTCCAATCACAACATCCATCTTCGCCAGTCACTTGCTCTTCTCTCCAACCTGCACTTTCTTCTCTACAACCTGTCAAAGAAGGGCTGTAGGAACACGGTATATATAGTTTTTCAGTAGCCAATCCCGTTCGGAAGGCCACAAGGGGCGTTTTTAAAAACCGGATCCGGCGTAATCCGTCGAAAAACGTATCGAAAACCGGATGAGACGGATCCGGTTTTGGCTGTCATGCGCAAGACGGATCTGGGAGAAAACCGGATCCGTCACATCCGGTTTTACAAAACATTTGCCGGATCCGACGCTCCGCCACGACGCCGGAACGTGCCTGACGGCGAAAACCTGATGTGTGAAAGTAGCCTTAATGATAAGCAGTGATGATCGAATAGTGAAATATTCAGAATCTGGAAAATCGGTACAAATAATTTCGAATATCCGTGTATTCGTACCGAATAACAAATCCAATGCAAATCTATGGGAAAGCCGAATATTTTTCTGCAGGACCCACCCAAACAGGTCTGGGGCAAACAAAAAAGCTAAAATGGATGGGAAAGTGCTAAAACTAAATGGGAACAGCATGGAGAAGATGCCTGCATGCCTTTCTGACTCACATATGGTATCTGGGAATAATGTTGTCAGACTGTTGCACCAGTTTTATGGACTTTTAAGAAGACACCAAACCAAACCTATTTTTTTAAAGGAAAAAATGCTAAGAAACATTTTTCCTTCAGAATTACTTGTAAAATAAAAATTAAAAAAAGAATAAAAAAAAATTATACCTCCCTGTTCTGCCCCCTGAATAGGGCAAATGTGTTTGTATTATGTTCTGGTTAGTTATAGCACCATCTAGTGGTGGCTGAAGTTATAGCTGTGTCTTTGATAGCATTTACAGTCTGTGACTTTAACAGAAGCAATGCACTATGGGATCAAAGCAATGCTTTGTGGGAAGGAAGCAGTGTATTCTGTGATAAAGAAGGTGCCACTTTATTCTGTGTATATCATAGGACATACGTGTTTATCTGTCCTCCTGTTAACTCTCCAACTTGACTTCGTTATCCGGGTAAAGCATATCTGGTAAGCTTAATATCTTTCTTACAATGCAGTGTGTACAGAGATGTTATTAGCTGTATAGCAGTCAGTGCTCAGTAGATGTAATTAGACACCTGTGTTTTTTCTATGTAAGCTGCATCACCCTGAATACTTCCTGTAATTGTGTTAGCTGTGTGATCATTTGCCCAATACTTACGCATGTCGTTTGTATTCTTTATAGTTTTACCACTCGCTCATGTTCTATACTCTTTACAAATAAACAACTTAGACTACAGAGAACAGTCTGCTTATTTTGGAAGACAGAGCCGTGGTTTATGCTTTATGCTAGAGTGCACACTGTGTCAATGTGTATGAAGGCAGAACACTCCCCTTTAGGAAATGTTCACACATAGCGTTTTGGCTTTAGTTTTTCCTTTTACATTTGTGAGGGCTCTCACTCCTAGATTTGGGAGGTCCCTCCCTCATTCAAAATTGTTAGCTAGATAGTAGAATGCATATTCCCCAGCACTTTACAATGCCAACTGAAACATGCCCATTTGAAGTTTGGGGCTTTGCCTGCCACCACCATCACATCCACTGTCATATCATCATGCGGCCCTTGCTTCACATTTTCAGAGGGCCAGCAGGTGCCGTGAAACCTGAGTTTTGTGAGTTCCACAGTTCATTTTGGCCACCAGATCCCAATGGAGCTACTGTCATAGTGGGTGAAACCGCTATAAGGTGAAGATAATGCAGGAGTTGGGGGAGCTGTATGATCAATGTCAGTAAATTGGATTCTACCAGACACCAAAACCATTTGAATTAAATTCTGAATACAGTGTTTGCAAGCAAGGGTCTGTATTGTGGTCAGTCTGTCAGGCCTGAAACCCATGTCAGAAACATGTAGAAGCCTCATTTTACTTGGAAGCAGCCTCCTCAAGGAAAAGAGACAGGAGTGCCATTGACTGATCTGCACAAACCTATGCACTTCTTCTGGAAACTATCCAACCTGGCAGAATATATCTTTTGCATCATTTTGAACAACAATGGAGTAATTACAGAATTTGTCCTAAATAGTGATGAGGTCTGTGGAGTGTATTACTCAAGTGACAAGCAGTGCTCCAAAAAAGAAGAAAATCCAGCTCAACAATGAAGTGAAAAAAACCCAATTCTTTATTCACTCAAATTCAGCAAAGTAGAGGATACAATAATCAGCATAGGTAGAAACAGATAATGCGTTATCAACGCGTTTCAGGTGTCACAGCGTCCTTAGTCATGTTAAAAGAGAAAATGAACAACAAAATATGTTGTGCAATTTCACACTTTTTGGGTGCATTACAGAGCTCACAAGGGAAGGAGCGCAGGGCCGGACTGGGACTAAAATTCAGCCCTGGCATTTGAAGTTACACAGGCCCACTAGTCACATGGTGACTATATAATATCTTTGTACACATGTAGGTTACAAGAAGTGAGAGGAGATTAACATGACTATATAACATGTAGTCAGAGCTGTGCCCAGTATTTCAGCTCAGTCTTATATATTGCTTTTAGGTACAGTACACCTCCCAAAGCTCTGTCCCCTTTTGTATGCACGGTGACAGAATTCCTGGCAGAACTGCTATCCATTGGGCAACCAGACCCCCTGGTCATAGCTGCCCCTATCATACCTCCCAACTTTTGAAGAAGGGAAAGAGGAACAAAGACTGCGGCGGTGCAAATTTTAGGCCATGCCCGGCCACACCCATTTCACAACTAGTCACACCCATGTCCACGCCTAATCGCACCCATTTAGCACTGCTGATCACACTGACTGGTACTGAGGGCACAGTGGCTGGCATTATGGGCACACTGACTGGCACTAAGGAAGAGAGAAAACAGAGAGGGAGAGAAAAAAGAAAAAAGAGAGAAAGAAAGGAGAGCGAGAGAGAAAGAAAGAACAGAGAGAAAGAAGAAAGAACAGACATAGAAAGAAAGAAAGAAAGAAAGAAAGAGGAGAAAGAAAGAAAGAACAGAGAAAGACAGAGAAAGACAGAGAAAGAATAGAGAGAGAATGAAAGAAGTAAAGAAAAGAAAGAAAGAACAGAGAGAAAGAAAGAGGAAAGAAGGGGAAAGAACAGAGCAGAGAGAAAGAAAAAAGAAAGATTAGAGCGAGAAAGAAAGAACAGAGAGAGAGAAAGAAAATGAGGGAAAGACAGAACAGAGAATGAGGAAGAAAGAACAGAGAAAGAAAGAAAAAGAGAGAAAGAAATAAAGAAAGATTCTATAAAGATATTATAGCAGCCCGGCTCCCTTTGTAGTGACCACCTGAGCCTCCCGATGCAGGACATATCATGATCCGCTCACATGGCCGGCATCTCCGATTCCAAGGCGATCCTGCTGTCTGCGCTGTCGGAGGAGGACACGGTGATGGATCTGAAGCATTCCTGGTTCCGTCATAATCTCCTCAAGAAATTATCTCATTTCCGGTCAGCTTCCAGCACATCACTTCAGGTGGAACGTCATGTGTGTGTTTTAAAATGCTCCTCAGGGCTCCGCCATGTACTCCTGTGTCCGTGGGAAAAGCCCGCTTTGTATGCTTCGTACACACTTGGCTCCGCTCTGTACATTCCGTAAACACACGGCTCCGCTCCGTATACCCCATACACACACGGCTCCGCTCCGTATACCCCATACACACATGGCTCCGCTCCGTACATCCCGTACACATATGGCTCCTCCTCGTACACACGCGGCTCCGCTCCGTACACCAAGTACACACATGGCTCTGCTCCATACACCTCGTACACACACGGCTCCTCTCCATACACCTCGTACACACACAGCTCTGCTCCGTACACCTCGTACACATGGCTCTGCTCCGTACACACATGGCTCCTCTCCGTACACCTCATTCACAAACAGCTCTGCTACATCTACCCTGTAAACCCCTCCTGACCCCACACATACTTACCTCATCCAGCACCATGACAACAGCACAGCAGAGTCTTGCAGACACCAAGAGTCAAGGCTGAGCGCACAGGACCTGTGATGAGGTCACAGGAGGGGTGGAGTCAGGGGTCACATGATCAGGGGTCTGGACAAAGGCTCCTGATCATGTGACCCCCTGACTCCTCCCCTCCTGTGACCTCATCACAGGTCTTGTGAACAGAGAAGAGAGCAGGCAAGCGACGCTGTGAGTGGCTGCAGGGGGGAGGTCTCATGCTATGGCGAGGATGGGGTGCGTGGGGGGGCGTGGCGGCTTATCTCCCTGCAGTGTGGGAGGGTTGGAAACTATAACCACCGTGCCCGCAGAGGGCCGGCAGCAGGAGCAACAGTCAGGCCAGTGGCTGCATCAGCTGGCAAGCGGCCAGATGATCGGGCGCTGCCACCCGCGGCCCACATGACAGCGGCCGAGCGGGAAAATGCCCGGTTGGTTATATTACCAATCCGGGCCTGAAGGAGCGCCATTTAACTTTTCTAGCGCAGAATTGGCTGGAATTGAAATCAGATGCCATGTTGCGTTCAGAGAACCCCTGATGTGCCTAAACAGTGGAAACCCCCAGCAAGTGACCAAATTTTGGAAACTAGACCCCTTAAGGAACTTATCTAGATGTGTGATGAGCACTTTGAACCTCCAAGTGCTTCACAGAAGTTTATAACGTAGAGCCGAGAAAATAAAAAATAATTTTTTTCCACAAAAATGATCTTTTCGCCCGTAAATTTTAATTTTCCCAAGGGTAACAGGAGAAATTAGACCACTACAATTGTTGTGCAATTTGTCCTGAGCATGCCAATACCCAGTATATGAGGGCAAACCACTGTTTTGGCGCACGGCAGAGCTCAGAAGGGAAGGAGCATCGTTTGACTTTTTCAATGTAGAATTGGCTGGAATTGAGATTGGACGCCATGTTGCGTTTGGAGAGCCTCTGATGTGCCTAAACAATGAAAACCCCCCACAAGTGACACCCTTTTGGAAACTAGACCCCTTAAGGAACTTATTTAGATGTGTGGTGAGCACTTTGAACCCCCAAGTGCTTCACAGAAGTTTATAACGCAGAGCAGTAAAAATAAAAAATAATTTTTTCCTTAAAAATGATATTTCAGCCCGCTATTTTTTATTTTCCCAAGGGTAACAGGAGAAATTGGACCACAAAAGTTGTTGTACAATTTGTCCTGAGTACGCTGATACTCAGTATGTGAGGGGAACCACTGTTTGGATGCATGGGAGAGCTCGGAAGGGAAGGAGCGCCATTTTGGAATGCAGACTTTGATGGAATGTTCTGCGGGCATCATGTTGCATTTGCAGAGCCCCTGATGTGCCTAAACAGTAGAAACCCCCCACAAGTTACCCCATTTTGGAAACTATACCCCCCAAGGAGCTTATCTAGGTGTGTGGTGAGCACTTTGAACCCCCAAGTGCTTCACAGAAGTTTATAAACGCAGAGCTGTGAAAATAAAAAATTATTTTTTTTCCTCAAAAATGATTTTTTAGTCTGCTATTTCCCAAGGGTAACAGGAGAAATTAGACCCCCAAAGTTGGTAAATAGTGGAAACCCCTCAATTCTTTCTCCAACCCTAACCCCAACACACCCCTAACCCTAATCCCAACTCTAACCCTAATCCCAACCCTAATCCCTAACCCTAATTCCAACCCTAAACCTAATTCTAACCCTAATTCTAACCCTAACCCTAATTCCAACCCTAATTCTAACCCTAGCCCTAACCCTAATGGAAAAATTAAAATAAATATATTTTCTTTATTTCATTATATTTCCCTAACTAAGGGGGTTATAAACGGGGGTGTTGTTTACTATTTTTTTTATTTTGACCACTGTGATAGTTTATCACAGTGATCAAAAATGAATGAATGGAATCTACCGGCCGGCAGATTCGGCAGGCGAACTGCGCATGCGCTCGCCATTTTCTTCTGTGACCAAGATGGCGGCGCCAACCGGAGGAGGCAGGAGGGCTCGAGGACCACCGGGAGGTACCAGGGGGGATCAGGGACCCTATTTCTCTCTCCTCTGATGTGCAATCACATCAGAGGAGAGAGAAATTAAATGCAAAATCGCTGCTTTTTTGCGAACGCCATTATAGGGTTAATAACGGCGATCGCAAAAGTGGGGTCGGTAAAACCCGACCCAAATCATGTTCTCTGGAGTCTCGGCTACCCCCGGCAGCCGAGACCCCGGAGAAAATCTGACGCTGGGGGGTGCTATTTACTTTTTCCACAGCGCCGTTAATTAACGGCACTGTGGTTTAAGTACCCTGAACTACCGCCGTTAAAAGACGTATCGGCGGTCGTTAAGGGGTTAAAAGCCATATATGTAATAGCTGCAAAAAAGTGCACTTAAAATATTAGTTATTACTAGGAATTCAAGACATTATTTATTTTTGCCACTTTCTTTTATTTTGTATATCTTTGTGCTGTTATTTACACTTTGTGAAATTTAAAGAAATCTGTCAAGTTAGATAGCGCTTTTTAGCTGTTGATATAGGGTTGAGTTGCAGATTAATAGCGTTATAAAGGTGCCCGGCCAATTTACTGAAAGTGCAGCACCAGGGAGAAAATATACTTTATTTCTCCCAGGAGATTCTAGCTTTTAGTCATCTAGGCATGCCCAGAGCAATTACAGTCACCTCTCACAGCAGTAAGAGCGGCAGTTGGAAGCATGAACCAGGACTTTGCTTCTCAAAATTTGCAATGAGTCAGCTGTGATGCTGATTTGCGGTGCTAAGGTAGCAGTCAAGTTCCCTTTAATATGTGTTGGGAGCTTTTGTGAGCAGGACTATGTGGCAGTTTCTTACACTATGTGACAGAAGGAACAGCACTACCTTCTCGAAAAATCAAATAGATAAATCTTAGCTTGATAACCAAACAAAACAGACATAAAATATAGCTTTTATTTTATACCTCTAAAAAGCATTTAAAACACATATCAGCGAGTAGATCAGACATGAGCTTTATGTATAGCAGAACCAGATAAAATATGATAATTTATGAAAATAATTGAGGGGAACATAATACTGATACTCCATATAACGGTGCCGACCTGACACTGGGTGTAGGTTACTGTGCACAATCCTGCTGACAGGTTCCCTTTAAACACAGGACAGTGATAAGAGGAGTGTAGTAAGAGGCTAGCAGCAGAAAAGAGGCAGGAGCTGAGGAATTACCATTTCCCAGAGAAGCGCTAATCACTGGTCTGAATGTGGGAGGGGCATTTAGTCTGCAGATCTCACCGAAACACGAACTGTCACCATACTGCTCTTCTGTCTATGCCTTGGCAGCTCTTGCTTGGCTGCCTGCATGACTAAGGATGATTATGCTGTCTGGATGCATTAGCATCATTCCTACCTTTTTACTTCATGCACTGAATGAGGATAGGAAGAAGAAGAGGTATAGTCACCATTGGAGTTAATCCATGCTCAGCATAGGGTTCTAAATAGAACTCATAGGACATCAGGGGGGAGGCGTGCATGTGCATACCTGAAGTGAAGGAGCCTTGCCTTCTAGCCACCTTCGCTGCACTCTCTCGCCTGCAGAGTCCTCACCACCCCTTCTTATCATCACTGCACACTAAGACCCCAGGTCTCTTCACTCTAGGCCAGGATTTCTGTTGTGCATGGGGACATCCTTGGCTTAGTCAAGGCTGGAAGTCCCAGCCTAGTGTAAAGATGGCCGGGGTTTCAGCACGCAACGATGGTAGGAAGAGCTACAGAAGGACTACAGTATATGTGGAACAGTGAAAGGAACACTCAATTTTCATAGAATAAATTTGCTGCAAATTGAATTTCCCAGAAATTTTTGGTAGATATGCAAATTCAAATCTTGTCAAATCATCTCATCTCAAGCGACCATAAATTCTTGGTTCTCTCCAGAAGCTGTGGGAGATCACAATTCTGCCAAGTACAGAGATATGTGCCTGAGGTAGGGCCCACATCCATCAGACAACATGTAGGTGATTAAAAATCAATCATTTTCAACTACTCAGTTTCAAAGGTCTTTTTAAAACATTTCCCCAATATGTTAACCATTGTTGTAACACCTGAACCTGCTCTGGTGCTGGTCTTCACCGCTATCAGACCTTGGTACTCAGTTTCTGTGGGCAGTGCTGATGGTGGTGGGGGCAGTGGGTCTTGGCATGCTGGGTGGCACAATCACTGCTCAGCTGATTCTTCTGAACACTACTACTGTTGGAAAATGTTCTCTGCTGCTTTTTATTTTTGTGGAGGAAAGGTGGGCATGCTGCACATCCATGAATAAATAATCATGATAGCATATGGTATATTTAAGTTTTTGCTGACAGGCTAATTTCTGTACCTATAGTAGAGTGGAACCAGTGGAAAATGATTTTCTATTTAACCCCTTCACGAAAAATGACGCATTCAGTATATACAGTGCTGGAGTGTTTGATCGCTTGCTGATTTTTGCCCTCTGACAAAGACACTGACAGTCTATAATTTTAAGGGTAGGTTAATTTTAACATTGAGAGATAGAATATCAAAAATAAAATCCAGAAAATCACTTTGTACAAATTATATATATAGCCCTGCTATGTGTAGGACAAGCAATCAGATGATTGTAACTTCAAGTCACCAAAGGACCTATTGAAGCTAGTAAAATATGTACAAAAAATGTTTTTAAAAATATATTTAAACATTTTTAAAAATGTAAATAGTCCAAATCACCAAAATAGTGCAAATTAATCTGGCAGAGCAGATTATACAGTGACATACTGTAACTCTCAAGTGAAAGATGTCATTAAGAGTTTTAACCCCCGTGCTATTTTTTGTTTTGGTTTTCTCTCCCCTTCTTCCCAGAGCAATTTTTTTAGCTTTCCATCAATATGGCCTTATGAGGGCTTGTTTTTTGAGGGACGAGTTGTAGTTTTACCAAATAATTTACTGAAAAACAAGAAAAAAATTCCAAGTGCGGTGAAATTACAAAAAAAATCCAACTTTACATTTGTTTTTCGTTTGTTTTTTTTACCATGCTCACTAAATGTTCACTAAATGCTGACCTGCCAGGGCTACAATTTTGTTTCTGGTGTTCGATAGTTCTTTGGTGTTCACCATAGTGGAGTTTGGAGTGTGACTGTTTGAGGTTGTGGACATATATAATGTAAGAAGTTCAAACAGGTGCCATTACTACAGGTAATGAGTGGAGGACAGAGGAGCCTCTTAAAGAAGAAGATACAGGTCTGTGAGAGCCAGAAATCTTGCATGTTTTTAGGTGACCAAATACTTATTTTCCACCATAATTTGCAAAATTAGGGTATGTTTCCACGTAGCGGATTACATCAGTATTAGCTGCGGATTGAACGCTGCGTCCTGCTGCAGCGTTTAATCCGCAGCGGCCAGATGTTCCAGCATAGTGGAGGGGATTTTATGAATTTCATAGATTTATTCTTGAGACTTATAGATTTATACAATGCTTATTTGATGTTACTTCTGATGAAAACATTGCACTTAATATTTGTATTAAGTATATTAATTTATTGGAGGTTGCTAGATTTGTATTTTACATATACTGTATTTCTTTTTACTATTTATAATACTATATATGGTATATACATAGTACCTGAACCACCGCACTGATAAGCACCCCCCCACTTGGCATTCTTTAACTACATGTATATAGTTTTCTATTTATACACAGCTTTGGCAAAAAATAAGAGACCACCACATCAAAACACTGTCATGGGCAGCCCATTCTCCAGACCTGAACCCCATTGAAAACCTCTGGAATGTAATCAAGAGGATGATAGATAGTTACAACAAGCCTTCAAACAAAAAGCAACTACTTAAATTTTTGCGCCAGAAGCAGTGTGAAACACTGGTGTAAAGCATGCCAAGACGCATGAAAGCTGTTTTTAAAAATCATGGTTATTTCACAAAATATTGATTTCAGAACTCTTCCTGAGTTAAAACATTAGTATTGTTGTTTCCAAATGATTATGAACTTGTTTTCTTTGCATTATTTGAGGTCTGAAAGCACATTTTTTTTTTTTTTTTAATTTTGATCATTTTTTTGTCAAAAAAAAAATACAAAATTTAGTGCTTGGATATTCGGAGACATGTTGTCAGAAGTTTATAGACTAAAAGAACAATTTACATTTTACTCAAAAATATACCTATAAGGAGAAAAATCAGACAAACTGAACATTTGAAAGTGGTCTCTTATTTTTTTGCCAGAGTTGTAGATTGGCTTTGCTTATATACTTCAATAAAGACAGTTTTTAATGTAATGTTCTCTTCGGCTATGGTGTCATTTTAGTCCGAATTTGAGTAAATTTAGAGAGAGGATTCAGAAGGATCTAGGTAAACTTGAACAATAGGCAGCGACTAATAGAATGGTATTTAATAGGGAGAAATGCAAGACTCTACATCTAGGCAACAAAACTAGATGGGCATTTCCTGAAGGAAATACATGGTGCTTGAACAGCGCTGCCAGCTTTACAGCAGTGTATCAGGTGTCGACTGTAAGGCTGAGTTCACACGTGGCTTTTTTTCGCTTTTTAACCGCGCGATTTTGCCGCGAAAACGTGAAAAATAAGCATCCCATGCATTCCTATGGGATTCCGCAATGCTGTGCTAATGCTGCGGTTTTTACCGCGGCGGAATCGCTTCACGGTAAAAGCCGCAGCATGCTCATTAATTTGCGGAATCGTGGCGATCCCGCACCCATAGGAATGCATTGTTTCGCTTACCTCCCGCATGTGGCTGTGCACACCATGCGGAAAGTAAGCAGAACATTTGCGGATGGTACCCACGGTCCGGAGGAGAGGAGACTGTCCTCCGGGCTGTGGGTACCATATCCCTGTAAAAAATAGAATTTAAAATAAAAAATATTGTTATTCTCACCCTCCGACGTCCCGCGCAGCCTTCCCGCCTCTCTCCACGCTCCCGGTCCCAGTAATCCTTTGCGAAAATGCCCGCGATGGCGTCCGTTCTCGCGGGATCGCGAAGTCTCGCGGTCATTCGCGCGACGTCATCGCGAATAACCGCAAGACATCGCGATCCCGCGAGAACGGACGTCATTGTGGGCATTTTCGCAAAGGATTACTGGGAACGCCTGCGCGGGACGCCGGAAGGTAAGAATAACACCATTTTTTTATTTTTTTTTACATCCTATCTTTTACTACTGATGCTGCATAGGCAGCCTCAGTAGTAAAAAGTTGGTCACACTCGTCAAACACTATGTTTGACGAGTGTGACCAACCTGTCAATCAGTTCTCCAAGCGATGCTACAGATCGCCTGGAGAACGCTAGCATTTTGCAAGCTAATTACGCTTGCAAAATGCTAGTTTTTCCGCGGGAAAATCGCGGGAATTTAAAATGCGATTTTCCCGCGGAATGGAATTCTGGAATTCTCGCGGTAATTTCCGCGAGAGTTCCGGTATGTGTGCACTTAGCCTTAGAAAGTAAAGTTAGAATATGAATGTTGTGTAAAGCCACTTTGGCACATTCGGCACCTCAGTAGCCACTTTGGCCACTTGGTAGCCACTTCGGCACATTTGGCACCTCTGCAGCCACTTGGTAGCCACTTTGGCACATTCAACATCTCGGTAGCCACTTTGGCCACTTGGCAACCACTTTGGCACATTCGGCAACTCTGTAGCCACTTTGGCCACTTGGTAGCCACTTTGGCACCTTGGTAGCCACTTTGGCCACTTGGTAGCCATTTTGGCATATTCGGCACCTCTGTAGCCACTTTGGCCACTTGGTAGCCACTTTGGCACCTCGGTAGCCACTTTGGCCACTTAGTAGCCACTTTGGCATATTCGGCACCTCAGTAGCCACCTTGGCCACTTGGTAGCCACTTTGGCCACTTGGTAGCCACTTTGGCACATTCGGCAACTCTGTAGCTACTTTGGACACTTGGTAGCCACTTTGGCCACTTGGTAGCCACTTTGGCACATTCGGCACCTCTATAGCCACTTTGGCCATCTGATAGCCACTTTGGCCACTTGATAGCCACTTTGGCCACTTGGTAGCCACTTTGGCACATTCGTCACCTCGGTAGCCACTTTGGCCACTTGGTAGCCACTTTGGCACATTTGGCACCTCTGTAGCCACTTTGGCCACTTGGTAGCCACTTTGGCACATTCGGCACTTCAGTAGCCACTTTGGCCACTTGGTAGCCACTTTGGCACATTCGGCACCTCGGCAGCCACTTTGGACACTTGGTAGCCACTTTGGCACATTCGGCACCTTTGTAGCCACTTTGGCCACTTGGTAGCCACTTTGGCACATTCAGCACCTCTGTAGCTACCTTGGCCACTTGGTAGCCACTTTGGCACATTCGGCACCTTGGTAGCCACTTTGGCAACTTGGTAGCCGCTCTGGCCAATTGGTAGCCACTTTGGCACATTTGGCACCTCGGTAGCTATTTTGGCTACTTGGTAGCCACTTTGACATATTCGGCACCTCAGTAGCCACTTTGACCACTTGGTAGCCACTTTGGCACATTCAGCACCTCTGTAGCTACTTTGGCCACTTGGTAGCCACTTTGGCACATTAAGCACCTCGGTAGCCACTTTGGCCACTTGGTAGCCACTCTGGCACATTCGGCACCTCAGTAGCCACTTTGGCCACTTGGTAGCCACTTTGGCACATTCGGCACCTCGGTAGCCACTTTGGCCACTTGGTAGCCACTTTGGCACATTCGGCACCTCGGTAGCCACTTTGGCCACTTGGTAGCCACTTTGGCACATTTGGCACCTCGGTAGCCACTTTGGCCACTTGGTAGCCACTTTGGCACATTCGGCACCTCGGTAGCCACTTTGGCCACTTGGTAGCCACTTTGGCACATTCGGCACATCGGTAACCTCTTTGGCCACTTGGTAGCCACTTTGGCACATTCTGCACCTCTGTAGCCACTTTGGTCACTTGGTAGCCACTTTGGCCACTTAGTAGCCACTTTGGCACATTCGGTACCTCGGTAGCCACTTTGGCCACTTGGGAGCCACTTTGGCACATTCGGCACCTCGGTAGCCACTTTGGCCACTTGGTAGCCACTTTGGCACATTTGGCACCTCTGTACCCACTTTGGCCATCTGATAGCCACTTTGGCCACTTGATAGCCACTTTAGCACCTCGGTAGCTACTTTGGCCACTTGGTAGCCACTTTGGCACATTCAGCACCTCTGTAGCCACTTTGGCCACTTGGTAGCCACTTTGGCACATTAGGCACCTCTGTAGCCACTTTGGCCACTTGGTAGCCACTTTGGCACATTCGGCACCTCGGTAGCCACTTTGGCACAGTTGGCACCTCTGTAGCCACTTTGGCCACTTGGTAGCAACTTTGGCACATTTGGCACCTCAGTAGAGACTTTGGCCACTTGGTAGCCACTTTGGCACATCCGGCCCCTCGGTAGCCACTTTGGCAACTTGGTAGCCACTTTGGCACATTTGGCACCTCAGTAGCCACTTTGGCCACTTGGTAGCCACTTTGGCACATTCGGCACCTCGGTAGCCACTTGGTAGCTATTTTGGTACATTCGGCACCTCAGTAGCCACTTTGGCCACTTGGTAGCCACTTTAGCCATGTTGACACATGCTGCCACTTTGCCTCGGGGGCCACTTTGGTGCTCCAGGCCACTCAGGGCCCACTTTGGCACACTGGGCTTCTAAAGCCACTTTGGCGTCCGACTGCAGTGATGGCGAACCTTGGCACTCCAGCTGTTGGAGAACTACAACTACCAGCATTCCTCAACTGCTGCAGGTTGCAATGGCATGCTGGGAGTTGTAGTTTTACAACAGCTGGAGTGCCAAGGTTAGCCATCACTAGGTGGGGCTTTTCAGAAGCCATTGGCGCGCTGCGCCTTTAAGATCTTGAATCAGCGATCTGTCCGCTTCTATTAGCTAATACGGGTCATGTGTGGAAGTTGCATTTGCATAGCTGCCATCGTTGTAAGGTCACTGCACCTGCGCTGTGGCTTCAATCCATGTTTGTTGGGGGTCATGGAAAGGTCGCCATTAATTCCTATGAGAAAATTTTTGCTTAAAATGCGATTTTTTGTAAAAAAACTACAAATCGGATCGAGTCCAAAAATATATAGCACACCTGTCCCCACCGAGGACTTCGAAATGCCACCTGAACGGGGTCTCTGCGCCGAGCAGTTCTGGCCGTATTAATTGCAGAAAACGCGGAGAAGTAGAATAATAATAATAAAATATCAGAAATCAGATTACAATATGTTGCTTGAACCTAGAAGTTCAAGCACCATAAAAATTACATCTACAGAAAGGGAGGAATAGAACTAAGGCCTGTTTCACACTTGCTTTTTTTTGCAGCGCGTTTTTCCCGCAAAAAAAACGCATTGAAAAACGCATACAAAAGCATACAACTGCTGCGTTTTTTTCAAGCATTTTTATGAGCATGCATGAAAAAAACGCAGCGTTTTTAAGCGTTTGTATGCGTTTTTAGTGCGTTTTTACCGCGTTTGCGTTTTTTTCCAACATTAGGTGGCCCCTCACACTAACCCAAACCATGACTTTACTAACCCTAACCCTAACCCTAACCCTGACCCTAACCCTAACCCTAACCCTTAACCAAACCATACTTAACCCTAACCCTGACCCTAACCCTTAACCAAACCATACTTAACCCTAACCCAAACCCTAACTAACCTTAACCCTAACCCTGACCCTCTGTAGCCACTTTGGCCACTTGGTAGCCACTTTGGCACATTCGGCACCTCGGTAGCCACTTTGGCACAGTTGGCACCTCTGTAGCCACTTTGGCCACTTGGTAGCAACTTTGGCACATTTGGCACCTCAGTAGAGATTTTGGCCACTTGGTAGCCACTTTGGCACATCCGGCCCCTCGGTAGCCACTTTGGCAACTTGGTAGCCACTTTGGCACATTTGGCACCTCAGTAGCCACTTTGGCCACTTGGTAGCCACTTTGGCACATTCGGCACCTCGGTAGCCACTTGGTAGCTATTTTGGTACATTCGGCACCTCAGTAGCCACTTTGGCCACTTGGTAGCCACTTTAGCCATGTTGACACATGCTGCCACTTTGCCTCGGGGGCCACTTTGGTGCTCCAGGCCACTCAGGGCCCACTTTGGCACACTGGGCTTCTAAAGCCACTTTGGCGTCCGACTGCAGTGATGGCGAACCTTGGCACTCCAGCTGTTGGAGAACTACAACTACCAGCATTCCTCAACTGCTGCAGGTTGCAATGGCATGCTGGGAGTTGTAGTTTTACAACAGCTGGAGTGCCAAGGTTAGCCATCACTAGGTGGGGCTTTTCAGAAGCCATTGGCGCGCTGCGCCTTTAAGACCTTGAATCAGCGATCTGTCCGCTTCTATTAGCTAATACGGGTCATGTGTGGAAGTTGCATTTGCATAGCTGCCATCGTTGTAAGGTCACTGCACCTGCGCTGTGGCTTCAATCCATGTTTGTTGGGGGTCATGGAAAGGTCGCCATTAATTCCTATGAGAAAATTTTTGCTTAAAATGCGATTTTTTGTAAAAAAAACTACAAATCGGATCGAGTCCAAAAATATATAGCACACCTGTCCCCACCGAGGACTTCGAAATGCCACCTGAACGGGGTCTCTGCGCCGAGCAGTTCTGGCCGTATTAATTGCAGAAAACGCGGAGAAGTAGAATAATAATAATAAAATATCAGAAATCAGATTACAATATGTTGCTTGAACCTAGAAGTTCAAGCACCATAAAAATTACATCTACAGAAAGGGAGGAATAGAACTAAGGCCTGTTTCACACTTGCTTTTTTTTGCAGCGCGTTTTTCCCGCAAAAAAACGCATTGAAAAACGCATACAAAAGCATACAACTGCTGCGTTTTTTTCAAGCATTTTTATGAGCATGCATGAAAAAAACGCAGCGTTTTTAAGCGTTTGTATGCGTTTTTAGTGCGTTTTTACCGCGTTTGCGTTTTTTTCCAACATTAGGTGGCCCCTCACACTAACCCAAACCATGACTTTACTAACCCTAACCCTGACCCTAACCCTAACCCTAACCCTAACCCTGACCCTAACCCTAACCCTAACCCTTAACCAAACCATACTTAACCCTAACCCTGACCCTAACCCTTAACCAAACCATACTTAACCCTAACCCAAACCCTAACTAACCATAACCCTAACCCTGACCCTAACCCTAACCCTAACCCTAACCCTGACCCTAACCCTAACCCTAACCCTGACCCTGACCCTAACCCTAACCCTAACCCTTAACCAAACCATACTTAACCCTAACCCAAACCCTAACTAACCTTAACCCTAACCCTGACCCTAACCCTAACCCTAACCCTAACCCTTAACCAAACCATACTTAACCCTAACCCTAACCCTGACCCTAACCCTAACCCTGACCCTAACCCTAACCCTTAACCAAACCATACTTAACCCTAACCCTGACCCTAACCCTAACCCTAACCCTAACCCTTAACCAAACCATACTTAACCCTAACCCTGACCCTAACCCTTAACCAAACCATACTTAACCCTAACCCAAACCCTAACTAACCTTAACCCTAACCCTAACCCTGACCCTAACCCTAACCCTAACCCTAACCCTTAACCAAACCATACTTAACCCTAACCCTAACCCTTACCCTAACCCTAACCCTAACCCTAACCCTGACCCTAACCCTAACCCTTAACCAAACCATACTTAACCCTAACCCTGACCCTAACCCTAACCGTAACCCTAACCCTGACCCTAACCCTAAACCCCCTTAACTAACCCTAACTTTACCCAAACCCCTAAATTCCATTGTCTAAACTAATGGTAAAAAAAAAAACGCATGTGCAAAAAAACGCATACATAAGTATGCCAATGCGCACATATGCTCACCATAGACTTATAATGGGTGTCTTGCTGTAAAAAAATGCATTGCGCGCATGCGTTTTTTTGAGGCAAATCGGACGCACAAAAAATGCAACAAGTTGCATTTTGTGCGCCCGAGCGCATACCGCAAAAAAACGCATGCGCGGTAAAACGCGTACAAACGCATGTGTATGCGCACATAAGCGCATCCCATGCAAAGTATAGGAAAAAAAAACGCATGCGCTATTTAGCGCTAAATTACCGCGAAAAAAAAACGCAAATGTGAAACCAGCCTAAGCAACAGCACATGTGAAAAATACTTGGGTATATTAATAGATCACAGACTGTACATGAGTCAACAGTATGATGCAGCAGCAAAAACGCAAGCACAGTTCTAGGATGTTTTAAGAGAAGCACAGAGTATAGATCACATAAAATAATTATCCCCCTCTACTCCTCTTTGGTCAGGCCTCATCAGAAATATGATGTCCAGTTCTGGGCACCATATTTTAAAAAAGAAATTGAAAAACTGGAGCAAGTTCAGAGAAGAACTAGCAGTATAGTGAGTGGACTACAAAGTATGTTCTATGAGGAAAGGTTAAAGGATCTGGGAATGTTTACCTTGCAAAAAGAAGGCTAAGAGGAGACTTAATACATGTCTACAAATATCTGAAGGTATGTCGCAGTGTATCATAATTATTCTCATTTGCACATGGAAACACAAGAAGCAATGGAATTATACTGAAAGGGAGAAAATATAGATTAGATATTAGAACAAACTTTTTGATAGTGAGGGTGATCAATGAGTGGAATAGGCTGCCATGAGAGATGCTGAGTTCTCCTGCAATAGATGTCTTCAAACACAGGCTGGACAGACATCTGTAACGCTCTCGCCCAGACTGGATGATGCAAGTGAGGATTATGGCCCCACTATGCCACAAACCAGACTAAGCTGGAGGGGCGTGACTAAGCAGCTACCTTGGCGTTCACGGGAGCCTCTAGTGGTGAGGTCAGGCTTGTGCAGCAGGTAGCTGCCAGGTATCACTCCAGGGTGGTGTCTGGCTGTAGCAGCTGATCCCACTGGGAGACAGAACACTAAAGACAGGTGCGGGCAAGTACTGACGGGCATGACTGGTACTCTGGCGGGCATGGCTGGCACTCTGGCAGGCAGGTGGGCAAAGCTGGCACTATGGAAGGCGGGTGGTCATGGCTGGCACACTGGCAGGCAGAGTTGTGGCCAAAAGTATTGACACCCCTGCAATTCTGTCAGATAATACTCAGTTTCTTCCTGAAAATGATTGCAAACACAAATTCTTTGGTATTATTATCTTCATTTAATTTGTCTTAAATGAAAAAACACAAAAAGAATTGTCCTAAAGCCAAATTGGATATAATTCCACACCAAACATAAAAAAGAGGGTGGACAAAAGTATTAGCACTGTTCGAAAAATCATGTGATGCTTCTCTAATTTGTGTAATTAACAGTACCTGTAACTTACCTGTGGCACCTAACAGGTGTTGGCAATAACTAAATCACACTTGCAGCCAGTTGACATGGATTAAAGTTGACTCAACCTCTGTCTTGTGTCCTTGTGTGTACCACATTGAGCATGGAGAAAAGAAAGAAGACCAAAGAACTGTCTGAGGACTTGAGAAACCAAATTGTGAAGAAGCATGAGCAATCTCAAGGCTACAAGTCCATCTCCAAAGACCTGAATGTTCCTGTGTCTACCGTGCGCAGTGTCATCAAGAAGTTTAAAGCCCATGGCACTGTGGCTAACCTCCCTAGATGTGGACGGAAAAGAAAAATTGACAAGAGATTTCAACGCAAGATTGTGCGGATGTTGGATAAAGAACCTTGACTAACATCCAAACAAGTTCAAGCTGCCCTGCGGTCTGAGGGTACAACAGTGTCAACCCGTACTATCCGTCGGCGTCTGAATGAAAAGGGACTGTATGGTAGGAGACCCAGGAAGACCCCACTTCTTACCCCGAGACATAAAAAAGCCAGGCTGGAGTTTGCCAAAACATACCTGAAAAAGCCTAAAACGTTTTGGAAGAATGTTCTCTGGTCATATGAGACAAAAGTAGAGCTTTTTGGGCAAAGGCATCAACATAGAGTTTATAGGAGAAAAAAAGAGGCATTCAAAGAAAAGAACACGGTCCCTACAGTCAAACATGGCGGAGGTTCCCTGATGTTTTGGGGTTGCTTTGCTGCCTCTGGCACTAGACTGCTTGACCGTGTGCATGGCATTATGAAGTCTGAAGACTACCAACAAATTTTGGAGCATAATGTAGGGCCCAGTGTGAGAAAGCTGGGGCTCCCTCAGAGGTCATGGGTCTTCCAGCAGGACAATGACCCAAAACACACTTCAAAAAGCACTAAAAAATGGTTTGAGAGAAAGCACTGGAGACTTCTAAGGTGGCCAGCAATGAGTAGAGACCTGAATCCCATAGAACACCTGTGGAGAGATCTAAAAATGGCAGTTTGGAGAAGGCACCCTTCTAATATCAGGGACCTGGAGCAGTTTGCCAAAGAAGAATGGTCTAAAATTCCAGCAGAGCATTGTAAGAAACTCATTGATGGTTACCGGAAGCGGTTGGTCGCAGTTATTTTGGCTTTAAGCTTGTGCAACCAAGTATTAGGCTGAGGGTGCCAATACTTTTGTATGGCCCATTTTTGGAGTTTTGTGTGAAATGATCAATGTTTTGCTTTTTGCTTCATTCTCTTTTGTGTTTTTTCAGTTGACAAATTAAATGAAGATAATAATACCAAAGAATTTGTGTTTGCAATCATTTTCAGGAAGAAACTCAGTATTATCTGACAGAACTGCAGGGGTGTCAATACTTTTGGCCACAACTGTAGGTAGGCATGACTGGCACTCTGGCAGGCAGGCGGGCATGGCTGAGATTCTGGCAGGCAGGCACGGCTGGCACTCTGGTAAGCAGGCAGGTGGGCACGAGTAGGATAAGAGAACAGGTAGGAACCAGTTCAGACTGGAGGGACCAGAACTGTAGGACGCAGGACGGGAACAGAGAAGAACCACAAGGTGCGGAGTGGGAACTGAGCAGAACAGCAAGGTGCTGAACAGGGACTGAGCAGAACAGCAAGGTGCGGAACAGGAACTGAGCAGAACAGCCAGGTGCGGAACTGGAGTGGAGCAGAGACGCAGGTTGTGGAGCAAAGAGCAGAGCAGAGATGCAGGATGTGGAGCGCAGAGCAGAGCCGAGCCGCAGGATGCGGAGCAAAGAGCAGAGCTGCATGATGCGGAGCAAAGAGCAGAGCCGCAGGATGCGGAGCAAAGAACAGAGCAGAAGGAGTAGACACAAGGCTACACTCAGCTGAGTAGAGAAGGAAACAGACAAGGACACGAACAGGTTCAAGAAACGGACTTAGTACAGACAAAGATGGACGCGGGAACAAGTACAGGACAAAGGATTCAGGCCTGGGCATGGACATACAGAGCACAGAAATGGGTCTGGGTATGCAGCCCCCAGAGAGGCAGAAAACAGGACAGGAACTGGCAACTTAGCAGCCAAGTAAAGACTGACAGAGCTTGTTGCTCAAGCATCTCCCTATGGGTGGAGATTCCTTACGTACCTGATACCTCCTGGCAATAGGCTGGGACCAAACTAGGGGTGTGCACTCTGTCTGTAAAAAACTTAGGAAGTGACGCCACCACCGCCCTAGGCATACAGCCAGGAAGTATGCAGCAAGCAAGGACATGAGGCCCACAGCATGGAGCAGGCAGAGGACAGAACTCACAGCATGGCCCGGAGTGGTTTAGTGAATCATTGAGTAGGCGGTTGGACACTATGACCCTTGAGGTCCCTTCCAACCTTAACATTCTTTGACTCTATTCTTATATAGTGATCAAAGGGTAAAAGGGTACTGTCACGTGGACCCGTCCTGTGTGAAGCGACCAGCATGCCGGTAACTAATACAACAGGACGCGGCACGTGATACTGTCCTGTGTGACACGGCTCGCAGGCCGGTACTAAAACGACAAGACAAGGGAAAGGGGACGTGGAGACCTTCTGCACTCCCCTGAGTCAGTGTCCCTAATGCTCCTAACGTTCCCTATGCCGGTTCCGCACTGGGCACCGCTCAGGATACCTGTCGCCCTAGCACACCCTACACCTATCCCTTGCTAGGGAGCTGGGTGGCGCAGGCACTGGCCCCACCGCTGCACTAATACACACGAAGGAAAAAACACAAACACAACTTAGCTTTACTCTGTTGCACTTGCTCCTGGCAACAGAGTCCACCACCAGCATGCAGCTCTCCTCCTGAATCGCTGCCACCAAGCTCTGTCAGAGCTACAAGGAAATGCCCTATGATTCCTTCCTTCCACACCAGGGCTAAGACAGAGCTGCAAGGAACGCTCTCCAGCTCCTTCCTCCACCAAGGATTGTTGAAATGAACAATATCACCAAAACTGATTGCAACACCTGTGACTTTTTTTATAGCAGAGCCAGCAATCACACCTGCATTATAATCATGCACTTAACTAAAGAAACAGAGTGCAATGACGCTCACGAACACCGGGGGGCAATCTTAGAACAATCGACACCACAGTGCAATAATCCTAATGGCCACCGGGGGGGCAAAAAACCAAACCCTAAGTACAGCTTAGAAAAAAAAAGGTTGCCTCTGCTTTTATCTGTCCTGATCCCGCATGGATCATGACAGGTACAAGGCACAGCAGCATTGAAGCCTGCTAGGCATACTGGGTTGTGCCAAGCCAAATCATGAAAGCTCTCTTTGAATTGAAAGTTCCAATACAATACGTATAGGACAAATTACACAAATAAAGCAAATTAGTGCTATCTTGTTGATATGCCACAATATAGATCATTACAAAAAAGGTTCTTTAACATTAAAAAATATTAAACTGTTAGATTTGTTTTAGACAATGATTTCAAATAACAAATGTCATCTCTGCTAGTAGTATTTTTTTCCATTGAAGAAGGAGCAGGTACCGCTTTGAAATGCATTGACGAAATAAACTTCTATCTCCTTACGCATCGTAATCCAGTGTGAACGTTTATCTTTGTCAAGCAGTGCAGCACCATAACCGTGGACTTCCACAGCATATTCTGCAATCACTATCTTGATAGCATATATAAATAAACCACAGTTTTAATGTATTAGTCTAAGGATTTGTTAAAACAATAAGATAAAATATATAAATATGGTTTCATTCCAACAAAATCTAGACAGACTCACAGATGCTTGGATAGCATTATCAAGTCACCAGACTGTGGAAATTTTCTCTCAACTGCCAGCTAACACAACAATCTTCCAACTTCCTTTTAAATGATTATACAAAATGAATTTAATATGTTTTAAATAATAGAGTGACACACTGGCGCTAGTCCACTTGGCCCAGAAGAAAAAATTGGGTGTTCCCAGATGCTGCTGGTGATTGACCGGTTCTGTGCTAATACCTGCTAAAAAGAGACAAGCTTAAAATAGTAATTACACCGCGCTATACTGGGAAAGACAAGGGTTAATATTAGACTACTCACTTGATAATGTATAGAAAAAACAAGATGTCCTGGAGGCTGGTTGCCTGGTCTTGGAAATATGGATAGCTGGCACAAAAAGTGGGATGAATAGATGAATGAATGAATAAATAAATAAATAAATAAAGCCTATTTTTTTTTTTATACACTAACAAGTGAGTAGCTTATTTTCTAACAGGAAAAAAAAAATAGGCTTTATTTATTTATTTATTCATTCATTCATCTATTCATCCCACTTTTTGTGCCAGCTATCCATATTTCCAAGACCAGGCAACCAGCCTCCAGGACATCTTGTTTTTTCTATACATTATCAAGTGAGTAGTCTAATATTAACCCTTGTCTTTCCCAGTATAGCGCGGTGTAATTACTATTTGAATTTAATATGTGCCTTTGTTTTGATATAGAACACATAATAATTTATTCCTAAAATTCAAGATTGACCCTTTAATGACCATTGCCATATGATTTCGGATAAAAGACCAAACCAGACACTCAATTTGTAGCCACGTGTTTCAGGATGTTTGCCCCTCATCATTGTAAAGCAAAGATCTGATTTTTTAGGTGAGAGGTCTCTGACTTGTGGCTTGTATTGCCTTCTTGTCTTTAGTCATGAGGCAAGGCTAAAAGATTGATATTGACATTTAGAATTGCTACCCTAATAGTTCTCTGATGAGGCAATTTGTATATTTAAATTCCCAGAGGAACATTGCATTGCCTATAAATCTCCTTATGCCATCTTGGCACCTTGGCAGTCTCCACAAGAAGAAGTGTTCTCTTTGAAACTCCATGTCAGAGGACTCTCACCTAGCTTAATCAGACCTTCTGTTTTGCACTGATGAGTGGCAAACACCATGAAACATGTGGCTGCAAATGGAGTGTCTGGTTTGGCATCTATTCCAAAGTCACGGGGCAAGGCTCATTAAATGGTCATCATTGACTTTTTTCACATTCCTATCTCAATAGGTGTCTCTAAAGTTCAAGTCCTCTTCCTCCCTGAAGAGGTTATTTGTACACTTAAATTCACATTTGAGCACTGCATGCTTATAAATCTCCTACAATGGTTTGGCACTCTCAACAAGAAGAAATGTTCTTCCATAGGCCTCATGTGGGAGACCTACAATATGGGAAAAATACAACATTGACCAAGTAGCCAGTAATAACATAAGGAAACAGAAAAGTCTTACAGAAAGGCAGGTATAGCTGTATAATTAGAGTCAGACTTCACTAGACTTGTCTGTAGTCTGTGACCATAGAGACTTATACAGTGGGGCAAAAAAGTATTTAGTCAGTCAGCAATAGTGCAAGTTCCACCACTTAAAAAGATGAGAGGCGTCTGTAATTTACATCATAGGTAGACCTCAACTATGGGAGACAAACTGAGAAAAAAAAATCCAGAAAATCACATTGTCTGTTTTTTTTTCATTTTATTTGCATATTATGGTGGAAAATAAGTATTTGGTCAGAAACAAAATTTCATCTCAATACTTTATGATATATCCTTTGTTGGCAATGACAGAGGTCAAACGTTTTCTGTAAGTCTTCACAAGGTTGCCACACACTGTTGTTGGTATGTTGGCCCATTCCTCCATGCAGATCTCCTCTAGAGCAGTGATGTTTTTGGCTTTTCGCTTGGCAACACGGACTTTCAACTCCCTCCAAAGGTTTTCTATAGGGTTGAGATCTGGAGACTGGCTAGGCCACTCCAGGTCCTTGAAATGCTTCTTACGAAGCCACTCCTTCGTTGCCCTGGCGGTGTGCTTTGGATCATTGTCATGTTGAAAGACCCAGCCATGTTTCATCTTCAATGCCCTTGCTGATGGAAGGAGGTTTGCATTCAAAATCTCACGATACATGGCCCCATTCATTCTTTCATGTACCCGGATCAGTCGTCCTGGCCCCTTTGCAGAGAAACAGCCCCAAAGCATGATGTTTCCACCACCATGCTTTACAGTAGGTATGGTGTTTGATGGATGCAACTCAGTATTCTTTTTCCTCCAAACACGACAAGTTGTGTTTCTACCAAACAGTTCCAGTTTGGTTTCATCAGACCATAGGACATTCTCCCAAAACTCCTCTGGATCATCCAAATGCTCTCTAGCAAACTTCAGACGGGCCCGGACATGTACAGGCTTAAGCAGTGGGACACGTCTGGCACTGCAGGATCTGAGTCCATGGTGGCGTAGTGTGTTACTTATGGTAGGCCTTGTTACATTGGTCCCAGCTCTCTGCAGTTCATTCACTAGGTCCCCCCCGCGTGGTTCTGGGATTTTTGCTCACCGTTCTTGTGATCATTCTGACCCCATTGGGTGGGATTTTGCATGGAGCACCAGATCGAGGGAGATTATCAGTGGTCTTGTATGTCTTCCATTTTCTAATTATTGCTCCCACAGTTGATTTCTTCACTCCAAGCTGGTTGGCTATTGCAGATTCAGTGTTCCCAGCCTGGTGCAGGGCTACAATTTTGTTTCTGGTGTCCTTTGACAGCTCTTTGGTCTTCACCATAGTGGAGTTTGGAGTCAGACTGTTTGAGGGTGTGCACAGGTGTCTTTTTATACTGATAACAAGTTTAAACAGGTGCCATTACTACAGGTAATGAGTGGAGGAAAGAGGAGACTCTTAAAGAAGAAGTTACAGGTCTGTGAGAGCCAGAAATCTTGATTGCTTGTTTCTGACCAAATACTTATTTTCCACCATAATATGCAAATAAAATGAAAAAAAAACAGACAATGTGATTTTTCTGGATTTTTTTTTCTCAGTTTGTCTCCCATAGTTGAGGTCTACCTATGATGTAAATTACAGACGCCTCTCATCTTTTTAAGTGGTGGAACTTGCACTATTGCTGACTGACTAAATACTTTTTTGCCCCACTGTAGATCTACTTAGGAGTTGTAGAGATAAAATGATATAATGTTTTAGAAAGACTGCTTAAAAAGTTGATGAAGTGTGTATGTCTGGGCATTTGTTTGTTACTGTGGTGTTTTCATCCTGGCAAATTTTTTCTTTGCTTTTTAAGAGGATTTGCACCACTCATTTTCTTTTATGCTTTTCAATAAAGTATTTATAAAGCTAATTAAAAAAACTAAAAATCCACCAGAATACTGTCACGATTCATTTTTGTATTCGTGGCAGCTCTGGTTTCTGATATAATTTAAATGTAGCTTTTTTCCTTTTTGGGCCAGCAAGAGTTAATCTATGAGTACCTGCCTGGAGTTAAGGAGATCTCTGGGTTCAGTGGTGTATCAGCTGTTTCCGTGGAGTTTGTGTTCCTGGTGTTGTATCCTCTGCTTTGCAGCAGAGGCAGTTGATGAGTATTATTTCCCTTTTCTTTGTCTCATGTTTGTCACTTGCCCTGTGTTGTGCCCCATCTGCAGTGGTCTTGCCAGCCATTGCACTAGCCAGGGAGTACTGAGGTGACAATCAGAGACTAGGCACTTGATGGCGGCGGTGGGAAGGACCCGTTTAAGGCATTAGGGGAGCTTAGGGATAGGCACAGGTTGGAGTCAGGAGGTGTCCCTTTCCTCACTCCCTACAGTTAGGGCTTTCCTCGCCCTATTCCATTCCGTTGTTGGTCTATGTTGTGCCAACAGCTGGACTTCCCCATGTCTGCGTGTGACAAATACCTTATTAGGGAAATGCTGTTTCTATTGCTCCCCATGAGTCCACAGTTGCCTGCTTTCAGTTACTAAATTGTTTGAAGCATCTGAGACTACAATGTCCACAACCCCTGGAGATCTCTTTCTGTACACCTCCTTCTCTGTGATGCAAATGTGGATCAAGCATGCTTGTGCAAAATGATAGGGCTTGATTCACACATGCTCCTAGGAGGCAGCCTTGCAGCGCTGGGGTCCTGGGTTCAAATCCCACCAAGGACAACATCTGCAAGGAGTTTGTATGTTCTCCCCGTGTTTGCGTGGGTTTCCTCCGGGTACTCCAGTTTCCTCCCACATTCCAAAGACATACTGATAGGGAATTTGGATTGTGAGCCCCATTGGGGACAGCGATGCTAATGTGTGCAAAACTGTAAAGCGCTGCGGAATATGTTAGCGCTATATAAAAATAAAGATTATTATTAGTATTATTATTTGACACATTTCACTGACAAATTTGATGATATACTGTACTTTCTGTTTATTGGAAGTGATGAAAAGCAAAAAGATATACAGTGCAAAAGTGTTAGCCAGGTCTGGAAAAAATTCAGCAAAATCGGAATGCTTTAAGAAATAGAAGTGTTAATAGATCATTTTTATAAGTTTACAAATTACAAAGTGAATGAACAAAAGAGAAATCTAAATTAAATCAATATTTAATGTGACCACCCTTTGTCTAAACAGCATCAGAGCATCAGTTTTTCTAGGTGAACACATTTTTGAAGATACTCAGTAGAGAGGTTGGTCCAAACATCTTGGAGAATCAACTCCAGATCTTCCATGGATGTAGGCTGCATATTTTGTATGAAATAACTTTAATATAAATTGAATTTCCTAGCCAAATTTGAGTAAACTGCCAAATTAGCATTTAGTCAGATTTGCTGAACACTACTTTTTATATATTCATAAAATGTTGACAAAGTAGCAACAGTTGTGTTATAATAATTTATTATATATTCATTGTTCAATGGCTTGCATTGCATTTTATTGTATTATAAGGAAACAACATTAGTGCTTCTGACACTGACCTAGCAGTAATGGAAATCAATAGTTTTGTTGCACTACAGTTGGAATCATTTGCTTTGTCTAATGATCCGTTCCAGACACATTAACTGTTAATTAGATCAATGAAATGAATGATTGATTAATGTTTTTGTAGAATTGAATCTGATACGTAACTTTTAAAGGAAATCTATATGTTTTCTGTTGTTATTTATATGGCATCTTCTTTTTCATTTCTTTTATGTGTACATTGTCTCAAAAATATAGGTATTATCTATAAGCGTATTAATTTTTAGGCCTTTTTCACAGTGAATCATAGAATCATAGAATCATAGAATCGTAGAGTTGGAAGGGACCTCCTGGGCCATCTGGTCCAACCCCCTGCTCAAAGCAGGATTCGCTAAATCATCCCAGTCAGATGTCTGTCCAGCCTCTGTTTGAAGACTTCCATTGAAGGAGAACTCACCACTTCTCGTGGCAGCCTGTTCCACTCATTGATCACTCTAACTGTCAAAAAGTTTTTTCTAATATCTAACCTGTGTCTCCTCCCATTCAGTTTCATCCCATTGCTTCTAGTCTTTCCTTGTGCAAATGAGAATAAAGTTGATCCTTCTACAATGTGACAGCCCTTTAGATATTTGTAGACAGCTATTAAGTCTCCTCTCAGTCTTCTCTTTTGCAAACTAAACATTCCCAAATCCTGCAACCTTTCCTCATAAGACAGGGTTTGCAGACCGGTCACCATTCTGGTCGCTCTTTTCTGAACTTGCTCCAGTTTGTTGATGTCTTTTTTAAAATGTGGTGCCCAAAACTGGACACAATATTCCAGATGAGGTCTGACCAAAGAGGAGTAGAGGGAAATAATGACTTCACGTGATCTAGACTGTATGCTTCTGTTAATACATCCTAGAATTGCATTTGCCTTTTTTGCTGCTGCATCACACTGTTGACTCATATTCAGTCTGTGATCTATTAGTATACCCAAGTCTTTTTCACATGTGCTGTCACTTAGCCCTATTCCTCCCATTCTATATATGTTTTTTCCATTTTTATTGCCCAGATGTAGTACTTTGCATTTCTCCCTGTTAAAAACCATTCTGTTAGTTGCTGCCCACTTCTCCAGTTTATTTAAATCTTTTTGAATCCTCTCTCTCTCTTCTCTAGTATTAGCTATCCCTCCTAGCTTTGTGTCATCAGCAAATTTAATCAGTTTACCCTCAATTCCTTCATCTAAATCGTTGATAAAGATGTTGAACAATACAGGGCCCAGGACAGAGCCCTGTGGTACCCCACTTGAGACATTCTTCCAACTGGATGTGCAGCCATTTACGACCACTCTTTGGGTCCGATCACTAAGCCAGTTATGAATCCACCTAACAGTTGCCTTGTCCATTCCATACTTAATCATTTTTTCAATAAGGATTGTATGAGAGACTTTGTCAAATGCTTTGCTGAAGTCAAGATATACTATATCTACAGCATTTCCTTGATCCACCCAATCAGTGATACCGTCATAGAAGGAAATTAAGTTAGTCTGACATGACTTATTAGTTACAAACCCATGCTGACTCTGTTTAATCACTTCATTCTTATCCAGGTATTGACATACATGTTGTTTAATAATTTGTTCAAAGATCTTTCCTGGTATAGAAGTCAGACTCACCGGCCTATAGTTACCTGGGTCCACCTTCTTCCCCTTTTTGAAGATAGGAACAACATTTGCTCTTCTCCAGTCTTCTGGCACTTCTCCTGTTCTCCAAGAATTTTCAAAGATTATAGAGAGGGGTTCAAAAATTTCTTCTGCTATCTCCTTCAGTACTCTGGGGTGTAATTCATCTGGACCTGGAGACTTGAATTCATTTAGGCTAGCTAAGTGTTTCCTCACTATCTTTCTGTTTATAGATATCCTGGATTCTTCTATTCCCTTAATAGGACAGTGAATAACAGTTGATGTTACATTTCCTTTCTGAGAGAAAACAGATGCAAAATAGGAATTTAAAAGTTCAGCCTTCTCAACATCCTGTCTTACCATTTCATCATTTTCATCCTGTAAAAATCCTATAGCATCTTTGACTTTTCTTTTACTTTTGACATATCCCCAAAATCCTTTATTATTGCTTTTGACATCTCTTGCAAGCCTCAATTCATTTTCAGCTTTAGATAATCTGATTTGTGCCCTGCAGGTTCTGCAGACAGCATTATATTCTTCTTTAGATATGCCTCCCTCTTTCCATTTTATAAACATTTTTTTCTTCCTTTTTAGCATGTGCTTAAGTTCTGTGTTCATCCATCCTGGTTTCCTTAACTGCTTCCTATTCTTCCCTCTTTTCGGAATTGTTAACAACTGTGCTTTGAGAATTTCATTTTTCAAGATTTCCCATCCTTCCTGGACATTTTTGTCTTTAAGGATATCCAGCCATTGGATCCCTCCAATTCTCTTTCTGAATCCCTTAAAATCTGCCTTTCTGAAATCTAACCTTGACGTCTGAGTCTTCACAGGTCTTCCGCCTCTAGTTATCCAAAATTCTAAAATAGCATGGTCGCTACCTCCTAGGGTCCCAGCCACTTTTACCTCCTCAACCATTTCCTCCCTGTTTATAAGGATTAGATCCAAGGTAGCAGTTCCCCTTGTTTTCTCCCTTACCTTTTGGAAGATAAAGTTGTCAGCAAGAGAGGATAAGAATTTCCTTGACCTGTTAGTTTTGCCTGAGAGAGATTCCCAACAAATGTCTGGATAGTTGAAATCTCCCATGACAACTATGTCATATTTTTTGGAGAACTTGGCCATTTGATGCATAAAGAGTTCATCCATAGCTTCAGCTTGCACAGGCGGCCTGTAGTAAATGCCTACAATGGTGTCCTTTCCATTGTTCTGTCCTTGTATTCTTACCCAAACAGTTTCCACAGAACTCCCAGTCTCTGAAGCTTCAATCTCTGTGCAGATATACGCGTTTCTAACATACAATGCGACACCCCCTCCTCGTTTATCAAGTCTGTTTCTTGCAAATAAGTTGTATCCTTCTAGTCTTGTATTCCAATCATGTGTATTGTCCCACCAAGTTTCAGTGATTCCAATGACATCATATTTCTTTTCCTGTGTTAGTAGTTCCAATTCTCCTTGTTTGTTGCCCATGCTTTGTGCATTAGTATAGAAACATTTTAGTTTGTGATTGGTTTCTCTTTCTCCAATATTTTTATTAATTAGATTCTTTCGTCTTTGTTCTTCCTTTCCACTTCTAATAGCAGAGTTCTCAATAGCATTTGTCAGGTGTATGGCTTTTTCTGGTCTTTTGCTTCCCTTCCCATGTTGTTCTAGTTTAAAGCTCTCCTTACAAGTGTAGCAAGGCGACTTCCAAATACATGTTTTCCAGTCTTCGTAAGGTGCACCCCATCTCTAGCAAGTAGTCCATCGTATAAGTAGTTCACTCCGTGATCCAGAAATCCAAATCGTTGCTGACGGCACCATCGACGTAGCCAGTTATTCACCTGCAGAATCTTATTCCACCTCCTTGTTCCATGGCCATCCACTGGGAGGATGGAAGAGAAGACCACCTGCGCTCCCAGTTCTTTCACTTTCTTGCCTAAGTCTTCAAAGTCTCTGCAGATGGTTTCCAGGTCGTTTCTTGCAGTGTCATTTGTCCCCACATGTAGTAGCAGGAATGGGTAGTCATCTGTAGGTCTGAAGAGTCCTGATATCCTGTCAGACACATCTTTAATTTTTGCACCTGGAAGACAACACATTTCTCTTGAAGTTATATCCGGTCTGCAGATAGCGGCCTCAGTTCCTCTCAACAGGGAATCCCCCATGACCACCACTCTCCGTTTCTTCTTCACAACATTTTTCTTTCTCCATCCAGGAGGACTCTGAAGGCGTACAAGGTTGCTGCTTGTTGGCAAAGTCTTATCCTGATGTATTTCTTCATTGTTTTCCTGCGTGAGAGCCTGGTACTGGTTTCTGAGCAGTATGGGTGCTGACTGCCTCCTGATCCTCCTGCTTCTCTGGGTCACATGTCTCCATTCCTCTGTTTCTTCAGGTGCACTTCGAATTTCTTCTCTTTCTGTAACATGAAGAGATAATTCTGCTCTGTCCAAGAACTCTTCACCTTCCTTAATGATCTTCAACGTAGCTAACCTCTCTTCAAGATTTTGCAACTTTTCCTCCAACAGGGACACAAGCCTGCATTTGTGGCATGTGAAGTTTGGCTTTTCCACTGGTAAGTCTGTGAACATGTAGCAAGAAATGCAGCTCACCAAATGGCTCCTGGCCTCTTCCATCTTGAGATTTCTTAAAAACGATGAAAGATGAGCCCAAATTCGGTTTTTCCGATTTCCTCTTTTCAGCTGCAACGGCCAAAACCCAGTGATCGTTGAGCTCGCGGAGACTCTTCACTTATCCCAGAAGGCACTGGGAATATGCAAATGATCTCCTCAAGACTCTTCCCCTGGTTTTCCGATTTCCTCTTTTCAGCTGCAACGGCCAAAACCCAGTGATCGTTGAGCTCGCGGAGACTCTTCACTTATCCCAGAAGGCACTAGGAATATGCAAATGATCTCCTCAAGACTCTTCCCCTGGTTTTCCGATTTCCTCTTTTCAGTTGCAACGGCCAAAACCCAGTGATCGTTGAGCTCGCGGAGACTCTTCACTTATCCCAGAAGGCACTGGGAATATGCAAATGATCTCCTCAAGACTCTTCTCTATGACATACACTAAGTGAAGACTTAGTGTATGTCATAGAGAAAATTTGTAAAATCCATAAAGACATCTTCAAAGAGGGGAAACATCACCCTCACATTGAACATATGGGATTAAATATAACTGGGTAAGTGAGAAAGAGCTGACACTTCAACTTCCATTGAAGTAGGACCTCCTGCAGTGAATAGGTAATTACCATAGAGGGATCTGATGAGAATCAGCCAACAAACCTAGAGTTCCTATACTCAGAGGCTGAGTAGCACAGGGGTTCCCTCTGTTCAAAGGAATCAGCTTACTCTGATCAAATAAATTATCTCAGACTTTCAGGAGCCAGTGGATAGTGATGAATATTGGAGTTTGCATAAATCTGATATTTATAGGAGATAAATTTTCAATGTTGTAGTGAAGGGATAAACATAATGCATTCACTCACATGACCATAAGGCTCATCAAAAAGGTCCAATTTAAAATTGACCAGATGACTTATGCTATTGGAGCACCCACCAGGGCTGGGGGGTACTCGGTACTGGGCCTTTTCTTAAGGGGATGTGTCACGGCAGCAGTGACCCGGGCTGTCGCCCTGGGCATCCAATGAAAATGATTAGAAAAGGGGAATAAAGTTTATAAGGGGTTAAATTGTGATGCCACCTGTGGTACTCGGCAATAAGGTGTTGGCCGACGCTGCTTGAGGAGTCGCTGGGGCTGATGGTGATGCAGCAGAGTTGGTACAGCTCTCCACAGGTAGAGCTAAGTCCCAGGGCAATTATATTATAAAAGATGGTGATGATGGATGTAATGCATGGCAGGTGATGCAGTAAATAACTCTGAGGACACAGCAGGGCCACAGTTTCCTTAACCTTTACTGGATGTTCTGAGGTGCAGACCGGAGCACTGGTACAGGTCAAAATGGAGTTCCGGGCAGCCTGGAAGCAATTTAGGGTCCCCTAAGCCGGATGGTGTTGGAGGCCTCCTTACTGTGCTGTTCTCTGAGGTCCTTGCTGCCTGAAGCTATGCTCAGTCCCCTGCTCCTTACTGTTCTTTAGTCCTTGCCTGTACAGCAGGCAGCTTGATCCTTTTACAGGTGTCACTCCTTCATGGTGGCTCCAGCTCCGGTATGCTGCTGTGCCTTCAGGTGTGTGATGGGACCAGGAGGCCTGCAGTCTCCTGCCCTCTGGATTTGGCTGCTGGGACTGTTGTACCCATGCAGCCATGGATTCCTGTGTCAAGCGCTCCTCCCTGGGGTGAGCTTGGTCACAGCTCCAATCCCCAGGCTTTCCTAAACTTCCACTTTCCTCTCTCTTCACTCTGCTCTTGGGACGAGACTATCGCAGACTGACTAACCCCGCCTCCATGCCAGAATTAATAAGGAAGCTTTCCTGAAACCAGATTTTTAGCTCCCCCTTCTGGTCTGGAGTCAAGAAAGGTGTTGTATGCTGGTGTTATCTGGCTAGGGAAACCCTCCTTGCTTCCAGGCATGACGTAACCCCCTGTGAGGGAGGCAATGCCACTGTGGCAACTGGACTCCTGGGGTGCCACACTATTCATGCAATGTTTCACCTCTATAGAAAGGTAAAATCGTGATAGGAAATATGTCAATGACATCTCCTGCCTGGGACCTCCAGTGGCAAAAAATATCTTAATTGCATAGTAAGAAAATCTTATTACTTTACAGGTATGAAAATGAGATATTTTCCATATGAAAGAAAGTTGTCTCCCCAGTATCATCAAAGTCACTATCCTATCCTTCCATATTTGTGCCTTTGGTTTTTCCTCCCCTTCTTAAAAAACCATAACTTTTTTCGTTTTTTCATGAACATAGTCACATGTGAACTTGTTCCCCCCCTAGACTTGCAATAGATCTGGTAAATCCGCAATTAAAAAAATAACTCAAATTGTAAAGTGTTTATACACAGTGGAAACACACCCAAAAAATGCATCTGTATCATAAATTATTAAATAATATTAAAAAATTAAGGTAGACTCCCCCCTATTTTGGATAATAAGCCCAAGTGAAGCAGACAGCTGCCAGCTTACATTATCAGGCTGTGAAGGTCCATGCTTATTTGGCCCATCCTAAAAATACAAGCCTGCCGCCATTCATAAATTGGCGCATCCAGGATGGCAACACCTCCTTTCATTTACAATAATCCCTTGAGGCATATACTCATGCACAACACTGTCTGGCCCAAGGTCCTAAACAGCTTATTTACATATAAGAAAACATGGATTTCTCAGGAAGAAGATATCAGATCGCAGATATTAAGGTACCATTTTATTCAACTTTCTATGACTGTAAGAAGTCACACTTTTAGGTAGCATTCACACAGGCACTGGATTCAGGCACTGGATTCTTGTATCAAAACAATGTGACATTTATTTTTCACTGATTGCACAGTGCCAAATAAAAACCATAAGCATAAATCCCTAGTCTTGTCCAGGTGCTCACTAAACAACACAAACACTTCTCATACACATCTGAGCTAGCTCCAATTCGGTCAAACCAAACAGCTATTGTTCATAGCAACCAGTTATACTTGCAGTTTGGTGCACCCGACCTGTGCAGAATCTTCTCAGAGAGAGATTCTACCCTGTCTCTTTAGCTCCAACACAAAATCGCACTGCTAAGCCTTCCTCAGCTCACTGACTAAGAGAAACAACTAGCCAGGCTATGTGCAGAGTCAGCCAGGTGCACATAGCCTGGCTAGTTGGAGAATATGATAAGTCCTAGAAGACTGGAGAAGAGCAAATGTTGTTCCTATCTTCAAAAAGAGGAAGAAGGTGGACCCAGGTAACTATAGGTCGGTGAGTCTGACTTCTATACCAGGAAAGATCTTTGCACAAATTATTAAACAACATGTATGTCAGTACCTGGATAAGAATGAAGTGATTAAACAGAGTCAGCATGGGTTTGTAACTAATAAGTCATGTCAGACTAACTTAATTTCCTTCTATGACAGAATCACTGATTGGGTGGATCAGGGAAATGCTGTAGATATAGTATATCTTGATTTCAGCAAAGCATTTGACATATCTCACACAATCCTTATTGAAAAAAATGACTAAGTATGGAATGGACAAGGCAACTGTTAGGTGGATTCATAACTGGCTTAGTGATCGGACCCAAAGAGTGGTCGTAAATGGCTGCACATCCAGTTGGAAGAATGTCTAAAGTGGGGTACCACAGGGCTCTGTCCTGGGCCCTGTATTGTTCAACATCTTTATCAATGATTTAGATGAAGGAATTGAGGGGTAAACTGATTAAATTTGCTGATGACACAAAGCTAGGAGGGATAGCTAATACTGGAGAAGAGAGAGAGAGGATTCAAAAAGATATAAATAAACTGGAGCAGTGGGCAGCAACTAACAGAATGGTTTTTAACAGTGAAAAATGCAAAGTACTACATTTAGGCAATAAAAATGAAAAAAGCATATACAGAATGAGAGGAATAGGGCTAAGCAACAGCACATGTGAAAAAGACTTGGGTATACTAATAGAAGTGGTGAGTTCTCCTTCAATAGAAGTCTTCGAACATATGCTGGACAGACATCTGTTTGGGATGATTTAGCAAATCCTGCTTCCAACTCTACGATTCTATGATTCTATGAAATAATCAGAGCCTGTAGAGCTAGGATTTAACCCTAGAATACTTGTCTTTTCTACGTGACCTACATGCCCACAGGCAGGTTTTTAGAGATGCTGCATCATGGAAGGCATGGCGGCCTGCAGCAGGTATGGCTAATATGGTAACCTTCTGGCACTTGCGATGGAGGGGCAATGGGCATAGAATGGCATGCACTCATGATGCCTGTTTGCATGCTCGTTGAAAAGTCATGACAACGTTGTGACGATGTGAGCCACAACCTTATGACTTGCATTCTTAGTCACAGTCAGATGTCTCAGCCTAGCCTGAAGATGCCTGAGGTTTCAGCCCGTAGCAGCAGTAACAAGAGGTGTCTGGGACTGTATGGGAGACAGTGAGCAGCTGAGGTAAGTGGTGAGAATTCTTTATATATATTTTTTTACATCTTCAGACCCCACTGCACAATAAGTGATATTCTATTTGAGGAGAATAAATTTGCTGTGAATTGAATATCCTGATAAAATCTGCATGATTTAACAAATTTAGATCATGCCATACTCACTCATCTCTAGTCCCCATAATATAGGTACCATGTGTGCACACATGCAGAAGGTATTGTAAGTCACAAAGACCCCTTCATGTGTTTATACATAATGCATGCAAGATAAGGCAATGTATGTATTAAGGGGACTCTGTCAGCACATAATTACTGTTCAAACCAAGTACACTCACCAGTCACGTTGCTAGAATCAAAGATCCAGGGCTCCTGCCCCGAACTTCTTGTCAGGAGCCCCGGTTCTCCTGCGACCGCCGCACTTAACTGTTTTGGCATCAACGCAATGCCAGTCAGAGGAGGACAAGTCCCAATCAGCTATTTTAGCAGCTGCAGGCTTTTAAATGTATGGCTGTGCTAAGCTGGCGGCATCAATGTGTATAGCAGAAGCTCTAACATGCCAACCTAATGTCACGGAAAATGGAAGATTTTCAGAAGAGTATCCCAAACAGGAGTGTGGGCTTATAAGGAAACAAGCCGCACAGCAGGTGAGCGCTATGTGCCTGGCTGCGCGAATCAAGGGATGTAAAAGCATTCACAATGAGTTTATATGTACACTGGTCAAAAAAATAAAGGGAACACTTAAACAACAGAATATAACTCCAAGTATATCAAACTTCTGTGAAATCAAGATGTCCACTTAGGAAGCAACACTGATTGACAATCAATTTCACATGCTGTTGTGCAAATGGAATAGACAACAGATGGAAATTATTGGCAATTATCAAGACACACTCAATAAAGGAATGGTTCAGCAGTTGGGGACCACAGACTACATCTCAGTACCAATGCTTTCTGGCTGATGATTTGGTCACTTTTGAATGATGGTTGTGCTTTCACACTTGTGGTAGCATGAGACGAACTCTACAACCCACACAAGTGGTTCAGGTAGTGCAGCTCATCCAGGATGACACATCAATGTCAGCTGTGGCAAGAAGGTTTGCTGTGTCTGTCAGCGTAGTGTCCAGAGGCTGGAGGCGCTACCAGGATACAGGCCAGTACACCAGGAGACGTGAAAGGGGCCGTAGGAGGGAAACAACCCAGCAGCAGAACCGCTACCTCAGCCTTTGTGCAAGGAAGATCAGGAGGAGCACTGCCAGAGCCCTGCAAAATGACCTCCAGCAGGCCACAAATGTGCATGTGTCTGCACAAATGGTTAGAAACTGACTCCATGAGGATGGTCTGAATGCCCGACGTCCACAGATGGGGGTTGTGCTCATAGCCCAACACTGTGCAGGACACTTGGCATTTGCCACAGAACACCAGGATTGGCAAATGCGCCACTGGCGTCCTGTGCTCTTCACAGATGAAAGCAGGTTCACACTGAGCACATGTGACAGACATGACAGAGTCTGGAGATGCCGTGGAGAATGATCTGCTACCTGCAACATCCTTCAGCATAATCGGTTTGGTGTGGAGTGGCATTTCTTTGGAGGGCCGCACAGCCCTCCATGTGCTTGCCAGAGGTAGCCTGACTGCCATTAGGTACCGAGATGAAATCCTTAGACCCCTTGTGAGACCATATGCTGTTGCGGTTGGCCCTTTGTTCCTCCTAATGCAGGACAATTCCAGACCTTTTGTGGCTGCAGTGTGTCAGCAGTTCCTGCAAGATGAAGGCATTGAAGCTATGGACTGGCCCGCCCGTTCCCCAGACCTGAAACTGATTGAGCACATCTGGGACATCATGTCTCGCTCCATCCACCAACGTCATGTTGACATTACATTCCACTTTAATTTTGTAGAAAAAAGAAAAAGTTCATCAGCTCACCCATATTTGCTGTAGTTCCAAGTGCCTGATCCTGCACGAACTGGGCTGAGCAGCCTCGGAAGAGATAATCAGAAAACAGGTGAATTCCAGCAGAATCCACAGGAAATCTTGATCACTTAAAAAATAACTTTTATTGATTATCATAAAATGATGAACAAATATGATATTCAATGCAAAAATAGCACTAGCAGCACAACACAAATAGCAGCATAATCCAACGCCTTTCGACTCTAGGTCTTAATCATGGTATAAAGGTATAGGCATTATTCACATTTAAATAGTATACTTCCCGTTCCAATCAGGTATTATAATCATGACGAGTGTTTCAGGTTCAAGAAATAAACCAAATAGCTGCATATGGACACAAAATAATTAAAACAAAAACTTCCTTTGGCAAAGGAACTGATAAAACATATATTACATCCAAGAAAAATCCCAGAATGATATAAATTCAGAATAGGAGAAAATAATTTGAAAAATGTAAGTAGATTTTTTTTCTCTCTCTCCTTTAATATTGTAAGATCAAATCTTGTCTCTGATTTAAACCATTTGGTATAATTGTTTCCAGAGTAAATATCCAGAAAATATCCTGAAAGATTTTCTGTTTAAAAGTCTGCGTTTATGATGACCACCTCTGTAGGGGCGATAAACTTTCTCAATAGCACAAAATTTTAATCCGCTTACATCTCCCTTGTGAATTCTGGCAAAATGTTTAGAAACCGCTGATGAGGAAAATGTTTGGGAATTGGCAGCATCTGATATATGCCGTATGATCCTAGTTTTTAGCGCACAAGTAGTGCAGCCAACCTACTGCAATTTACACAAGAACACATTCTACAAGATAAATCACATAATTATCATTACAAGTAATGAAATCACGAATGTGGTATATATTAGAATTGTGTACAGATTGAAATTTATCAGTCTTATTAACATGGTGACACGCAATACATCATTTTGCCCCGCATCCCAAAAAACCCTGTATTTTCAACCACGGTTTTTCCTCTTTAATTGTGATGTATACTCTCCAAAAAGACTGGGTGATAATAGGGACCCTATCACAATTAAGGGGAAAAAAAACGTGGTTGAATATGTAGGATGCGGGGCAAATCAGCAAGAAAAAAACTTTTTCGCATATGGTTTTTAAATAAATTCAATTCCTTAAGCAAAAGAGTCATCATCAGTAATCTTAACATTACACAGAAATATGTTCTACATCTGACATTCATTTGGGTTCCCAGTCGGAAGAGGGAAGCGCCTCCAAATTTTTTTTCTCGCAAAGTCTTAAATTTGTTTTTGTTAAGGCATTCAGAGGTGCAATGTTCCTATGGTGTGTTTTGGATCATTATCCTGCTGCATAACCCAAGCACTCTGTAGCTTGTGGTCACAAAAAGATGGCCAGACATTCTCCTACAGTGTAACTACCTTTTCTCGTAGATCCATTGACAATTCTTTTGCTTTGCCCATGACTCACAATCCAGAAATGTCAGTGGCTGGATGAAAGATGCAAGAGTCTGTATGGATCTCAAAAACTCACTCAGCTTTTATTCACACACACTGATTACAAGCAAACAGGTCACAGGTGAGGATGCTACCTTTAATAGCCATTCACCCCCATTTGTGTCATGATAGGCCCCACTGTGAAGCACTGAGCGGTGGGACTTAGTTTGAACAGTCATCCTGTGCTGACAGAAACAATGCTTAGTAAGAGGACACTCCTATTAATAAAAATGGGAAATTGCTGGAAGAATAAATCACCATTAAGAAAGTTTTGAAAAAATAGCATATTCTGCAATGAATGTAAATCACATTAGGCATGGCACGCTGCATTCCAGCTTTTATATAACATGGTCAGATGTAGTAATTTTGTTTTGTTACAGATCTCCAATCTATTGTTAGATATGCCAGATGACTAGTTACACAAAACTTTCCCACAGATTTCTTAAATGAAGCAGTTAATTAAAAAAAGTAGAAAAAACTTTTCAGGAAAGCAATACTTCAACACGTAACAGGAAACAGGCGTCCTTGGAGAAAATGTTTAACTGCCTCCATATGAGATGCCGATTGTATATCCCTGGTGCTTGTAAGACCCATCACTGGGCTGTTTTCTTTGAAAGATCACAGAGGGCTTCCATCTGTGACAGATTTGTGGTTTTAGTAAATGCTTTAGGGAGAATGATATTGGTTACTGGTGACATGAACAACGAAACGGATGCTTGGAGGAGCTCTGGGATCTGTATCCACATTAATATACTGTATTTCATGCATTGCACCAACATGTGCAGAGGTGTCAGACAGGATGTTACAGACGGAGATCCACTCCTTGTCGTCGTGTCACTGTCACTTCATTGAATCATTATCTCCAATGATAATTTGAATATTACATCCATTTTCTAGAATAAACAACAAAATCATGTGGTAGTAGGAATTTTTCGCAGACTTCTCTGACCCATATAAAAAGACACGTGTACGCGATTATCAAGAAAATCTATACTTTCGAGGTTAGGAAAGACTGTGATAGACTTTTAGTTCATGCAGCGTCATTAGTACGGATTTAAATGTTAACTAAAAAAAAGAAATATCCAAATTTTAAGACCAATATTCTCATTATATTCTATGGGGTTGTTCACATGTCCATGGTTTTTTTGCCGACATGTCCATTTTTGATCCAAGTCAAAATTATCCATAAAGTCTATGGGTCAATGAAAATCATAGACAGTACACGCATGACATACTAATCAGTAAATTTTCACTAATGAAAAAGAAAACAAAAACTATAAATCGTCTTCTATCCATTATAATTTATCCATATATTATTTACATTGTAACAGATAGAAGACGCTTTACAGTTTCTTTGTTTTTCATTACTGAAAATTTACTGATGGTGAAACCTTACAAATCCAAATAGGATGCATAAAGGACATCTGAATGGGGCCTCGCCTAAATGTACCAATATTAGGCTAGGGTCACACAATTGGGTTTTTGTACCAATGTTATTCAATGAGGCAGTGCAGATGGACATTTTTTTCCACTGACTGAATCTGCTTGTAAAAAAAAAATCACAGCGTAAATGATTTTCATCTGAAAAACGGTTGAGACTCAACCTTTCGTCTATGAGTGTGAGAAAAAAATCAGATGCAATTTGGATGAGTGTAACATCTGATTTTTATGGATACATTACAATTCTGTAGCATAGGGAAGTGTAAATGGTCCTGTAAATGATTAATGGCTGCTGTAAAAAAACGGATGGTACACGGCCTGCACATGGATGACAAGTGACAAAAAACTTGTCTCAATTTTCTGGATGCAAAAACAAAGCTGTTCAGAAAAGTTAGCATATGACAGACATCATTTACAAATTGCCAAAATCAATTTTAGCCTCAATCTTCAGATGACTCCAGTTTAGTCTGGTGAATCATGTTGGGGAGGTTTAGGGTTGTCCTTTTAGTTAGCATAGGTCAGCTATATGGATGTTGAATACACTAAAATAACATACCGTATATACTCGTGTATTAGCCGAGATTTTCAGCCCATTTTTTTGGGCTGAAAGTCCCCCTCTCGGCTTATACACGAGTCATATACCGGGGGGGATCGGCAGGGGAGGGGGAGCGGGGTTGTCAGATCATACTCACCCTTCTCTGCAGCTCCCCTGCTTGTTCCATGTTGTCGGCGCTGCTCTCTTCCTGCTTCAGCTGTCAAATGGTACCCGCTCATTAAATATGCGCATATTTAATGAGCGGGTACCACGTGACCGCTGAACCAGGAAGAGAGCAGCGCCGACAACATGGAACAACAAGCAGGGGAGCTGCAGAGACAAGCGCCAGGACCCGGTGAGTATGAACGGGGGGGCATATTCACCTGTCCCTGCGCTCTGCTGTCTTGCGTCCTCTGCAGTGACATTCAGGTCAGAGGGCGCTATCGCGCTCTTTGCCTGCAAAGTCACTGCAGAGCACAACGCTGATGAGCAGGGAGCAGCGACTGAGGTGAGTATGCAGGTTTTTGTTTTTTTTTGTAAGGGAGGCAGCGGCAGCAGCAACATGATGGGGCCACTCACTGTGCAGATAACTGGGGCCACTCACTGTGCGGAAAAGCTGGGGCCACTCACTGTGCAGCAAAGCTGGGGCCACTCACTGTGCAGAAAAGCTGGGGCCACTCACTGTGCAGAAAAGCTGGGGCCACTCACTGTGCAGAAAAGCTGGGGCCACTCACTGTGCAGCAAAGCTGGGGCCACTCACTGTGCAGAAAAGCTGGGGCCACTCACTGTGCAGAAAAGCTGGGACCACTCACTGTGCAGCAAAGCTGGGGCCACTCACTGTGCAGAAAAGCTGGGGCCACTCACTGTGCAGCAAAGCTGGGGCCACTCACTGTGCAGCAAAGCTGGGGCCACTCACTGTGCAGAAAAGCTGGGGCCACTCACTGTGCAGAAAAGCTGGGGCCGCTCACTGTGCAGAAAAGCTGGGGCCACTCACTGTGCAGCAAAGCTGGGGCCACTCACTGTGCAGTTAACTGGGGCCACTCACTGTGCAGCAAAGCTGGGGCCACTCACTGTGCATCATAACTGGGGCCACTCACTGTGCATCATAACTGGGGCCACTCACTGTGCATCATAACTGGGGCCACTCACTGTGAATCATAACTGGGGCCACACACTGCAGATAACTGAGGCCACTCACTGTGCACCCTCGGCTTATACATGAGTCAATAAGTTTTCCCAGTTTTTTGTGGCAAAATTAGGGGGGTCGGCTTATACTCGGGTTGGCTTATACTCGAGTATATACGGTAAGTTGCTGATCTACACATATATAAGCACTTATTATACGAATTTCACACAGGCGCTGTGAATCATTCAGCTGACCATGTATGGAGTATACCACATCTTCTGGGCAGGGGAGGAATCAAAAGACAATACTGGCATACTTAGAACATGGCTGAATGGATCACGACCTTCAATGCCGTTCGCTTTCCCAATGATATGGAAAGAGCAGAGAGATCATGTAACAGATTGCTCTTTCTGCCATACAAATGTAACAGGATATTCAGCAAAGAATAAGAAATCAATAGAATATGCTAATCTTCCTTCCGCCATAAGACCAGTGCCACACCATGAAAGTCTTCGTGTTCCAAAGCTGCCCAAAGTATGGACAATGGACATTGGCGAAGATGTACTAACAATGTCAGTGGAAAATGAAACTGCTGCAGACCCAGAATTTGAGCCTTCTACATCTAATCCTCATCTGTTCAGTCAAGCTGATCTGAGTGACTTGGCCAGAGATTTGAAATTGTCAAAGAGGCAGGCAGAATTATTGGAATCAAGGCGACAAGAATGGAATCTCTTATTACAGGAACAAGAGTTTCTGTTTTTTGCAGTCGTCAAGAAGACCTTAATCAATTTTTCAACCATGTCGACAGTTTAACCTTTTGGAACGACGTCTTGGGGTTGTTTGGTGCTCTTGGATGCAAACATGACCGGAAGGAATGGCGACTGTTCATTGACTCCTTAGTTTTAAATCTGAAGGCTGTTTTACTACACAACAGAAATATCTATCCTTCTATACCTATTGGACATGTCATACACATGAAAGAAACGTATGAGAATATGGAGTTAATGTTGGCCCACATTAATTATAGAAATTATAACTGGAACATACAGTCATATGTTAAAGTTTGGGCACCCCTATTAATGTTAACCTTTTTTCTTTATAACAATTTTGGTTTTTGCAACAGCTATTTCAGTTTCATATATCTAATAACTGATGGACTCAGTTGTATTTCTGGATTCAAATGAGGTTTATTGTACTAACAGAAAATGTGCAATCTGCATTTAAACAAAATTTGACCTGTGCAAAAGTATGGGCACCTCAACATAAAAGTGACATTAATATTTCGTAGATCCTCCTTTTGCAAAAATAACAGCCTCTAGTCGCTTCCTGTAGCTATTATTGAGTTCCTGGATCCTGGATGAAGGTATTTGTGACCATTCCTGTTTACAAAACAATTCCAGTTCAGTCAAGTTTGATGGTCGCCGAGCATGGACAGCCCGCTTCAAATCATCCCACAGATGTTCAATGATATTCAGGTCTGGGGACTGGGATGGCCATTCCAGAACATTGTAATTGTTCCTCTGCATGAATGCCTGAGTAGATTTGGAGCGGTGTTTTGGATCATTGTCATGCTGAAATATCCATCCCCTGCGTAACTTCAACTTCGTCACTGATTCTTGCACATTATTGTCAAGAATCTGCTGATACTGAGTTGAATCCATGCGACCCTCAACTTTAACAAGATTCCCGGTACCGGCATTGGCCACACAACCCCAAATCATGATGGAACCTCCACCAAATTTTACTGTGGGTAGCAAGTGTTTTTCTTGGAATGCTGTGTTTTTTAGCCTCCATGCATAACGCCTTTTTGTATGACCAAACAACTCAATCTTTGTTTCATCAGTCCACAGGACCTTCTTCCAAAATGTAACTGACTTGTCCAAATGTGCTTTTGCATACCTCAGGCGACTCTGTTTGTGGCGTCCTTGCAGAAACGGCTTCTTTCGCATCACTCTCCCATACAGCTTCTCCTTGTGCAAAGTGCGCTTTATTGTTGACCAATGCACAGTGACACCATCTGCAGCAAGATGATGCAGGTCTTTGGAGGTGGTCTGTGGATTGTCCTTGACTGTTCTCACCATTCTTCTTCTCTGCCTTTCTGATATTTTTCTTGGCCTGCCACTTCTGGGCTTAACAAGAACTGTACCTGTGTTCTTCCATTTCCTTACTATGTTCCTCACAGTGGAAACTGACAGGTTAAATCTCTGAGACAAATTTTTGTATCCTTCCCCTGAAAAGCTATGTTGAATAATCTTTGTTTTCAGATAATTTGAGAGTTGTTTTGAGGAGGCCATGATGCCACTCTTCACAGGAGAATCAAATAGGAGAACTACTTGCAAGTGGCCACCTTAAATACCTTTTCTCATGATTTGATACACCTGGCTATGAAGTTCAAAGCTCAATAAGGCTACAAAACCAATTTAGTCCTTCAGGAAGTCAGTAAAAAGTAGTTAGGAGTGTTCAAATCAAGAAAATTATAAGGGTGCCCATACTTTTGCACAGGTCAAATTTTGTTTAAATGCAGATTGCACATTTTCTGTTAGTAAAATAAACCTCATTTGAATCCAGAAATATAACTGAGTCCATCAGTTATTAGATATATGAAACTGAAATAGCTGTTGCAAAAACCAAAATTGTTATAAAGAAAAAAGGTTAACATTAATAGGGGTGCCCAAACTTTAACATATGACTGTATGTAGTGATCTAAAAGTTGTTGCACTTCTTCTTGGACTGCAGCTTAGATATACCAAGCATTGTTGTTTTATTTGTGTGTGGGACAGTCGTGCATGAGAAATGCACTATTTCAGAAAGGACTGGTCACTCTGCGAAAACCTGGATGCTGGACAGAAGAATGTTAAACATAATCCTCTCATTGATCCAGCAAAGATATTTCTCCTTCCTTTGCATATTAAACTTGGGCTTATGAAGAATTTTGTCAAAGCAATGAACAAAGAATTGGAAGCCTTTTCTTACTTCCGACAGAAATTTCCAAGAATGAGTGATGCAAAGATTAAAGAAGGTATTTTTATTGGCCCACAGATCAGAGATATAATGAATGAAAGTAGCTTTGATGGTCTTTTGCAAGGTGCTGAACAAGTGGCATGGAGAGCCTTTAAAGATGTGACATTCAACTTCCTTGGCAACAGCAGGGCACCGAACTTTGAACAACTCATGGACAACATGCTCACAGCATATCATTTGATGAAATGCAATATGTCACTAAAAATGCATTTTCTACATTCTCACTTAGACTTTTTTCCAGCCAATCTTGGTGCCATTAGCGATTAACACAGTGAAAGATTTTACCAAGACATTGCGCTGATGGAGAAAAGGTACCAGGGAAAGTGGAGCACGTCAATGCTGGCTGACTATTGCTGGAATCTTATTCGAGAAGCATCTGACATGGATTATAAATGAAAGTCGTCTGCAAAACACTTTTGAACAATTGCTTTTGCTGCTGACATCGATGCACATGTATGTAGTGTCTCGGACATCATACTGTAGACTATAAACTGTTGCTTCTTAACCCCTTACTGTCAGCTGATTGAATAGTACGTCAGCTGGCAGTATCCCCCGCTTTGAGGTGGGCTCCGGCAGTGAAATACGGTCCAGAAATACGCGCAGCGACGACTCCCGTCATGTGATCCGGGGTCATCGCTGCATTGCCATCACATGGCAGATTGCTATGAGCACCACCCTGTGGTCGGCGCTTATAGCAAGCCTGTAATTCTGCTGCATTGAGGTGATCTGAGCTTCTAGCCTCCTGTGGAGGCTATTGAATCATGCCAAAAGTAAAAAAAAAAGTGTTTAAAAATCTAAAAAAATAAAAAAACATAAAAGTTCAAATCACCCCTCTTTCGTCCCAATCAAAATAAAACAATTAAAAAAATAAAACCTATACATATTTGGTATCGCCGCGTTCAAATTCGCTCGATCTATCAATAAAAAAAAGAAATAACCTGATTGCTAAACGGAGTAGCGATCAAAAAATTAAAACGCCAGAACTATATTTTTTTGGTTGCCGCAATATTGCATTAAAATGCAGTAACGGGCAATCAAAAGAATGTATCTGCACAAAAGTGGCATCATTAAAAACATCAGCTCAGCATGCAAAAATTAAGCTTGCACCCAACCCGAGATCACGAAAAATGGAGACGCTACGGGTCTCGGAAAATTGAGCAGTTTTTTTTTTAGCAAAGTTTGGAATTCTTTTTCACCACTTACACAAAAGAGAACCTAGACATGTTTGGGGTCTGTGAACTCGTGAAGACCTGGAGAATCATAATGGCAGGTCAGTTTTAGCATTTAGTGAACCTAGCAAAAAAGCCAAACAAAAAACAAGTGTGGGATTGCACTTTTTTTGCAATTTCACCGCACTTGGAATTTTTTCTCGTTTTCGAGTACCCAACATGGTAAAACCATTCAAAATTACAACTCGACCTGCAAAAAATAAGCCCTCACGCTGCCATATTGACAGAAAAATAAAAACGTTACGGCTCTGGAAAGAAGGGGAGCAAAAAACGAAAAAAGCTCTGATCATGAAGGGGTTAAAAACCTTACGTGTTCAGCATATCAAAATCTATAATATATAATAAAATTTTCTCAGGAGACAAGAACTTCCCTGAAATTTGTTGCGTAGTGTAATTAATAGTGCAATAAAAGTAAAATTTTGATGGTCATTAGTTAAAGATTTTTTTGCCACTGGCAACTTTTCTGGATGTATTTTACTTCAGTATCTGTAAGCCAAAACCTGGAGTGGATGATGAATAGAGAAGCGGTGACATATTTCTATTATACTTTTGATCTGACTGTTCCACTGATTTTTACTGATGTAAAATACTGACCAAATACTGAATGTGTGAGTGTGCCCTAAAACAAACACTCAACTAGCAATAGCATCTGTGGAAACTTGTGTTAAAAAAATGCGCTTTTATATACTTAATTTTAAAGTTCTCAATGACACCTCATTCTGAAAGTGTGAACATCAGGACATAGGAATCTTTTTTTTACTTATTTTTAAAGTAAACTACAAAAATATCACATGGGGAAACTATGGTCTAAGCTTAATCCAGGATTAGGAACCAATGCACCTTTAACCCCTTCCTGACCTTTGACGCCACGTAGGCATTATGTAAGTCTGTGCCAATCTGACCCATGATGCCACAATTGAAAGCCCCCCTGCGGGTCGGGTGACCGGGGTCACTGAAAGGTCACCCAACCCGCACACAGAGGACCCTTTGTAGTTCACCCCAGGGGGATGGCTTAGCCTCCACGTGCCTACGATCGCTCTGATTGGCTGTTAAAAGTGAAACAGCCAATCAGAGCGATTTTTAATATTTCACCAATTAAATTTAGTGAAATATTTCAATCCAGCCATGGCCGATGCTGCAATAGCATCTGCCATGGCTGGAGACTGAGATCCGACCCCCTCCACACCGACTGGCGGGGGCAATCGGCCCCCGCCACCAACGGACGGTGGCTATCTGCCGCCGTCGTCACCATCTGCTCCCCTTTCCCTTCCCTCCACTCCCCCCACCTTCCGATCCCCCTGGTACCTCCTATGTCCCTCTGGCCATCCTGGTGTCTCTCCATCCCGGATCATGGGCGCTGCCGTCTTGGAAAATGGTAGGCGCATACTCAGTGCGCCCGCCGGAACCTGCCGGCTGCAGATCCATTTTTTCATTTTGATCACTGTGATAAACTCTCACAGTGATGAAAATAAAAAAAAGTAAATACACCCCCCTTTATCACCCCCATAGGTAGGCACAGATAATAAAATATATATATTTTTTTTTTCCGTTAGGGTTAGAATTAGGGTTAGGGTTGGAATTAGGATTAGGGTTGGGATTAGAATTAGGGTTAGGGGTGGAATTAGGGTTAGGGGTGGAATTAATGTTAGAGTTAGAATTAGGGTTAGGGTTAGAATTAGGGTTAGGGATAGAATTAGGGTTAGGGGTGGAATTAGGGTGGGGATTAGGGTTAGGGTTGTAATTAGGGTAAGGGTTGGAAATTGGGTTAAGATTAGGGTTAGTGGTGGGTTGGGGTTGGGATTAGGGTTAGGCTTGTGGTTAGGGTTAGAGTTGGGATTGTGGTTAGGGGTGTGTTGGGGTTAGGGTTGTGGTTAGGGTTATGATTAGGGTTGGGATTAGAGTTAGGGGTGTGTTGGGGTTAGGGTTAGAGTTAGAATTGAGGGGTTTCCACTAATTAGGCACATCACGGGGCCTCCAAACACGACATGGCGCACCATTTATTCCAGCCAATTTTGAGTTAAAAAAAGTCAGTGCTCCCTCCATTCCGAGCCCCGACATGTGCCCAAACAGTGGTTTACCCCCACATATGGGATATCCGCGTACTCAGGAAAAATTGCACATTTTTGGGGGTCTAATTTCTCCTTTTTTGCTTGGCAAAATAAAAAATTGGGGGCTAAAAAAATTGTTTTTGTGAAAAAAAATGATTTTTTATTTTTATGGCTCTGCGTTATAAACTTCTGTGAAGCACTTGGGGGTTCAAAGTGCTCACCACACATCTAGATAAATTCCTTAAGGGGTCTAGTTTCCAAAATGGTGTCACTTGTGGGGGGTTTTCTTTGTTTAGGCACATCAGAGGCTCTCCAAACGCGACATGGTGTCCAATCTCAATTCCAGCCAATTCTACATTGAAAAAGTCAAACGGTGCTCCTTCCCTTCTGAGCTCTGCTGTGCGCCAAAACAGTGGCTTGCCCTCACATACTGGGTAGTGGCGCGCTCAGGACAAATTGCACAACAACTGTAGTGGTCTAATTTCTCCTGTTACCCTTGGGAAAATTAAAATTTGCGGGTGAAAAGATCACTTGTGGGGAGACGCCCGCAGAACATTCCATCAAAGTCTGCATTCCAAAATGGCGCTCTTCCCTTCCGAGCTCTCCCATGCTCCCAAACAGTGGTTCCCCCCCCATATGGGGTATCGGTGTACTCAGGACAAATTGCACAACAACTTTTGTGGTTCAATTTCTCCTGTTAGCCTTGTGAAAATAAAAAATAGCGGGCTAAAAAAATCATTTTTGAGGAAAAAAATAATTTTTTATTTTCACTGCTCTGCGTTATAAACTTCTGTGAAGCACTTGGGGGTTGAAAGTGCTCACCACACATCTAGATAAGTTCCTTTGGGGGTCTAGTTTCCAAAATGGGGTCACTTCTGGGGGAGCACCAATATTTAGGCACACAGGGGCTTTTCAAACGAGACATGGTGTCCGCTAACGATTGGAGCTAATTTTCCATTCAAAAAGTCAAATGGTGCTCCTTCCCTTCCGGGCCCTGCCGTGTGCCCAAACAGTGGTTTATGACCACATATGAGGTATCGGTGTACTCCGGAGAAATTACCCAACAAATTTTTGGATCCATTTTATCCTGTTGCCCATGAGAAAATGAAAAAACTGAGGCTAAAGGAAAATTTTTGTGAAAAAAAGTCCTTTTTTTATGTATCAATTTGTGAAACACCTGGGGGTTCAAAGTGCTCACAATGCATCTATATAAGTTCCTTGAAGGGTTTAGTTTCCAAAATGGGGTCTTTTGTGGGGGAGCTCCAATGTTTAGGCATACAGGGAGTCTCCAAACGCGACATGGCAACCGCTAAATATTCCAGCATATTTTCCATTCAAAAAGTCAAATGCCACTCCTTCCCTTCTGAGCCCTGCCATGCAACCAAACAGTGGTTTATGAACACATATGAGGTATCGGTGTACTCAGGAGAAATTGCCCAACAAATTTTATGATCCATTTTATACTGTTACCCATGTGAAAATGAAAAAATTGATGCTAAAAGAAAATTTTTGTTGGAAAAATTAAAATGTCCATTTTTTCCTTCCATATTGCTTTAGTTCCTGTGAAGCACCTGAAGGGTTAATAATCTTCTTGAATATAGTTTTGAGTAGCTTGAGGGGTGCAGTTTTTAGAATAGTGTTACTTTTGAGTATTTTCTGCCATATAGACCCCTCAAAGTGACTTCAAATGTGAGATGGTCCCTAAAAAAAATGGTTTTGTAAATTTTGTTGTAAAAATGAGAAATCGCTGGTCAACTTTTAACCCTTTTAACTTCCTAACAAAAAAAAAATTTGCTTCCAAAATTGTGCTGATGTAAGGTAGACATGTGGGAAATGTTATTTATTAACTATTTTGTGTCACATAGCTCTCTGGTGTAACAGAATAAAAATTTAAAATTTGAAAACTGCAAAATGTTCAAAATTTTCGACAAATTTCTATTTTTTTCACAAATAAACGCAAAAATTATCGACTTAAATTTACCACTATCATGAAGCCCAATATATCACGAAAAAACATTCTCAGAATCACTAGGATGCGTTGAAGCGTTCCTGAGTTATTACCTCATAAAGGGACACTGGTCAGTATTGCAAAAAATGGCCATGTCATCAAGGTCAAAATAGGCTGTGTCATGAAGGGGTTAAGCCAATATTAACCCCTTCACCCTGAAGCCTGTTTCCACCTTCCTGACCAGGCCAATTTTTACAATTCTGACCACTGTCATTTTATGAGGTCATAACTCTGTAACGTTTCAACAAATCCTGGTGATTCTGATTTTCCTATAGATCTAATATTTTTTTACTTTTTCAAGGGTAACAGGAGAAAATGGACCATATATTTTGTTGTTCAATTTTTCTTGAGCATGCCGATACCCCATATGTTGGGGAAATCTACTGTTTTGGCGCACGGCAGGGATTGGAAGGGAAAAAGCGCCAGTTAACTTTTTGAATGTAAATTTTCCTGTAATAATTTACGGATTGCATGTCCTGTTTAGAGAGCCCCTGATGTGCCTGAACAGTGTAAACCCCAACAAGTGACACCATTTTGGGAACTAGACCCCTTTTGGAACTTACCTAGATGTGTATTGAGCACCTTGAACCCACAGAAAATATAAAAAAAAAAAATCACATTTTTCTCAGATAAATCTTTTTTAGCTCCAAATTTTGCATTTTCCTAAGGGTAACAGGAGAAACTACTCCATCCAATTTGTTGTGCAATTTCTTCTGAGTATGCTGATCACACATATGTGGAGGAATACTACTGTTTGGGTGCACGGCAGGGTTTGGAAGGGAAGGAGCGCCATTTGACTTTTTGAATGGACAATTAGCTCCAATCGTTAGCAGACACCATGTCGTGTTTGGAGAGCCCCTGTGTGCCTAAACTTTGGAGCTCCCCCACAAATGACCCCATTTTGGAAACTAGACCCCCTAAGGAACTTATCTAGATGCATAGTGAGCACTTTGAACCCCCAGGTGCTTCACAGAAGTGTATAAGGCAGAGCCATGAAAATAAAAAAAATGTTCCCTCAAAAAATGATTTTGAAGGGCACCTGATGTGCCTAAACAGTAGAAACCCACACAAATGACACCATTTTGGAAACTAGACCACTTTGGGACCTTATTTAGATGTGTATTGAGCACTTTAAACCTCCAGGTGCTTCACAGAAGTTTATAACGTTAAGCCATGAAAATAAAAAAAATCTAATTTTTCCCACAAAAATCTTTTTAGCTACAAATTTTGTATTTTCACAAGGTCAAAAGAAGAAAATGGACCCCAAATTTGTTGTGCAATTTCTCCTGAGTTCACCGATATGTCATATCTGGTCGAAAACTACTTTTGAGGCACAGTGCAAAGTTCAGAAGGGAAGTAGCGCCATATTACAGTGCACTTGTTTGAGGGTGCCATGTTATATTGGCAGAGCCCCTGAGGTGCCAGAACAGCAAAACTCCCCATAAGTGACCAAATTTTACTAATTAAACCTCTCATTGAATTCATCTAGGGGTGCAGAGATCATATTGACACCTCAGGTATGTCACAAACTTTTTACCATTGGGCAGTGAAGAAAAAATAATTTACATTTTTATCACCAAGATTGTGTGTTAGCCCCAAGTTTTACATTTTCACACTGGGAAATGGGTAAAAACAGCATAAAAATTTGCCCCACAGTTTCTATGCCACACATGTGACTGAGTAAGCAGGTTGCGGGATGCAGTGACGCAAGAAAGGCAGAGCAAGGGTTAACAATTTAATTGAACAGTAAGGATACTCCACGCAGGGAAATAAACCGATAAATTGCAAATGAGCGGGAAATAGACAACAACAACGTGATAGCAGTCCTCTCAATACACTTATCGTGTTTGTGGCTTCCTTGGCGGCAGATGATCCGATGAGGGTTGTAGTCTCAGCAGTGGCCGGTGCAAATTCCTCAGTAGAGATTCCACAGCTTGCGGTATATCTTCTGGCGGCAATGGGCGGTCTCCGGTTTTACCCATTAAGCCAATAGTCCATAAACTTGTGCAGCTGGTGCCCTAATCTTTCCCCCCGGACAACCTGGGACACAGCCTTGACAGTTCTGGACCCAGCGCAGTACAGGTGCCCGCAGCCCGGTCTTCCTCATTACAGCTGTACAGTACTACTTAGCCATACGGAGTGACTCAGGAGCGATGGAGAGCTATTTGCCTCCTGGAGCACATATTTTCGTAGACTAGTTTGCGCATTCCATATAAAGAGCCCCTAAGTGCTAGAATCCCCCCTCAAGTGAAAACATTTTGGAAATTATAACCCTTTGGGAATTTATCTACAGATGTGGTGACGATTTTGACTCCATAGGTGTTTTCCAGAAACAGGCAGCAGTGGATGTTGCTGAGTGAAAATTGCAAACTGCCGTTGTAGTGACTAGTACACTGTAGTGAAATGTATGTTATGCCCAGCTTATACTTCTGGAGACATGCACCTGATTAGGCGAGCTCTCATCACTACAAAAATGTCAAAGATGTGGACGATAAATGTTGTATAGGCACACTGGGGCTCGGAAGGGAGGGGGGCATTTGGATTTGGAAGCTGAGAATTTGCTGAATTTCTTTTTGGGAGCGAGGAGCCATTTAACTTTTCCAGAGCCTTTGTGCTACCAGTAACGTGGAAGCACCCCTATATTTCCATTAACAAATGACAGACCTGAGCCAGGGCTTGCTTTTTTTGTGGATTGAGTTGAAGCTTTTGTTGGGAACATTTTACATAACCTTTGGGATCACATTTATCTGGTGCTTTACACTGAGCACTTATTTTGGCGTTTCCATCTAAATCTCTGAGTGACGTGATTCAAATGAAACCTCCGAGGGATCCGTTCACTATAATGAGGCAGCAGATTTACTCTGGACTCCATCTGACCTCTGTTCAGTGGTGTCCTTTCCAGAAGTGCACAAAACAGGCAACACGGTGGCTCACTGGTTAGCACTGCAGCCTTGCAGCGCTGGGGTCCTGGATTCAAATCCCACCAAGGACAACATCTGCAAGGCATTTGTATGTTTTCCCCGTGTTTGCGTGGGTTTCCTCCGGGTTCTACGGTTTCCTCCCACATTCCAAAAACATACTGATAGGGATTCTAGATTGTGAGCTCCAATGAGGACAGTGCCAATAATGTTTGTAAAGTGCTGTGGAATTAATGGCGCTATATAAATGATTAAAATAAATAAATAAATAAATAAAACTGTGGCCAACAGTACTTTTATGCAATCATAAAAATATGGACACCACCAGATCACAGGTCCTATGACGAAATCATCTGCCTCATTATAGGGAATTTTCCACGGGGATTCTGTCTGAATCACGTATTTCAGAGATCTACATAGAAACCATGATTTAAGTGCTCAGCATAGAGCACAGGATAAATGTGTGACAAGTCTTACTGTGATCTTTGAGAGGCAGAATGAAAAAATCAACAGCATGTGAAGAATTGGTTTTATTCATTTTTTACACTGTTCCTCTTGCGGTATAAGTGATTAGGCAATTTTATTCTTGAGTCAGTGCAAATACAGCAATACCAGATTTATATTGTGTTTTTATATCTGGCTGCTGTCACACACTAAAAGATGCTCTTTATTGCAAAGACAAGTCTGCATCACCATGTTTTGAGAGCTATAATTTTGTCATATTTGGGCTGACAATGTCATGTGAGGGCTTGTTTTTTGCAGGATGAGCTGATGTTTTTATTTGTACCATTTTTGGTCACCTGACATTTTTTAATCGCTTTCTATTCTGATTTTTGAGAGAGAGAATGAACAAAAAACAGCAATTCAGGAATTGCTTTTTTTTTACCGTTCCTCGTGTGGTAAAATTGGTAAGACAGCTTTATTCTTTGGGTCAGTACGATTACAGCGATACCTCATTTATATTTTTTTTATATTTTGGCACTTTTACACTATAAAAAATAATTTATAGAAAAAATAATTATTTTTGCATCTCTTTATTTATTCTGAGAGCTATAACTTTTTTATTTTTCTGCTGATGGAGCTGTATGACAGTTTGGTTTTTGCGGGACAAGATGACGTTTTCAGAGGTACCATTTTTATTTATATCCGTCTTTTTGATTGCGTTTTATTGCACATTTGTTCGGCGTTATGATGCTAAAGCCTTGTTTTTTTGCCTCTTTTTTATTTTATTATGGTGCACTGAAGGGGTTAACTAGTGGGACAGTTATATAAAGCAGGTCGTTATGGATGCAGCGATACCAAATATGTGTACTTTTTTATTATTTACATAAATTTATTTATTGGAAAAATATTTTTTTATCACAGTGATCAAAATAAAAAAATAGTAAATCAAACCCCCTTTGTCACCCCCTTAGTTGGGTAAAAATAATAAAATATAAAAATGTATTTATTTCCATTTTCCCATTAAGGTTAGAGTTGGGCTAAAGTGAGCTGGGCTAAAGTGAGTTGGGCTAAAGTTAGGGTTAGGGTTGGGGCTAAAGTTAGGGTTATGGTTGGGGCTAAAGTTAGGGTTGGGATTACGGTCAGGGTTGGGATTACGATTATGGGTGTGGTAGGGTTAGGTTTGTGGTTAGGGTTATTGTTAGGGTTGGGAATAGGGATGTGTTGGGGTTAGGGTTGTGGTTAGGGTTATGGTTAGGGTTGGGATTAGGGTTAAGGGTGTGTTGGGGTTAGGGTTGGAGTTAGAATTGGGGGGTTTCCATTTGTTAGGTACATCAAGTGGTCTCCAAACGCGACATGGCGCCACCATTGATTCCAGCCAGTTTTCAAAAAGTTAAATGGTGCTCCCTCCCTTCTGAGCCCTGCTATGCCCACAAACAGTGGCTTTTCCCCAAATATGGGGTATCAGCATACGAAGTAGAAATTGCACAACAAATTTTGTGGTCCATTTTCTCCTGATACCCATGTGAAAATAAAAAAAATGGTTCCAAATTAATTTTTTTGTGAAAAAAGTAAAATGCTCATTTTTTTCCTTCCACATTGCTTTAGTTCTCATGAAGCATCTGAAGGGTCAATAAACTTTTTGAAAGTGGTTTTGCGCACTTGAGGGGTGCATTTTTTGAATGGTGTCACTTTTGGGTATTTTCTGTCATGTACACCCCTCAAAGTGACTTGAAATGTGATATGGTCCCTAAAAAAAATGGTTTTGCAAATTTTGTTGTAAAAATGAGAAATCGCTGGTCAACTTTTAACCCTTACAACCTCCTAACCAAAAAAAATTGTTTCCAAAATTATGCTGTAGAGTAGACATGTAGGAAATGTTACTTATTAAGTATTTTATTTGTCATCTCTGATTTAAGGGCATAAAAATTAAAAGTTTGGAAATTGCAAAATTTTAAACATTTTCACCATGCTTCCATTTTTTTTCAGAAATAAACGCAAGTCATGTCGAAGAAGTGTTACCACTAACATGAAGTACAATATGGCACAAAAAACAGTCACAGAATTAGTGCGATCCATTAATTTGTTCCAGAGTTATAACCACATAAAGTGACAGTGGTCAGAATTGTAAAAATTGTCTTGGTCATTAAGTAGCAAATTAGCTCTGTCACTAAGGGGTTAATGTTTATTACCTTCTTGGCTGAAAATAAAGCCCCACGCTTTCTTTATATGGACTGTGTCTGCCTATGTCACTGCCATGATACCCTACAATGCCCTATCGCGTTACCATACTCTTAAGGCTGTGTGCCCACGTTGCGTTTTTTTAAGTGTTTTGAATGCATTTTTCAGGGTCAAACTGCATAAAAAATGCTTAAAAGAAGCATCCCATTCATTTTAATGCATTTTGGCCTTTTGTGCCAATGGATGCGTTTTTTACTGCTAAGGAAACGCTTAGCAGTAAAAAACGCAGCATGTTCATTAATTTCAGCTTAGGTCCGTGTTTTTGGCTATTTCCTATAGTCCAAAAGACGCGCAGAAAAAACGCATAAAAAATGCACGTTTTTTGAGCAAAAACGCGCAAAAAATGCGTGGGAAAAAACGCACATTTTCTGGGAAGGAGACCCGTTACCTGAGCGTTTAAAACCGCTAACGTGGGCACACAGCCTTAATGTAATTTTAGTATGCTGTAAGTAATGGTCACTAAAGTGACCCATAAAACAACTTTTTTCGTGTGACATGATGAAGACAATTAATTACATGCATTTTCTTTACATATATACACATTTACACTGAACAGAAATTTAAACGCAACACTTTTTCTTTCTCCCATTTTTCATGGGTTGAACTCAAAGATCTAAAACTTGTTTTATGTACACAAAAGGCTTTTTTCTCTCCAATAGTATTCACAAATTAGTCTAAATCTGTGTAAGTATTTCTCCTTTCCTGAGATAATCCAGGTATGGGCATATAAAGATGCTGATTACACAGCATGATTATTGCCTGGGTGTGTCTTAGGGTGGCCACAATAAAAGACCACTCTAAAATGTGCAATTTTATCACACAGCACAATGCCACAAATGTCGACAGTTTTGAGGGAGCATGCAATTGGCATGTTGACTGCAGGAATATTCACAAGAGCTGTTGCCCGTGAATTGTATGTTCATTTCTCTACCATAAGCCATCTCCAAAGGTAGAGATGAGCGACTTTGCCTTTTTTCGGGTCGAGTCGGGTTTCGTGAAACCTGACTTTCACAAAAGTCGGGTCGAACGAAATCGGCCGATTATCGTGAAAAGTCGAAGGCCGACTGAAACACGAAAACCAATGCAAGTCAATGGGGAAGCAAAGTCGGCAGGGAGTGGAGGACAGGAAACACACCTGCAGTGCCCTTTTGAATGCCAAAAACATCAATTCTGATTACTGAAGCTTTTCAACCTTAATTTACTTCATAATACTAGTTACGCACTGAAAAATGGGGGTAATTTGGATTTCATGTGCCCTGGGCCAAGAGCGCCCCTTTAACACATACCACAACTCATGATGCTCCGATACCGCAGAGAAATAGCGGCATAGTACAATGAAAAATACTTCACTTTTTACATCTCATGACTTATATCCATTTTTAATAGCTCAAAAAACGGACAGTATATTACTCCATACAGTATTATGGCTACCGCATAGTGCGCTATACAGAGTAATGAGGCCCATATATTTCTCCATACAGAATCATTGGTCCCATATAATGTTTGAAACAGTATATGATGAGCTCCACATAATGCTACAGTATATGTTGGTCCCCATGGATGAAGCTCCACTGTTTTATGGGCCCAAATAATGCTTCATACATAATGGGCCCCATTTCTAATGCTCTAGTGTATTATGTGCCCTGTAAATGCTGCTCCAGTGTCTGATGTCCACCTTTGGAATGCTCCAGTGTATGGTGGGCCCCATATATCATTCTCCAGAGTATAGTGCTCCCCAAAAATTGCTGTCCCAACATTGAAAACAATTAAATAAGTCTCCTCGCTATGGAATCCCTGTACTAGTCTGGACTCCTCATCTTCCCCATCGTCCATCTCACTGCACTTGGCTGTTTAGGCAGAGGGTGTACAGACGTGATGTCATTGCGCTCTATGATCAGACTATCACTGTCAGGAAACGTGGAAGACGTCATGGTGGTGGAGCAGGGAGAGGTAAGTATTTCAACTTTGCAAGTGCTTTGATCCTGAGCAAGCGGGGGGGGGCCACTCGTTGGCGACGGCAGTGGCACAGGGCCCCTCTAATAGTACGGCGGTGTGTGGCGGTGTGTCTGACGGCGGGTGGGCCCTGCCGAGACACTTTTGCGTACTATGAGGGGTCCTGTGCCAGTGCCGTCGCCCATGAGTATGCCCCCCACCAGCTCAAGGAACCTGCACTTTCATCTGCACCTTCCTCTTTGCCACTGTGTAAGGTGGTATAGTATGCGGGAAGGGGAACCTGAGTTTCCTCTGGGTCAGATTCTGGCTGTGTAGAGTGTGAGGGGAATGTAGTGGTCTGGGTCAATGCACCAGCAGAATCATCTAGCAGTGGCTGGGCATCAGTGCACTTGTGGCGTCCCCAGGAGTATGGTCGCCACAGTGGCATTACCTTCCTCCTAGGGAGTGTGATGTCATGCTTGGGAGCAACAAAGGATCTCTCTCTAGCAGTTAAACCAACACACAACACATTTCCCACTCCACGCCAGCAGGGAGACCTCTGAACATGACTGCTAAGGAGCTGCTCTCTGTGGTTGGGAGGAGGTAAGTTAGGCCATTCTCTGCAGGGAAGGGGAAGTGTGTGGACGTGAGAAGGGGAGCTGGAGGATGAGCAGAGCTAAGGCTCACTCCTAGCTGGAGCGCATGGTCCGGATTCCGGTCTCCGAGTTTGTAGGGACACTGACGTTCCTTCAGCAGAATCCGGAGGAAATAGCAGCTGTAAATGCTCTGTACTCAACTGAGGCCCGGAGGCCCCAGCATCGACGTGTGTGAGCCAGAAGGAAAAGGCTACGGCTACCAGCCATATGAGAAAGTTCCAAAAGAGAGTCAACAGGGGGAACTTCATTGAAATCAGCACTGCGAGAACCTCAGATAAGTGCTAGAATGGAGGCCACACTACCTATATGCAGAGAGAGAAATCCAAATTGGCTTCCAGGCTGACCAACTCCTTCTCCATCTGTACTCTGGGTCCTGGACAGCACCTACCAAGTACGGGTAAAGGAACTGCACGACTGTGTGTGTCATCTTTCTCCTGCGCCTGGCGCACGACTCAGCTACATCCTGCACTGCACACCATCTCCCAACTCTTTTATCTGCCCTGCGACTACGGCCCTACCTGTACAGGTCTTCTACATCTTAGCTGCACCACAGCATCTGTCCCACAGAAGCGACACTGCAGCGCTGGTCAATCTAATCAGAAACCAGAGGTGGCGTCATGTATCATTCACCTATAAATGTAATTCACCCCTTTGCATGGACGCTAAGGGCCACGGAATGGGTCACCACCACCGTGACACATCCCTGTGAGACACCGGCCCGGTACCGATTAACCCCACTGCCCTGGCTGGCCACCCACACTCCATGCCAGATTCATCTTGGACTGGGGAAATCACGATTTGACTTGATAACCCAGGCATGGTATGATAGAAAGAGCTACATGGACTAATGTGAAGTGTGGCCTGCTGCCTCATTCAGTTTGGGTGGGGGTTCAGGACACAAGGAAAGGGGTTCTTCCTGACCAGGAGCCAGCACTTGACCACTCAGTGCTTGCATTTTTTGAAACTTCAGAAGAGGCGGGCATATTTGATGGAGTCTGTTTCGGCAATGTAAGCCAAAAGCAGTTCCTCATGCTCCGCCTTTAAAAGCGGTTAACCTACTCCCAGAAAAGGTATCATTCCAGGCGTTCCGGAGCCAGACCATGACGCAGGCTCAACACCTCCTGCCTTAGCTGCTATTGTGCTTTTGCCACTACCAGAAGATGCACCACCACCGTCATCACCAGCTGGCCCCCCCGCGCCCACGTCCGCGGCCTCTTCCACCAAACTTCAAAATTTTTCACAAAATAGACACAAAATAACATCAGATATATAGCACTGTATCAGAAATGTACAGCTCTATTCAGTCAAAGGATAATTGTCAATCTCCATATATATTCCATCAGTCACACAGAGACGCTCACAGGCTCAGTATGGATTAGACAAGAATATAAAAAGTAGACAAAGTATACAGTATCATCGGATAGCAGGTATACAAAGCATAGTTTAAACATTAACAATGTGCATCTATATATCAGGAGTAGTGTTGAGCCACCACGCTAGTGTTTTGGTTCATCACACAGGAGGCAAGTTCGTCGAACCCCATTGAAAACAATGGCAGGCAAACACAAACACATGCAAACACATAGAAAACAATTACAAAACACCTTAAAAGGTGTCCCAAAGCAGAGAAAATGCTCAGAAGACAAAAATTACATATGGAAAAGGGCAACTACATTTAGAAAAGAGGTGGAGGAGTAAAAGGAGGAGGTGGAGGAGACACAGATATAGGCTTGTCATTCCCTTATGAAGTCAAGAAAGGCTGGAATAAAAATGTAAAATACCAACCAAGAAAAAAAAAATCTGAAATCGAACACGATCATATACCGTCGGACTTCCCACCAATAAATTATGCCAACTGGCAATCGGGCGGCGTTATTTCCACGAACCTCCAAACAGCGTCCATGAAGGCAAAGTGTTTGCTTTCCGGGGGAAGTATGATTGCAAAGCAGAACCTTAAAGGAATGTCCAAAATGGCACCACCAGGAGTGGAGCCTGCAGCTTAATTGGACTCCACCCGGGAAACCACAACCATGCCACCTCAAGAAAAGATGCACATATTGAAAGCTTTGTCGATTGTGTGTGGTGTGGTATGTCCGTTTGTAGTTGTGATAGCAATTTCTCAGCTTTATTCCGTTAGCGAACGAGACTCCGGCATGCCCCCGCGGTACGCGTCAAGCTTACTAGAGGGATACGCGAGGCTCTGGCACTATCATGGTCTATCATGGCATTACATGTCCGGGGCTGCATGCGCGCTACACTGAAAGGACCAGCTTTTGTCACTTATAGGTGCAGATAACCAGCAGAACACCGTTAGTGATGGGGATCTGTGATTCCAATTATTCCCTGCGAACGATGATTTCCCAGTAAGTGCAGGTCAACCGCAATTCCTGAATTAGGCCTAAGCGGCATTCCTGAAAAATGCAAAAAATTACGTGTCCAAACCACAGTTGCTGTAGCTTGCTTAACAGCTCGGCCGCCGTTCTCGGGCCCTGTATGGATTCGACAAGATTCTAGAAAGTTGATAAAGGGTACAGTTTCACCGGGTAACACGTATATATGTAGCATAGTTAACACATTAAAAGCCTATGTCTATATATCAGGAGGCAGGCTCAGACGGTCTCAAGCCCAGTATGGATTAGACGTGATTGGACAAAGGTGAGAAAGGGTACCATATCACTGGATAACAGGTATGTATAGCATAGTTTACACTTTAAAAACGTAGGTCTATATAACAGGAGGCAGGCTCAGACGGTCTCAGGCCCAGTATGGATTAGATGTGATTGGACAAAGGTGAGAAAGGGTACCGTATCACAGGATAACAGGTATGTATAGCATAGTTTACACATTAAAAACGTAGGACTATATATCAGGAGGCAGGCTCAGACGGTCTCAGGCCCAGTATGGATTAGACGTGATTGGACAAAGGTGAGAAAGGGTAACGTATCACTGGATTACAAGTATGTATAGCATAGTTTACACATTAAAAACCTATGCCTATAGATCAGAAGGCAGGCTCAGACGGTCTCAGGCCCAGTATGGATTTGACCAGCTTGTACAAAGTTGAGAAAGGGTACATTATCACTGGATAGCAGGTATATATAGCATAGTTTAAATATTTAAAGTCTCCATGTTCTCAGTATGGATTAGACAGCAATCTAAAAAGTAGAAAAAAGGAAATGTATTTGAAGCGTACACCAGTATACACTTTTGGTGGTATTTTTAAATCTTCATATATATATTTCTGTCTCAGTAAGACAGTCCAGACTCTCCGCAATAGGAAATGAGATGCATACAATTACTGACATAAATTCTAGTGATTGCAGAAATCTAGGAATTCCTATTCACGGGATAAACTTCCGTCACAATTCTCAGAGGCGATGCAGACCCTCAATTAATTAGTGTGTAGAGACAGCGAAAACATTTCTTTGTGAAGAAAGTGTTGCTGTATCGCAGTACCGTTGATCCCATCGCCATTACTCATATCCATATAATTTTGATCACAGGGAGAGATGTAAACATGGTGCTCACTGCCTATCATGCTCTGTCACGTAACTTTGGAGTGCAAAAGACAGAAGCCACAGGCCGTAGGCGATTCATTTGGATTGGCATGAGAGGGCACATTTAAAAATGTGCGTTGGAATGTTACACGTCTGTGGGTAGGAAAACTGTGAAAGCTGATGAGAAACCACCACTGCATCTCATTGTGAGTCGACGTCCATAAGAAATGGTAGCCATTGATCATCTGAAGCTAGATCCCGGCCAGCGGGACAGGGCATAGCTACGTCTTAACCATCATCTTCTATCAGTTCACCAAATTTGTAGTGGCAGTCCCAGTGAAGGATTTGACAGCCCAGACTACACAGCGGAGGAGCAGGGAGAGGTAAACATTGCAAATGCTGGGGCCCTGCCCAAGCAAGGGGGGCCCACTTGTGGGCGTAGGTACTGGCACTGGGCCCCTCATAGTACGGCGGTGTGTCTGACAGCGGGTGTGCACCCCCACCGTCAGAGACACTTGATTGCACTATGAGGGACCCTGTGCCAGTGTCCGCACCCAAGAGTTGGCCCACCCACCTGTCCAGGGCAACGGCACTCACACGGTTGCGTGCGCTAGGTGGTGACCCCAGCCATGGGGGGGAGGAGGCAGCCCAGTTAGGGAGGTTTACAAAATGGCATATGTTGATGTGGGACATTCACCTGCTGTTAAAGGCGAAATTGGTCATGTCCCAGGAAGAGGCGGACCAAAGAAAGCCATTTTTCTGTCAACCTATGTGTTATCAGGGTAAGGTGTGACAAAATCCTTGGAAACCCATGCATGGTTCATTTTAATGTAGGTTAGATCATCCACATTTTGGGTCAACAGACGGGTCCTTTTTTCTGTCAGGATTGATCCAGCAGCACTGAAGACTCTTTCCGATAGCACTCTTGAAGCTGGGCAAGCGAGCTCCTGTAAGGCATATTGTGCCAATTCAGGCCAGGTGTCCAGTTTAGCTGCCCAATAGTCAAATGGGAATGACCTGTGAGGGAGAACATCGATATGGGAGGAAAAGTAGTTTGTAACCATAGTTGACAAGTGCTGTCTCCTGTCACTTTCAGTTGATGCAGTATTACCAGTCGTGTGAGCGGGACTTGAAAAATCAGTCAACAACATGGTCATGAAACCCCAGTCTCCAACGCCACTTCTGATGTGTGCACCACCAACACCTCTTCCAAGTTGCCCCCGGCCCCTACGGCTCGTGTGACAACCATCACCACTGCTGGGAATGCCTCAACCAACCGGTTTACCAGAGTTGCTTGTTTGTTAGCCAATATTAGGTCAAGATTCTCCTGTGGCATGATGTTTTGGAATTTGCTTTTATAGCGTGGATCCAGGATGCTGGCCAACTGGAAGTCATCATCGTTCATCATTTTGGCAATGCGGGGGTCCCTTTTTAGGATCTGCAAAGCATAATCTGACATGTGGGCCAATGTTCCCGGTGTCAATGATGCACTGCGAGTGCTGGGTGGAGGAGCACTTTCTGGCAAATCAACATCCCTCCAGTCACGCACAAACCCAGTACCAGACCTTGCCATGCCAGCATTTTCTCTTGCCCCACGAGAAGCATCCTCCTCCCCTAAATAATCATCCCCATCATCATCCTCCTCTTCTTCCTCCACCTCGTCCACGACAGTTCCCTGAACAGACAATGGCTGACTGTCATCAAGGCTTCCCTCCTCCTCTTCCTCATCATCCTCGGCTGCAGATGCCTGCTCCTTGATGTGCGTCAAAGTTTGCATGAGCAGACGCATAAGTGGGATGCTCATGCTTATGATGGCGTCGTCTGCGCTTACCAGCCGTGTGCATTCCTCAAAACATTGAAGGACTTTACAGAGGACTTTCAGCTTCGACCACTTGTCAACTCCATGTCTGCCCTCAAAGTGCCTGCCCATGTATCCTCCCACAAATGCATTACGGCCTGCCTCTGTTCGCACAGCCGCTCAACCATGTGCAGGGTGGAGTTCCACCTTGTTGCAATGTCGATAATTAGGCGGTGCTTGGGAAGGTGGAGCAATCGCTGCAGCTTCTGCATACGACTGGAGTGTACCGGTGACCGGCGGATGTGCCTTATCTCGCAGGCCTGTTATCTCCGGATAATTAGTGAGGAAGCACTGCACCACCAGGTTCAAGGTGTGAGCCAAGCAAGGTATGTGTCTGAGTTTTGAAAGGGCTATGGCTGCCACAAAATTCCGGTCGTTATCACTAACTACTTTGCCTGCCTCAAGATGTAGACTGCCCAGCCATGACTCAGTTTGTCGCTGAAAGTAGTCGACCAGTACCTCCGCCATGTGTCTGTCACCCAAACACTTCATCTGCAACACAGCCTGCTGACGCTTTCCACTAGCTGATCGATAGTGGGACACATCGTGTGCACCACTGTCAGCTGCGGATGCAGTGCTCGTGCGACTGCGCTCTGTGGACGAGCTTTCGCTTCTGGAGGAAGATGGTCGAACGCCTACAGCTAACTGTTTCCTATACCGTGGGCTAGGCAGCACTTTGCCATCACAGCTGTCCCCTGTGGACCCTGCATCCACCACATTAACCCAGTGCGCAGTGATGGACACGTAACGGCCCTGGCCATGCCTACTGGACCATGCATCATTTGTGATGTGCACCTTTCCACTCACTGATTGCTTGAGTGCATGGACAATGCGGTCTTTCACATGAAGGTGGAGGGCTGGGATGGCTTTGCGAGAAAAGAAGTGGCGACTGGGTAGGTCATAGCGTGGTACTGCGTAGGCCATGAGTTCGCGGAAAGCTGCGCTTTCAACCAACCGATAGGGCATCATCTCTAACGAGATTAGTTTGGCAATGTGGGTGTTCAAACCCAATGTACGTGGATGAGTGGATGAGTACTTTCTTGTCCTACTCATAGTCTCTGGTAGGGTGAGCTGGACTTGAGAGCTGCATATGGTGGAACTAGCGGTGGACATGGTGGACTGAGAGAGGGTTGATGATGGTGACGGAGTTGGTGTTCTTTCTGGTAGCCTAGATTCAGTCTTTCTTTGCAATAACAGTGTGATTCCCTGACTGATTTGCCCTTGCGACGACAACTCAACATTTGCTGCTGGTGGTGTGCTAACCGGTGGACTTACAGTGGGGGAAACAATGTAGAGTTGCTGACTACCTTCTTTGGGAGCAGTAGCACATGTGGTACGTGAGTTTTGGTAGTCCGTCCACGCTTGCAAGTGCATGGTGGTTAAATGTCTTAGCATGCAACTGGTATTCAAATTTCTCAGATTTTTCCCTCGGCTAAAGGTCTTTGCGCACTTCTTACAGATAACCTTTGCCTGATCATTAGGATTTTGTTCAAAAAAGTGCCACACTGCACTCTTCCTACTATGGAAGACATTTTGAGGCCTTGCACGCTGTGCTATTATGACTGTCTGGCCAAGCTGTCCTGCAACTCATTTGGTTTTTGTAACCCATTTTTGGACTGCTCCGGGCCTGCCAGATAACAGCTGTTGTGATGTCGATGCACCCTCTACCCCCAATGGATGCCAATCTGGGTCAACAACTGGGTCATCCATCACCTCCTCTTCAATGTCATGTGCACCTTCCTCTGTGTCACCGTGTATGGTGGTATAGTATGTGGGAAGGGGCACCTGAGTTTCATCTGGGTCAGATTCAGGCTCAGTACACTGCGAGGACAATGTAGTGCTCTGAGTGAATGTACCAGCAGAATCATCAGTGGCTGTGCATCAGTGCACTCCATGTCAGATTCATCTTTGCCTGGGTAATTCACGATTTGACTTGATAACCCAGGCATGGTATGTGAAAACAGCTCCATAGAGTAATCTGTAGTGTGGCCTGCCGCATCCTTCAATTTTGGTTGGGGTGATGGACACAAGGAAAGGTGTGGTTCATGAACATGAGCCTCCAATGATGACTCAGTGCTTTTATTTTTTAAAACTTCAGAAGAGGAGGCGATAGAGCTGGAGGCTGAGTCAGCAATGTAAGCCAAAACTTGTTCTTGAAGCTCCGGCTTTAAAAGCGGTTTACCTAGTCCCAGAAAAGGGAGCCTTCGAGGCCTTGTGGAGCCAGACGATGATGCAGGCTCAACACATCCTGCATTAGGTGCTATTTTGCTTTTGCCACTACCAGCAGATCCACCACCAACACCAACATTGCCAGCTGTCAACCCCCGCCAACTTCCACGGACTTTTCCACCACACTTCCTCATTTTGGGGGAAAATGGACCCAAAAAACCACCAACTATATGGTACTGTAAAACAAGGTACAAGGTGTATATAGTAGTGGGGAGAATTTGAATCTCTCTAGACTTCAGGACACAGTTGGATTCTGTCAGGCCCTGTTTATTTTACAACGCAATGTGACAGGCAGATTATGGATTGTGTAAGAAAGGTGGATAGAGGACTGTGAAGAATTGGAATCTCTCTAGACTTCAGGACACAGTTGGATTCTGTCAGGCCCTTTTTATTTTACACCGCAATGTGACAGGCAGATTCTGGATGGTGTAAGAAAGGTGTATAGAAGACTGTGGAGAATTGGAATCTCTGTAGACTTCAGGGCAAAGTTGGATTCTGTCAGGCCCTGTTTATTTTACAACGCAATGTGACAGGCAGATTCTGGATGTTGTAAGAAAGGTGGATAGAGGACAGTGGAGAACTGGAATCTCTCTACACTTCAGGACACAGTTGGATCATGTCAGGCCCTGTGTCTATAACACCACAATGTGACCGGCAGAAATTGCCTAGTGTATGACAAACTACAAGGTGTATATAGAATTGGCCAGAATTGGAATCTCCCTAGAGTGTAGGTCTGTAAGAACGGACAAACTCCTCGGCTTTTCCTTACAGAGTCACACACTTAGATAGTTTCAATTTGGCCATGATAACAGTCGTTACACGGTACTGAGAGAGGAGCATGCATGTACACCACTGTACGGTGTATGTAAAATTGTCAAGCTCCGTGTTTTTGTATACGGTCTGACACACACTGTCTCTCTCTAGTTTTGAATGTAATCAAACAGCAAATATACTAAACTGTTTGAAAAACAGACAAAACTATAAGGTGTAGGTCTGTAAGAATGGACAAACTCATCGACTTTTCCTTACAGAGTCACACACGTAGATAGCTTCAATTTGGCTGTGATAACAGCCGTTACACGGTACTGAGAGAGGAGCGTGCACGTACACTGCTGTACGGTGTATGTAAAATTGTCAAGCTCCGTGTTTTTGTATATGGACTGACACACGCTGTCTCTCTCTAGTTTTGAATGTAATCAAACAGCAAATATACTAAACTGTTTGAAAAATGGACAAAACTATAAGGTGTAGGTCTGTAAGAACGGACAAACTCCTCGACTTTTCCTTACAGAGTCACACACGTAGATAGCTTCAATTTGGCCATGATAACAGCCATTACACGGTACTGAGAGAGGAGCGTGCACGTACACCGCTGTACGGTGTATGTTAAATTGTCAAGCTCCGTGTTTTTGTATATGGACTGACACACGCTGTCTCTCTCTAGTTTTGAATGTAATCAAACAGCAAATATACTAAACTGTTTGAAAAATGGACAAAACTATAAGGTGTAGGTCTGTAAGAACGGACAAACTCCTCGACCTTTCCTTACAGAGTCACACACGTAGATAGCTTCAATTTGGCTGTGATAACAGCCGTTACACGGTACTGTGTGAGGAGCGTACACCGCTGTACGGTGTGTGAAAAAATGAACGCTCACTACCTCACCTGGACAAAATAATACAATTTGGATTGCTTTTAAAAAAGCAGTTTGAACATCAGTGTGCACACAGCAATGCAGCTAGCCTTAAAAGGCAGGCTAATCACTACCAGTGCTGCTGCACAAAAGCAAAAATCTTCACCTTTCACTGCACAGTAACTACAGTGAAAAGCGCTAGCAGCAGAAGCAGTTTTTTTTTTCTTTTTGCCTTCCTAATGCTCTCCCTACAGAATCAGCAGCTCTCCCTATTCTGAGATCAGCAAGAGTAACATGGCGGTCGGCGTCCCCGCCCTTTTATACCCCCTGTGACGCCACACGAAGCAAGCCAATCACTTGCCTGCCCTTCTCCAAGATGGTGGTGACCGCTGCCTATGTCATCACGTTGCCCACAGTGTCTGTTCTTCCTGATTGGCTGAAAAAGGGCGCTAAAGCATCTTTTGAAACGCGACTTTGGCGCTAAAGTCGCCGACCTCGTGGCCGACCTCACGCTAAGGTTGGGTTTCGCTTTATGAAACCCGACTTTGGCGAAAGTCGGCGACTTTTGAATTTTTTTGACCCGTTTCACTCAACTCTATCCAAAGGAGTTTAAGAGAATTTGGCAGTACATTTAACTGGCTTCAGAACAGCAGACCACATGTAAACACACCAGCCCAGGACCTCAGCATCCAGCATTTTGACCTCCAAGATCATCTGAGACCAGCCACCTGCAAAGCTGCTGCAACACTCAGCTTGCATAACCAAGGAATTTCTGCACAAACTTTCAGAAATCGTCTCATGGAACTTCATCTGCATGCATTGTGGCCGACTAGAGTGGGCAAATGCTCAAATTATATTGTGCTTGCGATGTTGGAGAGGTGTTTTCTTCATGGATGAATCCCGGTTTTCACTGTATAGGACAGATGGCAGACTTTGTGTATGGCGTCGTGTGGGTAATCAATTTGCTGATGTCAATGTCATGAATCAAGTGGCCCATGGTGGCAGTGAGATTATGGTATGGGCAAGGGTATGCTATGGACAATGAACACAGGTGCATTTAATCTTGAATGCACAGACATACTATGTAGAGATCCTCCTGAGGCCCACTGTACCATTCATCCATGAAAATCACCTTTAGGCTGGAGTCACACTAGCGAAAAAATTCTATGGTACAGCTCCCATCATCCGATTTTTTGTCGGAACATTTTCTCGGACCAAGACAATCGCAGCATGCTGCGATTGTCACCGATTTTTGGATCGAACTCGCCAATGCAAGTCTATGGGTGCGATTAAAAATCGGATTACAAACGCACCACATGTGTGACTTGCGATAAAATCGCAAGACTTCTCCAGGTCAGCAGGAAAGAGCATCAGGCATTGGCATTGGATGTCAATTGGATGCTTAGATGCGAATAAAATCGGTTCATCGCTGGAAATTCGGATGACAGACGGATCCCTGGACAAGAAACCTTTGTGCGATTTCGTACTGTAAAAATTGGACTGATTTTTTCATCGTTGTGTGTGACTCCAGCCTTATGATTATCTCGGCAAAGTAGAAGTGCTCACTAATGCAGATTTAGACAAATTTGTGAAAAATATTTGAGATAAAAAAGGATTTTGTGTACCTAGAAAAAGATTTAAATATTTGAGCTTAGCTCCTGAAAAAGTGAAAAATGGGAGCAAAAGTGTTGTGTTTATACTTTTGTTCAGTGTATAAACACACATACATTCATAAATACTAGTCAGTCAAAGAAAAAAGAAACATCCGGCACTGTCCCTGAGCAAGAAATACCCGCAAAGTCACTTATAACGGCTAAGGTCGGGGTCACACTGGCGAGGAATACGGCCGAGTGAGTGGCGTTAAAAGCACGCATTAGACACGGACCAATGATTCTCTATGGGGTCCCTCGCACCAGCCGTATATTTCTCATCCGTATCCTACGGTCCGTGCCAATCGCAGCATGCTGCGATTGTCAGCGTACTACGGCCGTAGTACGCCAATGCAAGTCTATGGGTGCGCAAAAAATACGGATTACACACGGACCACACATGTGACTTGCGAGAAATACGCACCAGGTGTCTTTTAGCAAAGCCGGCAATTCAGTGCGCTATACAGTAATCTCACACTGACAGGTTTAATAAAGAAAGAAAGAATAGATATAGACACATAGAATACATATATATATATATATGTATATATATGCATTCTATGTGTCTATATCTATTCTTTGGTTTCTGTTAGAAACCCTGTCATAGGGCTCCATTATATGTCCATTTTGCAAGCCTGCGAGAAAATCTCGCCATACGGATGCCATACGGATTACATACGGATGCTTACATACGCAAAATACGCGACCACACCTTGATTACGGATGACATACGGAGCACTATTTAGGGGTCATTCATCCGTATTACGCATGTAAAATACTGACCGTATTTTGCGTCGGTTAGTGTGACCCCGGCCTATCATTGTGACACCTGTAACCCTTGCTGAACGGGTGCTCTATCCATGTGAAGAAAAAACATGAAATATCATAGTAGAAAAAGACAGCAGGATGGCACTCACCGTTCTCTTGAAATGATTCACTTTATTTATTTCATATTAATAAAGCATAGGCAATGGCACGGGAGAAATGCAATGTTATTCTATGGTGCTGCTCCCATCATGCGTTTTTTTATCGGATCCGTTCCTTGGACCGAGACAATCGCAGCATGCTGCGATTGTCACCGATTTTCGGATCGGATTTGCCAATGCAAGTCTATGGATGCGATTAAAAATCGCATTGAAAACGCACCACACGTGTGACTTGCGATTAAATCACAAGACTTCTCCAGGTCAACAGGAAAGAGCATCAGGCATTGGCATTGGATGTCAATTTGATGCTTAGATGCGAATAAAATCGGTTCATCGCTGGAAAATGGGATGACAGACGGATCACTGGACAAGAAATCTTTGTGCGATTTCGTACCGCTAAAATGGGACCGATTTTTTATTCGTTGTGTGTGACTCTAGCCTAAAGGGAATGACGTAGACTCTGCAATATTCTTCCTATCACCTGGACATGCAGACGGAATAAGGCCTCTTTCACACATCCGGTTTCCCCCCCATTGACTTGCATTTGCGCCGGATCGCGCCGGATGGCCATGCGTTTCATCCGGTTTTCGCCGGATCCGGCAATGTGTCGCAATCCGGCGTCTGGAAAAAACGGCTACTGTAACGTTTTTTGTCTCCGGCGAAAAAGCCGGACACGCCGGATCCGGCGCGTCTGGCTTTTTCACACAATGAAAGCCTATGAGCGCCGTAATGCGCCGGATCCGTTTTTTTTTGTCTGAGCATGCTCAGTAGCTCTGCCCACAAGACACATAAATAAAAGCATGACAGTGGGACCCTCAGCCACACCCAACATGCCACCCAAGACAGCAACCAGGCGCAGGAGAAGGCAGGAGACCACTGCAGCAGCACCATCAGCACCACCACCACCCCAAATGGAGCAGCATGCTGAACAACAGGAGGGGAGTCCAGCAGCAGATGAAAGATGGTAATTATCAAATCCACCATTCCTCCAAACTAGGGCCATAGAATATCAAGATATTCATTGGCCCTTTGTTTCTCTTTATTCAACAGCCGCCCAAGAGATGCAGCAGCAGCAACAGTGGCAGCACTGGCAGCACTGGCAGCAGCAGTAACACCACCCACAGGCATGGAGTGTGGCCAGCAGGAAGACAGCACATCATCTTCTGGGAGCCCTCCCTCGCATCGTCAGCGTTTGACGGTAAGTTTTTATTTCCAAAATCCATCATCTCTGTAATATATGTCTATTCATTGCCTTTTATTTCAAAACAGGAATCACAAGATGAAGAGGAGCTCCCAGAAGAAGGAAGGGGTGGACAGACACCTGGAGTGGGCTCACAATTGGTAAGTTTTTTGCATCAAACGCAGAAACACAACATCACACTACACACAACACATAGAAAACAATGTTCTGCAGACCACACACAGCAAACAAATGCCTACATCCAAAGACATAACATTTTTTGTTTTCTTCTCTAGTCTTCCCAATCTGGTGCTCGGCCAAGAGGTCCTCGCAGTGCCTCCCAGGGTCGTCGGCGACAGCAACGCGGCGGTCACCAGCGTGTAAGTATAAATATTTTTGCTTTTTTTTTTGCACTTTTTATTTCATTTCTTTTGTGGAGGCTAATTATGTTATTTTTGTCTTTTTCTTTAACAGCCTTCACAGCGTGCTCCCGACTCTGACGGTGAGGATGGAGGGATTGATGTGGACCACCTCATCGATCTCATCAGAGAAAGGGAGCCGCTATGGAATATGGCTGACCGCCGCCATGCTGACCTGATCGTTACCCGACGACTCTGGGAGGAAATCTGTTCGCTCCTTGTGGACCGCTGGGAGGACCTCGATGCTCGGGTCCAGATTAAAGAGCGTAAGTATATACAGTACCGGTTGCTTGATGTAAACCAGTGTTTCCCGAACTCCAGTCCTCGTGGTCCCCACGGATCATGTGTTCAGGATTTCCATTTACTATGGAAATCCTGAAAACATGACCCCTGGGGACCATGAGGACTGGAGTTTGGGAAACACTGATGTTGTATACTAACCACTCCTTTCTCGTTTCAGGGGACAGAATTGTGAAGCGGTGGCGGTCTGTGAGGGATCGTTTCAAGAAGGAGTTCAATAAAGAGATGCGGGCCCCGAGTGGATCTGGAAGACGCAGGAGCAAGTACAAGTACGCACAAGCCCTGTCGTTCCTCCGGGAAACAATGGTCACCAGAAGGTAAATATTACACAGCACATGTGAAAAAAAATGTTTCTATGTAACTTTTTTTTTTCAGCCAGGGCCATACCATGTCACTATTTTAATTGTTTTTTTTTCTCTTTATTCCACAGCACGGTGAGCAGCACTCGGGAGCCTGCACGATTGGACCCTTCTGAGGCGATCCCTGAGGAGACCGGCACCGAGGGACACTTCGACCGCCCCGGTACATCTGCACCTTCCCAGCCTTCCCACACATTCGACCCATCTGTCCCATCCACCAGCACAGGAGCATCGTGGCCGCCTACATTACATGAAGCTGCTGGTGAGGAGATCGCTTTCCCTTTACCCCACCCTTCTGCCCCTGCCACCTCTAGTACACCTGCGGGTACTGGGCGGCAGCGGCAGAGGGGTCAGGAAAACACTTATGCGCCAGAGTTCTTGCATCTGAATGCATCTTTCCAGAACTGTCTAAAAGTCTTGTCAGAGCAAATCTCCGCAGGCTTTCAGCAGATCAACTCCAGCATTCTGGAGGTGAAGACACTTCTGCAAACCATGCATTCAGAAGCAAGATCTTCGCCAAACCACACCTTTTTTCAGGTCTGTTGTGGAGCGCATGGAAACGCTCTCTCCTACCCAGCAGATGCATGTAGTGCATTCATGCCACGGTGCTCTCCAGCACATTACCTCCCAACCTCCTCCTCCCACCACAGTAGTTCCTCCACCTGCACCCCCTCCAGCCACTTTCCATCCTCCCCCTCCTATTACATACCATCCACCTCCCCAGCACCAGCCACCTCCCTAGTACCAGCAACCTCCCCAGTACCAGCAACCTCCCCAGTACCAGCAACCTCCCCAGTACCAGCAACCTCCCCAGTACCAGACATCTCCCCACTTCCAGCAACCTGCCCCGTACCAAACTCCTTCCCCCTACCAAACTCCTTCCCCATACAATTTGCCATCAACATCATCTGCTCCTACAGTCCCTGCCCAACCCTCCACTCCACCGCCCACCACCTCTTCTGCCTCCCACATGTCCACCCATTCTGTAGCTTTTTCCACACCTTCACCTCTAACTGTTCCTTCCCCACCACGATCCCAGTCCTCTCTCCACACTCCCAGTGTTGAAGTGTCCCGCAGCCCCTCCAGCAGTATTTCCACCCCACACTACACAGATTTGTAATGTGTTTTTTAATAAAAATGCCTATTGTTTTTAAAACCTTTATTAAAAAAGTTTTTTGCACATTAAAAACATTTTACAAAAAAAAAATATTTTAAATAAAAGTTAAATTATTGTTTCACAATGGTTGTCTGTCATTTCTTTCTGCGGCGAACTATGTTTAAAAAAAGGTTAAATACAGGGTATTTCAAAGGTAAAAAGGTATTCAAAACCAGGTATATAACTGTGGGTACATTTTACCTTTTTGCCACAGTTGTGTTCCTGGTTGTGTTTGAAGCAAAGTATTTCACCTAAAAAGTTGTGTTTATTGTTGGTGATTTCCTAACAATGTACACAACTTTTGTTACAAGGTGAAATACTTTGCATAAAACACAACCAGGTACACACCTGTGGCCTAAAGGTAAAAATAGTAAGACCATGACAAGATAGCCAACTTTGGTTGGCAAAGGTATATACTGTTGGTACAGAAGGTACACAAGTTTGGTTAAGGGCACAAATCTTTCACACTCTGTCATCCTGCCAGGGTACTCTGCCTTGAGGTGACATAAAGTATAGTGCAAAATTGTCCCTCATTACTGAAACCGTCACAGAACTTCTAGTGGTAATGTCATGGTAATCTTGCAAGGTGGTTTCTTCAGAGGTGTCCTCAATGGAAATGGGTTCATTGCAGATAACAAAATTGTGGAGTACCACGCAAGCTTTGATCACCTCGTCCACAGTTTCTGTCTTGAGGTTGATCGCAGTCAATAGGACCCGCCATTTGGCTGTCAGAATACCAAAGGTACATTCAACCATTCTTCTTGCTCTTGTGAGGCGGTAATTAAAAATGCGTTTTGTTCTTGTCAATCCTCTGCTAGAGTACGGTTTCAAAAGGTGTTCTGACACTGGAAGGCTTCATCCCCTACACAGACAAATGGCATAGGTGGACCAGATGTTTGCGGCAGCGGTCTAGGGGGTGGGAACTGGAAGGTGTTTCCATACAGTTTACGCCCCATGGCAGACAGTTTGAAAACTTGAGAGTCATTGGAGCGGCCATAGGCCCCAATATCAACAGCAATAAATTTGTATTCCGCGTCAGCGATGGCCATGAGGACAATGGAAAAATATTTCTTGTAATTGAAATATTCCGATCCCGATCCGGCTGGCTTTACAATGCAAATCATAGAATCATAGAATCATAGAATCGTAGAGTTGGAAGGGACCTCCTGGGCCATCTGGTCCAACCCCCTGCTCAAAGCAGGATTCGCTAAATCATCCCAGTCAGATGTCTGTCCAGCCTCTGTTTGAAGACTTCCATTGAAGGAGAACTCACCACTTCTCGTGGCAGCCTGTTCCACTCATTGATCACTCTAACTGTCAAAAAGTTTTTTCTAATATCTAATCTGTGTCTCTTCCCATTCAGTTTCATCCCATTGCTTCTAGTCTTTCCTTGTGCAATGCGGATATGTTTCCCGTCCACAGCGCCCAAGCAGTTCGGAAACTGACATATCTGTTGAAACTTTTCTGAAATTTCAATCCACCTCTCTGTTGTGGGCTCTGGTAAAAACTCTTCAGCTAAGGAATCCCACAGTGCACGGCATGTGTACTTCACTATTCCAGATATGGTGGAAATCCCGAGTCTGTACTGGAAATGCAGTGACGAAAGGGATTCTCCAGTTGCAAGAAATCTGTGGGGAATTAAAAAACAATCAATTAGTTTAAAATCACAGCATTACATACCAAAACTCAGCTATAACACTTGGAGATACAAACTATCACCAACAAGATTGCAGTGAGAGTGTGCTCTGATGCGAGCATATCCAATAAATGTGGCTTACCTTAAAATCACCATCAGACGCTCTGCGGGTGAAACAGAGAAGCGGCAATAGGTGTCCGCTTTTCTTATGAGGTGTGCAATGCGCTCCACCAAGTAATCAAAATTCTCCATTTTCATCCAAACATATCCAAAAAATGTATCCGGGTTTCGTCTAAGGTCCATGCAGAGTGTAGAATAGACCCCACGCGTCATTCTCTTGGCTGTGATGGGGTGGATCCACAAACGTCGTCTACGATGCCTGATGCGCTGCTGTCTCGCTCTCTCCTTCTCCAGAACAATCACCCTCAAACGATTCGCCTCCACTGTAAAATCCGCCAAATTCTTCAAAATATTTCCAATCACAACATCCATCTTCGCCAGTAACTTGCTCTTCTCTCCAACCTGCACTTTCTCCTCTACAACCTGTCAAAGAAGGGCTGTAGGAACACGCTATATATAGTTTTTCAGTAGCCAATCCCGTTCGGAAGGCCACAAGGGTCAATTTTAAAAACCGGATCCGGCGTAATATGTCAAAAAACGGAACAAAAACCGGATTAACCGGATGAGACGGATCCGGTTTTGTCTGTCAAGAACAAGACGGATCCGGCAGAAAAACGGATCCGTCACATCCGGTTTTACGAAATATTTGCCGGATCCGGCGCTCCGGCACGACGCCGGATCGCGCCTGACGCCGAAAACCTGATGTGTGAAAGTAGCCTAACATACAAAAGCCACAGGTCCTTTGGGTCTAAATGAAAAAGTGGATATGTCTGTATTTCTCTGAAGCGGTTATGATTGCTAGTTTTATTGCATATGGTGTATGTAAATTATGCTTGCTTTTATTTTTTTATTTTGGGGTTTTTTAAGACACGTTCAGGTAAAGGGTGGAGTTTCTTTTGGTCACACATGTGGTATAAATTAGTGTTTCCTTGAGCCTGAGCATGGGACCTGTTGAAGTGCATTGTGCACGAAACGGCTGTCGTCCGTCTTTTTGCATTTCTCCCGTGCCATTGCCTATGCTTTATTAATATGAAATAAAGTGAATCATTTCAAGAGAACGGTGAGTGCCATCCTGCTGTCTTTTTCTACTATGACATTCATAAATACAATGTATCATATATGCTATACTCCCTATAATTAACATATCAACCTCATTAGCCTTGCTTGACAGTTATATCACCATTTTCTTATGGTCTCCATGCCAAAAGACCACATTATGCATGATTTTCCATCAGATAGAATATCACAAATATATGCCATGAAGAGTACTTTATAAAAATGTATTAGTTATTTGATTTGATCCATATGGCAAGATACCTCTATGCTGACAATAACAATAGCCCACAAATGGAAAGTCAATCAACCAGCACATCATTTGTTCAGTTATTTTTCAAAGAAGTTTTTGATAAATTACCTGTTCTTTATTCCAGATGTGCATAAAAGCAGATGCTGGCATTTTTTCCCCGTATTCTCCCTTGACTTATAATATATGAGCTACATATGATAGAAGTAAAGCAGAATCTGTTGAAATTAATTACTTTAACTAGAGTTGAGCGAAACGGGTCGAAAAATGTCAAAAGTCGCCGACTTTTGGCAAAGTCGGGTTTCATGAAACGAAACCCGACCCTAGGATGAGGTCGGCCACGAGGTCGGCGACTTACGCGCCAAAGTCGCGTTTCAAAAGTTTGTTTTGCGCTCTTTTTCAGCCAATCAGGATCCACGGACACTGTGGGCAACGTGATGACATAGGCAGGGGTCACCACCATCTTTCAGAAGGGCATGCAAGTGATTGGCTTGCTTTGGTGGGCGTCACAGGGGGTATAAAAGGGTGTGCACGCCGACCGCCATCTTACTTCTGCCAATCTCAGTATAGGGAGAGGTTGCTGCTGATTCTGTAGGGAGAGCGTTATGCAGGGAAGAAGACAAAAAAACTGCTTCTGCTGCTAGCGATTTGGCCTGCACAACACACCAGTCACTGTGTGTGCAGTGCAAGGGGAGGCTATATAGTGGTGTATCAGTGGTGTTGGTTGTTGGGCTGCCTTCTAAGGCTTCCTGACATTCCTGCATTGCTGTTTACCCACTGCTCCGCAAACTGCTTTTTTAAAAGCAATCCCAATTTTTTTTTTTGTCCTGAGAAGAAAAAAAAACTGCTTCTGCTGCTAGCAATTTGGCCTGCACAACACACCAGTCACTGTGTGTGCAGTGCAAGGGGAGGCTATATTGTGGTGTATCAGTGGTGTTGGTTGTTGGGCTGCCTTTTAAGGCTTCCTGACAGGCTGGCATTGCTGTTTACCCACTGCTCCGCAAACTGCTTTTTTAAAAGCAATCCAATCTCACTTATCCTCTAGTCCCTTTTGTCACAGCTGTGCCATCGAGCCTGTGACATAGCGCTCAGATATCAGTGGGCCTCACACAATCCAAAACTGTCCACAAGTGTCTGCAGAAATTCAAAATCTCCCTTATCCTCTCGTCACTTTTGTCACAGCTGTGCCATCGAGCCTGTCACATAGCGCTCAGATATCAGTGGGCCTCACACAATCCAAAACTGTCCACAAGTGTCTGCAGAAATTCAAAATCTCCCTTATCCTCTCGTCACTTTTGTCACAGCTGTGCCATCGAGCCTGTCACATAGCGCTCAGATATCAGTGGGCCTCACACAATCCAAAACTGTCCACAAGTGTCTGCAGAAATTCAAAATCTCCCTTATCCTCTCGTCACTTTTGTCACAGCTGTGCCATCGAGCCTGTCACATAGCGCTCAGATATCAGTGGGCCTCACACAATCCAAAACTGTCCACAAGTGTCTGCAGAAATTCAAAATCTCCCTTATCCTCTCGTCACTTTTGTCACAGCTGTGCCATCGAGCCTGTGACATAGCGCTCAGATATCAGTGGGCCTCACACAATCCAAAACTGTCCACAAGTGTCTGCAGAAATTCAAAATCTCCCTTATCCTCTCGTCCCTTTATTCACAGCTGTGCCATCGAGCCTGTCACATAGCGCTCAGATATCAGTGGGCCTCACACAATACAAAACTGTCCACAAGTGTCTGCAGAAATTCAAAATCTCCCTTATCCTCTCGTCACTTTTGTCACAGCTGTGCCATCGAGCCTGTGACATAGCGCTCAGATATCAGTGGGCCTCACACAATCCAAAACTGTCCACAAGTGTCTGCAGAAATTCAAAATCTCCCTTATCCTCTCGTCACTTTTGTCACAGCTGTGCCATCGAGCCTGTCACATAGCGCTCAGATATCAGTGGGCCTCACACAATACAAAACTGTCCACAAGTGTCTGCAGAAATTCAAAATCTCCCTTATCCTCTCGTCACTTTTGTCACAGCTGTGCCATCGAGCCTGTCACATAGCGCTCAGATATCAGTGGGCCTCACACAATCCAAAACTGTCCACAAGTGTCTGCAGAAATTCAAAATCTCCCTTATCCTCTCGTCACTTTTGTCACAGCTGTGCCATCGAGCCTGTGACGTAGCGCTCAGATATCAGTGGGCCTCACACAATCCAAAACTGTCCACAAGTGTCTGCAGAAATTCAAAATCTCCCTTATCCTCTCGCCACTTTTGTCACAGCTGTGCCATCGAGCCTGTCACATAGCGCTCAGATATCAGTGGGCCTCACACAATACAAAACTGTCCACAAGTGTCTGCAGAAATTCAAAATCTCCCTTATCCTCTCGTCACTTTTGTCACAGCTGTGCCATCGAGCCTGTGACATAGCGCTCAGATATCAGTGGGCCTCACACAATACAAAACTGTCCACAAGTGTCTGCAGAAATTCAAAATCTCCCTTATCCTCTCGTCACTTTTGTCACAGCTGTGCCATCGAGCCTGTCACATAGCGCTCAGATATCAGTGGGCCTCACACAATCCAAAACTGTCCACAAGTGTCTGCAGAAATTCAAAATCTCCCTTAACCTCTCGTCACTTTTGTCACAGCTGTGCCATCGAGCCTGTGACATAGCGCTCAGATATCAGTGGGCCTCACACAATACAAAACTGTCCACAAGTGTCTGCAGAAATTCAAAATCTCCCTTATCCTCTCGTCACTTTTGTCACAGCTGTGCCATCGAGCCTGTGACATAGCGCTCAGATATCAGTGGGCCTCACACAATACAAAACTGTCCACAAGTGTCTGCAGAAATTCAAAATCTCCCCTGTCCTATAGACACCTTGTACCTTGTTTTACATTACTATATAGTTTGTTGGATTTTGTCTACATTTCTACCAAAAATGAGGAAGGCTGGTGGAAGAGGCCGTGGAATTGGGCGGGGGTTGGCAGCTGGTAATGATGGTGTTGGTGGTGGATCTGATGGTAGTGGCAAGAGCAAAATAGGACTGAATGCAGGAGGTGTTGAGCCTGCGTCATCGTCTGGCTACATAAGGCCTCGAACGCTTAGTTTTCTAGGAGTTGGCAAACCGCTTTTAAAGCCAGAGCATCAGGAAAAAGTTTTGTCTTACATTGCTGACTCAGCCTCCAGCTCTATCGCCTCCTCTTCTTCAGTTGTAAAAAGTAAAAGCACTGAGTCGTCATTGGAGGCTCATGTTCATGAACCACACCTTTCCTTGTGTCCTTCACCCCAACCAAGATTGAAGGATGACGCAGGCCATACTACTGATTACTCCATGGAGCTGTTTTCACATACCATGCCTGGATTATCAAGTGAAATGGTGAATTACCCAGGCCAAGATGAATCTGACATGGAGTGCACTGATGCACAGCCGCTGATGGATGATTCTGCTGGTACATTCACTCAGAGCACTACATTGTCCTCGCAGTGTACAGAGCCAGATTCTGACCCTGATGAGACTCAGATGCCCCTTCCCGCACACTATACCACCATACACGGTGACACAGAGGAAGGTGCACATGACATAGAAGAGGAGGTGATGGATGACCCAGTTGTTGACCCAGATTGGCATCCATTGGGGGAAGAGGGTGCTGCTTCCAATAGCTCAGATGAGGAGCATCCACAGCAGACATTGACATCGCAACAGCTGTTATCTGGCAGGCCCGGAGCACTCCAAAGACAGGTTCCAAACATCAAAAGAGTTGCTGGACAGCTTGTCCAGAGGGTCAAAAGATCACAGCGTGCTAGGCCGCAAAATGTCTGCCAAAGTAGGAAGAGTGCAGTGTGGCACTTTTTTGAACAAAATCCTCATGATCAGGCCAAGGTTATCTGTAAGAAGTGCGCAAAGACCTTTAGCCGAGGGAAAAAATCTGAAATATTTGAATACCAGTTGCATGCTTAGACATTTAACCAGCATGCACTTGCAAGCGTGGACACAACACCAAACCTCAAGTGCCACATGTGCAACTGATCACAACGAAGGTAGTCAGCAACGCTACATTGTTTCCCCCACTGTAAGCCCACCGGTTAGCACAGCAGCAAATGTTGAGGTGTCGTTGCAAGGCCACAGCAGTCAGGGAATCCCACTGTTATATCAATGAAAGACTGATTCTAGGCCATCAGAAAGAACACCAACTCCATCACCATCATCAACCCTCTCTCAGTCCGCCCTGTCCACCGCTACTTCCACCATATGCAGCTCTCAAGTCCAGCTCACCCTCCCAGACACTATGAGTAGGTCAAGAAAGTACTCAGTCTCTCATCCGCGTACACTGGGTTTGAACGCCCACATTGCCAAACTAATCTCGTTTGAGATGATGCCCTTTTGGTTGGTGGAAAGCACAGCTTTCCGCGAACTCATGGCCTATGCAGTACCACGCTATGACCTACCCAGTCGCCACTTCTTCTCTCGCAAAGCCATCCCAGCCCTCCACCATCATGTGAAAGACCGCATTGTCCATGCACTCAAGCAGTCAGTGAGCGGAAAGGTGCACCTCACAATTGATGCATGGTCCAGTCGGCATGGCCAGGGCCGTTACGTGTCCATCACTGCGCACTGGGTTAATGTGGTGGATGCAGGGTCCACAGGGGACAGTGGTGGTGGGACAGTGCTGCCTAGCCCACGGTATAGGAAACAGTTGGCTGTAGGCGTTCGACCCTCCTCCTCCTCCTCCTCCAGAAGCGAAAGCTCGTCCACAGAGCGCAGTCGTACGAGCACTCCATCTGCAGCTGCCACTGTTGCACACGATGTGTCCCACTATCGAGCAGCTAGTGGAAAGCATCAGCAGGCTGTGTTGCAGATGATGTGTTTGGGCGACAGACACACCGCCGAGGTGCTGGCCGAGTACTTGAAGCGACAAACTGAGTCATGGCTGGGCAGTGTACATCTTGAGGCAGGCAAGGTAGTTAGTGATAACGGCCGTAATTTTGTGGCAGCCATAGCCCTTTCAAAACTCAGCCACATACCTTGCTTGGCTCACACCTTGAACCTGGTGGTGCAGTGCTTCCTCAAAAATTATCCGGAGTTAACAGCCCTGCTCCAGAAGGTGCGAAGACTGTGCGCGCACATCCGCCGGTCGCCTGTACACTCCGTTCGTATGCAGAAGCTGCAGCGATTGCTCCACCTTCCCAACCACCGCCTCATTATCGACATTGCAACAAGGTGGAACTCCACCCTGCACATGGTGGAGCGGCTGTGTGAGCAGAGGCAGGCCATAATGCATTTGTGGGAGAATACACGGCCAGGCACTTTGAGAGCAGACATGGAGTTGACAGGTGTGCAGTGGTCGAAGCTGAAAGACCTCTGTAAAGTCCTTCAGTGTTTTGAGGAATGCACACGGCTGGTAAGCGCAGACGACGCCATCCTAAGCATGAGCATCCCACTTATGCGTCTGCTCATGCAAACTTTGACGCACCTTAAGGAGCAGGCGTCTGCAGCCAATGTTGATGAGGAGGAAGAGGAGGAGGGAATCCTTGATGACATTCAGCCATTGTCTGCTCAGGGACCTCTCCTGGACGAGGTGGAGGAAGAAGAGGAGGAGGAGGATGATGATGGGGATGATTACTTAGGGGAGGAGGATGCATCTCGTGGGGCAAGTGAAAATGTTGGCGTGGCAAGGTCTGGTACAGGGTTTGTGCGTGACTGGAGGGATGTGGATTTGCCAGAAAGTGCTCCTCCACCCAGCACTCGCAGTGAATCATTGACACCGGGAACATTGGCCCACATATCAGATTATGCCTTGCGGATCCTAAAAAGGGACCCCCGCATTGCCAAAATGATGAACGATGACGACTACTGGTTGGCCAGCATCCACGCTATAAAGGCAAATTACAAAACATCATGCCACAGGAGAACCTTGACCTAATATTGGCTAATAAACAAGCAACTCTGGTAAATCGGTTGCTTGAGGCATTCCCAGCACACAGCAGCGGTGATGGTTCTCACACGAGCCGTACGGGCCGGGGGCAGCTTGGCAGAGGTGTTCGTGGTGCACACAGCAGAAGTGGCGTTGGAGACAGGGGTTTCATGACAATGTTGTGGACTGATTTTTCAAATACCGCTCACACAACTGGTAATACTGCATCGATGGAAAGTGACAGGAGACAGCAGTTGTCAACTATGGTTACAAACTACTTTTCCTCCCATATCGATGTTCTCCCACACAGGTCATTCCCCTTTGACTATTGGGCCGCTAAACTGGACACCTGGCCTGAATTGGCCCAATATGCCTTACAGGAGCTCGCTTGCCCAGCTGCAAGTGTGCTATCGGAAAGAGTCTTCAGTGCAGCTGGATCAATCCTGACAGAAAAAAGGACCCGTCTGTCAACCCAAAATGTGGATGATCTAACCTTCATTAAAATGAACCACGCATGGGTTTCCAAGGATTTTGTCCCACCTTCCCCTGATGACACATAGGGTGACAGAAAAATGGCTTGCTTTGGTCCACCTCTTCCTGGGACTTCACCTATTTCGCCTTTTGCATCAGCTGAATGTCCAACATCAACATATGCCACTTTCTAAAACTCCCTAACTGTGCTGCCTCCCCCCCCATGGCCGGGGTCACCACCTAGCGCACGACACCGTGCGAGTGCCATTGCCCTGGACAGGTGGGTAGGCCGACTCTTGGGCGCGGGCACTGGCACAGGGTCCCTCATAGTGCAATCAAGTGTCTCTGACGGTGGTGGTGCACACCCGCCGTCAGACACACCGCTGTACTATGAGGGGCCCAGTGCCAGTACCGACGCCCACGAGTGGGCCCCCCTTGCTTGGGCAGGGCCCCAGCATTTGCAATCTTTACCTCTCCCTGCTCCTCCGCTGTGTAATCTGGGCCGTCAAATCCATACTGTGCCTGACACCGTCTGAGCCTGCCTCCTGGGACATATATTTTGAATGTGTACGCTATCCATACATGTTATCTGGGGAAACGGTACCCTTTCTAACCTTTGTGCAATCACGTGCAATCCATACTGGGCCTAACACCGTCTGAGCTTGCCTCCTGAGACATATATTTTGAATGTGTACGCTATCCATACATGTTATCTGGGGAAACGGTACCCTTTCTAACCTTTGTGCAATCACGTGCAATCCATACTGGGCCTGACACCATCTGAGCCTGCCTCCTGAGACATATATTTTGAATGTGTACGCTATCCATACTTGTTATCTGGGGATACGGTACCCTTTCTAACCTTTGTGCAATCACGTGCAATCCATACTGGGCCTAAAACCGTCTGAGCCTGCCTCCTGAGACATATATTTTGAATGTGTACGCTATCCATACATGTTATCCGGGGATATGGTACCCTTTCTAACCTTTGTGCAATCACGTGCAATCCATACTGGGCCTAACACCGTCTGAGCCTGCCTCCTGAGACATATATTTTGAATGTGTACGCTATCCATACATGTTATCCGGGGATATGGTACCCTTTCTAACCTTTGTGCAATCACGTGCAATCCATACTGGGCCTAACACCGTCTGAGCCTGCCTCCTGAGACATATATTTTGAATGTGTACGCTATCCATACATGTTATCCGGGGATACGGTACCCTTTCTAACCTTTGTGCAATCACGTGCAATCCATACTGGGCCTAACACCGTCTGAGCCTGCCTCCTGAGACATATATTTTGAATGTGTACGCTATCCATACATGTTATCTGGGGATACGGTACCCTTTCTAACCTTTGTGCAATCACGTGCAATCCATACTGGGCCTAACACCGTCTGAGAATGATAGATGGGGCCCACCATACACTGGAACATTCCAAAGGTGGACATCAGACACTGGAGCAGCATTTACAGGGCCCATTATACACTAGAGCATTAGAAATGGGGCCCATTATGTTTGGAGCATTATTTGGGCCCATAAGACAGTAGAGCTTCATCCATGGGGACCAACATATACTGTAGCATTATGTGGAGCTCATCATATACTGTTTCAAACATTATATGGGACCAATGATTCTGTATGGAGAAATAGATGGGCCTCGTCATGAGATGTAAAAAGTGAGGTATTTTTCATTGTACTATACCGCTATTTCTCTGCCGTATCGGAGCATGATGAGTTGTGGTATGTGTTAAAGGGGCGCTCTTTCGCCCAGGGCACATGAAAACCTGGAGCTAGCCCTCCCCCCCACAGTCTGTAGCCAAATAACCCCCATTTTTCAGTGCGTAACTTGTATTATGAAGTTAATTAAGGTTGACAAGCTTAAGTAAGAAGAATTGATGCTTTTGGCATTCAAATGGGCACTGTTGGTGTGTTTCCTGTCCTCCTCTCACTGCCGACTTTTATTCCCCATTGACTTACATTGGGTTTCGTGTTTCGGGACGACCCCGACTTTTCCCTATAATCGGATGATCTTGCTCGACCCGACTTTTGGAAAAGTCGGGTTTCACGAAACGAAGCGCGACCCTAAAAAACCAAAAGTCGCTCAACTCTAACTTTAACCCCTTAAAGACTTAGCCACTTTGTAGGTTAATGACCGGGCCTCATTTTTTAAAATCGGAACACTGTCACTTTATGAAGTAATATCTGTGGAATGCTTAGGCTACTTTCACAACAGTTTTTTGCCGTCAGGCGCGATCCGCCTCTTTTTTTTAAAAACCGGATCAGGCTAAATCTAAAGCCAGATCCGATTTTTACCCATTGACTTGTATTAGTGCTGGATCGTGCCGCATGGCCTTGCGTTTCGTCCGGTTTTTCAATCCATTTTATTTGCTACAATTGAAGTCTATGGACGCCTCAATGCGCAGGATCCGACAAAAGAAGGATCCGGTGGCCGGATCCGGTTTTTACGTCTGAGCATGCTCAGAAGTTGGCCAACCCGCAGGAAGCATATATAAACCATGCCAGTGGGGCCCTCACCCTCAGCCATTAACATGGAGCCTGCCAAGGATAAAGCATCCCAAAGGCCATCAAGGCATCAGTCAGTCAGCCAGCCAGCCAGCCAGCAGCGGAGGCTGCAAGCAGCAGCAGATGCTGCCAGCAGCAGTTGTAGATGGCGGCCAGGATCTAACGCCGGCAGCAGACGCCACGCAACTCAAGGGCATGTTTCCAGCAGCAGATGCCGCACAGTTTAAGAACACGCCGCCAGCAGCAGATGCCAGGCGGCAGCAGCAGGTAACGCTCCCAGCACCAGACGCCGCACAGCAGCAGACGCCACCAGCATCAGATGCTGGCCACCATCATCACACGCCGCTAGCAGTAGCGGAAATGTCTTCTTCTGGGAGCCCTCCCTCGCATCGACAGCCCTTACAGGTAAAAAATGTTTTATTTTGTTGTAAAGTAGATGCTGGCCTGACAATTGTCTTCAACTTTTTACTATTGATGCTGCCAATGCAGCTTCAATAGTAAAAGATAGGATGTAAACATTGTTAAAAAATTATATACTCACTATCTGATGGCCTCCGGACTCTTTCTCTTCTCTACACACTCCTTGTATCTTCTGTTCCCAGTAATGCTTTGCGCCAAAGACCGCTCATGATGTTGGGCGAGAGTGACATCATCAGCGTTTTGAGAAAAGCATATACTGTGACCGGAAGATGCCGGGCGCGTGGTCAGAGTAGGGACAGAGCCTGAGGGCCGTTGGATGGTGAGTATATTATTGTATGTTTTTCTAGCGCCGCTGATCAACCAACGCTAGTGGTGGCGTGCGTCTTTAGAACTCCAGACTGCATCTGTCACTGATTAGTCGCGCCCTAGCGGACCCTACCAAGCACCTATGTGTGATTTTTGTGACAGACAGACAGACCTGACATGATAAGATGATGATATATATATAGATTAATATATTTTTTAATCTTTTTATTTTTTTTCATTAAAGGATTTTGAAGATGAAGAGGTGCTCCCAGAAGAAGAAAGAAGGGGTGGAGAGATACCCGGAGTGGGCTCGCAATTCGTAAGTTTCTTGCATACATCGCAGAAACACAACATCACAGTACACACAACACATATAAAACAACTTAGTACAGACATCACACTGCAGACAACAAATAAAAATAGATGATTGAGATATCACACTACACACAGCACATATGCCTACATCCAAGCACAATTTTTTTTAGTTTTTTATTATAGTCTTCGGAATCTTTTGGCCGTTCAAGAGGTCCTCAAAGTGCCTCCCAGGGCAGTCGGCATGTGCAACACGGCGGTCGTCATCGTGCAAGTATTTTTTTTTTTTTTCCCACCCTTATTTCAATTTCTTTGAAAATATTTTTCGCCTTATTATTTCCCCCCCTTTTTTTTTTTTTTTTCTAATTTTTTTTATTTTTTGGGCCTTTTTTCCAATTTTTTTTTTACAAATTTTATTGGCCTTTTTTCGATTTTTACATCCTTAATAAGGTACTTATTTTTTTAAATTTTTTATTTTGTCTTTTTGGTAGAATGTGTGGTGTGTGTTTGTTTTTTTTCTTTTTTTTTAACAGGATTCACAGCGTGCTCCTGACTCGGACGGCGAGGAGGTGGGGCTGGACATTGACCTCCTCATTGATCTGGTCCGAGAAAGGGAGCCGCTGTTTCAGCCAGGGACATGCAATAGCAATATATTAACTTTGTTTTTTATGTCTTTCTTCAGCAGCACTCGGGAGCCTGCACAGTTGGACCCTTCTGGGGCGATCCTTCACGAGACCGCCACCAAGGGACACTTCGACTGCCCTTGCCCATCTGCACCTTCACAGCCTGCCCTCACATGTGATCCCTCCATGCCATCCACCAGCGCTGCAGCATCGTGGCCAACTCCATTGCATGAATCTGCTGGTGAGGAAATAGCTTTCCCTTTACCCCACCTTTCTGCCGGTGCCACCTCTAGTACACCTGTGGGTACTGGGCGGCAGTGGCAGAGGGGTCAGGAAAGGAGCTATGTGCCTGAATTCTTGCATCTGAATGCATCTTTTCAAAACTGTCTCAAACTGTTGTCGCAGGCTTTAATATGCTCAGCAACAACATTCTTGAGGTCAAAACACTTTTGCAAAGCATGCATTCAGATGCAAGTCGAACTCCAAACCACACATTTTTCAGGTCTGTAGTTGAGTGCATAGATGCACTCATCTCCTGGCCAGCAGATGCATGTAATGCAGTCGTGCCACGCTGCTCTAGCGCTGGTTACCTCCCAAGCTCCTCCACCCACCCCGGCATTATCTCCACCAAACACTATGTTAATTTATAGTTTTTTGCTATTAAAAACTTAATCTGAAAAAATAATAATAAAAATCTTTTTCAGTAAAAAATGATTAATACCAATACAATAAAAATTTTTGTTGGTTCAAAAAGTTGTCTGTCTTTTATTTCAAAGGTTAAATAGTAAAAGAAAGGTAGAAAAATGTGTTTACATAGGGTTAAATTGATTGGGTATCCACAACCAGGTACATAACTTTGGGTAAAGAAGGTAAAATACTTTGCATAATAAACAACCAGGTACACAACTTTGGCAAAAAGGTAAAATTATTGTGGTAAAATACACATCCATGTACCCAACTTTGGTTAAATGGTAACATCATGTAGGTAACAAAAAGGTACACCACTTTGTTAAAAATTTCAAATAATGGGGTTACAGAAGGTACATGAATTTTGGTTAAAAAGGTAACAAAAGAAGTTTTCAAACTCTGTCATCCTGCCAGTCAATTTGTCCTTCAGGTGAATTAAAGTGTTCAGCAAATGTGTCCCTCATTCTGGAAACAGCCACAGAACTTCTAAAGGTAACGTTCTGGTAAACATGCAAGGTGGTTTCTTCAGAGTGGTCCTCGATGGAAATCTGTTCCTTGCAGATAACAAAATTGTGCAGGAGCTCACAAACTTTGATCACCTCATCCACAGTTTCAGTCTTGAGGTTGATCGCGGTCAATAGAACACGCCATTTTGCTGTCAGAATACCAAAAGCGCAGTCCACCATTCTTTGTGCTCATGTGAGGCGGTAATTAAAAATTCTTCTTGTAGGTGTCAATGCACTGCTGGAGTACGGTTTCAATAGGTGTTCTGAGAGCTGGAAGGCTTCATCCCCTACACAAACAAAAGGCATTGGTGGGCCTGATGTTTCAGGCAGCGGTCTAGGGGGTGGAAATTGGAAGGTGTTTCCAAAGAGATGCTGGCCCATTGCTGGCAATTTAAAGACTTGGGAATCATTGGACCTTCCATAGGCCCCAATATCAACAGCTATAAATTTGTATTCAGCATCAACAATGGCCATGAGGACAATGGAAAAATACTTCTTGTAATTAAAATATTCGGAGCCAGATCCAGCAAGCTTGACGATGCGGATATGTTTCCCTTCCACTGCACCCAAGCAATTAGGAAACTGACATATTTTTTTGGAACTTGTCAGCAATTTCAAGCCAACTCTCCGTTGTGGGCTGTGGTATAAATTCGTCAACTAAAGAGTCCCACAGTGCACGGCATGTGTACTTCACAATTCCAGATATGGTGGAAATCCCAAGTCTGTACTGAAAATGGAGTGACGAAAGGGATTCTCCAGTAGTAAGGAATCTGTGAATTAAAAAAAAAGTTAAAAATGATTTCCAATTGACAGCAATAACATAAGTTATAAGTCAGATACAACAGTTGGGGATACTATAAAAACAATTATTACAAACGACCATCAACTGCATTCCAGTTCAAGTGTGCTCTCAAGCGAGCAGATCAAAGAAATATGGCTTAGGCTACTTTCACACGTTTTTTTTGCTGCGCGTTTTTTGCGCACACAAACGCATGAAAAAAGCGCATCATGCGTTGTTTTGGTGCATTTTTAATGATGACGTGTCCATTTCTTTCCAACAATAAATCAAAGTTCTCCATTTTCATCCTAACATATGCGAAGAATTCCTCAGGGTATCCTCTTAGCTCCATGTAGAGTGTAGAATACACCCCACGCATCATTCTCTTGGCTGTGATGGGGTGGATCCACAAACGTCGTCGGCACTGACGCATGATGCGCTGCTGTCTCTTTCTCTCCTTCTCCAGAACAATCGCTTTCAAACGATTCGCCTCAACAGTGAAATCCACCAAATTCTTCAGAATGTTTCCTATCACAATGTGCGTGTATGTCTGGGATTGGCACAAAATTGCCACAAAATTTGGCACAGTCACACATCTGGACCCCGAGAGTGTCCTAGGCTATGTTGTGAGGCAAAATTTTAACCCCGCGCGTTCCAATTCACCAAACAATTTTTCCCCTATCTACATAATGGGGAAAAAGTGTGTGTGTGTTGTGTCAAGCCCCGCCCCTCATTATGATGTCATAATGGTTGCCATAGCGACGCTGATTTCATCATAGGTTGCAAGCCCTGCCGGTCATTATGATGTCATAATGGTTGACTATGGGATGGAGAATGTGTGATGGGTATATGGGCACTGGACTATGGGATGAAGAATAAGTATGACGGGTGTTGTGAGCTCATTTTCGGGTTTGCCTCTGGCTTCTGGAGAGGGTTATGGAGCTGGCTGTGCTGACAGAGGAGTAGTGAGTTCTCTATCTGGACTCCCTCTGTTGGTGAATGGAGGTAATGAAGCTGATCTAAATGGCAGCGACCGGCCACCGGAGGAAGAGGACTGCGATTGGACATCAGGAGTTTCTGATTGGATTTAAGGCAGCCGAATCCCTAGTCTTTTGATGGTGATTTTTCCTGACTGTGGCTCCTGGTTTCCAGTTTGGCTCCTGCCTTCCAAAAGCTAATTTTTCTCTGTTATTGTTCATATGAGTTTTTGTCTGATTTACTTAGTTTTTGTGTTCAGCCAGCCCTGGCTGGGACTTGGCTGAATCCCCATTTTGTCTCTGATCAGTTGATCTCTTTTGCTCTGTCTTCAGAATATACCTGAGTGCTGATATAGTTATTTGAAGTCTAGCGACTCCAGGGCCTTTTTCTATCAGACGTGTTGGACATTCTTTTTGGCATGGTTTTTTTGCATGATTGCAGACAGCAGCTTTTCTTTCCTGTCCTTTCTAGTTAGCGAGGGCCCCATCGTTTGCTCAGCCTATTTTTCTACCTGTGTCTGTGTTTTCATCTTGTTTCACCGACAATACATGTTGGGGGCTGTCTATCGCTTTGGGGTCTGCTCTGGGGCAGTTTAGATTTTCCCTTTCTTTCTTTAGGCTTATTTAGTTCTCTGGCCGTGACGAGGCATCTAGGACCACCGTAGGCACGCTCCATGGCTACTGCTAGTTGTTATGGATAGGATCAGGGGTCTGCAATCCGCTAGTTACCAACCTCTCTGGTTTTCTGGGCTTAGCTTGCTTTTTGTTTTTTCCTCCTCGGTGACTCATTCATAACAGAATCACCAGCCATACCGCATATTCTAGTGTATTCAAAAGCAGGAGAGAATTGTAAAAAAAAAAAAAAAAGTGTCAGAATTTTTTTTTTCATATGTATATTTTCTCCTCTTTTTCTCTGGGGCCGTAGGAGGATTTTTTTTTTTTCTTTTTTTCTTTTTCTCCTTGATGGAGATTAAGCAATTGTCTGATCGTGTGGAGAAGCTCACTGCTGAAGTGCGGCGAATTTCTGCCTATCTCACTCATTCACATGCTGTTGAACCAAGGATCCCTGTTCCTGATATGTTTTCTGGGGATCGGTCTAAATTTTTGAATTTTAAGAATAATTGTAAATTATTTCTTGCCTTGAAGCCTAACTCATCGGGAAGCTCTACGCAGCAGATTAAAATTGTCATCTCCTTGCTGCACGGCGATCCCCAGGATTGGGCGTTTTCTTTGAAACCTGAAGATCCTGTTTTGACTAATGTGGATGCATTTTTTCAAGCCTTGGGGTTGTTATATGATGAACCTAATGCTATTGATCAAGCTGAGAGAGCCCTATTGGCATTGAACCAGGGTCAGGATCCTGCAGAGTTATACTGTCAGAAATTCCGAAAGTGGGCGGTCCTTACTACATGGAATGATAGTGCATTGGCAGCTCTCTTTCAGAAGGGTTTGTCTGAGACTTTAAAAGATACTATGGTGGGATGTCTTGTTCCCTCTGGTCTTGACGATTCTATGTCATTAGCCATTCAAGTTGATCGGCGTTTACGTGAACGCAAGACTACACGGGAGGCGCTGCCACATTTTGAACAAATGTCTGAACCTATGCAATGTGATGGAGTTTTGTCTAGGGCGCAACGTCAGGAGTTTAGAAGGCGTAATAAGCTGTGTTTTTTCTGTGGAGATGCCTCTCATGTTATTTCTGTCTGCCCTAAACGAGAGAAACATTTTGCACACACATTTGCTGTGGGTGGTGTACAACCTAAGTTTCTTTTGGCAATTACTCTGATTTGCTCCTTATCCATATTTTACGCGAAGGCTTTTGTGGATTCAGGAGCGGCCTTGAATCTAATAGACTTGGATTTTGCTAAACGTTGTGGTTTTCCTATGACACCTCTGCGGACGCCTATTCCTTTGAGGGGTATTGATTCTACTCCTTTGGCAAAGAATAAACCTCAGTTTTGGACCCAGGTGATAATGCGGGTCGCCCCAGACCACCAAGAAAATTGCAGATTTTTGGTGTTGCATAATTTACATGATACCATTGTACTGGGTTTTCCCTGGTTGCAAATCCATAATCCGGTTTTGGATTGGAAATCTGTGTCTGTGGTGAGTTGGGGTTGTCGGTGTGCTCTTGGTGACACTACTGTTTTCTCCACCTCTCCCCAGTCGCATGATGTTCCTGACTATTTGGCTGATTTTTATGATGTATTTAGTGAGAGCAAGTCTGCGTCTTTGCCTCCTCATAGGAGTTATGACTGTGCAATTGAGTTGAGACCTGGGTCTAAATTTCCCAAGGGTCGACTTTTCAATTTATCTGTACCCGAACACGAGGCTATGCGATCTTATATTAAGGAGTCGTTGGAGAAGGGTCATATTAGACCATCCTCTTCGCCCCTTGGTGCTGTTTTTTTTTTCATGGCCAAGAAGGATGGTTCATTAAGGCCTTGTATTGACTATCGTTCTCTCAACAAAATTACGGTTAAATTTCAGTATCCGTTACCCCTGATTTCTGATTTATTCTCCAGAGTTAAAGGTGCTTGCTGGTTTACTAAGCTTGACCTCAGGAGGGCATATAATCTTATTCGCATCAAGCATGGGGATGAATGGAAGACGGCGTTTAATACTCCGGAGGGACATTTTGAGTACCTGGTGATGCCTTTTGGGCTCACTAATGCCCTTCTGTCTTCCAATCCTTCATGAATGATATTTTCTGGGACTTTGTGGATAAGTTTTTGATCATCTACCTGGATGATATTTTGATCTTTTCCAGGGATTGGGATTCTCATGTGGAACATGTTCGGACTGTGTTCCGGATTTTGAGGGAGAATTCCTTGTATGTTAAGGGATCGAAGTGCCTTTTTGGTGTACAGAGGATTTCATTTTTGGGATTTATTTTGTCTCCGTCAACTATTGAAATGGACCCGGCCAAGGTACAGGCCATTTATGATTGGGTTCAACCCACTTCTTTGAAGGCTCTCCAGAAGTTTTTGGGTTTTGCTAATTTTTATCGTAAATGTATAGCTAATTTTTCTGGTATTGCTAAACCACTGACTAATTTAACTAAGAAGGGTGCTGATGTGCTGAATTGGTCTTCAGAGGCTGTTTCGGCCTTTCAGGAGCTGAAGCGGAGGTTCACTTCTGCTCCGGTTTTGCGGCAACCTGATGTCTCACTTCCTTTTCAGGTGGAGGTAGACGCTTCAGAGATTGGTGCAGGAGCTGTTTTGTCCCAAAAAGATCCGGTGACGTCTAAAATGAATCCCTGTGCCTTCTTTTCCCGAAAGTTCTCCCCATCTGAACGCAACTATGATGTGGGGAATCGGGAATTGTTAGCCATGAAATGGGCATTTGAGGAGTGGAGACATTGGTTGGAGGGAGCTAAACATCAAGATGTGGTCCTCACTGACCACAAGAATTTGATTTACCTTAAGTCGGCCAAACGCTTCAATCCTAGACAGGCTAAGTGGGCCTTGTTTTTTACGCGTTTTGATTTTGTGGTTTCCTTTCTTCCAGGCACTAAGAATGTTAAGGCAGACGCCCTTTCTAGGAGTTTCTTTGCTGATTCTCCTATTGTGACCAAGCCTACTACCATCCTAGGTGAGGGGGTAGTTCTTTCTGCCATCTCGCCCGATTTGAGACGTGTTCTGGAAGAATTCCACGAGGACAAACCTGAGCGTTGTCCTATGGGAAAATTGTATGTTCCTGACCAGTGGAGGAAGAGAGTGATGTCTGAAGTTCATTGCTCCGCATTGGCTGGTCATCCAGGTATTTTTGGTACCAGAGATTTGGTGAGTCGGTCTTTTTGGTGGCCCGCCTTATCTCGTGATGTCAGGAATTTTGTGCAGTCCTGTGGGACTTGTTCCCGGTCTAAACCCTGTTCTCGCTCTAGTGGTTTGTTGATGCCCTTGCCGGTGCCTAAGAGGCCATGGACCCATATTTCAATGGATTTTATTTCTGATCTTCCTGTCTCTCAGAGAATGACTGTTATCTGGGTGATTTGTGATAGATTCTCTAAGATGGTCCATCTTGTACCACTCCCAAAGTTGCCATCTTCCTCAGAGTTGGTACCCTTGTTTTTACAACAGGTGGTTCGGTTGCATGGGATTCCTGAGAACATTGTATCGGACAGAGGAGTTCAGTTTGTTTCCAGATTCTGGAAAGCCTTTTGTTCCAAGCTGGGGATTCAGTTGTCCTTCTCCTCTGCGTTTCACCCTCAGACCAATGGGCAGACGGAGAGAACAAACCAGACTTTGGAGTCCTATTTGAGATGTTTTATATCTGCTGATCAGGATGATTGGGTTTCATTTTTTCCCTTGGCCGAATTCGCTTTAAATAATAGAGCTAGTTCTGCCACCTTGATGTCGCCCTTTTTCTGTAACTTTGGGTTTCATCCTCGATTTTCTTCAGGGCAAGTGGAATGTTTAGCCTGCCCAGGTGTTGACACTGTGGTAGAGAGAATGCAGCAGATTTTGTGACCAAGTAGTGGATAAGTTGTCTCTCTCCCAGGAAAAGGCCCAGCAGTTTTCTAACCGGCATAGGACCATTGGTCCCCAGTTTAAAGTGGGTGATATGGTTTGGTTGTCATCAAAGAATATCTCTATGAAGGTGGCTTCTCCAAAGTTCAAGCAAAGATTTATTGGACTTTACAAGATTTTGGAGATTCTTAAACCGGTTTCTTTTCGATTGGCTCTTCCTGTTACGTTTAAGATCCATAACGTGTTTCATAAGTCGCTGTTGAAGAGATATGTTGAGCCAGTAGTTCCTATGGCTGCACCTCCTGACCCTGTATTGGTTGAAGGTAATGTGGAATATGAGTTAGAGAAAATACTGGATTCTCGTCTGGCTAGACGGAGACTCCAGTATTTGGTCAAGTGGTAGGGTTATGGCCAGGAGGACAATTCTTGGGTCTCTGCCTCTGATATTCATGCTGATAGATTGGTTCGTGCTTTTCATCGGGCCCATCCTGATCTGCCCGGTGGCGTGGATGAGGGTTCAGTGACCCCTCCTCAAGAGGGGGGTACTGTTGTGAGCTCATTTTCGGGTTTGCCTCTGGCTTCTGGTGAGGGTTATATTGCTGGCTGTGCTGACAGAGGAGTAGTGAGTTCTCTATCTGGACTCCCTCTGTTGGTGAATGGAGGTAATGAAGCTGATCTAAATGGCAGAGACCGGCCACCTGAGGAAGAGGACTGCGATTGGACATCAGGAGTTTCTGATTGGATTTAAGGCAGCCGACTCCCTAGTTTCTTGCTGGTGATTTTTCCTGACTGTGGCTCCTGGTTTCCAGTTTGGTTCCTGCCTTCCTAAAGCTAAGTTTTCTCTGCTATTGTTCATATGAGTTTTTGTCTGGTTTACTTAGTTTTTGTGTTCAGCCAGCCCTGGCTGGGACTGGGCTGAATCCCCATTTTGTCTCTGATCAGTTGATCTCTTTTGCTCTGTCTTCAGAATATACCTGAGTGCTGATATAGTTATTTGAAGTCTAGCGACTTCAGGGCCTTTTTCTATCAGACGTGTTGGACATTCTTTTTGGCATGGTTTTTTTGTGCGATTGCAGACAGCAGCTTTTCTTTCCTGTCCTTTCTAGTTAGCGAGGGCCCCATCGTTTGCTCAGCCTATCTTTCTACCTGTGTCTGTGTTTTCATCTTGTTTCACCGACAATACATGTTGGAGGCTGTCTATCGCTTTGAGGTCTGCTCTGGGGCAGTTTAGATTTTCCCTTTCTTTCTTTAGGCTTATTTAGTTCTCCGGCCGTGACAAGGCGTCTAGGACCACCGTAGGCACGCTCCACGGCTACTGCTAGTTGTTGTGGATAGGATCAGGGGTCTGCAATCCGCTAGTTACCAACCTCTCTGGTTTTCTGGGCTTAGCTTGCTTTTTGTTTTTTCCTCCTCGGTGACTCATTCATAACAGACGGGTATATGGGCACGGGACTATGGGATAGAGGATGTGTGATGGGTATATAGGCACTGGACTATGGGATGGAGGATATGTATGATGGGTATATGGGCACGGGACTATGGGATGGCGGATATGTATGATGGGTATTTGGGCATGGGACTATGGGATGGAGGATGTGTGATGGGTATATGGGCACTCGACTATGGGATGGAGGATATGTATGATGGGTATATGGGCACGGGCCTATGGGATCGTGGATATGTATGATGGGTATATGGGCACGGGACTATGGGATGGAGAATAATTATAATTTGTTATACCTAACCACAGTTAGTTACTATGCCCGGGCAGCGCCGGGCTCTTCAGCTAGTAAGTATTAAAAGTTGATCAGCGATTTCTCATTTTTCCAAAAAACTTTACAAAACCATTTTATTTTTGGGGACCACATTACATTTGAAGCAATGAGGAAGGAAAAAATAAACATTTAACTTTTGTCACAAAAATTTTATAATTTTTTATTTTCACAGGCGAAAATGGACCCCAATATTTGTTGTGCAATTTCTGCAGAGTTTGCCGATACTCCATATGTTTGGGAAGGCCACTGTTCGGGCGCACGGCAGACCATAGAATGGAAAGGGCGCCGTTTGACTTTTTTAATGCAAAATTAGCTTGAAACGAGAGGGGAAGTCATGTCGAGTTTTGAGAGCCCTTGATATGCCTAAACAATGGAAACTCCAACAAGTGACCACATTTTAGAAACTAAACCCCTCAAGGAACTTATCAAGATGTGTGGGGAGCATCTTGAATCCCTAGATGCTTCACAGAAGTTGATAACATAGAGCCATAAAATACAAAATTACATTTTTTTTACAACAAAAATGATCTTTTTGCCCCAATTTTTTTTATTTTCATAAGGGAAACAGGAGAAAACATACTAAAAATAGTTGTGCAATTCCTCCTGAGTGTGCCAATACCCCATATGTGGGGAAAAAGCACTTTTGAGGCACAGTGCTAAGCTCAGAAGGGAAGAAGCGCAATACTGGAGTTCAGAATGATGTGAAGGTGCTATGTTACATTGGCAGAGCCCCTAAGGTGCCAGAATAGCAGAAACTCCCCATAAGTGATGTCATTTTACAAACTACACCTCCCAATGAATTAATCTAGAGGTGCAGAGATCTTATTGACACCATGGGTGTGTCAGAAATTTATACTATTGGGCGCTGAAGAAAGAATAATTACATTTCTTCCACTAAAATGTTGTTTTAGCCTCCAATTTTTAATTTTTATAAGGGCTAATAGGAAAAATGGACATTTCAGTTTGTTCTGCAACTTCTTCTGAGTACATCAATACCCTGCATGTAATCAGGAACTACTTTTGAGGCACAGTGCAAAGTTCAGAAGGGAAGGAGCGGCATATTATTGCAAACATTTTACTATTAAGGTTTGAGGGTGTCATGACCCATTGGGCGAGCCCCTGAGGTGCCAGAACAGCAGAATTTCCAGAAGTGACCCCATTTTACAAACTAAACCTCTCAATGAATTCATCTAGGGATGCAGGAGTCATATTCACACCACAGGTGTCACAGAATGTTATACCAATGAGCAGTGGAAAAAGAACCTTAAATTTTTGCTACAAAAATTTTGTTTTAGCCCCCAAATATTGTTCCACAATTAAACACATCGAGACTGGGGGGGGGAGGAAGCACTATTTGCCTCCTGGAGCCCAGATTTTCCTAGAATAGTTTGTGGACTTCATATACAGAGCCCCTAAGAGCTGGAAAAGCAGATTCCCACCTCAAGTGACACCATTTTGGAAATTATACCCATGTCAAAGATGTGGACGCTAAAGGTGCTTCATACACACTGGGTCTCAGAATGGAGGGTGGCATTTGGATTTGGGAGATGAATTTCGACCAGTTACATAGAAGTCCTTATATTTCCATTGACAGATGACGGACCTGAGTGGGGACTTGCTTTTTGTGAATCGAGTTGAAGTTGAAGCTTTATTGTTCATTTTGTCTCCCAAAAATCAGAATAGAAAGCTATCAAAAAAAGTCATGTGCCCAAAAATGGTACCAATAAAAATGTAAGCTCATCCCGCAAAAAACAAGCCCTCACATGACTCTTGTCAGCCAAAATATGGAACAATTATAGCTCTCACAATATGGTGATGCAAAAACTAGTTTTCGAAGTAAAAAGAGTCTTTGAGTAATGGCAGTCAAACAATAAAACCAGATATAAAACTGGTATTACTTTAATCGCACCGACCCAAAGAATAAAGTTGCTTAATCACTTATACTCCGAACGGCATAAAAAATAAATAAAATCAATTCTTCACATGCTGTAGATTTTTCAATTCTGCCTTACAGAGATCGCAGTAAGGCTTGGCACACATTTATCCTGTGCTCTATACTGAGCGCTTAAACTGGGTTTGCCATGTACATCTTTGAAATACAATTCAGATTCAGACAGAACCCCCGATGGAAGATTCCCTATTCCTTAGGACCTGTTATCTGGTGGTGTCCGTCTTTTTAGGATTGCATAAAAGGGTCTTTGGCCACAGTTTTGTGCATTTCTGAAAAGGACACAACTGAACAGAGGCCAGCTGGAGTTCAGAGTACTCTGCTGCCTCATTATAGTGAATGGATCCCTCCGGGGTTTCATCTGTCATGTTATTCAGAGATTTAGATGGAAACCCAAAAGTAAGTGCTCAGCGTAGAGCGTTGGATAAATGTGATCCCAAACTATCACAACAACAAATATTGTTTGGGATTATTTGGAGACCACAAATGTGCAAAGTGGAAGTCTTTCCAGACTGTACCTGTACAAAATGTGCATTCGCTGAGGAAAGAGTTTTTCCTTTGATCAAGTCTTGTTTGGCAAGATTAATATTAGATACATGCTGGTGCATACGTTTCCACAATTCTTGGGAGGTCTGACACACATATACATATATAGGACAAGAGCAGGTTAGAGCATAAAGGCCCCGTCACACTAAGCGACTCACCAGCGATCCCGACACCGATATGAAGGTGTCAGGATCGCTGGTAAGTCGCTATGTGATCGCTGGTGAGCTGTCACACAGACAGCTTCACCAGCGATCAGCACAGCGATGCCGAGCGCCCGGCATCGCTGGCTATCGCTGTAGAAAATAGTATCAAAATAAAAAATATAGTTATTCTCACCTTCCGACGTCCCGTTTAGCCATCCCGCCTCTCTCCACGCTCCGGTCCCAGTGATCCTTGGCACGAATGACCGCGAGATGTCACGGTCTCGAGGGATAACAAAGTCTCGCGGTCATTCATGCAAAGGATCACTGGGACCGGAGCGTGGAGAGAGGCAGGATGGCTGAACGGGACATCGGAAGGTGAGAATAACTATATTTTTTATTTTTTTTTATTATTTTTTTACACCTGATCGCTGGTCTCCCGCTGTCACACACAGCGATGCGTGCTGGCCAGCGGGAGACCAGCGACCAAAGAAATGTCCAGAGGTTTCTTGCAGCGATCAGCGATACCGGCAGGGGGGCCGCTCGCTGATCGCTGTCACACACAGCGATCTCGCTGGTGAGATCGCTGTTACGTCACAAAAGTTGTGACTCAGCAGCGATCTCGCTACCGAGATTGCTTAGTGAGACGGGGCCTTAAGTCACATTATGTGTCTTGCAGTTAATGTAATCATTTAATCAAAACTCTCATTGATCAGCAGGGTTACAGAAATCAGCATTACGTTCCATCAGATGACATATAGTACAATCACCACTGGGGTAAGAATCCTTAAGTCGAAAGCCAGAGTGTGTTCTGACAGTTGGTCTGGAGAAATGGCTTTCGCTAAACGATCATGAAGATTAGGTGCACGTCTTGCCGTGAGTGCTGGAAATTTAGGCAATAAAGGAGAAATCTTAGAATCCGTCTAAGATTTTCCAAGGTGTGGTGAAGACCTTACGAATAAGTCCCCACTGATTATTGAAGGTAGTGATAAACTGTAATCAGTCATCAGGGGTCATATGGATGGATTTAGTAATGACTTCCATTTTGTAGATTGGATTTTCTGATGGGCATGTGAGATAGCAGATCTAGGATAACCCTTGCACAAAATCCTAGACAATGGCACGCAGTAAGGGAATACCTATAAGTTGTGCATAGGTAACAGTTGCCCCTTAACCAAAAATACAATAGAAACAGCAAACTGTAGGTGGGGTACCCTGTTACAGATTTTGCATTGGGGTCCTGTAGCTTCAAGTTATTAATTTGCCATTCTAATTAATATTTTAATTAAAATATATTTTTGTGGTCCTGATTGTAACATCAAATCATCATAAAGATTTACAGTATTAGCTAACAGCAGCTGTTTTTTTAAAAGCTGAAGTATCTGGCTTACTTGAGATTAAATCAAACATTTTTAATTTGTAAAAAAATCACATACAAGCTCATTCAGAATAGTTCGCTATTGTTCATAGATGACAAAAAAGTGTTATAATAATGTAGAACATCATCTTATGTCTTAAGGAGGTATACAAATCAAATCAGTTAATAGACACCACCCCCTTTTAACATGTCTTTGCCATTGTGTTTTATAACCGTTTGGCTACATTCACACGTTTCAGCTTCTTGCTGCAAATATTACAAAACACATTGTTTTGCTGCAGTATCCAAAATTTTGACAAAAAGAGTTGTGGTTCTATCATTACTGTTGCAAAAAAAGAAAGCAATATACATTGTAGCAAAGCCAGGTTGCCAGGTTGGACAGGGTTAAATCTCAGCTATGCAGAGTTTGATTAGAGGCACCATCCTAGTTTTGTGTTGAATAAGGAAATAGGTTCACTTGGTGTTCAGTGTGCTAGGGATCGATCAGTGTGTGGCATTTTCTAGTAGCTGCAGAGTATCATTTGTTACTGACTGAACTGAGCCATGTGAAGTGCCAGGATTGCCACATGGGTGAGAGACTGTGGTCTGTGCCAGGGTGGAGAGGTGAAAGGACCTCTTGGTGCTGGTGTCTCTGACAGGACTTGAGAGACAGCTGACATTTACCTGAATGCGTGAGCTCAGAGAAAGGCTGTTTAATTTCTGTTCTGCTGGAAGTTTATCTACTTTAATAAACGTCCCTATTTGACCAAAGAATTACGGTCCTCTGTGAACACTACCAGCTGTCTAAAAGCGAGTGAATCCCTACAATATACAATGTGTGAACACAGCTTTAGCCTTTAAAGAATTACTGCTCTGCAGTGTTGTGCAGTTTTGTTAAAGGTGTAAGGGGTGTACCAAATGTTATGCTGTTATGTATATACAGTGGGGTAATGTATATAATTGTAACAAAGGGAAAGTGTAGTACTGGAGCCAGTCACTAGATGGGGTTCATGACACCTTAGTGTAATAGACAGTGTATATAGTTAACTATAGGAAGAGTTAACTGGGGGTAAGGCAGGAACAGTATCCTGGTTAGAGTCAGAGGGGCTAGAGAGTCCGAACAGCTTGGGTGGGCTTCAGAGCCCAAGCTGCCCAGTAGCTCAGTGATGTTCAAAGATAGCAACCCAGCCATCAAAGGCCCAGTGGGCCAGAAGTGGTAGAGCAGAGGATAAAGCAACGGTCACAACAGTACAGGGAAGCAGGTGGCTATACAATGTGGCAGTTCACTGCATGGGCAGATGCCCTCGTATCCGGGCAAAACGGAAGATGGAACTCCTAAGCATGGTAAGCCTGAACATGGAGGATCCTGCATTACCACAACAGGTGGTATGACCCGGGCACGTACTGAAGGCCATAGGAAGAAGGGCAGGGAAATTGGAGAATGTGGACTGTATTGGAACCCTATGCTGATTGGATTACCGTTGGGTCGGAGACAGTTTGGCCTAGTGCGGCTCCTCCGATCTTAAGATGCGTATCTTTGGATTGTCTCAGGAACTGTCTGTCATCAACCTCGTTTTGAAGTTATTATTGCATTGCATGCATATTTGTGTTTGTTTTCTAGGTTATTGAACTTTATTTAAAAAAAAAAAAATTAATATAGTGAAATCCCTTACGGAATTACAGACGGGAAGTGTACTGTTCCATCTAAGTTATGCTTATATGGTTTCATAGATTGTATTATTTTTCACACTGTGTATAATCTAGTCTTGCATTTGCTCTGCTGCCACCTGCTGTCTTTTTTCTGTATGGCAGCCTGCAGCTAATTAATTCTTGTACATGCCTTTCACTTCCAGTTCAGAGGTCACTTCCTGCTAGCAGCCATTCCTAGTTTCACTTTCTCCTGGGAGAGACATGCTTGTACCGAGCTGTGAAAGGCATCAGTTTTTCGACCACACTTCGTTGCTCACACTTTGCTGTACCACCTTGGTTGTTACACCTGCATTTCTGGAGAAGTACTGCATTACCAATCATACGCTGTATGTCCAAATTTCCAGATAAACATGGATTGTGACAGTACCCCTCCTTCAATGAGGGGCCTCTGGACCCTCAACACTGCACCTCACCAGAAAACCACCTATGGTGAGGATGGCTAGATCCACCAGAGTTCACCTCAGCAACCACCTGACTCGCAGATTTATGGCAAACGTGGGCAGATGGGAGTGGCAACATATGCTCTGGAGGCACCACAAATCTCCAGAGCGCCGACCTGAGGAATGAGTTCAGTATGGCCATGGGTCTGGACAAAGTGAGCGTCCACCAGACTGACACCCGCTCCACTGTCCACAAACACCGGTATGCCGTCAGGTACCCCGCCAACCACCACTTCTGCTGACAAAGTACACAGAGAGGGCAAAATGGAGGAAATATACACTCCCTGGTCGCATTCCTCCACACGACCAGGCGAACGTGGCTTCTTAGGTGGTACGGAAGTTTTGGTGCAAGCCGGGCAGACCCTGATAAAATGACCAGTCTGCACACAGCTAAAACATGCCCCCAAACCACCACGAACCGCAGGCAGCACCATTGGGGAAGTGACAGGTCGGGGACTTGGGCCTCACTACCATCAAGTGTACCCCCAAGTTAAGGAAAGTCAGGGCACCCCCTTAGCTGGAGGGGCAGTGCAGGGGCGCAGGTTCCTCGTCCCCTGTTTTCCCACTACTGCCCCATGACAATTATACTCTGGGACACAAAGTGCTGATTTCTTTGTAATAGGGAGTGCACATAAGAATTTTTTGTCAGCTTTTTTCTGTGCCATTTTTAATGACATTTCATTTAGTCTCTGATATGTCATGATGTTGATTTTGGTGCAGTATGAAATACACAACATATTATATACTTTTTTCGGTGAATCCATTAAAGAAACTGCGTCTGAGTGTCCGCCTCCTGTAGGTGTACACTTCCCGAAAATAATGCAGAGCAGAGCACAAGTTCTCTCTGCTGTCAACATTACAGTCTATGGCCCTGTCAGTGAATATGTCCAGACCCCGCTTAGCGGGAGATTCCAGACTTATGTCCCGACGGGAACACAGATCGAAATGTCAAAGCACCCTAACTAAAGAGCAGCATAAAATTGTGGTAGATAATCATTTAGAGGACTAGTAAGCCTGCTGCCAGGTAGTAAAGCATATTCATGAGCTCTATATAACCCTTTCTTCATCACTGATAGGCAGCTTACTGTGTACAGTGTACATGGGCAGAAAGCTGACAATCAGGGTGTGTGCGCATGGTTATATAGGGCTCAAAATTCAGAGAACTGGTAAATCTGCGGCAGATAAAACAATAATTTTAACAAAATGGTATAAAGCAGCACAGTGCACAATATGTGATGCATCACTTACATCATGCTGCTCTTATATGAGGTTGGAAAAAGTTGGTTACAAATTTCAGTTTGTGTTTTTAAATTAAGCCGTATTGATAGCATTTTTTCATTTGTTCCATATGTACCAATGCCTATTCTATTATCTATTTATTTTTACTGTTCTCTGGTCCTACAAAAAAGCCTATTGAAAAAATACCCATACGCATACCTAGAGGCAACTGCCAAAAAATGGCACTGACCCTAAAGATGCCTTAATCAGACATCTGTGATTTTTTTTATTATGTATGCAAAAAATGGTTCAAGTTTAATTGGGTCTTGGATCTGATTATCATCAGTTTAGGGTTAGTGTGTCACTTTTTACCATCAGTGTTTCATTAGTGATTTTCATGTGTGTAAAATCTACATTAATAATTACCTTGTGATGTCCTCACATCCTGTTTCATCCAGATGTGTCCGGATCCCAGAATTCCAAGTGGTGGAAGTTCACCGACCGCCATATTGGGACACCCAAGTGATGGGTGTGTCAATATGGAATACCATTGTATCGGACCACACACACACACAGCACTAAGAATTTCGGGGCCCCATACTAGCAAAATTTTCGTGGGCCCCATGAGACTCCGCCGACGCCCCACCCTTCACCCCTCGAACTTTCCACAGTCCCATTGCTCTCTTTTGGAAAAACTCCACTTTTCACCCATCACACATTAACAGTTCCCATCTTCAGATCACACACATAGCCAGCAGCTCTTGATTTGGCCAAAAGATTTTTTAAATTTGCCAATACGACAAGGGAGACTCTTTTGGCCAGGCCCTTCTCTACTCCAACCTATTAAATATTTGTTAAAATATCCAATACAATTTAGGTGTATTTATTTATTTTTCAATTTTTAAAATGATCAATAATATCACATCCAAAGGGACAAATACTACCGCATCATGACCAGACACCATATTACCACCACATGGTGACCAATAATACCACATACAAGGTATAAATACCACCACACAATGTCCAGACCACATATTACCACCACATGGTGACTGAATACTACTATACTGATCATTAATAAAAAAAGATCTGTACTTAGTATGAAGTGTCTGTGTTCAGATAATACAGTGATCACTAGTGACATTACACACTGGACCTCTTTATATAGTGCCAGTGTACAGGTAATACAGTGATCACTGGTGACATTGTACACAGGAACCCTGTATATGGTGTCAGTGTACAGGTAACACACTGACTCACTAGTGACATCTCTAGGTGAAGTCCTTCCTCTTCGCTTTTCATCTTCATCCAGCACAGACAGCATCAAGTCTTCCAGCTATGGCTCGTCTCTGCAGGAAATTGCACAGTTATCTAGAGCTCCACTTGCAGAACACATTACTTAATTTTTTCCCAACTTCTACACTACAGCAGATGAATAAAAAAAGGCAGCATAGTATCGCTCTGCACAGTATCAGGACCTCCCTCTATTTAAAACAGTATCCTCAAAAAAATACTGCAGTAATAATATCCCTTAATTAGCCCCTATGGTAATAATATTCCCCATCTTGGCCCCCATGTGTCTCATTCCTGGCTCCAGTCATATGTTCTCTCATCCTGCCCTCATGAGTATCCATTCTGCCCCCATATGATCTCTCGATCCTGCCCCATCTGTCCCATGATCCTGCCCCATGATACTGCCGCTCCATCTGTCTCCATCGTATCCATCCTGCACCATGTGTCTCCCATCCTGCCCCCTCCTGTGTCTCACATCCTGCCCCCTCCTGTGTCTCACATCCTGCCCCCTCCTGTGTCTCACATTCTGCCCCTCCTTTGTCTCACTGTCACATTTTGCCCGTGTCCATTTTGTCCCCTCCTGTGTCTCACATTCTGCCTCCGTGTCCATTCTGCCCCCTCCTGAGTCTCACATTCTGCCTCGTGTCCATTCTGCCTTTTCCTGTGTCTCACTGTCACATTCTGCCCCTGGGTCTATTCTGCCCCGTATCCATTCTGCCCCCTCTTGTGTCGCACTGTCACATTCTTACCGTGTCCATTCTGCCCTGTGTCCATTATGCCCCCTCCTGTGTCTCACATTCTGCCTCTGAGTCCATTCTGCCCCTCCTGTGTCTCACATTCTGCCCCTGTGTCCATTCCACCCCGTGTCCATTCTGCCCCGGCTTGCTGCTTTAAATAAAAAAATAAAAAAACATGTTCTCCTTACCTTGCCGCGCTCCTGCAGAGAATCTCCCTCCACTCAGATCAAGCGCACACTCGCCGGCGAATCACAATGACGTCAGACGCCGGCGATGTGCTCGCTGCGGCTGACGTCTGCTGCCAGCCTCCGATTGGCTGGTGGCTTTTAACTATTGATATGCAGGCCCGCTCTGCCTCACAAAATGTATCCTCTGGAATCTCCTGCTGTATCGTCAGTATTGTCTTTTGCTTCCTCCCCTGCCCAGGAGCTGTGGTATGTTCTGTACACGGTCAGACACAATTTTTACAATGAACTTTCGTTCATGGCAAAAAAGCAAATATCAACGCCAACATGGCTCCTCCTAAAAAGTGCGTCAATGACAATGAAAGGAAAGCAGCAAAGTCGCAACATTCTATGTTAATAAAATGCTACCTTTACCTACTTTGCTTTCATTTTAACACAGGTGGAGGTGTGAGTGCACATAGGAAAGAGGACACACAGGGGGAGACAGCTCAAATGAGAGAACACAATGAGGGAAGAAGACAGCACAGTGGTGGAGAGAGACAGAGCAGACAAGGGGGAGAGCACATGTGGTACACAGGTCAAAGAAGAGATGACATGAGAGGGGAGGACAACAGATGGGGAAGAGAGAAAGCTCACAGGGGTGAGAGAGACAGAGCACAGGGGGGAGACAGCTCAAATGGGACAGCACATGAGGGGAGAACACAGCACAAGAAGGAGAGAGACAGCAGACAAGGGGGATAGCACATGGCGAAGACAGGTCAAAGAACAGGGCATAGATGGGAGAAGTCAGCACCTGGGGAAAGAGAGAGAGTGGATAGGTGGGTGAGCACAAGGGGGGAGAGATTTTCAATGCTGCAAAGCCGGCCCCCATTGTGAGATTACCGCCATCTCGATGAGATAGCATCGGGCCTCGATCTATTTTAATACAGGGGGTGTGTGAAAGAGCGCATGGAGTGCAGGCAGAAGGCATGCACTACGCAAAAACCTGAGACTAGTTTAGTGAGCAAAGGACCTGGCACTAAGTGATCACGTGATCACGGGGTGGAGCCACCACTCGTGAGTGCAGGGTGGGAGACTGAGCACGCAGAGCACAGGGAAAAGATAGTAAACATGGTCAAGGAGAGCCGAGAGTCAGAAGCCAGATGAACGTGCAGTACCTAGGGACAAGACAAAGAGTAAACGGGGACAAGCCAAGGGGGTCAGATAACCAGGAGAGACAAAGCAGTAGGATACAGAGGCAGAAGTCAGAGAACAAACCGAGTCATACACAGCAAGGTACACAAGCACAGAGGCACACATTTAAGGATGAGTCACCTGGGTCAGCAACTACTAACCAAGTATACGGAAGTATCACCGACACTAAATCCAGGTACTGCCAACATTAAATAGCCAGCCCAAAACCAAAGAGAGGCAGACTAAAATTAACCCTGACCTGACCAGGATGGAGGCGAAACCATCCTGTCCAGAGTCATGACTGTACCCCCCTCTCAAAGGGGGTGCCACCGGACCCCAAGGTTTCCCAGGAAACTGGGCATGAAAGGAATGCACAAGACGATTGGCATGAACTGATCAGGCAGGAACGCAGGATCGGTCCTCAGGGCCATGCCCATTCCAGTGCAAAAGATACTGGAGGGAACAGCAGACCAACTGGGAGTAGACGATGCGCTCCAACTCAAACTCCTTCTGACTATCCACCAAAACAGGCTGTGAGGGACCCTATGATGCTTCTTCCACAGCCCCCAATGGTTTCAGCAAGGTCCTATGGAATATATTGGGGATCTTAAAAGATACTGGAAGTCGCAGACGAAATGCCACTGGATTAACCACTTCCGTGATCTCATAAGGGCCAATAATCTTAGGCCCCAACTTAGCCGAAGGAACCTTATGTTTAATGTTCCTTGTGGACAGCCACAATTTATCCCCAACCCAAAGGGTGGGTCCCACAGTCCGTCTCCTGTCAGCAAAATGCTTAAATTTCCTCTAAGCCTCCCCAATACTCTTTTGGACCTCTCGCCATAAGTTCCCCAACTGCTGTACAGCAATTTCAGCCCCCGGGCAACCGGAGTCCAGGCGAGAAAACTCCCCAAAGTGTGGATTAAACCCATAGTTACAGAAGAAAGGGGAGTTACTCGTAGACTGGTTAACATGGTTATTAAATGCAAATTCTGCCAAAGGTAAGGCATCGGACCAGTCCTCTTGACTGGAAGTGGCAAGGCAGCGCAAAATCTGTTCTAACGACTGATTGGGCCGTTTGGTCTTACCATTGGTCTCTGGATGGTAAGCAGATGAGAAAGACAACTCACTACCCAACCTTTTACAAAATGCCCTCCAAAACCTGGACACAAACTGTACGCCACTGTCATACACCACATTCAAGGGCACACCATGCAAACAAACCACATGTTGAACAAACAACCTAGACAAGGTCTCCTCAGAGGGAAGTGCCACTAAGGGTACAAAGTGTGCTTGCTTTGTAAACCTGTCCACAACCACCCAGACGACAGTATTACCCTTGGAGGGAGGAAGATTGGTGATAAAGTCCATGGACAGATGTGTCCATGATCTATCAGGAACTGGCAAGGGCACAAATTCCCCGGCTGGCCGGTTATGAGAGCTCTTAGCGCGGGCACAAACTTCACAAGCAGACACAAACTTTCTAAGGCCTGTTTCACACTTGCTTTTTTTTACAGCGCGTTTTTCCCGCAAAAAAACGCATTGAAAAACGCATACAAAAGCATACAACTGCTGCGTTTTTTTCAAGCATTTTTATGAGCATGCATGAAAAAAACGCAGCGTTTTTATGCGTTTGTATGCGTTTTTAGTGCGTTTTTACCGCGTTTGCGTTTTTTTCCAACATTAGGTGGCCCCTCACACTAACCCAAACCATGATTTTACTAACCCTAACCCTGACCCTAACCCTAACCCTAACCCTGACCCTAACCCTAACCCTAACCCTTAACCAAACCATACTTAACCCTAACCCTGACCCTAACCCTTAACCAAACCATACTTAACCCTAACCCAAACCCTAACTAACCTTAACCCTAACCCTAACCCTGACCCTAACCCTAACCCTAACCCTGACCCTAACCCTAACCCTAACCCTTAACCAAACCATACTTAACCCTAACCCTGACCCTAACCCTTAACCAAACCATACTTAACCCTAACCCAAACCCTAACTAACCTTAACCCTAACCCTAACCCTAACCCTAACCCTGACCCTAACCCTTATCCAAACCATACTTAACCCTAACCCTGACCCTAACCCTGACCCTAACCCTTAACCAAACCATACTTAACCCTAACCCTGACCCTAACCCTGACCCTAACCCTAACCCTAACCCTGACCCTAACCCTAACCCTAACCCTGACCCTAACCCTAACCCTAACCCTAACCCTTAACCAAACCATACTTAACCCTAACCCTGACCCTAACCCTTAACCAAACCATACTTAACCTTAACCCTAACCCTAACCCTGACCCTAACCCTAACCCTAACCCTAACCCTAACCCTAACCCTGACCCTAACCCTTAACCAAACCATACTTAACCCTAACCCTGACCCTAACCCTGACCCTAACCCTAACCCTAACCCTGACCCTAACCCTTAACCAAACCATACTTAACCCTAACCCTGACCCTAACCCTAACCCTAACCCTAACCCTGACCCTAACCCTTAACCAAACCATACTTAACCCTAACCCTGACCTTAACCCTAACCCTAACCCTGACCCTAACCCTAACCCTAAACCCCCTTAACTAACCCTAACTTTACCCAAACCCCTAAATTCCATTGTCTAAACTAATGGTAAAAAAAAAAAATGCATGTGCAAAAAAACGCATACATAAGCATGCCAATGCGCACATATGCTCACCATAGACTTATAATGGGTGTCTTGCTGTAAAAAAACGCATTGCGCGCACATGCGTTTTTTTGAGGCAAATCGGACGCACAAAAAATGCAACAAGTTGCATTTTGTGCGCCCGAGCGCATACCGCAAAAAAACGCATGCGCGGTAAAATGCGTACAAACGCATGTGTATGCGCACATAAGCGCATCCCATGCAAAGTATAGGAAAAAAAACGCATGCGCTATTTAGCGCTAAATTACCGCGAAAAAAAACGCAAATGTGAAACCAGCCTAACATCAGATGAAATTGAGGTCCACCAAAAAAACCCTCGCGATGGCTCCATGAGTGGCTGAAATCCCCGGAAATCCCCGAATGTCCACTCAGTGCCAAATCATGGAACTCCTGGAGGACTTTGAGTCGAAGCTGGACCGGAACAAACAATTTTCCCACCGGCTTGGACGGGGGGCCTGGGACTGGGCTTCCCAAAACTCCCATTTCATTCCAGGTTCCAAACCTGCAGACACATCAGCCACCACCACCCCGGCTTGAAGAATGGAGGATGGAAGCTTGGGGGGAGAAACTGAGTCCAGAATCCAGTATAAGGCATCAGCCTTCATATTCTTTGATCCAGGAAGAAAAGTGATTGAGAACTGGAAATGGGAAAAAAAAGTGTGTGACCATCTGGCTTGCCTGGGGGTCAGCCTTTTAGCAGACTCAATATACGCCAGGTTCTTATGGTCAATAACCACAGTAATGGGATTAACTGCCCCCTCCAAAAAATGCCTCCATTCTTCAAAGGCCAACTTAACCACAAGAAGTTCCCAATTACCCATGTCATAAATTCTTTCCGCCGGGGAGAACCTCTTGGAGAAGAAGGCGCATGGTCTCAGATTGGTCAAGGTGGCGGACCCCTGGGACAACACCGCCCCCACCCCACCTCCAAGGCATCAACCTCCACCACAAAAGGTTCAGAAGGATCCGGTTGATCCAGAATCGGGGCAGTCATAAAACATTTTTTAAGAGTGAGAAATGCCGCTACCGCTGAGGCAGACCAGTTCTTAATGTCAGCCCCTTCTGTGTCAAAATAGTGAGGGGCTTTACCACCTGAGAGAACCCTTTAATAAACCTCCGGTAGTAATAGGCGAATCTCAAGAAGCGCTGAAGGTCCTTCAGGTCAAAGGGTTGAACCCAATCAACAATTGCCTGCACCTTTTTAGGATCCATATGGAACCCCTCACTAGATATAAGGAACCCAGAGAAAGGCAGTTCCTGGGCGAAAAACAAGCATTTCTCTAGCTTGGCGAAAAGTTGGTTCTCCCTGAGTCTCTGAAGAACCGCCCAAAAGTGAACAATATGTGATTGCTTATCAAGTGAATAAATCAGAATGTCATCCAATTACAGGGTGTCCGTAAAGTCATGGTGCACTTTTGACCAGTCACAGGAAAGTATACAAGTATACCCCGATCCCTGGATCTGACGCCCTTAGACTTTTACTTTTGGGGTTATGTGAAGCAACATGTGTACATTTAATGTATCTACGACATTAATCACTTAAAACAGAGAATCACAGACGTTATTCACTCTGTTGCACCAGACGTCCTTACCCATGTATGGCAAGAACTTAACTATCGTTTGGATGTGTGTAGGGCAACAAATGGAGCCCACATCGAACTGCCCTGAATAGGTATGAAACTGGGAGAGTTTTTATTTTATGTGGAGCAGATTTCACATTTCTATCGTTTTTTTGTTGCTTTCCAGTGACTGATCAAAAGTGCACCATGAATTTACGGACACACTGTATATAACCACAAACCTCCCAATAAAATCAGAGAACACATAACTGATGAAGTTTTGGAAAACCGCAGGGGCATTGGTCAGGTTAGATACCTGATCGAACAAAACATGCAGTGGGTCCATGAAAAGCACACACACACAAAAAAAACCCTGAAAAATTGTATGGGTCGGAGATAATGTGATGACAACTTTGGTGTCACTGGCGCTGCCTAGGGGGCGCTCTCAGAGGGCTTGTGAATGAGCATAGGGAGTGCAGGCAGAAGGAACGCAGTACGCAAAGACCTGAGTCTAATGTAGTGAGCACAGAACCTGGCACTAAGTTACCAGGGGCGGAGCCACCGCACGTGAGTGCAGGGAAGAGGGCAAAGGCAAAATTTGTGACTTTTTGAAAGGTTGCAAAAGAAAAATCAGGAGAAAACATCTGGGACTTCAATCTGTACTAATAATGGCGAACATAAAAAAAAAATTGACTTTAAAAAAGAAGTTTCAAATGAAAAGAAGAATTAGAAAGAGAGAACAAAATGTATAAAACTTACTGAAAAAGTTTCTTCTCAGTTTTTAATAGGCTGTGGTGGAGCTGTAGAAAATAGTAAAATAAAAAGCACATGTTGAAACCAAGATCCTGGCTAAAAATGTTGTTAATTAAACTATTAGTGACTTTTTTTTATCCCCCTTCAGGCATTATTACCCATGTACCTTGTATAAACATTACAAAGTATGGACAATGTGTCCATATGTCACAATGTGATTAAATAAACGCTACGCAAAATGTGGAGTAAATTCTGGTAATTTGCATAACAGAAAATAAGTTATTACATTACCTGCCAAGAATCAGTCAACAAGAACATCCCACGTAACAAGAGCATCCCACATATTCACTTACAAGAATCATCATCTTAGAACATTGACATATGTGGAAAAAATAGCAGACTAAAATCTGCTGAGCCCAATTTCTTTAAATCAGGATGAAAGGGAAGTTTCTGCCCGTTAGTAACATTTTGGCTGCATATACCTAAAGATAATTCAAAAGATTCCAAGTACTGGAGCTTGTAATTTGTTTCCAAATTTACAAATAGTTTCATACGAGTAGTTTTTAAGGTTGAAACTGGACATAAGTTCATCAAGTTCAACTTACATTCTAACAATCAGCAACCTCAGCTGCATGCTATATGCCAGGTGGTGACACTAAGTAGTGGTCCACCCTAGTAAAAGCAGTATACCCACTCCAAAAGGAATATGTGCACAATAGGAGAAAATGGAGCAGTCAGGTGAATATAGTAAAAAGCCAAAATTTTATTAAATAGTACATACTTACAAAAGAACAAGAAAATCCATAACAAGACACAATCCAGGAAAAAAGGCAGAGATACCAGGGTCACAAATCCCTCTATGACATATTGCACAAATCCCAAGAGTGTATAAAGTGTCAGTGCAGAAAATGACTGGCAAGCAGATACCGATACCACGCACCAGTAACATCAGAAAGAGTAATGTGACAAAAAGTCAAAGCCGGGTGGTGAAGCCTCGACACGCGTTTCACATGTCTGATACACCTTTTTATCAAGGGGATTTCTTAGATGGTGCGAGCAGGACCTTATGAACCCATTTGACATGTCATATGGTCCATAGTAGGTCAATCACGGCGGATCAATTGGTGCGTGCGCATTGCACGCCGCCAGGTCCGAGCAGTGTGATACAGGCGTCCTGCATTACCACACACACGCGGGGGAGGGAAATCCCCAGATGCATGCAGAAGACCAGATGGATGCCCGATCACACATCGGGGGCAACAACACGCACACGCACAGCCCTCGGACCAGGGCCAAATAATTATACATGAAAATTTTTTTTAAAGGTACAGTATCACAATCAAAAAAGCACACAAAATGCGATAGGTAAATCAATCATAGCAGCAAATATTAAGATAATATTAATATAAATTCTTAATGGAACGCCGCATTGAAGGTACTGCTGAAGATGAGGACAGTGGTCCACATACACTGAAGATCATGGAGAACATAAAGGGTCATGGTGTAGCACTATATAATACGAAGACAAATAAAAAGTGGGTGTTGAGGATCAGCAACGAAGATGTGATAAGTATTATAAAAAAGATGAGAAACTCAGAGATTCAATAAAAACTTTAGGGGTCAGGGCATCCAAGGTCACAATCCATTTTGCTTCAATTTGCGCCAATAATTTTCTATTATCTCTCCCCCTTTATGCCCATATGTATCACGCCAATACCTCTAACAAGTTGATCCAGATAAGGCAAAAACCATGAGGCAGATGCTAATTGCAAAAAAAAGATGATCCAGCTTCCAAGCTTTGTTAAAGAACACAATGGATATTCGAAATGCGTAGCTGTGTCTACACTCTTGATAATATTTTTTAATCCAAAACATTTTTGCAAGCTTGGAAGCTTGATTATCTTCTTTTTTCATTTCGACAAGTGGTTCCTTGCAGATCCGTGCCTCCTGGGATACCTAGCTGGGGTGAGCTGGTTAATCTTTTTCTAGATGCTAATTCCCCCTTATTATAGGAAAAATTCCTTCTTGACTCCATATGGCAATCAGACCAGTACCCTAGATCAAGTCCCATAACAGAATCCAGTACCTTTAACCTGTAATGTTATATTTTTCAAGAAAGTCATCCAGATTCCCCTTAAACGTTTTTAATCAATCAACCATTACAATACCAGGTGGCAGAGAGTTACATAGTCTCTCTGTTCTTACAATAAAGCAGTGGTGAGGAACCTTAGGCCTGTGGGCCATTTACAGTCCGCGATGACCTTTTCAGATTCTTTGGACCACAGTGCTTAGGCCGGCAGGTGTGTTTTGATGGCCACTTGACTTTTAACTTCTTGCTCTGTGAACACGTGCACGCAATGTTCACTACAGAACGCTGAGGTGTGTGCAATGAAAGATTACGTGCCAAAATTAGGACGTATTTTATGGGTGGAGTTAGTGGATAATCTGTATGGCACTCGAAGGATGGATTAAATATCCAAATGGTCTTTGGCAGAAAAAAGATTCCCCTCCCCGCCATAAAGGGTTGCTGCCTCTGATAATTAAACTTTCTTTCCCATAGATGTAGAATATGTGTCCTTATTGTCATTGCAGCCCTAGGTGTAAACAAAATAATTAGAAAGCTCTCTGTACTATCCAATTACAGGGAGACCCCTCTCTGCTATTGATGAACACACCATCCAGTTAAGTGGAGGTCACCATTTTGAAAAATCGCCCCATAGCCATAAGCCACCTAGCCCCAAATGTCATGATTAGTGTAGGGTCCATGGAAAAAAATCATCCAAGACCATCTTCACATGCATAAGGTATCTGCTCTCTGGATTCCCCAGCTGCACACACCTTTCCAGAAGAAGGAACGAGTCGAATGCTTTCAGGCTCTATTGACGATGTGCCATGGAAACCAGGAGGACTTTTTCAACAGACTGATCACACAGGATGATAGCTGTGTCCATCACTATGATCCTAAGATTAAATTCCAGTCTATGCAATGGATGCAGTGCCCCACCCTCGGTAGGCAAGGTCATACTCACAGTATTTTGGGACCAGCACAGAGTAGTATTGATGGATTTCCTAGCAAATGGTACCATTATCACTGGGACATTCTATGCTTCACTGCTGCGGAAATTGTGGGAGGCCATCAAAACCAAGAGACGTGGTGTGCTCACCAAAGGTGTCCGCCTTCTGCAAAACAATGCACCAGTTCACAACTCACATGTTGCCCAAATCAAAGCATGCTCCTGTGGCTTGGAAATTCTACCACATCCCCCTTATTCAACTGACCTCACACCATCGGACTTCCACCTCTTTCCAACAATGAAGTTATTTTTGAAGGGCAAGCATTTTCCAGATGATGAGATTCTGATTTCCAAAGTCACAACGTTGCTTACAGGTGTTTACATTTGCTTAAAGAGATGGGAGAAATGTGTGTCCCTAGGTGGCACCTATGTAGGAAGGACTAAAAACTGTGCCAAGTTTCATTGCTTTCAGTCCACAGGAAGTGGGTCAGGAAAAATCTTTAATGAATGACCCTCGTATGTCTTCGTATGTCTTCTGATACACTGAAGCCCAAAATTGTACACAGTATTCTAAATGTTGCCGCACTAGTGACTTTTATAGAGGCAAAACTATGTTCCTGTCATGAGAATCTATGCTTCTTGTAATGCATCACAAGATTGTATTTGCTTTGGCAGCAGCTGCCTGGCACTGATCACTAAAGTTGAATTTGCCATCCACCCATACGCCCAAGTGTTTTTCCGTGACAGTTTTACCCAGTGTTTTACAATTTAGCACAGAATTTTACATTTTATTTGCTCTGACCAAGTGCATGACCGTACAATTATCTACATTAAATGTTAATTGCCATGTCTCAGCCCAAGACTCCAGCTTATATAATCTCTTTGTAATATTAAATTATCCTTCTTTATGTTTACCTTGCTCAGCTTAGTATCATCACTAAAATTCTATTCTGTATGTGTGGCGCCCCTGAGGGTTCAGTCACCACAAAGGTACTGCACCACCTCCTGAGGTGTAGTATCCCACTATCCAGGTAAGATGGAAACACCTGACCAGACTCCAGTACCTGCACTCAGCACAGACACCTTAGAACAGCAGGGCACTCTATATGACCTCAGCTTGGTTCATGAAGTGTGATGGGAGGTGGGTGGAACTTAGTTTGGTAGAAAGTGGGAGAACTGATAGGAAGTTAGGAGAGTTCCCCTAAGGGGGATGTGGTGAGAGGATGTTGATGCAGCAGCTCTATGTTAGCTGGAGCTGCTGGGAAGAAAGGAGTAAGAAAAGAAGTTTCCTTGGAGGGAAAGGAATGGGAGGTGAGGAGGAGAGCTGGGGACTGGGACTAGAGGAGGGTCCTTCCCTAAGCATAAGCGCCAAATGCCGGGCACCGGTATCCGAGGCTGTGTGGATACTGATAATTCTACAGCAGAAACCGGAGGAATAGGAGCTGTAAATGCTCTATTCCCAACTAATTAGAGTCAGTAATGAGTGGTCATAGAGGAGCGCTTAGGAAGCAACCCAGGGGCAGATTAGAATATCAGGTCTCTACCGCAGCTCCAGCTGAAAACCTCCGGTGGAGGATAGGAGCAATGAGAAAATGGAAAATGGTCTTAGGAGCGCAGGAAAGAGACTCAGACGAGAGATGGGGATTTTTTCCACCTGATGAAGACGGATCCTCCGTCGAAACGCGTAGTGGTTTAACCCCATCTCTCGTCTGAGTCTCTTTCCTGCGCTCCTAAGACTGTTTTCCATTTTCTCATCATTATTCCCAACTAAGACTTGACGACACAGTAGCAACATGTGTGAGCTGGTACGTGATTGTAAAAGGTCCCTGAAGTAGGCTACAGCTGCCTGTCAATGCGAGTGGAGTCCTATGGAACAGACAGAAAGAGGAACTTGATTGTAATTCATAACTACAAGTACTTCAGATTAGCGCAAGAAAGGAGACATCCAGGAAGGGCACATATTGAAGGGAATGCTGGAAAGATGTACTCCAGCTGCCTGAGAGTTGACTGAGCCCCTCACCTGAAGAACAAACATAGTACCAAGCGGGCATCTGTACGCACCATAAACTGTGAGTAAAGCAATGGAACTGCATTCAGCTGTGTCTCTGCCTTCTTCCTGCGTCAACCTTTCAGCACTGCTACATCCCTACCTGGACACTACACCATCTATCTCAACACCCACTAAAACTGCCCCAGGGACTACAGCTCTGCCTGTGGGGAGGTATAGCACCTCTGCTGCATCTTACCATTTGTCCCAGAGGAACTGCACTGCAGCGCTGGTCACCTCTGACCAGATACCACAGGTGGCATCACAAACTTACCTACACCTAAACTCTATTCAGCATCAATCCTAGTACTTTATATGGACACTCAGGGCCACGGACTGGGTCACTGCCACTGCTACACATGTCCCTTTAAGACACCGGTCCGGTACCAAGTAAACCCACTAGCCCTGGGGGTGATCCATTTTGGCGTCACGAACAGGATTACAAAGCCTGGTGCCACTGGGTCCTGTGTCCCGAAGATTTGATTGAATTGAGAAATGAAAATCTAAAATGTGCAAAGGAACAAGTTTATTGGATTATGAATTGGACTGTGATTTTGACTGTAAAGATGGCAGCTATGGCAGTCCCACGAGGTGTGCAGTGAGGTGTGCCATCGTGGGTGGCACCCAAAAAAGAGCACGGAACAATATGAACCTCCCATGCCTGTATTTCTATGCAACTGCGTCATGGCTGACACCCAGAGGGGTCCGGATCCTAGCCTGGTATGGCAGCAAAGGGAAGAGACACCACCCCCAGGGGGGTGGAGAGAAGCTCAGTGGCGGGAAAGGGAGCAAAGAAGAAGCCAGTACACCAGGAGGCCATGATGGAGAGTGGAAGGAGGTTTGGGGAGTGCAGTGGAGAACTACCAACTTCTCCCGTCTCCATGGAATTTGGCTCCAGCCCCTTGGGGGAACTCAACCTGGCGCAGCTAGAGAAGGAGATCGAGGACTGAGCTGGAGTTTGCAGCAGCGACAGGCTCCGCTCGTGCAGAAAAGACAACTGGCCCAGGAGGAGTCCACCATCTTGGTACCACCACCGGTACCAGCTGCCACTACCCAGGTACCATCACCATCGGTACCCACCGTCGAACCTCAGGTACCCTCATCATCGGTAACCGCATGCTGTTCCCTGGTACAAATTTTGAACAGGAAACTAATACTCTGACTGAAAATTCAAGGAAAAAGGCTATAACAGGGATTTTTTAAACCAAGTTAGAAATATAGTAAAAAGAATCCCCATAGATACACCAAATAATAAAAAAAAAATGATCATCCAAACACCACCATAATTTTACAATATAATCCCCAAAACCATCACTTGCAGAACACAGAACATCATTAAAAATATTGGAATATATTGAGGGAGGATAAAATCGAAGGCGAATTGCTACCGGATCAACCACAATTCATTTTTAGAAAGGCATGTGCCACACATTAACCCCTAATAAAAGAGCAACCTTTAGACATGGGAGTCAAACATTTACTATACAGAATTTCATCTCCGTTTACCCTAAAGGGGTTATTTATTACATAGAATGCCCCGATAATAAAAAAAATATACGTGGGATGGACTAAGAGAATGCTTCCCAAAACAATAGGGGAGCACATTAGCAATATTTCTAAAAAATTCCAGGATCAGCCCCAAGCTAACTTTTGACAACAGGTGGTAGTTGTCTACCAAACTAGACAGCTAATACCAGGTCGCAGTGTTGAGCGCCAGTACGCTTGATATCTGTATAGAAATCCTTCCTTTATAAGAAAAAGTGTATTTCTACGGGTAGAGAGTGGGTAGAACCTTGTTTTACACCTTGTATACACTATGGGCTGTAAACATAACGTCACTGCTCTCAACATATTCCACAAGAAGGTATATCATGTGAAAAAAAGTGAAAATAAGAGAAAATATTGATTGTTAAAAAATGATTCTTTATTAAAAATTATTAAAAAGAGAACTTAAAAAGACAGGGCAAAAGGCCTCCAAAAAAGGGGGATAGGTTGCGGCAAAACAGTATACAATGATGTAAAAAAGTAATAATACACACACAATAATAACCCTGTAGATTTAAATATAAATACAAAAATGGTTCTTGCATGCAAAAGTAATAGTAATAATTCCTGCCAGAGTCAGTGCACCATAGTAGATGACAATGAACACATTGCGTCACGGTCCTGTTAGGGTTGGCGTGCAGTCACCACTGAGCAAGGACTCACCCTCACTGCAGAGGGGCCCAGGGTCAGACACGGCTGGATAGTTCAGGCAAAGAGGACATGGAGAAGCTGAAGTCAATGAGCAGTGAAGGACCTACGGTCATGTGACTGCAAGGGGGTGGGGCATAGCGTCCTGCTGCAAGAGATAGGCAAAATACTATACAGGAATACTCAGTCAGACAAACCGGGTCATACACAGAGATAACAGTAAAGTACCAGGGATGAGACAGAACGGATAGTCGGAGACAGGCAGTGATCAAAGCCAAACAGACTTAGAAGGAACCAAGCAGAATCTAACAAGCATGATCCAGAGAACAGGCCGAGTCCTACACAAAGTTATCAGGCAAACAAGAACACAGCACAAACACACTCAGGGGTCAAACACTCTGCCAAAGGCGAAAGTATAACTGACAGGGATAGGAGCTTCCTGAGGCCATAAGGAGCCTTCCCAGAACCAGGGAGAGGCCACAATAATGAGCCCCAGGTGTGCAGGTAAGCCTGCACTGTGATCATAACCTTTAACCCCAGAAGTGCCAGTCATCAGCACTGGTTCCAGACATTAACCCCACATGTGCGAGTCAAACCCGCACTGAGATCATGACAGTACCCCCCTCTCAACGGGGGGCCTCTGGACCCCCAGGCTTGCCCAGGTACTTAGCATGGAAAGCCTGCACCAGGCGATCAGCATGCATCAACCGGGCCGGCACCCAGGACCTGTCTTCCGTCCATACCCCTTCCAATGAACCAGGTACTGTACCGACCGCCATACCAACCTGGAATCTACGATATGACCCACCTCGTACTCCACCTGCCCCTCGACCAAAACAGGAGGAGCAGCGGACTCGGAGTCTCCCCGGACTGCTTCAAAAGGTTTCAGTAGAGATTTATGAACGACGTTAGGGATCTTTAAAGAAGGTGGAAGGCACAGCCTATACGCCACTGGATTGATTTTTTCCACAATCTTGTATGGGCCAATGAATTTGGGCCCCAACTAGGCTGAAGGAACCTTCAACTTAATGTTTCGTGTGGAGAGCCAAACCTTCTCTCCAACCTGAAATGTGGGACCTGGTGTTTGTTTCCTGTCCGCGAAAAGCTTATACCTGCCCTGAGACCTAGATATATTCCGCTGGACTTCCGCCCATGTATTCTTTAATCGCTGAACAGAGCCCTCAGCCCCGGGACACCCCGAGTCCAGACGAGAAAACTCACCAAAATGAGGACTGAACCCATAATTGATCAAGAAAGGAGACATACCTGTGGATTGACTCACCTGACTATTGAAGGCAAATTCAGCCAATGGCAGTGCATCGCACCAGTCATTCTGTCTAGCAGAAGTTAGACACCTGAGGATCTGTTCCAGGGATTGATTAGTGCGTTCCGTCTGACCATTGCTCTCAGGATGGTATGCAGATGAAAAGGACAGAGACATCCCTAATTTTTTGCAGAAAGCATGCCAAAACTTAGCCACAAACTGCACACCACATTCAGGGGTACCCCATGCAATCGGATCACATGCTGCACAAACAATTTGGATAAAGTCTCAGTTGACGGTAGTGCGGACAGGGGTACAAAATGAGCCTGCTTAGAAAATCTGTCCACCACTACCCATACCACCGCATTACCCTTAGACGGAGGGAAATTGGTAACAAAATCCATGGACAAGTGAGTCCATGGTCTTTCGGGCACTGCCAAGGGCATCAGCTCCCCTGCCGGCCGGCTATGAGAGCTTTTAGAATGAGCGCAGACCCCACAAGATCAAAAGATCCTAGCCACCACCAGATGCGTGGTTGAAATACCAGGGTGAGCACTCAACTTGGATTCATGGAACTCCTGCAAGAGATTCAGGTGAAGTTGCTCTGGGACAAACAACTTACCCCCCGGCTTGGCCGCAGGAGCCAGCGACTGGGCCCCCTGAATCTCCCATTCCAATTCAGACGAGACCCCTGCTAACACAACCCAGGGTGAAGAATGGAGGACGGTGGCTCAGGGGGAGACACCGGCTAAAAAATGCGCGATAAGGCGTCATCCTTGACATTCTTAGACCCTGGACGAAATGTAATCGTAAACTGAAAACGGGAAAAAAAGTGACCAACGGGCCTGTCTGGGCGTTAGTCTTTTAGCAGACTCAATATATGACAATTTTTTGTGATCAATGATCACAGTAACCGGGTGACTGGCTCCCTCCAAAAAGTGCCTCCATTCTTCAAACGCCAATTTGACTGCAAGAAGCTCTCTATTGCCTACGTCGTAATTTCTTTCCGCAGCAGAGAACTTCTTGGAAAAGAAAGCACATGACCTGAGGTTGGTTAGAGTGGCAGGCCCTTGGGACAACACCGCCCCCACCCCCACCTCGGAGGCATCCACTTCCACGACGAATGGTTTGGACGGATCTGGCTGTACTAACACGGGAGCAGACATAAAGCATCTTTTCATGGTCGCAAAGGCCTCTTTTGCGAGCGAGGACCAGTTTCTCACATCCGCACCTTTACATGTAAGATCTGTGAGTGGTTTGACCACCTGTGAAAACCCCCGAATAAATTTGCGGTAATAATTGGCGAACCCCAAGAAGCGCTGAAGACCCTTAATGTCTTGGGGGTTGCACCCAATCCGCAATGGCCTGCACCTTCTTGGGGTCCATACGAAAACCCTCACAGGACACAATTAATCCCAAAAAAGACAATTCTTGAACAAAAAACACACATTTCTCCGATTTGGCATACAGATGATTTTCCCTCAGTCTTTGGAGAATGGTTCGTACATGATTCAGTTGAGACTGACTGTTGGGAGAGTATATCAGAATATCGTCTAAGTAAATGACAACAAAATGACCAATGAGATCCGAGAATACCACGTTGATGAAATTCTGAAATATGGCGGGGGCATTGGTAAGACCAAACGGCATGACTAAATTTTCAAACAGTCCCTCGGACGTGAGGAACGTGGTTTTCCATTCATCCCCCTCCAGGACCCTTATCAAATTATATGCCCCCTGAATATCCAGTTTGGAGAACCATTTAGCCCCTGAAAGTTGGTTACACAAATCGGGAGTCAACGGAAGGGGGTACGTATTTTGTACAGTAATCTTATTGAGCTCACGAAAATCGAGGCAGGGACGTAAACCGCCATCTTTTTTCTTCACAAAAAAACCCCCTGCCGCCACAGGTGAGGCTGAGGGATGTATGTGTCCTTTGCGAAGACTCTCAGCAATGTAATCTTTCATGGCCAAGCGCTCAGGGCCAGATAAATTAAACAGATAGGCTTTAGGTAATTTAGCCCCCGGGACTAACTCGATAGCGCAGTCAAAGGGTCTATGGTGGCAACGTCTTGGCCTCGCTTTAAGAGAATACATCTTCAAATTCTTTCAGGTACTCCGGAATACCTTCCAGCTCGACAAATGTCAAAGATACAGATTTAACAGGTTCGACCAGTAGTGCATATTTATCACATAACATCGAATCCTTAAGCCCCCATTGAACAATCTCCCCCGTTTTCCAGTTAATAACTGGGTTATGGCGTTGTAACCTGCGAATGACTCATTAAGATCCCCTCCCTCTGATATAACGAATGTGTACAGGGACTTAGATTAGAGTCAGCGCCAGTGCATGGCAAGCCTCAAGCCACTACACCATCATCCACAGTGCTAGCGTCCGACATTGTGCCTGCTTCTTTGCTTTGTCGACAAGTGGCAGTTTCCTACGCCGCACTGCAGTTGCAGTCCTCCTTGGCGTCCGCAGTAGCGACGCCGCACGCACGGTAGGTCAAGACGGACGCAGCTCCTCTGCCTTGGGTCCTGCTCCTGTGACCAGATACCATGTGTGCATTTACCTGAGGCCTGTGACACTAACTGACTCAGCTTTTTGTATGTTTATGTTACAGCGCCTCTGTGAGTTAACAGAGTCCGCTTTGCGCACTGCGGGTGAAGTTGAACCCGTGCGCATTTTACCGCCATATAGCATGTCTGCCATTACTCAGCAGCAGTTATAACACCTTCTGCACGTTGGACCCCGAGTGGCGAACGCACTTTATTATTTATTCTATTTAGTGCATTCCGCCGTTCCTAACAGCATAACTGCCTTTCTCTCCGGCATTGTTTCTCCGTTTCCTTCAGGGAGAAAGCCCCTACGTCCATAGGCACAGAAACAATCTCTTTTCCACTAGGGAACAATGGAGTTTCCACCTGCATCACCCCCCTGGCCCGCAACCTGCGGTCTATCCGGACGGCCTGGGTCATGGCGCCCTCGAGAGAGTTAAGTGGGGGATGTAGTGCCAAGGCATTCTGTAGCCACTCTGACAAGCCTCTGCGAAAAAGTCCTCGGAGTGCGTCGTCGTCCCAAGAGACCTCTACAGCCCAGCGGCGGAATTCAGTGCAAAACCACTCAGCCGAGTGTTTCACCTGACAGACACTCATCACCATGTCCTCTGCCAATCGCACTCGGTCAGGCTCATCATATGTGTGCCCAAGGGCCTCAAAAAATGCATTCACAGACACTCTCTCAGGGGCATTGGGAGGAAGGGAGAAAGCCCAAGCTTGTGGTCTTAATAAAGACATAATGACCCCTACCTTCTGATTTTGTCCCGAGAGGAACGTGGCCTCAAACTAAAGAAGAGTTTGCACCCCTCCATGAAGACCCTGAACTCCTTTTGTTCCCAGAAAAGAAGTCAGGCAGTTTAACAGGTGGTTCTGGAGACACCAAAACAACATCACTCTCCCCAGCCCCCAGAGATCCAGCAGCTAAAGCCCCCGCACTGTCTCAGAAACCTGCTGCTGAGAACGAGCAAGAGCTTGCTGCTCCAGAGATAAACCCTAAAACAACTGACTCAGACTTTTCATCTGTTCAGCCAGAGATTGTATGGGATCCATATTTCTCAGCAGAGAAAAAAAAACAACCAAAAACTTAACGGTCAGTTATAATGTCACGGTCCTGTTAGGGTCGGCATGCAGTCACCACTGAGCAAGGACTCACCCACACTGCAGAGGGGCCCGGGGTCAGACACGGCCAGATAGTTCAGGCAAAGAGGACCTGGAGAAGCTGAAGTCAGTGAGCAGTGAAGGACCTACGGTCATGTGACTGCAAGGGGGTGAGGCTTAGCATCCTGCTGCCATAGATAGGCAAAATACTATACAGGAATACGCAAAGTCAGACAAACCGGGTCATACACAGAGATAACAGTAAAGAACCAGGGATGAGACAGAACGGATAGTTGGGGACAGGCAGTGGTCAAAGCCAAACAGACATAGAAGGTACCAAGCAGAATCCAACAAGCAGTATCCAGAGAACAGGCCGAGTCGTACACAAAGTTATCAGGCAAACAAGAACACAGCACAAACACACTCAGGGGTCAAACACTCTGTCGACGGCAAAAGTATAACTGACGGGGATAGGAGCTTCCTGAGGCCATAAGGAGCCTTCCCAGAACCAGGGAGAGGCCACAATAATGAGCCCCAGGTGTGCAGGTAAGCCTGCACTGGGGTCATAACCTTTAACCCCAGAAGTGCCAGTCATCAGCACTGGTTCCAGACATTAACCCCACATGTGCGAGTCAAACCCGCAGTGAGATCATGACACATTGCTTGTAACTACTAGGTTTTGCAAAAAAGGCAATATTGCACGTTGCCCTTGTGGCTGTGGAAAAAGTAGATGTAAATTAGATGTAAATATAAAGAGGTATTGACATGCAAATTAATCACTGCAGGGTTCAACATATCTCAGTAGACAAAAGCCATTGTTTGTTACTGCTGAGTATCTGCAAAGGAAACAGTATTGCACATTGCCCATGTGACTATTAGCGTCCTGAGTGTGCTATAGGGTTAATGAGTAAAGTGTGCCAAGGAGCTGCACAGAGTATAATAGAAATAAAGTGCCTGGTATAAACCGGGGACTGGTTGTTACTACCTGAGTTAGAAGAATGTGCCAGATTCGGTGCAGCATCCACCGGTAACAGCTGAGGGAATGCCGCAGGAGTCTCCCCCCGCCCGACGAGTGACGATTCTCTATGTAGCTTCTTCCAGGGGCGCCCCTACAGAGCGAAACGGCACTCGTCGGGCGGGGGGAGACTCGTGCGGCATTCCCTCAGCTGTTACCGGTGGACGCTGCACTGAATCCGGCACATTCTTCTAACTCAGGTACTAACAACCAGTCCCCGGTTTATACCAGGCACTTTATTTCTATTATACTCTGTGCAGCTCCTTGGCACACTTTACTCATTAACCCTTTAGCACACTCAGGACGCTAATAGTCACATGGGCAATGTGCAATACTGTTTCCTTTGCAGATACTCAGCAGTAACAAACAATGGCTTTTGTCTACTGAGACATGTTGAACCCTGAAGTGAATAATTTGCATGTCAATACTTCTTTATATTTACATCTAATTTACATCTACTTTTTCCACAGCCACAAGGGCAACGTGCAATATTGCCTTTTTTTGCAAAACCTAGTAGTAACAAGCAATGTGTTCATTGTCATCTACTATGGTGCACTGACTCTGGCAGGAATTATTATTACTACTTTTGCAAGCAAGAATCATTTTTGTATTTATATTTAAATCTACAGGGTTGTTATTATTGTGTATTATTACTTTTTTACATCATTGTATACTGTTTTGCCGCAGCCTATCCCCCTTTTTTGGAGGCCTTTTGCCCTGTCTTTTTAAGTTCTCTTTTTAATAATATTTAATAAAGAATCATTTTTTAACAATCAATATTTTCTCTTATTTTCACTTTTTTTCCACATGATATACCTTCTTGTGGAATATGTTGAGCTCAGTATTGAAGTGACTTTGCTTTTCTAAAAAAGGACTATGAGATTTAATAATGTCACTGCTGCAGCCAAACACTGAGATCGGACTAGGGGTGGGAAACAAATGCTGGGTCCGGGGAGGATGAGTAGCTGCTCTGTTTGTTATTGAGTGATTTTCAGGCATGTTTTGTGGCCACTCCAAAAGGCTTCTAGATAAAACACTCAATCTAGTATCAATTACCAGAAGAAGAAATCTGGGAGAAGATATCACGAGTCTGAAATTATATGATGCAGTTCCATTAAATGCTTGGTATAAACCACTGAAATGTTTCACAGTGATAACAACAAAAAGTTATAGCGTATAATTATCCAATAAATTTCATGGTGGGCATATGAGGCATTGTTTCCAGCAGCCATTTTTACATCCCATTAGGAGGAGCTTAGATGTAGGCACCAGACAACTGACATCTGCTTTTTACTGTATGACGGACTAAATTACTAATCTGGAAAATGTGTGTAATGGAATAACAGCTGCAATGCAAAAAAATATGTAGTCTAATGGTTAACGTTTCTCCTTGGGGGAGTGGTGACATGTAGTAGCCTAAAATTACACAAAACACTAAACTATAACTGAACCTAATCTTACAATGGATTATTGAGAGTATTTTATTTTCCACTTTGCTCTAATCCTTAGGTAGGCTAGTTCAGATCTGATTGGTTCCTTTAAGGTTTCCTCCACCATTATTGGAGCCTATTGTTACAGATAATCTTTCTATACACATGATAATGTTTTCCATCTACAGTTGTTCTTAAATCACATTTGTTAACATATCCAAATGTATTTTCTAGAACATTTTATTATCATAACAGAATATCTGAATAATCGTCCCGTCAATTTAAAAATACTTCATTCACCAGAGCGCTAGCATAGGTAGGATTATTAGACTATCAGACTATGTTCACACAGACAGCCCCATATATAATTGCATTAGCACCTATTTTGGCCAAGTTTTTAATGTTTAGCATCTATATTCATCTTTCCTTTACCCCATTTTATATTTTATTCATCTGTAGGTTATTTTAGCTGATCCATCATTTGAGACTTTTTAAAAAGTTGCAAAATTTGTTGCGTATGTACTACAGTCCCTTCTGAACTACTTTTTTTTATATGCCAGTTTTTTTTTAGTACAATTTTTTCACTATTTTGTGAAATGTACAAAAAAGCAGGTTGGTAGATCCAACTTTTGAATAAAGAGATGTGGAGAAGCGGATTTGCTGGGCTGCTGGCGTCTCAACAGCTAAAAATCTCAGAAAACACTTGAGATATTGTTTCATTTTGAAGAATTTGACACACATATTGGCAACGACTATTACAAGACAAAAATGAAAAGTCACTTAAAAAAACCCGCAAATATAGAAATTATGAGTTTTTTTAAAACGTTCAAAAACTTTTCTAGCATAATACACTTCAGAAACTTTTTCTTTTTGGGGTAATTTTTCTTTTCTCAACCATTTCTTAAAGTTTTGGAACAATGTTTATTTTTTCTAGAAGAATTTTTGATTTGGTAGTGCCTAGTTTGGAGAAGATTAAACTTTTTTTGTTTTCAAAAGATTCTTTTTCAAAACCTCTTCAGGAAAAATCATATCTACTCCAAAACCTCTTCAAAGTTTTTTCTGAGGCAACTTTGCCAGCCTCCTTGCCAGTCTTTTTGGTGCTGCTCCGCTACTGGGGTCTTTCACTCGATACAGTTAAGTAAAGAACGCAGGCGGCTTCTGAGAGGAAGTCACTCAGAGAATAAACATGTCATTTCTTTTTTCAGCTTCAGTGTTTCTAACCCAAAAATGGTTAAAAGAAGTGACATCAGATGGGATATGTGCACAGCAACATCATTTTGACATTGCTATGCACTATGTTCATTTTAGGTGACAGTTTTGCCATACTTTTTCAGGCAGATTTTGCCTTTTCAAGGGGCATCAATCTGAAAAAAAGCTGAACACACACACTCCTCCCTATATCTTACTTCACCTGTGTCTTAAAAGCATAGCTTTTCATGAAATTTACTATGTGAAATGTTAAATATTTGCCTAAATCATGTTTTGCGGTTGTTAAATGTATACATAAAAAGTGAAATGTTATCATTACCACAAACATCTCTCAAATATGAAGTATAAACTATGTAATTTCTAGCTCAGGAGAGGGAGGCCACACCCCAGCTTGCACAGAATGCAAAAATACAAAGAAAAAACACAAAAATTGAGCTTAGTTTGAGTTGGCACACATGCAGCATATAAATGCATGTTCACATGGCCAAAAAGCCAAAGGCTTCCACTGACTGGTGTCCGGTGGTTGGGACCCGGTCCTTGTCTGCCCTTATTCACACAGACATCAACTTTGACACATGATAAGGTTATTAATACTAGACAGTGTAGGACCGCCCCGACCACAGAGTCACCTTGTCGATGGTGGGACGGCTTTTATGCTGTGTTTGATCAAATACAGTATTACTAAGAACTCTGTATGATTTAAATGCACTTTTGCTTTTTACTTATTTAATTATAGCAGGGTTTTGTTCATTTTGTCTTTTGTAGGTTTAGTATAAACTATGTAGTAATTTTGGGAACCACAAAACACAAAATTAAGGTATGATGGAGGTCCTTAACTTGTAATCACAGTAGATGGAAAATCGGAGAAGCCAAGCAAAAAATCTAAACTATAGGTCAAGAATAAAACAGATGTCTGCTAAGGAGATGCAAAGGACTAGAGAACATTCAATAGTACGCATAAGCTGACAGTAATACTAAGATTAGAGGGGGCAAAATAGCAGTATCTTCCTACTTTTGGGGAGTAAAATATATTCTGCTACTAACCTTGTACAAGACATTTTGCCCTCCTTGCATCAACAACAGGGCTTGCTGCTTATGTATTCTAAAGATGCATTGAAAAGGAACCAAGAAACAATATGGATCCCATGAATCCTGGTTGGGTAACACAACTGTTGTTAAATATAAATGCCATGCATAGTTGAGTGAAATGCAGATGTGGCATGCCTATATAATCCTGATTTCTGAAACCTGAATCTGCATCATACATCATACATCTTAAACCTCACACCAATTCTTGAATCCTGTATCCATCCTGCGCCCTGGTCCTTGAAACCCTACAGGCTTACTTTTACAGGAAAAAAGCCCTCTGCACTAACCTACATCTTGATCCCCCAAGATTGTTCCTGTACAGGTATCCCTAAAATCCAGATGTGTATCCTGAACCTTTAGTCTTACCCAGAGTGTACTTCAGTATAAACTTGACCTAACCTTAATTGAAAGATGACATTCTATTTGCTTTAAGCATGTAAGATGCAATGTGTAACCAACAGAAAATCGGCTACTTTAATTTCAACAATCAAGATGTCACCCTCTAACTAGAATCAATCCTTAAAGTGTGCATTAAAGGGGATTTTCTGGGATCAGATGCCAGATGTGACTAGATATGGTTTGGTTTCACACTCTCAGCAGCCTCAACAATCGCTTAATTAAAGGACCCATACCACTTCAGAAAGCCCCACTATCCCCTTCATTGTTTATCAATCAAAGTGCATTTTGGAGTGCTTGTACCTGGTACTGAAGCTCTTTGCTGAAATTGCATAAGAGTATGTGCACATGTCATTTTTTCAGGCATATGTTCAATTTTTTTGAGCATCTTTTAGCCAGTTAAGTTTTAGAAAGATGCCAAGCTGATTAAAAGAAGCAAACTGATCATTGTTCAGGTAGCTGAGGGCCCCATCACACATAGTGATCTCGCTAGCGAGATCGCTGCTGAGTCACAAGTTTTATGACGCAACAGCGATCTCACCAGCGAGATCGCTGTGTGTCAGCGATCAGCGACCGGCCGCCCTGCCGGTATCGCTGATCGGTCTTGGAAAGCCCTGAACATTTCTATGATCGCTGGTCTCCCGCTGGCCCTCACGCATCGCTGCGTGTGACAGGCGGGAGACCAGCGATCAGCTGGTAACTAAGGTAAACGCAGGGTTTCTAAGCACCGTGCGGTGCTTAGAAACCCTCTGTGTACCTTAGTTACCAGCGCGCTGATGCAGGGAGCTGGTAACTAAGGTACACATCAGGTTTCTAAGTGACGCACATCCCTTAGAAACCCGATGTGTACCTTAGTTACCAGCTCCCTGCATTAGCGCGCTGGTAACTAAGTACACAACGACGCCGGGCGCTCGGCATCGCTGGTGCTGATCGCTGGTGAAGCTGTCTGTCTGACAGCTCACCAGCGATCACATAGCGACTTACCAGCGATCCTGACACGTTGATATCGTTGTCAGGATCGCTGGTGAGTCGCTATGTGTGACAGTACCCTTACACTTGGAAGCCTCCCTAGTTTATACAAGTAATGAAATATTCCGGCGGGCCAAAGACGTCACATAAAGTGCTTAGGAAATTACCAAAAAGACAATAAAAAAACATTGCTTCGGGACAAAAAAATCTGGCATGTCCTAAAGCACCTTCCTTATCGAAAATTATGCCAGTTCATGCATACCTTAAAAGACATTGTCTGCACATACCCTTAGCAGCCACAGCCACTACATAAATTATGGAGCATTGCTTGGTAAATAATGAAGAGAACAAAGCATTTTCTGGAACATCAATGACACTAAAATCAGCAGATAACAAGATGCCATCAATATCAATGTCCCAGAAGTATTGCAGTGTATTATGGAAATTTTCAATCACTCACACACATGTTTATGGCTAGATGCACACTGTGTTTGTGCCCAACAGTGGCCAAAGTCAAGATATTAAAAAGTTAACGACAATTTTTGAGTAAAATCTTGATTTTCAATTTTTTTTGCTAAAAAATACCACTACCCAACACTTTTTTTTACACAAGGAAATTATTAGCACAGGATTCCATGAAGTTCATTGATCACCATAGTTGTCTTTTATATGGTGTGTAGATATGTCCAAGATATGTCCTCACAAGGTGGCAGGGCAGTGGAGTGGCCCTTACTGGCTTTGTCTTCATCTGTACCTTACACATGGGCTGGATGCCACTTGACCTATCCATTGTGATTATGCAGAGGCTACCCTGCCAGGTTCCCCACTAGCAGTGCACATGGTATGGCCTCCTGCAAACTATAATGTGGTTTCCACTCTCCCTGATATCAGCACTGCCTTTAGGGGTGGGAGTAGAATTTTGATTTTTTTTTCAATTCTGACCAAAATTTGAATTGAATGTGTGTTTTTTTTTATATCATTGTTGTGTTGAAAAAGTGCACATAGTGATGGTAGCATCAATAGAAATCAATACATCTGTGAATTCACGACATTAATGAAATACAGCTCCCCGACACCAGCAGCATTCATGCGGCCTCCCATAAGGACACTGCCACCACCACTTTCACTGTATCCACTATGCATTTTAAAAAATGAATTTAGAAAGCTGCATGGTGCCTACAGTGAAACATGGTGGTGGCAATATCCCTATGTATGCTGCTGGTGTCATGGAGCTACATTTCATTGATGAGTATCATGAATTCACTGATGTACTGATTTTTATTGAAAGAGAATTTGCTACTGTAAGGGGGTGAAGCACCAAAGGAGCCGAGGGGGAGTTGCCTTCCTGGCTCTGAGCCCGGAACCATCGAGCAGGGCATTAGGTTCCCCGGGGGGATGCTTTAGGGGACTGCACGAGCACCAGGAACAGGAAGAGGGCTGGACGGAGGGGGAGAATTGGGCGCGCTTTCAGCAGAGCAGCCCAGGGACGGGAGTAGAGAGGACGCTGACAGAGGAGAGGACAGGAGACAGGCGCAGTGACTGAACACTGAGGGACCACAGACATAGGCGGTGAGCACTGAGTACGAGAAGCCTGTCACTGCACCGCCTGGAGGGCTGGTCGCTCCCCTTCTGTTAGAGACTTTGTCACACCGACAGACTACGCGCCTTAAGACACTCCCCTGCAGTGAGACCCTGCTTCATCCTGAGACGCTTCCCTGTGACCAAGGAACATACTGTAACGTGACACTGACCTGCCAAGAGAGACTGTCCCAGGCAGAGCCCCTGACCCGGTGAGGGAACGCCGCTGCAGAGGGAAGAACCCTGCATACAGGGGGATACCGCCATCCACATACGCCTTGAGCTCTCACGTTAACCCCCCCATACGCCAGTTGGACTATACCTAGGACCCCAGAGACAGACGACATCAAGCACCCCTGGTGCCTGGGTGCCTACGTGGGAGAAGAATGATCTCTACAAGAAAGATCTCCAAGAACTGATAAGTTTCATCCCCATAAGAGAATAACTGTCTGTTGTTTTGCACTTCTGTTATTTCTTCAGTCTCTGATATGACCTGTTACAGCATTTTCTCTATTATATTATATGTTCACCAGATACTCTCCCTGTAAATAAACCTCCCCTTTTACTGTTGGTCTGCCTGCTCCGTGGTGACATATTCCTCCTGCACGTTATTACATTTGGCGTTGTCGGCAGGATGTCACACGAAGACACGGGCAGAGTGGACCAAACAGTCAGGGAAGGCCCCAAGACTAGCATCTCCTTGGGGGCCATGTTGAATAACCTGCCGAGGTTTACGGGGAATAATGTGATGTTATGGAACTGGACAGAGAGAATTCAGGGGTTACTGTGGATGCACCCCTTGGCACCAGCCCTAGAGGCAGAGATAGCCTTGATGGCCCTAGAGGGGGAGGCACGGGATTCTGTCATGCATAGACCCCCCTAGAAAGAAATACTCTGCAGAAAGTGTTATGTATCTTAGGGGAGACACATGGGGACCCCACTGACGTAGGGGAACTACGGATGCGAATGTTCCATCGGGTGCAAAGAGAGGGGGAGACCGTGACCCAGTTTATGAACGCCCTACAAGAGCTTCACACTGCTATCAAAAGAAAGCACAGGGTAGGTGTAGGGGCAGTAGACGTGGTGCTCAGAGACCAGATGGTGACAGGGTTATGTGACGGAATGGTGAAGCAGGCTATGCGAGAGCGCCTGCGGGTGAAGCCAGGCATGACCTTTTCTGAAGTAGGTAGCGAGGCGCACACGCGTGAGCAAGAGCAGGACGTGACAGGCTCGTTGGGAAAGGTGCGGAGTGGGGAGGCAGCTAGCACTGAAGCTAGCACGTTAACGTCGAGGGAAAAGTGTCCTCCGGTAATTCCCCCAACATCAATCTTTTGATACGTAATGTAGTAGAAGTTATCTCGTCTAGTCTAAAGGTACTGTCACACTTAGCGATGTACCAGCGATCCCGACCAGCGATATGACGCGGTCAGGATCGCTGGTACATCCCCCGATGGGTGAAAGACCTGAGGATGGAGATCAGTCAGTTCCGAGAGGAAATGGCGACTTCCAAGAAGGCCCAGGCAGAGGGGCCCAAATCACGGATGCTGGGAAGAGGAGCTGTTCCCCGAAGAGAAGCTACAGCTACCCCGAGAAGACGCCCTCTCACATGCTATACTTGTGGTGAGCCCGGTCATATTGCCCGGTGGTGTCCCCAGCGGAGCCGACCATCCCTGCGGCTCCCGTTAAACTAGGGGGCTCCGAGCGCAAGGGAAACCGCCCGGAGCGAGAAGAACAGAGGAGGAGTTAAAACAGTCCTACTAACCTTGTTTCCATGTGCCCCTTGGACTGGGCCGAAATCAACGGGAGAGCTGTGCGATGCCTGGTAGATACCGGGTCACAAGTGACAACCATGCTCGAAAAAATTTTTCGTAGACACTTCACAGAGGCGCTGCGACCTGGGTGGGGCCCAGTCATTAGACTTACGGCGTCCAATCACCTACCCATCCCGGTCGCAGGGGTGGTGTGGCTGAGCATAGAAGTCTATGGAAAAGATGTGGGAAGAAAAGGAGTAGTATTGGTAGATGGAGAAGCCACTCGGGATCATACTGTGACCCTGGGCATGAACGTGCTTAAAGAACTCGTGAGCTTACTACTCAATGAGACCCCAGATCAATTCTTACGACAGTGGAGTGATCAGACGCCACAGAAGAAGGTCTTTCAACAACTGATCCGGGCAGCACGGGTCCGGGAAATCTGCTGCGGTGGAAAGGAACTAGGCAAAGTCTTCATCCCTGCTTCTGTGAATCGAGTGCTACCCCCTGGACAGACCATGCTTCCCCTGCCAGTGCAAGCAGGAGTCCCACTAGAAGGAGTGGAGGTGCAGGTGGAGCCTAGCCCAGCCGACCAATTGCCGTCAGGGGTACTAGTCACACGGACCCTCGCCACTGTGCGAAACGGCACCGTCCTCATGCGCTGTGTGAACTTGGGGAGACTGATGTGATCCTGGCTCCCAGAGCAGAATTGACCCACATTCTAGGCATACCAGACAAGCTGGTGCCCTCCAAAACAGTGCAGTCGACCGCCAAAGCAGAAGACCCATGGTTGGTGACGGTGAAAGCGGAGGTTGCCCCAGATCCCTGGGTGTTACAAGAAGGCCACCGGATACTAGAGCAGATGCAGGAAGAACTCTCAGAAATGCCCTCTCACCAAATTCCCCAGGTGGAGACCTTGCTGGGAAGTACCAGGAGGTGTGTCACGATTGGGCTGGCGAGTAAACTGGGACCAGGGGCACCTTTTCTGGCCCTGACACTAGGGGGCACCCTAACTCGACCTGTTCCCCGGGATACCTCAGATGGCGAGGATGCCGGGGCCTCCGCCCTAGCCCTGTCTCCTAGCTATAGCCCTGCGTCTGTCCCCCTCCACCCTCCCGGGGAAGAGAGGCGCTACCGTGTACCGAAGTACACCAACCCGACAGACAGGGGAACAAGACAAGGGTAAAAAAAAGGTTCCACTCACAAATAATTCTGTCACAAGCAACAGAGGTATACACCAGGGTGTGAAGGATGGGGGAAGAAAATAAAGCAGGAATGGATGAGGAATCTCCAAGCATACAAACCACAGTCGTCGCACAATAAACTCCTCCAGCACTCCTAACACCAGCTCCTCTCCCTCTCCAGATCCTTGAAGCAAATGCTATCTCAGACAAAGATCTGGCCTGTGGACCGAGTCTTTATAGGAGATAGAAGTGGTTAACCCAGCACAGCTGAAAGCAGGGATTTCCACATGACCGATTAACCCCTGACCTGCTGAAAGCAACAAACACCCTTAAAATGCCGGAGAAGTGCTTCTTCTCAGCGGCAAAGCAGGAGCCACCAGACGCTGCAGTCTTCTGTCTCTGTTCTGTCGCGGTAACCCCGTGATAGTGTGTTTGCAAAGGATGACGATGATTTTGGGCGCACGACGGCCATTACCCATGAGATACCCACTGGGGATGCGGCACCGATATGGAAGAGATAGGAGTAATCCGTGAGAGCCAGAGCCCGTGGGCTTCCCCCATCGTCTTGGTGCGGAAAAAAGATGGAACTCTACGTTTCTGTGTGGATTACTGCCGGCTCAACGCTTGCACAGTGCGAGATTCATATCCACTGCCACGGATAGAGGAGTCCCTGTCAGCACTGGGAAAGGCCCGATATTTTTCCACAGTAGACCTCGCCAGCGGGTACTGGCAAGTACCCATGTCTGAACAAGACCGAGCCAAGACGGCCTTCATTCTCCCGATGGGACTATTTGAGTTTGACCGCATGCCCTTTGGGCTGGCCACCACCCCGGGAACATTTCAGCGTCTCATGGAATGGTGTCTGGGGGACCTGAACTTCGAAGCCACCCTGATTTACCTGGATGATATAATCATCTTTGCTCCCACCATTGAAGAACATCTCCGGAGTCTGGAGCAAGTTCTGAGTCGGCTACAAAAATTTGGTTTGAAGGTGAAACCCCAGAAATGCCACCTCTTCTGCACATAAATTGACTATCTGGGGCATGTGGTCTCTGCCGAGGAAGTGAAGCCCTCGCAGGAGAAGATCGCTGCGGTGCAAGAGTGGCTGACCCCAAAAACCGTGAAGGATGTACAAGCGTTCCTAGGACTCACAGGATACTTCCGGCGCTTTGTAAAGGATTTCGCCCGCATCGCAAACCCCCTCCATGAATTGCTGAAAGGAGTACCCTCCTGTGCGAAGAACAGGAATGTACATTGGGGAGAACAACAGGAGAAGGCATTCCAAGCCCTGAAGAAGGCCCTGACTGAGGCCCCGGTGTTCGCCTATGCTGATTTCACCCAGCCGTTCATCTTGCACACTGATGGAAGTCTACTAGGACTCGGGGCAGTACTCTCAAAGATGCAGGACGGGAAGGAGCGTGTCATCGTGTACGCCAGTCGCTCCTTACATGATTCCGAAAGAAATCCAGAAAATTACAGCTCGTTCAAGCTGGAGCTGTTGGCGCTGGTGTGGGCGATGACTGAAAAGTTTGCAGAGTATCTGGCCGGCTCGGAAGTACACGTGCGTACGGATAACAATCCATTGGCCCACCTCGAAACAGCCAAGCTTGGGACCTTAGAACAACGTTGGGTGGCACGAATGGCAAAATTCCGGTACAGGATTTCCTACAGAAGAGGAGTGGAAAATACTCATGCGGATGTCCTTTCGCGAGTAAACTACCACCCGCCAGCATCCAGCCAGGATGAAGAGTTGGAGGCTATAGAGGTTCCAGAATTTGGAGGGGCTGCCAGGACGGGGGCAGCGACGCGGGAGACAGCTCAGGGGAGTACACCCGAGAATTTGTTGGAACAACCCCGTGATGAGTGGGTTCGGATGGAGCAAGAAGATCAAGAGATAGCCCAGCTGAGGTGGTGGCTCGTAGCCGAACAGATGCCCGGCCAGAGTGAGCGAGCAGCCATGCCCCCTGAGATGTTGAAAATGGTGCGCCAGTGGGAACGGCTACAGTTACGGGATGGAATCTTGTACAGGAAAGTGTACCTACAATCTGAACTGGGCTTCGTTTGGCAAACGATCATCCCCTCATCCCTGGTTGAACGGGTGGCTAAGGAAGCACACTAGAAGGTGGCACACTTCGGGGTGGAAAAAACATTTCAGTGGCTGCAACGGTTGTTCTATCACCCCCACATGAGGACCGTCATGGAGAAAGTATGTCAGCATTGCCAAAATTCTGAACTAGTTAAGCCGCCGGAACAGCGAGCCCCTACAGAAAAGATGAGGTCCTCTGCACCCATGGAGCTACTGGCCATAGACTACTTGATGATTGGACCAGCACACCAGGGCTATGAACATTGCCTGGCGATGATCGATCACTATTCCAAATTTGCTGTGGTCACACCCACTCTTGACCAGACTGCCAAATCTGCGGCCCATGCTATCTGTAAACACTTCATTCAAGTATACGGGTGTCGCCAAGTGAATCCATTCGGATCGAGGGGCCTGCTTTCTGGGGAAGGTGATGGAAAAGTTGCATCACTTGTACAAAATCGATAAGTCTCGGACCACCCCTTACCATCCACAGGGGAACGGAGCTTGTAAGAGATTCAACCGCACCCTTATCCAAATGCCGAGGACACTTGAAGAAGATCAGAAAGCATGCTGGAATGAGTCCGTCCCCAAATTGGTGTGGGCATACAATAACCGTCCACACAGTACCACAGGGTTCACGCCCTATTCACTGTTTTTCGGCCGACCCGGGAAGGGACAGACTGAATTGGCGTTAGAGCCTGAGGAGGACCACCCACGGACGGGGGTGTACTCCTGGGTTCGAGAACATCGTCGCCAGCTACGGACCATTCAACGGTTGGTGCAAAACCGGCTCCGAGGGTTGGAACACCCGCAGGTCCCTCCCCAGAAGGGGACAGCCCTATGACCAGGGGATGGAGTCTTAGTCAGGGAGAAGCGCCCTAACAGCAAATTGGAGTGTCAGTGGGAGAAGAGCCTGTATAGGGTGAAGTGATGGCTTGGTAGGCGAGGACCCATCTACAAAGTTCAGCCTGAAGCAGGTGAAGAACTCCCCACTCATACATTACATCGGAATATGCTGCATCCCTGTTTGTCTCAAGATCCTCCAGTGGTGCCATCTGTCCCGACGCTCCCGGTGGCTGAACCCGTGTTCATTACTGAGGACAAAGAAGACGGAGACTCTCTACTCCTTCAGGGAGACCCAGAAACTGGGCTGGTGCCTGAAACGATGGAAGTAACTGAGGTGGCTCCAACTTCCACTTTTCTGGTGTCTGATTCCACAACCTCCACTGATCTGAGACGTTCTGAGCCATCAACAGCAGGTGTGCCTCCCAAACGCTACAATCAGGACGAATTCATCTGGCAGCAAATTGTATGAGGTCTGGACGATTGTCAGCAAAAACTCCAGAAACTCTCGCCCGTGGAATGGCGAGCTCACAGAGAGGGGGAATGTAAGGGGGTGAAGCACCGAAGGAGCTGAGGGGGAGTTGCCTTCCTAGCTCCGTGCCCGGAAACATCGAGCAGGGCATTAGGTTCCCTGGGGGATGCTTTAAAGGACTGCATGAGCACCAGGAACAGGAAGAGGGCAGGACGGAGAGCGGGAGAATTGGGAGCGCTTTCAGCAGAGCAGCGCAGGGGCGGGAGCAGAGAGGATGCTGACAGAGGAGAGGACAGGAGACAGGCGCAGCGACTGAACACTGAGGGACCACAGACACAGGCGGTGAGCACTGAGTACGAGAAGCCTGTCACTGCACCGCCTGGAGGGCTGGTCGCTCCCCTTCTGTTAGAGACTTTGTCACACCTACAGACTACGCGCCTTAAGACGCTCCCCTGCAGTGAGACCCTGCTTTATCCTGAGACGCTTCCCTGTGAATGAGGAACATACTGTAACGTAACACTGACCTGCCAACAGATACTGTCCCAGGCAGAGCCCCTGACCCTGGTGAGGGAACCCCGCTGCCGCAGCAGATGGAAGAACCCTGCATACAGGGGGATACCGCCATCCGCATACCCCCTGAGCTCTCATGTTAACCCCCCATGCACCAGTTGGACTATACCTAGGACCCCAGAGACAGACGACATCAAGCACCCCTGGTGCCTGGGTGCCTACGTGGGAGAAGAGTTATCTCTACAAGCAAGATCTCCAGGAACTGATAAGTTTCATCCCCATAAGAGAATAACTGTCTGTTGTTTTGCACTTCTGTTATTTCTTCAGTCTCTGATATCACCTGTTACAGCATTTTCTCTGTTATATTATATGTTCACCAGATATTCTCCCTGTAAATAAACCTCCCCTTTTACTGTTGGTCTGCCTGCTCCATGGTGACATACAGTGGGGAAAAAAGTATTTAGTCAGTCAGCAATAGTGCAAGTTCCATCACTTAAAAAGATGAGAGGCGTCTGTAATTTACATCATAGGTAGACCTCAACTATGGGAGACAAACTGAGAAAAAAAAATCCAGAAAATCACATTGTCTGTTTTTTTTTCATTTTATTTGCATATTATGGTGGAAAATAAGTATTTGGTCAGAAACAAGCAATCAAGATTTCTGGCTCTCACAGACCTGTAACTTCTTCTTTAAAAGTCTCCTCTTTCCTCCACTCATTACCTGTAGTAATGGCACCTGTTTAAACTTGTTATCAGTATAAAAAGACACCTGTGCACACCCTCAAACAGTCTGACTCCAAACTCCACTATGGTGAAGACCAAAGAGCTGTCAAAGGACACCAGAAACAAAATTGTAGCCCGGCACCAGGCTGGGAAGACTGAATCTGCAATAGCCAACCAGCTTGGAGTGAAGAAATCAACTGTGGGAGCAATAATTAGAAAATGTAAGACATACAAGACCACTGATAATCTCCCTCGATCTGGTGCTCCGCGCAAAATCCCACCCCGTGGGGTCAGAATGATCACAAGAACGGTGAGCAAAAATCCCAGAACCACGCGGGGGGACCTAGTGAATGAACTGCAGAGAGCTGGGACCAATGTAACAAGGCCTACCATAAGTAACACACTACGCCACCATGGACTCAGATCCTGCAGTGCCAGACGTGTCCCACTGCTTAAGCCTGTACATGTCCGGGCCCGTCTGAAGTTTGCTAGAGAGCATTTGGATGATCCAGAGGAGTTTTGGGAGAATGTCCTATGGTCTGATGAAACCAAACTGGAACTGTTTGGTAGAAACACAACTTGTCGTGTTTGGAGGAAAAAGAATACTGAGTTGCATCCATCAAACACCATACCTACTGTAAAGCATGGTGGTGGAAACATCATGCTTTGGGGCTGTTTCTCTGCAAAGGGGCCAGGACGACTGATCTGGGTACATGAAAGAATGAATGGGGCCATGTATCGTGAGATTTTGAGTGCAAACCTCCTTCCATCAGCAAGGGCATTGAAGATGAAACGTGGCTGGGTCTTTCAACATGACAATGATCCAAAGCACACCGCCAGGGCAACGAAGGAGTGGCTTCGTAAGAAGCATTTCAAGGTCCTGGAGTGGCCTAGCCAGTCTCCAGATCTCAACCCTATAGAAAACCTTTGGAGGGAGTTGAAAGTCCGTGTTGCCAAGCGAAAAGCCAAAAACATCACTGCTCTAGAGGAGATCTGCATGGAGGAATGGGCCAACATACCAACAACAGTGTGTGGCAACCTTGTGAAGACTTACAGAAAACGTTTGACCTCTGTCATTGCCAACAAAGGATATATCACAAAGTATTGAGATGAAATTTTGTTTCTGACCAAATACTTATTTTCCACCATAATATGCAAATAAAATGAAAAAAAAACAGACAATGTGATTTTCTGGATTTTTTTTTCTCAGTTTGTCTCCCATAGTTGAGGTCTACCTATGATGTAAATTACAGACGCCTCTCATCTTTTTAAGTGGTGGAACTTGCACTATTGCTGACTGACTAAATACTTTTTTTCCCCACTGTATATTCCTCCTGCACGTTATTACACTACCATTATGTATTTTTTCAAAATGAAAACTACTACTTGACCTGCAAGGAAAAAGCCAGCTATGTTGAAGGAAAAACAATATTTAAAGCTCTCAGAACACAGTGAAATCTTTCAATACATTACACATACTCAAAATAGTACAAAATCTCGGCTGGAGGATTTTAAGATAATTTTTTTTTATATTTGCCAAAATGCAACATTATAATTTATTTACTTCCAATATTCATATTATTCATATAGCATCGACATATTCTACAGCTCTGTGCACTGAATTCACCCACATCAGTCTCCAAGGTTGTTGGTAATCCGATTTCTTATTGCCAATTTTAAAAGAAGCCAATTGGCCTAGTATTATGTTACTTGGGTGTGGATGGAAGCCAGGGTAGCCAATGGACACCCACACAAATACAAGGGAGAACTTACAAATTTCATGCAGATGTTCCACTGATCGGAGTTAAACTCATGACCCTGATGCTGTAAGGCTGCGGTGCTAAACACTATGCTTCCATGCCATGTAATAAGAACATTTTTTAGCAGTCTGAAAAAAAAAAAAAGAAAAACTGTACAATGATGCTACATGGAATCTGAGTGCCATAGTGCAAGTTAAATAAAAAAGTTAAGCAAACAACCCCACACCAGTGAAATAATGGTTCTGTAATTAATTTTGACATCACATAATGGCCAAGCAATATCTGCTTTATACACAGCATGATGGACTTTATTCAAGCTAAATATTTATTTTATTAAATCATTTGTGGCTCTTTCCAAGCTAAGTGATAACTTCTACTTTATGGCAATCTAACAGAGAGCAATAGACACTCCTTAAAACCTTATAGATCATAGCACAGATCTCACATCTGGTATCAGTTAGCTGTTGTTCACATAAATAATAAATGCGAGATTCATGTGACCGAGACTAAAATACAGTTTGGATTTCCTATTCTTCAAGCAACATTTACTTCTGTCTCAAGTTCCCTACAGTTCCAAGGCTCAAGTTAGACAAGTCAAAGTCTCAATCTTACTGTGTATATTAAGGAATGGGATAAGGCCTAATCTACATGAAGTAATCTGAAACCTTAATTTTAGTTTTCTAAACTCTCTAACAAGAGCCTAAATTATTAAAGTGATGATAAACTATAAACTGAAAATAACAGTGCTGGGGCCCCTAAAGCACAGGGGTAATATTTTAACATGTGGCAAAATGAGTTTTGTGGTACTAATAGCACTTAATGCGACTTACTTAATGAAAAAATTCTTAGCTTAAAGAAGTATTTTCATGACTCTCTTAAGATAGCCATATACCATGTCATCTAATTACTAACATCACGTATCCTACCTATCGAAATGACTTTCACAGGGAATGCCATCAATGTCTGATAGATGGGGGTCTTGTTCTCAAGATAGCTGATCGTCCCATAGGTGGGAGTTGCATCTATTAGACATTTATAACATATCCACAGGGCCCTCAGTCCTGGGCATTTTCTTTGCTTCCACAAGTCACAGAAAGGGTTCCGGTTGATGCATTTTCTTACCACATTACTGTAGGTTTAATCTATGAAAAACCTGACAGAATCCAGGTGGCTGCAGCTAACTTGAACCTGACACATGGGAGCCGCACATTAAGCAGTACTTTATCATTCAAGAACCAGGTATTATCAGCATTGGATTTCATTGTCTGTGAGTCTGATGCTAACTTTATTGATTCGGGTCTGGTTTTGAAATAAGGGTTAGGGAGAGTCAGTTTGGAAAGAACAATTGAAATTTTTGCCATTGACAAGACATTGTTACTTCTGAATTGTGCCAAACGAGTAACAGTGGAATTCAAGCTCCCAATGGATTCAATCTCCTGTATTATTTTGGATAATTTAACTGCTAGGTTGGTACTTGGACTGCTTATTCCCAATCCTTATTGATTGGTGCAAAAAAAAATTAAGTTGAGCCTCAATTGTCAAAAGAAAAGTCTGGGTTTAGTACAAATCTTATCTGCTAGTCTGGAGGGTTTGCTGGGGCTCCTGAAAGACTTCAGAGATGTTCTCTGTGTTTTGTTGTTCTGATCTTTGTTGCCTGTCCTTAGATTTTGCCTTTTGACTTTTCATTTGTCTTGCTCCTTTGCCTTTGACATACACTCCTAATCTTTGACTCTGGCGCCTTAACTCCTGTCTGATGGCTTGTCCGTGAGAAGCGACTAGCCATCTTCTCAATTAGCGCACATAATCACATAAGTTGTAGTAAGACATAAGTTCAGTCGTTCTCCACCAGTAATATTGGATCGGTCTCGCCCTCACCCAGGGCAGCGGGGTACTCGGAGCCGGGCCAAGTGGATTTCAATGGGAGATGTCAGGGTAGCTGTGACCCGGTCCGTGGCCCTGGGCGTCCATTGTAAAAGGGGAATATTGAGGGTGCGGATGATGATTAAAGTTTATTAGTGAATGAATCGTGACGCCACCTGTGGTGTTCGGCAAGGAAGATGATAAGCCGACGCTGCAGACAGATCCTCTGGGACAGATGGTGTGGTGCAGCAATGCTGTTGTGGCCCTCCACAGGCAGGGCAGTAGTCCCAGGGCAGTGTAGATGGAGAGCTAGTGAGGGGAGCGTAGTGGTGTAGTGGTAAGCACAGAGATGTAGCAGTGCTGAGTGGATTGGCGCAGGAATAAGTGGAGGACACCAGGGCATGTAGTTCCAAAGCTTTACTCACAGTCTGTTGTGCATTCAGATGCCCGCATCCATGCTGTGTCCTCCAGGTCAGGAGCTCAGTCAACCTCCAAGCAAGATGAAGTACTCCGTTCCACCACTCCACCAACATATGTGCCTTTTCTGAACGTCTCCCTCCTTAGCGCTCATAGTGAAGTACTCACAGTATGGAGTTACACTGGAGTTCCTCCTTTCAGATGTTCTTAGAACTCTACTTGTACGGCAGACAGCTGTAGCCTGCTTCGGGGACTCCTTGCTACTAAGATCTGGCTCACTCTCGTTGCTGTTGTGTGGGAATAAAGTGGTGACAACTTCTATTCCTCCGGTGTCTGTCGCAGAACCATTAGTATCCATGCAACCTCGGGGACCGGACCCCGGCCATGCGCCTAGAACTTGAGGAAGGGCTCTGCTCTAACCCTAATCCTTAGTCCTCTTCTTCTCCTCACATTCCGTACAAATCAATCTTTCTTATGGAAAATTAGGCTTTCTGAATATCTCTTTCCTGTGCCAGCAGACCCAGGTCACTGAGGTCTGCTGCAGCACTTCCTTCAATCCATCCCTCTCAGGGGATCGTCTCTCACAGACTCACTGAGTCAGACTGACCTAGTCCTAATAATCTCCCACTCTCTTGTGCAGACTAAGCTCCACCCACCTCCCAGCACTCTTCGTGTTCCAAGCAGGGAGCCACCAAAGGTGCTTTGCTACACTACTTTGTTGTGTGGGATGCAGGTGCTGGAGTGTGGTCAGGTGTCTCCACCTTACCTGGATGGTGGGGCACCACACCTCAGGAGGAGTTGCAGTACCTCTGTGGCGACTGAACCCTCAGGGGCGCCACAATATATTCTCTATGGCCAGATTTTTTATAACCCAGAATGCCATTTGCTGTGAAAAACGGATTTATCTTTTTTTTTTAATGCTGTTCTAGTATCTGCCATTACTCTCTTTTGCTGATGGGTATTCCACAGTCTGAGTGCTCTAACTGTAAAGAACCCTTTCATATTATGCTATTTTCAAGGCTAAACAAGACCAGCTTTTCCAACCTCTCATTGTTAGGGACGGCGGAACGCACTAAATATTAAATAATAGAAAGTGCGTTCGCCGCCTGTGGTCCACCGTGCAGTAGGTGTTAAAACCGCTGCTAGACAATGGCAGATGCACTATATGGCGATATAATGCGCACGGGTTCAACGTCACCCGATGTGCGCAGAGCGGACTCTGTTAACTCTCAGAGGCACTGTAACATAAACATAAACACCAAGCCTGTTAGACTCACAGGTCTCAGCGAAATTGCACGCACGGTATCAGGTCACAGGACAGGGTCCAAGACAGGGGACGGTGTCCGTCTAGACCTACTGTGCGTGCGGCATCGCAACTGCGGACGCCAGTAAGTGCTGCTGAATGCAGCGCGGCGGCAGACACAGCAGCTATGCGATAGTGCCATGAGAGACGTGACACCACCGGACGATAGTGTAGAGGTGCGGTGTGCACAGTGGCCTAAGGTTTGCCACTGACTGGCGCTGTCTCTTTCAATAGTTCCCTATCCACATGCGTAATATCAGAGGGAGGGGAATCTTAATAAGTCAGTCACCAGAATCATACATCCATCACCATTCACACATCTAGCAAGAAGAGTCTATACTAGCGCATAGCTGAGCGGCCATGCGGGCCTTTTATAGCCGTGCACTGCCGGGACCTTCCAGATCTCTGAGATGGACCAATCAGATCAGAAGGACCTAAGCACGTGACTCCTGATCTCCAATGGGAGATCTTCTTGTGAGCATGCCCAGTAGCGGGACAAGACGACTTAGCCTCTGGAGTGGCTTGCTGCAGGACAGCCTGCGCTGCTATTGCTGACCCAGAGGTGGCAGCAACAACCAGTACTACAGAGCTGGTCTGAGCCGAGCGTCTGGGACGCCGAGATTGCTGTACAGGCTCTTGAGTGGTTGGTGGAGAATGGGAGACCACTGGATGCAAGGCTCTGGATTCCCGCTGTGAAGCTGCAGGGACCCAATGCCTAACATGGCCCCCCCTCTGAGCCTCGCTATGCTCAAAGGCCGCGATCAGGAGCAGAGCGCGGAAGTTCTCCACTGGCTCCCAGGTCCGGGCCTCTGGACCATGACCCTTCCAGTCCACCAAATAAAAATTTTTGCCACGCACAATCCTGCGTCCCACAATGGCGTTAACCTCAAACTCATCCGAAGACAAGTCTGATGACCCGGCCGATGACTCAGAGTAAAGGGCCATGTGAAAAGGTTTGAGAAGGGACATGTCGAAGATGTCAGAGATGGCTAAATGTGGTGGAAGAGCCAGGCGGTAGACCACCGAGCTGATTCGCTCGAGAACCTTAAGAGGTCCGATGTATCGCGGCGCGAACTTGGTGGACCTGGCCCGCAGCTTGATATTTCGAGCAGAGAGCCACACCAAGTCGCTGGGGGAAAAGGTTGGAGCGGGGCGCCGATGTGTGTCGGCGGACGCCCTCATTCTTTCTTTAGAGGCTCGAATAGCATCCTGGGTGCGATCCCAAATGTCATGAGCCTCCACTGTTCAGTCTGCCACCCTGGAATCAGTGGAGGGCACTGGCATCGGGACAGGGATGCACGGATGCTGGCCGTAATTAAGAAGGAACGGCGTCTGACCAGTGGAATCAGCCACTGCATTATTCAGGGTAAATTCAGCCCATGGTAGTAAGGATGCCCAGTCATCCTGCCTGGCAGAGACAAAATGTCGCAGGTACGTGACCATAGTTTGGTTGGCTCTCTCAACCAACCCGTTCGTCTCGGGATGATAAGCAGAGGACAGATTTAGCTCAATACTGAGTAGACTGCAGAGCTCCCTCCAAAACCGAGACGCGAATTGGGGACCTCGGTCACTATCAGTTTTGTCCGGCATGCCATGCAAATGGAATACATGTTTTATGAAGAGTGTGGTAAGACCACGAGCGGAAGGCAGCCGCGCGAGTGGCACCAGATGCACCATTTTAGAAAAATGGTCAGTGACCACCCAGATGACCATACTGCCTCCAGACTTGGGCAGGCCAACCATGAAATCCATGCCAACCACCTCCCAAGGTCTGTCTGCCAACGGCAGAGGATACAGTAACCCAGCCATCCTCTGTCTAGAGGACCTGTTCCGCGCACATGAGACGCATGCCTGTATGTATTCCTTCGTGTCCCGGGCCATGTGCAGCCACCAATAAGACCTTGCCAGGAGATCTGTGGTCCACTTATTGCCGAAGTGACCACCCACCTTGGACGCGTGTGCCCACGCGAGAACCTCCGGCCATAGCTGAGGAGGGACAAAGGTCTTGTCCGGTGGTACTGACTCGAGAACAACTGGGACCACGATCCTGAAACTCTCAGTAGGGAGAATTAGCTGAGGCTCAGCCTCCTCTTCCTCCGCTGAAACCACCAAGCAAGAGAGAGCATCCGCACAGACGTTCTTCTCTCCAGACAGATAGTGCAAGGTGAAGCGGAAGCGGGAGAAGAAGAGCGACCACCTAGCTTGACGAGAGTTCAAGCGCTGGGCCTTTTGTAAATAGACCAGGTTTTTATGGTGCGTATACACCTGGAAGGGAAACTGGGCTCCCTCCAGGAGATGTCTCCATTCGGAAAAGGCCAACTTCATTGCTAGCAGCTCCCTGTCCCCGTTGGAGTAGTTCTTCTCCGCCGGTGAGAAGGTCTTTGAGAAGAAAAAGCAGGGAAGCTTCTGACCTTTAGCATCCTTCTGAAAAAGGACTGCTCCTGCTCCGATGGAAGAAGCATTCACCTGGGAGCGCTGGCAAAATAGGTCTTCAGTGACGAGAAGGACTTGGAGACCTGTTCTGACCAAGCCTTGGGATTAGCTCCTTTCTTAGTGAGGGCAACCAGAGGAGCTACCAGTGTGGAGAAGTGGGGAATGAACTGGCGGTAATAGTTCACGAACCCCAAAAAGCGCTGCAATGCTTTGTGTGAATGGGTCTCCTGCCAGTCCATTACCGCTTGCAATTTGGCAGGATCCATAGCCAACCCCTAGTGCTAGTGTAGAGGTGCGGTGTGCACAGTGGCCTAAGGTTTGCCACTGACTGGCGCTGACTCTTTCAATAGTTCCCTATCCTCATGCGTAATATCAGAGGGAGGGGAATCTTAATAAGTCAGTCACCAGAATCATACATCCATCACCATTCACACATCTAGCAAGAAGAGTCTATACCAGCGCATGGCTGAGCGGCCATGTGGGCCTTTTTTAGCCGTGCGCTGCCGGAACCTTCCAGATCTGTGAGATGGACCTATCAGATCAGGAGAAGGACCTGAGCACGTGACTCCCGATCTCCAATGGGAGATCGTCTCGAGAGCATGCCCAGTAGCGGGACAAGAGGACTTAGCCTCTGGAGTGGCTTGCTGCAGGACAGCCTGCGCTGCTATTGCTGACCCAGAGGTGGCAGCAACAACCAGTCCTACAGAGCTGGTCTGAGCAGAGCGTTTTGGACGCCGAGATTGCTGTGCAGGCTACTGAGTTGTCGGTGGAGAATGGGAGACCACTGGATGCAAGGCTCTGGATTCCCGCTGTGCAGCTGCAGGAACCTGACGCCTAACACTCATCATGTGAGTGATTTTCTATCCCATGTAATAATTTTGGTGCCCATCTTTGAACTAACTGTAACATCACAATACCCTTTATAAAATGAGGAAACCAAAACAGGATACCATATTCAAGATATTGCCTTACAAATAATTTATAGAGGGGTAATAATACATTTAGATCACAGGATTTTATTTTTCCTTCTGTACACCCTAATATTGTGTGTGCTTTTGCAGCTGCTGCTTAGCTTATTTGTAGAAGGCAACCACATTTACCTGCATAGGTCACGGACGCACAGGCAAGATACAGCAGCCCCTCTTCACCCCTTGATTAAAAGGAAGCAACAAAGGTACAAAATACTGATGAAACAACCACTCACACACCTACCAATCCATGGAGGGGTGATTGCTTAGTTATTAAATTGCACACAGATAACCCTTATATAGCGCGCTGACCACACACATACAGTGCTCAGTTTATATGTTACCGCCTATCAGTGATGCTCATACTATTAGATAAGGTAGACTACCCAGCACTCTATAAGTGCACGCCACAGACACCCTACTTTACAAGGCCAACATGTAAAAAGTATATAGTATATGAGGTATTGGTCAATATTTTGACCAAAATATGCAAGCTCGCAATCCACATCAAGATTTATCATTTTCATGCAAGTCCCTATACTAAAATTAAAATCAAAGTGGAGGGCACCTATATACTGTAGTTGTGCAAATATAGGAGTCGAACAGGGCAGTACTCATGGCTGAGCTTAACTGACTTGGTATACCCTGGCCTTCTTCTACATAAAAAGGTTGCCTCTTATTCTGCATGGCACAGTCTGTACTCACAGTGCTGGTAGGGTCCACTCCTTCCTGATGGAGTCCTGTAGCCACAGATTTCGGTTGAATAAGCATACAGTCCATCGCAAATCTTAACTGAACATCTTTTATTGCTTCAGGACACAGCACATCCAGTTCTGACACAGCATTTCATTCACAGTTTACACAGCACATCCTTTCATCTCTCCCTTCTCTGAGTCACTTAACAATTGTACAGGACGGCACGTCCCAGATGGCTCCTCAGAGTCCTCCACATTCAGCGTCACCTGAGTAAAGTGCTCCCTTGCTCGTTTCACCCTGGTCAGGAGAGATTCAGCCCAGGAGGTGATCCGCCACATTAGGACCGACCTTTCTGCACACTTCTGCTGTGACCTCTCTGTGTTTTCTCTGTTTCCTTCCTTTGTGTTGCTGCTCTGTCTGTGGGAGCTGCTGCTGTACGATCTTTTCCCCTGAACCCTGGATAGTGTTAGGCGTCGGGTTCCTACAGCTGCACAGCAGGGATCCAGAGCCTCACATTCAGCGGTCTCCCATTCTTCATTGACCGCAGAGGAGCTTGCTCAGCAAGCTCCGTCGTTCCCGACGCTCTGCTCAGACCAGCTCTGTGGGTCTGGTTGCTGCTGCCACCTCTGGGCCAGCAATAGCAATGCAGGCTGCTCAGCAGCAAGCCGTTCCTGAGGCTAAGTCCTTCCGTCGCTCCATTGAGCATGCTCACAAGACAATCTCCCATTGGAGATCGGGAGTCACATGTCCAGGTCCTTCTTCAGATCTGATTGGTCCATCTCAGGGATCTGGAAGCTTCCGGAAGGTCCCGGCTATAAAAGGTTCGCATGGTCGCTCGGCCATGCGCTAGTATAGACTCTAGTTGCTACCTGTGTGAATGATGATGGATGCATGAACTTCTGAATGACTCATTAAGATTCCCCTCCCTCTGATATTACGTGTGTGGATAGGGACTTAGTCTTAGAGTCAGCGCCAGTCAGTGGCACGCTACAGGCCACAGTGCATATCTCCACAGAACTAGCATCCAACAGTGCGCCCCCTCTTGGGCATTGTCGTATAACGGCTGTGTCAGTCGCCGCGCTGCAGTCAGCAGCACTTGTCGGCGTCCGTGGTAGCAACGCCACACACACGGTAGGTCTAGATGGACACTGACCCTGTGTCTTGGGCCCTAGTCCTGTGACCATATACCGTGCGTGCCTTCTGCTGAGACCTGTGAGTCCAACAGGCTCGGTATTTATGTTTATTGCTTTGGCGCCTCTGTGAATCAACAGAGTACCCCCAGTGCACACCGGGTGACGTTCAACCCGCATGTGCTATATATCGCCATATTGAGTGTCCGCCATTACCTAGCAGCAGTGTAACACCTTCTGCATGGTGGACCCCGGGCAGCGAACGCACTTTCTATTATTTATTATTTAGTGCGTTCCGCCGTCCCTAACAGATAGCTTGGCATGTACTTCAACGTTGTGGGGCATCTATTTCTTACATGGGCACTTAAGCCTGCCTGAGCTGTATGGGCGCTCAGCTCCTTCTGACCTAAATCTAGGAAGATCCCTTCCTCTAACCTAAGTGACTCCCATTAACTATCTACACTATTGCTAAGCTTAAATCCTACATTATACCCTCTATCTCCATCTAGTGACCAAGTACTAATACTGCACTCTCCCTGTATAGAACACCAGATATAAGAACATTATTGCATATTTTAGCGTCACTACGAATCAACGATATATATATGTACATATAAACATACACTATACATTGGAATATGTTTAAAGGTTTAGGACGACTTCTTCAACCCTACTTACACAAGCCCACCTGATCTAATAGTAAGGGCATCTCTTGTAGGCTGTAATCAAGTAAGCGCCTTAGGCAACTACCCGCTCCATAGATTGGTAGGTTGTGAGTGGTTGTTGTCATCAGTATTTCGAACCTGTGTTGCGTTTGCCCTTATCAATAAGGGTCTGCTACATACTATAAGTGCATTCATTTATGTGACCTATTCAGGTAAAGGTAAATTCGGTTCCCTTTTTTCTACTGTTGATATTTGACTTTTTTTGAAATGTTTAGAATTCCCTTTTCTGTGAGGTAAAACAATTTATTTAAATGGGTAGGTAAATATTTTTCCTTACAGAAAGCAGCAGCTGTGATCCCCTACTGTAATATTTGTATACTCTATCTTTTTCTCTGCTCACCAGGAGATGTGGCAGGTGCAGACCATGTTCCTGCAAGGTCAGATACAGCCAGGAACACAGGAACAATTTTTTTGTCACATCCAATTGTGAAACTTAGTTTTATTCCAAGATCTATTGATTAAAGAGTACTTTGTTCGTGGGACAACCTCTTTAAATGCTGCTGTTATAGATTACAGTGGAATTTAATTGGTTAAACAGCAGAAATCAGACCTAGCTGCAATCGCAGCTGTTAGGATATTTGCCACCATCCAAAACTAGCATCACTTAGGACACAGTGTATGGTCGCGGCCGTCAATTAGGCGCAGGTAAATCCGCATGTGATCGTTGAACTGTGTGGCTTTACCGCATTCAATACATTCTATTGTAATTTCTCTTGCAGAGACTCGTGTCTCCGCAAGAGACATTGACATGCTGTGGTCTTGAAAGACGCGCTGCATGTCAGTCTCCGCGGGTGATCCACAAGCGTCTGTGGATGTATACAGGGCTTAGAATATCTAGAAATCCCATCCACTATGCTGTCACAGCCGGCCACTGTGGCGTTAGGCTGCATAAATAAGCAGCATCAAACCTGCAGCATTTCCTCATCGTGGGCACATGCCCTTTAGATGCAGTTGCTGGTTGCATAACATAGACATCACTCACCTTATAAGGGTGCGGTCAGACAGCCATATTACTCGCCAGAGGATTGCTTCACAATACAGGCTGTCATACTAAGGTCAAGAGAGCCAATGGCCAGTCCGAGGAGAAGCGATCCTTGAACAAGTAATACAGCCATCTGACTACACCCTAAGATGCAGGCTAAGCTCCTGAGACCACTCTATACCCTCACCCCCGACATAGGACATACTAGTGCATCCCAAATCAGAAAGGCATTAAAGGGAACCTGTCACCAAGAAATTGCAGACCAATCTGCAGGCAGGATGTTCTAATGCAGGTGACGCTGAGAAGATGTATACAGTTTGTGAGGAAAGATTCAGTATTACCTGTGTTTTAATCATTTAATCCTCTGCTCACTTTGGGATTTGTGGTCCAGGGGGCGGTCCTATCAGTGGCTAACAACTATCTTTGTATAAGGCCTGTTTTACACGTCAGTGGCTCCTGTACGTGTAGTCACAGTTTTCTCATGTACCGGAGACACTGACACATCTAGATGTCAGCGTGTCAGCAATGTCAGCGTGTTTTCACGGACACACGACCGTGTGCAAAACACGCAGACATGTCCGTTTTGACCTGGGCACACGGGCTGCAACACGTGCAGCACACGTGCACACGGAGAACAGTGTACACTGTCCTCCGTGAGCACGGCTGGCGGCCGGGGAAGAAGCGCTGCTGTAAGCACTATTTCCCTGCTTGTGGTGCTGAACCCAGCTGTCATTCTCCCTTCCTTGCAATAGCGCGAGCAAGGAAGAATGCATGAAAAAAAAAACCGACGTTGGATCCCCCTTACATTTTTAACCAACCCGGCGAAACTACAGCTGCCCAGAAAATGCGCATTGGGCTAAGTGCTTTTGATAAAACATCGGATAGTATTTGGGCCATGTTGTATGCCAGTGTGAGCGAACCTTAATACTGGATCTTTTCTCATTGAACTATATATCATTATACTCCACTCCCCCTGCTCTATAATATGGTGTGTGCAGATTGAACTGCATTTTCTTGATGACAGGTTCCCTTTAAAAACTGAAATTCCAATGGTGATAATCAAATAATAGTGTATTCAATCTGCAAGAAATTACAGTAACATAGTAACATAAAACAGTAACATAGATAACAACGCCGAAAAAATACATTTGTCCATCCAGTTCAGCTTTTATTCCATCAGTATAATTCCCCATATCTACATCCTTCTAAAGAATCTAATAACTGTAAGATACAATATTGTTACGCTCCAGGAAGACATCCAGGCCTCTCTTGAACCCCTCTACAGCAATGTTCACTAGTTTCCCAAATATTTGTATTAGGAAATACAACATACAAGATTTTGGGAAAAAGCATACAAGAAACCCATTCATTTGTTGTTATTAAACATTTTCTTGTTAAATGTTTCCATATTTCCAACATATGCCTCTGCTTCTCAAGCTTCTTACTTCCATATCATTCCATTCAGAAAGGAATTACGTCATGTCAGAGGCTGACTCAGGAAAATAAGCAAATGTTTGTGGGAATTATCCATAAAATCTTTCTTCAATTAGTAAGGATGTTGAAAGAAGGATATTGGAAAAATGCTGAAAAAGTCTACTTAATGCATGCTGCGTTACTTAAAAAATTACACTTTTCAGCAAAAAAAACAAACGGCAAAAATGACACAACCTATTTCAGTAATTTGCTGGACTTTAAAGTAATTGTGAAAAACGGCACCACAAAGACATCAATATATAATTTTTGCCTTAAGGTATATGTACCTATCATTGTTTTTAAGGTGGATTCTGCCAGGAATCCACTTAGAAAAGCGTCACAAAATGTCCCCATAAAATAAACAAAGTGCATAGCAATGTCAAAACCGCATTGCTGTGCACGTGTTCTATCTTATGTCACTTCTTTTAACTCTTTCAGCTTTGGGAAAACCTGAAATGGTTAAAAGTGACATGCTCACTATTCAGGCAGCTATGGAACTGCTCCCTCAGTATTATTAACAGTGTACAGTGAAAGCCACCGCCAGAGAAGCTGCCACAAAAACAATGAAGTTGCCTCAGGAAACGACCGCAAGTGTTTTCCTGAAGCAATTTTGCCTAAGAAGACTTGGTTGCCGACCACAGAACTCATAGAATCATAGAATGGTAGAGTTGGAAGGAACCTCCTGGGTCATCTGGTCCAACCTCCTGCTCAAAGCAGGATTCAATAAATCATCCCTGACAGATGTCTGTCCAGCCTCTGAAGACTTCCATTGAAGGATAAATCACCACGCCTCGTGGCAACCTGTTCCACTCATTGATCACCCTGTCAAAAGTTTTTTCTAATATCTAATCTGTGTCTCCTCCCATTCAGTTTCATCCCATTGCTTCTTGTCATTCCTTGTGCAAATGAGAATAAAGATGATTTTTCTACAATGTGACAGCTCTTGAGTCTTGAGGTATTTGTAAACAGCTGTTAAGTCTCCTCTCAGTCTTCTTTTTTGCAAGCTAAACATTCCCAAATCCTGTAACCGTTCCTCATAGGACATGGTTTGCAGACCGGTCAACATTCTGTTTGCTCTTCTCTGAACTTGCTCAAGTTTGTTGATGTCTTTTTTAAAATGTGGTGCCAAAAACTGGACACAGTATTTCAAGTGAGGTCTGACCAAAGAGGAGTAGACGGGGATAATGACTTCACGTGATCTAGACTGTGTGCTCCTGTTAATACATCCCAGAATTGTATTTGCCTTTTCTGCTGCTGCATCACACTGTTGACACATGTTTACTTTATGAACTATTAGTATACCCAAGTCTTTTCCACATGTGCTGTTGCTTAGCCCTATTTTTCCCATTCTGTATATGCTTTTTTCATTTTTATTGCACAGATATAATACTTGCATTTTTCCCTGTTAAAAACAATTCTGTTAGTTGCTGCCCACTGCTCCAGTTTATTTATATCTTTTTTAATCCTCTCTCTCTTCTCTAGTATTAGCTATCCCTCCTAACTTTGTGTCATCAGCAAATCTAAATCATGTTTAATAATTTGTTCAAAGATCTTTCCTGGTATAGAAGTCAGACTCACCGGCCTATAGTTCCCTGGGTCCACCTTCTTCCCCTTATTGAAGACTAGATGGTGGCCAGATTCTAATGCATTGGGTATTCTAGAATATGTATGTAGTTTATTTATGAAGATTTAAGAATAATGCAATGAATTCACAGGATTTTCCAGGTAAAATACATACGTGTGTGAAAAATGTCGCACTGTGAGTGAGGGTTAAATTCCGCGCCAATATAGATGAGTGAACTACGTCGCGCTGTGAGTGAGGGTTAAATTCCGCGCCAATATTGCTGATTGGTCGCCAGGCGCGACCAATCAGAAAAGCATGGTTCAAATCCCGCGACAATTCGCGGGCAGACTGCACCTGTCGCTGGTCATCTCTGGTTGCCTCGCTGCTGTCCTCGGTGCGGCAGGAGATGACCCGCAGATCTCCCGGCGGTAGGGGTGGCGTGCGTCGTTCGAATTCCGTGCCAATCAGCGACACAGGATTTCCGTTACAAACAGATAGACAGACAGACAGAATTAGATGGTTATATTGGAGATAGGAACAACATTTGCTCTTCTCCAGTCTTCTGGGACTTCTCCTGATCTCCAAGAATTTTCAAACATTATGGAGAGTGGTTCAAAAATTTCTTGTGCTATCTCCTTCAGTACTCTGAGGTGTAATTCATCTTGACCTAGACACTTGAATTAATTTATATTAGCTAAGTATAAGTATTTCCTCACTATCTTTCTGTTTATAGATAGCCTGTATTCTTCTATTCCTTTAATAGGACAGTGAAGATCAGTTGATGTTACATTTGCTTGAGAAAACAGATGCAAAATAGGAACTTAAAAGTTCATCCTTCTCAACATGCTTTCTTATCATTTCATCATTTTCATCTTGTAAAAATCCTATAACATTTTGACTTTTCTTCTACTTTTGACATATCCCCAAAATCCTTTTTTGATTGCTTTTGATGTCTCTTGCAAGCCTTATTTCATTGTCAGCTATAGCTAATCTGATAGTCCCCTGCAGGTTCTGCAGGCAGCATTATATTCTTCTTTAGATATGCCTCCCTCTTCCCATTTGATAAACATCTCTTTCTTCATTTTTTAGCATGTGTTTAAGTTCTATGTTGATCCATCCTGGTTTCCTTAAATGCTTCCTATTCTTCCCACTTTTCGGAATTGTAAACGATTGTGCTTTGAGAATCTAATTTTTCTAAATTTTCCATCCTTCCTAGACATATTTAAGGCTATCCAGCCATTGGATCCCTCTGATTCTCTTTCTGAGTCCCTTAGAATCATAGAATCATAGAATCGTAGAGTTGGAAGGGACCTCCTGGGCCATCTGGTCCAACCCCCTGCTCAAAGCAGGATTCGCTAAATCATCCCAGTCAGATGTCTGTCCAGCCTCTGTTTGAAGACTTCCATTGAAGGAGAACTCACCACTTCTCGTGGCAGCCTGTTCCACTCATTGATCACTCTAACTGTCAAAAAGTTTTTTCTAATATCTAATCTGTGTCTCTTCCCATTCAGTTTCATCCCATTGCTTCTAGTCTTTCCTTGTGCAAATGAGAATAAAGTTGATCCTTCTACAATGTGACAGCCCTTTAGATATTTGTAGACAGCTATTAAGTCTCCTCTCAGTCTTCTCTTTTGCAAACTAAACATTCCCAAATCCTGCAACCTTTCCTCATAAGACAGGGTTTGCAGACCGATCACCATTCTGGTCGCTCTTTTCTGAACTTGCTCCAGTTTGTTGATGTCTTTTTTAAAATGTGGTGCCCAAAACTGGACACAATATTCCAGATGAGGTCTGACCAAAGAGGAGTAGAGGGAAATAATGACTTCACGTGATCTAGACTGTATGCTTCTGTTAATACATCCTAGAATTGCATTTGCCTTTTTTGCTGCTGCATCACACTGTTGACTCATATTCAGTCTGTGATCTATTAGTATACCCAAGTCTTTTTCACATGTGCTGTCACTTAGCCCTATTCCTCCCATTCTATATATGCTTTTTTCATTTTTATTGCCCAGATGTAGTACTTTGCATTTCTCCCTGTTAAAAACCATTCTGTTAGTTGCTGCCCACTTCTCCAGTTTATTTAAATCTTTTTGAATCCTCTCTCTCTCTTCTCTAGTATTAGCTATCCCTCCTAGCTTTGTGTCATCAGCAAATTTAATCAGTTTACCCTCAATTCCTTCATCTAAATCATTGATAAAGATGTTGAACAATACAGGGCCCAGGACAGAGCCCTGTGGTACCCCACTTGAGACATTCTTCCAACTGGATGTGCAGCCATTTACGACCACTCTTTGGGTCCGATCACTAAGCCAGTTATGAATCCACCTAACAGTTGCCTTGTCCATTCCATACTTAGTCATTTTTTCAATAAGGATTGTATGAGAGACTTTGTCAAATGCTTTGCTGAAGTCAAGATATACTATATCTACAGCATTTCCTTGATCCACCCAATCAGTGATACCGTCATAGAAGGAAATTAAGTTAGTCTGACATGACTTATTAGTTAGAAACCCATGCTGACTCTGTTTAATCACTTCATTCTTATCCAGGTATTGACATACATGTTGTTTAATAATTTGTTCAAAGATCTTTCTTGGTATAGAAGTCAGACTCACCGGCCTATAGTTGCCTGGGTCCACCTTCTTCCCCTTTTTGAAGATAGGAACAACATTTGCTCTTCTCCAGTCTTCTGGCACTTCTCCTGTTCTCCAAGAATTTTCAAAGATTATGGAGAGGGGTTCAAAAATTTCTTCTGCTATCTCCTTCAGTACTCTGGGGTGTAATTCATCTGGACCTGGAGACTTGAATTCATTTAGGTTAGCTAAGTGTTTCCTCACTATCTTTCTGTTTATAGATATCCTGAATTCTTCTATTCCCTTAATAGGACAGTGAATAACAGTTGATGTTGCATTTCCTTTCTGAGAGAAAACAGATGCAAAATAGGAATTTAAAAGTTCAGCCTTCTCAACATCCTGTCTTACCATTTCATCATTTTCATCCTGTAAAAATCCTATAGCATCTTTGACTTTTCTTTTACTTTTGACATATCCCCAAAATCCTTTATTATTGCTTTTGACATCTCTTGCAAGCCTCAGTTCATTTTCAGCTTTAGCTAATCTGATTTGTGCCCTGCAGGTTCTGCAGACAGCATTATATTCTTCTTTAGATATGCCTCCCTCTTTCCATTTTATAAACATTTTTTTCTTCCTTTTTAGCATGTGCTTAAGTTAAAATCTTCCTTTCTGAAATCTAACCTTGAAGTTTGAGTCTTCACTGGTTTTCCTCCTCTAGATATGTAAAATTCTAAAATAGCATGGTCGCTACCTCCTAGGGTCCCAGCCTTTCTTTCCTCTTCAACCACTTCTTCCTTGTTTATAAGGATTAGATCCAAGGTGTCAGATCCCCTTGTTTTCTCCCCTACCTTTTGGAAGATAAAGTTGTCTGCAAGAGAGGATAAGAATTTGCTTGACCTGTTATTTTTTGCCTGATAGAGAATCCCATCAAATGTCTGGATATTTGAAATCCTCCATGACTACTATGTCATATTTTTTGGAGAACTTGGTCATTTGATGTGCAGCGCCCGCCTGGGCCGTGGGGATACTCAGTACCGGGCCGGTTCTTAAGGGGATGCGTCAAGGCAGCAGTGACTCCGTCCGTGGCCCTGGGCATCCAATGAAAATAATGATAAAAAGGAATAAGGTTTATAAGATATAGTTCGTGCCGCCACCTGTGGTATTTGGCAAGTGACAGGCTGACGCTGCTTAAAGAGTCTGCTGGGGCTAATAGTGATGCAGTAAAGTTGGGACAGCTCTCCACAGGCTGAGCTGTATCCCAGGGCACTTATGATGTGAAAGATAGTGGTGATGGTTGTAGTGCAGAATGGAGGGTGCAGTAAATAACTCTGAGGACACAGCAGGGTGCAGTCTACACACTTTTACTCATGGTTTGTGGTGCAGTCCAGGGCACTGAGTACGGATGGTAATAGAGATCCAGGCAGCCTGGAAGCAATTTAGGATCCCCTAAGCCAGATGGTGTTGGAACCCTCCTTACTGCGCTTTTTTCTGAGGTCTTTGCTGCCAGAATATATGCTCAGTAGAGTTGAGCGAAACGGGTCGAAAAAATTCAAAAGTCGCCGACTTTTGGCAAAGTCGGGTTTCATGAAATGAAACCCGACCCTAGGATGAGGTCGGCCACGAGGTCGGTGACTTACGCGCCAAAGTCGCGTTTCAAAAGTTTGCTTTGCGCTCTTTTTCAGCCAATCAGGATCCACGGACACTGTGGGCAACGTGATGACATAGGCACGGGTCACCACCATCTTTCAGAAGGGCATGCAAGTGATTGGCTTGCTTTGGTGGGCGTCACAGGGGGTATAAAAGGGCGTGCACGCCGACCGCCATCTTACTTCTGCCGATCTTAGTATAGGGAGAGGTTGCTGCTGATTCTGTAGGGAGAGCGTTAGGCAGGGAAGAAGACAAAAAAACTGCTTCTGCTGCTAGCGATTTGGCCTGCACAACACACAAGTCACTGTGTGTGCAGTGCAAGGGGAGGCTATATTGTGGTGTATCATTGGCGTTGGTTGTTGGGCTGCCTTCTAAGGCTTCCTGACAAGCTGGCATTGCTGTTTACCCACTGCTCCGCAAACTGCTTTTTTAAAAGCAATCCAATCTCCCTTATCCTCTCGTCACTTTGGTCACAGGCAGCTGTGCCATCGAGCGTGTCACATAGCGCTCAGATATCAGTGGGCCGCACACAATCCACAAGTGTCCACTGTCCACAAGTGTACGCAGAGATTCAAAATCTCCATTATCCTCTCGTCACTTTGGTCACAGGCAGCTGTGCCATCGAGCGTGTCACATAGCGCTCAGATATCAGTGGGCCGCACACAATCCACAAGTGTCCAGTGTCCAAAAGTGTACGCAGAGATTCAAAATCTCCATTATCCTCTCGTCACTTTGGTCACAGGCAGCTGTGCCATCGAGCGTGTCACATAGCGCTCAGATATCAGTGGGCCGCACACAATCCACAAGTGTCCACTGTCCAAAAGTGTACGCAGAGATTCAAAATCTCCATTATCCTCTCGTCACTTTGGTCACAGGCAGCTGTGCCATCGAGCGTGTCACATAGCGCTCAGATATCAGTGGGCCGCACACAATCCACAAGTGTCCAGTGTCCAAAAGTGTACGCAGAGATTCAAAATCTCCATTATCCTCTCGTCACTTTGGTCACAGGCAGCTGTGCAATCGAGCGTGTCACATAGCGCTCAGATATCAGTGGGCCGCACACAATCCACAAGTGTCCAGTGTCCAAAAGTGTACGCAGAGATTCAAAATCTCCATTATCCTCTCGTCACTTTGGTCACAGGCAGCTGTGCCATCGAGCGTGTCACATAGCGCTCAGATATCAGTGGGCCGCACACAATCCACAAGTGTCCAGTGTCCAAAAGTGTACGCAGAGATTCAAAATCTCCATTATTCTCTCGTCACTTTGGTCACAGGCAGCTGTGCCATCGAGCGTGTCACATAGCGCTCAGATATCAGTGGGCCGCACACAATCCACAAGTGTCCACTGTCCACAAGTGTACGCAGAGATTCAAAATCTCCATTATCCTCTCGTCACTTTGGTCACAGGCAGCTGTGCCATCGAGCGTGTCACATAGCGCTCAGATATCAGTGGGCCGCACACAATCCACAAGTGTCCAGTGTCCAAAAGTGTACGCAGAGATTCAAAATCTCCATTATCCTCTCGTCACTTTGGTCACAGGCAGCTGTGCCATCGAGCGTGTCACATAGCGCTCAGATATCAGTGGGCCGCACACAATCCACAAGTGTCCAGTGTCCAAAAGTGTACGCAGAGATTCAAAATCTCCATTATCCTCTCGTCACTTTGGTCACAGGCAGCTGTGCCATCGAGCGTGTCACATAGTGCTCAGATATCAGTGGGCCGCACACAATCCACAAGTGTCCAGTGTCCAAAAGTGTACGCAGAGATTCAAAATCTCCATTATCCTCTCGTCACTTTGGTCACAGGCAGCTGTGCCATCGAGCGTGTCACATAGCGCTCAGATATCAGTGGGCCGCACACAATCCACAAGTGTCCACTGTCCACAAGTGTACGCAGAGATTCAAAATCTCCATTATCCTCTCGTCACTTTGGTCACAGGCAGCTGTGCCATCGAGCGTGTCACATAGCGCTCAGATATCAGTGGGCCGCACACAATCCACAAGTGTCCAGTGTCCAAAAGTGTACGCAGAGATTCAAAATCTCCATTATCCTCTCGTCACTTTGGTCACAGGCAGCTGTGCCATCGAGCGTGTCACATAGCGCTCAGATATCAGTGGGCCACACACAATCCACAAGTGTCCACTGTCCACAAGTGTACGCAGAGATTCAAAATCTCCATTATCCTCTCGTCACTTTGGTTACAGGCAGCTGTGCCATCGAGCGTGTCACATAGCGCTCAGATATCAGTGGGCCGCACACAATCCACAAGTGTCCACTGTCCACAAGTGTACGCAGAGATTCAAAATCTCCATTATCCTCTCGTCACTTTGGTCACAGGCAGCTGTGCCATCGAGCGTGTCACATAGCGCTCAGATATCAGTGGGCCGCACACAATCCACAAGTGTCCAGTGTCCAAAAGTGTACGCAGTGATTCAAAATCTCCATTATCCTCTCCTCACTTTGGTCACAGGCAGCTGTGCCATCGAGCGTGTCACATAGCGCTCAGATATCAGTGGGCCGCACACAATCCACAAGTGTCCAGTGTCCAAAAGTGTACGCAGAGATTCAAAATCTCCATTATCCTCTCGTCACTTTGGTCACAGGCAGCTGTGCCATCGAGCGTGTCACATAGCGCTCAGATATCAGTGGGCCGCACACAATCCACAAGTGTCCACTGTCCACAAGTGTGTGCAGAAATTCTAAAACTCCCCTGTCCTATAGACACCTTGTACCTTGTTTTACATTACTATATAGTTTGTTGGATTTTGTCTACATTTCTACTAAAAATGAGGAAAGCTGGTGGAAGAGGCCGTGGAATTGGGCGGGGGTTGGCAGCTGGTAATGATGGTGTTGGTGGTGGATCTGATGGTAGTGGCAAGAGCAAAATAGGACCGAATGCAGGAGGTGCTGACCCTGCGTCATCGTCTGTCTACATAAGGCCTCGAACGCTTAGTTTTCTAGGAGTTGGCAAACCGCTTTTAAAGGCAGAGCATCAGGAAAAAGTTTTGTCTTACATTGCTGACTCAGCCTCCAGCTCTATCGCCTCCTCTTCTTCAGTTGTAAAAAGTAAAAGCACTGAGTCGTCATTGGAGGCTCATGTTCATGAACCACACCTTTCCTTGTGTCCTTCACCCCAACCAAGATTGAAGGATGACGCAGGCCATACTACTGATTACTCCATGGAGCTGTTTTCACATACCATGCCTGGATTATCAAGTCAAATGGTGAATTACCCAGGCAAAGATGAATCTGACATGGAGTGCACTGATGCACAGCCGCTGATGGATGATTCTGCTGGTACATTCACTCAGAGCACTACATTGTCCTCGCAGTGTACAGAGCCAGATTTTGACCCTGATGAGACTCAAGTGCCCCTTCCCGCACACTATACCACCATACACGGTGACACAGAGAAAGGTGCACATGACATAGAAGAGGAGGTGATGGATGACCCAGTTGTTGACCCAGATTGGCATCCATTGGGGGAAGAGGGTGCTGCTTCCAATAGCTCAGATGAGGAGCATCCACAGCAGACATCGACATCGCAACAGCTGTTATCTGGCAGGCCCGGAGCACTCCAAAGACAGGTTCCAAACATCAAAAGAGTTGCTGGACAGCTTGTCCAGAGGGTCAAAAGATCACAGCGTGCTAGGCCGCAAAATGTCTGCCAAAGTAGGAAGAGTGCAGTGTGGCACTTTTTTGAACAAAATCCTCATGATCAGGCCAAGGTTATCTGTAAGAAGTGCGCAAAGACCTTTAGCCGAGGGAAAAATCTGAAAAATTTGAATACCAGTTGCATGCTTAGACATTTAACCAGCATGCACTTGCAAGCGTGGACACAACACCAAACCTCAAGTGCCACATGTGCAACTGATCACAACGAAGGTAGTCAGCAACGCTACATTGTTTCCCCCACTGTAAGCCCACAGGTTAGCACAGCAGCAAATGTTGAGGTGTCGTTGCAAGGCCACAGCAGTCAGGGAATCCCACTGTTATATCAACGAAAGACTGATTCTAGGCCATCAGAAAGAACACCAACTCCATCACCATCATCAACCCTCTCTCAGTCCGCCCTGTCCACCGCTACTTCCACCATATGCAGCTCTCAAGTCCAGCTCACCCTCCCAGACACTATGAGTAGGTCAAGAAAGTACTCAGTCTCTCATCCGCATACACTGGGTTTGAACGCCCACATTGCCAAACTAATCTCGTTTGAGATGATGCCCTTTCGGTTGGTGGAAAGCACAGCTTTCCGCGAACTCATGGCCTATGCAGTACCACGCTATGACCTACCCAGTCGCCACTTCTTCTCTCGCAAAGCCATCCCAGCCCTCCACCATCATGTGAAAGACCGCATTGTCCATGCACTCAAGCAGTCAGTGAGCGGAAAGGTGCACCTCACAACTGATGCATGGTCCAGTCGGCATGGCCAGGGCCGTTACGTGTCCATCACTGCGCACTGGGTTAATGTGGTGGATGCAGGGTCCACAGGGGACAGCGGTGGTGGGACAGTGCTGCCTAGCCCACGGTCTAGGAAACAGTTGGCTGTAGGCGTTCGACCCTCCTCCTCCTCCTCCAGAAGCGACAGCTCGTCCACAGAGCGCAGTCGTACGAGCACTCCATCTGCAGCTGCCACTGTTGCACACAATGTGTCCCCCTATCGAGCAGCTAGTGGAAAGCGTCAGCAGGCTGTGTTGCAGATGATGTGTTTGGGCGACAGACACACCGCCGAGGTGCTGGCCGAGTACTTGAAGCGACAAACTGAGTCATGGCTGGGCAGTGTACATCTTGAGGCAGGCAAGGTAGTTAGTGATAACGGCCGTAATTTTGTGGCAGCCATAGCCCTTTCAAAACTCAGCCACATACCTTGCTTGGCTCACACCTTGAACCTGGTGGTGCAGTGCTTCCTCAAAAATTATCCGGAGTTAACAGCCCTGCTCCAGAAGGTGCGAAGACTGTGCGCGCACATCCGCCGGTCGCCTGTACACTCCGTTTGTATGCAGAAGCTGCAGCGATTGCTCCACCTTCCCAACCACCGCCTCATTATCGACATTGCAACAAGGTGGAACTCCACCCTGCACATGGTGGAGCGGCTGTGCGAGCAGAGGCAGGCCATAATGCATTTGTGGGAGGATACACGGCCAGGCACTTTGAGAGCAGACATGGAGTTGACAGGCGTGCAGTGGTCGAAGCTGAAAGACCTTTGTAAAGTCCTTCAGTGTTTTGAGGAATGCACACGGCTGGTAAGCGCAGACGACGCCATCCTAAGCATGAGCATCCCACTTATGCGTCTGCTCATGCAAACTTTGACGCACCTTAAGGAGCAGGCGTCTGCAGCCAATGTTGATGAGGAGGAAGAGGAGGAGGGAATCCTTGATGACATTCAGCCATTGTCTGCTCAGGGACCTCTCCTGGACGAGGTGGAGGAAGAAGAGGAGGAGGAGGAGGAGGATGATGGGGATGATTACTTAGGGGAGGAGGATGCATCTCGTGGGGCAAGTGAAAATGTTGGCGTGGCAAGGTCTGGTACAGGGTTTGTGCGTAACTGGAGGGATGTGGATTTGCCAGAAAGTGCTCTTCCACCCAGCACTCGCAGTGCATCATTGACACCGGGAACATTGGCCCACATGTCAGATTATGCCTTGCGGATCCTAAAAAGGGACCCCCGCATTGCCAAAATGATGAACGATGACGACTACTGGTTGGCCAGCATCCTGGATCCACGCTATAAAGGCAAATTACAAAACATCATGCCACAGGAGAACCTTGACCTAATATTGGCTAATAAACAAGCAACTCTGGTAAATCGGTTGCTTGAGGCATTCCCAGCACACAGCAGCGGTGATGGTTCTCACACGAGCCGTACGGGCCGGGGGCAGCTTGGCAGAGGTGTTCGTGGTGCACACAGCAGAAGTGGCATTGGAGACAGGGGTTTCATGACAATGTCGTGGACTGATTTTTCAAATACCGCTCACACAACTGGTAATACTGCATCGATGGAAAGTGACAGGAGACAGCAGTTGTCAACTATGGCTACAAACTACTTTTCCTCCCATATCGATGTTCTCCCACACAGGTCATTCCCCTTTGACTATTGGGCCGCTAAACTGGACACCTGGCCTGAATTGGCCCAATATGCCTTACAGGAGCTCGCTTGCCCAGCTGCAAGTGTGCTATCGGAAAGAGTCTTCAGTGCAGCTGGATCAATCCTGACAGAAAAAAGGACCCGTCTGTCAACCCAAAATGTGGATGATCTAACCTTCATTAAAATGAACCACGCATGGGTTTCCAAGGATTTTGTCCCACCTTCCCCTGATGACACATAGGGTGACAGAAAAATGGCTTGCTTTGGTCCACCTCTTCCTGGTACTTCACCTATTTCGCCTTTTGCATCAGTTGAATGTCCAACATCAACATATGCCACTTTCTAAAACTCCCTAACTGTGCTGCCTCCCCCCCCATGGCCGGGGTCACCACCTAGCGCACGACACCGTGCGAGTGCCGTTGCCCTGGACAGGTGGGTAGGCCAACTCTTGGGCGCGGGCACTGGCACAGGGTCCCTCATAGTGCAATCAAGTGTCTCTGACGGTGGTGGTGCACACCCGCCGTCAGACACACCGCTGTACTATGAGGGGCCCAGTGCCAGTACCGACGCCCACGAGTGGGCCCCCCTTGCTTGGCCAGGGCCCCAGCATTTGCAATCTTTACCTCTCCCTGCTCCTCCGCTGTGTAATCTGGGCCGTCAAATCCATACTGTGCCTGACACCGTCTGAGCCTGCCTCCTGATGTATAGACATATATTTTGAATGTGTACGCTATCCATACATGTTATCCGGGGATACGGTACCCTTTCTAACCTTTGTGCAATGACGTGCAATCCATACTGGGCCTAACACCGTCTGAGCCTGCCTCATGCTGTATAGACATATATTTTGAATGTGTACGCTATCCATACATGTTATCCGGGGATACGGTACCCCTTCTAACCTTTGTGCAATGACGTGCAATCCATACTGGGCCTAACACCGTCTGAGCCTGCCTCATGCTGTATAGACATATATTTTGAATGTGTACTCTATCCATACATGTTATCCGGGGATACGGTACCCCTTCTAACCTTTGTGCAATGACGTGCAATCCATACTGGGCCTAACACCGTCTGAGCCTGCCTCATGCTGTATAGACATATATTTTGAATGTGTACGCTATCCATACATGTTATCCGGGGATACAGTACCCCTTCTAACCTTTGTGCAATGACGTGCAATCCATACTGGGCCTAACACCGTCTGAGCCTGCCTCATGCTGTATAGACATATATTTTGAATGTGTACGCTATCCATACATGTTATCCGGGGATACGGTACCCCTTCTAACCTTTGTGCAATGACGTGCAATCCATACTGGGCCTAACACCGTCTGAGCCTGCCTCATGCTGTATAGACATATATTTTGAATGTGTACGCTATCCATACATGTTATCCGGGGATACGGTACCCCTTCTAACCTTTGTGCAATGACGTGCAATCCATACTGGGCCTAACACCGTCTGAGCCTGCCTCATGCTGTATAGACATATATTTTGAATGTGTACGCTATCCATACATGTTATCCGGGGATACGGTACCCCTTCTAACCTTTGTGCAATGACGTGCAATCCATACTGGGCCTAACACCGTCTGAGCCTGCCTCATGCTGTATAGACATATATTTTGAATGTGTACGCTATCCATACATGTTATCCGGGGATACGGTACCCCTTCTAACCTTTGTGCAATGACGTGCAATCCATACTGGGCCTAACACCGTCTGAGCCTGCCTCATGCTGTATAGACATATATTTTGAATGTGTACGCTATCCATACATGTTATCCGGGGATACGGTACTCCTTCTAACCTTTGTGCAATGACGTGCAATCCATACTGGGCCTAACACCGTCTGAGCCTGCCTCATGCTGTATAGACATATATTTTGAATGTGTACACTATCCATACATGTTATCCGGGGATACGGTACCCCTTCTAACCTTTGTGCAATGACGTGCAATCCATACTGGGCCTAACACCGTCTGAGCCTGCCTCATGCTGTATAGACATATATTTTGAATGTGTACGCTATCCATACATGTTATCCGGGGATACGGTACCCCTTCTAACCTTTGTGCAATGACGTGCAATCCATACTGGGCCTAACACCGTCTGAGCCTGCCTCATGCTGTATAGACATATATTTTGAATGTGTACGCTATCCATACATGTTATCCGGGGATACGGTACCCCTTCTAACCTTTGTGCAATGACGTGCAATCCATACTGGGCCTAACACCGTCTGAGCCTGCCTCATGCTGTATAGACATATATTTTGAATGTGTACGCTATCCATACATGTTATCCGGGGATACGGTACCCCTTCTAACCTTTGTGCAATGACGTGCAATCCATACTGGGCCTAACACCGTCTGAGCCTGCCTCATGCTGTATAGACATATATTTTGAATGTGTACGCTATCCATACATGTTATCCGGGGATACGGTACCCCTTCTAACCTTTGTGCAATGACGTGCAATCCATACTGGGCCTAACACCGTCTGAGCCTGCCTCATGCTGTATAGACATATATTTTGAATGTGTACGCTATCCATACATGTTATCCGGGGATACGGTACTCCTTCTAACCTTTGTGCAATGACGTGCAATCCATACTGGGCCTAACACCGTCTGAGCCTGCCTCATGCTGTATAGACATATATTTTGAATGTGTACACTATCCATACATGTTATCCGGGGATACGGTACCCCTTCTAACCTTTGTGCAATGACGTGCAATCCATACTGGGCCTAACACCGTCTGAGCCTGCCTCATGCTGTATAGACATATATTTTGAATGTGTACACTATCCATACATGTTATCCGGGGATACGGTACCCCTTCTAACCTTTGTGCAATGACGTGCAATCCATACTGGGCCTAACACCGTCTGAGCCTGCCTCATGCTGTATAGACATATATTTTGAATGTGTACGCTATCCATACATGTTATCCAGGGATACGGTACCCTTTCTAACCTTTGTGCAATCACGTGCAATCCATACTGGGCGTGAGAACGGCTGGCGAGCTGTTAAGCAAGCTACAGCACCTGTCCAGACAAGTACAGGGATTCCCTAGCGAGGAGACTTATTTGATTGTTTTCTATGTTGGGACAGCAATTTTTGGGGAGCACTATACTCTGGAGAATGATAGATGGGGCCCACCATACACTGCAACATTCCAAAGGTGGACATCAGACACTGGAGCAGCATTTACAGGGCCCATTATACACTAGAGCAGTAGAAATGGGGCCCATTATGTTTGGAGCATTATTTGGGGCCCATAAGACAGTGGAGCTTCATCCATGGGGACCAACATATACTGTAGCATTATGTGGAGCTCATCATATACTGTTTCAAACATTATATGGGACCAATGATTTTGTATGGAGAAATAGATGGGCCTCGTCATGAGATGTAAAAAGTGAGGTATTTTTCATTGTACTATACCGCTATTTCTCTGCCGTATCGGAGCATGATGAGTTGTGGTATGTGTTAAAGGGGCGCTCTTTCGCCCAGGGCACATGAAAACCTGCAGCCAGCCCTCCCCCCCACAAATTTAGCCAAATAACCCCCATTTTTCAGTGCGTAACTTGTATTATGAAGTTAATTAAGGTTGACAAGCTTAAGTAAGAAGAATTGATGCTTTTGGCATTCAAATGGGCACTGTAGGTGTGTTTCCTGTCCTCCTCTCACTGCTGACTTTTATTCCCCATTGACTTACATTGGGTTTCGTGTTTCGGGACGACCCCGACTTTTCCCTATAATCGGACGATCTTGCTCGACCCGACTTTTGGAAAAGTCGGGTTTCACGAAACGAAACGCGACCCTAAAAAAGCAAAAGTCGCTCAACTCTAATGCTCAGTCCTCTGTTCCTTACTGTTCTTTAGTCCTTTCCTGTATTGCAGGCAGCTTGAGCCTTTTACACGTGTCAAACCTTCATGGTGGCTTCGGCTCTGGTATGCTGCTGTGCCTTCAGGTGTGTGATGGGGCTAGGAGGCCTGCAGTCTCCTGCCCTCCGGATTTGGCGTTTGGCGTTTGGTGTTATCTGGCTAGGAAAACTCTCCTTGCTTCCAGGCATGACATAACCCCCTGTGAGGGAGGCAATACCACTGAGACAACCGGACTCCTGGGGTGCCAAAGATGCAAAAAGAGTTCATCCATATCTTCAGCTTGCACAGGCGGCCTGTAGTAAATGCTTACAATGGTGTCCTTTCTGTTGTTCTCTTCTTGTATTCTTACCCAAACAGTTTCCACAGAACTCCCAGTCTCTGAAGCTTGGATCTCTGTGCAGATATACACTTTTCTAACATACAATGCGACACCTCATCCTCATTCATCAAGTCTGCTTCTCACAAATAAGTTGTGTCCTTCTAGCCTTGTAGTCCAATCATGTGTATCGTCCCACCAAGTTTCAGTGGTTCCAATAATATCATATTTTTTTTCTGCTTTAGTAGTTCCAGTTAGAGTTGAGCGACTTTGGTCGGATCGGGTTTCATGAAACAAAATTTGTTTCAGATGAAACTGGCCGACTAGGGCAAAAAAAAGTCGGAGTTTCATCCGAAACCCGAACCCAATGCAAGTCAATGGGGAATAAAAGGCGGCATTGAGTGGATGAATGCAAAATAACTGCCCATGAAAATCAAGCGTCAAGCTGCCAAGATGCCATTTGCCACCAGTTTTGCCATATTTCAGAGCTGCAATGTTACTGGAGTATCAAAAAGCACAAGGTGTGCCACACTCAGGCACATGGCCAAGGTAAGGAAGGCTGAAAAATGACCACCTTTGAACAAGAAACATAAGATAAAACGTCAAGACTGGGCCAAGAAATATCTTAAGACTGATTTTTCTAAAGTTTTATGGACTGATGAAATGAGAGTGACTATTGATGGGCCAGGTGGATGGGCCCGAGGCTGGATCAGTAAATGGCCGAGAGCTCCACTCCAATTCAGACGCCAGCAAGGAGGAGGTGGGGTACTGATATGGGCTGGTATCATCAAAGATGAACTTGTGGGACCTTTTCGGGTTGAGGATGGAGTGAAGCTCAACTCCCAGACCTACTGCCAGTTTCTGGAAGACACCTTCTTCATGCAGTGGTACAGAAAGAAGTCGGTATCGTTCAAGAAAAACATGATTTTCATGCAGGACAATGCTCCATTACATGCATCCAAATACTCCACAGAGTGGCTGGCCAGTAAAGGTCTAAAAGAAGAAAAAATAATGACATGGCCCCCTTGTTCACCTGATCTGAACCCCATAGAGAACCTGTGGTCCCTCATAAAATGTGAGATCTACAGGGAGGGAACACAGTATACCTCTCGGAACAGTGTCTGGGAGGCTGTGGTGGCTGCTGCATGCAATGTTGATCGTAAACAGATCAAGCAACTGATAGAATCTATGGATGGAAGGCTTTTGAGTGTCATCATAAAGAAAGGTGGCTATATTGGTCACTGATTTTTTTTTTGTTTTTGAATGTCAGAAATGTTTATTTTCTAAATTTTGTGTTGTTATATTGGTTTACCTGGTGAAAATAAACAAGTGAGATGGGTATATATTTGGTTTTTATTAAGTTGCCTAATAATTGCACAGTAATAGTTACCTGAAAAAACAGATATCCTCCTAAGATAGCCAAATCTAAAAAAACCCACTCCAACTTCCCAAAATATTAAGCTTTGATATTTATGAGTCTTTTGGGTTGATTGAGAACATAGTTGTTGTACAATAATAAAAAGAATCCTCTCAAATACAACTTGCCTAATAATTCTGCACGCAGTGTAATAGCAGAGTAAAGACTAACTACCACAGAAAACCAGATGGGATGCCAGATTAGGACAGTGCAAATCGAATTGACACAACAGGTTTATTACTTCTTTGAGGCTCATTTGTCAGATGTCACACTGGAAGGTTGCTATTACTTTCTATTACGTTCTTATTACTCAACAAGCCTAAATTTAACATATTTGCATTTTTCAACTTCAGTTACTTAATGGATCTCTATGTTAGTACTAGAGTTGAGCGACTTTTGGTTTTTTAGGGTCGAGTTTCGTTTCATGAAACCCGACTTTTCCAAAAGTCAGGTCGAGCAAAATCGGCCGACTATAGGGAAAAGTCGGGGTTCCGACCAAAACACGAAATCCAATGTAAGTCAATGGGGAATTAAAGTCGGCAGTGAGAGGAGGACAGGAAACACAACTACAGTGTCCATTTGAATGCCAAAAGCATCAATTCTTTTTACTTAAGCTTGTCAACCTTAATTTACTTCATAATACTAGTTACGCACTGAAAAATGGGGGTTATTTGGCTACAGTTGTGGGGGGGTAGGGCTGGCTCCAGGTTTTCGTGGGCCCAGGGCCAAAGGGCGCCCCTTTAACACATACCATAACTCATGATGCTCCAATACGGCAGAGAAATAGCAGTATAGTACAATGAAAAATACTTCACTTCTTACATCTCTTGACTGATATCCATTTTAAATTCTCCAATACCTCCAAAAACGGACAGTATATAACTCCATACAGTATTTTGGCCAGCGCTTAGTGCGCTATACAGAGTAATGAGGCCCATATATTTCTCCATATGGAATCATTGATCCCATATAATGTTTCAAACCGTATATGATGAGCTCCACATAATGCTATAGTATATGTTGGTCCCAATGGATGAAGCTCCACTGTCTTATGGGCCCAAATAATGCTCCTTCCATATATAATGGGCCCCATTTCTACTGCTCTAGTGTATAATGGGCCCTGTAAATGCTGCTCCAGTGTCTGATGTCCACCTTTGGAATGCTCCAGTGTATGGTGGGCCCCATATATCATTCACCAGAATATAGTGCTCCCCAAAAATTGCTGTCCCAACATTGAAAACAATTACATACTCCTTGCTAGGGAATCCCAGCACTACTCTGAACTCCTTGTCGTCCCCATCTTCCATCTCACTGCACTTGACTGTTTAGGCCCTCCAACCGGCAGAGACACTTTTGCGTACTATGCGGTGCCCTGTGCCAGTGCCATCGCCAATGAGTATGCCACCCCCACCTGCTCAAGGAACCTGCACTTTCATCTGCACCTTCCTCTTTGTCACCGTGTAAGGTGGTATAGTATGTGGGAAGGGGAACCTGAGTTTCCTCTGGGTCAGATTCTGGCAGTGTAGAGTGCGAGGGGAATGTAGTGGTCTGGGTCAATGTACCAGCAGCATCATCTGGCAGTGGCTGGGCCTCAGTGCACTTGTGGCGTCCCCAAGAGTACGGTCGCCACTGTGGCATTACCTTCCTCCTAGGGAGTGTGTTGTCAAGCTTGGGAGCAACAAAGGATCTCTCTAACAGTGAAACCAACACACAACACATTTCCCACTCCAGGCTAGCAGGGAGACCTCTGAACCTGACTGCTGAGGAGCTGCTCTCTGTGGTCGGGAGGAGGTAAGTTAGGACACTCTGTGCAGGGAAGGGGAAGTGTGTGGACGTGAGAAGGGGAGCTGGAGGATGAGCAGAGTTAAGGCTCACTCCTAGCTGGAGCGCATGGTCCAGATTCCGGTCTCCGAGTTTGTAGGGACACTGACATTCCTGCAGCAGAAATCGGGGGAAGTAGCAGCTATAAATGCTCTGTACCCAACTAAGGCTCGGAGGCCCCAGCATCGACGTGTGGGAGCCAGAAGGAAAAGGCTACAGCTGTCTGCCATACAAGTAAAGTCTGAGGAACATCTGTTAGACAGGAGGCGCTTCAGTGAACCACGGTCCTGTGAGTGCTTCCCCCACAAGCGCTAGAAAGGAGACGTTCAGGAAGGTACATGTTGGCGGAGTGTTGGAATGGAGCTTTCCATTTTTGTCCCGTAGGTTGGCTGAGGTCCTGACCCGGAGGACACAGCATGGAGGCATGCATCTTTGTAACCTGCAGACTGTGAGTAAAGCTTTGGAACTGCACGCTCTGATGTCCTACAGTTATGCCAGCACCGCTACATCTGGGTACCAGCACCTACACCGCCTGTGCCTTTCCTCCATCACTACATCTACACTTCCCTGGGACTCCAGCTCCACCTGTGGGGAGCTTCACCATCTTTGCTGCACAACACCATCAGTCCCAGAGGATCTGCATGCAGCGTCGGCCTAACATCTATGTTGCCGAACACCACAGGTGGCGCCAAACTATCTATATAAACTCTTTACCATTATACCACGCCATTTACATTGGCGCCCAGGGCCACCGTCCGGGTCACCACTGCTGTGACACATCCCACTGACACCGGCCCGGTGCCGAGTACCCCACAGCCCTGGGAGCGCGACCCATATGCCGACTGCTGATCGGGCGGCGTTATTCCCACGAACCTCCAAACAGCGTCCCTGAAGGCAAAGTTTTTGGTTTCCGGGGGCAGTATGATTGCAAAGCTGAACCTTAAAGGAATGTCCAAAAGGGCACCACCAGGAGTGGAGCCTGTGGCTTAATTGGACTCCACCCGGGAAACCACAACCATGCCACCTAAAGAAAAGATGCACACTTTGAAAGCTTTGTCGATTCTGTGTGTGGTGTGGTATGTGTGTTTGTAGTTGTGCTAGTGATTTCTCAGCTTTATTCCGTTAACAACCGAGACTCCGGCATGCCCCCGCAGTACGCGTCAAGCTTACTAGAGGGATACGCGAGGCTGTGGCACGTGAGATCGAGCAATAACAGGTCTAGCATTCCAGTACATGTCCGGGGCTGCATGCACGCTACACTGAAAGGACCAGCTTTTGTCACTTACAGGTGCAGATAACCTGCTGAACTCCGTTAGTGATGGGGATCTGGGATTCAGATTATTCCCCACGAACGATGATTTCCCAGTAAGTTCAGGTCAACCGCAATTCCGGAGTTAGGCCTAACCGTCATTCCTGAAAAAATTACATGTCCAAACCACAGGTGCTGTAGCTTGCTTAACAGCTCGGCAGCCGTTCTCAGGCCCAGTATGGATTCAACAACATTGTAGAAAGTTGATAAAGGGTACAGTTTCACCGCATAACACGTATATATGTAGCCTAGTTTACACATTAAAAATATATGTCTATAGATCAGGAGGCAGACTCAGATGTTCTCAGACCCAGTATGGATTTGACCAGATTGTACAAAGCTGAGAAAGGGTACTTTATCACTGGATAGCAGGTATATATAGCATAGTTTAAACATGTAAAATCTCCGTGTTCTCAGTATGGATTACACTGCAATCTAAAAAGTGGAAAAAAGGAAATGCATTTGAGGCGTACACAACTATATACTTTTGGTGTTATTTTAAAATCTTCATATATATTTCTGTCTCAGTAATACAGTCCAGCCTCTCCACAATAGGAAATGAGATGCATACAATTACTGACATAAAGGCTAGTGATTGCAGAAATCTAGGAATTACTATTCACGGGAAAAACTTCCGTCACAATTCTCATAGGCGATGTTGACCCTCAATTAATTTGTGTGTTGAGACAGTGAAAACATTTTTTTGTGAATAAAGTCTTGCTGTATCGCACTTCCGTTGATTCCATCACTGTTACTCATCTCAATCAAATTTTTATCACAGGGAGCGATGTAAACATGGTGCTCACTGGCTATCATGATCTGTCACGTAACTTTGGAGTGCAAAAGACAGAATCCACAGGCCGTAGGCGATTCTATTTGATTGGCATCAGAGGGCACATTTTAAAATGTGCGCCGGAATGTCACACGTTTGTGAGTAGGAAAACTATGAAAGCTGATGATAAACCACCACTGCATGTCATTGTGAGTCGACGTCCATAAGAAATGGAAGCCATTGATCATCTGGAGCTAGAGCCCGGCCAGCAGGACAGAGCATAGCTACATCTTAACCATCATCTTTCAGTTCAATCAATTTGTAGTGGCACTCCCAGTGAAGGATTTGACAGCCCAGACTACACAGCGGAGGAGCAGGGAGAGGTGGGATTTTGTCCCACCTTTCCTTGATGACACATAGGTTGCCAGAAAATTGGCTTGCCTTGGTCCTCCTCCTATTCCGCGAACTTGACCTATTTCGCCTTTTGCAGCAGCTGAATGTCCAACATCAACATATACCACTTTGTAAACCGCCCTAACTGGGCTGCCCCACCCCCATGGCCAGGGTCACCACCTAGCGCACGAAACCGTGCGTGTGCCGTTGCCCTGGACAGGTGGGTAGGCCGACTCTTGGGCGCGGGCACTGGCACAGGGTCCCTCATAGTGCAATCAAGTGTCTCTGACAGTGGTGGTGCACACCCGCCGTCAGACACACCGCCGTACTATGAGGGGCCCAGTGCCAGTACCGACGCCCTGTCCAAGCAAGGGGGGCACACTCGTGGGCATCGGTACTGGCACTGGGCCCCTCATAGTACGGCGGTGTGTCTGACGGCGGGTGTGCACCACCACTGTCAGAGACACTTGATTGCACTATGAGGGACCCTGTGCCAGTGCCCGCGCCCAAGAGTCGGCCTACCCACCTGTCCAGGGCAACGGCACACGCACGGTTTCGTGCGCTAGGTGGTGACCCCGGCCATGGGGGTGGGGCAGCCCAGTTAGGGCGGTTTACAAAGTGGTATATGTTGATGTTGGACATTCAGCTGCTGCAAAAGGCGAAATAGGTCAAGTTCGCGGAATAGGAGGAAGACCAAGGCAAGCCAATTTTCTGGCAACCTATGTGTCATCAAGGAAAGGTGGGACAAAATCCTTGGAAACCCATGCATGGTTCATTTTAATGAAGGTTAGATCATCCACATTTTGGGTTGACAGACGGGTCCTTTTTTCTGTCAGGATTGATCCAGCAGCACTGAAGACTCTTTCCGATAGCACACTTGCAGCTGGGCAAGCGAACTCCTGTAAGGCATATTGTGCCAATTCAGGCCAGGTGTCCAGTTTAGCGGCCCAATAGTCAAAGGGGAATGACCTGTGCGGGAGAACATCGATATGGGAGGAAAAGTAGTTTGTAACCATAGTTGACAACTGCTGTCTCCTGTCACTTTCCATCGATGCAGTATTACCAGTTGTGTGAGCGGTACTGGAAAAATCAGTCCACAACATTGTCATGAAACCCCTGTCTCCAACGCCACTTCTGCTGTGTGTACCACGAACACTTCTGCCAAGCAGCCCCCGGCACGTAAGGCTCGTGTGAGAACCATCACCGCTGCTGTGTGCTGGGAATGCTTCAACCAACCGGTTTACCAGAGTTGCTTGTTTATTAGCCAATATTAGGTCAAGGTTCTCCTGTGGCATGATGTTTTGTTATTTGCCTTTATAGCGTGGATTCAGGATGCTGGCCAACCAGTAGTCGTCATCGTTCATCATTTTGGCATTGCGGGGGTCCCTTTTTAGGATCTGCAAGGCATAATCTGACATGTGGGCCAATGTTCCCGGTGTCAATGATGCACTGCGAGTGCTGGTTGGAGGAGCACTTTCTGGCAAATCCACATCCCTCCAGTCACGCACAAACCCTGTACCAGACCTTGCCACGCCAACATTTTCACTTGCCCCACGAGATGCATCCTCCTCCCCTAAGTAATCATCCCCATCATCCTCCTCCTCCTCCTCCTCTTCTTCCTCCACCTCGTCCAGGAGAGGTCCCTGAGCAGACAATGGCTGAATGTCATCAAGGATTCCCTCCTCCTCTTTCTCCTCGTCAACATTGGCTGCAGACGCCTGCTCCTTAAGGTGCATCAAAGTTTGCATGAGCAGACGCATAAGTGGGATGCTCATGCTTAGGATGGCGTCGTCTGCGCTTACCAGCCGTGTGCATTCCTCAAAACACTGAAGGACTTTACAGCGGTCTTTCAGCTTCGACCACTGCACACCTGTCAACTCCATGTCTGCTCTCAAAGTGACTGGCCGTGTATCCTCCCACAAATGCATTATGGCCTGCCTCTGTTCGCACAGCCGCTCAACCATGTGCAGGGTGGAGTTCCACCTTGTTGCAATGTCGATAATGAGGCGGTGGTTGGGAAGGTGGAGCAATCGCTGCAGCTTCTGCATACGAATGGAGTGTACAGGCGACCGACGGATGTGCGCGCACAGTCTTCGCACCTTCTGGAGCAGGGCTGTTAACTCCGGATAATTGTTGAGGAAGCACTGCACCACCAGGTTCAAGGTGTGAGCCAAGCAAGGTATGTGGCTGAGTTTTGAAAGGGCTATGGCTGCCACAAAATTACGGCCGTTATCACTAACTACCTTGCCTGCCTCAAGATGTATACTGCCCAGCCATGACTCAGTTTGTCGCTGAAAGTACTCGGCCAGCACCTCCGCGGTGTGTCTGTCACCCAAACACATCATCTGCAACACAGCCTGCTGACGCTTTCCACCAGCTGCTCGATAGGGGGACACCTCGTGTGCAACAGTGGCAGCTGCAGATGGAGTGCTCGTACGACTGCGCTCTGTGGACGAGCTTTCGCTTCTGGAGGAGGAGGAGGAGGAGGAGGGTCGAATGCCTACAGCCAACTGTTTCCTATACCATGGGCTAGGCAGCACTGTCCCACCACCGCTGTCCCCTGTGGACCCTGCATCCACCACATTAACCCAGTGCACAGTGATGGACACGTAACGGCCCTGGCCATGCCGACTGGACCATGCATCTGTTGTGAGGTGCACCTTTCCACTCACTGACTGCTTGAGTGCATGGACAATGCGGTCTTTCACATGATGGTGGAGGGCTGGGATGGCTTTGCGAGAGAAGAAGTGGCGACTGGGTAGGTCATAGCGTGGTAATGCATAGGCCATGAGTTCGCTGAAAGCTGCGCTTTCCACCAACCGATAGGGCATCATCTCTAACGAGATTAGTTTGGCAATGTGGGCGTTCAAACCCAGTGTACGCGGATGAGAGACTGAGTACTTTCTTGACCTACTCATAGTCTCTGGGAGGGTGAGCTGGACTTGAGAGCTGCATATGGTGGAACTAGCGGTGGACAGGGCGGACTGAGAGGGGGTTGGTGATGGTGATGGAGTTGGTGTTCTTTCTGATGGCCTAGATTCAGTCTTTCGTTGATATAACAGTGGGATTCCCTGACTGCTTTGGCCTTGCAATGACACCTCAACATTTTTGCTGCTGTGCTAACCGGTGGGCTTACAGTGGGGGAAACAATGTAGCGTTGCTGACTACCTTCTTTGTGATCAGTTGCACATGTGGTACTTGAGGTTTGGTGTTGTGTCCATGCTTGCAAGTGCATCCTGGTTAAATGTCTAAGCATGCAACTGGTATTCAAATTTTTCAGATTTTTCCCTCGGCTAATGGTCTTTGCGCACTTCTTACAGATAACCTTGGCCTGATCATGAGGATTTTGTTCAAAAAAGTGCCACACTGCACTCTTCCTACTTTGGAAGACATTTTGCGGCCTAGCACGCTGTGCTATTTTGACTGTCTGGACAAGCTGTCCAGCAACTCTTTTGATTTTTGGAACCTGTCTTTGGAGTGCTCCGGGCCTGCCAGATAACAGCTGTTGCGATGTCTGCTGTGGATGCTCCTCCTCCTCATCTGATCCATTGGAAGCAGCACCCTCTTCCCCCAATGGATGCCAATCTGGGTCAACAACTGGGTCATCCATCACCTCCTCTTCAATGTCATGTGCACCTTCCTCTGTGTCACCGTGTATGTTGGTATAGTGTGCGGGAAGGGGCACCTGAGTCTCATCAGGGTCAGATTCTGGCTCATTACACTGCAAGGACAATGTAGTGCTCTGAGTGAATGTACCAGCAGAATCATCTATCAGTGGCTGTGCATCAGTGTACTCCATGTCAGATTCATCTTGGCCTGGGTAATTCACCATTTCACTTGATAACCCAGGCATGGTATGTGAAAACAGCTCCATGGAGTAATCAGTTGTATGGCCTGCATCATCCTTCAATCTTGGTTGGGGTGAAGGACACAAGGAAAGGTGTGGTTCATGAACATGAGCCTCCAATGACAACTCAGTGCTTTTATTTTTTACAACTTCAGAAGAGGAGGCGATAGAGCTGGAGGATGAGTCAGCAGTGTAAGACAAAACTTTTTCCTGAAGCTCTGGCTTTAAAAGCGGTTTGCCAACTCCTAGAAAACTAAGCCTTCGAGGCCTTGTGTAGCCAGACGATGATGCAGGCTCAACACCTCCTGCATTCGGTCCTGTTTTGCTTTTGCCACTACCATCAGATCCACCACCAACACCATCATTACCAGCTGGCAACCCCCGCCCAATTCCACGGCCTCTTCCACCAGCCTTCCTCATTTTTGGTAAAAATGTACACAAAATCCCACAAACTATATAGTAATGTAAAACAAGGTACAAGGTGTATATAGGACAGGGGAGATGTAGAATTTCTGAACACACTTGTGGACACTGTTGGATTGTGTGAGGCCCAGTGAATATCACACCGCTATGTCACAGGCTCAATGTCGCAGGTGTGAAAAATGTCACTATAGGACAGGGGAGATGTAGAATTTCTGAACACACTTGTGGACACTGTTGGATTGTGTGAGGCCCAGTGAATATCACACCGCTATGTCACAGGCTCAATGTCGCAGGTGTGAAAAATGTCACTATAGGACAGGGGAGATGTAGAATTTCTGAACACACTTGTGGACACTGTTGGATTGTGTGAGGCCCAGTGAATATCACACCGCTATGTCACAGGCTCAATGTCGCAGGTGTGAAAAATGTCACTATAGGACAGGGGAGATGTAGAATTTCTGAACACAATTGTGGACACTGTTGGATTGTGTGAGGCCCAGTGAATATCACACCGCTATGTCACAGGCTCAATGTCACAGGTGTGAAAAATGTCACTATAGGACAGGGGAGATGTAGAATTTCTGAACACACTTGTGGACACTGTTGGATTGTGTGAGGCCCAGTGAATATCACACCGCTATGTCACAGGCTCAATGTCGCAGGTGTAAAAAATGTCACTATAGGACAGGGGAGATGTAGAATTTCTGAACACACTTGTGGACACTGTTGGATTGTGTGAGGCCCAGTGAATATCACACCGCTATGTCACAGGCTCAATGTCGCAGGTGTGAAAAATGTCACTATAGGACAGGGGAGATGTAGAATTTCTGAACACACTTGTGGACACTGTTGGATTGTGTGAGGCCCAGTGAATATCACACAGCTATGTCACAGGCTCAATGTCGCAGGTGTGAAAAATGTCACTATAGGACAGGGCAGATGTAGAATTTCTGAACACACTTGTGGACACTGTTGGATTGTGTGAGGCCCAGTGAATATCACACCGCTATGTCACAGGCTCAATGTCGCAGGTGTGAAAAATGTCACTATAGGACAGGGGAGAGGTAGAATTTCTGAACACACTTGTGGACACTGTTGGATTGTGTGAGGCCCAGTGAATATCACACCGCTATGTCACAGGCTCAATGTCGCAGGTGTGAAAAATGTCACTATAGGACAGGGGAGATGTAGAATTTCTGAACACACTTGTGGACACTGTTGGATTGTGTGAGGCCCAGTGAATATCACACCGCTATGTCACAGGTTCAATGTCGCAGGTGTGAAAAATGTCACTATAGGACAGGGGAGATGTAGAATTTCTGAACACACTTGTGGACACTGTTGGATTGTGTGAGGCCCAGTGAATATCACACCGCTATGTCACAGGCTCAATGTCGCAGGTGTGAAAAATGTCACTATAGGACAGGGGAGATGTAGAATTTCTGAACACAATTGTGGACACTGTTGGATTGTGTGAGGCCCAGTGAATATCACACCGCTATGTCACAGGCTCAATGTCGCAGGTGTGAAAAATGTCACTATAGGACAGGGGAGATGTAGAATTTCTGAACACACTTGTGGACACTGTTGGATTGTGTGAGGCCCACACAGGCAGAAATTGGCTAGTGTATGACAAACTGCAAGGTGTATATAGAATTGGGCAGAATAGGAATCTCCCTAGAGTGTAGGTCTGTAAGAACGGAACATGTCCTCGACTTATTCTTACAGAGTCACACACAGATAGCTTCACTGTGGCCATGATAACAGCTGTTACATGGTACTGAGAGAGGAGCATGCACGTACACCGCTGTCCGGTGTCCGTAAAATTGTCAAGCTCCGTGTTTTTTAAGTATACAGACTGACACACGCTGTCTCTCTATAGTTTTGAATGTGATCAAACAGCAAATCTACTTAACTGTTTGAAAACCAGACAAAACTAGAAGGTGGAGGTCTGTAAGAACGGAACATGTCCTCGACTTATTCTTACAGAGTCACACACAGATAGCTTCACTGTGGCTGTGATAACAGCCGTTACACGGTACTGTGTGAGGAGCGTACACCGCTGTATGGTGTGAAAAAATGCACGCTCAGTACCTCACCAGGACAAAAAAAAAATTTGGATTGCTTTTAAAAAAGCAGTTTGCAGAGCAGTGGGAAAACAGCAATGCAGCTATCAGAAAGCCTTATAAGGCAGCCGAACAACGAACACAGCTGATCCAGCAAAATATAGCCTCCACTTGCACTGCACAGTAACTGGTGTGTTGTACAGGCAAAATCGCTAGCAGCAGAAGCAGTTTTTGGTGTCTTCCTCCCTGCCTAACGCTCTCCCTACAGAATCATCATCAGCAGCAGCTCTCCCCATTTTGAGATCAGCATGAGTAACATGGCGGTCGGCGTGCACGCCCTTTTATACCCCCTGTGACGCCCCCCAAAGCAAGCCAATCACTTCCATGCTCTTCTCAAAGATGGTGGTGACCCCTGCCTATGTCATCACATTGCCCACAGTGTCCGTGGATCCTGAATGGCTGAAAAAGGGCGGAAAACAAACTTTTGAAACGCGACTTTGGCGCTAAAGTCGCCGAGCTCGTGGCAGACCTCATCCTAGGGTCGGGTTTCGTTTCGTGAAACCCGACTTTACCAAAAGTCGGCGACTTTTGAAATTTTTCGACCCGTTTCGCTCAACTCTAGATAGTACTATTAGCTTGTAGTACTAGTGTTCATGTAGTGTGAATTGGACCCACTATTAATGACATAAAGTAATGAATCTGATCAATACTGTGTCTCACCTACACACTTTTAATACTGTTTCTTTCCCTGTTGGATACCTGATAGATATACCTTCATCTGCTTTTAAAGTAATTTGTACTTCACAGTCATGAACAGTATTTCAGGTCAACATCAACATATGTGTGCAAGGTCACAATTTACAGCGACTATTAATAAATTAATTTCAGACTTAGCAAAATGTTTAAGATGAAGGAGATTGCAAGACTTGAAGGTTAGGTAAATTCACATAATACATACTGGGAAATAATGTAAGGCCATGCTTCTGGGTCACCCTCCCAGGGCTGTGGGGTACTCGGTACCGGGCTGGTGTCAGGGGGATGTGTCACAACAGCGGTGACCCGGTCCGTGGCCCTGGGCGCCCAAGCAATGGGGAGATGTAGTTAATGGTAGGATAGTTCGTGACGCCACCCATGGTGTTTGGCAAATATGGTGCTAGGCCAACGCTGCATACAGATCCGCTGGGACTGATGGTATGTGCAGCTTAGGTGGTAAAGCTCCCCACAGGTAGAGCTGTAGTCCCAGGGCAGTGTAGATGTAGCTGGCACGGGGATGTAGCAGTGCCGAAAGCTTAGGAAACAGACAAGACACAGCGGTTGTAGTTTCTGTACCTTTACTGAGTATATGCAGTCCAGAGTCCTGATTACAGATGGTATTGGAGCAGGTTAACCTGGAAGCAGATCAGGATTCTCTCTCAGCAGAAGGGCTGTGCAGTCTCCTTCCTAGCGCTTTGTAGTGTGAAGCACTCCAGTACTTAGTTACTCTGAAATGCCTCTCTTCAGATGTTCCTAGAACTTTACTTGTATGACAGACAGCTGTAGCCTCTCTCGGGGACTCCTCTCCTGAGTCCTGGCTCACTAGTCAATTGCTGTTGTGTCCCAAGTCTTTGCTGGGAGTAGGGCATTTACAGCCTCCTACTCCTCTGGTATCTGTGGTAGGACCATCAGCATCCGTACCACCGTGGAGACCAGGCTCCAGTTCTGTGCACTCTCAAGCTGAAGGAGCTCGCCTTCTGCAGCTCAACCTCTCAGCTTCGCACCTCCCGTCTGCACACTTCACCCTCCGCAGACTATCTCAACTCTTTCCCTCCTGGCCCTCAGAGGACACCCCTTTCCAGAATCCTGGTTCAGAGTTCCCCCTGCTGGCCCAGAGTGGAACTGTGTTGCATGCATTAGGTTAACTGCTGGAGAGACCCATCACTGCTTGCAAGCCTGGCATTACCCTCCCCTGGAGGAAGGCAAAGCCAGTGTGGCGACCATACCCCTGGGGGCGCCACACTTCTTGTGCTAGAGAAAAGCTGAAGGACTATTTATGAAACATTTTTTGCAGACATTTCTAGTCTCCACAAATAAAAGCAATGCATTATACACTTGTCAACATTAAATACTATCCTTATTGAAAACATTACCAAGTATGGGATTGACAAGGCTACGGTTAAGTGGATTCATAACTGCCTCAGTGATCGTACTCAAAGAGTGGTACCGTAATAAATAGTTGCTCATCCAATTGGAAGAATGTTTCAAGTGGGGTACCACAAGACTCTGTCCAGACCCCAGTGTTGTTCATCATTTTTATAAATGATCAAGAAAAGGGAACTGAGGAGATAGCTAACACTAGAGAAGAGAGAGAAAGGATTCAGAAGGATCTAGATAAGTTTGAACAATGGGCAATGACTATTTAACACAGAGAAATGCAAGATTCTATATCTGAGGAAGAAAAACATAATATGACATCTACAGAATGGGTAGAATAGTACTAAGTAACACCCTATGTGAAAAATACAGTTACAAATAAAGTTTTAGGAGGTATTATGAGAAGCATAATCTAGATCACATGACGTAGTTATCCCCCTCTACTCCTCCTTGATCAAGCCTCATCTCGAATTCTGTGCCCAGTTCGGGGCTCCACATTTTAAAAAAGACATTGAAAAATTGGAGCATGTTTAGAGAAGAGCTACCAGGATGGTGAGCAGACTGCAAAGTATGTCCTATGAGGAATGGTTAAAGGATCTGGTAATGTTTAGCTTGCAAAAAGTAGGCTAAAAAGAGACTTAATATCTGTCTACAAATATCTGAAGGGAAATCACAGTGTAGAGTGATTATCCTTATTCTAATTTGCACATGGAAACACGAGAAGTAATGGAATGAAACGGAAAGGGAGAAGATACAGATTAGATATTAGAAAGACTTTTTGATCAATGAGTGGAACAGGTTGCCAATAAAGGTGGTGAGCTCTTCTTCAATGGAAGTCTTCAAACAGAGGCTGGACAGACATGTGTCTGATATGGTTTAGTGAATCTTGCATTGAGCAGTGGGTTGGACACGATGACCTTTGAGATCCCATCCAACTCTAATATTCTATGATTCTATGAAAATCAGGAGTACCAAGAAGGAAAACTTGTGGTATTATGGAAACCACAGGATCTATGGGCATGTCAATGGTATGCAAATGTGAGAAAATGGAGGCAGAATTTTCAAAACATTCTGATTTATATAGAATACAGTATCAGCGCCATGCGCAGAAATACACGTACTTGCACACATTGCCATGTTGTCTCTAAGGTTGGTCAGTGCCATGCAAAGTAATGCACGCTCTTGCACACATTGCCATGTTGTCTCTAAGGTTGGTTGTCTGAGGAATGTTCTGCCTTGCTGAATGTACTTAAAGTTGCAAATCATCAACCAAATTGCCAACAAATGACATCCTAGATGTGCTCGATGGAAAACAGGTCTAGAGACTCTGCACACCATGATAGCAAGTTTAGGCCATGAAGACTGCTCTTACTAACACTAGCAATTAGTGATGAGCAAACACTAAAATGCTCAAGTGCTTGAATTAAGATGGTTGGATGATCGGGCAGGCTTGACTCGAGGACGGAGAATTATGAAAGTAAATGCAAAGTCCAAAGTACTACATCTGGGCAATAAAAATGAAAAAAGCATATACAGAATGGGAGGAATAGGGCTAAGCAACAGCACATGTGAAAAAGACTTGGGTATACTAATAGATCACAGACTGAATATGAGTCAACAGTGTGATGCAGCAGCAAAAAAGGCAAATGCAATTCTAGGATGTATTAACAGAAGCATACAGTCTAGATCACGTGAAGTCATTATTTCCCTCTACTCCTCTTTGGTCAGACCTCATCTGGAATATTGTGTCCAGTTTTGGGCACCACATTTTAAAAAAGACATCAACAAACTGGAGCAAGTTCAGAAAAGAGCGACCAGAATGGTGACCGGTCTGCAAACCCTGTCTTATGAGGAAAGGTTGCAGTATTTGGGAATGTTTAGTTTGCAAAAGAGAAGACTGAGAGGAGACTTAATAGCTGTCTACAAATGTCTAAAGGGCTGTCACATTGTAGAAGGATCAACTTTATTCTTATTTGCACAAGGAAAGACTAGAAGCAATGGGATGAAACTGAATGGGAGGAGACAGATTAGATATTAGAAAAAACTATTTGACAGTTAGAGTGATCAATGAGTGGAACAAGCTGCCACGAGAAGTGGTGAGTTCTCCTTCAATGGAAGTCTTCAAACAGAGGCTGGACAGACATCTGACTGGGATGATTTAGCGAATCCTGCTTTGAGCAGGGGGTTGGACCAGATGGCCCAGGAGGTCCCTTCCAACTCTACGATTCTATGATTCTATGAAATGGAAACTCAAGCATTGTTCTGGAAGACCATAGCAGGAGAGCTGAGGAGGCAGTAAAATCTGAAAGCATCTCTGACTCCCAGGTTGCTCCCGTGAAAAATGTTGTCAGACTATTACTCCACTTGTACAGACTGATAATAAAACATACAAAACCAAAGATAAAATGGATTTCACAGGAAAAAATGTTAGGAAACATTTTTCCTGTATAATGACTTGTATATAAGGCAAAATTAAAAGTGAAAAAAAAGCCTTCTCCACCACTTAATAATCTGGCCATTTATCACCGTATTTCCGCATCACCTATGACTACAGTAGATGACATACTAGAGGGAGAAATAAAACTACACCCACCGGTAGTCACTGGTAAATGTAATTTAAAATTTTACTAAAATATCTGGGCAAGTGGTTTTGTGTGACGTGGTCAAACATATCCTGTTTAACCCCTTAACAACCGCTAATATGCCTTTTAACGGCGGCAGTTAAGGGTACTTAAACCACAGTGCCGCTTTTTAACGGCACTAAGGTTTAAGGTTATAGCGCTTCCAGCATCGGAATTTCTCCGGGGTCTTGGTTGCCGGGGGTAGCCGAGACCCCAGAAAACATGATTCGGGTCGGTTTTTACCGACCCCAGTGTTGCGATCACCATTATTAACGATATAACAGTGACCGCAAAAAAAGTCAGATTTTCCATTAAATTTCTCTCTCCTCTGACGTGATGACACATCAGAGGAGAGGGAAATAGGGTTCTCCGGTCCCCTGATCACCCCTCTGGTTCCTTCGTTGTCCCTGCAGGCCCCCTGAAGTCCTCCGGGTTGCCGGCTTCTTCTTCCGAAGAGAAAGTGGCGGGCACATGCGCATTGTGCCAGCTGAGATCTGCTGGCCGGTACCCGGCAACAATAGAAGATTTCTTCCTATTGGTTCATTTTGATCACTGTGATAGACCCTTGTAAATTGTAAATCAAATCCCCCTTTATCACTCCCTTAGTTAGGGAAAAATAATAAAATAAAGTATTTATTTCCATTTTCCCATTAGGGTTAGAGTTGGGCTAAAGTTAGGGTTAGGGTTGGGGCTAAAGTTAGGGTTAGGGTTGATGCTAAAGTTAGGGTTAGGGTTGGGGCTAAAGTTAGGGTTAGGGCTAAAGTTAGGGTTGGGGCTAAAGTTAGGGTTAGGGCTAAAGTTATTGTTAGGGTTGGGGCTAAAGTTAGGGTTAGGGTTGGCACTAAAGTTAGAATTATTGCTGGGGCTAAAGTTAGGGTTGGGGTCAGGGTTAGGGGTGTGTTGGGGTAAGTGTTGGAGATAGAAATGGGGGAATTCCATTCTTTAGGTACATAAGAGGGTCTCCAAATCTTGAAAAAGTCAAACTGTGCTCCTTCCCTTATGAGCTCTGCCATGTGCCCAAACAGTGGTTTATCCCCACATATGGGGTATCGGCATACTCAGGACAAATTTCCAAACAACTTTGGGGGTCTAATTTCTCCTGTTACCCTTGCTAATATAAAAATTGGGGGCAAAAAGATAATTTGTGTGGAAAAAATGATTTTTTATTTTCATGGCTCTACGTTATAAACTTCTGTGAAGCACTTGGGGGATCAAAGCGCTCAGCACACATCTAGATATGCTCCTTAGTGGGTCTAGTTTTCAAAATGGTGTCACTTGTATGGGGTTTCTACTGTTTAGGCACATCAGGGGGTCTCCAAACGCGACATGGCATCCGATCTCAATCCCAGCCAATTCAGCATTGAAAAAGTAAAACAGTGCTCCTTCCCTTCCAAGCTATGGTTTACCCCCACATATGGTGTAACGGCTTATTCAAGAGAAATTGCACAACATATTTTGTTGTTCATTTTCTCTTTGTACACTTGTGAAAATAAAAAAAATTGGTTCTGAAGTAAAATGTTTTGTAAAATAGTTAAATGTTCATTTTTTCTTTTCACACTGCTTCAGTTCTTGTGAAGCACATAAAGGGTTAATAAACCTTTTGAATATGGTTTTGAGCACCTTGAGGGGTGCAGGTTTTTGAATGGTGTCACTTTTGGGTATTTTCTGTCATATAGGCCCCTCAAAGTGGCTTCAAATGTGATATGGTCCCTAAATAAAAAAGTTTTGTAAATTTTGTTGTAAAAATGAGAAATCGCTGGACAACTTATAACTTCCTAAAAAAATATATTGCTTCCAAAATTGTGGTGATGTAAAGTAAATATTTGAGAAATGTTATTTAATAAGGATTTTGTGTGACATAACTCTGATTTAAGGGCATAAAAATTTAAAGTTTGAATATTGCAAAATTTTCGCCATATTTCTGTTCTTTTCATAAATAAACGCAGTCATATCGAAGAAATTTTACAACTATTATGAAGTACAATATGTCCCGAGAAAATAGTGTCAGAATCAATGTGATCCATGGAAGAGTTCCAGAGTTATTACCTCATTAAGGGACAGTGGTCAGAATTGTAAAAATTGGCCTGGTCATTAACATGCAAACCACCCTTGGGGGTAAAGGGGTTTATGCACACCTGAAATGCACTGCTTCTTTGTGTAGCATCATGGGAAAGTCTAAAGAAATCAGCCAAGATACCAGGAAGAGAATTGTGGACTTGTGTACAAGTCTGGCTCATCCTTGGGTATACTTTTAAGATACTTGAAGGTGCCTCGTTCATCTGTACAAACAATTAAAGTGGGTACGGAAAGTATTTACACCCCTTTACATTTTTCACTCTTTGTTTCATTGTAGCCATTTGGTAAATTAAAAAAAGTTCATTTTTTTCTCATTAATGTGCACTCTGCATCCCATATTGACTGAATAAAAAGCAAAAAATGTAGAAATTTTTGCAAATTTATTAATAAAGAAAAACAGAAATATCGCATGATCATAAGTAGTGTTGAGCATTCCGATACTGCAAATATCGGGTATCGGCCAATATTCGCTGTATCGGAATTCCGATACCGAGTACCGATATTTTTTCAATATCGGAATCGGAAGTTCCCATAATGCAAAGAGCCACTGCTGTGGCTCTGATTGGCTGCCGAAATGACGTCATCATGATGCGCGGTCTGTGCGCATCATGATGCGCCGTCAGTTCGGGCCTTCCGGGGGGTCTGTACCGGCCTGCCCGGGGGTCTGTGCCGGCCTGCCTGGGGGTCTGTGCTGACTGCCCGGGGGTCTGTACCGGCCTGCCGGAGGGCTGTGCCGACTGTCCGGGGGTCTGTGCAGGCTGCAGGGGTCTGTGCAAGCATCGTCCAATGGGACTACAAGTCCCATCGGGCGATGCCTGCTACCATGACGGTGATTGACACATTAGCCAATGATGGGACAGTAGTAGTCCCATCATCCGGCCTATGTGTTGAATGTAAAAAAAAAAAAAAAAACAAACATACTACATGCTACATACATACTACATACATGCTACATACATACTACATACATGCTACATACATACTACATGCATGCAACATACATACATACTACATATATACCACATGCATGCAACATGCATACTACATGCATACAACATACATACATACTACATATATACCACATGCATGCAACATGCATACTACATATATACTACATGCATGCAACATACATATATAGTACATGCAACATGCATACTACATATATACTACATGCATGCAACATACATACATACTACACATATACAACATGCATGCAACAACATACATACTACATATATACCACATATATACTACATGCATGCTACATATATACCACATGCATGCAACATACATATATAGAACATATATACTACATGCAACATACATACTACTAGTGTTGAGCATTCCAACACTGCAAATATCGGGTATCGGCCGATATTCGCTGTATCGGAATTCCGATACCGAGTACCGATATTTTTTCAATATCGGATATCGGAATCGGAAGTTCCCATAATGCAAAGAGCCACTGCTGTGGCTCTGATTGGCTGCCAAAATGACGTCATCATGATGTACGGTCTGCGCGCATCATGATGCGCCGTCAGTTCGGGCCTTCTGGGGGGTCTGTACCGGCCTGCCCGGGTGTCTGTGCCGGCTTGCCCGGGGGTCTGTACCGGCCTGCCCGGGGGTCTGTACCGACTGCTCGGGGGTCTGTGCCGACTGCCCGGGGGTCTGTGCCGACTGCCCGGGGGTCTGTGCAGGCTGCGGGGGTCTGTGCAAGCATCGTCCAATGGGACTACAAGTCCCATCGGGCGAGGCCTGCTACCATGACGGTGATTGACACATTAGCCAATGATGGGACAGTAGTAGTCCCATCATCCGGCCTATGTGTTGAATGTAAAAAAAAAAAAAAAAACTACATGCTACATACATACTACATACATGCTACATACATACTACATGCATGCAACATACATACATACTACATATATACCACATGCAAGCAACATGCATACTACATATATACCACATGCATGCAACATGCATACTACATGCATACAACATACATACATACTACATATATACCACATGCAAGCAACATGCATACTACATATATACCACATGCATGCAACATGCATACTACATATATGCCACATGCATGTAACATGCATACTACATATATACTACATGCATGCAACATACATATATAGTACATGCAACATGCATACTACATATATACTACATGCATGCAACATACATACATACTACATATATACAACATGCATGCAACAACATACATACTACATATATACCACATATATACTACATGCATGCTACATATATACCACATGCATGCAACATACATATATAGAACATATATACTACATGCAACATACATACTACTAGTGTTGAGCATTCCGACACTGCAAATATCGGGTATCGGCTGATATTCGCTGTATCGGAATTCCGATACCGAGTACTGATATTTTTTCAATATCGGATATCGGAATCGGAAGTTCCCATAATGCAAAGAGCCACTGCTGTGGCTCTGATTGGCTGCCAAAATGACGTCATCATGATGTACGGTCTGTGCGCATCATGATGCGCTGTCAGTTCGGGCCTTCTGGAGGGTCTGTACCGGCCTGCCCGGGTGTCTGTGCCGGCTTGCCCGGGGGTCTGTACCGGCCTGCCCGGGGGTCGGTACCGACTGCCCGGGGGTCTGTGCCGACTGCCCGGGGGTCTGTACCGGCCTGTCGGTGGTCTGTGCCGACTGTCTGGGGGTCTGTGCAGGCTGCGGGGGTCTGTGCAAGCATCGTCCAATGGGACTACAAGTCCCATCGGGCGATGCCTGCTACCATGACGGTGATTGACACATTAGCCAATGATGGGACAGTAGTAGTCCCATCATCCGGCCTATGTGTTGAATGTAAAAAAAAACAAAACATACATACTACATGCTACATACATACTACATACATGCTACATACATACTACATGCATGCAACATACATACATACTACATATATACCACATGCATGCAACATGCATACTACATATATACTACATGCATGCATGCAACATACCTACATACTACATATATACCACATGCATGCAACATGCATACTACATATATACCACATATATACTACATGCATGCAACATGCATACTACATATATACTACATGCATGCAACATGCATACTACATATCTACCACATATATACTACATGCATACTACATACATACCACATGCATGCAACATACATATATACAACATATATACTACATGCAACATACATACTACTAGTGTTGAGCATTCCGATACTACAAATATCGGCTATCGGCCGATATTCGCTGTATCGGAATACCGATACCGAGTACCGATATTTTTTCAATATCGGAATCGGAAGTTCCCATAATGCAAAGAGCCACTGCTGTGGCTCTGATTGGCTGCCGAAATGACGTCATCATGATGCGCGGTCTGTGCGCATCATGATGCGCCGTCAGTTCGGGCCTTCTGGGGGGTCTGTACCGGCCTGCCCGGGGGTCTGTGCTGGCCTGCCCGGGGGTCTGTACCGGCCTGCCCGGGGGTCTGTACCGGCCTGCCCGGGGGTCTGTGCTGTGCCGACTGCCCGGGGGTCGGTGCCGACTGCCCGGGGGTCTGTACCGGCCTGCCGGGGGGCTGCGCCGGCCTGCCGGGGGGCTGTGCCGACTGTCCAGGGGTCTGTGCAGGCTGCGGGGGTCTGTGCAAGCATCGTCCGATGGGACTACAAGTCCCATCGGGTGATGCCTGCTACCATGACGGTGATTGACAGATTAGCCAATGATGGGACAGTAGTAGTCCCATAATCCGGCCTATGTGTTAAATGTAAAAAAAAAAAAAAATACATACTACATGCTACAGTTGTGGCCAAAAGTATTGACACCCCTGCATTTCTGTCAGATAACATTCAGTTTCTTCCTGAAAATGATTGCAAACACAAATTCTTTGGTATTATTTTCTTCATTTATTTGTCTTAAATGAAAACACACAAAAAGAATTGTCCTAAAGCCAAATTGGATATAATTCCACACCAAACATAAAAAAGAGGGTGGACAAAAGTATTGGCACTGTTCGAAAAATCATGTGATGCTTCTCTAATTTGTGTAATTAACAGCACCTGTAACCTAACAGGTGTTGGCAATAACTAAATCACACTTGCAGCCAGTTGACATGGATTAAAGTTGACTCAACCGCTGTCCTGTGTCCTTGTGTGTACCACATTGAGCATGGAGAAAAGAAGACCAAAGAACTGTCTGAGGACTTGAGAAACCAAATTGTGAGGAAGCATGAGCAATCTCAAGGCTACAAGTCCATCTCCAAAGACCTGAATGTTCCTGAGTCTACCGTGCGCAGTGTCATCAAGAAGATTAAAGCCCATGGCACTGTGGCTAACCTCCCTAGATATGGATGGAAAGGAAAAATTGACAAGAGATTTCAACGTAAGATTGTGCGGATGTTGGATAAAGAACCTCGACTAACATCCAAACAAGTTCAAGCTGCCCTGCAGTCCGAGGGTACAACAGTGTCAACCCGTACTATCCGTCGGCGTCTGAGTGAAAAGGGACTGTATGGTAGGAGACCCAGGAAGACCCCACTTCTTACCCCAAGACATAAAAAAGCCAGGCTGGAGTTTGCCAAAACTTACCTGAAAAAGCCTAAAATGTTTTGGAAGAATGTTCACTGGTCAAATGAGACAAAAGTAGAGCTTTTTGGGCAAAGGCATCAACATAGAGTTTACAAGAGAAAAAAAGAGGCATTCAAAGAAAAGAACATGGTCCCTACAGTCAAACATGGTGGAGGTTCCCTGATGTTTTGGGGTTGCTTTGCTGCCTCTAGCACTGGACTGCTTGACCGTGTGCATGGCATTATGAAGTTAGAAGACTACCAACATATTTTGCAGCATAATGTAGGGCCCAGTGTGAGAAAACTGGGTCTCCCTCAGAGGTCATGGGTCTTCCAGCAGGACAATGACCCAAAACACACTTCAAAAAGCACTAGAAAATGGTTTGAGAGAAAGCACTGGAGACTTCTAAGGTGGCCAGCAATGAGTCCAGACCTGAATCCCATAGAACACCTGTGGAGAGATCTAAAAATGGCAGTTTGGAGAAGGCACCCTTCAAATATCAGGGACCTGGAGCAGTTTGCCAAAGAAGAATGGTCTAAAATTCCAGCAGAGCATTGTAAGAAACTCATTGATGGTTACCGGAAGCGTTGGTCGCAGTTATTTTGGCTAAAGGTTGTGCAACCAAGTATTAGGCTGAGGGTGCCAATACTTTTGTCTGGCCCATTTTGGAGTTTTGTGTGAAATGATCAATGTTTTGCTTTTTGCTTCATTCTCTTTTGTGTTTTTGTGTTTTTTCACTTAAGACAAATTAAATGAAGATAATAATACCAAAGAATTTGTGTTTGCAATCATTTTCAGGAAGAAACTGAGTATTATCTGACAGAATTGCAAGGGTGTCAATACTTTTGGCCACAACTGTACATACATACTACATACATGCTACATACATACTACATGCATGCAACATACATACATACTACATAGATACCACATGCATGCAACATGCATTCTACATATATACTACATGCATGCAACATACATACTACATATATACCACATATATACTACATGCATACTACATATATACCACATGCATGCAAGATACATATATTCAACATATATACTACATGCAACATACATACTACTAGTGTTGAGCTTTCCGATACTGCAAATATCGGGTATCGGCCGATATTCGCTGTATCGGAATTCCGATACCGAGTACTGATATTTTTTCAATATCGGATATCGGAATCGGAAGTTCCCATAATGCAAAGAGCCACTGCTGTGGCTCTGATTGGCTGCCGAAATGACGTCATCATGATGCGTGGTCTGTGCGCATCATGATGCGCTGTCAGTTCGGGCCTTCTGAGGGGTCTGTACCGGCCTGCCTGGGTGTCTGTGCCGGCCTGCCCGGGTGTCTGTGCAAGCCTGCCCGGGGGTCTGTACCGGCCTGCCCGGGGGTCTGTGCCGGCCTGCCCGGGGGTCTGTGCCGACTGCCCGGGGGTCTGTACCGGCCTGTCGGGGGGGCTGTGCCAGCCTACCGGTGGTCTGTGCCGACTGTCCGGGGGTCTGTGCGGACTGCCGGGGGTCTGTACCAGCCTGCCGGGGGGCTGTGCCAGCCTGCCGGTGGTCTGTGCAGGCTGCGGGGGTCTGTGCAGGCATTGTCCGATGGGACTACAAGTCCCATCGGGCGATGCCTGCTACCATGACGGTGATTGACACATTAGCCAATGATTGGACAGTAGTAGTCCCATCATCTGGCCTATGTGTTGAATGTAAAAAAAAAAAAAAAAAAATACATACTACATGCTACATACATACTACATACATGCTACATGCATGCAACATACATACATACTACATATATACAACATGCATGCAACATGCATACTACATATATACTACATGAATGCAACATACATAGAGTGGGGCAACAAAGTATTTAGTCAGTCAGCAATAGTGCAAGTTCCACCACTTAAAAAGATGAGAGGCGTCTGTAATTTACATCATAGGTAGACCTCAACTATGGGAGACAAACTGAGAAAAAAAAATCCAGAAAATCACATTGTCTGTTTTTTTTTTCATTTTATTTGCATATTATGGTGGAAAATAAGTATTTGGTCAGAAATAGAGTTGAGCGATACCGTCCGATACTTCAAAGTATCGTATCGGATGGTATCGGCCGATCTTTAAAAAAAGTATCGGTATCGCCGATTCCGATACCGGAAGTCCCATTCAAGTCTATGGGACTTCCGGTATCGGAATAAGAAAAACCCTTTCCTGCCCTTGTACAGCCTCTCTGGGGTCTGTACGGGCCTTTCGGGGGGCTGTGCCGGCCTGCCAGGGGGTCTGTGCAGGCTCCGGTGGTCTGTGCCGGCCTGCCGGGGGGCTGTGCCGGCCTGCCGGTGGGCTGTGCAGGCTCCGGGGGGCTGTGCCGGCCTGCCGGGGGGCTGTGCCGGCCTGCCGGTGGTCTGTGCAGGCTCCGGGGGGCTGTGCCGGCCTGCCGGGGGGCTGTGCCGGCCTGCCGGGGGGCTGTGCAGGCTTCGGGGGTCTGTGCAGGCATCGTCCGATGGGACTACAAGTCCCATCGGGCGATGCCTGCTACCATGACAGTGATTGACACATTAGCCAATGATGGGACAGTAATAGTCCTATCATCCGGCTAATGTGTTGAATGTAAAAAAAAAAAAAAAAAAAAAAAATACATGCTACATACATACAACATGCATACTACATACATGCTACATTCATACTACATACTACATACATGCTACATTCATACTACATAAATACTACATGCAACATACATACTACATATATACTACATACATACTACATATATACTACATGCATGCTACATACATACTGCATGCTACATACATACTACATGCTACATACATACTACATGCTACATACATACCACATATATACTACATACATACTACATACATACTACATGCATGCTACATGCATGCTACATGCTACATACATAACACATATATACTACATGCATGCTACATACATAGTACATGCTACATGCATGCAACATACATACTACATGCTACATACTACATATATACTACATGCATGCTACATACATACTACATGCTACATACTACATATATACTACATGCATGCTACATACATACTACATGCTACATACATACTACATATATACTACATGCATGCTACATACATACTACATGCTACATACATACTACATATATACTACATGCATGCTACATACATACTACATGCTACATACATACTACGTATATACTACATGCATGCTACATACATACTACATGCTACATACATACCACATACATACTACATACATGCTACATGCTACATATATACTACATATATACTACATGCATGCTACATACATACTACATGCTACATACATACTACATATATACTACATACATACTACATACATACTACATGCTACATACATACTACATATATACTACATGCATGCTACATACATACTACATGCTACATACATACCACATACATACTACATACATGCTACATGCTACATATATACTACATATATACTACATGCATGCTACATACATACTACATGCTACATACATACTACATATATACTACATACATACTACATACATACTACATGCATGCTACATACATACTACATACATACTACATGCTACATACATACCACATACATACTACATACATACTACATGCTACATACATTCATACATATATACTACATGCATGCTACATACATACTGCATGCTACATGCATGCTACATACATACTACATACATACTACATACCACATATATACTACATACATACAATACATTCATACAATACATACATAGACATACAGTACATATAACATAGAGTAACATACTTACCAATACTTGTCACATTGTTCCCCGAAGCCATTGTCTTTTCCGGAATAAATATTAACATAACAAACCACAAAAATACTCACCCACGATCCGAAGCAGTCCACGAGTGTGTCCCACGACGATCTTGGGTAGAGAACTGCAGCATCAGATGATGCTGCCGTTCTCTACGGGCTGCAGGAATCCAATGACAGAAGGTAGGTATCCTTCCGCACTGTATTCCTCCGCCACTTAAAAAAAAAAAAGTCCCTAGTCTCACTTTATGCCATTGCTGTGTGGGAAATTCCGATACAGCAAGTATCGGCCGATACCCGATACTTGCGGTATCGGAATGCTCAACACTAGTCAGAAACAAAATTTCATCTCAATACTTTGTGATATATCCTTTGTTGGCAATGACAGAGGTCAAACGTTTTCTGTAAGTCTTCACAAGGTTGCCACACACTGTTGTTGGTATGTTGGCCCATTCCTCCATGCAGATCTCCTCTAGAGCAGTGATGTTTTTGGCTTTTCGCTTGGCAACACGGACTTTCAACTCCCTCCAAAGGTTTTCTATAGGGTTGAGATCTGGAGACTGGCTAGGCCACTCCAGGACCTTGAAATGCTTCTTACGAAGCCACTCCTTCGTTGCCCTGGTGGTGTGCTTTGGATCATTGTCATGTTGAAAGACCCTGCCACGTTTCATCTTCAATGCCCTTGCTGATGGAAGGAGGTTTGCACTCAAAATCTCACGATACATGGCCCCATTCATTCTTTCATGTACCCGGATCAGTCGTCCTGGCCCCTTTGCAGAGAAACAGCCCCAAAGCATGATGTTTCCACCACCATGCTTTACAGTAGGTATGGTGTTTGATGGATGCAACTCAGTATTCTTTTTCCTCCAAACACGACAAGTTGTGTTTCTACCAAACAGTTCCAGTTTGGTTTCATCAGACCATAGGACATTCTCCCAAAACTCCTCTGGATCATCCAAATGCTCTCTAGCAAACTTCAGACGGGCCCGGACATGTACAGGCTTAAGCAGTGGGACACGTCTGGCACTGCAGGATCTGAGTCCATGGTGGCGTAGTGTGTTACTTATGGTAGGCCTTGTTACATTGGTCCCAGCTCTCTGCAGTTCATTCACTAGGTCCCCCCGCGTGGTTCTGGGATTTTTGCTCACCGTTCTTGTGATCATTCTGACCCCACGGGGTGGGATTTTGCGTGGAGCACCAGATCGAGGGAGATTATCAGTGGTCTTGTATGTCTTCCATTTTCTAATTATTGCTCCCACAGTTGATTTCTTCACTCCAAGCTGGTTGGCTATTGCAGATTCAGTCTTCCCAGCCTGGTGCCGGGCTACAATTTTGTTTCTGGTGTCCTTTGACAGCTCTTTGGTCTTCACCATAGTGGAGTTTGGAGTCAGACTGTTTGAGGGTGTGCACAGGTGTCTTTTTATACTGATAACAAGTTTAAACAGGTGCCATTACTACAAGTAATGAGTGGAGGAAAGAGGAGACTCTTAAAGAAGAAGTTACAGGTCTGTGAGAGCCAGAAATCTTGATTGCTTGTTTCTGACCAAATACTTATTTTCCACCATAATATGCAAATAAAATGAAAAAAAAAACAGACAATGTGATTTTCTGGATTTTTTTTTCTCAGTTTGTCTCCCATAGTTGAGGTCTACCTATGATGTAAATTACAGACGCCTCTCATCTTTTCAAGTGGTGGAACTTGCACTATTGCTGACTGACTAAATACTTTTTTTCCCCACTGTATGTGGTATATATGTATGTTGCATGCATGTAGTATATATGTAGTATGCATGTTGCATGTAGAATATATGTAGTATGCATGTTGCATGCATGTGGTATATATGTAGCATGAATGTAGTATGTATGTTGCATGCATGTAGTATATATGTGGTATATATGTAGTATGCATGTTGCATGCATGTGGTATATATGTAGTATGTATGTTGCATGTAGTATATATGTTGTATATATGCATGTTGCATGCATGTAGTATATATGTTGTATGTATGTTGCATGCATGTAGAATATATGTTGTATATATGTATGTTGCATGCATGTAGTATATATGTAGTATGTATGTTGCATGTAGTATATGTAATATATATGTATTTTGCATGCATGTAGTATATATGTGGTATATATGTAGAATGCATGTTGCACGCATGTGGTATATATGTAGTATGTATGTTGCATGTAGTATATATGTTGTATACATGCATGTTGCATGCATGTAGTATATATGTAGTATGCATGCTGCATGTAGTATATGTGTAGTATGCATGTTGCATGCATGTGGTATATATGTAGTATGTATGTTGCATGCATGTAGTATATATGTAGTATATATGTATGTTACATGCATGTAGTATATATGTAGTATGTATGTTGCATGTAGTATATATGTTACATATATGCATGTTGCATACATGTAGTATATATGTTGTATGTATGTTGCATGCATGTAGTATATATGTAGTATGCATGTTGTATGTAGTATATATGTAGTATGCATGTTGCATGCATGTAGTATACATGTATGTTGCATGCATGTAGTATTTTTGTAGCATGCATGTGGTGTATATGTAGTATGTATGTTGCATGTAGTATATATGTTGTATATATGTATGTTGCATGCATGTAGTATATATTCTGTATATATGTAGTATGCATGTTGCATGCATGTAGTATATATGTTGTATATATGTAGTAAGAATGTTGCATGCATGTGGTATACATGTAGTATGTATGTTGCATGCATGTAGTATATATGTAGTATGCATGTTGCATGTAGTATATATGTATGTTGCATGCATGTAGTATATATGTAGTATGTATGTTGCATGTAGTATATATGTTGTATGTATGTATGTTGCATGCATGTAGTATATATGTGGTATATATGTAGTAAGCATGTTGCATGCATGTGGTATATATGTAGTATGTATGTTGTATGCATGTAGTATATATGTAGTATGCATGTTGCATGTAGTATATATGTATGTTGCATGCATGTTGTATATATGTAGTATGTATGTTGCATGCATGTGGTATATATGTAGTATGCATGTTGCATGCATGTGGTATATATGTAGTATGGATGTTGCATGTAGTGTATATGTAGTATATATGTATGTTGCATGCATGTAGTATATATGTGGTATATATGTAGTATGTATGTTGCATGCATGTGGTATATATGTAGTATGTATGTATGTTGCATGCATGTAGTATAGATGTAGTATGCATGTTGCATGTAGTATATATGTAGTATATATGTATGTTGCATGCATGTAGTATATATGTGGTATATATGTAGTATGCATGTTGCATGCATGTGGTATATATGTAGTATATATGTAGTATGCATGTTGCATGCAGTATATGTAGTATGTGTGTTGCATGCATGTAGTATATATGTAGTATGTATGTTACATGTAGTATATATGTGGTATATATATGTATGTTGCATGCATGTAGTATATATGTAGTATGCATGTTGCATGTAGTATATATGTAGTATGCATGTTGCATGCATGTGGTATATATGTAGCATGTATGTAGTATGTATGTTGCATGCATGTAGTATATATGTGGTATATATGTAGTATGCATGTTGCATGCATGTGGTATATATGTAGTATGTATGTTGCATGTAGTATATATGTTGTATATATGCATGTTGCATGCATGTAGTATATATGTTGTATGTATGTTGCATGCATGTAGTATATATGTTGTATATATGTATGCTGCATGCATGTAGTATATATGTTGTATATATTTATGTTGCATGCATGTAGTATATATGTAGTATGTATGTTGCATGTAGTATATATGTAGTATATATGTATGTTGCATGCATGTAGTAAATATGTAGTATGTATGTTGCATGTAGTATACATGCAGTATATATGTATTTTGCATGCATGTAGTATATATGTGGTATATATGTAGTATGCATGTTGCATGCATGTGGTATATATGTAGTATGTATGTTGCATGTAGTATATATGTTGTATACATGCATGTTGCATGCATGTTGTATATATGTTGCATGCATGTAGTATATATGTAGTATGCATGCTGCATGTAGTATATATGTAGTATGCATGTTGCATGCATGTGGTATATATGTAGTATGTATGTTGCATGCATGTAGTATATATGTAGTATATATGTATGTTACATGCATGTAGTATATATGTAGTATGTATGTTGCATGTAGTATATATGTTGTATATATGCATGTTGCATACATGTAGTATATATGTTGTATGTATGTTGCATGCATATAGTATATATGTAGTATGCATGTTGCATGTAGTATATATGTAGTATGCATGTTGCATGCATGTGGTATATATTTAGTATGTATGTATGTTGCATGCATGTAGTATATATGTAGTATGTAAGTAGTATGTATGTAGTATGCATGTAGCATGTAGTATGTATTTTTTTTGTACATTCAACACATTAGCCGGATGATGGGACTACTATCTGTCCCATCATTGGCTAATGTGTCAATCACCGTCATGGTAGCAGGCATCGCCCGATGGGACTTGTAGTCCCATCGTACGATCCTGCACAGACCCCTGCAGCCTGCTCAGACCCCCGGACAGTCGGTATAGACCACCGGCAGGACGGCACAGTCCCTCGGCAGGCCGGTACAGACCCCCGCAGCCTGCACAGACCCCCGGATAGTCGGCACAGACCCCCGGACAGTTGGCACAGCCCCCCGGCAGGCTGGTACGGACCCCCGGCAGTCCGCTCAGACCCCCCGGGCAGTCGGCACAGACCCCCGGGCAGTCGGCACAGACCCCCGGCAGGCCGGTACAGACCCCCGGCAGTCCGCACAGACCCCCGGGCAGTCGGCACAGACCCCCGGCAGGCCGGTACAGAGCCCCGTGGGGTCGGCACAGACCCCCGGCAGGCTGGTACAGACCCCCGGGCAGTTGGTACAGACCACCGGCAGGCCAGCACAGCCCCCGGCAGGCCGGTACAGACCCCTGGCAGTCCGCACAGACCCCCGGGCAGTCGGCACAGACCCCCGGCAGGCCAGTACAGAGCCCCGGGGGGTCGGCACAGACCCCCGGCAGGCCGGTACAAAGCCCCGGGGGGTCGGCACAGACCCCCGGCAGGCCGGTACAGACCCCTGGATTTGGGGATCCTCTGCCATTCTTCCTTGCAGATCCTCTCCAGTTCAGTCAGGTTGGATGGTGAACGTTGGTGAACAGCCATTTTCTGGTCTCCAGAGATGCTTCATTGATTTTAGGTCAGGTTTCCTGCTGGGCCAGTCAAGAATGGTCACAGAGCCATTCTGAAGCCACTCTTTAGTTATTATAGAAGCGTGTTTAGAGCAGTGTTTCTCAACTCCAGGACTCAAGACCCCCCAACAGGTCAAGTTTTCAGGTTTTCCTTAGTATTGCACAGGTGATAATTTCATCACCTGCTCAAGCATTAACAGCATCACCTGTGCAATACTAAGGAAATCCTGAAAACATGATCTGTTGGTGGGTCTTGAGGTGTCAAGGTCACGTGTGTCTGGTCGCAGATGATTCCGCAAGGCGAATCCATAACACACGTGACCCTGGATACACCGCCTCCAGTGCGGCGAATTTAAATAATAAAACGTGCAGGTGGATACGCCGCCTCCACCTGGCGAATTTAGGCTTTACACCTTATAAATACATTTCTGGAAACACCGCCTCCAGTACGGCGAATTTAAATAATAAGGGGGGAACCTGGGTAACTTTAACAATGGTGGGCCCTGCGATAGGGAATGGGGACATGGAGACCTCCTAAGCTCCCCTGAGCCAGTGTCCCTGCACTCCTAACATTCCCTATACAGGCTCCGCACCTGTCGCCGCACGCGTACCTTAACCCCTTGCTCGCCCTGAACCTAAACCCTCACTAGGGAATAGGTCGGTGCGGAGACTAATCCCACCACTGCACTAATAACACACATGAGGAAAGAGACAATACAGGGGGAACACCACTTAGCTTTGCTCTGTTGCGTACGCTCCTAGCAACAGAGCCCACCACCTGTGTGCATCTTCTCCTCCACCCTGATCAATCACCATAACTGGATCCGTCACCATCGTGCAGCCTGGGAGCAGAGTCCATCACCACTTGCAGCAGTCCAGTACACAGAGTCCCAAGATGAGTCCAGCCTCTGCCAAGAATCCAAGCATGCTCGAGTCCAGTTCTCAGCAACCAAGTGAAGCATGCTGAGTGCAACTCTCTTCCTAGTCGCCACTCCTCTAAGCCATGCCCGCACTTCCCGCCGACACCATAAACTGCGACTCCACCAGGCTATGCCAGTCCTTCCTGCAGACACCATTAGCTGGCACTCGTTCTCTCTGGCTGACTGCGCAGGACTCCTATCCAGCTCCATCCTTCCACCAGGCTCTCCAAAAACTCAGCAAGAAATATCACCAGCAGTGAGTGAACACCCTGAGACCCATTTATAGAGCCCCACACCTGAACCATAATTAAGTGCAACCTAACCTAAGGTGCAATACCACTAACCACCACCGGGGACAGTCAAAACACCTTTGAATTTAACCAAAGTAAAAAAAGTTCACTTTGTGCTTTTAATACCGCCAGATCCAACACTGGATCATGACAGAGGACTGGAGTTGAGAAACACTGGCTTAGAGTTATTGTCTTGTTGGAAAGTGAACCTTTGGCCAAGTCTGAGGTCCAGAGTACTCTGGAAGAGGATTACATCCAGGATATCTCTGTACTTGGCCGCATTCATGTTTCCTTCAATTGCAACCAGTTTTTCTGTCCCTATAGCTGAAAAACACCCCATAGCATGATGCTGCCACCACCATGTTTCACTGTTGGGATTGTATTGGGCAGGTGATGAGCAGTGCCTGCTTTTCTCCACACATACCGCTTAGAATTATTTATCACAAAAAAGTTCCATCTTCGTCTCATCAGACCAGAGAATCTTATTTCTCATAGTCTGGGAGTCCTTCATGTGTTTTTTAGCAAACTCTATGGGGGCTTTCATATGTCTTGCACTGGAGATAGGCTTTCCGTTGGGCCATAAAGACACAACTGGTAGAGGGCTGCAGTGATAGTTGACTTTGTGGAACTTTGTCCCATTTCCCTACTGCATCTGTGTAGCTCAGAGACAGTGATATTGGGGTTCTTCTTTACCTCTCTCACCAAGGCTCTTCTCCGCAATTGCTGGACGGCCAGGTCTAGGAAGACTTCTGGTGATCAGAAAATTCTTCCATTTAAGGATTATGGAGGCCACTGTGCTCTTAGGAACCTTGAGTCCTGCAGAAATTCTTTTGAACCTTGGCCAGATGTGTGCCTTGCCACAATTCTGTCTCTGAGCTCCTTGGCTAGTTCCTTTGACCTCTGTGGTCTTATAGTGCCTTTACAAATCAAGTCCTATCAGTCTAATTAATCACAGCTGGACACCAATGAATGAGTAGAACCATCTCAAAGAGGATCACAAGGAAATGGACAGCATGTGACTTAAATATGAGTGTCTGAGCAAAAGCTCTAAATACTTATGACCATGTGATATTTCAGTTTTTCTTGCTTAATAAATTTGCAAAACTTTCAACATTTCTGTGTTTTTCAGTCAAGATGGGGTGCAGAGTGTACATTAATGAGGAAAAAATGAACTTTTTTGAATTTACCAAATGGATGCAATGAAACAAAGAGTGAAAAATTTAAAGGGGTCTGAATACTTTCCGTACCCACTGTATATAAAAGTACAAACAAGGTGAGGATGTCCAGCCATGATACCGCTCAAGGAGGAGATGAGTTCAGTGTCCCAGAGACGAACGTGCTTTGGTCTGACATGTGCATATCAATTCAAGGAAAAAAGCAAAAGACCTTGTGATGTTGATAGTGGAATCTGCTAAGATTGAGTCAATATCCACAGTGAAATGAGTACTGTATCAACATGGACTGAAATGCCACTCTGCCATGAAGAAGCCATTACTTCAAAAGAAACATAAAAAAACAAGACTAATGTTTGCAAATACACACAGGAACAAAGACCTTAATTTTTGTAGAAATGTCCTTGCCTTTCCGTCCAGAGCCAACATTGCAACCTCTGTCTCTAACTCGGGGGTCATGGGGTGCATTCTCATCATTCCCCTGGCCCGCTCAGTCCAGTCCCATAGCAGAGTGTTACTTCCAGAAAATTTTGGGACGTTATTTAACATCGCCCCCAGGGATATGCTGGACCTTGGGGCTCCCTCAAATCTTCCTCTGCCACCTTTGTGCTGTTGGACTGCATCCTGCCAACTATGCCAAGTGTGAGCAGGTTGCAGGATGCAGTAGCGGACAGGAGACAGCAAGATTTAATGTAGTTTTACTTGAAAAGCAGTATACTCCACGCAGGGAGGAGATAGGACAAACAGGGGTATAACAGTTGGTATATGGGATGAGGTAAAGAATGTAATAGAGATAACAACAGTTCTCAAGGGTTAACTTATCAGTCTGACGGTTTCTTGACTGGAGAATCCTCAGGGGGTGCAGTGGTGCCAACACGGTCAGAGCATGATGGATCCGGTGTCGCCCTGTGGGTGTCCTTGAGCTGAATCCTGACGGCAGCGGTTTGTCCTGGTGTCTTTAACGGGCTCCTTAGTCCGGGGTTTGCTGTGCGCGGTGCAGCACAGTCCACAACACTAACAGAGCCTAACGTGGCTCGACGGATGTACACCGGGAAGTAAGAGCACAGTTCTCCTTTTAGCCAGGCCCCCTGCTGTGTCATGTAAAGGTTGGTCCAGGTGTCTAACCTTTCCCCCGGACACTAGAGGAGAAAGCCCCAATAGTTCTGGACCTGGCGCAAGACAGGTACCTCCGGTTCGGTACTTCTTCTTACACACTCAGGAACTTCTTGGCTTGAGACAAATGAGTAAACTGAACAAGAATACGAAAGCAAGTCTGTATTACACAAATAAACGTAGGTGCCGCAAGTGAGCAACAGTTCAAGAATGAACAGCAAGCAGGGAGATACTAGAAATAGTACATATGCAGCACTGCTGCAAGTAAAGACTCTTGGGAGAGGCACACACTAAGAATGCTGATAATAAGACACAGTTCACAAAAGAGCTGGCAGTCTCTGCATAAGAGTCAAGAAAACAGTGAAAGCTGTGAGCCTATTAGGAAATTCAGAAGAGTAAAATATAGGGATGGGCGAATCTACTCGTTAGGACTCGTTACTCTGCGAGTAGTAGGGGACTCGCAGGACTCGGTACTCTGCGAGTTTCCAAGCGATTACTCGCACAGTAACGAGTCCAAAGTAAATCAATGGCAATCCTAGTTTTGGTCCGTTTTGTATTCTACTCAGATTCTCAGATCAATGCTTTCTGCTTTCAGAGTTTAAATCCGAGTTTTGCTTTCAGAGTTTAAATCAGAGTTTTGCTTTCAGAGTTTAAATCCGAGTTTTGCTTTCAGAGTTTAAATCCGAGAGCATTCAGAGTTTTGCTAACTCGCTATCACTGTAGGATCATTTTTGACAGTCAATCCGGGTCCAGCAGCAGAGTAATCGCTGCAAACTCGCTTCCCCATTAATTAACATTGGACTCGCTAGACTCGCAACGAGTAGCGAGTCCTGCACTCGGACTCGTTAGAGTCTAGCGATTCCGAGTAATTTAGGATTCGCCCATCCCTAGTAAAATATACTGCCACTGCACACAAACAAAATTAGCTAAAGCAGGTCGAGCGTATGTGTCCTAAGCAGGAAGAATGAGGCAGATGCAGAGAACACACACAGCTTGTCACAGGTGCAACATTGAGAGCGGAAGAGGTTTGCTAGAAGGACTGAACCGGATATTTTGGAGAGGAGCTGTCCTTTTCAGCACAGAGCCAGGGATTCAAGCAGAATACCCAAGCATGGACTGCAAGGCAAACTAGGGTTATAAAGCAGGGAAGGCAGATCACATGAGCAGGAGCGAGGCAGCAGACGCTATCTTGAAAAAGGGCTTTAAAGCACAAAAGATGAACAGGGAATCCAGAGTTCTGACATGTATCTATAAATAAATTTTTGAATGAAAAGCTCCAACCTATAAAACTGTCCCACTAGTTAACCCCTTTAGTGAACACCATAAAAAAATAAATAAAAAAAGGCAAAAAACAATGCTTCATCATCATACCGCGGAACAAAAAGTGGAATAAAACAAGATCAAAAAGACAGGTATAAATTATCATGGTACTGCTGAAAACGCCCTCTGAATTCCTGAATCAAACAATGTGTATATATATATATATATATCATTATAGCAATATACCATACCATTTATATACCATTATGGTAGCAAAAAATTAAGGTGACCCACAGGGAAGGTATGGAACCAAGAGCCAAGACTCACAACCCAGAACCAATATAAGCATACTGTATATCTATCTCAGGTGAGTTTATACAGATGCATTTGTTCCTTAAGAGAGGGGTCTGGGCACAGGATCTAAGAAGTAGGAGCAGTAAAGGAATCAGTATGACAAGGAGAAAATTCACTGTACACTGTGCACTGTGGGAGGTATGAGAAGATGGGATTAGATACTAGTGCGGCACACGCCCCGACGCACATTTTGGACCTTTATCCTTCTTCAGGGGGTGGTTCATCTTAATTTTTTGCTACAAAAATGGTATGTAAATGGTATGGTATATTACTATAATGATTATATATATATATATATATATTGTTTGAATCATTCTATATTATTATTCATTATTAATTGTGCAAGCACCCTATTGTTGTGCTGTTACCACCTACCATTTCTCATCTAAATAAAGGTATTTTATCTTTATATAACTGTTTCAATTTTTCTTTGACCAAACATTCGGCTTCCTCTTCTTGGTTCTTTTATATTTAATCTCCGACAGTACACTAGAACTGTTTTTGCCAATGGTACAATCTGCTGACACTGAAGTCCATGGTAATGGAGCTCAGGGTATCTGCCGTAGAAAGGACACAGTCTAGGTTCAGCCAGGGTGTCTTAGTTTGCTGAAGTGCATCAGGTTGGTGAGACGGCAAATAAAATATCTGAATCATCATATCATATAAACTGTAGTTGTATTTTGTCTGATAGATGTTCTCTACACTGCCCCCTCCCTTCCAAACTGCCGATCTTCACACTGGGTCGCCCCTAAAGGGCCCAGGCTCTATACTATGGCACCTCACCACACTCCCCCGCTTTAGTATATTGTCCACTCCTGGCTCTGCCCTTACACTTTTGCCCCATGCTACCCTCCCAGACTACTCAGTCTATTCTGTGCCCACTCATACTTTTCTTCCCCATTCTGTCTCATCTCACTACAGTGGGGAAAAAAAGTATTTAGTCAGTCAGCAATAGTGCAAGTTCCACCACTTAAAAAGATGAGAGGCGTCTGTAATTTACATCATAGGTAGACCTCAACTATGGGAGACAAACTGAGAAAAAAAAATCCAGAAAATCACATTGTCTGCTTTTTTTTTTCATTTTATTTGCATATTATGGTGGAAAATAAGTATTTGGTCAGAAACAAAATTTCATCTCAATACTTTGTGATATATCCTTTGTTGGCAATGACAGAGGTCAAACGTTTTCTGTAAGTCTTCACAAGGTTGCCACACACTGTTGTTGGTATGTTGGCCCATTCCTCCATGCAGATCTCCTCTAGAGCAGTGATGTTTTTGGCTTTTTGCTTGGCAACACGGACTTTCAACTCCCTCCAAAGGTTTTCTATAGGGTTGAGATCTGGAGACTGGCTAGGCCACTCCAGGACCTTGAAATGCATCTTACGAAGCCACTCCTTCGTTGCCCTGGCGGTGTGCTTTGGATCATTGTCATGTTGAAAGACCCAGCCACGTTTCATCTTCAATGCCCTTGCTGATGGAAGGAGGTTTGCACTCAAAATCTCCCGATACATGGCCCCATTCATTCTTTCATGTACCCGGATCAGTCGTCCTGGCCCCTTTGCAGAGAAACAGCCCCAAAGCATGATGTTTCCACCACCATGCTTTACAGTAGGTATGGTGTTTGATGGATGCAAGTCAGTATTCTATTTCCTCCAAACACGACAAGTTGTGTTTCTACCAAACAGTTCCAGTTTGGTTTCATCAGACCATAGGACATTCTCCCAAAACTCCTCTGGATCATCCAAATGCTCTCTAGCAAACTTCAGACGGGCCCGGACATGTACAGGCTTAAGCAGTGGGACACGTCTGGCACTGCAGGATCTGAGTCCATGGTGGCGTAGTGTGTTACTTATGGTAGGCCTTGTTACATTGGTCCCAGCTCTCTGCAGTTCATTCACTAGGTCCCCCCGCGTGGTTCTGGGATTTTTGCTCACCGTTCTTGTGATCATTCTGACCCCACGGGGTGGGATTTTGCGTGGAGCACCAGATCGAGGGAGATTATCAGTGGTCTTGTATGTCTTCCATTTTCTAATTATTGCTCCCACAGTTGATTTCTTCACTCCAAGCTGGTTGGCTATTGCAGATTCAGTCTTCCCAGCCTGGTGCCGGGCTACAATTTTGTTTCTGGTGTCCTTTGACAGCTCTTTGGTCTTCACCATAGTGGAGTTTGGAGTCAGACAGTTTGAGGGTGTGCACAGGTGTCTTTTTATACTGATAACAAGTTTAAACAGGTGCCATTACTACAGGTAATGAGTGGAGGAAAGAGGAGACTCTTAAAGAAGAAGTTACAGGTCTGTGAGAGCCAGAAATCTTGATTGCTTGTTTCTGACCAAATACTTATTTTCCACCATAATATGCAAATAAAATGAAAAAAAAACAGACAATGTGATTTTCTGGATTTTTTTTTCTCAGTTTGTCTCCCATAGTTGAGGTCTACCTATGATGTAAATTACAGACGCCTCTCATCTTTTTAAGTGGTGGAACTTGCACTATTGCTGACTGACTAAATACTTTTTTTCCCCACTGTATATCCCTCAATAGTTTCCTCACATGTTTCCCCCTCCCTCCTCATACATCTACCCTCTCATTTTCCATCCTGCCTTCTCACACATCTCTCCGACATCTTATACTGTGTCCACACCCATCTTATCACCCTCTCTCCCTATACTGTGTCCCCATACATTTTCCCCTCGCTCCTCATACTGTGTCTGCACCCATGCTCCCCACTCACCATACTGTGGTATGTGGGTTCTCTCCCATACATGTACCATCTCATCTCTTCCTCCTCATATTGTCTTCAAATTGCTCACACTCCCCAAATTGTGTCTGCACCTGTCCCTTCTTTGCTCCCCTAACTTCTGTCCTTGTGTCATCCCCGTTACACTAAATCTACCCCAGCACATTAAATCTCCCCCAGCCCTGTTACAGTAAATCTCCCCCACATACAGTAAATCCCCCACACAGTAAATACCTACAAACACAGTAAAGAACCACACACATTACATACAGCCCTCACACAGTAAATACCCCCCCAGGAAGTAAATACCCCTCAGTCCCTTTACACTAAATCCTCCTCCCCATCTTCGGTGTCTTCAGTAGCTCCACTAAAGTGGAGCACTTATCACCAATGTTCTACATGTTTTTCATTCTGGCGAGTGATGTCAACAGCGTGATCACATGACCTACTCATGCTGCTGACGTCACCCTAACACAACAGTCAGCATTTCAATTGTACTTGTGTCTAAAAGATGCCAGGTGAGACACTTCGGGCTTCTGCATTAGGCTGCCCGACTGCACCCCCCTGCCAGCTGCACCCGGGGCATATACCCCGGCTGCCCCCATCAAATACACCTCTGTCCTGTGGTACCCATTGTTGAGAACAAAGTAAAGACAGTAACTATGATAATGGAACCGGTGTACTGTGTGGAAGATAGAGAAAGAGAATGAACAACATGTTATCCCCTGTTCATCAGTTTGGCCAAATATAAGATGGACAATGTTTTTAATAAAAGTTCAGCTTATTGAATGAAAATGCTAACCCAAACCATCACTGATTGTGGAAAATTCACACTAGACCTCAAGCAGCTTGGACTGTGTGTCTCTCCACTCTTCCTCCAGACTCTGGGACCTTGATTACTAAATGATATGTAAAATGTAATTTCATCTGAAAACAACACCTTGGACCACTGGGTAACAGTCCAGTTCTTTTTCTCCTTGTCCCAGGTAAGACGCTTCTGGTGTTGTCTATTGCTCATGAGTGGCTTGACACGAGGAATGCGACATTTGTATCCCATGTCCTGGATACATCTGTGTATGGTGTCTCTTGAAGCAATGACTCCAGCAGCAGTCAACTCCTTGTGAATCTCCCCCAAATTTTTGAATGGCCTTTTTTTAACAATCCTTTCAAGGCTGCGGTTATCCCGGTTGCTTGCGCACCTTTTTCTACCACACTTTTTCCTTCCAAAGTTTTTTCAACTTTCCATTAATATGCTTGGATACAGCACTCTGTGAACAGCCAGCTTCTTTAGCAATGACCTTTTGTGGCTTACCCTCCTTGTGGAGTGTGTCAGTGACTGCCTTCTGGACATCTGTCAAGTCAGCAGTCTTCCCCACGATTGTGGAGCCTACTGAAACCGAGTAAGGCAGCTTTTTAAATGCATTGGAAGCCTTTACAGGTGTTTTTTGTTAATTGTTCTAATTTACTGGGATAATGACTTCTGGGTTTTCATTGGCTGTAAGCCATAATCATCAACATTAACAGAAATAACACTTGAAATAGATCACTCTGTTTGCAATGACTATATGATAAATAAGTTTCACTTTTTGTATTGAAGAACTGAAATGAATTAATTTTTTTATGATATTCTAATTTTTTGAGAAGCACCTGTATTCGCTAATGTCACTGTAACTGACCATTCACTAGACGCAGACTAAAAGTGTGATCTTTAGCCTCCATCTGGCCAGCATGCACTTATGAAACTGTATAGGAAAGCACAGCAGACTTGACGTTCTTATACAGAGAGACACTGCAGACAGATGTATACCATGCAGTATATGTCTCTTATCTGTGGGTCCCCATGGTAGACGGATGCTTTGGGATCCATCATGACTATAGATGTGTGAACTTGTGGATATTCAGATTCTGTCGATCCTTTAAAAGAACTTCGGTTCGGGTACCAGAACATTACCTGAACCATTCAGTTAAATGGGGGACCCAAATATGCATTGTTTCCCATGCTGTTATCTGCATGATAGCATGGCAAACACCAGTTCTGATTGGGGGTAAGATCATTCCCGCCGGTCAAAGCACTGCGGTTCCCACGCTATCAGTACTACTCTCATCATAGTAGGATTCTGGCTAGGTGGGAGCAATGCCTAGTAGACCAACATCACGTTCAATCACTGACCTCAGGGAGACCAGTCAAAGAAAACACTGTGGCAGCCGGCAAAGGTGCTCAATCACAGTGAAATCCTAGCCAGAATCCTACTCCACACTGATGAGAGGCAACACCCCGAAACAGCTGTCTGTGGATGGATACCTGGCCTTGGTATTTCCCTTGTTATATCTGTAAACTCGTAAAGAGCTGGATGTTGACTTAAAGGGCCACTTAATATGGTGGTAATGGTGGTTTCCGAAAGGAGCCACCCCTTGGCTGGGTCCTTCCCTGGAGGAAGATCTGGCTAGTCCCGTGTTTGAGACTCTTAAATGAGGCTCCATGGACTTTATTTGCATATTCTTACATCCCAATCTGAAACCCCAGATCTCCAATCTTCGTCCTCATTATCAGGTGGCAAGCCTCTGTTAATCAGATCAGCTCCATTACCTCCAGTAACCACCAGAATGAGCCCAGAAAGAGAACTCGCAATCCCTCTGTCAATCTGACCAGCTCCACTACCTTCAGTAATAACCAGAGGGAGGCCAGAGAGCGAATTCACAACAGTTTGAATGGTAAGGAATGGACATTAAGACAACTTCCAAAAAAGACCATTTGGGGTGCATTTATGTTAGGTTGCTGTCATCAGCCAGAGGAAATCCAGCCCTTGTTCAATTTTAGAAGAGTCAGCCTGATGCATTTTCTGTTGACAGGCATGTGTGCCTATCTGTTATGATTGCACCGCCTGAACTAAAAACCCGGTCAGACTTGTGGCAGGGCTTGACAGCACCTCCGAGGTGAACAAGGAGAGGCGGGCCTAGTGTGCAGCTTGGGCAACCAATGGCTAAAGGTCATTGAAGAATCAGGAAAGATGCTGGTATGGTCACTTAAATACTTCTTCGTCAACTTCTCCCTCCTCGTAATAGTTACATACACAGATAGCCCTTGGTGATGTGACAGTTTAATGAAAATGGCTCAGTTGGTGTATATCCCTCTGAGTTGCACCTGGTGTGTGTGTCCCTCCCCTGAAATCCTTGTTGGTGAAAAGAGGCTGTACCTCTGCCAGCAGCTTTGTCTGAGGGTAATCTTTTCAGAAAGTCTTCCACAATGGCCCACTGGCATGCATGCACTGAAAATAGCACGTCTGCTCCCGACATGCCAAAAGGAAATTTCTCCTTGTACCGTGGGTCAAGAAAGTTGCACAGCCAGTATTTCATGGTGGACAAAATGTATTTCATGTGAGGGTCTTGGGAAAGGCATCTGGACATGAACTGTGCCATGTGTGGCAGACTACAAAGAGTCAAACATCCAATTTTGTTTTAATTTCACCTTTATGGCACACGCCAACAGCAGACTCAGAGAAATTACTGGTAAATAGTGACATTTGTTTATCTCTGCATGCTTTGCGCCAGTCGCACAACTGCTAGATAAATATATGCTATTTATTTAGCCAATAGAATTTTTTTTCATATCACCTTTATGACACATGCCAACAGCAGACTTGGGGAAATTACTGGTAAATACAGTAGTAACGTTTGCTTATCTCTGCAGGCTTTGCGCCAGTCACACAACTGCTGGATAAAGATACGCTATTTATATAACCAATAGAAAACTAGTATTTTTTAGATCACCTTTCTGACACAATGCAACAGCAGAGTATGGTAAATGATTGCCACTGGTAAATTGTGACATTTGCGTATCTCTGCGGGGTTTGCGCAAGTTGCACAACTGCTAGATAAAGATACACTATTGATTTAACCAATAGAAAATTCTAGTTTTTTTTATATCGCCTTTACCAAACACGTGGACAGCAGATTAAGGAAAAGTATTGCCACTGGTAAATTGTGACGTTTGCATATCTCTGCAGTCTTTGCAGAAGTCTCACAATTGCTTGATAAAGATTTGCTATTTATTTAACCAATATTTTTTTTATTTTTTATATCACCTTTGTGAGACATGCCAGCAGCAGATTCAGGGAAATTACTAGTAAATAGTGACATTTGCTAGATAAATATTAGCTATTTCAGCAATCGGAGAGGAATATTATTTAGCAATTAGCTTTTACAAAGGATGTTTACTATTTGCTGGCACTGATGAATATTATTTAGCTGTAATTTTTTTATATGCTGGTACACAGGAATATTATATAGCTATAAAAATTTGTTTAGTATATGCTGGTACTCAGTGGCAAAACTACAAAGTTATGGGCCCCGGTGCGAACTTTCAAATGGCCCCCCATGCCAAAATGCACACACATCTCCACTCTACTCACCTCGTACACACACGGCTGCGCTCCGTACACTTCGTACACACACGGTGCCACTCCGTACACCTCGTACACACGCAGCTCTGCTCCGTACACCTCGTACACACACGGCTCCGCCCCGTACACCTCGTACATACACGGCTCCGTTCTGTACACCTCGTACACACACGGCTCCGCTCCGCACTCCTCATACCCACATGGCTCCGCTCCATAAACCTTATACACACACGGCTCTGCTACATCCACCTTGTAAACCCCTCCTGACCCCACACATAAACTTACCCTCATCCAGTCAACACCATGCCAACCAGGTCGGCAGAGTCCTGCATACATGAGGCTCATGATCATGTGATCCCTGACTCCTCCCTTCCAGTGACCTCATCACAGGTCCTGTGTGTAGCCATCGCACACAGCCACTCAAAGCAAGGATCTGCACAGCCAATGAGCGGCTGCAGCTCCGCGATTGGGCCCCTAAACTCTCCTGGCCCCGTCGCAGCTGCGACCCATGAGACCACGGTAGTCCCGCCCCTGCGGGTACTAATATTATTTGGCTCTAAAAAGAGCTGTTTTGTATATTATGGTAGTGGATGAAACCCTGCCTATCTCTCCCTAATCCCACAGTCTGTTCCTACACTATACAACACAATGCAAACTAGCAGAGATCTGCATCTCTCCCTATGCTATCTCCACCTAACAAAGAACTAATCTTCACCCTCAGTAGCTCTTAAAAGAGCTTTTTAGAATCGGAAACTCTCCTTATAAGCTGCTTACACTCTCCCTACTCTCAACATTACTCTCTTACCACGCTGTTTCTGGCAGCAATATGGGCATGTGCGCAAGCTGGAGGCGGCAGGGATTACATATCCCTTATGACGCTGTAAGGTCAGCCAATCACAGTAATGCCACCCCAAAGATGGTGCTGGCATTACCTTGATTGGCAAGCCACCCCAGCATGTTTATTGGCTGCAAATAAAGGGCCAAGCATGCTGGGCGGGTCACTCAAATATACAGAGGCCAAGAGCAAATTACTTGCCATGTAATGAATAGCCCAAATTCAGTACTATCCATGTGAATAACGAACAGAGCTGAATGTATTCACTCATCACTTTAAATAATTAAAAAACACAGCGCGGCACCCCTCTATTGTTGATAACAAGTCAAGATAAAGCTGACGTCTGAGGTTTTATGTTTGTAGCGGTCAGTTTTGAATACTCCCATCAGCAGTGCCTGTTCTCATTGTTATCAGCAACAGCAGGATTGGACTGATGTAAGTAGTACTCTCTCATCAGTTGACGCGAGGTAACCTTTTTACTGCCTTTCACAGCTCCTAGCCGATAGTGTCATCTGACAGCATGGTAATCGCAGCTCAATGATCTGCGGTAATGATCTTACTGCCGATCAGTACCCATGTTTGCCGCAATGTCATGGAGATGATACTGTGGCAAACAACGGATGTTCGGGCCCCCCTTCATCTGAATAGGGTCCGGGTTTGAGTACTGTTCTGGGACCCAAACCAAACTTTTTTTAGATGTTCAGCCTAATCCACCTGACCAAAACATCCATGGGTTTACCAAACACTAGTCACGAAAAAACAGTCTCAGAATAAGTGGAATAAGTTGAAACATTCCAGGGTAATTACTGCATAAAGTGACGCCAGTCAGAATTAAAAAATGTGGCCTGGTCAGGAAGATGAAAACACACTTCGGGTGATGGGGTTAAGGGTAATTTCACATGTGCTTTTCCCAAAAACACAGCATTTTTATTTCCTGTACTTTTTTAAGGCCAAAAAAAACAACAATGACTGTAAGTCAATCAGACAAATAAAAATGCACTTCCAAAAATGTGGGTTTTTTTAGTGTTGGATTTTCATACTTATGGTCTCTTTTTTAATTAACAGTCATTTTTTAATAAAATGCAGATACAGGATTGTCAACCTGAATTTTTTTTTTCTTTTATGTCCATCTTTTTCAAAATTCACACATGGACAACAGTTTTAATAACAAATTGAAAAACCGTATTAAATGAGGAAATAATCATCCATCCGAATACTGATATAAACTCAACATTAGCATTTACAGTGAGATCAAAAACTATGATAATTATAGTCAAAATGGCTACCACTGCGACTCTCAAATTTATACAATCATCAATTTTTTTGTTGGATGTTTGGTAAAGATAAGCAAAAAAGATACGAAATACCAGGGCAGTGTTTACATGTGGGTCAGCAATCCTTTGCTCAGTATCCTTGCTAGCTTACTAGCCCCTCACAACATCCTTTTATCAAGGCAAAGCATATTATTCTTTTTACTAATGGCAACACAGGAAAAAAAAATGTGCATGAAAAAAGCTATAAAAACCCTTTGCAGAAAAAAACTGTATGATGGAAGCCTAATAACTAGGGGGAGCGTAGCTTATAACTAAAGTTATTTAAAATGTGCTGGCCAAAATAATATCTAGTTTCTTTGTGCACAGTTCTGTAGCCTTTGCTGACCGAAGAAAAGCAGATTAGATTTAGGTCAGAAAGATGAAGTTTAAAATAGTTTGCAGAGAATAAATGGTCTTGTGGAGAGCGCAGAATGAATAACTAGATGTGCTGTCTCATCCTGTTTTTATTGCTCAGTGAACTAGATAAAAGAACTAAGCTGGCTGGTGCATTTATTTCCTGTCTAATGTTTTGTGTTAGTAGATAATAGGCCATGTGTAACAACATGGTTTACCAAGAAATAGATCACGTAGCGCAGGCACTTTTATACGGTATGTGTACAGTACATTTTGTAAGCACCATTTGCTATGTGTCGTGATAGGGCTTGTAAATGGTATATGTTTTGAGATTAATGTAATTTTACTGTACTCTGTAAGATAGCAGAACGTTCTGATATATGAATGACCCTATTGTGCACCGCTGGGAATGGAGGTTTCATCCTTCCATTAAATTTTTATGTGAGTTTTGAAAATAGCAGAACAAGTGTAAACTTTCAATGGTGGACTTATTTTTGTGATTCAGATGATTGTCCTGCTGCATAACCCAACTACACAAATTGAAAAGCTGATTTTCTTGGATAGGATTTTCTGATAGAAATCAGAATTCAAAGTTACATCGAGTATGACAAGTCATCCAGGTCCTACAAAAGCAAACCAGCTCTGCACCATCACACTACTATCATGTTTTACTGTTGGTATGATGTTTAATTGTGAAAGTTGCTTTAGCTTTACCAAATGTAATAAGACCCATTGAAGGCAGTGAACTGGAGAGGTGGGCATAATTTATTTTCAATTTCCTAATATTTTGATGGCTCTCCATCATTTAGAAAAATGGTGGCCAATGGCCACCAATATTTATGAATCTGTGTAAAAGCAAATTACAAACAAATGCGAGTAGAATTCAGTTCCACTTAAATTTATTTACTCATTTCTAGCAGTGTTCAAGCAGGTTCAAAGTCATTCTCAAAAATCCAATGTTTAAAATATTATATAACTATGATAAAAGTACAGCCTAATCTTGTATTCAAGGAATAAATAGATTTTACATTTATGTATTGTAGTAGATGAAAGAATTTAAACATCATATTTACTTACTGTCAGCACAGAATTGGCTGTTCAAACCAAGCATAGGTGCTCTGTGCACAATTGGTGTCAAAAAAACAGTTCAGTGCACCTTGCACCTACCTGTTTTCCTTTTATCTTCACACCCTCTTCTTTGCTTTTCATGACATATTGTACTTCATGATAGTGGTAAAATTTATTTGATAAGAGTTGTGTTTAGTTGTGAAAAAATGGAAATTTGGTGAAAATTTAGAAAATTTTGCAATTTTCAAACTTTGAATTCTTATTCCCTGAAATCAGAGAGATGTGTCACACAAAATAGTTTAAAAATAACATTTCCCACATGTCTACTTTACATCAGCACAATTTTTCACCTTTTTTTTGTTGTTAGGAAGTTATAAGGGTTATTGGCTGACCAGTGATTTCTCCTTTTTCCAACAAAATTTACAAAACCATTTTTTTAGGGACCACATCACATGTGAAATTACTTTGAGGGGCCTATGTGACAGAAAATACCCCAAAAATGACACCATTCTTAAAACTTCACCCCTAAAGGTACTCAAAACAACTTTCAAGAAGTTTATTAACCCTTCAGGGGCTTCACAGGAATGTTTGGAATGTGGAAAACAAAATGAACATTTACCTAACTTTTTTCACAGAAAATTTATATCAGATTATTTTTTTTTATTTTGACAAGGGTAACAGGAAAAAATGGAATCAAAATTATTATTATTCTGCAATTTCTCCTGAGCATTCCAATACACCTTATGAGGAAGTAAACCACTGTTTAGGCAAACGGCAGCGCTCGGAAGGGAAGGATTGCCATTTGACTTTTTGAATGCAAAATTTGCTGGAACAAATGACGGACGCTATGTTGTGTTTGCAGACACCCTGATGTGCCAAAACAGTGAAAATCCCCAATAAATGACACCATTTTGGAAACTATACCACTCAGGGAACTGATCTAGATGTATTTGCTTCCTGGAGCGCAGATTTTTCCTGAACAGTTTGTGGACTGAGCCCCTAAAAAAGCAGAATCCCTCCCTCAAGTGATCAAATTTTTGAAATTACCCATTTGGGAATTTATCTACAGGTGTGGTGATGATTTTGACTCCATGGATATTTTCCAAAAATAAGCAGCAATGAATATTGCCACGTGAAAATTGCAAACTGCCGTTGTAGTGACCAGTACATTGCAGTCACCAGTATGCTATGTTCAGCTTATGTTTCTGGAGACATGAACCCGTAAGCTACGTTTGCTCTCATTGCTTCAGAAATCCAAAACATGTTGACGCTATATGTGGTTCAGGTACACTGTGGGGCTTTGAAACGGAGGAGGGCATTTGGATTTGGGAGCACAGAATTTGTTGAATTGCTTTTGGAGGGTGATGAGCCACTTTGCTTTTCCAGAACCTTTGTACTACCAATAATGTGGAAGCCACCTATATAAAGTTTAACATAACATTTGGGATCACATTTATCCGGCACTCTACATTGAGCACTTACTTTGGAGTTTCCATTTAAATCTCTGAGTGACGTGATTTAGATGAAACTCCCGAGGAATCCATTCACTATAATAAGGCAGCAGAGTTACTCTGGACTCCGTCCGGCCTCTGTTCAGCGGTGTCCTTCATTTCAGAAGTGCACAATACTGTGGCCGACAGCACTTTTATGCAATCCTAAAAAGACAGTCACCACCGGTTCAGAGGTCCAATGGCATCCACAATGCCTTCATCTGCCTCATTATTGGGAATCTTCCACAGTGTAAGTGCTCAGCGCAGAGTGCAAATTAAATTTGCGCAGAGCCTTACTGTGATCTTTGGGAGGTAGAATGAAAAAAATCAACAGCAGGTGACAAATAAGTTTTATTTATCTTTTACGCTGTTCCTCGTGTGGTATAATTGATTATTCGGCTTTATTCTTCGGGTCGGTGCGTTTACCGTGATACCAGATTTATATTGGGTTTTTATGTTTGGCTGCTTTCAAACACCAAAAGAGGTTTGTTATTGCAAACAAAATAGTTTCTGCATCATCATATTTTGAGAGCTATAATTTTTCCATATTTTGGACCACAGAGTCATGTTATGGATTGTTTTTTGCGGGACGAGATGACTTTTTTTGTGCCATTTTTAGACACATTACATTTTTTGATCGCTTTCTATTCCAATTTTTGTTAAATTAGAGGCAGGAATGAACAAAAAACAGCAATTCATAATTTTTTTTGGAGTCGGGTTTATGTCGTTCCGCGTGTGGTAAAATTGATAAGGCAGTTTTATTCTTCGAGTCAGTACGATTGCATCTATAACATAGTTTTTTTTATGTTTTGATGCTTTTACATAATAAAGATTATTTTATAGAAAGAATTATTATTTTTGCATCACTTTATTCTGAGAGCTACAACTTTTTTATTTTGCCAGTGATGGAACTGTACGGTGGCTTGTTTTTTGCGGGACAAGATGTTGATTTCAACGCGACCATGATTATTTAGATACGTCTTTTTGATCACATTTTATTCCACTTTTTGTTCGACGGTATGATGGTAAAGAATTGTTTCTTTGCCTTGTTTTTTTATGGTGTTCACTAAAGGGGTTAACTAGTGGGAGAGTTTTATAGGATGGTTAGTTCTGGATGCGGCAATACCAAATATTTGTACTTTTATTGTTTGTATTTTTTTCATTAAAAAACATTTTACAATTAGTTAAAAAATATTTTTTTACTTTGACCCACTATGGGACAATCATTTTTTGCAGGCTGATCGCTTTTATAGCATGACATGGGGATTCAGTAGCATCCCTGTGCTTTTCAAAGTGTCAGCCCTCCACTGACAGATAAAGTGGCTTATCATGCTCTCAGAATGATCTAGCAACTTTCCTAGCTCTGGTGACCTGGATGTCATCATGACCACATCGGGTGGTCGTTGGAAAGATCGGGACCCCGCAATGATGTTGCGGAGTCTCCGATCCAAGGGCAGAGAGGCTGTCTTCCCTCTGCCTACTCCCGAAATGTTGCGATTGAGTTAGATCACACCATTTAGGTAGATAAAGTGTCGAGAGCAGTTCTGGACCTCTCCTGGCACTGAGTTCCGGGTGTCAACTGTCAGAATTAGCTGACACCTGGCGGCAATTGCGCTCGCACATCTTCTGTGAGTGCAAAATCACCTAGATCCATACGTTCCCGGTCAATATGGCCCAGGTAACAGGGATGTATGGATATGTCCATGGTGGTAAAGGGATTAAATGATTGCCCATGCTCTGGTGCACATTGAGGCTGTACTTTGATTGAACAGACATTTTGATTTCCTTTAAAGAGATTGTCTCTACTTTTTTGCAACCTCATCTGAGATCAGCAAAATGTAGAGACACGAACCTTGATTCCAACAATGTGTAACTTACTAGGCTGCTTGCTATAGCTGCAATAAAGCAATGTTTTTTCAGAAGATTATTACTGAGAGGACTAGCAAGCTTGCAGCAATATAGTCCTTGATAGTCATATGTTTTATGTATCTTCGCACTGATTGTGTGTAGGCAGAAAGCTATCAGTCAATGATGTAAGTGGGGCAAGAAAGGATATAGTCATATAAAGGACTGGCAGAGCTGTGGCAGATAAAACAGTAATTTTATGTATACTGCACAAGAAGACTAGAAAGTGATAAATCTAGTACCCATCTACAATGTGTGTAGATGGGTAGGTAGCTGGCTTAGTGTTAGAAACCAAAGAGTGGTTATTAATGGTGCATACTCAGATTGGGCCAGGATTACTAGTGGGGTACCACAGGGTTCTGTATTGGGCCCCCTACTATTTAATATATTTATTAATGATCTAGTGGATGGCTTACACAGTAAAATATCAGTATTTGCAGATTATACAAAACTATGTAAGGTAGTTAACACAAAGGAGGACAGTTTGCAACTACAGACAGATTTGAGTAAATTGGAGAATTGGGCTGAAAAATGGCAAATGAGGTTTAACACAGATAAGTGTAAGGTTATGCACATGGGAAGGAGAAACAGATGCTACAATTACTTACTAAATGGGAAACTGCTGGGGAAATCAGACATGGAAAAAGACTTAGGCATCTTAGTCAATAAGAAGCTAAATTGGAGTGCCCAGTGTCAGGCAGCTGCCACCAAAGCAAATAGGATCATGGGATGCATTAGAAGAGGTCTGGGGACACGAGATGAAAACATAATTCTCCCTCTGTACAAATCACTCGTCAGACCACACTTGGAGTATCGTGTGCAATTTTGGACGCCGGTGCTCAAGAAAGACATTACTGAACTTGAAAGGGTTCAAAGGCGGGCTACTAACATGATAAATGGAGTTGGTTCACTACAATACCCAGAAAGGTTATCAAAATTAGGTCTATTTACTCTAGAAAAGAGAAGACTTAGGGGAGACCTAATATATATGTACAAGTATATCAGAGGGCAATACAGAGATCTCTCCAATGAACTGTTTGTACCAAGGACTGTGACAAGAACAAGGGGGCATGCTCTTCGTTTGGAGGAAAGACAATTTCTGCACCAGCATAGAAGAAGGTTCTTCATGGAAAGAGCAGTGAGGCTCTGGATTTCTCTTCCTGAGGAAGTGGTGATGGCCAACTCACTGAATGAATTTAAGAAAGGAATGGATGCTTTTCTTGTGAGTAACAGTTTAGAAGGTTACGAATAACAGAATATTATAGGTAGATGGTTGACCCAGCTTAGGGGAAGGAATTTTTTTCCCTATGGAGAAAATTGGCTTCTACTCTGTGGGTTTTTTGCCTTCCCCAGGATCAACAATGCAGAACGGCTGCACTAAAAATAGGCTGAACTAGATGGACATAAGGTCTTCCTTCAGCCTTCAAAACTATGTTACTATGTTACTGGAATCAGGTTATCTGTACCTACTTCACACTGATCTCATATGGTGCAGCAAAAAAATGGTGGCAGATTCCCGTTAAAGATAACCTGACAGCCACGGGCAGTATCTGCCAGGCATTGGTGGAATGATTTCAGCTCTGTGTATTTGACTCTTAAACACTATGGCATTTCTGAGGAAAACATACTTTAAAAGCTGCCGAGGAACAAGCAGGCAGGGAGAAGCTGCCACGGACCCGCCTGTCTGACTAGTCTTTTATGTGGCTCAGTCCCGAGCCAGCTTTTAGAGTATATCTTTCCCTGAAATGCTGCAGAATTTTCAGAGTCAAACACATATTGCTGACATCACGCAGCCACTGCCTGATACTGTACGTGCTGCCCGTAGATCGGGCAGCATGCATCAGCAGTCAGGTGCCCGCTAAATGTAAAATTAGCCTGGAAAAGTGTTTGGTACAAACCAAAACAAAATTTAAAACTCTTTACTTGTCTTAACAACCTAAAAATGATGGGTTAAATCCATTGTTGATGCGCTGAAGCAATCAATTTGCCTTAGTCAGCAGTTTGTATTATTTGAGTGTAAAAGTATTCTCCCTCCGAACCATTTCCTAATAGGTATTTAGCAGATGCTAACTGACACTGACAGTTAGTCGAAAGGAACTTCATGGGTTTAACTGAATGCGCAGTGTTCTTGTTCCAGCTCATCTCTAGATTCAAGCACAGTGCCAACATAATGTATTTACAGTGTAAAACCAAACTGAACCGGGAAACACATCACAATAAAGTCTAGGTTTTTGGCCCTTCTGCCCCTGAAAAGTTGGATTTGCAGACATAAACAGTTGATGGTAATTGTTATATAGTAAAAGTGAAAGACAATAAATCAGATTGTGATGCAGAAATATAATGGCTAGCTGTCATAATATAGTGGGAAAAATGTATACTTATTGATGTTTATTAACTATAATTTATTTCATAACCTTTGTGCCTTCTATCTTATGATCTTTTATTTATCAGTGGTTTAGCTTCCTCTAGTTTAAAAAAATTCTTTTTTAAGTTTAGTGAAAATCCTTTCTCCATGCACATATCCAGGTGTACCGGTGGTGGGGTTGTGTTTAGACACAAAAGACACTAAGAAAATGTAGAGCACAAATTTAAAATTACCGAACAAGAGACATTTCACTACTGAAATAGATTCTCTGAGATATGGTATTTAGGTTACAGTAATCATGAATATTGGCGACTCTGAGACAATGAGATACTTAGAGAATTACTCATCGTTAGTTCTCCTACAGACAAGGCAGATTTCTATAGGAAGGAAGAAAGGAGGGCCAATTCATTATTTATTTTTTGTACTTGTTTTTTTCTGTTTTAATGCTATTTTTGCTTTGTGACAAATTATTCTTTTAAGTTGCGCCTATTTTGAATTTTTTTTTCTATTGTTCAATTACTTAGAAATTTACAAAACCTGAGATTCTCCAGAATTCACATTTTTTGTTATTCACTCAGCGTGAATTCAGCAAAATGACAGCCAGCTGATAACCATTTTCCTGAACTGTAGAAGGTGGTTAAACAGTAAAAAAATAATATGCACCTCACCACTCACCTGTCCCACAACACCTGCAGCCCACTGTCCGATTTTCTGTCCCTGACATTCTGTATTCCACGCTGACAACTTGAAGAGCTTAGTGAGCTTTTGACTTCAGTGTGCATCGTGCCATTGTGGCAATATGACTGATATAAACAGAGCAACTTTTTAGACATTGTATTAGCACGGCACGGTGGCTCAGTGAATAGCACTGCAGCCTTATAGCGCTGGAGTCCTGGGTTCAAATCCCACCAAGGACAACATCTGCAAGGAGTTTGTATGTTCTCCCTGTGTTTGTGTGAGTTTCTGCTGGGTACTCTGATTCTCTTCCTCATTCCAAAGACATACTGATAGGGTATTTAGATTGTAAACCCCGTCGAGGACAGCGATGATAATGTGTGCAAACTGGTAAAGCGCTGCGGAATATGTTAGCGCTATATAAAGATTATTATTTATTTATTATAAGCGTACAGAATTTGTAGATATTTGTGTATGGCAAGTGTGATGTTGACTATTGTCACTTCTCAAGGACAAACCGTGAGGCAGGGGAGTCAAGAAGTCCAGGGTCAAATGCCAAGAGTGTACGTCAAAGAGAGAGGGACAGGACAAAAGAGTAAACAGGTCAGAGTCCAAAAGTGTTGATCGAGGCAAAGGAGCTGTCACAGGTGCGTCAGATGCAACAGACAGTCACTCAGCATCTGGCTGAAGAAGGTCTCTTATTTTGTCACTGCAGCTGCCTTCTTAATTCTTCTGACTTTTGGACATGGTGGCAACCTCCCTCTGGCTCTAATTGAGACACCTGGATCTGGGTGTTTATAGACTCTCAGACTGCCTCAGGGAGCCACTGGTGATATTCACATTTTCTCTTGTGAAGGTTTGGAGCTATAGTAGTCTGCTTACTTCCTCTCTGGTGATCTTGGAGGACGTATGTTGTTACCTCTCTGGAGTCTGCTCAAGCTAAGTTTCTCCTCCCTTGTTTGTCTCCCTTTTTGTCTTTAATGTACAGTGGGGACTGACCAGCGCCATCCCACCCTTCCCTATTTGGGGCCTACCTCTAGGAATATACAGGGCTTAGGTTTTCTGCTCAGCAACTTGTGTAAAACCAGTATAGGGGCGGTAGGGTAGGTAGGGTGCTATTAGAATTGCCTAGGGGTTTCCACTCCCCCATTCCCTAGAGATTGGCCTTCCTTCTGCTCATCCATTCGTGTTGCACTTAGTCTTCCCACACTGTGCGTGACAGGAGTGAGGCAAACAAATAGTCAAAGGCAAGGTCCGAGGTCAGGCAGGAAAATATCATAACAGCAGAACACTAAAGCACAAAGAACACACTCCACTGAGCAAAGCCATGACTCACAATGGTCTGACCATTGCCAGCTACCTAAATAGTCTGACAATCACACTGAAAGTATGTCACCTGAAGAAATCCCTGTAGGCCCAGCCTGCAATTGGGCTGCTAGGAAATGCTAAATTTCCTTGTGGTCAGCCCAAGACGTTCAGCCTCTGATTGGACGGATGGACTATCACTAAATAGTATGAGAATAATAAGTACCCTCCAAACCCTGATTAGGTGCTTGGACTATCCCTAAATAGTTTGGGGATAATAAGCATGCTCCAGTCCCTGATTGGGTGGCTGGGCTATCCCGTTCACAATGCTGACAGCACAGTACACTCATGCTATCTATTGGGCGGCTAAGCTGTCACTCACTGCATCCCTAGGACAGAGAGGCAGATTTGTGAAAGCAAGGCTAACTCAAACATCTGATAAGTGAAATGGCAATAATTTGTACATGAATTTCTAAATTCAGTTGAAATGCATTTTTCTTTTCCTTTAGTGATACAAATATGCTCATATTTCTCAAGAAGCTTGTTGCTTTTGAAATTTCATTGTAAGGTTGCTATTATGGTATTTGCTGTATAGTTCTGCTAAAAACAGCCTTGTGACAACTGTAGTTCATTTGATCTATCATATGTCATAACTTCAGTAATTATACACATTGGAAGCACAAAAGTAAATGTTCTGAGTTCTGTGTCTTGGCTACAGACACCAAGTTTTTCCCAGAAAGAAGAGAACTGGTTTTATAAAAGTGTGTAATTTGTGTTTGAGGATGGTGCTCCTGTCTCTGAGCACATAAAGGAAACACAGATACTTCACTAACATAAATAATACGTTTTCATTAGCGATGAGTGAATAGTGAAATATTCGGATTCTGGAAATTCTGCACAAATATTTTTTAATATCAGTATATTAATACCGAATAACAAATTCAATGCAAGTCAGTGAGAAAGCCGAATATTTTTCTGGTGGACCCAACAAACAGGTCTGAGGGCTTGAGGAAAAAGCTGAAACGGATGGAAAAGTGCTAAAACTAAATGGGAGCAGCATGGAGAAGATGCCTGCATGCCTTTCTGACTCACATAAGGTATCCGAGAGTAATGATGTCAGACTATTGCGATGATTTTATGGATTCATAAGACGACCTACCAAACCAAACCAAAATTGTTTTTTAAAGGGAAAAATGCTAAGAAACATTTTTTCCTTCATAACTACATGTGTATAGTGCAAAATAAAAAAATATATATATACCTCCCCTTTAGCAGATGTTCACGCAGAACGTTTTGGCTTTAGTTTTTCCTTTTACATTTGTAAGGGCTTTCACTCCTACCTTTGGGAGGTCCCTCCCTCATTCCAAATTGTTAGCTATATAGTGGAATACATATTTCCCAGCACTTTACAATGCCAGCTAAAACATGCCCATTTGAATTTTGGTAACCACCGCCATGTGCACCGCCATGTAATTATGTGGACCTCACTAGACATTTTCAGAGGGCCAGGAGGTGCCGTGAAACCTGAGTTTGGGAAGGGCCCTCAGGAAGCCCTCTATCATATATTTGGGAGAGCTCTCACTCCTATATTTGGGTGTTCCTTCCCTCATTCAACATTGTTAGATAGTGGAATACATATTCCTCATCACTTTACAATGTCAGCTAAAATATGCCCATTTGAAATTTTGGCTTCGCCCGCCACCACCACGTACCATTCGTACGTGTATCCTTTGATGAGATGTATAGTAGAGGAGCTGCAAGGACACTAAACTTCAGAAAGAGATAATCTTTGTCCAATAAACTGGGACAATGTCCTGAGAAAAATGTCCTGAGAAAAAAAAGTACACAAAGCAAACGGGACACTTTTATAAGCCTCCTGAGTAGAAAAAGAGCAGAATATATACCCTATGGGAATAAACAAGCTAGAAATAGGAGGAAACCAATCTGGCTAAATAAAGGTGTAAGGGGCGCAATAAATACCAAAAAAAAGTTTTGAGAACTAAAGAGGGTAATGACGAGGCATTGAATAATTATAGAAAAATAAAATTGTGTAAAAATCAATTTCAGGCAGCCAAGATTGAAATAGAGAGGCTCATTGCCAAAGAAAGTATAAATAATCCAAAAATATTCTTCAATTATATGAACAGTAAGAAACTGAAAAATGATAATGTTGGCCCCTTCAAAAAAGTCTGTAGGAAATGGTGGAAGTGGATGAGGGAAAGGCCAATCTGCTAAACTCCTTTTTTCTCTTCAGTATTTATACAAGAAAATCTCATGACAGCTGACATTATCAGGGATACTAGAAACTCTCTACTAAATGTCACCTGCTTAACCCAGCAGGAAGTACGGCGCCACCTCTAAATTTCTAAAGTAGACAAATCACCGTGCCTGGCTGGCATACACCCCTGAGTACTGCAGGAATTAAAGAGGTTTCCCCATCAACAAAGTCCTTTACATTTTAATTAATAGATCTTGGAATAATAATAAGTTCCACAATTGGATGTGTTAAAAAAAATGTTCCTGTGCTGAGATAAATGTGCCCCTCTTATGTACTGTGTAATGGCTGTGTCTTACCATGCAGAAACATGGTCTGATCATACCACATCTCCTGGGCAGGGGAGGATACAAAAGAGAGTATACAGACAAGACAGCAGGGGATCGCAGCTGATTCTTTTTGTGAAGCAAAACATTTCACTGCCTGTTTTTAAAGGGAACCTGTCAGCCGGATTGTGCACAGTAACCTACAGACAATGTCAGGTTGACGTCATTATACTGATTAAAATGATACCTGGGTTGATGAAATCCATCTTGTGGTTGTTTAATCTTTATTTTCTGTTTTGAGTTAATGATATGCTCGTGCCACGGGACAGCCTGTGGGGGGTCTTCTTCATGTGGTGCTCTGCTTAGGTATTCACCATATGGCTTCTGACAAGTCACTGATCCCTCACTGACCTGTCCCCTAGTTTCCATAATGAATATATACTGTATATTGAAAAAAGCACCAGGCTTTACAGACAGTGCACACCAGGCTGTAAAGGCAGTCAGCACTAGACTGTAAGGGCAGTGTACAGCAGGCTGCACGGGCACTCTGGACCAGACTATATGGGCACTCTGGACTAGGCTGTACAGGCACCCTGGATCAGGCTGTAACAGCACTGTGCACCAAGCAGTCCATTAGGGCGCTAAGCATTAGACTTTACAAGAAGTGTGCAACTGGCTCAAAGGGCAATGTGCAGCAGGCTGTATGATCACTCTGGGTCATCAGACTGTATGGGCACTCTGCACTAAGCTGTACGGGCACTCTGGACAAGGTTATAAGTGCACTGCGCACCAGGCTGTCCGGGCACTCTTGACAAGTCTGTAAGTGCAATGCGTACCACGCTGTATGGCCACTCTGGACAAGGCTGTAACTGAACTGTGCAACAGGTTGTATGGGCACACTGGACAAGGCTGTAAATGCACTGTGTACCAGGCTGTACGGGCACTCTGGCCAAGGCTGTAAGTGTGTATGTACGTGCGCCAACTGGGGGTGGTCCTTCTTCACCGTGAACAGACTGGAGACAGAAACCAATGTGTGTTCAAACAGGTCCTCTTTATTGGCCGTCCTTCCGACGACCACGACACCACGACAGCTTCTACGCACAGGCCTGGGTACCCCCGCAACTCCTGCTTTCCCTCTAAAGTGACGTCCCTCTCAGTTCTTTCACTGTGGCTGCTTTAGGCCCACCACCACAGTGCTTCCCCTGGTCGAGTCTGTCCGTCTGGTACCCCGGGTGTCTTCTGTGCTGCGGCTATCCTGTTAGGGCCACCCCCTGACTGTCTCTCCTTTCAGTCCCTTCCGGAGCTCTTCATTCTTCCTATGCTGAACTCCTCCTCCTGGACTGGCTTCCCTGGGGCTCGCTCTCTCCCTTTTTATTCCCGTGCCTGGGAATTCCCCTCTCGAGTCCCCGTAACTCCGGCCAGCATGACTTCTGTTAAGTCCTTTCCCTGCTTCCTTTTGTCTCCCTCTAGTGGCCAAACCTCACTACTGCACCATCTCCTTTGCCTGCTAGTCTTTGTCTCCCCTAGTGGCCAAAACCCGGTCCTACACTATCTCTTCCTGATTCCCGCTGTTTCCCCACACATACATACAAATTCTCGTCAGGTATATTTACTGCTCATCTTTACATTCATTTTCCTGCTTCTGACAGGTCCATAGGTCAGTCCACTTCCCTACAAGTGCACTGTGCACCAGGCTGTACAAGCACTCTGGACAAGGCTGTAAGTGCACTGTGTACCAGGCTGTATGGGCACTAATAATAAGGCTGTAAAGGCAGTGCACAGGATGGGAGCTGTATATTCCAGGCTGTAGGGCAATCTTTTCCCTTATGACAACTCTGATAATGGCGGCGCAACCCGTGATCTGGCCTTTATACAGGCTGGGTCAAGTGCTGCACTGCCCAATCACAGACATAAATTGAAGGAAGTGCACACAGACATAAACCTTGGTGACGGCTGTGCTGCAGCCTTTCACCAACCTTTATTAGACAGCCAAACCCAAATGCTAAAACGGACTTCCGCTTCCGATTGAAGTCCGTGTTCGGGTTTCGGTACTGGACAATATTTGTCTGGTACAGAACCCGAACTTTAGCATTCGGGTTTACCCATCACTAGTCTCCAGTGTATAAGAATGATATAGCTGAACTAAAGTGGGTGCAGAGAAGAGCAACCAAGGTTATAAACCACTTCATGACATATGACATATATTTATCCTTGACTTTGATGCGGTCTCCAACATTGAGCCTTTAGCTTTCTCCACACATGACAGCTGGCATGGCATGTGCCACCCATTATATACAGAAAACCAGTGCAGGATCTCTGTACACAGTGGGCAGTTCATGAGCCACCACAGGCACCATTTTGTTGGAGACCAATGATTTTTTTTTTTTTAAAGACCACTATACTGACGGCGCTGGTGCAATATTTAAAATAGGAGGCATGTCATTGAAGGTTCAGTGACCTGTCATTTAAGCATAGAATGATAACAGAGTGGCCAAAGCACCAAAAAAAGACATGCCCACAGGCCGGCCCTGAAAGAAGATATTATTAATTTAAACTTCAAACAAAGATTACACAAAAACCACAAAATGGATTTCTTCACCACAGGTTTCATTTTAATCAGTGTAACAGCACTAACATGACAATGACTGTAGTTTACTTAGCAAAATCCTGTTGACAGGTTCTCTTCAAGTAGTCTACCTTCAACCTTAAAACTATGAAACTATTATCCAGGAATTTAAACTCATCTGTCTACCTCATAAAGTGTGCATGCTGTAAAAAAATATCTATTTTTTGCACACTTAGTTGTATTAGCCCAATATCAGAACTGCACACATCTCCCAAATACTGTGGCCTTTTGCAGGTGCTTGCTTTTGGGATGTGAAGCTATTTGGCACCACCCCTTGTGAAAAAGCCACAACTTTCCATTTTTGGAGATTTGTGAGAAATGATGCCTAATTTTAATTTTTTTTCTTTGTTTTTTCTCTGACAGCATACACATACCCATTGAGTGTGTCCTCATAATCGGATCAGAATAGGGCATGCTCTGAGTCTCACAGATCTCATTTTTGGATCCTTGATTTTCACAGATAGGTGAATGGATTTAAAATACTGAGTTCTTGTGCCATTCAGTAAAAAATGTCTGTCAGCACACAGACATTTCAAACGAATGTGAGAATGTATTCTAAGGGAGGTCGTTTTACAAATAAGAGAATTACACCAAGTCATTCAGCAAAAATACAGAATAAATATTTACATCAGGTCCTTACTGCTGACGTCTCATCTGATTAGAGCCATTTTCTGTTGTTTATTCTCCATCTGGTCAGACCTTCAGGATGACATCTTCCAGCCATGACTCGTCTCGTTTCACTGCCCTGAAAATAACAATGATACATATATTGTATGCATACATTTGTCTTCTGAATAAAACGTCCTCCACACTGTGCCTCAAGATATTAATGATGTGTTACATGTTTATATTCAATTAGCCACACACCATTCCTAATATAAATTGGTAAGCCATGCAATATATACAGTATATATGACTCTCCCCTAATTCTTTTTAAGGCTATGTGCACAAGTTCCATTTTTGTTGCGGATTTTGCGCAATGATTTTTTGCGGAAAATATGCAGCATTGTACAGTACAAACAATGTGAATGAGATTCCTGAATTGTTATCCACACATTGCATATTTTTTTATGAAGATTTGCAGCAGATTAAAATGTCAATAATGTCAATTTGTACAGGTTTTTTGCAGCATATTTCACCCTTTCTAATGAGAGGGGGAAAATACACAACAAAATAGCATCTAAAACACGCGGCAGAAATGTGTATTTTATGCAGTGATTTTCCTACCAACTAAGGGTAAGCACTAGTGATGAGCGAGCACTAAAATGCTCGGGTGCTCATTGCTTGGGTCAAATTGGAATGCTCGGCTGCTCGAACCGAGCAAGGAGCCCAATGTAAGTCTATGGGAAAACCGAGCATTTCTGCTGTGACAGCCCCCCCTGGGGTCATTTTAGGTCTAAAAATGTCTGAAATCAGCTGTCACGGTTCCACCCCTGAAGGTGTCAGGGAAGCAGTTACTGACAGCTCAGTCGTCCAATCCGGTACAGGGGTGTGCTGAAGCTGTCAGTACTTTGATGGACAGCATGGCCATCCAATCTGGTACAGGGGCATGCTGAGCTGTCAGTGTGTTGATTGACAGCTCAACTAGCCAATCGGTGACAAGGAGGCATCGGCTGTCTCAGGTTTTCACTATCCCGGGTAATTGCAATGCCTACTTAACTGAGCAGCTTCTCCCAGACCACTGCCAGACGTACATTCATCTTGTGAGGTTTGTGCTCTGTGCTCTCTTGTGCCTTGTGTTCTTTTTGCTTGATCTGTTGCCTGACTTTGGACTTTTTTCTGACCATCCACCTGTTTAACCCCTTCAGTTCTGATCCGTTAACCTCCCGGTACTCTGACCTCGGAACATTACCTGACTACGCTTTTGTCTCTTCCTTCTGTTTATGAAGTACCCTCCTGGCTTCTGACCTTGGAATTCTTGACCACTCCGGCTCATGGCTTGGCTGTGAGAAGTGACTAGCATCACATTATGTCTGGCCATTACGTTTTTCTTTTTTGCCAGTATGGAACCTGTTCACACACTTTGTGACCAGGTAGCGAATTTGATGCAGATGACTCTGGATCTGGCAAAGGTTTTCCAGAGTCTGGAGTCTTTGCAATATCAGTTGCAGGGTCATATAAATAATGATGAACCTGCCATAGCCCCCCGCTGCCGGCAGTGGCTGTGACGTCTGTACCCTCGGAGGTACAGTTGATCTCTCCCGAACCTGTTATATCCCTCCCTGATAAATTTTAGGGAGAGAAAGACCAGTTTAAGATATTTGGGGAGAGCTGTAAGTTATTTTTTACCCTGCACCCCCGGAGGAGTTTCAGCGGGTGGGAATAATCATGTTCCTACTGCGAGGGGGTCCTCAGACCTGGGCATTTTCTTTAACCCCACAAGCCCCAGAACGGTTTTCCGTTGATCCCTTTTTTGACAGTTTAGGTCTGATATACAATGAACCAGACAGAATTCAGGTCACGGAGGCTAAGATCATGAACCTGGCACAGGGGGGATGCACAGCTGAGGACTACTGTACTGATTTCTGGCAGTGGTCCACAGAAGTTCTGTGGAACAATGCTGCTCTCAGGTGCCAGTTCCAAAGAGGCCTTTCCGAGACACTCAAGGATGCTCTGGTCCTCCTTGATGCCCCTTGTTCTCTGATGGAGGCCATGACTCAGGCCATATGAATGCACCACAGAATCTGTGAGAGACATGGTGAACAACAGGCTGCATGTACAGTACTACTCCCCTGGAGCAGGTCCATTTACCCAAGGTTAGAGTTGCCAGTCTTTGAGTTGCGGAGAGAAGACATAGACAAGATCTTGGACTTTGTCTATACTGTGGTCTTTCTGGACATTTTCTTAAGAATTGCCCAACTCGTCCTCAAGCTATCAAACCATAGGGAGAATGTCTGAGTCTGGGTGACGTACAAGGAGATCACCCAGACTAACAGGTTCCTTTTTCTTCCTCTCATAAAGTACTGATAAATTCGATGATTTCCTTAGAGAACCAGGTGTTATCAACATTGGCGTTCATTGACTGTGGGTCTGCTGCTAAATTTATTGATTCGGGACTGGTTCTGAAGTAAGGCTTATGGACAGTTAGATTGGAAAGACCAATTCAAGTCATCGCCCTTGACAAGACACTGTTAGCTCACAATGTGGTTGAGAGAGCAACGGTGGATTTCACTCTCCAAGAGGAAGCTCTCTACTCTGAATCCATCTCTTGTCTTGTGTTGGACAATTTACCTGCTGGACTGGTACTGGGGTTTCCATGGCTGCAGATTCACAATCCAGTAATTGATTGGTGTCAGAAGGAGATTGTGAAATGGAGCCCCAAGTGTTACAAAAAATGTCTAAAAAATATACAAATAAGCTCCGCTTGTCTGGAGTGTCTTCCGGGGTACCTGAAGGACATCAGAGATGTGTTTCTTGGAAAAAGAGGTGGAGATATTACCTCTCCATCGTCTCTATGATTGTGCTATTGATCTTATTCCTAGCGCCAAGTTGCCAAAAGCCCACCTTTACAATTTGTTGGTGCCTGAATAAGCCGCCATGAAAGAATATGTGAACAAAAGTGTACGGAAGGGTCATATCCGTCCTCCTTCCCTATAGCTGCTGGATTTTTCTTTGTTAAAAAGAAAGATGGGGGTCTCCGTCCTTGCCTTGATTTCCGAGAACTAATCAAGATCACAGTAAAAATAATTACCCACTTCCACTCATCTCCGACCTATACAATCAGCTTCTGGAGGTCAGGGTGTTTCTAAACCTGATCTTAGAGGAGTTTACAATTTGGTACGCATCCGGAGGGTGATGAGTGGAAAACGGCGTTTTGGGTGGTAGTTAGTGTTGAGCATTCCGATACCGCAAGTATCGGGTATCGGCCGATACTTGCTGTATCGGAATTCCGATACCGACTTCCGATATTTTTTCAATATCGGAAGTCGGCATCGGAATCGGAAGTTCAAAGTTGATTGACAGCCTGACGTCATCATGATGCGCGGTGTGTGCGCATCATGATGCGCCGTCATTTTGGGCCTTCCGGGGGTCTCTGCCGGCCTGCCGGGGGGCTGTGCCGGCCTGCCGGGGGGCTGTGTGGACTGCCCGGGGTCTGTACCGGCTTGCCGGGGGGCTGTGCCGGCCTGCCGGTGGTCTGTGCACCCTGTGGGGGTCTGTACCGGCCTGCCGGGGGGCTGTGCCAGCCTGCCGGTGGTCTGTGCACCCTGTGGGGGTCTGTACCGGCCTGCCGGGGGGCTGTGCCGGCCTGCCGGGGGGCTGTGCTGATGTCCGGGGGTCTGTGCAAGCATCGTCCGATGGGACTACAAGTCCCATCTGGCGATGCCTGCTACCATGACAGTGATTGACACATTAGCCAATGATGGGACAGTAGTAGTCCCATCATCCGGCTAATGTGTTAAATGTTAAAAAAAAAAAAAAATACTACATGCATGCTACATACATACTACATACATACCACATATATACTACATACATACTACATACATAACACATATATACTACATACATACTACATATATACTACATACATACTACATATATACTACATGCATGCTACATACATACTACATGCTACATACATACTACATACATACTACATACATACTACATGCTACATACATACTACATATATACTACATGCATGCTACATACATACTACATATATACTAAATACATACTACATACATACTACATGCATGCTACATACATACTACATGCTACATACATACTACATATATACTACATGCATGCTACATACATACTACATGCTACATACATACTACATATATACTACATGCATGCTACATACATACTACATGCTACATACATACTACATATATACTACATACATACTACATACATACTACATGCATGCTACATACATACTACATGCTACATACATACTACATATATACTACATGCATGCTACATACATACTACATGCTACATACATACTACATATATACTACATGCATGCTACATACATACTGCATGCTACATGCATGCTACATACATACTACATACATACTACATGCTACATACATACCACATATATACTACATACATACTACATACAATACATTCATACAATACATACATAGACATACAGTACATATAACATAGAGTAACATACTTACCAATACTTGTCACATTGTTCCCCGAAGCCATTGTCTTTTACGGAATAAATATTAACATAACAAACCACAAAAATACTCACCCACGATCCGAAGCAGTCCACGAGTGTGTCCCACGACGATCTTGGGTAGAGAACTGCAGCATCAGCTGTTGCTGCCGTTCTCTACGGGCTGCAGGAATCCAATGACGGAAGGTAGGTATCCTTCCGCACTGTATTCCTCCGCCACTTAAAAAAAAAAAAAGTCCCTAGTCTCACTTTATGCCATTGCTGCGTGGGAATTTCCCACACAGCAATGGCATAAAGTGAGACTAGGGACTTTTTTTTTTTTTTTAAGTGGCGGAGGAATACAGTGCGGAAGGATACCTACCTTCCGTCATTGGATTCCTGCAGCCCGTAGAGAACGGCAGCAACAGCTGATGCTGCAGTTCTCTACCCAAGATCGTCGTGGGACACACTCGTGGACTGCTTCGGATCGTGGGTGAGTATTTTTGTGGTTTGTTATGTTAATATTTATTCCGTAAAAGACAATGGCTTCGGGGAACAATGTGACAAGTATTGGTAAGTATGTTACTCTATGTTATATGTACTGTATGTCTATGTATGTATTGTATGAATGTATTGTATGTAGTATGTATGTAGTATATATGTGGTATGTATGTAGCATGTAGTATGTATGTAGTATGCATGTAGCATGCATGTAGCATGCAGTATGTATGTAGCATGCATGTAGTATGTATGTAGCATGTAGTATGTATGTAGCATGTAGTATGTATGTAGCATGCATGTAGTATATATGTAGTATGTATGTAGCATGTAGTATGTATGTAGCATGCATGTAGTATGTATGTAGCATGCATGTAGTATGTATGTAGTATGTATGTAGTATATATGTAGTATGTATGTAGCATGTAGCATGCATGTAGTATATATGTAGTATGTATGTAGCATGTAGTATGTATGTAGCATGTAGTATGTATGTAGCATGCATGTAGTATATATGTAGTATGTATGTAGCATGTAGTATGTATGTAGCATGCATGTAGTATGTATGTAGTATGTATGTAGCATGTAGTATGTATGTAGCATGCATGTAGTATATATGTAGTATGTATGTAGCATGTAGTATGTATGTATGTAGCATGCATGTAGTATATATGTAGTATGTATGTAGCATGTAGTATATATGTAGTATGCATGTTGCATGCATGTAGTATATATGTAGTATGCATGTTGCATGCATGTAGTATGTATGTAGTATGTATGTTGCATGTAGTATATATGTAGTACGAATGTAGCATGTATGTAGTATGTAGTATGAATGTAGCATGTATGTAGTATGCATGTTGTATGTATGTAGCATGTAATTTTTTTTTTTTTTTTTTTTTTACATTCAACACATTAGCCGGATGATGGGACTACTACTGTCCCATCATTGGCTAATGTGTCAATCACTGTCATGGTAGCAGGCATCGCCCGATGGGACTTGTAGTCCCATCGGACGATGCCTGCACAGACCCCCGAAGCCTGCACAGCCCCCCGGAGCCTGCACAGCCCCCCGGCAGGCCGGCACAGCCCCCCGGCAGGCCGGCACAGCCCACCGGAGCCTGCACAGCCCCCCTGGCAGGCCGGCACAGCCCCCCGGCAGGCCGGCACAGACCACCGGAGCCTGCACAGACCCCCTGGCAGGCCGGCAAAGCCCCCCGAAAGGCCCGTACAGACCCCAGAGAGGCTGTACAAGGGAAAAACAGGATTTTTCTTATTCCGATACCGGAAGTCCCAAAGACTTGAATGGGACTTCCGGTATCGGAATCGGCGATACCGATACTTTTTTTTAAGATCGGCCGATCCATTCCGATCCGATACTTTGAAGTATCGGACGGTATCGCTCAACTCTAGTGGTAGTTGATCGATTTAGCAAATAAGCTAATTTTGTTCCTTTGTCAGGATTACCTAATGCAGAGACACTCTTCAGGTTGTTTATTTCTCACATTGTATGGCTACATGGGATCCCTCTGAACAATGTGTTTTTTGCCGGCGGAGTACAATTTGTCTCTAAATTTTGAAGAGCTTTTTGCAGTAAACTTGTCTTTTTCATCTGCTTATCACCCAGGAACCAATGGTCAGACTGAGAAGGCAAATCAATCTTTGGAACAAATTTTAAGGTGCATTGTGGCAGCGCGACAGGAGGACTGGTCTTCGTTTTTACCTCTAGCTGAGTTTGCTTTCAACAGTCGAATAAATCAATCTACCGGTACCTCACTATTGTTAGGTAATTATGGTTTTCATCCCAATTTTGGTGAATTTTCTAGGATCAGTTCTGAATGCACTGGATTGGAGGACGCCATACAGAGACTTGGGGATGTCTGGAGGGAGGTTCAGAAGAATATTTGGACTGCTCTGAATCACCAAAAACAAAAGGCCGATAGAAGACGTTCGGTGGGTCCTGTTTTTAAGATTTGGGATAAGGTTTGGTTGTCGTCTAGGAACATTAAACTTACAGTAAAGTGCTGTCAGCAAAGTTGCGTTCAAAGTTTATTGGTCCATATAAGATCCTAGAGGTGGTCAATCCTGTGGCATTTCAATTAAAGCTTCCTCTATCCCTTTGCATCCCTAACGTATTCCATAAAACCCTATTAAAGGAATATATCCCTTCTACATTGTCTCCTTCATCCCCGCCTCCTCCACTTTCAGTAGATGGTGGCCTGGAGTATGAGGTTCAGAGGGTTGTGGATTCTCAGAGGGTCCGTAATTCCCTCCAGTACCTCATCAACTGGAGGGGATACAGACCAGAGGAGAGATCCTGGGTCACTGCTCAAGATGTGAATGCCGATCGGTTAGTCAAGACCTGCTTTCTAAAATTTCCTGGTAAGAATGGGGGTCCTGTGGCCCGCTTAGAAGAGGGGGTACTGTTATGGTTCCACCCCTCAGGGTATCTGGGATGCAGTTACTGACAGCTCGGCAGTCCAATCCTGTACAGAGGCATGCTGAAGCTGTCAGTACTTTGATGGACAGCATGGCCATCCAATCTGGTACAGGGCGTGCTAAGCTGTCAGTGTATTGATTGTGACTGGGAGGCGTCAGCTGTCTCAGATGTTCACTATCCCAGGTAATTGCAATGCCCACTTAACTGAGCAACTTCTCCCAGACCACTGCCAGATGTATATTCATCTTGTGAGGTTTGTGCACTATGCTTTCCTGTGCCTTGTGTTCTGGTTGCTTGATCTGTTGCCTGAATTTGGACTTCATTCAGACCATCCACCTGTTTTATCTCTTCACTTCTGATCCATTAACCTCCCAGTACTCTGACCTCGGAACATTACCTGACTACGCTTTTGTCTCTTACTTCTGTTCATGAAGTACCCTCCTGGCTTCTGACCTTGGACGCGTTGACCACTCCGACTCACGGCTTGGCCGTAAGAAGTGACTAGCGTCACAGGAACAGTGCTCAAATGACATTGGAACTTCATGGGGAAGACCCCTGGAAGCATTTCTGACTCCCAGGTGACAGCTGTAAACAATGTTGTCAGAGTCTTACGCCACTTTTATAGGCGCTCAATAAAACATACAAAAACGAAACCAAAATGGATTTTCCTAGGAAATATGTTAAGGAACATCCTTTCCAGGGTAATGATTTGTATGTCAGGCAAAATAAATAACCCAAAACAAAAATGTTCCACCTCCACTTGGGCTATGTTCACACATAGTGTTTTTGATGCGTTTTTCAACTTTAGCAATGCTTTCAACCAAGAGAAATGCATTCACAGGGAAATGTCATTTGATCATTTTACAACCTTATCTGGTCATGTGGTGTGTGACACAACATCAGACACATCTTGTTTCATTTATGAAAGAGGAACTCTGAAAGTCACAAAGCCTATTTTTATGGGGCCAACGGTCAGCCCTCAGTATTCTTAGAGAGTCATCAGTCGGCTATTCGTTGTAAAAAATTGCGGGGAATTCCGCTTACGTCACTGAGGCTGCAGGGAGTCCCCACAATTTTTTACAACGAATTAACCCCTTAAATTAACACCTACAACTCCAAAATTTTACACAAAAACCCTCATCTAATTACTAGTGATAGACATAAAAAAACAACATGAAATGGTTAACTATATGTAAACCATGTGTCATTTCATGTCGGGTAGGGGAATGAATTTACAGAAGCCGGCAAATGTTACAGTGGCTATTCTGCTATGAAGAACTGCATGAATTATATATATATATATATATATATATATATATATATATATATATATATATATATATTCTGTGTGTCTATATCTATTCTTTCCTTTGTGTTTGAAAACCTGTCATAGGGCTCCATTAGATGTCCATTTTTCAAGTCTGCGAGAAAATCTCGCCAGACAGATGTCAAACGGATGGTTACATGCGATTAAAATCAGATGAATGAAGAAAAATCGCATCAAAAATGAATCACTGGTCAAGAAACATTTATGCGATTTCGGACCCTTAAAATTGGACCGATTTTTTAATCGTTGTGTGTGACTCCAGCCTTAATGTGTGATAGGTGAGAAGTGGAGTTTTTCCAAGAGAGAGCGGTGGGACTGTGGACAGTTCGAGGGGTGGAGGCGGGGCTGGGGTGGAGTCTCAAGGTGGCCCCGAAAATGTTGCCAGTATGCGGACCCCGAAATTCCTAGTGGCAGCCCTGCTCTCATACTGTTTGCTTATGCATTGAATGCAAGGCCTGCCCTGCACCAAAGTTGCACGCATCCCAATAAGCCTTTGAACCGACGTCTTGAGTGGCCACATGAAAACAAAGTTATCGTTATTAGTCATTTGGTAGTCCCAGAAAGTTTGCTCATGAAGTGAATGTAAGGCCTGCTCCAAATTTGCACTCACCCTAATACTACTATACTTGTAATGTGCATGCAGTAAGTGTATGGGTTGACAAACATTTTTTCTGCGGGGGAGAAAACATCAACATACTATGTAAACTTTTTTTTATGGGCATTGTAAGCATCCTTGAAAATAATAACGTGGTTTCCTACACAGTTGATGCTGGGAAGGTGCAGTTTTGTTGCAGAAATATGGCGGACATGTTGTTGGATGAAGTGATCTGGAAAAGAGGCATGGTGACGGCGGGAATGGGAACATACAGGATTAATAACAGGGGGGCTATGGGAGGTATGAGATCCAGGATCCAGCCTACAATGATTAGTCATTTGCCCACCACCAATTACCATAATGATGCCCATCAGAAGATAGGTGTAACGGATGCACGACTGAAGCTAGGCATAAAAGATGCCCTTGAGAAATCGTTTGCCAAAGACGCACGTTTCCGTATAAAGAGTAAAGTCCACCATGCTAGTGAGATGCTGAATTCTAGAAAGCAGCAGATCAGTATTGGAGGAAAACCAACCAAACTGTTGGATGTTCGTGAAAAACAAAGTTTTAACCCCTTTACCCCCCCAAGGGTGATTTGCACGTTAATGACCGGGCCAATTTTTGCAATTCTGACCACTGTCCCTTTATGAGGCAATAACTCTGAAACGCTTCCATGGATCCCACTGATTCTGACCCTGTTTTCTTGTGACATATTGTATTTCATGTTAGTGGTAAAATTTCATTCAAATAACTTGCGTTTATTTGTGAAAAAAACGAAAATTTCGCAATTTTCCAAATTTGAATTTTTATGCCCTTAAATCACACAGATATGGCACACAATAAACTTAATAAGTAACATTTCACATATGTTTACTTTACAGCAGCACAATTTTGGAACCAAAATTTTTTTTGTTAGGAAGTTATAAGGGTTAAAAGTTGACCAGCGATTTCTCATTTTTGCAACACCATTTTATTTTTACGAACCATATCACATTTTAAGTCACTTTGAGGGGTTTATATGATAGAAAATACCCAAAAGTGACACCATTCTAAAAACTGCACCCCTCAAGGTGCTCAAAACCACATTCAAGAAGTTTATTAACCCTTCAGGTGCTTCACAGGAATTTTTTGAATGTTTAAAAAAATGAACATTTAACTTTTTTTTCACAAAAAAATTAATTCAGGTCCAAATTTTTTTATTTTACCAAGGGTAACAGGAGAAATTGGACTGTAAAAGTAATTGTGCAATTTCTCCTGAGTACGCTGAGACCTGATATGTGGGGGGGAACCACTGTTTCGGCGCATGGCAGAGCTCAGAAGGGAAGGAGCGGCGTTTGACTTTTTCAATGCAAAATTGGCTGGAATTCAGATTGGATGCCATGTCACGTTTGGAGAGCCCCTGATGTGCCTAAACAGTGGAAACCACCCACAAGTGACCCCATTTTGGAAACTAGACCCCCCAAGGAACTTATCTTGATATGCGGTGAGAACTTTGAACCCACAATTAAAAAATCATAATTTTTTCACAAAAATGATCTTTTAACCCCCAATTTTTTTTCCCAAGGGTAACAGGACCCTAAAAGTTATTGTGCAATTTGTCCTGAGTACGCTGATACCCCATATGTGGGTGTAAATGACTATTTGGGCGCATGGCAGAGCTCAGAAAGGAAGCAGCGCCATTTGACTTTTTTGGCTGGAATTGAGATCGGCCACCATGTCGCGTTTGGAAAGCCCCTGATGTGCCAAAACAGTGACACAATTTGGGAAACAAGACCCCACAAGGAACTTATCTAGATGTGTGGTGAGAACTTTGAACCCCCAAGGGCTTCACAGAAGTTTATAATGTACAGCCGTACATTTAAAAAATCATATTTTTTCCACAAAAATGATCTTTTCACCCTCAATTTTTATTTTTTCAAGGGTAACAGGACCCCAAAAGTTATTGTGCAATTTGTCCTGAGTACACTGATGCCCCATATGTGGGAGAAAACTACTGTATGTGCACACGTCGGGGCTCGGAAGGGAAGTAGTGATGTTTTGGAATGCAGACTTTGATGGAATGGTCTGCGGGTGTCATGTCACATTTGGAGAGCCTCTGATGTGCCTAAACTGTTGAAACTCCCCACAAGTGACCCCATTTTGGAAACTAGACCCACCATGGAACTTATATAGATGTTGTATGGTGAGCACGTTGAATCCCCAAGTGCTTCACAGAAGTTTATAACGCCCGGGCGTGAAAATAAAAATATATTTTTGCCCCCAATTTTTTATTTTCCTAAGGGTAACCCAAAAGTTGTTTTGCAATTTGTCCTGAGTAGGCTGATAAAACACTGTTTGGGCGCATGGCAGAGCTTGGAAGGGAAGGAGTACCAGTTGACTTTTTCAACACAGAATTGGCTGGAATTGAAATCAGACGCCATGTTGCGTTTGGAGAGCACAGTGCCAAAACAGTGGAAACCCCCCAATTCTAACTCCAACCCTAACCCCAACACACCCCTAACCCTAATCTCAGCCCTAACCCTAGCCCTAGCCCTAACCTTAGCCCTAACCCTAATCCTAGCCCTAACCCTAACCCTGGCCCTAAACCTAGCCGTAACCCTAACCGTAGCCCTAACCTTAGCCATAACCCTAGCCCGGGAAAATGGAAATAAATACATTTTTTTAATTTTATTATTTTTCCCTAACTAAGGGGGTGATAAAGGGGGGTTTGATTTACTATTTATGGTGAGTTTTTATATTTGACAGCTTTTGCACGCTAAAAGACGCTTTTTGTTGTAAAAATAGTTTTTGCATCACCACATTTTGAGAGCTATAATTTTTCAATATTTTGACCCACGAGTCATGTGAGGTCTTATTTTTTGCGGGACGAGTTGACGTTTTTATTGGTACCTTTTTCAGGCATGTGACATTTTTTGATCACTTTTTATTCTGATTTTTGGGATGCAGAATGAACAAAAACCAGCATTTCAAGAATATCTTTTGGGGGGTGCGTTTACACCGTTCTGTGTGTGATAAAATTGATAAGGCAGTTTTATTCTTTGGGTCAGTATGATTACAGCGATACCTCATTTATGTCTTTTTTATGTTTTGGCGCTTTTATGCAATGAAAACAATTTTGTATAAAAAATAATTATTTTTGCATCGCTTTATTCTGCAAGCTATAACTTTTTTATTTTTTTGCTGATGATGCTGTCTGGCAGTTTGTTTTTTGCGGGACAAGATGACGTTTTCAGTGGTACCATGGTTATTTATATGCGTCTTTTTGATCGCGCATTATTGCACTTTTTGTTCGGCGGTATGATAATAAGGCATTATTTTTTGCTTTGTTTTTTATTTATAATTGTTAAGGGGTTTACTGAAAGGGTTAACTAATGGGACAGTTTTATAGGGCGGGTTGTTACGGACGCGGCGATACTAAATATGTGTACTTTTATTGTTTTGTTTTTTTTATTTCCAAAAAAATGAATTTATTAGGGAATATATATATTTTTTAATTTATTTAGCGATTTTTTTTATAAATTATTTTTACACTTTTTTTTTACTTTATTACATTGTCCCAGGGGGGACATAACTGTCACGTGACAGATCGCTGATCTGTCACATCACAGATCGCTGTGACAGATCAGCTATCTGTCACAGGCAGTGCTGGAGGCTTCCTCATGCCGGCGCTGTGTGTGACTCTGGAAAAAATAGCCAAGGAGTTTTTCCATTTTTCCAGACCTACACCTTAGAGTGCTGTCTGCTTTTCAAAAAGTTTTATGTATCTGCTGTTTGATGACGGTCAAAACTAGACAGAGACAGCATGTGTCAGTCCCTATACAAATAGACGGAGATTGACAATTTTCCATACAGACACCGTATAGCGGTGTACGCTCCTCACACACAACCGTGTACCGCCTTGTATCACGGACAAATAGAAGCTATCTGTGTGTGACTCTGGAAAAAAAAGAGCTGTCCGATTCTCAAACAGTATTGTATATCTGCCGTTCGCATTACAGTCACATCTATACAGAGTCAGCATGTGTGTGTGTGACACTCCGTAAATACATATACGGAGATTGTTAGTTACACAAAAAACATATACAGCTGTACACTTCTGATACAGTTCGGTATATCTGCTTGTTGGATGACGGTCCAATACATACTGTGAGAGCATCTGCGACTAACAAAATATATATGTATGTTACACCGCTCCGCCATACTCACCCGGCCTCCGCTCCCACGCCGCAGTCGCCCTCCGCTCCCACGCCGCAGCCTCTCTCCACCCGACGGCCGTGGCGGTCTCCTGAGACAGGCCCGCGACCGATGCCTTCCCTGCATGCTATGCGCATGCGCCATAGGCCGTGGCCGCGCCTCCTTCCTGCTTCTTATGCTCCGGCTGTGCCCTGACCCGGAAGCACCTTTGGACCCATGGCTGATCAGACGGGGCCATATCAGGCCGCTTCCCCCTGAGGGAGGCGCCTAATCATTGTGTTTCCTGACACTCTGGCCTCGCTCCATCGTGCACACTCTGCTCCTGCAGTTCCTGTCTTGGCTGCTCCTCACAGCAGCTTCTCAGTCCTGCTACCCGTGTTCCTGGTTACCTACTCCAGTCCTGCCTTCAGTGCTCCTGCCGTCCTACTCCAGTCTCAGTCTTACTCCGGTCCATCCTGAGCCGCCCCTCTCGGTACCGGCTACCGTGGTACTCGAACCCCTGGGCCTGCTCCTAACGGTCCCTGTATAGGGGTCGGTTCCACCTGGCAGCTCGCCCGGGGTCCCTTGGTGCCACGGTCCAGAGGGTCCACTCTCGGAGTTCCCGCTCCCGACCACCCGCGCTAACAGTACGATCAGGCCATGGACTCCACCGGTACTACGGCTGCTACCCAGAAAGAGTTGCTATTCCTACGGGAGAATCAGGGGCGCATTATGTCAATCATGAAGTCGATGGACACCCGTTTGTCGGCCTTACAGGTGGCCGATCCTGGAAATGCCACTCAGCTGGCCAGTCTCCAACAGGAGCTGGGTAAGCAGCAAGATACTCAAACCCACATTTTGTCCTACATGGCCTCCTTTGATAGTCGCTTGTCGGCCCTCCAGGCTGCCGCTGCAGTGCTGACTCCTCCCCCTGCGTCTACTGCTCCTCCGACGCCCCGCCTCGCCAAGCCGGCTCGTTTCACCGGGGATCCCAAGCTCTGTAGGGGGTTCTTAAATCAGTGTAGTCTCCACTTTGAATGGCTGCCGCAGCAATATCCCTCGGATCGGGCCAAAGTGGCCTTGATCATGTCCCATCTGGAGGGAGAGGCCCTTTCTTGGGTAAACCCGCTCTGGGAACGTGACGACCCAGTCGTTTCGAGTCTCCCGGTTTTCCTGGATACGTTTCGTAAGGTTTTCGATGAGCCGGGCCGGTTAGCCTCTCTCACTGAGTCACTCTTTAACTTACACCAGGGCTCTCTCACGGTCGGACAGTACGCTATTCGCTTTCGCACTATTTCCTCCGAGCTCGGCTGGAATAACGCAGCTTTGGTGGGGGCATTCTGGCGCGGTCTTTCTAGTAAAATAAAGGATGAACTCGCAGGTCGAGATACCCCGTCCTCCTTAGAGGACCTTATCTCGCTGGCTACCTGCATTGACCTGCGCTTCCTGGAGCGCGCTCGGGAGTCAGTGAGAGACAGGCGCTCCTCCAGGTCAGTTTCTCCTTTCACTCAGTCGGCCAGCTCACGTTCAGTCGGATCTTCTTCCCTCTCTTCGGGTGAGCCCATGCAGATAGATCATCTCAGGTTGGCCGAGTTACGTCAGAGAGAGAGACGGGCACAAGGTCTGTGCCTCTATTGCGGTCTTTCGTCACACTAAGAGACAGGGAAACGACTCCACCTAGGTCAGGTAAGAGAGGCCTTCCTAGGTGATGATGATGATTCCTCTCAACCCCTTACGATTTCTGTGCTTTTGGTTTCAGGAGGGAGGCGTGGTTCCGAGGTGGCCTACGTGGATTCGGGCTCAGCGGGTAACTTCATTCGGCCGGAAGAGGTAGACAAATACCAAATTCCTGTAGTCACTCTATCTAACCCAATTCAGATTGCCACCGTGGATGGCAAACCGCTACAGGTGACCGTCACCTTGGGCACTGAAGAGGTGGAATTGCAAATCGGAGCCTTACATCGAGAGAAGATAGCCTTTTACGTTTTACCTAAGCTCTCTCATGCCATTCTACTCGGTCTTCCATGGTTAAGGACTCATCAGCCTGTTCTCGACTGGTCTTCTGGGGAGATACTCCGCTGGGGGCACCCGTGCCAAGCTCGCTGTCTGACTCCTGTCCGCCTGGCGGCCGCTCCACGGTCACCTCCAGACCTCCCGGGTCTTCCTCCAGCTTACAGCTCCTACGCCGATGTTTTTGATAAGAAGGAAGCGGAGGTCCTTCCTCCACACCGGCCGTTTGACTGCCCAATTGAACTTGTTTCTGGTTCAACCCCCCCAAGGGGCAGAATCTACCCTCTGTCTCCCGCGGAGACCACCGCCATGTCTGAGTACGTCCGAGATAACCTCGCCAAAGGCTTTATACGGAAATCCTCTTCGCCCGCGGGAGCCGGGTTCTTCTTCGTCAAAAAGAAGGACGGGACTCTACGGCCATGCATTGACTATAGGGGCTTGAATGAGATTACCATCAAGAACAGGTACCCTCTTCCACTCATTCCAGAACTGTTTGACCGTCTCAGAGGGGCTCGGGTCTTTACCAAGCTGGACCTCAGAGGAGCCTACAATCTGGTCCGTATCCGTGCAGGTGACGAGTGGAAGACCGCTTTCAACACTCGAGATGGCCATTACGAGTACCTGGTCATGCCCTTCGGTCTTTGCAATGCTCCTGCAGTCTTTCAAGAGTTCGTCAATGAGATCTTCCGGGATCTCTTGTACTCCTGTGTGGTCGTGTACTTAGACGACATCCTCGTCTTCTCGCCGGACCTCTCGTCCCACAGAAAGAGTGTCCGCCTGGTGCTTCAGCGTCTTCGGGAGAACCGTCTGTATGCAAAGATAGAGAAATGTCTCTTCGAACAAACCTCTCTGCCATTTCTGGGATACATTATCTCCGACGCTGGTCTAAGGATGGATCCCGAGAAGTTGTCTGCCATCCTCAAATGGCCTCGCCCCGTCGGATTAAAGGCAATACAACGATTCCTCGGGTTCGCCAACTATTACCGGCAATTTGTCTCCCACTTCTCCGCGATCACAAAACCCATTTCTGTGCTCACCCGTAAAGGGTCTACTTCCAAGGATTGGTCTCCTGAGGCAGAGGAGGCCTTTCTGACCCTAAAACGGGCTTTCTCCACGGCTCCGGTCCTGCATCGCCCTGAGAGTGATCGACCTTTTGTACTCGAGGTGGACGCTTCCTCGACTGGTGCCGGGGCGGTGCTGTCCCAGAGAACCGCCTCCGGTCACCTGCACCCTTGTGGCTTCTTCTCGAAGGCCTTTTCTCCATCCGAGTGTAACTACTCGATCGGTGACCGGGAACTTTTGGCCATCAAGTTGGCCTTGGAGGAATGGTGCCACCTCCTGGAAGGAGCTGTCCATCCTTTTGTCATCTTCTCAGACCACAAGAATCTGGCCTATCTCCAGTCTGCCCAGAGACTAAACCCTCGCCAGGCCAAATGGTCTTTATTTTTTGCCCGATTTGATTTCGAGCTCCAATTCCGTCCCGGCAACAAGAATTCCAAAGCCGACGCCCTGTCCAGGGTCTTCCAACCACACGAATCCACGGAGGAACCGTCACATATCATTGATCTCACTAGGATCATCACCGTGGCTCCGGTGAACTGGCTTACTCCTCCGCCTGGCAAGACGCTTGTGCCAGAGGATCTCAAGCAAAAGGTTCTTCTATGGGGGCACTCCTCCAAATTGGCCGGCCATGCCGGAACTAAAAAGACCCTTGACCTTATCAAACGTCACTACTGGTGGCCCTCACTTCGCCAAGATGTACTCGACTTTGTGGCTTCTTGTCCATCCTGTGCAAAAAAACAAGGTGCCACGGAGATCTCCGTCCGGCTTGTTGCTTCCGTTGCCTGTCCCTACAGTTCCTTGGGAGAACATCGCCATGGATTTCATCACCGACCTACCCTGCTCTGCGGGCTGCACAGTCATCCTGGTGGTCGTGGATCGTTTTTCCAAGATGGCTCACTTCGTCCCTCTGCCCGGTCTTCCCTCTGCGCCAGAGCTGGCCGAAATATTCATTCATCAAGTCTTCAGGCTTCATGGACTACCTCGACGCATTGTGTCTGACCGAGGGGTTCAGTTTACCTCCAAGTTCTGGCGTTCGCTTTGTAAGCTCATGAACGTTTCCCTCGACTTCTCCTCGGCCTACCATCCACAGTCCAACGGACAAGTAGAGCGTACCAACCAGACGCTTACGGGATACTTACGCCACTTCTCTAACGCCCACCAGAACGATTGGGTCAACTTACTCCCCTGGGCAGAGTTCGCTTATAACAACCATGCTGGTGAGTCTTCGTCCAAGTCTCCGTTTTTCATTGTTTTTGGCAGACATCCTGGTGTTCCTCTTCCGATAACCCCTGCCTCTGAGGTACCCGCGGCCAATGCCTTGTCCTCGGAATTTTCTAAGATTTGGGCTGAGACCAACACATCACTCAAGAGATCCGCTGATCAGATGAAGAACTATGCAGACAAAAAGAGGTTGGATTCTCCTCCGTATCGTGTTGCCGACAAGGTCTGGCTCTCCTCCAAATTCGTCCGACTAAAACTGCCCTCCTACAAGTTGGGTCCACGCTACATTGGTCCGTTTGAAATTCTGGGACGTATTAACGAAGTTGCCTACAAATTGAGGTTGCCTGCTTCGCTCCGGATCCCGAACACCTTTCACGTCTCTCTCCTGAAGCCTGTGGTGCTGAATCGTTTCCATTCCTCGCTTGATCTTGGTCCTCAGCCGGTGGGTGCCGACAACATTTTTGAAGTGCAGGACATCCTCGCTGTGAAAAGGGTTAGAGGTAGGACTTTCTTTCTCGTTGATTGGAAGGGCTTTGGTCCTGAGGAGAGATCCTGGGAGCCTCGGGAGAATATTAATGCTCCCCGTATCCTCAAGAGGTTTCTTGTTAACCTCCGGGGGGCGGCTTAGGGGAGGGGGTACTGTTACACCGCTCCGCCATACTCACCCGGCCTCCGCTCCCACGCCGCAGTCGTCCTCCGCTCCCACGCCGCAGCCTCTCTCCACCCGACGGCCGCGGCGGTCTCCTGAGACAGGCCCGCGACCGATGCCTTCCCTGCATGCTATGCGCATGCGCCATAGGCTGCGGCCGCGCCTCCTTCCTGCTTCTTATGCTCCGGCTGTGCCCTGACCCGGAAGCACCTTTGGACCAATGGCTGATCAGACGGGGCCATATCAGGCCGCTTCCCCCTGAGGGAGGCGCCTGATCGTTGTGTTTCCTGACACTCTGGCCTCGCTCCATTGTGCACACTCTGCTCCTGCAGTTCCTGTCTCGGCTGCTCCTCACAGCAGCTTCTCAGTCCTGCTACCCGTGTTCCTGGTTACCTACTCCAGTCCTGCCTTCAGTGCTCCTGCCGTCCTACTCCAGTCTCAGTCTTACTCCGGTCCATCCTGAGCCGCCCCTCTCGGTACCGGCTACTGTGGTACTCGAACCCCTGGGCCTGCTCCTAACGGTCCCTGTATAGGGGTCGGTTCCACCTGGCAGCTCGCCCGGGGTCCCTCGGTGCCACGGTCCAGAGGGTCCACTCTCGGAGTTCCCGCTCCCGACCACCCGCGCTAACAATGTAGATTTAATTTTTTTAATACACCTTACACAGCTGGACGCTCCTCATACAGTACCCACATGCTTTATGCATCCATTAGCCCTCTGCATCTGTACTGTTACACACTTAACATTATGGCTGGTCCATACAATCAGGGCAACTGTTACCATTCACCTTCGTGTCTCCCCTCTTTTCCTCATCGATTGTAAGCTTGCGAGCAGGGCCCTCATTCCTCTTGGTATCTGTTATGATCTATGTGATTATTGTTATGCTGTAATGTATATTGTCTGTACAAGTCCCCTCTGAAATGTAAAGTGCTGCGAATATGTCGGCGCTATAGAAATAAAATTTATTATTATTATTACCATCTCTCTGCTGGTATTTTTGGTACATTTTCCCAAACATAAGAAAGTATGGTGGAAGAGTCCACGGACGTGGGCTGGGGGGTGCTGCTGGTACTGATGGTGGTGGTGCATCGGCTGGTTCTGGCAAAAGCACAATAGCAGCTAAGGCAGGAGGTGTTGAGCCTGCGTCATTTTCTGGCCCAAGAAGGCCTGTAAGGTTCCCTTTTCTTGGAGTAGGAAAACCGCTTTTAAAGCCAGAGCATCAGGAACAGGTTTTGGCGCACATTGCCGAAACAGCCACCAGCTCTATTGCCTCTTCTTCTGAACGTTCGAAACCTGCAAGCACGGAGTCGTCAGTGCAGGGTTCTGGTCAGGAAAAACACCTTTCCTTGTGTCCTTCACCCCCACCAAAAGTTAGGGATGCGGCAGCCCACACTTCAGATTACTCTATGGAGCTCTTTTCACATTCCATGCCTGGGTTTTCCAGTGAAATCATGAATTCCCCATTCCAAGATTAATCTGACATGGAGTGCACTGATGCACAGCCACTGCTAGATGATTCTGCTGGTACATTCACCCAGAGCACTACATTGCCCTCGCAGTCTACTGAGCCAGAATCTGACCCTGATGAAACTCAGGTGCCCCTTCCCACATACTATACCACCTTACACGGTGACACAGAGGAAGGTAAAGAGGAAGGTGCAGATGACTTTGAAGAGGAGGTGATTCGATGACCCAGTTCTTGACACGGATTGGCATCCATTGGGGGAGGAGGGTGGTGCAGGCAATAGTTCAGATAAGGAGAAGGATCCACAGCAGGCATTGACATTGCAGCAGCGGTTATCTGCCAGGCCCATAGCTGTCCAAATACATGGAACAAAAACTAAAAGAGTTGCAGGACAGCTTGGCCAGACGGTCAACTTAGCACAGCGTGCAAGGCCAGAAAAAGTATACCATAGTAGGAAGAGTCCAGTGTGGCACTTCTTTGTCCAAAATCCTACTGATGAGGCAAAGGTTACCTGTAAGAAGTGCGGAAGGACCTTTAGCCGAGGTAAACAACTCCGAAATTTGAATACCAGTTGCATGCTTAGACATTTAGTCAACATGCACTTGCAAGCGTGGACGGACTACAAAACCTCAGGTAGCACATGTGCACCTGCTCCGACTGAAGGTAGCCAGCAATGCTCCATCGCTTCCCCCACTGTAAGACCACCGTCACCATTAAGCACACCACCAGCACTAAATGTGAAGGTGTTGTCGCAAGGCCAAAGCACTCAGGCAATCACAGTGGTTTTGCAACACAACACTAAATCTAGGCCATCACCACCAATACAATCACCAACCCCCTCTCACTCCGTCCGGTCCGCCGCTCGTTCCCCCATATGCAGCTCTCCAGTCCAGCTCACCCTACCAGACACTCTAAGTAGGACAAGAAAGTTCTCATCCTCTCATCCGCGTACACTGTGTTTGAACGCCTACATTGCCAAACTAATCTCATTAGAGATGATGCCCTACTGTTTGGTTGAAAGCAAAGCTTTCTGCGAGCTCATGGCCTATGCTGTCCCACGCTATGACCTACCCAGTCAGCACTTCTTTTCTCGAAAAGCCATCCCTGCCCTACACCGGCATGTGAAAGACCGCATTGTCCATGCACTAAAACAGTCAGTGAGTGGAAAGGTGCACCTCACAACAGATGCATGGACCAGTAGGCATGGCCAGGGCCATTACGTGTCCATCACTGCGCACTGGGTTAATGTGGTGGATGCAGGCTCCACAGGGGACAGCGGCGGTGGAACAGTGCTGCCTAGCCCATGGTATAGGAAACAGTTGGCTGTAGGCTTTCAACCCTTCTCCTCCTCCTCCATCAGCAAAAGCTCGTCCACAGAGCGCAGTCACACGAGCACTCCATCCGCAGCTGGCAGTGTTGCACACAAGGTGTCTCACTATCTAACAGCTAGTAGTAAGCGTCAGCAGGCTGTGTTAAAGATTATGTCTTTGGGCGTCAACAGACACACCGCGGAGGTACTGGCCGACTACTTGCAGCGACTACGCACTATGAGGGGCCCTGTGCCAGTACCGTTGACCACGAGTGTGCCCCCTGCTTGGTCATGGCCACAGAACTTGCAAGTTGCAATACTTACCTCTCCCTGCTCCACCGCTGTGTAGTCTGGACAGTTAAATCCTTCACAGGGACGGCCACTAGAAATTTGGTGTATTGATCGATGATGTTTAAGATGTAGCTATGGCCTGTCCTGCTGGCCTCTACCTTCAGATGATCAATGGCTACCATTTGTAGTGGACGTCAACTTACAAGTGGATGCAGTGGTGCTTTATGATCACCTTTCACAGTTGTGATAGTCACAGACGTGTGACATTCCTGCCAGCATTATTCAATGTCTCCTCTCTTAACAAAACCTACAAAAGACAAAATGAAAAAAACCCTGCTATAATTAAATAAGTAAAAAGCAAAAGTGCATTTAAATCCTACAGAGTTTTTAGTAATACTGTATTTGATCAAACATAGCATAAAAGCCATCTCATCATCGACAAGGTGACTCTGTCTCCTCTCTTGCCAATCCAATAGAATCGCCTACGGCCTGTGGCTTCTGTCTTTTTTCACTCCAAAATGACTAGACACATCATGATAGGCAGTGAGGACCATGTCTACATCTCTCCCTGTGATCACAATTTGATGGAGACGAGTAACGGTGATATGATCCACGCTACTGCGATAAAGCAATCCTTTCTTCACAAAGAACCATTTTCGCTGTCTCCACAGACACAGTAATTGAGGGTCTGCATCACCTCTGCAACATCTACCGGGAAGTTTCCCCGCGATGAGTAATTCCCAAATTTCTGCTAACACTCAATTTTCCGTCTGTACTTGTATCCATGTAGTTTCCAGTAGCGGAGAGTCTGGACTGGCTTACTGAGATTGAAATATATACGAAGATTTAAAAGTACCACAACACTGTATACTATTGTCCACTTCGACTACCTTTCCCTTTTTCTACTTTTTAAATTGTGGTGTAATACATAGTGAGCCTGTGAGTGTCTGTGTCTGACTCTGGAAGTATAGATGGAAATTTACAATTACCCCTAGACTGGATAGACCTGGTATGTGCTGATACAGTACCTTTGTTCAAAATTTTGTATTACGGTATCATCCATAGTGAGTGAGCGTGTGTGGTTTAGGCCTTCTATATATACGGTGAATCGGAGATACCAATTTTTACCATATACTCGATACAGCTTGTATCTTGTTCTACAGTACCTTTGTTCGACATTTAGTATTACGGTCAAATCCATACTGAGTAAGCATCTGAGAGTGACTATGGGACTATGTATATGGAGATTTCAATTGTACCCTATAATATATATACTTGCTATCTTGTTATCCAGTATCTTTTTTACAACATTTTGTATTATGGTCAAACCCAGACTGAGTGAGCGCCTGAGGGTGACTCCTGAAATATATACCGAGATTTCAAATTTGGCCAACACTGTACACAGCTGTATGCTTCTGATACAGTAACCTTTTTAGCTATTTAGATTCTGGTGTAATCCATAATGAGCCAGTGAACGTCTGTCTATTACTCTGGCAATATATTTGGAGCTTTAAGATTACCCCAACACTGTAGACAGCTGTACGCTTGTGTTACATTACCCATTTACAGCTTTTCATATTCTTGTGAAATCCATACTGGGCCTGAGAGTGTTTGTGTCTGCCTCCTGAAATGTATACAGAGATTCAGAATGTTTACACTATACTATATATACCTTGTATCTGGTGATACTGTACCCTTTTTCAACTTTTTATTTTATTGGGTAATCCATACTGAGCCTGTGAGCGTCTGTGTATGACTCATGAAATATATACAGAGATTTACTGTTATCTCTAGACTGTATAGAGCTATACACTTCTGATATAGTACCATATATCTGCTGGTATTTTGGGTCCATTTTTCAAAACATGAGGAAGTATGGTGGAAGAGGACGCGGATGTGGGCTTGGGGGGCCACATGGTACTGATGGTGGTGGTGCTGCAACTGCTGTTAGTGCCAAAAACACAATAGCAGCTAAGGCAGGAGGTGTTGAGCCTGCGTAATGGTGTAGCTCTGGAAGGCCTGTAAGGCTCCGTTTTCTGGGAGTAGGTAGACTGCTTTTAAAGCCGGAGCATCAGGAACTGTTTTTGGCTTACATTGCTGAAACAGCCTCCAGCTCTTTCGCCTCCTCTTCTGAAGTTTAAAAAAATGCAAGCACTGACTTGTAAGTGCAGGCTTCTGGTCAGGAGCAACCCCTTTCCTTGTGTCCTTCACCCACACGAAAAGTGAAGGATGCGACAGCACACACTTCAGATTACTCCATGGAGATCTTTTCACATACCATGCCTGGGTTAATTAAAAATGGGGTCCATCACATACTGGAGCATTCCAAATGGGGGACATCAGACACTGGAGCAGCATTTACAGGGCCCATTATACACTGGAGCATTAGAAATGGGGCCCATTATATATGGAGCATTATTAGGGCCCATCATACACTGGAGCATCATCCATGAGGCCCATCATATACTGGAGCATTATAAATGGGGCAGATCAGACACTGGAGCAGCATCTATGGGACACATTATACACTGGAGCATTAGAAATGGGGCCCATTATAAATGGAGCATTATTTGGGCCCATAACACACTGGAGCATCGTCCATAGGGACCATCATATACTGGAGCATTATGTGGAGCTCATCATATACTGTATGGAACATTATATGTGACCAATTATTCTGTATGGAGAAATATATGGGGCTCATTATTCTGTATGGTGCACAATGTGGTGGCCATAACACTGTATGGAGTAATATACTGTCCTGTTTTTGAGCTATTGTACAATTTAAATTAGATCAGTCATGTCATGTAAGCAGTGAAATATTTGTCATTGTACTGTACCTATATTTCTGTGCCGTATCGGAGCATCATGAGTTGTGGTATGTGTTAAAAGGGCGCACTGACACTCTTTGGCCCAGGGCACACGAAAAGCTCGAGCCAGCCCTACCTCCCACAACTTTAGCCAAATAACCCCCAGTTTTCAATGCGTAACTATTATTATGAAGTAAATTAAGGTTGACAAGCTTCAGTAATAAGAATTGATGTTTTTGGCATTGAAATGGGCTCTGTAGGTGTGTTTCCTGTCCTCCACTCCCTGCCGACTCTGCTTCCCCATTGACTTGCATTGGGTTTCGTGTTTCAGTCGGCCTCCGACTTTTCGCCATAGTCGGCCGATTTCGATCGACCCGACTTTTGCAAAATTCGGGTTTCATGAAACCCGACTCGACCCTAAAAAAGGCAAAGTCGCTCATTTCTAGCTGTGTCCAATCATGCACAGCTGCTACAGTTCATGGTTGGCACACACTGCATCTCCTGAGCAGGGGTGGATGCAAAAGAGAATATACAGATAGGACAACATGGGATCACAGCTGATTGCTTCTGAAAGGTAAAACATGTTTTTAAACAGGAAGGTAAGTATTTTACCTCACAGAAAGGAGCAGTTGCAATTCCATACTGTCCTCTATATGTTTACTTCAGCACAGGAACATTTTTTTAAAAAACATCCAGTTGTGGAACTTATTTTGATTTCCAATATCTACTGATTATAATGTATTTTGTACATTGGAAACCCCCTTTAAGCTTTGCAATCCAGCTAGAGCATCCACTCCCCTCATGATGCGATTTTGAGGAGCCAATGAATATTCTAAAAAACAATAGTTCTTACAAATATTCTAAAAAACTTAACAATTTGAATCCCCTCCCCTTTTTTCCCCAGTTAAAAAATAAATGTAAAAATTAAAGATATACATGTTTAATATTGCAACATCCATAACAGACTAATCTTTTAAATATAAAATTTAGGAATAAGGGTATGTTTCCACGGTCTGTAACGGCAGCGCTTTGGACGCAGCTCTGTCCAAAGCGCTACTGGCTTTTGTACATATGGTGATTCCGCATGTATTCAGAAACTTTCCCATGCTTATTAGTTCATCTCCGGTCAGCCCGGGCGCCTGCGCAGACATGATTTCATTCATTCTGCAGTGGTTTACAGCGGGCTGGTAGCATTAGCACCAGTCCCTGTTGTAAACTAGTTAACCCCTTGTGATGGATTGCAGCGAGGGACCTGACTGAACGGCAGAGAGGTATGGATATTGTTGTTTTTTTATTTTTTGTTTTTTTTACAGGACAACAAGGGGTTCTGTTGGATTAGCAGAATAATAAATTTGGTCAAAAACTTTGTGTGATTATTTCATTCAAAGAATTTTTAATTAATGTGTGTGTGTGTCTGTGTCTTTTTTAACCCTTTACTACTATAGGATTAATAAATCATAGGTGTCTTATTGACACCTCTCCATTATTAACCCGGCTTAATGTCGTATTTCTTGCAAGTCACACGTCTGGTCAATGTGTAATCCGTAGTTTTCTCGCCCCCATAGACTTGCATTGGCGTATTTTGGGCGTAATACGCTGACAATCGCAGCATGCTGCGATTTTCTCAGCCCGTATAATATGGCCGAGAAAAAATCTGCTGATGGGAGCTGCCCCATAGATTAACATTTATCCGAGTGCAATGCGTTGTTTTTGCGCATAGCACTTGTACGTACAGTGGGGAAAAAAAGTATTTAGTCAGTCAGCAATAGTGCAAGTTCCACCACTTAAAAAGATGAGAGGCGTCTGTAATTTACATCATAGGTAGACCTCAACTATGGGAGACAAACTGAGAAAAAAAAATCCAGAAAATCACATTGTCTGTTTTTTTTTTCATTTTATTTGCATATTATGGTGGAAAATAAGTATTTGGTCAGAAACAAAATTTCATCTCAATACTTTGCGATATATCCTTTGTTGGCAATGACAGAGGTCAAACGTTTTCTGTAAGTCTTCACAAGGTTGCCACACACTGTTGTTGGTATGTTGGCCCATTCCTCCATGCAGATCTCCTCTAGAGCAGTGATGTTTTTGGCTTTTCGCTTGGCAACACGGACTTTCAACTCCCTCCAAAGGTTTTCTATAGGGTTGAGATCTGGAGACTGGCTAGGCCACTCCAGGACCTTGAAATGCTTCTTACGAAGCCACTCCTTCGTTGCCCTGGTGGTGTGCTTTGGATCATTGTTATGTTGAAAGACCCAGCCACGTTTCATCTTCAATGCCCTTGCTGATGGAAGGAGGTTTGCACTAAAAATCTCATGATACATGGCCCCATTCATTCTTTCATGTACCCGGATCAGTCGTCCTGGCCCCTTTGCAGAGAAACAGCCCCAAAGCATGATGTTTCCACCACCATGCTTTACAGTAGGTATGGTGTTTGATGGATGCAACTCAGTATTCTTTTTCCTCCAAACACGACAAGTTGTGTTTCTACCAAACTGTTCCAGTTTGGTTTCATCAGACCATAGGACATTCTCCCAAAACTCCTCTGGATCATCCAAATGCTCTCTAGCAAACTTCAGATGGGCCCGGACATGTACAGGCTTAAGCAGTGGAACACGTCTGGCACTGCAGGATCTGAGTCCATGGTGGCGTAGTGTGTTACTTATGGTAGGCCTTGTTACATTGGTCCCAGCTCTCTGCAGTTCATTCACTAGGTCCCCCCGCGTGGTTCTGGGATTTTTGCTCACCGTTCTTGTGATCATTCTGACCCCACGGGGTGGGATTTTGCGTGGAGCACCAGATCGAGGGAGATTATCAGTGGTCTTGTATGTCTTCCATTTTCTAATTATTGCTCCCACAGTTGATTTCTTCACTCCAAGCTGGTTGGCTATTGCAGATTCAGTCTTCCCAGCCTGGTGCAGGGCTACAATTTTGTTTCTGGTGTCCTTTGACAGCTCTTTGGTCTTCACCATAGTGGAGTTTGGAGTCAGACTGTTTGAGGGTGTGCACAGGTGTCTTTTTATACTGATAACAAGTTTAAACAGGTGCCATTACTACAGGTAATGAGTGGAGGAAAGAGGAGACTCTTAAAGAAGAAGTTACAGGTCTGTGAGAGCCAGAAATCTTGATTGCTTGTTTCTGACCAAATACTTATTTTCCACCATAATATGCAAATAAAATGAAAAAAAAACCAGACAATGTGATTTTCTGGATTTTTTTTTCTCAGTTTGTCTCCCATAGTTGAGGTCTACCTATGATGTAAATTACAGACGCCTCTCATCTTTTTAAGTGGTGGAACTTGCACTATTGCTGACTGACTAAATACTTTTTTTCCCCACTGTATTTCTCGCTAGTATGATGCCGGCCTAACTCTCAAACTCATTGTATCTAGAGGAAATTACTTATTAATTGAAAGATTTAACATAGATGTTTGTGCATAAGCATCACATATAAAGTATTGAGTCAAATATAAAGAATAGTTTATTTTATTCCTTTTAAAAATATAAAGAATGACACTGTGTCTGCTCTGGAAAGGTTGAATTTTTGACAGTTTGTTTCTGCTGTGGTTTTTAAGATATACAGTATTTACATGAGCAACAAAATGAAAACCATCAATTTTGACGTTTACAAAACCTTCTTCCCAGCATCTGTTTCATGAGAAAAGAGAATAATTACAGTATGAGGCTCAACTTTCTCTAGCAGTGCAATCTTGGAGGAGGTAAATCGTTATGCATTCAGTTATTTAGTAACTAATTATTCTAATTAAAGTAAAGCAATTGAGATTAGGCTTTATTTTGATAATAACATTTTTTAAAGGCCCCATCACACAAAAAGATGCATCAGCGATCCCGACAACGATACGACGTTGTCAGGATCGCTGGTGCATCGCTACATGATTGCTGGTGAGCTGCCAAACAGCATCAGCGAGGACGTTGGTCTCTAAGGTAAATATCGGGTTACTAAGTGGCGCGCGTCACTTAGTTACCCGATGTGTACCTTAGAAACCTGCGTGCTCGCACTGGGAGCTGCCAGCACGCAGGTTTCTAAGGTACACATCGGGTAACTAAGTGACGCATGCTGCTTAGTAACCCAATATTTACCTTAGAGACCAGCTCCCAACGCCTGCTTAGAGCGCTGGGAGCCTCGCTGATCGTTGGCTGCCACACGCAGTGATGCACGCTGGCCAGAGGGAGACCAGCGATCAAAAAATGGCCCAGGCCGATCGAGCATGATCAGCGATACCCGGCGGGGAGGCCGGTCGCTTATCCCTGTGACACACAGCGATCTCGCTAGCGAGATCGCTGTGTGTGACGGGGCCTTAAGGGTAGGCAACACGGTGTCTGTTTCAAGCAAATTCAGCCCGAAATACACCAGAAAAGCACCCCATAATCACTTCTTTTATCTGCTTCAGGGATCGGAAACCATGAAGCGGTTAAAAGAATTGATATGCTCATACTACATGCCCGCGATGAGTGCTTGCTGAGCTTTTGATGCTACAGATATTTTGCATCATTTCTGCGCCTATTAGGTTACTTGCGGTTTTTTCTTTGCATTTTTGAGTGTTTTTTGTACATGCATTTTTGGCATTGTGTTTTTTTCTCTTTTTGGTATGTCATAGTTTAAATAAAATTGCTTTATTTTTGACATTTCCTGATGTTTGGCTGAGACAAAGCTTGGTTGATGCAATCGTGTGGCTTACACATCTTTCTAATGCATTTCCACAGTGGAAATGCACTAAAAAGCATTTGCGTTTTTTACCTGCAAATTTTACGCATTTATGCATAGTTATTTAAAATGATTCATAAAACTTAGCATAACCGCAAGAAATATTGACATGTTGCAGATTTCAAAAACGCACCACAGGTCAGTTTGCACTGTGCTTGAGAAAACAATCACAGCATGCTGCGAGTGGATGTGAGTCTCGGCTCACACACACAGATACAAGTCTATGAGTGTGTGTTGACACATTGGACTGAACTCGGATGTCATGAGAGTCAAGGGAAAAGAATGAGAAATTAAGTTCTTCGTCATCTCCGCACCTGTGCTGCGATTCTCTCATGTGAGAGAATTGAATTACACTAAGGTGACACTTGGATCAAGATCTGACAGAGTTTAGGCCAAGTGCTTTTAGCATAATCAGTCCCAATTCTCTCGTAAACAAAAATAGACGCCAGTGTAAGCGAGCCCTTATAGAAATCCCATCCACTTTGCTGGAAATGTAAGATGCTGAGTTCTTTTGTGCATCGAAAATACTCAAGTCAAAAAGTCAGCAAAATTCATTGTGGGAACAGAACCTAAGGGTATGAGCACACAAGGTCTTGTTCAGGCTGATCCGCTTCAAAACCCGCCAGAAAAAGCACTTATGAAATGATAAAAAGAATAAACAAATGCACTCAATATCAAAACTACTTATTCAAATTTTCACCTTTTTTTTAGCTTCTTTGAACTGTTTAAGGCTTCAAAGCAGAACAGCTATAATGTGACTTGACCATGCAAGAAAAAAACAAAAAAACACGCACGTCCGGCTTTCCTCTGAAACGTCTTCTGCTGGAAAAACACAAAATGAATGCCTATCAAGCTGCATGAAAGCACACCACTATCTCAGAGGTAATTCCCACTTCAAAGCAATTTCAGTAAAATCACGCTCCAAATCTCCAAAAATTAACCTGTCTTTCCTTTCTGAGCACCATGTTGTGGTTTTGTCTGTTAAATGGCCACAGTGTGAATGTGCACCTACACATTACGCTTATATCAACATATGTTCCTGTTAATTTTTTTCAGTTTTGCTTTAAACAATTCCAATAAATTCCACTGCAAAAGTTAAACAGTTCCTCCTTCCCTTCTGACCCTGTGTTGTTCCCGTTGTGTACCAATTTTAGTGTTTTGGAGGTGCCCAGATCTTGGAGACAGGAAAGTTTATTGTGAGTACAACTCTTCTTGACTGTATATGTTTACTTCTAGTCATTTTATATACACAGTTTTGTGTGCATTGTGACAAAGTCACCGGCAAAGTGCTGGATGGGAGATATGTTTTGCTGAGGCGATTGGCTTCAGTGATTTGAAATCCAGAAGTTTTGCTCCAGCACACTAAGTGTTGAGAGGTGTTAATCAGCCATTTTGTATAAGGGCTGGGTTTTTGTGGACAACCATAGAGCAAGTGGGAGATTGTCCACCTTATCTCCACCCCTGGGTGTGGTCTGGGGCTTAAATAGTCAGCCTTCAGAAGCATTCAGTGTTCAGTGTGTCTCGAGAGAGAAATGTTCATGTTTGTGCTAACCTGAACCATGTGTTTTGCTAACCCTGAGTGGTCGTATCCCTGCTATCTCAAGGAATGTGCTTTGGCATACCGCTTTGTTCTGTTTTACAGTTTTTGCCCAGAGGGCGGTATTTATTTTTACTTCGACTTGGTTTGTGCTGCATGTATAATAAACCATTAAACACTTTAAAGAGACAGTGCTCCCGTGTATACCTCCGTGTACAGCCGAGTGAGCCGATCTACCACAACATAAACTAGCAGACAGTCCGATGTTTCAACAAAATTGTTGTGAATGGTATGTGCAGAATGCAAAGTTCACAAAAATATGCTTTTCACTTTTTTAAGAATATGATCGGCCAAAGCTGCCACAATTTCCCTGCTAGGGGTGTCTCCCATGAGCAAAAGCGAAAGGCTGTTTATAGACACCTGCTCATTTGAATGGCTATCTGCTAATTGCTCACCTCACCTTCGTGGGATAGCCCATTGAAGCAAATTAAAGATTTATAGGGTAATAGTGTAATATCCTGGGAATATGCCATAAATGTATGCTTGATGGAAATTTCGTTTTAAAATTTCAGAATAATTTAAAGGTGTTGGCAGTGTATTATTGAGGATACTCTCCAAGCGTGTGACAACAGAACTTGTTTATTCAGAAACAATTAGGAATATATAATAAGCTTAATAGATCAGGAATAAATCATTTGTGTGTCTCTATCTGTGCAGCATCTACAGCAAGCTGCTTCTCTCATGCACAGACACAGGAAAAATAGGAAATACAGTCGCATGCTCTCCCTGTGTGAACCTCTGTGAGTTTTTTTTTTGTTCTAACTTTATGTACCTGGATAAGAATGAAGTGTTTAAACAGAGTCAGCATGGGTTTGTAAATAATAAGTCATGTCAGACTAACTTAATTTCCTTCTATGACGGAATCACTGATTGGGTGGATCAAGGAAATGCTGTAGATATACTATATCTTGACTTCAGCAAAGCATTTGACAAAGTATCTCACACAATCCTTATAGAAAAAATGGCTAAGTATGGAATGGACAAGGCAACTGTTAGGTGGATTCATAACTGGCTTAGTGATCGGACCCAAAGAGTGGTCGCAAATGGCTGCACATCCGGTTGGAAGAATGTCTCAAGTAGGGTACCACAGGGCTCTGTCCTAGGCCCTGTATTGTTCAACATCTTTATCAACGATTTTGTGAGACTGGAGAGCTCCGGGAGTTGAATCCTCAGGACCGCGATGACGAACCTCCCTCGGGCGAGCTTGCCTATACAGGGAGCGTTAGGAGCAGACCCAGGGGAGACTATCGCCGCGGAAGCGGATACCTGGGAACAGCCGGAAGGAGACGCAGGCAGGAGACGTTCAGGAGACTAGACAGGAGATGGCGACGACCACAGGGGAGACTGCTGTAGCCGTGAGGACGGAGGTGGACAGCAAGGGAGGCGGCAGGAACGGGTAGCGGGTGAGACACTGGAACAGGCAGATGAAGGCAGGAACGGACTGGACCTGGAAGAGAACACAGGAGGGTCACAAGTAGGGAAACTAGCGGGGGACCAGGAGAGGTACAAGGCACGGACACAGAAGGAACACCGGAGAGCGTGGACCCGATATCAAACGTGAACCACAATTGATAGTCAAGCAGAGACCATAGGGAGAGGCTGCCTGATATAGGGCATGCTTTAGAACTTCCGGGTCAGGGTGCGGCAGTGTCATGGGGACAAGGGATAGGGCGCCTAGTCTAGGGGGGCCTGTGCCTGCGTTCCTGAGAGGGAGCAGCGGCCAGCCGCAGGACAGGAGGAGAGGCAGTTGATGGATAGGCGCCAGCAGTGGGGGCGGGCTGAGAGGACCGGAAGCGCCGGAGAGACCTGAACGGCATGGAGGCACGGGAGGCAGCGGGGGCCGCCGGTGCCGTGACGAGAGGAGCCATAGCAGAGGCAGACAGAGCGGCGGTGGCAGAAGCACGGCCAGGGAGAACTGTGGCAGCGGCGGTCAGAGCAGCGGCTTCCGAATCCGCAGGGTGAGCGGGAGCCATGGAACAAGGAGAGGTAAGCGTGACATATTTAGATGAAGGACTTGAGGGTAAACTGATTAAATTTGCTGATGACACGAAGCTAGGAGGGATAGCTAATACTAGAGAAGAGAGAGAGGATTCAAAAATATATAAATAAACTGAAGCAGTGGGCAGCAACTAACAGAATGGTTTTTAACAGGGAAAATGCAAAGTACTACATCTGGGCAATAAAAATGAAAAAAGCATATACAGAACGAGAGGAATAGGGCTCAGAAACAGCACATGTGAAAAAGACTTGGGTATACTAATAGATCACAGACTGAATATGAGTCATCAGTGTGATGCAGCAGCAAAAAAGGCAATTGCAATTCTAGGATGTTTTAACAGAAGCATACAGTCTAGATCATGTGAAGTCATTATTGCCCTCTACTCCTCTTTGGTCAGAACTCATCTGGAATACTGTGTCCAGTTTTGGGTGCCACATTTTAAAAAAGACATCAACAAACTGGAGCAAGTTCAGAAAAGAACGACCAGAATGATGAACCCTGTCTTATAAGGAAAGGTTGCAGGATCTGGGAATGTTTAGCTTGCAAAATAGAAGACTGAGAGGAGACTTAATAGCTGTAACTGGATCACCTGCTAGGGCAGTGGGGCTACTCCATACCGGGCCGGTGTCTCAGAGGGATGTGTCACGGTGACGGTGAGCTGGTCCGTGGCCCTGGGCGTCCATGCAAAAGGGGTGAAACGTAGCTGAATAAAGTTTATAGGTGGATGATACATGACGCCACCTGTGGTGCTCGGCAATGAAAGGGTTAAGCCGACGCTGCAGGCAGATCCTCTGGGACAGATGGTATAAGGCAGCAAGATGTAATAGCTCCCCACAGGTAGAGCAGTAGTTTCAGGGCCGTAGTAATAGGTGTTGAGGAAGAGGGTGTAGTGTTAGGCACAGAGATGTAGCAGTGCTGAAAGGGTTGCAGGAAGAAGGCAATGACACAGCAGGGTGCAGTTTCCTTTACCTTTACTTTGCTTTGTAAGTGCAGTCCAGGATCCAGATTACAGATGGAACAGGAGTTGACCAGCCTGGAAGCAACTTAGGAATATCTTTATGCATATGGGTTGTGTAATCTCCTTCCTAGCGCTTATCTGAGGTAATTGCAGTTCTGAGTTACACTGAAGTTCTTCTTGCTTGCTCTCTTTTAGAACTCCCCTCGTATGGGAGGCAGCCGTAGCCTCCTCCTTCTGGCTCCCACACGTTACTGCTGTGCCTCCGAGTCTTAGTTGGGAACAGAGCATTTACAGCTTCTCGTTCCTCTGGTTTCTGCTGCAGGACCATCAGCATCCATACAACCTCGGATACCGGACTCCGGACCATGCGCTACAGCTAGAAGTGAGCCTGAATTCCACTCAATCCTCCAGCTCCTCTCTCCCATGTCCACACACTTCACCTTCTCCACATGAACGTCACTAACTTCCCTTTCCTGGCCCCAGAGAGCAGCTCCTCAGCAGTTTGGGTTCAGAGCTCCCTCTGCTGGCCTGGAGTGGGAACTGTGCTGTGTGCTAGATTTACCTGACAGAGAGATCCTTTTATTGCTTCCAAGCATGACATCACACTCCCTAGGAGGAAGGTAATGCCACTGTGGCAACCGTACTCCTGGGGGTGCCACATCTACAAATATCTCAAGGGCTGTCACATTGTAGAAGGATCATCTTTATTCTCATTTGCACAAGGAAAGACTAGAAGCAATGGGATAAAACTGAATGGGAGGAGACACAGATTAGATATTAGAAAAAACTTTTTGACAGAGTGATCAATGAGTGGAACAGGCTGCCACGAGAAGTGGTGAATTCTCCTTCAATAGAAGTCTTCAAACAGAGGCTGGACAAACATCGGTCTGGGCTGATTTAGCGAATCCTGCTTTGAGCAGGGGGTTGGACCAGATGGCCCAGGAGGTCCCTTCCAACTCTACGATTCTATGATTCTATGAACAGCATACCAATTTAGCAACTAAACACTCAGACAGGAATGGAGTTGTTGCACCAAACATATTCCAACAAAAGAATTATAACTAATAATGTTGAAAACTCTATAAGAATGGTGGCTCAGTGGTTAGCAGCACTGTTGCCTTGCAGCTCTGGGGTTCTGTGTTCAAATCCCACCAAGGACATCTGTCAGGAGTTTGCATGTTCTCCCTATGTTTGTTTGGGTTTCCTCCCACACTCCAAAGACATAATGAAAGAAAATCTAGATTGTGGGGACAGTGATGACGATGGCTGTAAAGTGCTGTGGAATTAATGGTGTTATATTAGTAAGCATGATAAATAATACAACTTCTAAACAAAATACAATTGTCATACGTCACATTGTTCAATTAGCTGTAAACTGTGTTTTCAGCTAGGGAATTGGGTGCCTGGTATTTCGCTGCTGGCAGGGTCATTATAGCAGGAAACCTCTATAACACGAGGCCAGGTCTCCAGCTGCATCTCTTCAAGACTCACAAAATTTAAATAAGCTTTAGCTTTTCTCGTGTCCACAGAGCATCAAAGCTCATCCCCATTCACTCATCATTACTTCATATCAACAAGTATACGTGATTCTTAATAAATGATGCATCTAGGATTAGCAGTGCTTCATGTAAAAGATTTAGCTGTTTAGAATAGAAAGATTTGAGGTTCTTGTTTCATGTCTTCGTGTTCATAAGAATAAATTAATTCTTTTAGAGCCCAATTTGTGTCCTGTCTGTTGGGCCTCATTCAGAATTCTGTTTTTAATGTACAACATGTTGTCTATCCATGGACAGAAAACATACCCATTATAGTTTAAAGGGCTACTCACATGTTCGTGGTTTTATTCAAAGTGTGAGTTTGCAAAAAAACCACAGAGACATGTCTGTTTTTTTTATCAGCATCATGGATAAAAATCACTGGCAAAAGTCTATGGGTCTGTGAAAATCAGCACACAGAGGGCTTCAGTGTGTAATCAAAGTGCCAGCCATGATTAACATTTTAATGGATAGGAGAATCATTGTAACTTATTTATTTATCTATTCGAAAAAAACACTTTGGTGAAACACAGATGGAAAAACAGACACCGACTAATACTGTTGAAACTTGGATCTAAAACAATGATGACACCTGTACCATTTTTTTTCTCATATGTGAAAATCACTGACCTTTAAATCTAGCAGTAGAGAACAGCACTCCTGCCAGCAGGTGCACAAGTAAAAACCCAATCTGTAGTATAATACACACGTGGTCAAATTGTTGGTACACCTAGTTTTATGACAGAGAAACCCACAATGGTGACAGAAATAACTTGAATCTGACAAAAGTACTAATAAATCAAAAATCTATGAAACTGAGCAAATAAAAGTCACCCTCGCGTTCTCAAAATTTTGATTGACAATTATTACTGATTGGTGACACTTCTAGACCCATGCTACAAGGAGAACTTTCTATCGCTTATTCCCAAGGCAGACAGGTTTACTTTAATGGGGCAGTACAAGAAGGCCCTTGTTGCGGAATTATTAAAATAATTCCCATCTGAAAACACTGGCGGCAGAGGTCATAGTTCTTTGGACAACCAAGGAGTACAGGTGAGAGAGACACAACTCCAATCCAGAATTGGCAGGGGAACACTGTCAAAGTTCTGGGAGAGTTTTCTCAGACCCTCCCATCGCACAGGCCTTGAGGTGCGGTGTACCCTCACAATCAGTGCAAAGTTTGGGAAGATGCTGAGGGAGTACTTTGCTGACCGTACCAACGTCCTACGCGACTCCTATGTTCCTTATAATTATTGGGTATCCAAGCTGGAAACGTGTCATGAATTGGCTCTCTACGCCTTGGAGGTCCTGGCCTCACCTGCCTCTGGCGTTTTGTCAGAGCGGGTTTTTAGTGTCGTTGGTCAAGTTATAACTGATAAGCGCATCCATCTGTCAACTGAAAATGCTGACAGGCTGACTCTTATAAAAATGAATAAGAGCTGGATTGGGCCAGACATCTCTACAGCATGGAATGATAGCAGCGTAACATAAACTCAAATCCAGTGTCTATTTTTGGGAGGTCAAATCCCATTGAACTCTTCACACCCACACATGGTTATACGCTTCCTGATTTTGGCTATTTGCTGTTATCCTCTTCCTTCTCCTCATCATCCATTATCACTATATCATCAGGGTGACCGTGGTCTGTGATGCAACACCCACATAATTTTTAAAGGGTCTTTATGATGCCCGTAAGAAAATATTTTATACAGTATGTTCATGTATACCCCCCAGGGGTAAATGTTTGTCAGCCCATACACTTAGTGTATGGGCATTACAAGTACAGGAGACCCGATCCTTTCTAATGGGAGCATTTTGTTATGAGGCCCGTCTCCAAGTGTCTGCCAAGGGGCATTGTAGTGCCTCCAAATTTTTGGCAGCCTATGCATTCACTGCAAAAGCAAACACTATGGGAGACCAGCGCCTTTCTAATGGGAACATTTTGCTATGAGGCCCTCCTCCACGTCTCTACCAAGGAGCATTGTAGTGCCTCCAAATTTTTGGCAGCCCTTTAATTCACTGCAAAGGCAAACACTATGGGAGATCCGCTCCTTTCTAATGGGAACATTTTGTTATGCGGCCCTCCTTCACGTTTCTACCAAGGGGCGTTGTAGTACCTCCAAATTTTTGACAGCTCTTGCATTCACTGCATAGCAAACAGTATGGGATTACCAAATTCCTAATAATGTGAACATTGCTTTCAGGTGGCCCTCCTGTACGTCTATTCAAAGGGTTATTGGGGTACATCTAAATTTGGTGCAGGGCAGGCCTTGCATTCAATGCATAGGCAAACAGTATGGGTGAAGTGTCCATATGCTGATTACTGGAACCTGTAGAGCTGAATCCTGACATTGCAGGCTTCTGAATTCTCACAACGAATGCACTGCACACTTTTAGGATTCTCCCTTACTGGTGGCTAGAGTACATGGTCATGTCAGCACAAGTATGTGATTTGTATAGTTCTGGCCACATTCCGACTAGACGTGCCCGGCCTCGCTCTGTTCATTTTCATTGAGTGAGGCCACACATGTCTAGTCAGCATGTGATCGCATGTATGTAAATTTCCGGCATGAGAGAATCCTAACAGCGTTCAGTGAGCACTGTGAGAATTCAGAAGTCTGCAGTCACATAGAATGACTGCAGACTCAGCACAAGCCTGAACAACCCCTTTAATGCTCCTAACAAATAAAAACATTAGAATTAGTCAGTATCACAAATAATATTTACATCCAGGTACTTTATAGGTGACGTCGTCTCTGGAGTTGTTCTCCTTCTTTTCTTATTCTTGTCCAGACCCCATGATGAGTTTTCTCATCCACATCTCGTCTCTGCAGACTTCCATCTTCTCCGGTCTTCTGCAGCAAATCTCCACACGATGCCCTTAAAGATAGAAGTGTCATTATAATGCTCCTGAATAAAAAAAATCTGCAATTTACTGTCGCCTCACACTATTCCCCTCCCTCCTCATACTGTCTCCTCTCACATTCCCTGTTCACCATACTATCTCCTCATATTTTTACCTTCTCACTCTCTATACTGTCTTCTCAAACATACCCCTGACTCCCCATACTGTGTCTGCACACATCCCATCACCCTCACTCCCCATACTGTGTCCACATACATTTTTCCCATCGCTACTCATACTGTGTCCACATACAGTACATTCACCTGTTCGCTCCCCATACTATCTGCACCCATCCCCCACTCAACATACTGTGTCTGCACCCATCCCCCATACTGTTTCCTCATACATGCCCTCATACATACATACTCTTCATTTTGTGTCCTCAAATCTACCCACACACATTAAATCCCCCATCTCCACTCCAAATCCCTCCACACACATTAAATAACCTCCTCATCCCCACTCCAAATCCCTCCACACACATGAAATAACCCCCATCCACACTCCAAATCCCTCGACACGTAAAGTAATCCCCCATCCCGACTCCAAATCCCCTACACATAAAGTAATCCCCACCATCCCCACTCCAAATCCCTCCACATAAAGTAATTCCCCATCCCCACTCCAAATCCCCCCACACATAAAGTAATCCTCCATCCCCACTCAAAATCCCCACACACATAAAGTAATTGTCACGACTGCCCCGCTCCCACATACTTACCTTCTCACTCAAGTGCCGCAGCGCCCCTCTGGCCGAGGCTCGTGGCATCTATCTTCTGTGCTGACTGGTCCGTGGCCGATGGCGTCACTGCACTCTGTGCGCATGCGCCGTAGGCTGCGGCCCCTTCTCCTTCCCCCTCCTTGAGCTCCGGCGGTGCCCTGATCCAGAAGCACCACCGGACCAATGGGAGACTGTAGCAGGGTACATCAGGCCGCCCTCCTTTAGGCACTTGATTTTTGCGTTTCACAGTTCACTAGGCTAGTGTTACTTCAGTGCCTGCATTTACCTACTCTCTCCTGCTTGTGTCCCATCAGCCTTGCCTCCAGTGTCCCAGTCCTATCTCTCGTTTCCTGCTCCGTCCCACTGTTCCGTGGTCCTCTCTGTTATGAATGAGTCACCGTAGGAGGCAAAAACAGAAATACTAGCTAAGTCCAGAAAACCAGAGAAGTTGGCAGCTATCGGATTGCAGACCCCTGAACCTAACAACAACAACTAGCAGTAGCCGTGGGGGCCCTAGACCCCTCGATCACAGCCGGAGAACTACATAGCCTAAAGACAGAAAGGGAAATCTAAACTGCCCCAGAGCAGACCCCAAAGCAATAGGCAGCTCCCAACATATAATGACGGTGAAGCAAGATGAAAAAACACTCACACAGATAGAAAGATAGGCTGAGCAAATGATGGGGCCCAAGCTAACTAAATAGGACAGAATAGAAAAGCTGCTGTCTGCAATCCGCCAAAACCCCTCAAAAACAAGAGCCAACAGACTGATAGGGAAAAAAGCCCTGAAGACGCTAGGCTTCAAAAAGACTATATCAGTACTCAGGTATTATCTGAAGACAGAGCAAAAAGGAATTCAGCTCACCCAGCAGGGAAAGGCAGAAATCCAGAAAAACAAGGAAAAACAAAACCAAAACACAAATGCAAAAAGTAGAGCAGAAAACTTAGCTTTTGAGGAGCAGGAATCAGACTGTCTCCAAGAATCCCTCAGAGTAATCACCCGTAAGGCAGAAGGGCGTCGGTTGCCTTATATCCAGTCAGCAATCCCAGTCACCCAGTCATCATCATTCTGCTCAGGTGCTTTGTAATCAGCCTCACTACCTTCCTTCACCAGAAGAGGGAGTTCATCAGGCCTCAATGGTGAAGAGGAAAATGAACTCACAACAGTACCTCCCCCTTGAGGAGGGGTCACCGAACCCTAATCCACGCCACCAGAGTGATCAGGGTGAGCCCGATGAAAGGCACGCACCAATCTTTTGGCATGAATATCAGAGGCAGAGACCCAGGAATTATCCTCCTGACCATAACCCTTCCACTTAACCAAATACTGGAGTCTCCGTCTAGCCAGACGGGAATCCAGTAACTTCTCTACCTCATATTCCATGTTACCTTCAACTAATACAGGGTCCGGAGGTGCCACCCCAGGAACAACTGGTTCAACAGACCTCTTCAACAAGGACTTATGAAACACATTATGAATTTTAAATGTGACAGGAAGAGCCAAACGAAAAGAGACCAGATTAATAATCTCCAAAATCTTGTAAGGTCCAATAAATCTAGGCTTAAACTTAGGAGAAGCCACCTTCATAGTGATATTTTTTGATGATAACCAAACCATATCACCAATGTTAAACTGGGGACCAATGGTCCTATGTCGTTTGGAAAACCGCTGGGCCTTTTCCTGGGAGAGAGATAACTTATCCACCACTTGGTCCCAGATCAGTTGCATTCTCTCCACCACAGTGTCAACACCTGGGCAGGCAGAAGGCTCCACCTGCCCTGAAGAAAATCAAGGATGAAACCTAAAGTTACAAAAAAAAGGTGACATCAAAGTGGCAGAACTAGCTCTATTATTTAAAGCAAATTCGGCCAAGGGCAAAAATGAAACCCAATCATCCTGATCAGCGGAAATAAAACATCTCAAATACGACTCCAAGGTCTAGTTTATTCTCTCCGTCTGCCCATTGGTCTGAGGGTGAAAAGCCGAGGAGAAGGACAACTGAATTCCCAGCTTGGAACAGAAAGTCCTCCAAAATCTAGACACAAATTGAACTCCTCTGTCAGATACAATGTTCTCAGGAATCCCGTGCAAGCGAACCACCTGTTGCAAAAACAGGGGCACCAACTCAGAGGAAGATGGCAACTTAGGGAGTGGTACAAGATGAACCATCTTAGAGAACCTATCACAAATCACCCAAATAACAGTCATTCTCTGAGAGACAGGCATATCAGAGATGAAATCCATTGAAATATGGGTCCATGGCCTCCTGGGGACCGGCAAAGGCATCAACAACCCACTAGAGCGAGAACAACGTTTAGACCGGGAGCAAGTCCCGCAGGACTGCACAAAATTCCTGACATCACGAGACAAGGCGGGCCACCAAAAAGACCAACTCACCAGATCTCTAGTACCAAAAATACCTGGATGACCAGCCAATGCAGAGCAATGAACTTCAGACATCACTCTCTTCTTCCACTGGTCAGGAACATACAACTTTCCACTGGGACAACGCTCAGGTTTGTCCTCCTGGAACTCTTCCAGAGCATGTCTCAAATCGGGCAAGATGGCAGAAAGAACTACCCCTTCGCCTAAGATGGTAGCAGGCTTGGTCACCACAGGAGAATCAGCAAAGAAGCTCCTAGAGAGGTCGTCTGCCTTGACATTCTTAGTGCCAGGAAGAAAAGAGACCACAAAATCAAAACGTGTAAAAAACAAGGCCCACCTAGCCTGTCTAGGGTTCAAGCGTTTGGCCGACTCCAGGTAAATCAAATTCTTGTGGTCAGTGAGGACCACGACTTGTTGTTTAGCTCCCTCCAACCAATGTCTCCACTCCTCAAATGCCCATTTCATGGCTAACAGTTCCCGATTCCCCACATCATAGTTACATTCAGATGGAGAGAACTTTCGGGAAAAGAAAGCACAGGGATTCATTTTAGATGTTATAGGATCCTTTTGGGACAAAACAGCTCCTGCACCAATCTCAGAAGCGTCCACCTCTACCTGGAACGGGAGTGAGACATCAGGTTGCCGCAAAACCGGGGCAGAAGTGAATCTTCGCTTCAGCTCCTGAAAGGAAGAAACAGCCTCCGGAGACCAATTCAACACATCAGCACCCTTTTTAGTCAGATCAGTCAATGGCTTGGCAATACTAGAAAATTTTGCTATAAATTTCCGATAAAAATTAGCAAAACCCAAAAACTTCTGGAGGGCCTTCAAAGAAGTGGGCTGAACCCAATCATAAATGGCCTGTACCTTGGCCGGGTCCATTTCAGTAGTTGACGGAGACAAAATAAATCCCAAAAATGAAATCCTCTGTACCCCAAAAAGGCATTTCGATCCTTTGACATATAGGGAATTCTCCCTCAAGATCTGGAACACAGTCCGAACATGTTCCACATGAGAATCCCAATCCTTGGAGAAGATCAAAATATCATCCAGATAGATAATCAAAAATTTATCCACAAAGTCTTGGAAAATGTCATTCATGAAGCACTGGAAGACAGAAGGAGCATTAGTGAACCCAAAAGGCATCACCAGGTACTCAAAATGTCCCTCCGGAGCATTAAACGCCGTCTTCCATTCATCCCCATGCTTAATGCGGATAAGATTATACGCCCCCTGAGGTCAAGCTTGGTAAACCAGCAAGCACCTTTAACTCTGGAGAATAGATCCGAAATCAGGGGTAACGGATACTGATATTTAATAGTAATTTTGTTGAGGGCACGATAATCAATACAAGGCCTTAATGAACCATCCTTTTTGGCCACGAAAAATAAACGGCACCAAAGGGTGAAGTGGATGGTCTAATATGACCCTTCTCCAACGCCTCCTTGATATAGGATCACATAGCCTCGTGCTCGGGTACAGATAAATTGAAGAGCCGACCCTTAGGAAATTTACACCCCGGGCTCATTTCAATTGCACAGTCATAACTCCTATGAGGAAGCAAAGATGCAGACTCATTCTCACTAAATACATCATAAAAGTCCACCAAATAGTCAGGAACATCATGCGACTGAGGAGAGGTGGAAAAAACAGGAGCCTCACTAAGGGCACACCGACAACCCCAACTCACCACAGACACAGATTTCCAATCCAAAACTGGATTATGAATTTGCAACCAGGGAAACCCCAGAACAATGGTATCATGCAAATTATGCAACACCAAAAATCTGCAATTTTCTTGATGGTCTGGGGCGACCCGCATTACCACCTGGGTCCAAAACTGAGGTTTATTTTTTGCCAAAGGAGTAGCATCAATCCCCCTCAAAGGGATAGGCGTCCGCAGAGGTGTCATCGGAAATCCACAACGTTTAGCAAAATCCAAGTCCATTAGATTCAGGGCTGCTCCCGAATCCACAAAAGCCTTGGCGGAAAATGTGGACAGAGAGCAGATCAGAGTAATTGCCAGAAGAAACTTAGGTTGAACACCACCCACAGAAAACGTGTATGCAAAACGTTTCTCTCGTTTAGGACAGACAGAAATAATATGCGAGGCATCTCCACAAAAACAACACAGCTTATTACGCCTTCTGAACTCCTGACGTTGCTCCCTGGACAAAACTCTATCACATTGCATAGGTTCAGACACTTGTTCAACAGGTGGCAACACCTCTCGTGCAGTCCTGCGTTCACGTAAACGCCGATCAACCTGAATGGCTAATGACATAGAATCATCAAGACCAGAGGGAACAGGAAATCCCACCATAGTATCTTTTACGGCTTCTGACAAACCCTTCCGAAAGAGAGCTGCCAAGGCATTATGATTCCACATAGTAAGGACCGCCCACTTTCGGAATTTTTGACAGTACAATTCTGCAGAATCTCGACCCTGGCTCAATGCCAACAGGGTCTTTTCAGCCTGATCAATAGCATTAGGTTCGTCATACAACAACCCCAAGGCTTGAGAAAATGCGTTCACATTAGTCAGAATAGGATCATCTGGTTTCAAAGAAAACGCCCAATCCTGGGGATTGCCATGCAGCAAAGAGATGACAATTTTAACCTGCTGCGCCGAGCTCCCTGACAAGTTAGGCTTCAAGGCAAAAAATAATTTCCAATTATTTTTGAAATTCAAAAATTTAGACCGATCCCCAAAAAACACATCAGGAGTAGGGATCTTTGGTTCAGCAGCATGTGAATGAGCAAGGTAGGTGGAAATTCCCCGCACTTCCGCAGCGAGCTGCTCCACATGATCAGACAAATGCTTTATCTCCATTGAGAGAAAAAAAATTCCCCCTACGGCCTCAGAGATATAGAGGAAAAAATATACACACTTTTTTTTTTTTAACAATTCTTTCCTGCTATTGAGTACCCTAGGATCTGTGGTATGGCTGGTGATTCTGTTATGAATGAGTCACCATAGGAGGCAAAAACAGAAATACTAGCTAAGTCCAGAAAACCAGAGAAGTTGGCAGCTATCGGATTGCAGACCCCTGAACCTAACAACAACAACTAGCAGAAACCGTGGGGGGTTCCTACGGTGCCCTAGACCCCTCGATCACAGCCGGAGAACTACATAGCCTAAAGACAGAAAGGGAAATCTAAACTGCCCCAGAGCAGACCCCAAAGCAATAGGCAGCCCCCAGCATATAATGACGGTGAAGCAAGATGAAAAAACACTCACACAGATAGAAAGATAGGCTGAGCAAATGATGGGGCCCAAGCTAACTAAATAGGAAAGGACAGAAAAGCTGCTGTCTGCAATCCGCCAAAACCCTATCAAAACAGGAGCCAACAGACTGATAGGGAAAAAAGCCCTGAAGACGCTAGGCTTCAAAAAGACTATATCAGTACTCAGGTATTATCTGAAGACAGAGCAAAAAGGAATTCAGCTCACCCAGCAGGGAAAGGCAGAAATCCAGAAAAACAAGGCAAAACAAAACCAAAACACAAATGCAAAAAGTAGAGCAGAAAACTTAGCTTTTGAGGAGCAGGAATCAGACTGGTCTCCAAGAATCCCTCAGAGTAATCACCCGCAAGGCAGAAGGGCGTCGGCTGCCTTATATCCAGTCAGCAATCCCAGTCACCCAGTCAACATCATTCTGCTCAGGTGCTTTGTAATCAGCCTCACTACCTTCCTTCACCAGAAGAGGGAGTTCATCAGACCTCAATGGTGAAGGGGAAAATGAACTCACAACACCTCTCCTGCAGTATTACTCCAGTCCTGTCACCCGCATCCTGCTCCCCTCTGCGGTCTCATGCTCTCTTCCTAGTCCTGCCATCCTATTCCAGTCCTGTTTCCTGTGTCCCATTCTGTCTTGGTATCTTTTGTCCTTTTTGTCTCATGGAGGGGCTTTCCAGCTTGCCTAAGAGCCGCCCCTCTTGGTACCGGCTATCGTGCTACTAGAACCCCTGGGCCTGCTCATAAAGATCCCTTTATTGGGGTCGGCACCACCTGGTTTGCTCACCCGGGGGCCCTCAGTGCCATGATCCAGAGGGTCTACTTCAGGAGGCTTGCCTCGCTAAGCCGTAACAGTAAGATCAGGCCATGGATCCCGCCGGTGCCTCTGCTACCGCCCAAAAAGAGTTGCTCTTTTTACGGGAGAAACAGGGACACATAATGTCTGTTATGAAGTCCCTGGACTCTTGCTTGTCGGCCCTACAGGCCGCCGACCCGGAAAATGCTACTCAGCTAGCCAGTCTTCAACATGAGCTCGATCAGCAGCGCGATAACCAGGCCCATATTTTAACCAATATGGCCTCTGTCGATGACCGTTTGCTTGCTCTACAGTCTGTCTCCGCGGCACAGACCTCGTCTCATGCCTCCCCTTCCCTTCCTTCTCCTCGCCTTGCTGAGCCACCTCGGTATAGTGGCAACCCCAAAATCTGCAAGGGGTTCTTAAACCAGTGTAGTCTCCACTTCGAATTATTAACCCAGCAATATCCCTCTGACCAGGCCAAAGTGGCCTTCATTTTGTCTCATCTGGAGGGGGAGGCCCTGTCCTGTGTGAATCTTCTCTGGGAACGGGATGATCCCATAGTTTCTAGCCTACCCGTCTTCCTGGATACTTTTCGCAAGGTCTTTGATGAACCAGGCCAGTTAGTCTCCCTTACTGAGTCCCTCTTTAATCTCTATCAGGGTGCCCTCATGGCCGGACAATACGTTATCCGCTTCCGTACTCTTTCCTCTGAGTTGGGCTGGAATAATGCGGAACTGGTAGGGGCTTTCTGGCAGGGCCTATCGGGCAGGATTAAGGATGAGCTCGCAGGTCGGGATACCCCTACTACTTTGGAAGATTTTATCTCCCTAGCCACCCGCATAGATCTACGATTCCAGGAGCGCTCCCGGGAGTCGGCTAGAGAGAGGAGGTACATTAGACCGGTTCCTTCTGCCAACTGGTCCTCTATCCCAGCCGTGACTCCTTCTGTACCTCCTGCCGAGCCCATGCAGGTAGATTGTCTCAAGTTGGCCGAGTTACGTCGGAGGGAGAGATGGGCGCAGGGCCTATGTTTCTATTGCGGTGGAACTTCGCATTTTCTTCCTACATGCCTAGATAGACCGGGAAACTCATCCACCTAGGCCATGTAAGAGAAGCCTCCCTAGGTGCTAGTAATTCCTCTCAACCCCTCATTATGTCTGTTCTGCTGGTTTCGGGTAAGAGACATGGGACCGAGGTGGCCTACGTGGATTCGGGCTCGGCTGGTAACTTCATCTGGCGCGAAGATGTAGACAAGTACCAGATTCGTGTGGTAACCCTGAAGAACCCTCGGCTAAATGCTTCAGTGGATGGCAGACTGTTACTGGAGACCATCACTATGGTCACTAAGGAGGTGGAGTTGCAAGTCGGAGCCTTGCATCGTGAAAAGGTGGCCTTTTATGTATTGCCTAATTTATCCCATGCGCTGCTCCTTGGGCTTCCTTGGCTAAGGACACATCAGCCAGTCCTTGACTGGTCTTCAGGCGAAGTTCTCCGTTTAGGGCACTTGTGTCATACTCGGTGCCTGAATCCTATTCGCCCTACTGCTGCCTCACTACCATCTCCCGATCTCTCGGGGCTTCCCCCTGCTTACTGGTCCTACGCAGATGTCTTTGATAAAAAGGAGGAGGAGAGTCTACCCCCGCACCATCCTTTTGACTGTCCAATTAAACTAATCCCCGGGACCACTCCTCCTAGGGATAGGATCTACCCACTGTCCCCTGCAGAGAGCTCAGCCATGTCCGAATACGTCCGGGAGAATCTTGTCAAGGGATTTATACGGAAGTCCTCCTCTCCCGCCGGAGCCGTTTTTTTCTTTGTCAAGAAAAAGGGCGGATCCCTGCATCCGTGAATTGATTACAGAGGCCTGAATGATGTCACGATCAAGAATAGGTATCCAATTCCACTCATTACGGAGCTATTTCACCGCCTCGGGGTGCTTGGATCTTCTCCAAGTTAGAACTTAGAGGAGCCTGTGTAAGGGGGTGAAGTGCAAGAAGAGCCATGATAGGGCTGCCCTCTCTGCTCCATGCCTCAAACAGTTAAACAGGACAGCAGGTTCCCCAGGAGACAGAGGAGGGGCTGAGCACAGGAGGCCAGGATAGGAGAGCAGAGAGCGGGAATCTTCCCGGGCTTTTGAGTCAGCGCAGCGTGAGGAGCTGAAGGGGAAGGACGCTGATAGAGACTGTAGAAGAGACAGAGCTCCTAGTCACAGAGAGAGTCTGGGGTATCGTTGCAAAAGGACAGCAGAATGTGAGTACGTGAGCCTGCGTACTGTGGAGACAGTGGAGCTGCGTCCTGACCCAGTGGACAGACTGAGACCTGCAGAGAAGCAGAGACTGTATCCTGTGACTACTAACAGTTGGAGTCTGCAGTGACAGATAAGTTGTGTCCTGATCCCCCTGTGAAGTCTGTGTGTGCAGAGCAAGGGCTGTATGCTGTGAATCTTCTCAGAAAGACTGATAGTAGCAAGACTCTTTCTTGCAGACAGGCTGTATTCAGTGGCTGAGATGCTTCCCTGTGACCAAGGATCAGACTGTAGTGTTACACTGACCTGCCGAGAGAGACTGGCACAGGCAGAGCCCCTGACCCTGGTAAGAGAACACCGCTGCTGCAGCAGAGGGAAAGATCCTGCATACAGGGGGATACTGCCATCATCATACCCCATGATCCTCCACATTAACCCCCCATACGCCAGTTGGACTATACCTAGAATCCCAGAGACGGATGACATCAAGCGCCCCTTGTGCCTGGGTGCCTACGTGGGAGAAGAGTGATTTCTACTATCAAGTTCTCCAGGAACTGTTAAGTTGCCACCCCATAAGTTAATAACTGTCTATTGTTGTGCACTTTTGTTATCTCTTCAGTCTCTGATCTGTTACAGCATTTTCACTGTTATATCATATGTTTAATCTGTTTTACTCCCAGTAAATAAACATCCCTTTTACTGTTGGTCTGTCTGTTCCGTGGTGACATATAATCCTCCTGCACGTTATTACATTTGGTGCAGTTGGCAGGATGTCACACGCAGGCACGGATGAGGCGGACCAAGCAGTCAGAGAAGGCCACAGGACTAACATTCCACTGGGAGCCATGTTGAATAAGATGCCAAGGTTTAATGGGAGCAATGTGATGTTGTGGAGTTGGACGGAGCGTATCCGGGGAATGATGCGGATGCACCCCATGACACCAGCCCTAGAGGCAGAGATAGCTTTGATGGCCCTGAAGGTGGAGGCACGGGATTCTGTCATGCATAGGTCCCCCCGGGGAGAGAGATACCCTGGACAAAGTATTACGGATACCTGAGGAGACGCATGGGGACCCTACTGATGTAGGAGAGCTGCGCATGTGACTGTTTTACCGGGTACAAAGAAAGGGGGAGACTGTGACTCAGTTTATGAACGCCCTACAAGAGCTCTACACTGCTATTACACGAAAGGATGGTGTAGGCGTAGGATCCATTGACATTGTGCTGCAAGACCAGCTGGTGACGGGATTGGGTGACGTGTTGATGAAGCAGGCCTTGCGAGAGCGCGTGCGGGAGAAACCAGACATGACTTTCTCTCAGGTTGGGAGTGAGGCGCGCACGCGTGAGCAGGAGCAGGGAGTGTTAGCACCAGTGGGGAAGGTATGGAGCAGGGAGGTAGCTGCCCCTCAATGGGTAGAAGCCCTGAAAGAAGAGATTAAGCTGATCCATCAGGAAATGGCCGAATATAAGAGGGCCCCTGCTATAGAAACTTCCCCCCAATGTGAGACTATTTCTGCTCAGCGAAGAAGACTGTCTACACGCTGCAACTGTGGAGTACTCAGCCCTAATGAAGAAGAGACGGCATGGATTTGGGATTCCAGGCTCAAGATAAGAAGAATCTGGAAGGAGATTGAGAGTCTGGGAGAAGCCCTCACTGCTGTCTTGGGAACCAGCGACATGTCCCGAGGGAATGTGTGGAAGCACACAGAGAAAGATAGAGGAGGAGAAGTGCAGAGCATTAAGAAGACTTTAGCAACGGCTCCAGAGCGTAATCATGTGTCCAGGAGTGAAAAGCAACCAACGATGAGCGACGCTTCCCACCGAGATCGGCAATACAGGCCAAAGCGCCCACCTGATAGATGCAGCCGTGAGTGTTGGGTGTGCCGAAGAATGGGACACCTGTCCAGAAATTGCCCTACCCGAGAACGGCGGTGGCAGAGACCCGCTCACCCCTCTGAGGGTCCTGCTAATTGGAGAGAGCGTCGCCCCTGGAAGGAGAGGTACGGTGGAAAAAGGAGAGCCCCACGCTGAGCAAGACAGTGTTCTGGTGTCAGACGCCATGAAGAGGCGGGAAGGATGTCGACTGTCCACGAACATATGTCGGTACTGTCCCGGCACATGGAGGCAGGATTGGAAGAACCCCAACCTGGGTCTGGAGGCCCCGACGGTAAAGTTCGACCCATAGATGAGGAGGAACCTATTGCCCGAATGGTCCATCAAGATGAGTTACTATCAGACCCGCCACAAGCTACTGACCAAGGTGAGATGGTGACAAGAGTTTCTGAAATATCCATACCTGCGGTTCCAGTCCATGAGAAAAAAATCCACTAGTGTCATCCCCTGAGGTGGGGCCTGTGCCGTCTGCCAGCTCACAAGATTCCAACTGAGCAAATAAGATGGAACAGCGGTGTGAAACAGGGAGTGTGGCTGAAAAGTCCTGAAAAGTGACGCCCGATGTGGATGTTGAAGATTCCCGCTTGAATGACCCTGATCCCTCCAGTTCTAGTTTGGACGAAAGTACTCCTGTCAAAGAGGGGGGGAGCTGTGGTGAAGAATTGCCAGGACTAAGTCCCGAAACTGAGGAGCCCAGGCAAGGAGTCCCTACGTTTCCCATTGATGATGAAGTAAAGGGCGAAACGGCTGTTAGCGGCAAAGCCAAGAAGAAGAAGAAAAAGAAGACAGTAGAAGCCATCGGAAGAGTTAGTTCGATAACACAGAAGACATCTGAGGAATTGTCTTCTACGGCTGACGATGAAGTAGAGGAAGAGCATCCAAACCTAACCAATGAGCAACTCATAGATCAGTATGCTCGGGAGTATTGGGCAGAAGAAAGACTGAAGCAGATGCGAGGTTCAAAGGTATCTGTCTACCCGCAACAGAGTAATGAGAAGCATGAAGACCCCTCGCCCGTGGAATGGCGAGCTAAAGAGAGGGGGAATGTAAGGGGGTGAAGTGCAAGAAGAGCCATGAGAGGGCTGCCCTCTCTGCTCCATGCCTCAAACAGTTAAACAGGACAGCAGGTTCCCCGGGAGACAGAGGAGGGGCTGAGCACAGGGGGCAAGGAGAGGAGAGCAGAGAGCGGGAATCTTCACGGGCTTTTGAGTCAGTGCAGCGTGAGGAGCTGAAGGGGAAGGACGCTGATAGAGACTGTAGAAGAGACAGCTCCTAGTCACAGAGAGAGTCCGCGGTATCGTTGCAAAGGGACAGCAGAATGTGAGTACATGAGCCTGCGTACTGTGGAGACAGTGGAGCTGCGTCCTGACCCAGTGGACAGACTGAGACCTGCAGAGAAGGGCTGTATGCTGTGAATCTTCTCAGAGAGACTGTGATAGTGGCAAGACTCTTTCTTGCAGACAGGCTGTATTCAGTGGCTGAGATGCTTCCCTGTGACCAAGGATCAGACTGTAGTGTTACACTGACCTGCCGAGAGAGACTGGCACAGGCAGAGCCCCTGACCCTGGTAAGAGAACACCGCTGTTGCAGCAGAGGGAAGGATCCTGCATACAGGGGGATACTGCCATCATCATACCCCTTGAGCCTCTACGTTAACCCCACATACGCCAGTTGGACTATACCTAGGATCCCAGAGACGGATGACATCAAGCGCCCCTTGTGCCTGGGTGCCTATGTGGGAGAAGAGTGATTTCTACTATCAAGTTCTCCAGGAACTGTTAAGTTGCCACCCCATAAGAGAATAACTGTCTATTGTGCACTTTTGTTATCTCTTCAGTCTCTGATAATATCTGTTACAGCATTTTCACTGTTATATCATATGTTTTATCTGTTTTACTCCCTGTAAATAAACCTCCCTTTTACTGTTGGTCTGTCTGTTCTGTATACTCCTCCTGCACGTTATTACACCTGCAATCTGATCCGTATTCGCGCCGGCGATGAGTGAAAGGCCGCCTTCAACACTTGGGACAGGCATTACGAATATCTTGTCATGCCCTTTGGTCTCTGCAATGCTCCCGCGGTGTTTCAAAAATTTTGTCAATGAGATCTTCCGGGACCTCTTATATTCTTGTATCATAGTGTACTTAATTGACATCCTCGTCTTCTCTCCTGATCATTCTTCCCATAGGACAAGTGTACGCCTGATAATACAGCGTCTTCGGGAGAATCGCTTGTACGCCAAGATCGAAAAATGGCTCTTTGAACACACTTCTTTGCCATTTCTGGGCTGCGTTATCTCCAACACTGGTTTGAAGATGGATCCTGAGAAACTGTCCGCTATTCCCGAGGTCAGCAGGCCCTTCATGCTTGACGGGGACCCCTCCTCCACAGGAGCCGGGGCAGTACTTTCTCAGAAGTCTGCCTCTGGTCGACTGCTTCCCTTTGGGTTCTTCTCCAAGGCCTTTTCCCCATTAGAGTGTAATTACTTGATCGGAAACTGGGAGCTGTTAGCCATAAAATTGGCCCTGGATGAGGGGCGTCTTCTACTGGAAGGGGCTGTCGATCCCTTCGTAATTTACTCTGACCACAAAAACTTGGCCTATCTCCAGTCCACCCAGAGACTCAATCCTCAGCAGGCCAGGTGGTCCTTATTTTTTGCCCGCTTTGATTTTGAGCTCCACTTTCAGCCTGGCGACAAGAACACCAAAGCCGATGAGTTATCCAGGATCTTTCAGCCGACCGAGACTGTAGAGGAGCCTTCACACATTATTGAACCCACTAAAAACATCACCGTGGCTCCATTGAATTTGCTCTCTCCACCACCAGGCAAGACTTTCATGACTGAGGATGTTAAAAGAAGGGTCTTACTCTGGGGCCATTCCTCTAAACTTGCTGGTCATGCGGGGATGAAAAAAACATTCGCCCTCATTTCCCCTCACTACTGGTGACCCACTCTTCGCCAAGACGTGGTTGACTTCGTTGCCTCCTGTCCTTCCTGCGCAAAAAACAAAGTACCACGATGGCCTCCGTTTGGCTTGTTACTTCTCTTGCCAGTTCCTGCGGTTCCCTAGGAACACATCGCCATGGATTTCATCACTGACCTGCCTCACTCGTCCGGTTGTACAGTGATCCTGGTAGTTGTGGCCTGCTTCTCCAAGATGGCACATTTTGTCCCTCTGCCCGGACTACCCTCAGCTCCTGAGTTGGCCAAAGTCTTCATCCGTCAGATCTTCAGGCTCCATGGATGTCATTTGTGGGGAGTTTCCATGGTTTAGGCACATCAGGGGCTCTCCAAACGCGGCATGGCGTTCGGTCTCAATTCCAGCCAAAAAAGTCAAATGGCTCTGCCATGCGCCCAAATAGTGGTTTACCCCCACATATGGGGTATCATCATACTCAGGACAAATTGCACAATAACTTTTGGGGTCCTGTTACCCTTGGGAAAATAAAAATTGGGGGTGAAAAGATCATTTTTGTGGAAAAAATATGATTTTTTAATTGTACAGCAGTACGTTATAAGCGTTATAAACTTCTGTGAAGCCCATGTGGGTTCAAAGTTCTCACCACACATCTATATAAGTTCCTTGGGAGGTCTAGTTTCAAAAATCAGGTCACTTGTGGGGGGTTTCTACTGTTTAGGCTCATCAGGGGCTCTCCAAACGTGACATGGTGTCCTATCTCAATTCCAACCAATTTTGCGTTGAAAAACTCAAACAGCGCTCCTTTCCTTCCGAGCTCTTCCATGCGCCAAAACAGTGGTTCCCCCCCCACATATCAGGTATCAGCGTACTCAAGACAAATTGAACAGTAACTTTTGCAGTCCAATTTCTCCTGTTACCCTTGGTAAAATAAAAAAATTGGACCTGAAGTAATTTTTTTGTGAAAAAAAAGTTAAATGTTTATTTGTTTTTAAACATTTAAAAATTCCTGTGAAGCACCTGAAGGGTTAATAAACTTATTGAATGTGGTTTTGAACACCTTGAGGGGTGCAGTTTTTAGAATGGTGTCACTTTTGGGCATTTTCTATGATATAGACCCCTCAAAGTAACTTCAAATGTGATGTGGTCCATAAAAAATGGTGTTGTAAAAATGAGAAATCGCTGGTCAAATTTTAACCCTTATAACTTCCTAACAAAAAAACTTTGGTTCCAAAACAGTGCTGATGTAAATTAAACATGTGGGATATGCTACTAATTAAATTTTTGTGTGCCATCTCTCTGTGATTTAAGGGCATAAAAATTCAAAGTTGGAAAATTGCAAAATTTTCAAAATTTTTGCCAAATTTCCATTTCTTTCACAAGTAAGCACAAGCTATGTGAATTAAATTTTACCACTAACATGAAGTACAATATGTCATGAGAAAACAATGTCAGAATCAGTGGGATCCATGGAAGCATTTCAGAGTTATTACCTCATAAAGAGACAGTGTTCAGAATTGTAAAAATTGGCCCGGTCATTAACGTGCAAACCACCCTTGGGAGTAAAGGGGTTAAATGTGAACACTCCTGGTTGAGTTTCCATCTGTTGGTTTGGGTGTAATGGAAGATGTGTCAGCCCCAATTATACTATTTCTTTTCTCGTGACAGTTATTTCACTTTGGTGGTGTCAGGCCATCATTTTTTAAAATGTGAAAACTCCAGGTTGGGTGTCCATCTGCTGGAATGAGTGTAGTGGAAGACCTGTCGATCCCTATTATACTATTTCTACTGTGGTGAAATTGATGCCACTTTTGTGGTGTCTGCTAGTAATTTTTTAAAATGTGAACACTCCTTGTTTGATGTCAATCTGCTTTATTGGGTGTAGTGGAGAAGACCCGTTGGTCCCTATTATACTATTTCAACTGTGGTGAAATTGATGCCACTTTTGTGGTGTCTGCCAGTAATTTTTTGGAAATGTGAACACTTCTGGTTGGGTGTCCATCTGCTGGATTGGGTGTAGTGAAATACCTGTCGGTCCCTATTATACTATGTCTACTGTGGTGAATTTGTTGTCACTTTTGTGGTGTCTGTCAGTAATTTTTGGAAATGGTGACACTCCTTGTTGGGTGTCCAGCTGTTGGATTGGATGTAGTGGAAGACGTATCCCTTCAAATTATACTATTTCTATTCTCGTAACAGTTATTCCACTTCGTGTCAGGCCATCATTTTTTAAAATGTGAAAACTCCAGGTTGGGTGTCCATCTGCTGGATTGGGTGTAGTGGAAGACATGTCGGTCCATATTATACTATTTCTACAGTGGTGAAATTGAGACCACTTTTGTGGTGTCTGACAATAATTTAATGAAATGTGAACACTCCTGGTTGGATGTCTATCTGTTGGATTGGGTGTAGTGGAAGACCTGTCGGTGTCCATTATACTATTTCTACTTTTGTGAAATTGATGCCACTTCTGTGGTGCAAGGCTCTCATTTGTTTAAATGTGAACACTCCTGGTTGGATGTCCATCTTTTGGATTGGGTGTAGTGGAAGACCTGTCGGTGTCCATTATACTATTTCTACTTTTGTGAAATTGATGCCACTTCTGTGGTGTAAGGCCCTCATTTGTTTAAATGTGAACACTCCTTGTTGGGTGTCCATCTGCTGTATTGTGGTAAAATTGATGCCACTTTGGTGGTGTCTGCAAGTAATTTTTGGAAATGTGAACACTCCTGGTTGGGTGTCCATCTGCTGGATTGGGCATAGTGGAAGACCTGTTGGTCCCTTTTATACTATCTATACTGCAATGAAATTGAGCTCACTTTGGTGGTATCTGCCAATAGTTTTTGAAAATGTGAACACTCCGGGTTGGGTGTCCATCTGCTGGATTGGGCATAGTGGAAGACCTATTGGTCCCTATTATACAATCTATACTGTGATGAAATTATGCCACTTTGGTGGTGTCTGTCAATAATTTTTGGAAATGTGAACACTCCTGGTTGGGTGTCCATCTGCTCTATTGGGTGTAGTAGAAGACCTGTTGGTCCCTATCATACTATTTCTACTCTAGTGAAACTGATGGCACTTCTGTGGTGTAAGGACCTCATTTGTTTAAGTGTGAACATTCCTGGTTGGGTGTCCATCTGCTGGATTGGGTTTAGTGGAAGACCTATCTGTCCCTATTATACTATTTCTACTCTGGTGAAATTGATGCCACTTTTGTTGTGTCTGCCAGTAATTTTTGGAAAACTGAACACTCTTGGCTGGCTGTCCATCTGTTGGATTGGGTTTAGCGGAAGACATGTCGGTCCCAATTATACTATTTGCATTCTCGTGACAGTTATTACACTTCGGTGGTGTCAGGCCATCATTTTTTAAAATGTGAAAACTCCTGGTTGGAAGTCCATCTGCTGGATTGGGTGTAGTGGAAGACCTGTCGGTCCCTATT